>NC_053390.1:155128505-156384580 GCF_905171765.1 Bufo bufo | reverse complement strand
CATAACTACCCTACCTACATTTATTTCGGATTTTGAGGACGTTTTTTCTGAAAAGGGTTGTCAGAAGTTACCACCTCATCGTCCTTATGATTGCCCGGTTAACCTTATTCCCGGCGCAAAATTACCCAAGACCAGGTTATATAATCTTTCAGGTCCAGAGAGACAAGCCATGAAAGATTATATCTCCGAGAGCTTGGCTAAGGGACACATCAGACCCTCTTCTTCACCCGTGGCTGCAGGGTTTTTCTTCGTTAAAAAGAAAGATGGGGGCCTGCGTCCTTGCCTAGATTTTCGCGAATTAAATCGGATAACCATCCGAGACCCATACCCTCTTCCTCTCATTCCTGACCTGTTTAACCAGATTGCGGGTGCTAGGTGGTTCTCCAAACTTGATCTTAGGGGGGCCTACAATCTGATTCGTATTAAGGAGGGGGATGAGTGGAAGACAGCTTTTAACACCCCTGAGGGGCATTATGAAAATCTTGTTATGCCTTTCGATCTGACCAATGCTCCTGCCGTCTTTCAACATTTCGTTAATGACATTTTTAGTCATCTAATCGGCAGGTTTGTGGTAATATACCTAGATGATATTTTAATTTATTCGTCTGATCTGAGAACACATGAGGTGCATGTCAGACAAGTACTGCAGGTCCTACGGACGAATAAATTATATGCTAAAATTGAAAAATGTGTCTACGCCGTTCAGGAGATACAATTCCTAGGTTATTTTTTATCTGCTTCAGGTTTCCGTATGGATCCTAGGAAGGTCCGGGCAATTTTAGATTGGGATCTTCCTGAGAACCTCAAAGCACTGCAACGGTTCTTGGGCTTCGCGAATTTCTATAGGAAATTCATTAAAAATTATTCACTTATTGTAAAACCCCCTACTGACATGACTAAGAAGGGGACAGATTTTTCTAAATGGTCTGACGCCGCTAAAGTTGCTTTTTCCTCTCTAAAAGAGAGGTTTACCTCAGCACCTGTACTAGTCCAACCTGATGTCTCTCAGCCTTTTATTGTTGAAGTTGATGCGTCAGAGGTGGGAGTGGGGGCGGTGCTGTCTCAGGGTCCGTCTCCTGGCAAATGGCGTCCTTGTGCTTTCTTTTCTAAAAAACTATCTGCAGCAGAAAAGAACTACGATATTGGCAATAGGGAACTATTAGCTATTAAACTAGCGTTTGAAGAATGGCGTCACTTTTTAGAGGGGGCAGTCCACCCCGTCACTGTGATTACGGACCACAAAAATCTTCTGTACCTCGAATCAGCTAAGCGTCTCACCCCTAGACAAGCTAGGTGGTCGCTATTTTTTACCAGGTTTAACTTTGTGATTACCTATCGTCCTGGGGCAAAGAATACCAAGGCTGATGCACTATCTCGTTGTTTCCCTGGAGGGGGTAATGTGAGTGATCCGGTGCCCATTCTTCAAAGAGGAGTGGTTGTTTCTGCGGTACACTCTGTTCTGGAGGGGAAGGTGTTAGAGGCCCAGGGGGACGCCCCGGTCTCTTGCCCCTCAGAGAAATTGTTTGTACCGTTGAACCTGCGTTTCGAATTATTAAAGGAACATCATAATTTGGCACTTGCTGGGCACCCGGGTAGTAAAGCAACCTTGGAGCTATTGTCTCGTCGTTTTTGGTGGCCAAGGTTGCGTCAGGATGTATTGGATTTTGTGTCTTCTTGTTCTACCTGTGCGCGCGCAAAAGTTTCACATACACGTCCTGCAGGGTCTCTATTACCACTCGTCATTCCCAATAGACCATGGACACATCTGTCAATGGATTTTATCACTGACTTACCTTTGTCTGCGGGTAAAACAGTTATTTTGGTAGTAGTGGACAGGTTTAGCAAAATGGTACACTTCATTGCGTTACCCGCACTACCTAATGCTAAGACTCTTGCTCAGGTATTCATCAGTGAAATCGTGAAGCTTCACGGGGTCCCCTCCGATGTTGTTTCGGATCGGGGTACCCAGTTTATTTCTAAATTTTGGAAAGCTTTTTGTTCCCGTTTGGGGGTACACTTGTCCTTTTCCTCAGCTTTCCATCCTCAGTCGAATGGACAGACTGAGCGTACCAACCAAAACCTGGAGACATATCTAATGTCACGGGGTTCCGAAGGTGCACTCGGTCCCCCATTGCCCGCAGAACTGTTGCTTAGCTTTTGGAATGAGGTTCTGTGTTTGACCTCATTCCCAGGGCGGCTTTACTAGCTGGGTGGCTCCTTGCTCCTAAGTCTGCCTTGAGCGCCGAGCTGATCACTCGGTGCTCGACTGGTTGGTCTGTCGGTCATGTGACGCTGGCCACGTCACATGACCCTCACTCCCCACTATAAATACAGGCAGCCTGCTGGCTACAGGTTGCCTGTTAATTTCTAGGTTCCTGGCTATTTGTTGGACTGCTGAATACTTACCTGATCCTGTTCCTTGACCATCCTTTTGCCTGATCCTCCTGTACTGCGCATCCGTCCTGGTATTGTGACCTCGGCTCCCACCTGACTACTCTCTTAGGACTCCTCTTGTACTTCTCTGCTCTCCTAGTATTTATGACCCCGGCTTCTCCTGACAATTCTCTGCTTGCTCCATTTGTACTTTGCAGCTTTCCTGGTATTGACTCGGTCCGTTCACGTCCTGTTGTTTGTCTGTCTGTCATCCCTGCACTTACTCCAAGTTAGGGATTGCCGTCCAGTTGTCCCCTGTCATTAGGACTGCGAGGCAAGTAGGCAGGGCCAGGGGTAAAGGTGGAGCGCAGTGGTCACTTCCCTCCCCCCTGTGTGTGTACGCGACCGTTACATCTAAGATGTTTTGTGTCTGAAAACCAAGAGTTGTGGTCATCATATTTACCGTTAGCTGAGTTTGCCATAAATAATCGTCGTCAGGAATCCACTGGCAAGTCACCATTTCTTGGTGCATATGGTTTTCATCCCCAATTCTGTACTTTCAAAGAGGGGGGGTCTTCTGGGGTTCCCGAAGAGGAACGGTTTTCGTCATCTCTTTCATCGGTATGGCAGAAGGTGCAAGCTAACTTGAAAAATATGGGAGGTAAATACAAATGCATGGCTGATAAGAGACGGTCGCCAGGTCCGGACCTAGGAGTGAATGACTATGTGTGGTTGTATACTAGAAATATTAAATTGAAGGTTCCCTCTTGGAAACTGGGTCCTAGGTTTATTGGTCCTTACAAAATTGTAGCCATCGTCAACCCCGTGGCTTTTCGCCTGGAGTTACCTCAGACTTTTAAAATCCATAATGTCTTTCATAAGTCGTTACTCAAGAAATATGTTCCACCTCTAGAACCGTCACCGCTGCCACCCCCTCCTGTTGTTGTGGATGGTAATCTAGAATTTCAGATATCCAAAATTGTTAATTCTCGTCGGGTCCGCCGCTCTCTTCAATATCTGGTGTATTGGAGAGGTTACGGTCCCGAGGAAAGAATGTGGGTTCCTGCGTCTGAGGTAAACGCCGACAGGCTAGTTCGGGTTTTTCATGCCTCTCATCCTGAGAGACCTGGTCCTGAGTGTCCGGAGGCCCCTCGTAGAGAGGGGGGTACTGTCACGAGGGTGTCTAGAACCACGCCTGACTCCGTTATACCCGGGGTCAGGAAGTCGCAGCGATTGGCTGCGCGCTCTATGTAAGATAGGGCTGTTTCCTTATGGTAGCTTTCTGGGTTTGCTTTGCAAACCCTTTTGGCTCACTCAGGGATCCGTAGCTCCTTCTACTCAGCTGTTCCTTGTCCAGCACTCCCAACCTCCTTATATTCCCCTCTCACACTTCTCTGGTTGCCAGATATAGAGCTTCCTGCCTGGACATCTATTCTGACCCTCTGGAGCTGTGTTGCTGTGTTCTCTGGTTGTTGGTCCAGAACGCTACCCTCCGGATCCCTGTTGGACCTTTGTGGTCTGCTGTGGTCGCCCACCTGGGTGTATGTGTTTGTCCGTATTGTCTGTCCTCTCCCTGGTGTTTCCCTCTTAGTGACAGTGGTGCGGACTAGCGATCCCACCGGCCCGTTCACTATCCAGGGCTCATTTTAGGGAAAGCCAGGGTTTAGGCACGTGATCGCCGCACGGGTGAGGAACCCGTCTAGGGACGTCAGGGCAGTTAGGTGCCAGCCGCAAGGTGAGTCAGGGGTCACCACCTTTCCCTCTCCCTTGGGCAGGGCTTTCCCTTTTCCCTCCCTGTGCGTGTCGCTGGTCATTACACCCAGGCAATGTACACAGTATATACACTCACCTAAAGAATTATTAGGAACACCATACTAATACGGTGTTTGGCCCCCTTTTGCCTTCAGAACTGTCTTAATTCTACGTGGCATTGATTCAACAAGGTGCTGATAGCATTCTTTAGAAATGTTGGCCCATATTGATAGGATAGCATCTTGCAGTTGATGGAGATTTTAGGGATGCACATGCAGGGCACAAAGCTCCCGTTCCACCACATCCCAAAGATGCTCTATTGGGTTGAGATCTGGTGACTGTGGGGGCCATTTTAGTACAGTGAACTCATTGTCATGTTCAAGAAACCAATTTGAAATGATTCGAGCTTTGTGCATTATCCTGCTGGAAGTAGCCATCAAAGGATGGATACATGTTCTCATTCTGTTTACGCCAAATTCGGACTCTACCATTTGAATGTCTCAACAGAAATCGAGACTCATCAGACCAGGCAACATTTTTCCAGTCTTCAACAGTCCAATTTTGGTGAGCTCGTGCAAATTGTAGCCTCTTTTTCCTATTTGTAGTGGAGATGAGTGGTACCCGGTGGGGTCTTCTGCTGTTGTAGCCCATCCGCCTCAAGGTTGTGCGTGTTGTAGCTTCACAAATGCTTTGCTGCATACCTCGGTTGTAACGAGTGGTTATTTCAGTCAATGTTGCTCTTCTATCAGCTTGAATCAGTCGGCCCATTCTCCTCTGACCTCTAGCATCCACAAGGCATTTTTGCCCACAGGATTGCCGCATACTGGATGTTTTTCCCTTTTCACACCATTCTTTGTAAACCCTAGAAATGGTTGTGCATGAAAATCCCAGTAACTGAGCAGATTGTGAAATACTCAGACCGGCCCGTCTGGCACCAACAACCATGCCACGCTCAAAATTGCTTAAATCACCTTTCTTTCCCAACCTGACATTCAGTTTGGAGTTCAGGAGATTGTCTTGACCAGGACCACACCCCTAAATGCATTGAAGCAACTGCCATGTCATTGGTTGACTAGATAATTGCATTAATGAGAAATAGAACAGGTGTTCCTAATAATTCTTTAGGTGAGTGTATATATTGTAGGAAGGTACAAGGGGTCGTCATTGATGGTAGGCATGTGTCACCGAGGTTCCTGGCCTCGGTGAAGTAAGAGCCGGTATTTTCATGTATCAGAGGAAGCTAATGCTGATTGACACTTTTGCTATTTAGTATGGCTGTAAACAGCTGATCAGGGACAGCTCTTATTGGGAGTAGTCAAAGTGCTAGGTGGGTGACTACTCCCCACGTTCCAGGCCGAAATATTTTTGTTTTTCCAGGCTGGGTTGTATGTCTTAAATACACCCAGCGAGATTACAACCCATGTCTCTCGACAAAATGGAAGCTGTCGTGAAAGCCCTTGTGGAGGGTAACTTGCAACAGTGGGAGGCTAATAAGCAGCAGCAGGAAACCAACCAGCTGCTATTTCAACATTTGGCGGTGTTTGAAAAGGTGGCCGTGAGGGATAAATTACCCCGAGATCAGTGGGTTGAGGTTGTCGGTCCGTTCCTGGCATCCGGACCCCAGCAGGTGTTTTTCAACTTACAAGAGTCAAGCAGCCAATTACATGACAACAAAGGGTGAGATTCTGACAAGACTAGGGGTGAATGTCTTGGTCCGGGCCCAGCGGGTGCATCAGTGGGAGTTTAACCTGGTTGAACCTGCGAGACCTCAGTATTATGATCTGTTACACCGGTTGCAAAAATGGCTGCAGCCTGACATGCTGAGTTCCACTGCTATGCTGGACCGTCTGTTGGCAGATGTATTCTGGAGGGCTTTCCCGAACCCTCTCCATCACTGGATCAGCCAGGTGTCTCCTGGTAATGCGCTCAACCTGGTGGAGCGCTATGAGGCTACCAGGACTCTACAGGGGGGTTCTTTTGGGAGGGGGTAGTCAAACCCCGGAAATCTCCACCACAGACCCGGTGTCTGGTGCCAGCAAAACCCTTCCGGGATATACCCCATACAGACCTAGCTCTGATAGTGTGCTGGCGGTGTCAGGAGCCTGGCCACATAAGGGCCGACTGTCCCCATCGGGGCGAACCCATGAATACTAACTATGGCTACCGCCACTCCTTGTATGCCAGGAAGCTGTGTGCAACAGGTACCCCAGAGACTATAGACAATAGCCACCTGTGTCAGGTGGAAGTGGGAGACACTCTGGCGGTAGCTCTGCTGGACTCAGGGAGTCTGGTGTCCCTGGTAAGAGCTTCCCTGGTGCAGCCCGCCGAGTATACTGGCTGAAAAGTCAGGGTCATGTGCATCCATGGAGACTTCCCGCCGCCCTGGTGTCTCTGTCCACGGTGGCAGGCAGGTGGATCCACATCGCCACTAATTTACATTATGAACTTATAATTGGGAGAGACTTCCCGGGTTTCCTGGCACTGTAGCCTGATACGAAAGTTACCGATACCCTTGAGAGTGGCGTAATCCCAGTAGAGTGGCCTTGCTCGGGGGGAGGCCAGAACCCTGGGAACATGAGACCGAAGGGCCAGCGGTAGGGGTGGCCACCACTTCGGTGGAAGAGTGGAGAGACAACCCCACTGAGTGTAATGGTGGGAGACGTGGAGAATTTTCCGCCGGGTCCTGAGTTGGCAGACCTCAACGTCTCCGGGGAAAATTTTGGTACAGCACAGCACTGGGACCCAACACTATCTCGGGCTTGGGAAAATGTTGTAATAGTTGATAGTGAACCTCAACAACCGGGTAAACCAACTATGGGGTGAGCATGTTGAATAGCTGGTGGTGACCAAGGCATATTGCAAGCTCGTGTTGGAGCTAGGCCACCAACATGTTCTTGGGGGACACCTGGGATGGCAGAAAACGCATGACCGTGTTCAGAGAGGTGGAAGAATTTTGTAAGTCTTGCCCAACCTGCCAGATAACTAGCCCCTAGCCACATTTCCGCAGTCCCCTGCTACCTCTCCCAATTATCGAGGTTCCGTTCGAGCGAATCGCTATGGATCTCAAAGGCTCAGTACTGAAGTCCGCTAGAGGGTACCAACACATCTTGGTCATCATAGACAATGCCACTCGGTACCCCTGTGACATGCATCGGCCAAACTCATAGCTAAGGAGTTAATGGAGATGTTTTCCCAAGTGGGGCTACCTAAAGAGGTTCTGACTGACCAAGGGACCCCTTTTATGTCAAAGGTCATGAGGGAACTCTGTAAATTACTGCACATAAAACAGCTACGGACGTCTTTTTGTCATCCGCAAACGGACGGCCTGATAGAAAGGTTTAATCAAACATTAAAAAACATGTTAAAAAGAGTGGTGTCTAAGGATGGAAGGGATTGGGACCTTCTTCTGCCCTATCTCATGTTCGCAGTGTGAGAGGTGTCCCAGGCTTCTACTGGGTTCTCGCCCTTCGAACTGCTATATGGCCGACATCCTCGCGGTCTGTTAGACATAGCCAAAGAGGCGTGGGAACAACAACCCACACCATATAAAAGTGTAATTGAATATGTCACCCAGATGCAAGAGCGAATAGAGACAGTGTTGCCGCTTTTTAGGGAACATATGGAGGCAGCCCAGCGAGCCCAGAGTAGGGTCTATAATCGGCAGGATCGAGTCCCGATCTTTAACCCAGGAGATCGGGTTTTGGTTTTGGTACCGACAGTAGACAATAAATTCCTGGCTAGGTGGCAGGGACCCTGTGAAGTACTCGAAAAAGTTGGTGAGGTAAACTACAAGGTACACTAGCCAGAAGGTGGAGCAAGTGTACCATGTGAATTTACTCAAACCATGGAAAGATAGGGAGACCAGTACAGACGACAGCCCGTGGCCGGGTTTTCTAGGGGAAGAGGTTCCAGGCCCATGGTCTGATACAAGGGAAACAGCTGCCACAGTAAAGATTGCTGACAGCTTTTCCTCTAAACAGACTCAGGAGGCCAGGGTGTTTATCAGCAGGAACACGGATGTGTTCTCGGACCTCCCTGGATGCACTTCTATTATCCAACATGACATTGTCACTGAGCCTCAGGCCAGAGTCCGGTTGAAACCATACCAGGTACCCGAGGCTCGGCGACAAGCCATCTAGGAAGAAGTGCAGCTAATGATACAACTAGACGTAATTGAGGAGTCCAAAAGTGAATGGGTCAGTCCAATAGTCTTGATTCCCAAGCCAGATGGGACGTTACGGTTCTGTAACAATTTCTGCAAACTAAATGAGACTTCCAAATTTGATGCATATCCCATGCCTCGGGTGGAGGAGCTTATTGAGAAGTTAGGCCAAGCCCGGTATTTTTCTGTTTTGGACCTCACCAATGGGTACTGGAAGGTACCCTTAACGGAGGCTGCCAAAGAGAAAACTGCCTTCATCACACCAGAGGGGCTGTATCAGTATAACGTCTTACCCTTTGGTCTGCACGGCGCCCCCGCCACCTTTCAACAGCTCATAGACATTGTACTGCGTCCACACCATCAGTACGTTTCTGCTTACCTGGACGATATTGTCATCCACAGTACCGACTGGGAAAGTCACCTACCCAAGGTACAGGCTGTAGTGGACTCCCTTCGAAAGGCTGGACTAACAGCTAACCCCAAAAAATGTGAGATAGGGTTAGAGGAGACGAAATACCTGGGGTATGTCATTGGGCACTGAGTCATCAAACCCCAAGTAAACAAAATAGAGGCGATACGGAATTGGCCCCGACCTGTCACTACTAGGCAAGTAAAAAAAACTAATTGTAGAGCAGCACAAAATGGACCTTCTGGCCTATCTGGAATGCACCAGCCGTGGAGGAACAGCCAATCCAACGCTGTGAGAGACTGGCCCTTAAGGCATTGATGTCCAATAGAGACATCGCTATCAAACTAGCCAACAAGGGGGGAGCTGTGGTGATCATGGACACGGATGGTTATATTCGGGAGATACGTAGACAGCTGAGTGATGGGGAGGTCTATGTTGAATTACATGACCCCAAATGGGAGATTGCCAGAGAGGTGATGAATATCGTCGATACGGCAGCTGCACGTGGCATCATTGATTCAGAGCTATGTTAGTTCCTCAAGATACCTTTCCCCATTACTCCGCTCATCTACGTTCTCCCCAAAATTCATAAACAGCTGATAGATCCCCCAGGCAGACCCATTGTGTCGGGCAGGGGATCCATTTTTAGTAACATTGCCATATTTCTTGACAAACTACTCCGTGTCCATGCTACCTCAGCTCCCTCCTATGTCAAGGATACGGGACATTTTCGAACTAAACTCAGTAGCATTAGTTTACCTACCCATTTCTACCTGGTAAGCTTTGATGTGGTTTCTCTATACACGTCCATCTTGCACGATTATGGATTAAATGTCGTCGATGTGGCCCTGGCCGGCACGGGACTCACTGATGAGGCACGCCGCTTTGTCTTTGACCACCTTGAGTTGGTCCTCAAGAGGAATTATTTCCTCTTTGGCAACACCTTTTACCACCCACTTATGCCAACATGTTCATGGCGGAGGTCGAGGACAAATTGGTATATGCGTCCAAGTATCGCCAGTGGGTCCTGTGCTGGTGGCGCTACATCGACAACATTTTTATGATTTGGAGTGGCTCAATGGAGGATTTGAATGATTTTCATCAACACCTCAATCATGGGGTACCCGGGCTACAATTCACTGTGACTTGCTCGGCCGAGGAGTTGCAGTTTCTTGACGTCAGGGTATACCTAGAAGGAGGTCAACTAAAAACAGATCTATATAAGAAGCCCACAGATAGGAATAATTTATTAAGATACGACAGTAACCACCCACGTCGCATGCTTGACTCCTTACCGTGGAGTCAGATGCTACGTGTGAGATGGGTGGTGTCAGATGACAATGTATTCACAAAACGTATTGATGAAATGTGCAATAAATTTGCCAAGAGAAAATATCCATGCAGATTGTTACACAGATCGAGGGCCCGGATCTCCTTGGCTGACAGGGTGTCCACCGTTCAGGCTCCCCCTAGGAATAAAAAGATGGGACGTATCCTGTTTGTATCCACTTATGGCCACCACAGTGGAGACATTGCACAGATCTTGAGAAATGACTGGCATATCTTACACAGTGGTCTTCCTTCAATCAGTGAATTTGACAAACCACCATTGATGGCATACAAACGTGGAACGAATTTACATGACAAGTTAATTCACACAGACATAGGTGAAGTTAACAAAGGCGGGCAGACATTTTTAAAACCCAGACAGACAGGTAATTTTCCTTGTCTGGGGTGCTGCAATTGTGGCAATATGCTGAAAGGTAATAGCTTTGTTCACCCATATAGTGGCAAGAAATTTAACATCAGAGAGTACTACACATGCCGGTCCAAGTACGTTGTCTACATGATCATCTGTAGTTTAATCTATGTGGGCGAGACGACCATGGAGATGAGGGAACGTATCAATAAACACAAAAGCACCATAAGGAAAAAAATGCTGGATAAGCCAGTGGCAAAACATTTCGCTGACTGTGGACACTCTGTCAGCCAACTGAGGTTCCGAGTCATCGACTCGGTGCAGATTCCCAAGAGAGGAGGAGACAGGGAATGTATGTTAAAAAAAAAAGAGCTGAAATTGATTTTTACCTTAAAAGCTCTACAACCCCAGGGACTGAACATAGAGTTCAATGCTAACAATGTAGATAGATAAAAATACTTCCTTACAATGTCCTTTTTCAGTGTATCTTGTTTTTACTGGGATTTTAAGGTCTATATATATATATATATATATATATATATATATATATATATATATATATATATTTGTATGTAATACACCCCTTTATTCACTTTTGTACAAATAGAAACCTATTTATTCGCACCATTTATATGATCACATGCTCCACAATAGAGGTAAATGCTCACTATTTTATAGATGGTTCTTTATATATAGCCCTCTGTTGTCCATGCTATATATTAGAGATAAATGGCTCGGTCAGGGTTTAAAACATTTAAGTATATGAGTGATTGATGACATTGATCTATTGTCTATGCTGCACATAGATTTGACTAAGATACATATGGGATATACCTGTACTGTTAACATATGGTTTATATACACAACCGTGGTTGATAAAAACGATCTGTTACATTTTTTGTCTCTTGCGGCGTTCTAGGACCTGTTGCGGGTCAGGTGACTGTCACGTGATCGATGACGCATCAGACATGTGACCGATAATACTGATTTCTATTGGTTCACATGCGATGCTTACTTATAGTGGATACAGCCTTCTTGCTGTGGGAGGCGACGGTGCCCCGCCTCCGCATTGACGCAATGACATCATGGACATGCGCAACACGCCCATAGAGACGCCGACATGTATGGACAACATGAGGATGCAGCTGGAACCGGTATAATGAACATCAGGTACATTTGATTGGAGCAACATTTCTATTGGCAGCAGTGATCATCTTAACAAATACACAGGTGTATTTGATCAGTAGCTTGTGCTCATTGGTTATATGTTGTCACATGGGGGGCCGATCATGGTATTTATATGTTTGATTGATCTTGTGCTAGTATACTTGAGAAAGGCTACTGCGTAGCCGAAACTTCGTACTTGTGTGTGCACTCTGGTCCCCAATAAAAGTCGCACTGGACATGCTGCTGTGGTATCTTCTGTGAACCATTCATACTAGGCAAGTAAAGTCGTTCCTGGGAATGGTGGGATATTATATGAGGTTTTTCCCCCACTTTGCTACGGTGGCCGCACCCGTGACAGGGCACTTGAAGGGACGCAAGTCAGTGATGGTTTACTGGGATGATCAGGCGGAAAAGGCTTTCTCCGCTTTGAAGTCAGCCCTGTGTGGGTCCCCGGTTTTGGTGACACCCGACTTCAAAAGGGAGTTTATAGTACAGACCGATGCCTCTGAAGTAAGTCTCGGTGCTGTACTGTCTCAGGAAGTCAACGGGGAAAAGCATCCCCTTGTCTCCCTCAGCCATAAGCTTACCCCAGACGAGACCAGGTACAGTTTAGTGGAGAGAGAGTGCGTGGCTATCAAGTGGGCACTAGAATCTCTCTCCTTCTATTTGTTGGAAAGAAAGATCCGCCTGGTGACTGACCATTCCCCTCTCAAATGGATGAGCCAGGCCAAGGACATAAATGCCCGGGTCACCCGGTGGTTTCTCTCTTTACAGAACTTTAAGTTTTCGGTGGAACACAGAGCAGGCCGGTTACAGGGAAACGCGGAAGCCCTGTCCCGGGTATACTGTCTAGCGTGTGTTCACCCCTTCAGGGTTGATCAAAGGGGGGAGGTATGTAGGAAGGTACAAGGGGTCGTCATTGATGGTAGGTATGTGTCACCAAGGTTCCTGGCCTCGGTGAAGTAAGAGCCGGTACTTTTACATGTCAGCGGCAGCTAATGCTGATTGACACTTTTGCTATTTAGTATGGCTGTAAATAGCTGATCCAGGACGGCTCTTATTGGGAGTAGTCAAAGTGCTGGGTGGGTGACTACTCCCCACATTCCAGGTGGGGTTTTGACAGCATCTGGCTATCCGTAAAAAGGCAGCTGGGCTCAGCAGCAGAGAACGCCCTGTGTTTTGTGATCTGTGCTGAGCTGAGACCAGTGTGTTGAGAGAGCAGGCCACCTTAAGACTGCATTTAGACTGCTGGAGGCAGAACTGCCGCCAAAGTGAAGTTTTTTGTTATGCATGAACTTTCTACTCGGTGTGAACAAATCCAACCCTGCAAAGAGAGTGTTTTTTGTTTGACCTTATGTGTGAATAAACACGGACATTTGAATTACGAACTTGTACTTGCCTCTGTACTGCACCCACTTATCCCAACTACCAGAGCGAATCCCCACAATATATATATATATATATATATATATATATATACACTCACCTAAAAGAATTATTAGGAACACCTGTTCTATTTCTCATTAATGCAATTATCTAGTCAACCAATCACATGGTAGTTGCTTCAATGCATTTAAGGGTGTGGTCCTGGTCAAGACAATCTCCTGAACTCCAAACTGAATGTCAGAATGGGAAAGAAAGGTGATTTAAGCAATTTTGAGCGTGGCATGGTTGTTGGTGCCAGACGGGCCGGTCTGAGTATTTCACAATCTGCTCAGTTACTGGGATTTTCACGCACAACCATTTCTAGGGTTTACAAAGAATGGTGTGAAAAGGGAAAAACATCCAGTATGCGGCAGTCCTGTGGGCAAAAATGCCTTGTGGATGCTAGAGGTCAGAGGAGAATGGGCCGACTGATTCAAGCTGATAGAAGAGCAACGTTGACTGAAATAACCACTCGTTACAACCGAGGTATGCAGCAAAGCATTTGTGAAGCCACAACACGCACAACCTTGAGGCGGATGGGGTACAACAGCAGAAGACCCCACCGGGTACCACTCATCTCCACTACAGATAGGAAAAAGAGGCTACAATTTGCACGAGCTCACAAAATTTGGACTGTTGAAGACTGGAAAAATGTTGCCTGGTCTGATGAGTCTCGATTTCTGTTGAGACATTCAAATGGTAGAGTCCGAATTTGGTGTAAACAGAATGAGAACATGTATCCATCCTCTGATGGCTACTTCCAGCAGGATAATGCACCATGTCACAAAGCTCGAATCATTTCAAATTGTTTTTTTGAACATGACAATGAGTTCACTGTACTAAAATGGCCCCCACTTTCACCAGATCTCAACCCAATAGAGCTTTTTTGGGATGTGGTGGAACGGGAGCTTCGTGCCCTGGATGTGCATCCCTCAAATCTCCATCAACTGCAAGATGCTATCCTATCAATATGGGAAAGAATGTATATAGAGTATATGATATATTTTTAAAGGACCACCTGTGTTGATGGAAAATATCTGGTATGAGTGATCGAATTTTTAAGATATTAAAACTTAACTTTTAATAATAGCTTTTAGAAAAATAGCCCCTTACATAGATATATAAATGTAGATAGAACCTCAAACAAATAGATGTGTAGCTTTAATCATGTCACATCTCACATGACATTAGAGTATCGATGACTCCAAGCAAAAATTAAAGCATACACGTCAAAATTAGGTAGAACAAAAAAGAAATAGAGTGGTGCACGGCGGCACCCGTATGATGGTAACCAGTTTGTCCTACCGCGTAGTTGGGCGACTCCAATTGTGCCGCAGCTACCTCTCGGGTCAAAGATGGGTCCTTGGTATTGATGGTGCTGCACACAGATAAGGATCCGGCCTAAGGGTCCCTAATATTACCCTATAGGGGTCCTACACTAGCCCTAAGGCTTAACTACGGTACACCCACTAGAACAAGGGTGTCTTGTCCGGAACCTAACCCTAGAATTGGAGACCCTAAATAGCCCTGTGGCGAAACCAACCCCGCCACTGGGTTTTGGAGAGGCCTGTTTATCAGCCTCTTGCCTCAGGACTATGGCCCTGGGAGATTGGGCCCTTTAAAAAACGTATTCGGCCCTAACAGAGTGCATGTCACTCATTCTGGCCCTTTAAATACAGTGGGGTCATTCGGTACTTGCCCTGTGTGAGCGGTGATACCCCAGATAGCTATGCCATGGAGCCCATTCATATAATGAAAGACTATGGGAAAGACTTTAGCTCCATGGCAATTGAACTGTATGTGTGTGGTCTGAGCGCCATTCAATAATATGCGCTCAGACCTAAGCTATCTGGGGATATGTTGAATGTCTTTATTTTATGTAGTAAATGTAACCTTGTGTATTTTATTGTATTTTATGTCTTTTTGCAACCATGTGCTCAATGGAGTCTGTCTCTGTCCTGGGAGGTAATTGGATTACTTCTCCATTGTCTCCAGGAGAGAGGGCTCTGTAAAACCTGCTTGAGCCAGATTGCCATGCTGCCAGCCAGGGCCCAAAAGATACTTTTACTAACTTTTCAACCCCTGGTCTGATTCATGCCATTTTGTAATATGTTGTTCCCCTGAATGGATTGATTGTGAATATGTAATTTTTATGTGAATGTGATGTATGGTTTTAGAGTTATGAAAGTTAGGTAGAAAGTATGTTTTAACTGTATGTGTTTATATTGTGCCATTGTCCCATTGTGTGTTTAAATGGTGATGTCTGTCCTGTTATATCCGCATGTGTATTGGTGACTTCTCTTTGTCTTGAGAGATAATTGGATTACGCCTCGGGTGTCTCCACGGCAGAGAGGAGGAAACCATGATGCATTGTGGGGATGTATTGTCTCTGTGTATCCTACAGTGATGTCACAAGTCTTCATTCTGGTCCCCTAGGGGCGTGTACACCAGATGGGCTTGGTTGTTTTATACCTCCCTGTGGGCGGACCTGTATTTGCAAACAACTGTAATAAAAACCAGGCTGGGTGTGCCAGCACCTCAGACCACTGCTTGACCCTTAACACGGAGCCTTGTCTCGTTATTGGGGGGATCCGCTGTATGCTGTTAGAGACTGATTGCCAGGAGTGTAAGCTGATTCCTGTTCGTCTGCTAGCAGCTATTCGTGAGGTTCCAGTTTGGAGTGCTATTTTGTATCCAGTTCGGGGGTTTGGTGTTCTGCAGTAGCTGTGCCTGTCTCTCAGAAAAGGGGCATATCGCCTAAACGGATTTTAACCCCTTGTCTGCTGAAACGGTCCGTTACAAGCCCTCTCCTAGAAAATCCTTACATGCATGTTTCACTTACGGGTGAGCGTAAGACTCATCAGGGGAAACAGCAGGGAGCTGGGCAGTTGAATATAACAGGATACACAGGTGATATACCATGTGCATCCTTATTGCACAAGTTGCAGGCTATGAGGACTGATGCTGCTCAAAAAGGAAACCTGACAACTTGTTGTGGTTTATCACCTGTGTATCCTGTTATATTCAACTGCCCAGCTCCCTGCTGTTTCCCCTGATGAGTCTTACGCTCACCCGTAAGTGAAACATGCATGTGGGGATTTTCTAGGAGAGGGCTATTTAGGGTCTCCAATTCTAGGGTTAGGTTCCGGACGGGACACTCTTGTTCTAGTGGGTGTACCGTAGTTAAGCCTTAGGGCTAGTGTAGGACCCCATTAGGGTAATATTAGGGACCCATAGGCCGGATCCTTATCTGTGTGCAGCACCATCAATACCAAGGACCCATCTTTGACCCGAGAGGTAACTGCGGCACAATTGGAGTCGCCCAACTACGCGGTAGGACAAACTGGTTACCATCATACGGGTGCCGCCGTGCACCACTCTATTTCTTTTTTGTTCTACCTAATTTTGATGTGTATGCTTTAATTTTTGCTTGGAGTCATCGATACTCTAATGTCATGTGAGATGTGACATTATTAAAGCTACACATCTATTTGTTTGAGGTTCTATCTACATTTATATATCTATGTAAGGGGCTATTTTTCTAAAAGCTATTATTAAAAGTTAAGTTTTAATATCTTAAAAATTCGATCACTCATACCAGATATTTTCCTATGAATATGGGCCAACATTTCTAAAGAATGCTAGCAGCACCTTGTTGAATCAATGCCACATAGAATTAAGGCAGTTCTGAAGGCAAAAGTGGGTCCAACACCGTATTTGTATGGTGTTCCTAATAATTCTTTAGGTGAGTGTATATATATAGTGGTGAAGTGCATGATAGAGGTGTGTTGAGCGTGTATATCCCACCCAGATACCTCAGCTGGGTAGGATACAGTAACTGAAATCCGGAAAGTTGCAGTGGTTTCAGCAAAGTGTAGTTTGCTGAGACAGGTTTGTTTAGATTCTGTTCTGGGCTGGATTTTATTTGGACTGGTGGGTAGGTTTGGTAGCGGGACCTGCCAGTCCACACCCTTCCAGTACACGTATTTCCTTTAGCTGAGGAGATCGCAGGTGAAGTCTGCTGTGTAATCAATGGGGGATAAACCAACCCTCTGTGTGACTGTGAGAGAGGACTTGGAAAAGGAAGCCTGCAGAGGCTCTGTGTGGTCCCAGCCAGGAGGGGTGGGGGGCCATGAGGCTGTGTGAAATCCTGAGTTTTGGGGACCCAGCAACGCCTGAGGAAAAAGGTGTCGCACAGTCAGAGTCGGGAGGACTCTTGGACCATATCCCTCCAAGGTACTGGTGTGGTCACAGCCAGAAGGCTGCTGGACCGTATGGCTTAGAAAAGCCGGATCTCACCCCTTGTGTGAACGGTGCTTTAGAGGTGAGTTAGGGAGAAGACCTATGTATTAGGTAGAGCCTAGACGGGCATGTGTTTATTTTGCAATGTTTATGTTTGTGCTGGTGCTGAAGTGCCAAAATAAAACACATTTGGACTTTAACCCCATTGTCAGAGAAGGAATCTGTCATCGCCGCCCTGCTTGAGAGAGCGATCCCTTACAATATATGTAGATTACTGTTCTCAGACAAACTCAAATTTGTTAAAATAAACCATACAAAATTGCATTCTATGCACTGGTGGGTTTGAAGAATATTTTGCTTCAGGGTCAAGCAGCTGGTAAATGTGTAACAAGTGACACTGTAGCCAGAGAAGTAGAATTCATTACCATAATTAGTTTATTGAGAAAGTAAAAATTTTACATTTGGGTGAAAAATCAGGACATTTTATTGTGATTACTAGAGATGAGTGAATCGAATCAGATGAAGTGGAATATGATCCAAATTTCAGGAAAAATTCAATTTGCAACTAATGCGAATTTCCTCGTGATTCGTGGTAACGAATCGCAATTTTTCCTAAAATGGTGGCTACAATGGCTGATACACGTGTGAAGACATGGGGCAACTAGCTCTGGGAAGGTGGGCTGACCCATAATGCCATGCATGCAGCTAATCAGCAGCCAGCCCTGTGATGTCACAGCCCTATAAATACAGTGGCCAAAAAAAAAAAAACACTGCTTGTTGCTGGCATCATGGCATAGGCTGGCTGACTATCCAACCAAGTAGTTACCAGCCCACACACCCGAAAAGCCGGTGTAATGTTATACTTCCCTACTTCGTGAGATTTCCCTACCCTCGTCACTTCCGGACATGACGTGAGGAGGTGTGCAGCGCCGCGCAGGCGCACAACGACAGGTTAGGGAAATTTCACAGCAGAGTGCGCATGCGCCAGGAGCCTCGCCGGCGGTTAGGGTAGGGAAAAACTATGGGCCAATGCGCAGGCGCAGTGATCGGATGGATGTTCTCAGCTGAACACCGGCCGACACTGTGCATGCACCGGGAGCCTCACCAGCGGTTAGGGAAAGGAAAAATTACGTACGGGCCAGTGCTTTTTCCCTACCCTAACCGCTGGTGAGGCTCCCAGCGCATGCACAGTGTCGGCCGGTGTCCAGCTGAGAAAATTAGTTTCCAATGTAGTATTAATAACTAAACAATTAAATAATAAACATATTGCATTGTCTACTTACCACCAGGACAATAAGATGATCTGGACTCTGGCTGCAGTCTGGCTCTGGGGACTCCATTGTCACTCTCTTCCCCCCCCCCCTCCCTCCCTCCCTCCCTTGTCACTCTCTTCCCCCCCTTCCCTTGTCACTCTCATTATTCCCCCCCCCTCTCCCTTGTCACTCTCATTATTCCCCCCCTCTCCCTTGTCACTCTCATTATTCCACCCCCCTCCCTTGTCACTCTCATTATTCCCCCACCTCTCCCTTGTCACTCTCATTAGTCCACCCCCCCCTCCCTTGTCACTCTCATTATTCCCCCCCACTCTCCCTTGTCACTCTCATTATTCCCCCCCTCTCCCTTGTCACTCTCATTATTCCACCCCCCCTCCCTTGTCACTCTCATTATTCCCCCCTCTCCCTTGTCACTCTCATTATTCCCCCCCCCCTCTCCCTTGTCACTCTCATTATTCCACCCCCTCTCCCTTGTCACTCTCATTATTCCCCCCTCTCCCTTGTCACTCTCATTATTCCACCCCCCCTCCCTTGTCACTCTCATTATTCCCCCCCTCTCCCTTGTCACTCTCATTATTCCCCCCCTTTCCCTTGTCACTCTCATTATTTCCCCCCCTTGTCACTCTCATTATTTCCCCTCCCTCCCCCCTTGTCACTCTCATTATTTCCCCCCCTCCCTCCCTCCCCCCTTGTCACTCTCATTATTTCCCCCCCCCCTCCCCCCTTGTCACTCTCATTATTTCCCCCCCTTGTCACTCTCATTATTTCCCCCCCTTGTCACTCTCATTATTTCCCCCCCCTTGTCACTCTCATTATTTCCTCCCCCCTCCCCCCTTTTCACTCTCATTATTTCCTCCCCCCTCCCCCCTTGTCACTCTCATTCTACTCCCACCTCCACCTCTAGTGTAGCGTGGCCGAGCTCTGTTCGATCCGCGGTACAGGAGCATTTGTTTCCTGTACCCGGCCGGACTGACAGGAAGTGCACACTAAGTGAGCACTTCCTGTCAGTCCGGCCGGGTACAGGAAACAAAAGCTCCTGTACCGCGAATCGAACAGAGCTCGGCCACGCTACATTAACAGCACATAGCAGGTGCAGGCTGGATTCTTTATAGCGTCAAGCGCTCAGCCTCAGCCACTCAGGCGGCGCAGCATGAGGGGCGCCGCCGGCCGCACGAACTTATATAAGCAACTTTTTTCTTTTTTTTTTAAACCACAACGGGCGCCAGGCGCCCCCTACTAAATGCAGGGGAGGGGGAGATGGAGGGGGCCCGCCCCGAGGGAGAACACAAGTGCCGCCTCGCCTGCCGCATATTACATTGCAAGCTGTCGGCCGCCCGGCGCCCCTGTTGCTATGGTGCCCTGTGCGGCCGCACAGCCCGCACACCCCAAAGGCCGGCCCTGCTTATATCTATTCAAACAAGAAAAATATATACGCAGTTCACTACTGAAGTTATATGTGTTGAAAGTGTACAAAAAGAAAAAAATATGCACACTTCACTGGTGCACTTATTTGTGGCAAAAGCGTTTAGTGGCCTATTTCAGTACAGAAAGAAAAAATATATATGCATTTCACTGGTGCACTTATTTGTGGCAAAAGCATTTAGTGACCTATTTCAGTACAGAAAGAAAAAATATACACACTTCACTGGTGCACTTATTTGTGGCAAAAACGTTTACTGGCCTATTTCAGTACCAAAATAAAAATATATTCTCAGTTCACTTCTGCAGCTATATGTCTTGAAAGCGTACAGAAAGAAAAAGATATACGCACTTCACTGATGCATTTACTTCTGCTGAAAGAGTTTACTGGCCTATTTCAGTACAAAAAGAAAAATATATTCTCAGTTCACCTCGACGGTTATATGTATTGAAAGCATGGCTGGGAGTCAGCAGGCTGGCAGCAGTGGGAGGTCAGGAGCCTACCTACCCAGAAAGTAGTGGTGCAAGGGTTCACGGAAGTAGTAGCAGTCAGTCAGTGCAGAGGTTATATGTGTTATTTTGTATTTCAGTACAAAAAGAAAAATATATTCTCAGTTCTCTTCGGCGGTTATTTGTGTTGAAAGCGTTTAGTGGCTTTTTTCAGTACAAAAAGATAAATATATTCTCAGTTCACATCGACGGCAGAGTCAGCATGGCTGGGAGTCAGCAGGGTGGCAGCAGTGAGTCAGCAGGGTGGCAGCAGTGGGAGGTTGGGAGCCAAACGTGCCTGGAGTAGACCAACTGCTTCGCAGCAGCCTACCTGCCCGGGAAGTAGTGGTGCAGGGGTTCACGGAAGTAGCGGCGGTAGCAGTCAGTCAGTAAGGCGGTTATATGTGTTATTTTGTATTTCAGTACAAAAAGAAAAATATATTCTCAGTTCACTTTGGCGGTAATTTGTGTTGAAAGCGTTTAGTGGCCTATTTCAGTACAAAATGAAAAATACGTTCACAGTTCACGTCGGCGGCGGTTATATGCGGTGAAAGCGTTCAGTGTTCTATTTCAGTACTAAAAGTAAAAAAATATACGCACTTCACTGATGTATTTATTTCTGCTTAGAGCGTTTACTAGCCTATTTCAGTACAAAAAGAAAAATATATACGCATTTCACTTCTGCAGTTATTATTATTTCAGTACAAAAACAAAATATATTCAGGGGACTCTTCCGGGCTCAAAGATATCTTCACGCTTTGTCTTCTCATTGTCTGTAGCTACTAGAGGCCTGTTCATGCCAGGCAGGTTCCCCCAGAAGTATCTGGGTCGATGAGCAGCCGATACCGCACTTGCATCAATCTTGACAGGATTTGTCTCAGGTGGAGAGAAATTGTTTTTTGGAATATTTTCTCAATCATAACCACGTCATTAAATAAACTGAAGACTGGCGGATTCTCTCCTGTTTTAGGCAACACTTAATTTTCATTATTAAATTTATTAACTATTGAATATTAAATTGAACCAAAACTTGATTAAAATTATCAGAAAGTAAACTTAAATTCGCCAATATATTATCGCAATCTTCGAGGGAAAATTCACGGACAATTAATTTGCCAAGCCTTTTGTGCCGGAGAACGTGTATTATTAAATTGTGTTTTAAGGAACACTTAAAATTTTGACCATCTGTTCTGTCCCATATTCCCTATAAATGAATAGATTAAGCGGCAACTCATGCTGTTTCCACCTCCACAATCTCTCATCATCGTGCCACTCTGTGGCCTCCTGATGCTGCTGCAACCGCCACAATCTCTCGTCGTCGTGGCACTCTGTGGCCTCCTCATGCTGTGACCTTCTGATGCTGCTGCTACCTCAACACTATGTCACCTTGCCACTCTGTGGCCTCTTGATGCTGCTGCTACGTCCACACTTTGTCGCCTTGCCTTTTTCATTGTGCCTTCCTGTGGCCTCCTCCTGATGCTGCTGCCGCCGTCGCCTTCACGATCTGGTATTGTGCCACCTTGTGGCCTCCTCCAGATGCTGCTGCCGCCGCCAACTCCACACTCTGTGGCATTCTCCTGCTGCTGCTACTGCTGCTGCCGCCACCTCCAGATTCTGTCATTGTGCCACTTGGTGGCTTCCTCATACTGCTGCCACCTCCAGACTTTGTCATTGTGCCATTCGATGGCCTTCTCCTGATGCTGCTACTGCTGCTGCCGCCACCTCCAGACTCTGTCATTGTGCCACTCAGTGGCTTCCTCATACTGCTGCCACCTTCACACTCTATCATTGTGCCACACTGTGACTTCCTCATGCTGCTGCCACATCCACATCCTCGGTCATTGTGCCACTCGGTGGCCTCCTCATGCTGCTGCCACCTCCAGACTCTATCATTGTGCCACTCAGTGGCCTTCTCCTGATGCTGCTACTGCTGCTGCCCCACCTCCAGACTCTGTCATTGTGCCACTCTGTGGCCTCTTACTGATGCTGCTGCTGCCACCACCTCCAGACTCTGTCATTGTGCCACTCGGTGGCCTCCTCATATTGCTGCCACCTCCATACTCTGTCATTGTGCCACTCAGTGGCCTTCTCCTGATGCTCCTATTGCTGCTGCCGCCACCTCCAGACTCTGTCATTGTGCCACTCAGTGGCTTCCTCATACTGCTGCCACCTCCACATTCGGTCATTGTGCCACTCAGTGGCCTTCTCCTGATGCTGCTACTGCTGCTGCCCCACCTCCAGACTCCGTTATTGTTCCACTCTGTTGCCTCTTACTGATGCTGCTGCTGCCACCACCTCCAGACTCTGTCATTGTGCCACTCAGTGGCTTCCTCATACTGCTGCCACCTCTACATTCAGTCATTGTGCCACTCGGTGGCCTTCTCATACTGCTGCAAATTCCAGACTCATTGTTCCACTCTGTGGCCTCTTACTGATGCTGCTGCTGCCAACACCTCCAGACTCTGTCATTGTGCCACTCGGTGGCCTCCTCATACTGCTGCCACCTCCACACTTTGTCATTGTGCCACTCAGTGGCCTTCTCCTGATGCTGCTACTGTTGCTGCCCCACCTCCAGACTCTGTCATTGTGCCACTCAGTGGCTTCCTCATACTGCCGCCACCTCCAGACTCTGTCATTGTGTCACTCCGTGGCCTCCTGATGCTGACGCCACCTCCATACTGTCATTGTACCACTCTGTTGTCTCCTCATGCTGCCACCACCTCCAGACTCTGTCATTGTGCCACTACTCTCCTCATGCTGTTCCCTGACTATTTTGCCTTTCGGCCAGGCTGACATCATCATTTGTTTGACCCTTCTTCTGATCTGTCAGAAGGAAGGAAAAATGAGACGCACAATGGATCCTGTCTGTGTAGCAGCTGTAAGGCCTTTATGGTCCCATCAGAATTGGATTATGATTTAGTAGCCAAAAGCAGGAGTGGGTACAAAACACAGAAGACATGCAAATATTCTATTCATGTGTCATCTCTGTTTTAGATCCACTCCTGTTTTTTTGGGCATTTGCAATACTGATGGATTATTGAGCAAATGCTGAACGAGTGAAGGTGTATGCTCCACAGACAGGATCCGTTTGTTGGGAGTTATTGTTCTGATGGATCAGAGAAAGGGCAAATTAATCAGTGATGTGTCACGACTGTGACTGATCCAGACAGGTCTGGGAAGAGAAGGTCACAGCGACTTGCTACTTGCAATAGCTTGTGAGTTTGCTCCATGGTTCAGGGTATGTCATCCGGGTTTTGCCTTGTGAACCTTTTTGTCCTGACTGGGAGTTTGTAGGCATCCTTCTCAGGTGAGTCCTGTCTGCCACTCCCAGCTACTATATTAGTTTCAGTTTCACTTGCAGTCATTGCCAGATATAGTCCTTACTTCCAGTGCTATTCTGACCTTTGAAGGAGATCATTTGACGGTGTTGCTGTGGAGCTCTTGTTCGGCGTGGACTGTCGTGTTTGGGATCGCCTTCTCTGCTCGTGACTGGATAAGTCTATCTCTGCTGTTGATTGCTTGTTTGTTGCTGTCTTCCCCTGTTGTTCTCCTAGACACGAGTGATGGTGACTAGTGCTCCCATCAGCCTTTCCCCAGTCTAGTCTTGTTAGGGCAGGGTTTCTCAACTCCGGCCCTAGGGACCCACCTACCAGTCATGTTTTCAGGATTGCCTTAGTATTGAGCAGGTGATTTAATTAGTGTCCATGCATCAGAACTTACCACAGGTATTCATTCTGTGGGATATTCTCAAATCCTGACCAGTAGGTGGGTCCCGAGGACCGGAGTTGAGAAACCCTGTGTTAGGGTGACTGAGGGTTTAGGCATCCTGCTTGCCGCACGGGTTCACACCCCGTCTAGGGTATCAGGGCAGACAGGTGCCAGCTTAGGGTTAGTCAGGGGTGGCCATTCTATTTCCCATCCGTAGATAAGGGTCCCCTTTCCCCTCTGTCTGGTGCGACACGACTGCTGCTGGGATAGCGGTCGTGACAGTATATCTGGCCTTTTAAAAAAAAAAAAAAAAGTGACATTTCTTTTTTTTTTTTTTTGCTTGCTGTTTTGCTTTGTATTTTTTCTGTTCCACTATGGATCCGGTTACGGTTTTGGCAAAACAATTACAGGGGTTATCCCTTGAAGTGGCAGGATTAAAAGCAACAGTGCTGCAGCAGCAATCCTTGGGTTCCACCGTTGCTACGGGAAACCAAGGTACTCCTGAGCCAAAAGTGGCTTTACCTGATAGGTTCTCTGGAGGGAGAGACCAATTTGTTACTTTCAGAGAAGCTTGCAAATTGTTCTTCAGGTTACGCCCTAGATCCTCCGGCGGTGAGGAACAACGGGTGGGCATTGTAATTTCTCTCCTGCAAGGATATCCACAGGCTTGGGCTTTCACCCTACCATCAGACTCTCCGGCCTTACGATCAGTGGAGGAGTTTTTTGAAGCCCTGGGTCTCGTATATGATGACCCGGACAGGGTCTCACTGGCTGAGTCTAAGCTACGTAGACTTCGGCAAGAGAACCGGTCTGCTGAACTATATTGTTCTGAATTCCGTAGGTGGGCTACTGATACATTATGGAACGACTCTTAGGAGTCAGTTCTGCCAGGGGTTGTCTGAAAAATTAAAAGACGCGCTGGCGGTATACGAGGTCCCTGGGTCTCTTGAGGCTGCTATGTCTCTGTCCATAAGAATCGACAGACGACTCAGGGAGAGACTATTAAATTTTACGGAGGCCTCTATAGGGCAGGGATCGGTTTGTTATGATCCAGTCGAATCAATGCAAATACGGGGCGCCACTAGACGGGTGAATCCTCCTAAGTTCCGCCGTAGGTCAGAGGTTTGTTTTCGTTGTGGGGGAAGGGGTCATTTTATAAAGGTTTGTCCCTCAGAACCCAAGAGACCACAAACAAAGGAGCCGCCGGAAAACTAGAGTCCCCAGATTGTGCGGAGGATAACAGTCTGGGCGTATTCGTTTCCTCCATACGCATGTCTCAGTTTTTGTTGTCCGCTACCGTTGAGGCGGGCAATAAGACTGAGATCTGTTCCGTCTTTTTGGACAGTGGGCCGGGGGTCAACTTGGTGTATTCACGGTTTGCTCAGGCTCTGGGTTTTACTCCGGAACCGGTATGCAGAACTATTCCTGTTTTTGCCATCGACTCCTCCCCTCTTACTCAGAGAGAGTTAACTCAGATCATCCATAATATCCATCTGCAGGTAGGGGACCTCCATAAAGAGCATATCTCTTGTTATGTCCTGGACTGCCTTCCGGCTCCTATGGTATTGGGGCTTCCCTGGCTGGTGACTCACAATCCAGTGGTGGATTGGCAGGCCGTGGAGTGAACATTGTAAGGACAACTGCTTGAGTAGTAGGTGCTCTACACTCTCTGTAACATCTTTACCTGCCTTTCTGTCAGATTTTATGGATGTGTTCTCTGAGAAGGGTTGTCAGGGGTTACCACCTCATCGTCCATATGATTGCCCGATTAATCTATTACCTGGGGCAAAACTACCTAAAACCCGGTTATACAATCTTTCCGGCCCGGAGAGGAAGGCTATGCAAGATTATATTTCGGAGAGTTTGGCTAAAGGACACATCAGACCCTCTTCTTCACCCGTGGCTGCAGGGTTCTTTTTCGTTAAAAAGAAAGATGGGGGCCTGCGTCCTTGCCTGGATTTCCGGGAATTAAACCGGATAACTATCCGAGATCCCTATCTTCTTCCTCTCATTCCCGACCTCTTTAATCAGGTTGCTGGTGCTAAATGGTTCTCCAAAATGGATCTCAGAGGAGCCTATAACCTGGTTCGCATCAAAGAGGGGGATGAGTGGAAAACGGCTTTTAATACTCCGGAAGGGCATTATGAAAATCTGGTCATGCCATTTGGTCTTACTAATGCGCCTGCGGTGTTCCAACATTTTGTCAACGATATTTTTAGTCACCTTATCGGGATATTTGTTGTGATACAGTGGGGGAAATAATTATTTGACCCCTCACTGATTTTGTAAGTTTGTCCAATGACAAAGAAATGAAAAGTCTCAGAACAGTATCATTTCAATGGTAGGTTTATTGTAACAGTGGCAGATAGCACATCAAAAGGAAAATCGAAAAAATAACTTTAAATAAAAGATAGCAACTGATTTGCATTTCATTGAGTGAAATAAGTATTTGAACCCTCTAACAAAAAAAGACTTAATACTTGGTGGAAAAACCCTTGTTTGCAAGCACAGAGGTCAAACGTTTCTTGTAATTGATGACCAAGTTTGCGCACATTTTAGGAGGAATGTTGGTCCACTCCTCTTTGCAGATCATCTCTAAATCCCTAAGGTTTCGAGGCTGTCTCTGTGCAACTCTGAGCTTGAGCTCCCTCCATAGGTTTTCGATTGGATTAAGGTCCGGAGACTCACTAGGCCACTCCATGACCTTAATGTGCTTCTTCTTGAGCCACTCCTTTGTTGCCTTTGCTGTATGTTTTGGGTCATTGTCGTGCTGGAACACCCATCCACGACCCATTTTCAGTTTCCTGGCAGAGGGAAGGAGGTTGTCGCTCAGGATTTCACGATACATGGCTCCGTCCATTTTCCCGTTTATGCGAATAAGTTGTCCTGTGCCCTTAGCAGAAAAACACCCCCAAAGCAAAATGTTTCCACCCCCATGCTTGACGGTGGGGACGGTGTTTTGGGGGTCATAGGCAGCATTTTTCTTCCTCCAAACACAGCGAGTTGAGTTAATGCCAAAGAGCTCTATTTTGGTCTCATCAGACCACAGCACCTTCTCCCAGTCACTCTCTGAATCATTCAGGTGTTCATTGGCAAACTTCAGACGGGCCTGCACATGTGCCTTCCTGAGCAGGGGGACCTTGCGAGCCCTGCAGGATTTTAATCCATTGCGGTGTAATGTGTTTCCAATGGTTTTCTTGGTGACTGTGGTCCCTGCTAATTTGAGGTCATTAACTAACTCCTCCCGTGTAGTTCTAGGATGCTTTTTCACCTTTCTCAGAACCATTGACACCCCACGAGGTGAGATCTTGCGTGGAGCCCCAGAGCGAGGTCGATTGATGGTCATTTTGTGCTCCTTCCATTTTCGAACAATCGCACCAACAGTTGTCACCTTCTCCACCTTCTCTCCCAGCTTCTTGCTAATGGTTTTGTAGCCCATTCCAGCCTTGTGCAGGTCTACAATTTTGTCTCTGACATCCTTGGACAGCTCTTTGGTCTTTCCCATGTTGGAGAGTTTGGAGTCTGCTTGATTGATTGATTCTGTGGACAGGTGTCTTTTATACAGGTGACTAGTTAAGACAGGTGTCCTTAATGAGGGTGACTAATTGAGTAGAAGTGTCTAACCACTCTGTGGGAGCCAGAACTCTTAATGGTTGGTAGGGGTTCAAATACTTATTTCACTCAATGAAATGCAAATCAGTTGCTATCTTTTATTTAAAGTTATTTTTTCGATTTTCCTTTTGATGTGCTATCTGCCACTGTTACAATAAACCTACCATTGAAATGATACTGTTCTGAGACTTTTCATTTCTTTGTCATTGGACAAACTTACAAAATCAGTGAGGGGTCAAATAATTATTTCCCCCACTGTATATCTTGATGACATCCTGGTCTATTCCCCGGATCTGGATACACATAAGATCCATGTGAGACAAGTGCTGCAGATATTAAGGGCCAACAAATTGTTTGCTAAATTAGAAAAATGTGTGTTCGCCGTAAAAGAACTGCCATTTCTGAAGTATGTGTTGTCAGATTAAGGTTTCCGCATGGATCCAGAGAAAGTCCGGGCGATTATGGACTGGGATTTGCCTGAGAACCTGAAGGCATTGCAACGCTTCCTGGGGTTTGCCAATTTTTATAGAAAGTTTATAAAGAACTATTCCTTGCTGGTCAAACCACTGACGGACATGACCCGAAAGGGATCCGATTTTTCCAAATGGTCACATGCAGCCAAAACGGCCTTTACATCTCTGAAGGAGAGATTCATCTCGGCCCCTATTCTCGTACAGCCAGATGTATCGCTTCCTTTTATTGTAGAGGTTGACGCATCAGAGGTGGGGGTGGGAGTGGTACTATCTCAGGGCCCGTCCCCTGGTGAATGGCGTCCGTGTGCTTTCTTTTCGAAGAAATTGTCTACTGCAGAAAGGAACTATGATATTGGCAACAGGGACCTTTTGGCTATTAAGTTGGCCTTTGAGGAGTGGCATCATTTTTTGGAGGGGGCGGTTCATCCCGTCACGGTGATTACTGATCACAAAAACTTATTATATCTGGAGTCTGCTAAACGTCTCACCCCTAGACAGGCTCGGTGGTCGTTATTTTTTACTAGGTTTAATTTTGTAATAACCTATCGCCCGGGGGCAAAAAATACTAAGGCGGATGCATGGTCCCGAAGTTTTCCTGGAGGGGGTGATGTTGATGTACCAGAGCCCATTTTGCAAAAGGGGGTGGTGGTCTCTGCATTACACTCAGGTTTGGAGGGGAGGGTGTTGGAAGCTCAGGGGGACGCCCCGGCCTCCTGCCCCTCAGGTAAACTGTTTGTGCCAAAAAAATTTACGCCTGGAGATACTAAAAGAACACCATAACTCCACACTGGCAGGACACCCAGGTAGTAGGGCAACCTCTGAGTTAGTGTCTCGTCGGTTCTGGTGGCCTAAGTGGCGCCAGGAGGTGTTGAATTTTGTGTCTGCATGTGCTACCTGTGCTCGTTCTAAGGTAGATCATACTCGTCCGGCAGGGCGTCTTTTACCTCTGGCCATCCCCAACAGGCCTTGGACGCACCTATCAATGGATTTCATTACGGATCTACCAGTATCAGCGGGGAAGACTGTTATTCTTGTAGTTGTTGACAGATTTAGTAAAATGGTGCACTTTATTGCTCTTGCCGCATTGCCTAATGCTAACACACTGGCTCAGCTTTTTATTGACCACATCGTGAAGCTTCACGGGGTCCCTTCCGATATTGTTTCGGATCGTGGTACCCAATTTTTTTTCTAAATTTTGGAAAGCTTTTTGTTCTCGTTTAGGGGTTCATCTCTCGTTTTCTTCATCTCCATCCACAGTCCAACGGTCAGACTGAACGTACCAATCAAAACTTAGAGACATATTTGAGATGCTTTGTTTCCGAAAATCAGGAGGAATGGTCATCCTATTTACTGTTAGCCGAGTTTGCCATTAATAATCGTCGTCAAGAATCTACCGATAAGTCACCATTTTTTGGTGCGTATGGTTTCCATCCTCAGTTTTGTACGTTTAGTGAGGGGGGGCCGTCTGGGATTCCCGAGGAGGAACGATTTGCGTCTTCACTTTCTTCAGTGTGGCAGAGTGTGCAAGAAAGTTTGAAGAGAATTGGTGGTAGATACAAACGTGTGGCTGATAGGAAGCGCTCTGAAGGTCCGGACCTTGGGGTGAATGACTTGGTGTGGTTGTCTACCAGAAATATCAAGTTGAAGGTTCCCTCGTGGAAATTAGGTCCAAGATTTATTGGTCCTTATAGGGTAATTAAGATCATTAACCCGGTGGCTTTTCGTCTGGAGCTCCCTCAGACTCTAAGGATCCATAATGTCTTCCACAGGTCTCTGCTTAAGAGATATGTAGAACCTCCTGAACCATTGCCACTACCGCCTCCACCGGTGGTTGTTGATAGCAGTCTTGAGTTTCAGGTAGAAAAGATTGTTGATTCACGATATGTTTGCTGCTCTCTTCAGTACCTGGTGCACTGGAGAGGTTATGGTTCCGAAGAGAGAATGTGGGTTCCAGCATCAGAGATAAAAGCGGACAGACTCATTCAGGCTTTTCATAGCTCCCATCCGGAGAGGCCTGGTCTTGAGGGTCTGGGTGCCCCTCGTAGAAAGGGGGGTACTGTCACGACTGTGACTGATCCAGACAGGTCTGGGAGGAGAAGGTCACAGCGACTTGCTACTCACGATAGCTTGTGAGTTTGCTCCGTGGTTCAGGGTATGTCATCCGGGTTTTGCCTTGTGAACCTTTTTGTCCTGACTGGGAGTTTGTAGGCATCCTTCTCAGGTGAGTCCTGTCTGCCACTCCCAGCTACTATATTAGTTTCAGTTTCACTTGCAGTCATTGCCAGATATAGTCCTTACTTCCAGTGCTATTCTGACCTTTGAAGGAGATCGTTTGACGGTGCTGTGGAGCTCTTGTCCGGCGTGGACTGTCGTGTTTGGGATCGCCTTCTCTGCTCGTGACTGGATAAGTCTATCTCTGCTGTTGATTGTTTGTTTGTTGCTGTCTTCCCCTGTTGTTCTCCTAGACACGAGTGATGGTGACTAGTGCTCCCATCGGCCTTTCCCCAGTCTAGTGTTGTTAGGGTGACTGAGGGTTTAGGCATCCTGCTCACCGCACGGGTTCACACCCCGTCTAGGGTATCAGGGCAGACAGGTGCCAGCTTAGGGTTAGTCAGGGGTGGCCATTCTATTTCCCATCCGTAGATAAGGGTCTCCCTTCCCCTCCGTCTGGTGCGACACGACTGCTGCTGGGATAGCGGTCGTGACATGATGTCAACACAAACTTACTGCTGACACCCTCTCCACTCTGTCGGGGGGCTCTACTTGTATAAGCGTTTAATAGAACAGGTTCTGATAACATCTATGTGGAATCAGCTGGCGACGGTGTAAAAGGAGTGTGCTTATTCTTGGCGCTAACATCGACCTGAAAGGTTGAGTTCATACTTGAGTTATTTGGTCAGTTTTGGCCCCGTAACTGCCCTAATAAGTGAAGTGTGCAGTGATTCTAAGTGCAACGCCTGTCATCTGCATGTCATACGGACTCACAGTATTATTTCACAACCAAAGCAGACTCCCTATGCGTGTTACTACAAGGTACAGTGTTCTATACCACTATAAAGGCTCTCAGCAGCCAGAAAATTGCCTTTTTTTAAACGTAATTCACTGCAAATATATTCGGATCGAACCAAATTTTTCCCCAAAAATTTGGCGAATCGAATCAGTGAATCGAATTTTTTTTAAATTCGCTCATCTCTAGTGATTACTATTGCTGACCGATGCTGGAGGATGTATGTATGGCACACAGTATTGAAGTAGAATAACATCAACTCCTGCACTGTAGAGCGGTACTATGGTCTGGTGTCTGCACAGGCGCCTTTTGTTCCCTACTGCTAGGCTGACCTATAGTGTGTCAACAAACTCCTCCAAAACACCCATTGTAATATGCGGTGGTCTCTCTCTTCTGGACACTGCTGTGAGCAATGGATATGGTGTGTCTGTGTATGTGCTGAGTTTTGGCTGCTATGGGAATATACACTCTGCCCATCCATGGCTGTGAATCTTTTTCTCCCCACCCATCCAACTGAGTTGATTGTGTTCTCTCCTGGATGACTCACTAGATGGAAATCCAGGCTTGAGGTGCATGGGCATAATGTCAGAGGAGCATGGTCACATGACCACATCCCAGAACGCTAGACAAAATCAAAATAAGTAAAAAAAAATATATAATTTACAAATTAAAGCTGCCATCATAAATGATATACAGGGAGTGCAGAATTATTAGGCAAATGAGTATTTTGACCACATCATCCTCTTTATGCATGTTGTCTTACTCCAAGCTGTATAGGCTCGAAAGCCTACTACCAATTAAGCATATTAGGTTATGTGCATCTCTGTAATGAGAAGGGGTGTGGTCTAATGACATCAACACCCTATATTAGGTGTGCATAATTATTAGGCAACTTCCTTTCCTTTGGCAAAATGGGTCAAAAGAAGGACTTGACAGGCTCAGAAAAGTCAAAAATAGTGAGATATCTTGCAGAGGGATGCAGCACTCTTAAAATTGCAAAGCTTCTGAAGCGTGATCATCGAACAATCAAGCGTTTCATTCAAAATAGTCAACAGGATCGCAAGAAGCGTGTTGGGCCAGATGGATGGGCCCGTGGCTGGATTGGTAAAGGGCAGAGAGCTCCAGTCCGACTCAGACGCCAGCAAGGTGGAGGTGGAGTACTGGTTTGGGCTGGTATCATCAAAGATGAGCTTGTGGGGCCTTTTCAGGTTGAGGATGGAGTCAAGCTCAACTCCCAGTCCTACTGCCAGTTTCTGGAAGACACCTTCTTCAAGCAGTGGTACAGGAAGAAGTCTGCATCCTTCAAGAAAAACATGATTTTCATGCAGGACAATGCTCCATCACACGCGTCCAAGTACTCCACAGCGTGGCTGGCAAGAAAGGGTATAAAAGAAGAAAATCTAATGACATGGCCTCCTTGTTCACCTGATCTGAACCCCATTGAGAACCTGTGGTCCATCATCAAATGTGAGATTTACAAGGAGGGAAAACAGTACACCTCTCTGAACAGTGTCTGGGAGGCTGTGGTTGCTGCTGCACGCAATGTTGATGGTGAACAGATCAAAACACTGACAGAATCCATGGATGGCAGGCTTTTGAGTGTCCTTGAAAAGAAAGGTGGCTATATTGGTCACTGATTTGTTTTTGTTTTGTTTTTGAATGTCAGAAATGTATATTTGTGAATGTTGAGATGTTATATTGGTTTCACTGGTAAAAATAAATAATTGAAATGGGTATATATTTGTTTTTTGTTAAGTTGCCTAATAATTATGCACAGTAATAGTCACCTGCACACACAGATATCCCCCTAAAATAGCTAAAACTAAAAACAAACTAAAAACTACTTCCAAAAATATTCAGCTTTGATATTAATGAGTTTTTTGGGTTCATTGAGAACATGGTTGTTGTTCAATAATAAAATTAATCCTCAAAAATACAACTTGCCTAATAATTCTGCACTCCCTGTATTTAAACAAGGTTGCTGCAAAATCTTTCTAAAGGCGTTGCATGATAACTAGTATCAGAAAAAGAAACAGCGCCACTCTGGTTTATGGCTGTGTATGGTACTGCAGCTCAGTCTCACTGAAGCTATTCTTACTTCAGAGCCCCACTTCACAGTTAATATGAGAGGTTGTGCTATTTTCCAAGCTTGCTGACTGAAACATCCTAATAGTTTAGTTCAGTGGGACAATCAGTTTTTCTTATATCATATCACTATACAGTACATATAAAGATTACACTTCCCAAAATACAAATCACAAGAGAAACCTGTGTGCAAGCAGTAAACTAGGAAATGCTAAGAGATTTCAAGTGTGATTGCTGTAGAATTCAGAAAATTGGAGACTGGTCTATGATAGAATACAAAAGTAAGATACGTAGTGCAATGTATTGAGCATCGTATTAAAGGAACAGTAAACCTAGAAATGAGTGCTGAAAGTAAACAGGAGATAAACCTGCACACACTGTTGTGTTAGTCTGCAGGATTATCTGCATTTTCCAGAAAGTCTTGTAGAAAATCCTGCAGATTAGCCAACTGTCAACCTGTTCCGCTGGCTGAGGGTATGGGACTTAGGCAAGGGGAGGGAGTTTAACAATCTTTTTGTCCAACTGACAGGTCAGAAGAGGAAGGATCCTGCTCCAATCATTGTCTTACAGTAGTCAGGACAGTGAGGAGGAGGAGGAGGGATGTGGGCGCTCCATTGAGATGTCTTTAGCTGCTGCTCTATGTTCAATAAGGAAAACCTGCAAATCAGTTTATTATTATGTATTTGGCATCCATGATATTTGATGTCTTTAGATTGAATGACTGAAGATACTTGCTAAAGAGTTCATAGTAATCCTATTAAATATTTGAATGTACAGATTGATATTTTTCCCTGTGTGTGCTTTTAGGTGCTTCTTATGTAAGAAAATAAAAACCTGGCAAATTTAAAGGGGTTATCCAACACTAAAAGAGTGGCCCAAACCTGCCCATCTCGGGGTAGTTGTGATGCTCACCTGATTCCCGCTGCTGGAACTCGTCTGTTCAGCTCCCGAGCCAGCAGTTTGGCTCCCACGTGTGCCAAGGACAACATTCGTCGACGAGGGCACACGTGACCACTGAAGCCAATCACAGGCCGCATGGTTACAACTTACATGTGATGCGGAGCAGGTCACTCTTTTAGTGTTGGATACCATGCAACATATACAATAGAGCAGTATAAACCAGGACCAAAAAGAACATGTGATGCAGCAGGGACATTAGAGGATGGGTGTAGGGTAAAGCCATGAAGCTGAAGTAAGCTTTTTCATACCTATTTATATTTTATAATCTTTTTGGCATGATATGCGATAGGTATGAGAATGAAGGGTATGTGGAAGGTAAGTTGTGTATGGAAGCTGCATATTCATCAGTAAGAACAGAATTGTTTATAATGAGTAATGACTACTTCTGAGTCTTTGAAAGATAAGTATGATGGCAATGAGCTTTTCCAATAAAAACAGTTGTGGTGGTGGCTCACTTCTTGTTACCTATGAGCTTTTCCAGCCTACTGGGCATTACATGAGATATGTGAATTTTGATTAACCTGTTACTATGAAATGCAGTGCAATCTGCAGAAAGCATGTCATAGAGCAGAAGGAGCTGAGCAGATTGACATATAGTTTTATGGGGGGAAATCTGTATAATTTGTAATTTATACCGTTATATTTCTGCTTTTTGTTCAGTTATACATGTGGGATGTTAGCAATGATTGACAGCTATATCTGCATACACACGTACACAGGGAATGCTGCAAATCACTGATAATAGCTGAATCAGCTATCATATATTCAGAGATTTACATATATAAATTACAAGTTACACTGAGACTTTTCTATAAAACTATATATCAATCAGCTCAGCTCCTCCTCCTCTATAACATGCTGCCTGCTTTCATAGGAACAGGTTAATCAAAATTCACATATCTCATGTAATGTCCAGTACAGGGGCGTACACAGAAATCATTGGGCCCCATAGCAAGAATTTAGATTTGGCCCCCATGCCCGTTCCTAGTCCCTCCCACTATGCGCCCTGGCTCCTCTCACTACCCTCCCTAACTTCTCCCCTGCCCCATCTCGTGCAGCAGTACTCACGCTGGAACCCAGAGACCTATTATAGTGCATGGGATCCGGTAGGTTCCAGCAGTGTTCAGCATATATTGACAAAAATCTGGGGCATTACCTGATGTAACACCACCCAACTTTCCTGCTGTCCAGCATGGCACATGCACATGAGAAAAGTTTGATGAAGTGAGTGTCCCCCTTCCCCCATCCTCTGTGTCATGCAGGACAGCTGGGATACAGTGACATTACTCGCTATCCTGCATGACACGTGTGCAGAGACAGGAGTCTCTGGGAAAGCTGGGTGAACCCCTCCCCCCTGCCTTTCCATGTTCTTATTATCTGCATTTATGCCTTGCAGGATCCATGATGTAATAGCACCCAGCTTTTCTGCTGTCCTGCATGGCACATGTGGAGAGACATGAGAAAGCTGAGTAACACAGCTCCCACCTCCCCTCATATCTTCTCCTGCCTCTGCACTTGTGCCATGCAGGACATCGGGAAAGTGGAGTCACATTACATAATGTAGTGACAACCAGCTTTCCTCCTGCTCTGAATGGCCTATGTGCAGAGGAATAGCCTGGGAAAGCTGAGTGACCCCCCTTCCCCCACACACACACACCTCTGCACTGTCCTCACCTACAAGTCCTCACTTACTTCATTACTGGTTGTGGCAATCCAGAGGAATCAGGCGGGGGCGGAGCTAACAGGCAGGAGGCGGAGCTAGGAGGCAGGGCTAGCAGACAGTAGACAGTTAGGAAGATAGACAGGGGCGGGGATTCTCCTCCACTGCAGGGCCCCCCCTTCCTTACGGGCCCCATAGCAGCTGCGTGGTCTGCCTATATGGTCAGGACGCCACTGGTCCAGTAGGCCTGGAAAAGCTTATTGCTATATTTCTATAGGGTCTTGTCATTTTGTGGTGACAGGGTCTCTTTAGAGGGGTTGTGCCACTAATATAAATGTATCCCGCCCAACAGATATCTCTGTTATATCACTTTACCCAAATATCACAATTTATCAAAACTGCCTAAGGCCGAATGCACACGGCCATGTTCCACGGCCGTGAACGGTCCGTGGTAACCCGGCCTGGCATTCAGCTGAGAGCAGGAGCACACGGCGTCATTGGTTGCTATGAAGTCGTGCGCTTCATGCCGCCGCTGTACTACAGTAATACACTTGTATGATCTATACGAGTGTATTACTGTAGTACAGTAATCCTAAAGTGATTAGCCTACCATTGCACCCAGTGGCAAATATGTTTTAGTATTCAGTTTCTTAAGGTTACATCCTGCATTGGAGCCTTGTAATGTAGGACACTCAAGTGTAAGAACATGGGGCGTGGCTAGTGTCTTATGTCCTACTGATATATGATCGGACAGCAGACATATGACACACTAAGGCCTCATGCACACGGACGTTTTTTTTTTGCGGTCCACAAAACGGATTTCCGTTGTTCCATGATCCGTGACCGTTTTTTCGTCTGTGGGTCTTCCTTGATTTTTGGAGGATCCACGGACATGAAAAAAAAAGTAGTTTTGGTGTCCGCCTGGCCACGCGGAGCCAAACGGATCCGTCCTGACTTACAATGCAAGTCAATGGGGACGGATCCGTTTGACGTTGACACAATATGGTGCAATTGCAAACGGATCCGTCCCCATTGACTTTCAATGTAAAGTCAGGAGTCCCTATTATACCATCGGATCAGAGTTTTCTCCAATCCGATGGTATATTTTAACTTCAAGCGTCCCCATCACCATGGGAACGCCTCTATGTTAGAATATACCATCGGATTTGAGTTAGAACGTGAAACTCAGATCCGACAGTATATTCTAACACAGAGGCGTTCCCATGATGATGGGGACGCTTCAGGTTAGAATATACTAAAAGAACTGTGTACATGACTGCCCCCTGCTGCCTGGCAGGTGCTGCCAGGCAGCAGGGGGCAGACCCCCCCTCCCTCCCCCCCGTGTATTTAACACATTGGTGGCCAGTGCGGCCGGCCCCCCCTCCCTCCCCCACTGTATTTAACACATTGGTGGCCAATGCGGCCGGCCCCCCATCCCTCCCTCCCTTGTATTTAACACATTGTTGGCCAGTGCGGCCGGCCCCCCTCCCTCCCTCCCTTGTATTTAACACATTGGTGGCCAGTGCGGCCAGCCCCCCCCTAATTAAAATGACCGACCCCCATCATTGGTGGCAGCGGAGAGTTCCGATCGGAGTGCCAGTTTAATAGCTGGGGCTCTGATCGGTAACCATGGCAACCAGGAAGCTACTGCAGTCCTGGTTGCCATGGTTACTTAGCAATTTTAGAAGCATTATACTTACCTGCGATGTCTGTGACCGGCCGGGCGCTCCTCCTAATGGTAAGTGAAAGGTCTGTGCTATAAGCAATGCGCCGCACAGACCTTTCACTTACCAGTAGGAGGAGCGCCCGGCCGGTCACAGACATCGCAGGTAAGTATAATGCTTCTAAAATTGCTAAGTAACCATGGCAGCCAGGACTGCAGTAGCGTCTTGGCTGCCATGGTAACCGATCGGAGCCCCAGCGATTAAACGGGGACTCCGATCGGAACTCTCCGCTGCCACCTATGATGGGGGGTCGGTTATTTTAATTGGGGGGGAGGGAGGGAGGGGGGGCCGGCCGCACTGGCCACCAATGTGTTAAATACAAGGGAGGGAGGGGGGGCCGGCCGCACTGGCCACCAATGTGTTAAATACAAGGGAGGGAGGGGGGGTCGGCCGCACTGGCCACCAATGAGTTAAATACAGGGGAGGGAGGGGGGCCGCACTGGCCACCAATGAGTTAAATACAGGGGTCCGTGAACCGTTGTCCGTCAAAAAAATAGGACAGGTCATATTTTTTTGACGGACAGGAAACACGGATCACGGATGCGGCTGCAAAACGGTGCATTTTCCGATTTTTCCACGGACCCATTGAAAGTCAATGGGTCCGCGAAAAAAACCGGAAAACGGAACAACGGCAGCGGATGCACACAAACGGTCGTGTGCATGAGGCCTAAGAAGTAGGATTCAAGCATGGGGCATAAGAGAAAAATGCAAATGAGGTAAATTTTAAAAAAAATATCTAAGGAGAAATAGGAGATAGCGTAATTGATGAAAATAAACTTTAGATGGAAAAGTAGTTTATGGCACACACCCTTTAAGGGGCTGTTCATATAATGTTTTAGCTGCCCACTCAGCTTTTTGTCGGTAATCAAACTTATCCATTGAGCAAATGGAGTCCAAAAGATTAAACTTTAGACTCCCTTTGATCTGATTTACGTCTGTTTATGTTTTTTTGAGTATACAATTTTGTAGTCTGCCATACCATTGTGTCCTCTAAATAAGAAGTACAGACAGAAAGTTGGTGAAAGCGAGACTATAGTTTAATATGTTCATGTTACATCATTTAACTGAATGTTTTTCAAAAATTTCCTGACAAAAAGCTTAGGGGAGAACTAAAACATCACATGAACAGTCCCTTAGACATACAGAGAAGAGGAATAGGTAAGCCCAACTGGTTAATTTTGGATATTATTATTATTATTTATATAATGCGTCATCAACTTTCTAATGTACTTTAAGTGATACATTTTGCAATAATCACAAAAGATATGATATAAACTTTGGTTAATGTTTGCAAAAACAAAATGCCAGCATAATTGGTGATGCAATGTACAGTCGTGGCCAAAAGTTTTGAGAATTACATAAATATTGAAAATTGGAAAAGTTGCTGCTTAAGTTTTTATAATAGCAATTTGCATATACTCCAGAATGTTATGAAGAGTGATCAGATGAATTGCATAGTCCTTCTTTGCCATGAAAATTAACTTAATCCCAAAAAAACCTTTCCACTGCATTTCATTGCTGTCATTAAAGGACCTGCTGAGATCATTTCAGTAATCATCTTGTTAACTCAGGTGAGAATGTTGACGAGCACAAGGCTGGAGATCATTTTGTCAGGCTGATTGGGTTAAAATGGCAGACTTGACATGTTAAAAGGAGGGTGATGCTTGTAATCATTGTTCTTCCATTGTTAACCATGGTGACCTGCAAAGAGACGCGTGCAGCCATCATTGCGTTGCATAAAAATGGCTTCACAGGCAAGGATATTGTGGCTACTAAGATTGCACCTCAATCAGCAATTTATAGGATCATCAAGAACTTCAAGCAAAGAGGTTAAATTCTTGTTAAGAAGGCTTCAGGGCATCCAAGAAAGTCCAGCAAGCGCCAGGATCGTCTCCTAAAGAGGATTCAGCTGCGGGATCGGAGTGCCACCAGTGCAGAGGACTGGGGCAAAGTCATATTCTCCGATAAAGCCTCTTTCATTGTTTGGGGCATCTGGAAAAAGGCTTGTCCAGAGAAGAAAAGGTGAGCGCTACCATCAGTCCTGTGTCATGCTAACAGTAAACCATGCTGAGACCATTCATGTGTGGGGTTGCTTCTCATCCAAGGGAGTGGGCTCACTCACTATTTTGCCCAAAAACACAGCCATGAATAAAGAATGGTACCAAAACACCCTCCAACAGCAACTTCTTCCAACAATCCAACAACAGTTTGGTGAAGAACAATGCGTTTTCCAGCACGATGGAGCACCGTGCCATAAGGCAAAAGTGATAACTAAGTGGCTCGGGGACCAAAACGTTGACATTTTGGGTCCATGGCCTGGAAACTCCCCAGATCTTAATCCCATTGAGAACTTGTGGTCAATCCTCAAGAGGCAGGTGGACAAACAAAAACCCACTAATTCTGACAAACTCCAAGAAGTGATTATGAAAGAATGGGTTGCTATCAGTCAGGAATTGGCCCAGAAGTTGATTGAGAGCATGCCCAGTCGAATTGCAGAGGTCCTGAAAAAGAAGGGCCAACACTGCAAATACTGACTCTTTGCATAAATGTCATGTAATTGTCGATAAAAGCCTTTGAAAGGTATGAAGTGCGTGTAATTATATTTCACTACATCACAGAAACAACTGAAACAAAGATCTAAAAGCAGTTCAGCAGCAAACTTTGTGAAAACTAATATTTGTGTCATTCTCAAAACTTTTGGCCACGACTGTACACTAAAAATATATGACACCTTGAAAGTGTGTGTGACCATTACAGATGGGTGGATGACATTTTCTTAGAAATGCTAGCTAATATGTTAGTAATACTACTTTATATAAGAAACACATTAGAGGGCTGAGTTAATCAGCCCGCATTTGTGGGAGGGGCTCAGGTGCGCTTATAACTCGCACTGGGTTTTTCACACCCTACGTGCACTTCCGGTGCTCGCTAGCAGCCACGTCACCTCCTCCTTTCTCTCATCGCAAGAGCGGTTCCCCATGGTGCCTCTTAAGGTAAGCAGGGTTCGTCTGGGTTCGCTCAGCCATATCCCCTGGGTAAGTGCCGAACACTCTCCCCCCTCCCCCTTTGTCTCCCTACCTGCGACTCTCGACTCATCCGCTCCCACTGACGGCTGAGGGCAGTGGTAATGGCGGAACTTGCACCGTGCATTCTGCCTGTTCTCTCGTCGCCGGGTCACGTGGTGCGCGCGTCGGGCTCTCCACTCAGCGTCCTGTGACCCCGGCTTCCCTCTGACTTTAGCCCTCTGCTCCAGGGGGTTCCGTACTAAAGGGCTATTTCAGGGGAACTCAGGCTGCATCCCAGTCATTCCCCCCACCTCCTTTTTTTCCCCACCTAAAAATAAATAAAAAATATTAAAAATTAAAATAAAGATATATATATATGGGTATATGTATATATGTGCATAAAAAAGAAAAAACTAAACAATGTGTTTGTCTATATATGTGTATATGTATCCATGTATAAATAAATAAAAAATAGTACTAAACTTCCTATAATTTACCTGTGTGGCGGAGGGTGAGTCCCGTGGTTCCGCTCCGCTTGAGCCCGCCGGATCCCCTTCCACTCGTCGCTACACGTTACTTCCTGCTCTCGCCTGCTCTACCTACTTACTCTTGTATACGTTACCTATTGCTTCCAGCTTCGCGGCCCATTGTCCTCCACGCCAGGTTCAGCGAATCTCCTCTATTTACCTCCTCACTTAGGTTCAAGGTACGGTTCCTCTGCGGCTCCACATGTCGCCTCTGCACACCTTCACGCTTTTTTTGTGGTATTTGGTCACACCAACAAATCTCTTCTGCTTCCTCTAGCATCAGCCTGACACGCCACCAGGTCCCGTGTTCTCTATCTATTCGCTACTCCACTCAGGCCATACAGTCTAATTCGTTCTAGGGCCAACCTGCCACGTAGCTCAGGTTTACGTTTATTGATATCTCGCCTGGTTCGTCACAGGCCTCGTAGTTCTTATCTTCATGATAAACCCGCCCAACCAAGGCAGGCCTCGGCCACCGCCTGCCACAACAATCAGGCCTAGAAGTCAATTCGAATAGGGACAAGCTGCCACATTGGTAGGTTTACGTTTATTAATTTCTCGCCTGTTACGACCCAGGCCACGTAGCTCAAAATCTTAGGATCAACCAGCCATCCAGGCTGTGCCTCTGTTGCAGCCGGCCTCTCCAGCCAGGTCTCATAGTCAATTCGCATAGGGACAACCTGCCACATCGGTAGGTTTAGGTTTTTTATTATTTTCTTGCCTGTTACGTCGCAGGCCACGTAGCTCAAATTTCAGGATAAGTGGCCTCCCAGATCAGGCTTCGTAGTCAATCTCACTGCCTGTCTCACTAACCAGGTCTCGCTGCCCCAATTCCCATAGGGTCAACCTGCCACGTCGGCCAGGTTTCACGTTCCAGGCCACGTAGTTCAAATTCCGCTAGGGTCCACTCATCGCACTCTCTCTCTCTATTATAATTCTGGTTCACCCCAGGTCGTTCGGCTCTCATCTCTTCCGGGCCTCGCCCGACAGCACTTCTCTGTTCCCTCATCTGTCTCAATAATATTCATCTGCCTTATTCTCCATCACCATCAATTGTTGTATCCATGTTTTTTCTTCTCCAGGTCTTCAGTATTTCAGACAGCCCAGTCATGTCTCACGTGTCCGACATTGAAGACGCCATCTCCATGCCAGAATCCCAAGTCTCCGAGCATCCTAGTTGCACGTCACTACGCAATTGGACCGTGCCAAAGCAAATTGCTGAGCTGAATCGCAGAGGCATTCGCCACCTAGCCTCCGCCAGGAAGGCCGAGCTATACAAACTTTTGGTCACCGGCACTTCAGCTTCCGCTGAAGAGCAGGTGTCCATTTCCACCATTCAGATCTCCCTCCAGCAACTACATGCCTCAATCAACGGTATCTCCAGCGCGGGCTTTGACATGCAGTCTAGACTCCTCGCTGTCGAGAACCGGGCTACGGCTGCCGAGCCGCCGGCCCCTCCCACGCCAGTCCCCTCAACTTCCCGCTGCCCCTCTCCAGGTAGGGTTCTCAGCACCCCCTATATTTCCCCCGCCCACTTCGTTCCTGAGAACATCAGTAAGGACATTTTGGCAGGGAAAGACGTAAATCTGGCCTCCATACTTATCACCACTCATGATACTACGGAGAACAAGACCATCGCCTGCGGCGACATGTCCGTAGTCCTTAAATCTAAGGACGCCCGTCTCAACAAGAAGCTTTCCATCCCAGAATTTGTCCTGTCTTTTAGCCTTTTCCGGGACATCATCTGTTCCGCCCAGCCAGGGAGACGGGAGGAGCTGGACACATACCTCTATAGGGTCACTGACCTGAGCTATAAGTATGGCTGCTTTTCTTTTTACGATTACCATCGCTCCTTCTCGGACAAAGCCGCCGCAGCAATCACACAGTTCAATCATGTCACCAACTGGGCTGTGCTAGACATGGAACTCTTTTGCCGCCATTTCGCAGGTCTTAAAGCCCCTTCCTGCGCTTCCTGCCAGTGTATACTGCATACATCTGACTGGTGTCCTAATTTAGCCTCCACCTTCTCAGCCACTCCTGTTTCTGGCCTGTCAGGCCTCCCCAGGCAGGTACCAAATTTAGATAAGCTGGGTAGACCCATAGTCCTGCTGGGCAGGAATCAGATATGTAATAATTACAATCTGGCAGCTTGCAACTACAATAAGTGCCGAGCCCTCCATATTTGTACAATCTGTTTCAGGGCCCACCCCCAAACTACCTGCCCCCAAAGATCCAAGCAGTCCTGACTAGGCGGGGTTAACGTAGAGTTGCTCGCAACTCTACTGCAGGACCACCACGAGCCCTCCTTCGTCCAGTTCCTCATTGCTGGCTTCACAGAAGGGTTCCACACAGGACTAGTAGCTTTGCCCCAGTCTACCTGGAAAGGGGACAACCTCTTATCCGCAGTTAGGGATCCCAACTCTGTAACTTCCTTGCTCCAATCCGAGCTTCAAAAAGGTTTCCTAACCGGCCCCTTTTCCTCAGTGCCTTTCGATTACTGGAGAGTCAATCCCATTGGGATTGTCACTAAAAAAAATTCAAATAAAAAGCGTTTAATTAACGACCTGTCCGCTCCTCATGGTTCTCATATACCCAGCCTCAACTCCCTGATTCCATCCGAGGAGTTTTCTATGCGTTATTCCTCAGTGAATGAAGCCATTCAGCTGATCCTGCTGGCAGGCAGGGGAGCTTGGTTAACAAAAATCAATATCACTGATGCCTTCAAGCTCCTGCCTGTCCAGGCTCAGCTCTGGAAATTTTACGGTATCAAGTGACAGGATAAGTATTATTTCGCCAACAGGTTGACCTTCGGTTCCAAGAGCGGTCCTTGGTTGTTCGACCAGTTCGCCCAAGCGCTGCACTGGATGTTGGTTAACCATTGCCACTGCCCAATGGTTATCCACTATCTAAATGATTTTCTCTTAGTCGAAGCACCGGGTCATCCACCTGACAGGCTAGCGTTCCTTTTACAATTACTTTCAAATCTAAATGTCCCAGTTGCATCTTCAAAAACAGAGGGCCCCGCCATGGCTGTAACCTTCCTAGGCATCGTCCTAGACTCCGTAAAAATGGAGGCACGGCAGCCAGAAGAGAAGCTCACAAAAATCAAAGATGCCTTCTCCAAATCGCTAGTTTCTAATACCCTCACTAAAACAGAGCTACAATCCTTGCTAGGCATGCTAAACTTTGCCACAAGAGTTATGCCCCAAGGTAGGGCCTTCATCTCTAGGTTGCTTCAGCTATTGCCCACGGCCGTAGATCAGGACTTCCCAGTGCACTTGGACTCCCAGGCCCTAGCCGACCTGTCCATGTGGGACGAATTATTGCTTCAATGGAACGGTGTTTCCCTGTTTTTGCCACAATGGAATCCCGCCTTTCCTACTGTCTTTTCGGACGACGCAGCCTCCAGCGGTTTCGCCGCAATTTTCAACAAACATTGGTTCGCAGATCCATGGCCGTCCGAAATCCTGTCAGACAAGGAAGCCTTTAGATCTTCGCCCCTCTTGAAAATTTACCCCATAGTTGCAGCCGCTCAGCTTTGGGGCAGTTGTTGGGCCAATTCCCCAGTTGTTTTTGTGACAGATAATCAGTCCTTAGCAGAAATCCTCGCCAAAGGTAGGTCCAAATCCCCTAGAGTTATGTCCTTTGTACGCAAACTGGTCTGGCTCTCCATGTGTCACAACTTCCATTTCCTCTGTCAACATATTCAGGGTTCCAAGAATCTAGCAGCCGATGCTCTGTCACTATTCAACTTCCCCGCTTTTTTTCAGGTGGTGCCAGAAGCAGACCGAATAGGATTAACCCCACCAGCCTTCCACACACTGACAATGGACTGAGCATGCACTTCGCAGCCGCCAAGGCCCTCATCCACAAATCCCTGTCGGCCAATACAGCCAGAAATTACAGAACTGGAAAGTTCTCACCAAATTCTCGCTTTCTTATCCCGGGAACAACACCGACAAAATCTCCTACATTCTGGCATTTCTGGCTTATTGTCACATGGAACTCAAGCTTTCCTATAGCACCATTAGATTGTACCTGTCGGGAGTACAGCATTATTCCATGCTCGAATACCATGGTAGCGCGTCAATATTCTCTTCCCACGCAGTTAAAGTTACCCTCAGGGGTATCCAGAAATCTAGTAAGGAGACCGCCCCTGTCAGGCAGCCGCTATCAGGTGACCTTTTCAGGAAACTGTCCACCTCACTAGGCGGGAATCCTTTTGGGCCATACTCTAGCATCATCATCAAAGCCGCCATTTAAGTTTTTACGGCTTCCTGAGACCAGGAGAGTTTACCAGCACCTCCTCTAGAAACAGGGGACCATCAAAGGGCTAGCTAGAATGGCAGCACAACCACTTTATCTTCCATCTCCCATCTTCAAAAACCTCCCAAACAGGTCCTCCAGTGATCATTAAGTATTTCGAAATTCTCAACGCTTGGTGCCCAGTCCAAGTCCTCAGAAAACTTCTTACGGTAATGGGCGACGCTCCGGCCGACAGTCCCCTGCTTCCTTTCAAGAACGGTCCTTTAACCTTTTCCCAGTTCATTTCCCACGTACGGTCCTTAGCCTCCGGTCTAGGCTTCGATCCTGCCACCATATCCAGGCATTCCTTCAGAATCGGAGCTGCCTCTGCGGCTTTTAAGCACGGGGTGCCCGGACATGTCATAAAAAAAATGGGTCATTGGAAGTCCTGTTTTTCCCGATACATTCCTAATCCTCATGCTGAAATATCAAAAGCCTTTTGTCATCTGGCTCTTTGAGCTTGCATGCTCTTTGAATTTACAATAAAAAAAAATATATGTGTTAGGCAAATGCATTGCCGTATTTGTGTGAGGGGGGTTCGCTCTCACAGTATTTAAAGCTCACCCCGATAGCTCACGACGCACGGCTCAGCGCTTTTCCAGCCAGGTTCACTTCCGGGTCGGCACCTTCGGCAGCAGACATTTGCAGCGCCAGCGTCAGCATCGGTCAGGCTTCACGTGGCAGACTGCAAGCCAAGTCTCAGCAAGCCAAGTCTCCAGCTCCGGTTCTCCGGCTTCAAGCGTCTGGCTAAGGTGATAGGGTTTGGGGAGGGGGCGAAAGAGTGAGCGGTACATGGCATGGGGAATCGTTGTTACATTGATTATATGTGCGCGGCGATCACCTGCTACTCCACTTATCAGACAACAGCTGATCGGTTACAGCCGTCGCGTCTGGTTTCTCCCCAATGCGCATGTCAGGTGCGCAAGGTCTGCCTTCTACGTCACCGGCGTTCACAGCCGCGTGGGGGGCCCGCTGCTGCGTGCGCCTTCCTGGTCGGCATCTGTGTGCGGTACAGGTGTACTGGGAGATCACGGGCCATTGGGCTGGGGCCTCAATCGCGGGGGTGCCTGGCAGGGCAGTATTGCAGTTCCTTTCAGTGCACCCAGTAAAGGGCAGTGGCGTACCGCCAATAGAGGCAGGGTACGCCACTGCTATGGGGCCCGCGGCACCGGGGGGCCCGGAGCGCTCGGAAGGCCCCGCCCCCTGCAACTGCGCTCACTGCAGGGCCGGTCTGCACACTTATAATTGGCTCCCAGCGCCGCCGATAATACACGCCCCTCCCCCCCCTGACTTCTCTCATTGACTCACTGACACTGTGCGCTCCATAGGACCCAGCCGCGCTCCCTCGGCTCGTGCGTCTGCTGCGCCTGCACTGCTTCACATACTGGGCCAATCAGCATTAGCAGTGTGTTAAGATCCTGCTGCTGATTGGCCCAGCCAGTGCAAGCAGCAGGCGCGCACCCAGCATGGAAGTGGAAGAACTTTAGAGTGAGTTGTGCTGCCCGGCCGCGACAGACGCCAGTGCCACCCACAACCATCATCTCACAGCCAGTCCGGACCTGTGCCACTGCCAGCCGTCGTCCACACAGTAGGACTATCTTTACAACCGGGATCATCAATGAAAAAAATGTCTGTAGTGTACTAATAACAGTCTCCTAGCACTGGCGTAACTAGAAATGACTGGGCAGTGGGCCCCACAGGAAATTTTTGAACGCCCCCCCCCCAGCTGTTTGGCACCTCTGACCGGCAGAGACACTTGACTTCTTCCCTAATACAGTCCAAATTCTAATTATCATCCAAAAGACAAGTCATGGAAATATATGTATACTGTAGTATGATATTTTGACAGTAAAGGTAAGAATAAAGGTCTTCTGGTTAGTACAGTATACTTTCTATATTTCCATGACTTGTCTATTGGACGATAATTGGACTGTATTAGGGAAGTCAAGTGTCTCTGCTGGTCAGAGGTGCCGGACAGCTGGGAGGGGGGCAATTCAAAAATTTCCTGTGGGGCCCAGTCATTTCTAATTACGCTAGTGCTAATAGAGACTGTATAAAACGTTCCAGTTCCAGAACTTCATGTATAGGACTTTCTGAGGGCAGCAGCAAGCAGAGTTCCTGTGGGGGTGGGCGGTACTGTAGGCTCATAGAGGACTCAGGAATGTGCCCTCCCCCTCGCCCCCCTATGAACTCTGCTTGCTGTTAAAGGGAACCTGTCACCTCAAAAACACAAATAAAACCGCCAGCAGTCTGTTCATAATTAGAGATGAGCAAATTTCATATTTTAAAATTCGTTCACGCTTCGTTTGGTGGTAAATAGTGAATTGCATTATGGATTCCGTTACCATGGACCATAATGCAATTCCATGACGGAATGCATAACGGAATGCCTTTATAGGCAGCTTTATAGGCATTCCATTATTCATTCTGTCATAATAGAAGTCTAGGGCCTGCATAACGGATCCGTCCGGTTTGCGTTATGCTGGAGTCCTCAGTAGGTCATGTATACATTTCTTTATTGGCAAATGGGGGTGTGGCAGGGGAGGAGCCAGGGCAGGAGGTGGGATGGGCCAAGGTAGTGGGCGGGGTTAAGGGGCCCAATTCAGATTCTTGCTATGGGGCCCAATGATTTCTATGTACGCCCCTGGTAAAGGGCTTTGAGTGTGCACTGCCACGTACTGACCTATGCCTACTGTGTCAGTGCAACAGGGGAGAGGAATGGTGCAGGCATCTGTTCACACACCAAAGCTGCCTCATGGCCTTCTCATCGTTGCATATATAGTGTTATATCTTTCATGCAGTATAAGTGAAAGGTATAGATTGTATTGGTATACCCGACACTAGAAGTGCGGCACATAAAATTGAGGTATTAGGGTTGTTTGGGTAGGCGGTAACCGCAGTGTTTCTTGCAGGTCAGTAGGATCGTCATCCCAGGGCATCCAATTGCCACAACGTGTCTCCAGTCACTTTATTTCCGAAGGTATATAAAAAATAAAATAAAATAAATGGCAATCACTTGCAGCCTATTAAATAACATTGTTTTTTGTTTATTTTTCCTCTCGCCCCCCGACCCCCCCTTATCTCTTCTTTCTTTATTCACTCAGAGGATTAGGGCATACCCGTATCGATAGAGGTAGGTGTCAATTGGTCCTTCATGGTGCAGGTGTTGTGTCACGGTCCATATAGCACGAGGGTGAGTCACATTCGATACAGGGTATTCTACTCCTGAAAAGAAAGGGGGGGGAAAAAAAATGTAGAAAAGTTACGTTTTTTTTTTTTGTAGAAACCCCTAAAAAAAAAAAAAAAAAGGAAATTTATTATTTCATTACATACCCGCTAGATCTGCCATGAGCACATTCCCACAAACCTGTCATCATGCGGCCACAGGTTCCTTGCGTTTGTCTGTCACGTCCACAGACCGTCAAGTCCTGTCACGACTACAGGCTTTTCAAAGTCCACCATGGGCATGGATTCGTCACGTAAGGCCTTGCATGACCGCAGGTCTCGTGGAGTCTGTCACTACCACAGCCGTTCAAAGTCTGTCACGACTACAGACGCTCGTAGCCTGTCACGAGTGCAGACGCTTGTAGCCTGTCACGAGTGCAGACGCTTGTAGCCTGTCACGAGTGCAGACGCTTGTAGCCTGTCACGAGTGCAGACGCTTGTAGCCTGTCACGAGTGCAGACGCTCAGAGTCTGTCACGACTACAGACGCTCGGAGTCTGTCACGACTACAGACGCTCAGAGTCTGTCACGACTACAGACGCTCGGAGTCTGTCACGACTACAGACGCTCGGGATCTGTCACGACTACAGACATTCCAAGTCTGTCACGAATACAGACTCGTTACAAATCCTGTCACGACTACAGGTCATGAGGGTAAAGGGATATCTAATTCGGTAGCCTTGGGGTCATCAACAGGTTCAGGAGTACAATTCCCGCTTCACTGGTCAAGACGGTTATCTTAGTATCAGGGTCATCTGCCACGGATCCGGTGACGCTTGATGTTGGGAGCACGAGAGTTTAGCAATCACAGTTAACCACAATTTCTTTTAGTTCGGATGTCTCAGCAGTCCCATGCGGAAGGAAGTTTGGCATCTCACAGTAATGAAGACTACCTATCCGAGAGAGAGGTGGTTCCAGCTATCAGGTCCTGGACTGTGCCGAGGCTCACAGCAGAGCTGTCAAGGAGAGGAATTCCGTTTCCAGCATTTTCCAGGAAAGCGGAACTCTATAGGTTATTGTTTTCAGAACCCCCTGCTTCAGGGGAGGACTCGGTATCAATGGATATGATCCAAACTTCGCTGACACAACTTCACGCAGTAGTGAATACGATGGCATCCTCTTTGTCTCAGTTTCAGACCAGATTAGAGGCAGTAGAAAATACGGCCTCCACTTCAAATGCTGTCAGTCTCAGTACTGCCGTGCAGTCACTCACTCAGTCCTCGATTACTGGCTCCCATATCAACTCTCCTAACATAGCACCATCTCACTTCATACCAGCCAACGTGCGTCAAGACATATTAGATGGTAAGGACGTCAACTTAGATTCTTTACTGATAGCCACACACGAAATACCGGATAACAAGACCATAGCGTGTGGGGAGGTTTCAGTGATCCTGAAGTCCAGAGATGTCAGGCTTAACAGGAAACTCACCGTAGCAGAATTTGTCCTAGCATTCAGCTTGTTTAGAGATGTGGTGTGTTCAGTGAGTCCTAATAGGAGAGAGGAGCTGGATCTTTATTTGTTCAAAGTAGTGGATTTAGCGAACAAATATGGAGGTACAGCGTTCTATGAATATCATAGATCATTTTCAGCCAAAGCCGCAGCTGCGCTGAGACAATTTCAGCATACAGTGGACTGGTCCGTCGTAGATACCGAGCTGTTTTGCCGGCATTTTGCAGGACTCAAGGCTCCGGCATGTAGTAACTGCGGCTCTTATTCGCATGCAACTGATTGGTGCGCTAGTGCTAAGACAGAGCGGTCGCAAATTAGGTCACCCAATCAAATGCCTAGGCAAATCACAGATATGTAACAACTTTAACACTACAGGTTGTTATTATAACCAGTGTAGGCTGCTGCACCTGTGTACCCTTTGTTTCAGGGCTCATTCTAACACCGTGTGCCCACAGAAAGGGCAGCATTTAGCGTGACTAAGCGTTGTAGATGCGGATTTACTGGCTACGTATTTACTAGGCCATCCAGATCAGAGTTGGGTACAATTTTTAGTTGATGGTCTTCGGCATGGCTTCCATACTGGTTTGGTGGCACTGCCGCAAGCCACATACGAATGCAAGAACCTTTTGTCTGCCGTCAGAGACCCGGTCTCTATTTCACATTTGCTAGCTGTCGAGTTAGAGAAGGGATACTAGATAGGTCCAATGGCGCAGTCCCCATTTGAGAGTTGGAGGGTTAACCCCATAGGTCTTGTCACAGGGAAATTTTCTAATAAAAAGAGGGTAATTTACGATTTGTCAGCTCCTCATTCACTCTCCATTCCAAGTTTGAATTCGCTGATACCTTCTGAAGAAGTTTCCATGAAATACTCTTCTATCGATGAAACGATACAGGTCATTCTATCGTTAGGGAAGGGGACTTGGTTATCAAAAGCCGATATCACGGACGCATTTAAGTTACTGCCTCTAAAACCACAGCTGTGGCAGTGGCATGGCATTAAGTGGCAAGGGCTGTATTATTTTTCGAACAAGTTGACCTTTGGCGCTAAATCAAGTCCCTGGTTATTTGATCAGTTCGCTCAAAGCTTGCATTGGATATTATCAAATGTTTTTCGGGTTCACCATGTAATCCACTACCTAGACGACTTCCTGTTAATCGAGCCACCCACACATGTACCACAAGACCTCATGGTATTGAGAGGAGTTTTTGACGATCTAAAGGTCCCTTTAGCGTCCAACAAAGTAGAGGGTCCAGGTAATATCATTACCTTTTTAGGCATTCGCCTAGATACAGTTAGTATGAAAGCGAGTCTACCTCAGGACAAGTTAATCCGGATAAGAGAGGTAGTTCACAAACTGGCACGTGTTAGAGTCACCACAAAGACAGATCTCCAGAGTCTTCTTGGCATGTTAAAGTTTGCGATGAGAATAATCCCACAAGGCAGGTCATTTATATCCAGGTTGCTGAAGCTTCTACCTATAGCCCCAGATCAGGATAGCATGGTCAGATTAGATCAGGATGCCTTAGCAGATCTCATGATGTGGGATGAATTTTTAGCACAATGAAATGGTGTGTCATTCTTTATTCCCTCCGTGTCGAGTCAATCTCCGGTCGTCCACATGGACGCGGCCTCTTCCCCTGGATTTGCGGCCATTTACAGGAATCGGTGGATGGCCAGTCCTTGGCCACCTGAGGTTTTGGCTATTCCAGGCTTTCTACAGTCATCCCCCCCTTTTGAAATATATACTATAGTGGCAGCAGCTCAAGTATGGGGAAGTCTACGGGGTAATCAGACTGTATTGTTTTTAACAGATAATGCAGCGCTGGTGGACATCCTCATGAAGGGCAGGTCTGGGTCTGTAGAAGTCATGGCATTTCTGAGGAGATTTGTGTGGCTATCGTTACAGCATCGGTTCAATTTTATTTGCGCACATATTCAAGGGCAGAGGAATGTTGCTGCAGACGCTCTATCCAGACTTAACGTTCAATTCTTTTTGCAGGTTTCTCCAGGGGCAGATCCATTACCAGCTACGATCCCGCAGCACAACTTGCTAGTCATGCATTAGCACCACTACTACTCACAGCCAGATCCCTGGTGGAACAATCCCTCTCCAGAAATACCTTGAGGGTATATAAAACAGCCTGGTTGTTATTTAACAAGTTTAGAGTTTCACATCCACCGCTAGATATGGCGCACATAACCTACCTAATGGCCTTTATCGGGTTTTGCCACTCAAATCTGAAGTTAGCTTACAACACAATCAAGTTATATTTAGCAGGAATCCAGCATTACTGGTATCTCGCTCACCCTGAGCAGCCTTCCTTATTTACGGCCTATCCCATCAAAGCTATGTTACGGGGTATACAGAAAACCACATTTCAGAAAAACACGGCCCGTCAGCCTTTCACAGGACCCATGTTTAGGTCAGTGACTGACATGCTACGGGGTTGCCCCTTTGGTCTCAAGATCAGTAGATTAGTGAAAACGGCATTATATTTGTCTTTCTACGGCTTCTTAAGACCCGGGGAATTTACATGTGCAGCCACTTCCACGAAGTTTCTCCGTAAGAAAGATTTAATTTGCGATAGTTCAGGGTACTTGCTAAACTTAGAACAATCTAAAGCCGCGCGACCAGGGGAAGTGGTACGTATCAGGTATTTTCCCACCAGTAACCAATGGTGTCCAGTCGAATTCCTGAACGAATGGTTACTTCACATACGTACGTTGCTACCGGACTCGCCGTTGCTGCCTCACAACGGTGCGCCTCTCAGTATTCAGGTATTTCTCAGGTACATTAGAACACTCCTTGTCAATATTGATGTTAACCCAGCCAGCATTACGGGTCACTCGTTCCGCATTGGTGCCGCCTCAGCCGCCTCTAAAAACAATGTCCAGGTTCATGTCATCAAGAGGCTAGGTAGATGGAAGTCCTCATCTTATGTTATGTACATTCCAGACCCGTGTCAAGAAATGTCTGTTGCCTTTCACAATCTGTTATTATGATACATTTTTCAATAAAGGATAATTACTCTAACGTCTGTACTTTTTGGCCACTTTAGGCTACCTTTACGACAGCAGTTATGGCATAATTCTACTGCTTATTATTATAGGGGGGTTACAGTAGGGCACGTACTTCTGATAGCCTATCCGAACACAAATATATATATATTTTCCTACGTTTGTTTTTTTGCCCCTTATAGGCCACCACCAGCCATCAGTTAGTTTCCTTACTAAGCTTCTTCTCCCCTCAGCTAACATATCCTATTTTCCGTAGCCTCGACCATAAATTAGAGAGCTGAGTTAATCAGCCCGCATTTGTGGGAGGGGCGCAGGTGCGCTTATAACTCGCACGGGGTGTTTCACACCCTACGTGCGCTTCCAGTGCCCCTCCCTCCCTTATTTATTCCTTTTCTCCTAGGGTATGCCCCCTTATAGGCCTACCCGCGCTCATGGCTAAGGGCACACCACCAGCCATCAGTTAGTTTCCTTACTAAGCGTCTTCCCTCCTCAGCTAACATATCCAATTTTCCGTAGCCTCGACCACAAATGCAATAAATCACCATCATCCTAAAATCTAACAGTATTTGCATGATTTCTATCATATGTATATTTTGGAAATGACTAGATCTCGCTGACTAAATGTATTTCATACATGCCCTGTACTTGCGCATGTGCACACATCATAAATGCATGCATATGTATAAATGACACTCATTGCGAGCTCTTTCTTATTTCTAAACTGTAAAATACATGTATGGAATGTTAATACTTCATTTCTAACTACATAATTGTTGATTCTTTGATTTTCTTATTTGTATTGTTTTTGTCCTTGGTATGATGTCATGAAGTTGTAACACCATCATTTCCCTCCTCTCATGGATTAATTTATACATTTTATCTTATCTTATATGCGTTCCTATATTATTCCTTTTATATGGCTGGAGTATCATATATTTGATGTTTTTTGTCGACAGAGGCAGGTGACTACTGTTCCTTAAAACCTCTATAGGGGACACTGCACCCATATAATGACCCACCTAAGTTTTTGACCACCTTATAACCTTCAGGCTTCCTTCATAGCATGCTTGTGAAACCATGGCTCGTGAAACAAAATAGCCATTGTTATTCCAGTCCTCATGCTTTCCATCTTTACTCAGTCCTTTCAAGAATAGCTGAGCCATGCGTGCTTCTCATATTCCTATGTGACTTCTTTAGCAAACACAAATTTGAAGGCTCACATTATTCACTTATAAGCATTTCAAGACTAACAAAACTGTGGTCCCATCTTGCACAAATGTTCGCATATCCTACAGATGTGAAAACATTTTCATAAGTTGGCATTTGAGAAAATCCAGAGATGTGAACCTGACTTTAAATTACACCAGCGGCAAAAAAGTAAGAAAAAAAAAAAAAAAGCCTTAAGCCAGTTGACCTTCCTAACATGTAATGCACTTATGATTAGAATACGGACTAGCTTTGGTTCAATGAAAATATTTTTTTTTTACTTAGATACATTTAAGGTAAGTGAACCTTGAGGAATATAGTCACATTAAGGATCAGTGGTAAGTAGTGACTTACTGGGCCATGACAAAGCTTTCCTTCCCTTGCTTCAAATTGCCTTGAGAATGGAGAATCAGTTGTTTTGAAATCAAATAGGGGCTTAGCAATTTAGTATGATTATGTAAGATGCACATAATGGTATAATTGCCGTTATTTACAGAGGTTGTGTGGGATTGCTGCTTGAAGTATTTTCATTATTGTAGCCACATGATGAAAACATAATGCAGCTGAGTGCAAAATAAGGCAGAAAATGATGTCAATCACCATGGAAAAGTAAATCTCCACAAAGTGTTCAACTATGATGTTTAGCTGTTGATGGGCGTGAAGATACATTAGCCCACCTGAATAAAAACCTCATTGTCTTTAGGTTTTAAAGAAGCGACATAATAACAATCATTCTATGTAAAAAATTTCTTTGGCAGGATATGCTGAGAGATTTAAAAAAAATTGCTTCCCTGCTGGTTTTACTGTAAAGTCACAAACTCCGCAACAGCAAATACTCTTCAAATGCTCTTACTTCTTTTCTCTGTGTTAATGGTACTGAAGAATCAAGGACTATAGGAGCAGACAATTTCATTGCTCACAAAAAATACATTATATATATTGTGAGGGGTAGCTCTCTTTCACTGGGGTCACGCTCACAGATATCTTCTCTTCACAAACAACGGATTTTCAAGTTCAAACTGTGCTTTATTGTGACAAAAGCACAAACATAAACAGTACAAAATAAAAGCCTGCCCGTCTGGGCACTAACTAAAACATAAGACGTGTCTCTCTGACTCACTTACAGTATACATCACAGTTCACACACTGTTTCAGGTGCGGCTTTCTCAGCCCAATAGTCCACCAATCCCCAGCCTCATGGTCTTTCAGCCTTGTCCAGCTGAGACCACACTCACAGAGCCTCACCAGGCCTCTGTTTGCACACTCCACCCTTACTGACACCCTGGGAGGTGCTTTATGCCAGCCTAAGTACCTCCAGCTGGTCTCACCTGTGGTGGAATAGGGGTGGGGGCTGCACTATCCACCCCTTCCTTGCCTCTAACCTGTGTGAGATCTGTCACTGTCTCACAATATATACATTTTATTTCTATGAAGAATGGCTCCATCCCTAAAGCAGCAGGTTAATCTTTGCCTTAGGCAGGGATGTAATTTCTACGATTTCCCATTTAATACTTTTGTACAAACCGTTACATCCCTTTATTAAATCATAGCCAGATAGAAGGAAATAGTTTCAGGCACTATATGAGAATGTTACTTTACTGTAACTAGGTTCCTTTTTCTTATTCAGGAGATCAAACTGAGACACAGACCCAACGTTATATGTGTTTGTAAGGCCTCATGCACATGGCCGTTGCCCGGCCGTGGCCGTATTGTTTCCCGCAAACAGCCATTCACTTGGGTCCGCAATCTGGAGCTGCGGTGCGGAATGGAGGCAGGGAATCCCACGGAAGCACTACGGAGTGCTTCCATGTTGTTTCTGTCCGTGCCTCCGCACCGCAAATTGCAGTCCCCAATGTATGGAACGGCCGCACAATGGGCGTGTGCATGAGGCCTAATACTGTTGGCTAAATTCTACAAACTGATCATTCATCTGACAGCTGGTTTACTCTGTACATTTATCTATCCAGTGCGTGATCATTAACCTCTCACAAAGGCCTCCTGCACACGAACGTGTGCGCCCCGTGGCCATGCTGCAGCCCGCAAATTGCGGGCCGCAATGCACAAACACTGACCATGGGGCAGCCGCAGCGGGATCCGCCCGTTCAGCAAAAAGATAGGGCATGATTCTATCTTTTTGCGGAATGGAAGTACTGGACGAAACCCCATGGAAGCACTCTGTAGTGCTTCCATAGGGTTCCATTCCGTGCTTCCGTTCCGCACCATTCCGCATCTCCGGATTTGCGGACGCATTGAATCGACTGGGTCCGCATCCGTGATGCGGAATGCCCATGGAACGGCACCCGTGTATTCGAATCCGCAAATGCGGTCTGCAATACGGCAATGGGCAGCACACGTGCACGTTCGTGTGCAGGAGGCCAAACAATTATTCTGCCAGGTAGAAGATTTTTATTTTATTTTTACATGTATATAAGTGAATGAAGCTTGCGGTTGTCACATTTATTGTCAAAGTAAATCACATGAGAGGATTAACAAACAGCCACACCAAAGCCAAAAGGTCCTACAGGTGTCTTGTGAACACACACTGCTCTTCTGCTGAGTTTGACATACACGTATTCCCAATATTAGTGAATCTGATCTTATTTATTAAGTTCCATTGCCAGAGTAAATAGAAAGAGGTTAACCAGGGACACCCATGTCTTGTTCTGTTACTAAGGGGAAGGACAAAAAAAACTGAAGTATTAGGGTGCCTTGACAGCCGTGAGCTGAAAAAATAGGATTACAGAAAAAAATAAAATTAACTCCTTCCCGACTGCCCCATGTAAAAATATCGCGACGGTCGGGCATTTAAAAATGGCGGCCACTCTTCAGCAAAGCCAGCTCCATAGCTGCAGGGTGCCTGCTGTTTCATATAGCAGGTACCTGTGGAAAATCACCCCCTTTTCCTCAAAATGGTAAAAAGTGCTCGTACTATTAAAATATAAAAATACAGAAAATGTCAAAATGAAGAAAAAAAGTAAATGGCCGATTCAGCATTTTTGGTCACTTCTTCTCCCACATAAAATGAGATAAAAATGATTAAAATAAAGTCAAAGATACTCCAATGGTATCACTGAAAAGTACAGGTTGGCGTGCAAAAAAATGAGCCCTCACACAGCTCCGTACACATAACTACAAAAAAGTTATAGGGGTCAGAATATGGAAACTAAAAAAACAACAACATTTATTTGATTTTTATTTATTTTTTTCAGTATAAAATCACTACAAAAATATACATATTTGGTATCGCCAGATTCGTACTGATCTGGAGAATGACAATAACTGGTCAGTTTTACCATACAGGGAAAGCCGTAAAAACAAAACCCAAAAAACTGCTGAGGCATTCCTTTTTTTTTTTCCAATTTCATCCCATTTGCAATTTTTTTCTCCGCTTCCCACCACATTGTTTGCAGCTATATATAGTGCCATTAGAAAGAGCCTTTTATGATGCAAAAGAAAAAAAAACAAGCCCTCACACTGTTATGTGAATGAAAAAATAAAAACATTATGGCTTTGAGAGGGCTGGGAGTAAAAAAAAAAAAAAAAAGAAATTCACCCGGTCTTGAAAGAGTTACAGGCGCAAAGGTGAAGTTCAGAGAATGTGTTTAATTTGTCATAGTATGATACACAAAGTCAGATGACTGTAGACCCATCAAAATCCCTACACGATCTGAATTTATCAACGTTGGCAACATTTTCAGGGATAGAGATAATACTGGCATATACTTTGATATTTAATGAGCATATGGGCCTACACTTTATAGCAGCAAAAATAATGGGAGGTGAAGAGCATTATGTATTAAAGGCAATTGACACCTTTGGGACAATTTTTTATTTTTTTATCATTTTGCTATTTTTTTTAAAAACAAGGTTTTCATCTACATCTTTCAGGTTCTGGGGAGCTGCTCTGATGGTTAGATCTGTAGCCCATGTCAGGAGTTCAGCGATAAGGGCTACACATCCAGCTTGGTGGATGTGAAGCAGAGAGCAATAGTCTGTAGATGCACTGAAACTAAAAGCTGTAGAGAAAAACTGTTGAAAGTCTTTAATAAAGACCAAATAAAAAGATTTTTAGCCCAAAATAAATTAAATGTAATAATAAAAAATTGCTTCCAAAAGGTGTCCATAGCCTTTGAATATATATTAAGGGCATACAAAAAAGCCATCAGGCTCTGTTTTTTCTTACACATTTGAAATTCCATCTTCATACTATTATACACATAACTCCTATTTATGGCATAAGTAAAAGATGTCTGAACAGACAATGTGAAAATAACAGCTCTCTGAATCCCCCCCCTTTGCTAACAATATTTATCGAAGTACTGAAAGTGTTAATTGCAGAGATCAGATTTATAAATATGTAGCAGGCACTAAATGACTTGGAGTGGTACGGACAAACCAAACCAGCAAATATATATATATATATATATATTACACAAATAGTGCAGCAGCACAGTCAGACACGGTGTACCGGGTGCAAATCCCCACAGAGGTCGGCTCTTCCTCCACGAAATATATCAAACGAATGATGAGGCAGCACTTCCAGCATAGAGTGAACGGGTGAGGACCCCAAACTTTATTCAAGCGACGTTTCGGCCTGCTCAATGAGGCCTTTATCAAGCTACATAACAGTGCATAAGACAAGGTATATATACCCACAATTCAATACAAATCAATTACAATCAGTGGTTAGGCGTGTCTACAATTTAGTCACATGATCATTAACCATATCATCACATGGCATAAGTGCATACTAAACATTATACACCTACTCATATTAGGAGCATACAAAAGTTAAATAAGTGATCTGAATAATAATATCAAGAGTAATTCATAAAGAAATAAATAAATTTCTGTGCCTCCATTACAATTAAATAGAATATATATCTATTTAGTACGTGATTCTACATAGTGAACACTGTGCAAAAAGTGTTAGGTGCATAGAGGGTTAAAAACATCGATTGTTGGTACAGCTGTACCTTATCACATATTAAAAACAACAGGACGGAGCTCACCACACATGGACACTTAGAACCGGCCGGCATTGGCGTCCCCTCGTTGGCGGTGTGCATGCGCCGAGCCAGACGCCTCTGGCCACGCCCCCGACGCCGCCGCGCACCCACGTGATGGCTCCATGGACCGCAGCGTCATCCACTGGAACGCACCGTAGGAGCAACAGCTGCGAGGGGAGGGAGGCCAGGGCATGTGACTCAGCGTCAGACGCATCGCACAAGGGGGCGTGTTCAGTAACCATAGCGATGTAAACAGTGTGGAGACATGCGGACGATCGCACTGACGCCAGGGAGCATACATGTGCACACGATCAAAATAACAGCGCACCTCTGGGTGTAAGGAACCGGCCTAAAGGAGAGGCATTCAAAACTATGCTAATACGCACAAAGCGATAGCTTAATCCACAATGGCCACCACCATTACACCCTGATTGCGTGTGGTTACAATGGGACACACCTCCCATCTACCTACACCTATAGCAATGATGCGTGTATAGCTCCCCCAGCTCCCAAGTGTGTGGCAAGTGGAATAACACACATCATCCATACAAATTAAACCACTGTTATAAATCCATAGACATAGTGTGCATCATGCTACCAATCCAGGTCATCAGTCGCAGTCCTGCAAGTCTCCACACAATGGTCACTTTCACGTTCATGTATTCAAGGTCATAGGGCGGCTCCATCCAGTACATAGACAAAGGTTCATCAAGCTCATCCAAAGTCATCTAGAATAAATAAGATAAGTATCAATATACATTAGTTGTATTCTCAAGAACGCTAGCACTGTTACATGTCTCGTACACCAGACTAAATGGTCAAGGACCCCACGCTGGCGAGCGCTGCACACATCCATCACCCACATAATTCCCATCTACATTCCGCATTGAGGCCATCAGGCTTCAATGTATGTAACCTGTGTATCCACATGATCTCACGTTGTTTAAGTAGTCTTTCCCTGTTACCTCCCCGTTTGAGTGGGGGAATGTGATCTATCACCCTAAATTTGAGGTCCTTCTCTCCGTGCCCAGCCTCAACAAAGTGCTTCGACACAGGGAGATCTCTCCTTTTTTGACGAATCGAATACCTGTGATAGTTCATTCTGGTCTTGACCTCACAGATGGTTTCCCCTACATAGAAGAGGTTGCAGGGGCAAGACAGTAGATAGATCACGAATGAACTATCACAGGTCAGGAAATGCTCTTACAAGTATCTATTGATAACACACCCTAAAACACCATTGATTTATGTGTTACCTAAAATTCACAAGTGTATACAGAACCCCCCAGGGAGACCTATCGTCTCCGGGAGGGAGTCTGTGTTCTCCAACATGGCCATTTTCTTGGACAAGATACTGAGAGGTTTTGCGGTTGGAGCTACATCATATATACGTGACACAGGTGACTTCCTGAATAAGATTGCAAATGTGGAAGTGATGGCTAGGACTCTGCTAGTCTCCTTTGATGTGGTGAGCCTCTACACCTCTATCAATCATGATAGGGGTGTAGAGGCAGTCAGGAGATGTCTGGCTACAACCCAATACACAGATGAATGTAGGGAGTTCATATTGGACCTGCTCGGTGTAGTTTTGAGATACAACTATTTTGCCTTTCAAGATGGCTACTACCTACAACAGCGGGGAACCGCAATGGGTTCGAATATGGCGCCGACTTACGCCAACATTTTCATGTCGGGCCTGGAGGCTGAACACGTCTATGTGTCCCACCACTTCGGCCTAGTGCAGGGGTGGTGGAGATACCTAGACGATGTTTTTGTCATCTGGGACGGCACTGAGAGCGAGTTGGCCAATTTTCACGTTTTTTTTAATACAATAGATCTAGAGATTCAGTTTACTCTCACGTACTCCACCGAGCAGGTCCAATTTTTGGATACCATGGTGATTAAACAAGGCACTGTATTGGTGACTGATTTATTCACCAAACCTACGGACTGTAATAAACTTTTGAAGTTTGAGAGCTGTCAGCCACGGTCCATGGTTAAAACCTTGCCACAGAGTCAGTTCCTCCACGTGCAATGCATAGTCAAAGAGCCTAAGTTATGTGACATGAGATTGTCGCAGATGGCGAACAAGTTTGTCAATAGGGGGTACCCTAAAAGACTAGTTCACAGACAATTGGACGAGCTAGAGTCTAGGATCCCTAGGGACACTAACAAACAAATTAGGGTGCCATTCATCTCTACATTTACTGAGGGTAGCTATCAAGTAGCAGATGCCATCAAAAAACACTGGCCAATACTGCATAGCAACTTCAAAATGGTTAAGGAATTTGCCGTACCCCCCTGATGTCCTACAGGCGAGCTGCCAGTCTAAGGGATAAGCTAGTCAAAGCCAAAGTGGCTGGGGGTAAGTCCCCAGTTCAGACCTATATAGGTCGGAAAAAATACGGATGCTATCCGTGTTTGGGTTGCGTTAACTGTAGTTACATTTTGAAAGGTGAGAAATTCACACACCCGGTATTGAAGATGCAATTTGAAATATGACATTTCCTGACCTGTGATAGTTCATTCGTGATCTATCTTCTGTCTTGCCCCTGCAACCTCCTCTATGTAGGGGAAACCATCTGTGAGGTCAAGACCAGAATGAACTATCACAGGTATTCGATTCGTCAAAAAAGGAGAGATCTCCCTGTGCCAAAGCACTTTGTTGAGGCTGGGCACGGAGAGAAGGACCTCAAATTTAGGGTGATAGATCACATTCCCCCACTCAAACGGGGAGGTAACAGGGAAAGACTACTTAAACAACGTGAGATCATGTGGATACACAGGTTACATACATTGAAGCCTGATGGCCTCAATGCGGAATGTAGATGGGAATTATGTGGGTGATGGATGTGTGCAGCGCTCGCCAGCGTGGGGGTCCTTGACCATTTAGTCTGGTGTACGAGACATGTAACAGTGCTAACGTTCTTGAGAATACAACTAATGTATATTGATACTTATCTTATTTATTCTAGATGACTTTGGATGAGCTTGATGAACCTTTGTCTATGTACTGGATGGAGCCGCCCTATGACCTTGAATACACGAACGTGAAAGTGACCATTGTGTGGAGACTTGCAGGACTGCGACTGATGACCTGGATTGGTAGCATGATGCACACTATGTCTATGGATTTATAACAGTGGTTTAATTTGTATGGATGATGTGTGTTATTCCACTTTCCACACACTTGGGAGCTGGGGGAGCTATACACGAATCATTGCTATAGGTGTAGGTAGATGGGAGGTGTGTCCCATTGTAACCACACGCAATCAGGGTGTAATGGTGGTGGCCATTGTGGATTAAGCTATCGCTTTGTGCGTAGTAGCATAGTTTTGAATGCCGGTGCGCTGTTATTTTGATAGTGTGCACATGTATGCTCCCTGGCATCAGTGCGATCGTCCGCATGTCTCCACACTGTTTACATCGCTATGGTTACTGAACACGCCCCCTTGTCCTGCCTCCGGTGTCTCCTGCGGGTTCCGTTCTGGCGTCCATGCTAGCGCGATCCTGTGCCGAGTCAGTTGGGCATCCGCGTGCACGCCCGAGGGGTGATTCGCAAAGGAATGCTCGGCCAAGTGTGCGTACATCTTATGTGCTACGTCGGCCACTGGCAGGTAAAGCATCTGTGCGCAAATTCAAAGTTGATTAGGGATTTGCTGCACAGGTGCTAATGAGTAGGATCATCGCATGACCTATGAGGTTCTGACAAGCAGCACTCTGTGATTGGCCAGCAGGTGTTTAAAAGGTGATCTCCCTGGCTGATCAGTGCTCACTGTTGTCTCTACAACCTGGGAGTATGTGTCACGACCGCTAGCCCAGCAGCAGTCGTGTCGCACCAGACGGAGGGGAAGGGGGACCCTTATCTACGGATGGGAAATAGAATGGCCACCCCTGACTAACCCTAAGCTGGCACCTGTCTGCCCTGATACCCTAGACGGGGTGTGAACCCGTGCGGCGAGCAGGATGCCTAAACCCTCAGTCGCCCTAACAAGACTGGACTGGGGAAAGGCCGATGGGAGCGCTAGTCACCATCACTCACGTCTAGGAAAACAACAGGGGAAGACAGCAACAAACAAACAACAGCAGAGATAGACTTATCCAGTCACGAGCAGAGAAGGCGATCCCAAACACGACAGTCCACGCCGGACAAGAGCTCCACAGCAACACCATCAAACGATCTCCTTCCAAGGTCAGAGTAGCACTGGAAGTAAGGACTATATCTGGCAATGACTGCAAGTGAAACTGAAACTAATATAGTAGCTGGGAGTGGCAGACAGGACTCACTTGAGAAGGATGCCTACAAACTCCCAGTCAGGACAAAAAAGTTCACAAGGCAAAACCCAGATGACATACCCTGAACCACGGAGCAAACTCACAAGCTATTGCGAGTAGCAAGTCGCTGCGACCTTCTCCTCCCAGACCTGTCTGGATCAGTCACAGTCGTGACAGTATGCTGGTTCAGATTCACAAAGTTTCATCCATGCATGAAACCTGTGTGTCTTCATCTAGTGAATGCCTCTGTAAACCTTGTCTCTGCTCTACAGTTGTACCGTGTGTGGCCTCGGATCAGACCTTGGATACTTTACCGTCTCATTCTTAGGTACCTGCTTTCATGGACTCTTCTATATGAACTTTAGCCTGGTCTGGCTTTTCTCTGACGTTTTCCCACAGAGGTTATTATTTGGACTACGTTATTACTGTATGATTTCTGGCTTAGACTTTACTGCTGTGTTTCAAAAAATCCACGTTTGCTCAAATCTTTGCCTGGTTGCTAGGGGTTCTGCAGCATTACAAAACAGTGAGCCCCAACTTCCAGTTATCGTGGATCGTATCCAACACCAGCAAGTGGAATTGACCGGAGCAGCAAATCTCTTGGTCCAACACAGGATAAACATCTCTGCTGTGAATATTAATAAGATCCATGCACAACTGGCAACAGTCGGGGACGAGCTAAAAATCCTCCTCCAGGGAGGCCAGGGTTTGCCCGACTCGACTTCAGCAGAATGCCCAGTGGAACCCAAGATACCCCTATCTGAGGTTTTTTCAGGTAATAGGCAGGAGTTTCTTAACTTCCGTGACTCCTGACGCTTATACTTTGAACTGCGCCCTGTATCATTGGGTAATACCAAGCAAAGGATCGGCATAGTGATGTCTCTATTGAGGAAGGACCCGCAACGCTGGGCTTTTAACCTCCAAACAGGGGATCCCGCATTTGACTCAGTAGAGGCCTTCTTTTTTGCTATGTGGGTTTTGTATGATGACCCAGATCGCACTCGAACTGCTGAGACTCAACTGGAACACCTCCAACAAGGACGACGCACAGTGGAAGAATTTGCTGCAGAGTTCCGTCGCTGGGCCACCTTTACCAACTGGGGGAATGCTGCTTTTCGCCACCGTTTTCCGGTTGGGACTCTCCGACCCTGTTAGAGATCTACTATTATCACTACCATCTGCATCATCTCTAGATGTGGCAATCCAGCAAGCAATTGACGCTGATCTTCGCATTCGAGAACGTCGTCTGGAGCGGGCTTCTCGTTCAGTTTCTTCCACCCCTTCTCCATGACCTGGTAAATTGGCTGAGGAACCCATGGAACTGGGGTCTTCTCATACTTATTACTATTGAGTGGCAAGGGAAGAACCATCCTATCTCCGCCTTACTCGACTCGTGAGCTGCCAGTAATTTCATTCACTCTTCTCTGGTCCAACGACTACAGATCCCAGAATTCAAACTGGGAGAAGCCATTTCCGTCACCGCTGTGGATGGGTCTCCCCTTCAAGAAGGCCGGTCATTGCGGATGACACCTGGGTTGCAGGTAACGGTAGGGGCTGGTCACCGGGAAGTCTTAAACCTTTTAACCCTGGACATGCCATCCACTCCTGTGATTTTGGTTCTCCCCTGGTTGAGACTTCATATTCCAGTTGTGGACTGGCGTTCCGGACAAATTTGTAAGTGGAGTTCTGACTGCTTCACCAGGTGCGTTTGCCCGGTGTTGCCACTTGCATCCACGGAAGTGCTGAGTGAGTTACCCAAACGCTATCATCACTTCCAAGACGTGTTTAGCCCACAACGGGCCGATGTGTTACCTCCTCATAGGCCATATGATTGTCCTGTTGATTTGTTGCCAGGTATCATCCCACCCAGAGGGCACCTGTATAATCTCACTGGGCCTGAAATCCAGGCCCAGCGAGAATATATAAAGGAGAATCTCGATAAGGGTTTCATCCGACCATCCACTTCTCCCGCAGGGGCAGGATTCTTTGGAGAAGAAAGACAGCGGATCGAGACCCTGCATTGATTTTCACGCCCTCAATCAAATTACAGTGAAGAATCGGTACCCCCTTCCACTTATTGAAGATTTGTTAGCTGAGGTGCCAGGGGCCCAGATTTTTACCAAAATCGATTTGAGGAGTGCGTACAACTTAGTACGTATTCGTAAGGGTGACGAATGGAAGACTGCATTTAATACTAGAGACGGGCATTATGAGTATCTCATGATGCCTTTCGGTCTCTGTAATGCTCCCGCAGTCTTCCAGGAGTTCATCAATGATGTCCGCTGGGATTTCTTGGGTAGATTTGTGGTTGTCTATTTAGATGACATACTAATCTACTCAGAAGACTTGCAGACTCACCGGGATCATGTTTGTCAGGTTTTCCAGAGGCTGAGAGAGAATCACTTGTACGCCAAGTTTGAGAAATGCTTGCTTGAAGTGAAAGAATTGCCTTTTCTAGGGTATATAGTCTCTGAACGAGGATTGGCGATGGACCCCTCTAAACTCTCAGCTGTCCTGGACTGGCCTCAGCCTAGAGATCTGAAGGGATTACAGCGTTTCCTAGGTTTCACCAATTTCATTCGCAAATTTATTAATAACTTTTCTTCGGTAGTGCTGCCTCTCACTAAGAAGGGGATGAACCCTTCTGAGTGGACGAAAGAGGCTGGCGAAGCCTTTGAGATGCTAAAGCAAGCCTTTTGCTCAGCTCCAATCCTCACTCATCCAGACACTTCTCGACCTTTTTTCCTCGAGGTTGACGCCTCTGAGGTCGGAGTGGGGGTGGTTCTATCTCAGTACTCTGGAGATCCTGAGAGGCTTCATCCTTGTGCCTTTTTCTCTCGGAAGCTCTCTCCAGCCGAGCGTAACTATGATATCGGTAATAGAGAGCTTTTGGGGGTTAAGTTGGCCTTTCAAGAGTGGAGACATTGGCTAGAGGGTGCGGAACATCCCATTGCGGTTTACACTGACCACAAGAACCTCAAGCATATTGAAAGGGCTTAGAGATGAAATTCTCGCCAAGCTCGCTGGGCATTGTTTTTTACCCGCTTTAATTTCCGCTTAACCTATAAACCAGGAACCAAGAATGTCAAAGCGGATGCTCTTTCCCGTTGTTTCCCTGAAGCCCCTTCTGGACATGACACTGAGCCAGAACCCATTATTCCTGCAAGGTGTTTCGTAGCTACTTTGGACACCTCAGGGATAATGGAGGATCTGTCTTCACTGCTCTTACCTTTACAGGCGGAGAGCCCTCCTAACAAACCGTAAGGTCGACTGCTTGTGCCTTTAAATTTCAGACTCAGAGTTTTGCAACAACTGCATAATTCTAAGTCGGCCGGGCACCCGGGGATAAAGAAAACCATATCCCTTTGTAAACATCATGTCTGGTGGCCCAAGATGATTTCTGATGTCAAAGCCTATGTCCAAGCATGTAGTGTCTGTGTTTTGTGTAAATCGTCTCGGTCCACCCCTTCTGGTACTTTGCTTCCTCTGTCCATTCTTTCGGCCCCCGTGGACCAACGTGTCTATGGATTTCATAACGGATCTGCCTAGGTCTTCCGGCTGTACGGTAATTTGGGTAGTGGTGGATCGTTTTAGTAAAATGGATCATTTTATTCCACTTACTGGATTGCTGTCGGCTGGAGAGCTGGCAGATCTGTTTGTGAAACATGTCTTCTGATTACACGGGGCACTGGAGGATATTGTTTCAGATAGGGGAGTTCAGTTTATCTCCTGTTTCTGGCGTTTCTTCTGCTCCCGTCTAGGGATTAGGCTGTCATTTTCATCTGGTTTTCACCCAGAGATTAACGGGCAGACAGAAAGAATGAACCAGACCCTGGAACAGTATCTCCGATGTTTCGTGTCAGACTGCCAGGAGGAATGGGCAGTTCACCTCCCCTTTGCAGAGGTGGCTTATAACAACTCCGAACATGCCTCTACCAAGATGTCTCCGTTCAGGTGCATGGGGGGCAGGGATCCAAGACTCTCCTCTCTGGCAGGGGGCTCCACTGACTGTCAAGTGGTGAATCAATGGTTTCAGGATAGACAGCCCATTTGGTTGGGAATCTTTGTAGGGTGGTGGCGCAACAAAAATAATTTGCTGACCGCCATCGCACTACGGAGCAAGAGTTTAAGGTAGGAGATCCAGTGTGGGTCTCCACCCGAAACATCCCATTGCATCAACAGTCTGCCAAACTTTGGCCTAGATTCATTGGTCCATACCTGGTTATACAAAAAATTAACTGGGTGACTTACAAGGTTGCTCTTCCTCCGTCGATTCGAGGAGTGAACACCTTTCATGTTTCACTGCTCAAATCGGCGGCTGAGTCAGCTCCCTTCAAGGGGAGCCTGAATTTGAGGTCAATAATATTTTGGATTCCCGCTTTGTCCAGAGATCTCTCCAGTATTTAGTGGACTGGAAGGGATTTGGTCCAGAGGAGAGATGTTGGGTACCTGCCCGCCAGGTTCATGCGGAGGAATTGGTAGCAACTTTCCACCATGAGAATCCGGGGAAGCCCCGTTTGGAGTCTTCTGAGCAGCCTCCTCGAGGGGGGTTAATGTAAGGGAGTTTGCGGTCTCGGTTCCCTTGTGGGCAGATACGGTGGAGCGTCCGCATGGGCGCTAGAGGGGAGGACCGCGGGGATCTCGGAGGCAGACTTGCCGGGCTGATGGCAATACGTCTCGGCCGTTCCTGCCTCCGGTGTCTCCTGCGGGTTCCGTTCCGGCATCCATGCTGGCGCGATCCCGTGCCCGTGCCGAGTCAGTTGGGCGTCCGCTTGCACTTGAGTGTTTGTGTGTATGTGCTACGTCGGCCACTGGCAGGTAAAGCATCTGTGCACAAATTCAAAGTTGATTAGGGATTTGCTGCACAGGTGCTAATGAGTAGGATCATCGCATGACCTATGAGGTTCTGACAAGCAGCACTCTGTGATTGGCCAGCAGGTGTTTAAAAGGTGATCTCCCTGGCTGATCAATGCTCACTGTTGTCTCTCTCTACAACCTGGGAGTATGCTGGTTCAGATTCACAAAGTTTCATCCATGCATGAAACCTGTGTGTCTTCATCTAGTGAATGCCTCTGGAAACCTTGTCTCTGCTCTACAGTTGTACCGTGTGTGGCCTCGGATCGGACATTGGATACTTCACCGTCTCATTCTTAGGTACCTGGTTTCATGGACTCTTCTATATGAACTTTAGCCTGGTCTGATTTTTCTCTGACGTTTTCCCACAGATGTGATTATTTGAACTATTTTATTTCTATATGATTTCTGGCTTGGACTTTACTGCTGTGTTTCAATAAATCCACGTTTGCTCAAATCTTTGCCTGGTTGCTAGGGGTTCTGCAGCATTACAATATGATTAGAAAAACATGATTATTAAACATCTTTATTGCACCATGATGGATAGTCAATAACATATAAAAGAAAATAATAGAAAATAAAAAATGTGAAAAAAATAAATAAAATTTAAAAGTAGTTTCACTTATGGTATACTGTTCGTATCCTATATGGTGAGAGGTAGAGATTTTCCAACTGGTGTGAACTGGTCATATGTTATTGGCACCCTCAGCACCACTTCTGCTAAAAGAATTCTACAAGAATCCTATAAAGAATCCACCTACTGAGAAAAAGTATTATAGCCGTTTTCGTGCATAAAGTCCGGTCAATCTATTGCACCACGTGGGATGCCACGTTAGCCGGCGTCCCGCTTGCAGAGAGAGCAGCTGAGACGCGCAGATTGTACACTTTTTCTAAAGCACAGCTGCATGTATCGCGGAGACAACATTAAAGTGGTAAGGTAGCAAGTCTACACTGTCCAGATACAAATAACACAATACATTGGTCTATTTTTGATACAATCATCTGACTATTTGTGCTTCCCACATCAACAACTATACTATAATTATCCCTCTCTGGGTCAGTGAATCCCACATATGGGATTAGTGAATGCAGAAGCTTTGTCTTATATTATAGAGGTGCCATTACAATTGACTTATATAGGAGTACTCCAATAATTAAATACTTAGGATTTTTTATGCCCATGGGTTTTTATACATGAATTACCTTTTTATTATTGTTGCACAAATTAATTGCTACATATTTTATTATAATTTTTCTTATTTATTGGATATACTGTTCATTATTTATGGCTCTACATGGAGAGAAAATCTCTACCTCTCACCATAAATGATACGAACAGTATACCATAAGTGAACCTACTTTATTACGTTTTTTATTTTATTTTCACATGTTTTATTTTCTATTATTTTCTGTTATATGTTATTGGCTATCCTTCATGGTACAATAAGAATGTTTAATAATAATTTTTTTTATAATCATATATTTTTTACAATCATGTTTTTTTAATGTTATCTAATAAATTAACATATATATATTTGCTGGTTTGGTTTATCCGCACCACTCCAAGTCATTTAGTGTCTGCTACTTATTTTATATTCTAACCAGCCAAATGTGCGGCAGTGGGTGTGCCGTAAGCAGTGTACCCATAATCAATTATCTGAGTGGGTGAGCTCTTACTCTAGTGTATTATTCCCCAATCAGAGATCAGATTTAGTATGTGTCCAATGAGTTATCACACAGGGAGGGTCTCTCAACAGATATTTACATGGAAGGGCAGTAAGTGGCCAGAAGAGTTATTGGATGTTTAGTGCCGTGGTGTCTGATTATAGACATCAACGTAATACAGTAGTACAGTCAGGTCCATAAATATTAGGACGCTGACACAATTCTAACATTTTTGGCTCTATACACCACCACAATAAATTTGAAATGAAACGAACAAGATGTGCTTTAACTGAAGACTGTCAGCTTTAATTTGAGGGTATTTACATCCAAATCACGTGAACGGTGTAGGAATTACAACAGTTTGCATATGTGCCTCCCACTTGTTAAGGAACCAAAAGTAATGGGACAGAATAATAATCATAAATCAAACTTTCACTTTTTAAAACTTGGTTGCAAATCCTTTGCAGTCACTTACAGCCTGAAGTCTGGAACGCATAGACATCACCAGACGCTGGGTTTCATCCCTGAGAATGCTCTGCCAGGCCTTTACTGCAACTGTCTTCAGTTCCTGCTTGTTCTTGGGGCATTTTCCCTTCAGTTTTGTCTTCAGCAAGTGAAATACATACTCAATCAGATTCAGGCAGGTGATTGACTTGGCCATTGCAAAACATTCAACTTCTTTCCCTTAAAAAAACTCTTTGGTTGCTTTTGCAGTATGCTTTGGGTCATTGTCCATCTGCACTGTGAAACGTCGTCCAATAATTTATGAAGAATTTGGCTGAATAAGAGCAGATAATATTGTCCGAAACACTTCAGAATTCATCCTGCTGCATTTGTCAGCAGTCACATCATCAATAAATACAAAAGAACCAGTTCCATTGGCAGCCATACATGCCCACGCCATGATGCTACAACCACCATGCTTCACTGATTAGGTGGTAGGCTTAGGATCATGAGCAGTTCCTTTCCTTCTCCATACTCTTCTCTTCCCATCACTCTGGTACAAGTTGATCTTGGTCTCATCTGTCCATAGGATGTTGTTCCAGAACTGTGAAGGCTTTTTTAGATTTCGTTTGGCAAACTCTAATCTTGCCTTCCTGTTTTTGAGGCTCACCAATAGTTTACATCTTGTGGTGAACCTTCTGTATTCACAATGGTGAAGTCTTCTCTTGATTGTTGACTGACACACATACACCTACCGCCTGGAGAGTGTTCTTGATCTGGCCAACTGTTGTGAAGGGTGTTTTCCTCACCAGGGAAAATAATTATTCGGTCATCCACCACAGTTGTTTTCCGTGGTCTTCCGGGTCTTTTGGTGTTGCTGAGCTCACCGGTGCGTTGCTCCTTTTTAAGAATGTTCCAAACAGTTGTTTTGGCCACGCCTAATGTTTTTGCTATCTCTCTGATGGGTTTGTTTTGTATTTTCAGCCTAATGATGGCTTGGCTTCACTGATAGTGATAGCTCTTTGGATCTCATCTTGAGAGTTGACAGCAACAGATTCCAATTGCAAATAGCACACTTGAAATGAACTCTGGACCTTTTATCTGCTCATTGTAATTGGGATAATGAGGGAATAACACACACCTGGCCATGGAACAGCTGAGAAGCCATTTGTCCCATTACTTTTGGTCCCTTAACAAGTGGGAGGCACATTAGCAAACTGTTGTAACTCCTACACCGTTCACCTGATTTGGATGTAGATACCCTCACATTAAAGCTGGCAGTCTGCAGTTAAAGCAGATCTTGTTTGTTTCATTTCAAATCCATTGTGGTGGTGTATAGAGCCAAAAATTTTAGAATTGTGTTGATGTCCCAATATTTATGGACCTGACTGTATGTCTACAGGCCAGTGACTACAGTATGATAGTATGAACAGTGCCAGGCATATTTCTAAAATAATTCACAATTAAAGTAAATGTTACTTTTGTATTGGGCAAGGACAGTGATCAATAGCTTGGCATCAGGCAGGGTTGTCAAAGTAACATGATATGGCAACAGAAAAGATAATGAAGTTTCTACTTATAAGGTCAAGGAATGGTCACAGGACAGGTTCTGGGTCAGGAATGAAGGTTATGGATGGAGCTGGTGATGGAGCTCTTATCTAGTTTGTTAAATAAATGCAATAGTATAGACGGATAGAATATAGCTGGGATCACCGAGAAGTTGACCTTATATCAGGATGACATGTCAGTTTATCTTGTGGACACCAGAAAGTCGCTGGAGGCCCTTCTGGAGGTGGTTAATGAATATGGTGGGTTCTCTGGCCTAAAGATAAATTGGGCTAAATCTGCTCTCTACTTTGTGGATAAAGACGATAAACGGGTTGTCTTACCTCAATCGAAAGTTATGATTGTGGACCAGTTTAAATACTTAGAGGTAATAGTGCATACGGACATTCACCAATTTTTCCCCTTCAATATATTGCCCGGAAACTGAAGGCATGGGAAACCCTCCCTCTGTCCTTTGTGGGGCGTATAAATATCTTCAAAATGATAATCCTACCTAAGCTGCTCTATCTGTATAGGGCGACACCAACGACCCCTCAGAAATCTCATTTTCTGCCTGTCGACAGGATGCTAACCCCCTTTCCCTGGGCCAATACGACACCTCGACTAGCTAAAGATACTTGCTGGACATGTATAAATACTATTGTGCAGCCCAACTATAATATGCAAGTTGGTGGGTGAGAGCAGATGCCAATAATCCGGCAACAGTGCTAGAAGCAGCACTTCTGGGGTCTTATGAGGCTTTGACAAACTTCCCATACAGAGCGGGCAGTTATTCAGTTAGGTGTCTTACTTCTAATATGAAAGCGGTCATTCAAGTGTGGAATCAACATGCCTGGGTGTGGAGGGATAGGGCAGAGGGTGAGGTTTGGTCTCCTGTACTGCCATTGTGGAGGAATTCAAGATTACCGGAGTTGCAAAAAATGCAGGGTTTTGAGTTCTGGCCACAGCATGGTATCAAGTATTTGACTCAGATATATTCAAGGGGACTCCTTAAAAACTATGTGGATTTGAAAAATGAATTCCACTTGCCTCGGACCTGTCTTTATAGATATTTCCAACTAAGACATGCCTGTGCTTAACAGTAAATAACAGTAAATAAAGATAGAATACGGGGAGATTGAAAAAATTGCTAGACAAACAATAATACATAAACCAGTATCTTCCTTCTATCTAGTATTGTTGAACCGGCAGACATCCCTGTTGTCCAGAGCACTAGTGAAGTGGAAAGCAGAAATTCCAGGCTTAGAGGACAGACATGAAAAAGAATTGATGCATAACTGGCGAAATACTGTCATATGTGCTAGAGATCATCTGATACAGGTTAAATGGATAAACCGGGTTTATCTAAATTTGGTCAGATTAGAACGAATGCGCAGGCTTGCTAGCCCGCAATGTACTAGTTGTAATGGAGAGAGGGGCACTCTATTTCATATGGTATGGGACTGCCCGGTAATAGCGGGGTATTGATTAGCGGTCCATGAGTTCTTAAATCTAAAGTTAGGATTACCAGCGATATGCTCCCCAGAAAAAGCTTGTTAGGACTGGTTAATGACCTGCTGCAAGCCAAATATTCTAGGGTATTATACCGTCTTTTAATGTTTTATGCTAGGAAGGTTATCCTGCTGAACTGGAAGCCCCCGAAGGTTCCTACAGTCCAACACTGGGTGAAGCTTATTGAAGCTGCCTTGCGAATGTACAAACTGACTTACATTACTAGGGGGAATCCAGAGAGATTTGAGAAAATTTGGGGTCCGTGGTTGGCCGCTGGGGTAGCGATGCTCTAAAATAGGATGGGGGGCCTGTGGTGCTATGGTGGTGTGTGTGTGTGTGAGTGAATGGTAATTACAGTCATCCTGCAGTTATCAAGATGTAACGGCTAATCAGAGAAATACTGTTGATATTTTATGAAGTTCTCTTTATTGTATCAAGCAAGCTGTTGCATTGTCTCTATGAACGTGTGACATGTGGGCTATGAACTTTGTTATATGTTCTTTTTTCTCTTTTAAAAAATGACAAATAAAGACTATTAAAAGGAATGAAGGTTAATGTATTCAAATGGAAGGTAGAGAGGTTGTCGGAGGTCAGGCTGGTCATAGGGAACAACAAGACTATAGCTAAGTAGAATATTCAGGAAGGTCGATTATAATGAATTATGTTTATTGAATATAAGGGCACAAAGACTCAAGGTCATCCGCCAAGACACAATTGCTAAGAACAATTTTTGCAACTAAATGCTATTACAGACACCATAGTATTGTCCACGGGTGAATCAAATAGAGTCTATTGACTAGGTGGAACACACATGGGTAGCATTCAGCCCAGGCCCATCTGCATAGAATTAAATGGCAAACAATGGTTTGGGCCGATAGACCTTATTATAAAACTAGGTTCACTGTACAAAGATATTTGTGCTATTATAGCATTTCTGTATATGAATTATGCTATAAATGAGAGTACATTGAGTTGTCATGTGTTCCAATTTCTCATTCACTTACTCACTGTCTTCTGTGGCAATAGGTTGCTGGTTCATCATCTCAGCTGTGGTGAAGATGAAGCGTAGTGCTATCAAAGAGAAGAAATAATCATAAATCCCTTCACCAACACCACAGCCTATAAATCATCACTATTAGGCCTCATGCACATGACCGAACCAATCTGGATGCCACACGGATGGTATGTGTATGTTTCAGATCCGCAATTTGGATATTGTTGTGTGCATGACGCCTTAAAGAAACAAAGCATTATAGGGAACCGGTCATACTGTACTTGGAGTCCTATCTATGACTAGCATACTATAGAGCAGAAGGTGCTGAGCAGATTGATATATACAGTAGTTTTGGAGTAGATTCAGTATAACTTATACTTTATTCATTTTAATCCTTGCTGATGAGTGACTGATAGCTGTGTGCTCAGTAACGCAGGGAAGACTGCCAATCACTAAGTATGACCACCCACTGGACTCTTAATCATAGAAAGAGCAGAGGTTTAAATGAATAAAATGCACGTTATACTGAATATTTTCCCCAAAAAACTATCGGCTCAGCTCCTCCTGCTCGTTAAAATTCAGATCAAACATCATGTTTTTTCCTTTAATTTATATACGGTACTGCTTCGACAAGTGATATGAATGGGGCGGATTGACCATAGACTTTACAGAGAAATTTCCCAGTGGGCCGATGCCCATGGAGCCATCTGAGCCCTCCTAATGGCCAGACAGTGGAAGTTTTTGGGGATGTATTTTTTGCCGATGGGGGCAGTATTTTGTGATGGACTGTGGTATTTGGCTCTGTTAGGGTGGTATAATGTGCAACAATATGGTATTGCTGGCCCTGCCTTCCATCAATTTGGACCCGACTATAAAATGGGGTCACTTTTAGTATTTTTCCCAGGGCCACTTCAAGTTCCCAGTCTGCCCCTGGATATGAATACACCTTTGTGGGAGCATCCCCAGGTGCTTCACCTCTGTACAGATCTGCACTTGATAATCACTGAATTGCATGCTACTTTAGATAATCTCCTCCAACTTCCAGTCTGTATGCATATTTCGTAGTGTTTTTACAAGTGCTCAGCAGAGGGCGCTCCATCGTAGTTGCTTTTTACAGTGTTACAGGACTGTGAAATTGCTATTGAGTCTGGCTGTGCAATACTACAATTGGCAGGTAACACATTTTACTTCTTCTAAGCTCTGTTTCTATAAATGTAGGGCATTGTAAGACTTTAGTGGGCTATTAGATTAGCTGCAAACTTAGGAAGCATATGTCATTCTTGACATGGGGAGACCATAAAATCCCATAACATTAACCACCTTACTCTATGGCCATAGCAAAGCATATGAATTGTCACATAAAGAGGCTGTTGGCAGGATAATTGGGGTTTCTTCCTTGCTGCATTTTATTGGATATTCTCCTTGTTACGCCAGACTTTAAATAAAATGTGTCATATCATAAATGAGTACTGATGGCCCATGCCTTTGATATTCTAGAGTTTATACCCTTTGAACACTGCTGTTACAATATAGAATTTATTTTGCTGGAGGAAACTTTGCAATGAGTTTATTTTAGTATGTTATGGTCCTCTAAGCTGATTTCAGCCTGGAATTGCTGTTGATTGATGATATACAATGATCTCTGCTAATTTAAAGGACATTTTAGATGGGCTGATACAAGCTGGAAGGGGGCGTACAGTCATTCATCCCCATTCAGTTTCTATACTGGAACCAGCACATCCCCTGTTTACATGGGAAGATGCTCTTCTCACTAGTGAGCATTTGTTTTAAACATCTTTTTATTAGTTTTACTTTTTTTTTTTGCAATTTCAGGAAAAAGAAAAAAATACAGGAAATTGTGCAATATCGCATAGTGAGATCAAACAAAGCACCACATGTCCACCTAGAATAACAGAATAAGGCTACATGCACACGACCGTATGTGTTTTGCAGTCCGCAAATTGCGGATCCGCAAAAAAAACGGATGTCGTTCCGTATGGCATCAGTTTTTTTTTTTTGCGGATCCGTTTTTTTTGCGGATCCATTGTAATAATGCCTATCCTTGTTCGCAAACTAGAAAAAAATAGGACATGCACTATTTTTTTGGCGGAGCAATGGAACGGACATACTGATGCGGACAGCACACTTTTTTTGCGGACTTATTGAAATGAATGGGTCCGCATCCTATCCGCAAAAAAAAACGGATCGGACACGGAAACAAAATGCGTTCGTGTTCATGAGGCATAAAAGGGGCGAAAGAAAAAAAAGAGAGGGGCGAGTAAGGGAATTAGGTAGCAGGCCTTATTAAATTTGCTTTTAAAAGACATTTGGGATGATGAAGAAATAATAAATATCCCACAACCTATTGTATTGGGTAACACAAGTTAAAGAACTAAAAGGAGAGTCTTCGAATATATGACACAATGAGCACCTACCACTGATCTTCATTGGATCAAGAGGCTCTGGTTACCCCAATAGGTGTTCCTAATGATCCCTTAAGATTTTCCATGAGATGCCACGAAGTGTACCGACAGGCATTTACCATTTCATCTATTTCATTATTATCAAAATGAAACATGAGAAAGGATCTCCAGTTCTGGAAAATCTTGGCAGCAGAGCTCTTCTTATGCTTTTCTGCATCAATCTTAGCAGAAATTTAAGTAGGGCAATTATTTCGGAATATCCAGGGAGAGTTGGGGAGAGCCAGTCTTTTAACAATACTAGGTTGGCTATTAGCAGTAGAGTGCAGAAAGAGGAGAATGTTAGCAGATCTAGGGTTATCATTGTAATGCTTACAAACAGAATGAAATAGAAGGTTGATGTTTTATAGGTGAGCTCAAAAAAGATCTGATCTCCTGGGGTCGGGAAGCGGGTAAGTCATCTTGCCTTTGCAGGTCTGTCAGAATAGGGGAGTTTACACCCCCCCCCCCCCCCCCAAGAAAACATTCTTGCACAACCCCTTTAAAAAGTCTGAATTGCCTAATAACTTATAGCCCCTTAGGTTAGGCAGTCTAAAGGTGCCCCAAATTTATAAACCAGCAACAGCCACTGTGATAAATCTGTTGTATTTTTAGACTGTCTCTTCTAAGCTCACACTCTCTAAAAATAAGATAGACTTAGTCATTCTGCCCCACCGTATTTTAGAACTACTGGATTGCGTGTGTGAAATGCAATTTATAAAGTTATATTTTATCAAAAAGAACAACTTTTTACGACACCCCCAACATGTCCTGATTTTAAAGTAGCATATGGGTGCAGCAAGTTTTTGTCTACCTTCTAGATATTTTTATGAAGCTGAAATCCATGATTTTAGTACATAAAAGTGGCACAGATTAGATCAATTCTTTAATAACTCTACTACTACCTGTATAATAATATTTCATTTGAACCTGTTTTTAAAAACCATGTAATCGCAAATAAAAATAATTTATTAACGATATGACACTTTTTGCAAGCATTTGAGGATGCTATGAAAAATGGTAAAAAGCAAGACTTTGCAGAAATCCAGTTATCAGATGGTTTTACCTTGCGACTTTCAGATTACCACTTCCTATGTGCCTCTGCTCTTTGCCAGAAGCTAGAATTAAGACAGAGTCCTTGATGAAATCCAATAAAAACAATATTTGATTGAGTCTTTTGGTGCAGTATTCAGATAAATACACTGATGTGAGATCACAGCCCATATATAATAATGACCTTTCTTCAGTGCAGATAAATGTAATCTAATGTTCATTACAAACGTCTAAAAGCACTTACATGAATTAGGATTTGTTCTCATGTTTTTCCACTTATCAAACGTTTGACATATGTTTAGTAACTCCTCTATTATACATAGCGCAAAGTTAAAGGACAATTATATATTTAAAAAAGAGAACATGTAGCCTTAGGCCTCATGCACACGACCGTTTTCTTTTGCGGTCCACAAAAACGGGGTCCGTAGGTCCGTGATCCGTGTCCGTTTTTTCTTCCGTGGGTCTTCCTTGATTTTTGGAGGATCCACGGACATGAAGGAAAAAGTCGTTTTGGTATCCGCCTGGCCGTGCGGAGCCAAACGGATCCATCCTGATTTACAATGCAAGTCAATGGGGACGGATCCGTTTGACGTTGACAGAATATGGTGCAATTGCAAACTGATCCGTCCCCCATTGACTTTCAATGTAAAGTCAAGAGTTAATATACCATAGGATCGGAGTTTTCTCCAATTCGATGGTATATTTTAACTTGAAGCGTCCCCATCACCATGGGAACGCCTCTATGTTAGAATATACCATCGGATTTGAGTTAGATCGTGAAAACTCATATCCGACAGTATATTCCAACACAGAGGCGTTCCCATAGTGATGGGGACGCTTCAAGTTAGAATATACTACGAACTGTGTACATTGACTTCCCCCTGCTGCCTGGCAGCACCCGATCTCTTACAGGGGGCTGTGATCCACACAATTAACCCCTCAGGTGCCGCACCTAAGGGGTTAATTGTGTGTATTATAGCCCCCTGTAAGAGATCAGGTGCTGCCAGGCAGGAGGGGGCACCCCCCCTCCCTCCCCAGTTTAAAATTCATTGGTGGCCAGTGTGCCCCCCCTCCCTCCCCTGTATTACATTCATTGGTGGCCAGTGCGGCCCCCCCCTCCCTCCCCTGTATTACTGTACATTCATTGGTGGCCAGTGTGCCCCCCCTCCCTCCCCTGTATTACATTAATTGGTGGCCAGTACGGCCCCCCCTCCCTCCCCTGTATTACTGTACATTCATTGGTGGCCAGTGGGCCCCCCCTCCCTCCCCCTCCTAATTAAAATCCCCCCCCCCATCATTGGTGGCAGTGGAGAGTTCCGATCGGAGTCCCAGTTTAATAGCTGGGACTCCGATCGGTAACCATGGCAACCAGGACGCTACTGCAGTCCTGGTTGCCATGGTTACTTAGCAATTTTAGAAGCATTATACTTACCTTCGCTGTCTGTGACTGGCCGGGCGCTCCTCCTACTGGTAAGTGAAAGGTCTGTGCGGCGCATTGCTTATAGCACAGACCTGTCACTTACCAGAAGGAGGAGCGCCCGGCCGGTCACAGACATCGCAGGTAAGTATAATGCTTCTAAAAATTGCTAAGTAACCATGGCAACCAGGACTGCAGTAGCGTCCTGGTTGCCATGGTTACCGATCAAAGCCCCAGCGATTAAACTGGGACTCCGATCGGAACTCTCTGCTGCCACCAATGATAGGGGGGAATTTTAATTAGGAGGGGGAGGGAGGGGGGGCAGCACTGGCCACCAATGAATGTACAGTACAGTAATACCAAATTTACCAAAAATTTCTCTACTTCTATAATACATTGTAATACCTCCAAAAATAGTTATTACTTTACATTCCCCATATGTCTACTTCATGTTTGGATCATTTTGGTAATGATATTTTATTTTTTGGGGATGTTACAAGGCTTAGAAGTTTAGAAGCAAATCTTGACATTTTTCTGAAATTTTCAAAAAAACACTTTTTAAGGACCCGTTCAGGTCTGAAGTCACTTTGTGAGACTTACATAATAGAAACCACACAAAAATGACCCCATTCTAGAAACTACACCCCTCAAGGTATTCAAAACAGATTTTTACAAACGTTGTTAACCCTTTAGGTGTTCCACAAAAAATTTATGGAAAATAGAGATACTATTTAAAAATTTCACTTTTTTGGCAGATTTTCCATTTTAATATTTTGTTTCCAGTTACAAAGCAAGGGTTAACAGCCAAACAAAACTCAATATTTATGGCCCTTATTCTGTAGTTTACAGAAACACCCCATATGTGGTCGTAAACTGCTGTACGGGCACACGGCAGGGCGCAGAAGGAAAGGAATGCCATATGGTTTTTGGAAGGCAGATTTTGCTGGACTGGTTTTTTGACACCATGTCCCATTTGAAGCCTCCCTGATGCACCCCTAGAGTAGAAACTCCAAAAAAGTGACCCCATTTTACAAACTACGGGATAGGGTGGCAGTTTTGTTGGTACTAGTTTAGGGTACATATGATTTTTGGTTGCTCTATATTACACTTTTTGTGAGGCAAGGTAACAAGAAATAGCTGTTTTGGCACTTTTCTTTTTTTGTTATTTACAACATTCATCTGACAGGTTAAATCATGTGGTATTTTTATAGAGCAGGTTCTCATGGACGCGGTGATACCTAATATGTATAATATTTTTTTATTTATGTAGGTTTTACACAATGATTTCATTTTTTAAACAAAAAAAATCATGTTTTAGTGTTTCCATAGTCTGAGAGCCATAGTTTTTACAGTTTTTGGGTGATTATCTTAAGTAGGGTATGATTTTTGCGGGATGAGATGAAGGTTTGATTGGCACTATTTTGGGGTGCATATGACTTTTTGATTGCTTGTTATTACACTTTTTGTGATGTAAGGTGACAAAATATGGCTTTTTTTACACCGTTTTTATTTTTTATTTTTTACGGTGTTCACCTATGGGGTTAGGTCATGTGATATTTTTATAGAGCAGGTTATTACGGACGCGGAGATACCTAATATGTATACTTTTTTTATTTATGTAAGTTTTACACAATAATATCATTTTTGAAACAAAAGAAAAATCATGTTTTAGTATCTCCACAGTCTGAGAGCCATAGTTTTTTCAGTTTTTGGGCGATTATCTTAGGTAGGGTCTCATTTTTTGCGGGATGAGATGACGGTTTTATTGGCACTATTTTTGGGTGCATATGACTTTTTGATCGCTTGCTATTATACTTTTTGTTATGTAAGGTGACAAAAAATGGCTTTTTTTACACCGTTTTTATTTTTTATTTTTTACGGTGTTCACCTATGGGGTTAGGTCATGTGATATTTTTATAGAGCAGGTTATTACGGACGCGGCGATACCTAATATGTATACTTTATTAATTTACTCAAGTTTTACACAATAACAGCTTTTTTAAAACAAAAAAAATTATGTTTTAGTGTCTCTATAATCTGAGCCATAGTTTTTTTTATTTTTTGTGCTATTGTCTTAGGTAGGGGCTTATTTTTTGAGGGATGAGGTGATGGTTAGATTGGTACTATTTTGGTGGGCATACGCCTTTTTGATCGCTTACTGTTGTACTTTTTGTGATGAAAGTGACAAAAAAATCCTTCATCTGAGGGGTTAGGTCATGTGATATGTTTATAGAGCCGGTTGATACGGAAGCGGCGATACCTAATATGTCTACTTTTTTTATTTATGTACGGGGGGGAAACTTTTTTTATCAACTTTTTTTATCAACTTTTTTTTTCACTTTATTTTTTGTCCCACTTTGGGACTTCAACTTTTGGGGTCTGATCCCCTTTACAATGCATTCCAATACTTCTGTATTGGAATGCATTGGCTGTATGAGTAATACAGTGTGTATTACTCATACAGCTTCTGGCCTGTGAGGTCCAGGGGGCTGGATCTCACAGGCTCATCACAGGAAGGCAGCACCGATGCCTCAGGAAGGCATCGCGCTGCCTTCCATGCCATTGGGTCCCCCCTACAGCCCCACGGGGACCCGATGGCACCGCCGCCCGCCGCAACCTGTAAAAGCCGCAAACCGCAGGTCTGAATTGACCTGCGGTTTGCCGGGATCGCCAACACGGGGGGGGACCCCCCCGCGCATTGTCCCCGGGTGCCTGCTCAATGATTTGAGCAGGCACCCAGTTCCGATCACCGCCCGCCGCGCGGCGGTGATGGGAAATACATAGGACGTACAGGTACGCCCTGTGTCCTTAAGTACCAGGACATCAGGGCCTACCTGTACGCCCTATGTCCCAAACAGGTTAAAGGATTAACTGAATAGCAGTTAAAAAAAAAAATTATAATTCACCAATCCCCCTCTTGTTTTGACACTTCCTGGATTCCCTACCAGTCTCTACTTCCTGGTTGCCCTCAACACGGAAATGTGACTATACTATATAGATTTAAAAATAAAATTAAAACAAAAACAAAAAGGCACAAGTCTTTAAATCCCAAGTCAATGTTACAATTGGAAGGCTGTAGGTTCGTCGTGAGGTGGGTATCGTTCACAGACACAGTCCATATAAAGTAGTAAAACCGCGCTGCTCCAGCAGTGAAAAAGTAGACCTTTCAGACACACATAAAGTTCATCTGATATGGTCGAATCCGACAAAGTGACTTCGACTTCCACAAGAATCAGTGCTCTTAATCCCTATCATATTAAAGGAGATGGCCCGACATAGTGAAGTCCTGCAAGTCCTTTATCTTATAAAATCATTTATTATACTCACACATTCCATAAAATCTCAGTCATATAAAATAAGTGGCACTCCTCTCGCCAATTGCCGAACACAGGTTTAACCTCTGCTTCGTCAGGGGCATCTGTAAATCCTATTCCAGATTTACAGATGCCCCTGACGAAGCGGATGCGAAATACAGGTTGGGCAATCGGTGAGAGGAGAGCCACTTATTTTATATAACTGAGATTCTATGGAATTTGTGAGTATTTGTGCTTCATCTACAGAAATTGCTGGTCACAACGGTGACCTTCTACCACCAGTGATTGGCTACAGCTTCGCATGTCCATGTTGTGAAAGACCAGGAGGGAGAGACTGAGGGAGAACTGGGAAGTGTCGGAAAAAGAGTGTTAGGCAATTGGTGGAGTTTCACTTTTCAACTTTTAAAGTAAACCAAGTCTTTCTTTGTTTTAGAATAAAAAAATTGGACCCTTTAAAACATTTGGAAACTCTTGAAATTAGATGCTAGCCATATAACATGCAATTCCAGTCAGTATAAGACCTTTATTCACACAGTGCAGATTTGATACTTTCTCACATGAACCTTTTGAAGACTAAACTTAATCATAAGCAGGGTCATAAAAAATCCAGCAGAGTTGGATTTTTTGCCATTTTAGGGTCGTGGTCATGGAACACATGAGAGTCATGCTATGACCACATTTATGCTAGCCCCACTATACTGTGATCCCAATGGGATCCCTGGGCACTACAGTTGTGGTCCGACCAAGATCGCCGAGTAGCCGAACCCTTTAACCCAGGTTATGCCACATCTTCTATTGGACCCAGTGACCACATGATTGCTAGTTGTCTCCAAGCAGAGCAGACCCTGATCATATCTGCCAGTTATTGATGTCACCATAGGGGCTACACGGCACCACTAAAAGTAGTCATTGACTGCAGTGGCACACTTGACTATGCCCCAGAATGGGAGCTAGCGTGCGTGATTGGAGCAGTGGGGAGCAGATAAGTATGAATCTTTCAATAGGCAATGCAGGCCAGGGGCATCAGTATTATTTACATAAAGCTGGAACCCCCATTAAAGGGATTGCCCCATCTCATACATTAGAGTCAAATTTCTAGGATAGCAATATATATTGCCTGATTGGTGCAGGTCCCACCTCTGGGACTTGCACCTGTCTCTGGATCAGAGCCCCCAAAGTGAAGGAGAGCTGACCTAGCATGTGCAGCAACACTCCATTCATTCCAGAGGGAGTGCTATAAATAGCTGAGCAACGATAGTCCATTTTCAGAAGTCCCATAGAAATGAATAGGAAGCACATCGTGAAAGCGCGGCCACCACTCCATTCACTTTTACGGGGCTGACTCGGCTATTTTCAGTGGTCTCATAGAAATGAATGGAGGGGGGCCACGCATGTGCCGTCTGTTCTCTTTCACTTTGCGTTCTAAGGTGGGACCCGCACCTATTAGACATTGGGCGCATAACCTAATGATATGCCCCCAATGTATGAGATGGACAAACCCCTTTAAGGCCACATGCACATGGCAAGGTATTTAATGCCAATTTTCTTTGGGGATTTTGTTGCATTTTTAAGACAAATCCATGACGAAATCCACATTAACACATGCAGATTTGGTTGCACGTTTCCCACAGTTTTAACCATTTGTAATGGGTGAAAATCCATAGGCAGAATTAACATGCTGCAGATTTAAAAATTTGCACCGTCCGTCAATTTATGAGTGGAAATTTTCCACAACACATGCATGAGATTTTAAAGATCTTATCTACTTTGCTAGTACGGTAATGCGCAATGTGTGCGTGTAGTATTAAGGAATCTTAAAGACTTTGTAATAAACAATAATTTCCCTTTAACATTAGATTTCTCATTTAATCCAGTAAGGCTACTTTCACACTAGCGTTCGGAGCGGATCCGTCTGATGTTTCATCAGACGGATCCGCTCCGATAATGCAGACGTTCGCATCCGTTCAGAACGGATGCGTCTGCATTAAAACTTAGAAAATTTTCTAAGTGTGAAAGTTGTCTGAGCGGATCCGTTCAGACTTTACATTGTAAGTCAATGGGGAACGGATCCGCTTGAAGATTGAGCCATATTGTGTCATCTTCAAGCGGATCCGTCCCCATTGACTTACATTGTAAGTCTGGACGGATCCGCTCGCCTCCGCACGGCCAGGCGGACACCCGAACGCTGCAAGCAGCGTTCAGGTGTCCGCTCACTGAGCGGAGCGGAGGCTGAGCGCTGGCAGGCGGATGCATTCTCAGTGGATCCGCCTCCACTGAGAATGCATTGGGGCCAGACGGATGCGTTCGGGACCGCTCGTGAGCCCCTTCAAACGGAGCGCACGAGCGGACACCCGAACGCTAGTGTGAAAGTAGCCTAAATCGTTTATGTGAACTCCTCAAGTCAAGTTGCAAATTTTCAATCTGTTTTTATCTCCATGCTTATTAGGTTTATATTTGCTCCTTCAACTTTTTGCCTTTTTTGATGTTGAGCTATATCTTTACATCCCAGCTCTAGTGCCTCTAGTGGTGAGCACTGGTACATGTTGTCTAAACCATTTACAGTACAGTGGCTTGCACCTTTAAATTTACTTCTATGCAAGGGGCATATCACTAACAAATTCCAAGTACTGTATTTAGATCATATTCTACAAATTGTGATAGACTTTTTTCTAAGTGATATCCTATTCATTGGTCACATGACCTAGGCGCAGATCAGTCCCATTCTAGTAAATGGGGTTGAGTTCCAATACCATCCATGGCTGCTACCCAATGAACGGTCCTTGGTAAGCTATGAGGAGGTCGGAGCACTCACCAGAGCTCCCCGGCCTCTTTAAATGTCTGATCAGTGGTAGTTGCCAGGTGTTGGATGCTTAACGATCACATGCTGATGTCCTATCCTGAGAATAGGTCATCAGTGTTAAATACCCAGGCAACCCCTTTAAAACAGATTTTACCAGTGCATGCATTATTTTTTTTATTAATATTGCTCCCCCTATGTCATTAATAAGTTAATTAGTAAGCTCCAATGTAAATTGGCAGCAGCAGCTTGTCAGGGTCCCCTGTGTGCATTGTCAGCCAGTACAGTAAGCACTATGCAGAATGTCATTATTGGGAGCCGGTGTCTTACTAGCTTGTTCCCACCGTCTTCCGCGCTGGTCTTTGTTTGCACGTGTAGAGTCGCTTGTTGTCACGGATGGTGTACAGGAGACAAGACAATACCAAATAAACAATGTCTCTCTGGATCCACAACTAAGGAACAAAGGGAGACCCCTGCAATAGACCTGCCGATCTCCCTCACTGCTCAGCCTATGCGAACACCCCAAAGGTGGATGGGCGCATATCCACGTTCCTCGGCTATCTATTACCTGAAGACCCTACAATAGTGAAGGGACACGACCACCGGCTCCCTACACTGACACGGAGGGAGTCAGGGTCTCCTGGATCCAGAAAAGACAAAATCATAAATACATAACCAGCACTTATCTTGCAGACGACTGAGGACTGGAAACAGCATGCACACACACTCCAGGAAGTTGTATCAGCCGCACACTACTGCATTATGGGGAGGCATTTAAAGGGCAGCAATCAGTCCGACTGCATGACAGCTGAGATAGACTAACGAGATGAGAAACTAAACCAAAACAAAGAAATTCAAGGAGGAGGATCTGAAAAGCTCCTGTGAGCGTTTCTCAGCTGTCTGGCTGTGACAGTACCCCTCCCTCTAGGAGTGGACTCCGGACACTCAGAGCCCACCTTCTCAGGATGGGACCTATGGAAAGCCCTGATGAGACGAGAGGCCTTAATGTCCGTCACTGGGACCCACATCCTCTCCTCAGGACCATAACCCTCCCAATGAACGAGGTACTGGAGGGAACCGCGGACAAGACGAGAATCCACAATCCTAGAGACCTGAAATTCAAGATTTCCATCAATCATAATCGGAGGAGGAGGCAAAGGCGAGGGTACAATAGGTTGAACATAAGGTTTCAATAAGGACTTATGAAAAACATTATGGATCTTCCAAGTCTGAGTAAGATCAAGACGGTAGGCAACAGGATTGATGACAGACAGGATCTTGTAAGGCCCAATAAACCTAAGACCCAACTTCCAGGAGGGAACCTTCAATTTGATATTCTTGGTAGACAACCACACCAGATCACCAACATTCAGGTCCGGACCAGGCACACGTCTCTTATCCGCCACACGCTTATATCTCTCACTCATGCTCTTTAGATTATCCTGAATCTTTTGCCAAATAGATGACAAAGACGAGGAGAATCTGTCCTCATCAGGCAAACCAGAAGAGCCCTCTCCCGAGAAAGTCCCAAACTGCGGATGAAACCCATATGCACCAAAAAATGGTGACTTATCAGAGGACTCCTGACGACGGTTATTTAAAGCAAACTCAGCAAGGGACAAAAAAGAACACCAATCCTCCTGATTCTCCGCCACAAAACAGCGCAGATATGTCTCCAGATTCTGATTGACGCGCTCTGTCTGACCATTCGACTGCGGATGGAAAGCAGAAGAGAATGACAACCGAACCCCCAAGCGAGAACAGAAAGCCTTCCAGAATCTGGAAACAAACTGCGTGCCCCTATCAGAGACTATGTCTGAAGGAATCCCATGCAATTTGACAATGTGGTCAATAAATGCCTGCGCCAGCGTCTTAGCATTGGGCAAACCAGGAAAAGGGATAAAATGCACCATTTTGCTAAAACGGTCCACCACCACCAGAATCACAGACTTCCCCGAGGAACGAGGCAAGTCCGTTATGAAGTCCATGGACAGATGTGTCCAAGGACGGGAAGGAATGGGCAAAGGAAGGAGAGGACCTGATGGCCGTGAATGAGGGACCTTGGCACGAGCGCAAGTCTCACAAGCTGCCACAAAACCCTCAACCGACTTACGAAGCGCAGGCCACCAGAATCTCCGAGCAATGAGATCCAGTGTGGCTCTTGCCCCCGGGTGCCCAGCAAGGACCGTATCGTGGTGTTCTTTAAAAATCTTGTGCGAGAGGCACAAACAACCTCCCAGGAGGACAAAGATCAGGAGCTTCTGACTGGGCTGCCTGCACCTCTGCCTCCAATTCAGGAAAAAGAGCAGAGACCACCACACCTTCAGCCAAAATGGGACCCGGGTCTTCAAAATTCCCACCTCCCGGAAAACAACGTGACAGGGCATCTGCCTTCACATTCTTAACCCCAGGGCGGAACGTAACAACAAAATTAAACCTTGAAAAGAACAAAGACCATCTGGCCTGTCTCGGGTTCAGACGCTTGGCTGACTCCAAGTAGGCCAGATTTTTATGGTCAGTAAACACGGTAATAGGGTGTCTGGCTCCCTCTAGCCAATGGCGCCATTCCTCAAAAGCCAACTTAATGGCCAACAATTCCCTATCTCCCACATCATAATTTCTCTCTGCGGAGGAGAGTTTCTTTGAGAAAAAGGCACACGGTTGCCATTTGGCAGGAGAGGAACCCTGAGACAAGACCGCACCCACCCCTACCTCAGAAGCATCAACCTCAACTATGAAGGGTAACGAAATATCAGGTTGTACTAGGATGGGAGCGGAAGCAAAACTCTCCTTGATATTAGAAAAGGCCTTACGCACCTCTACCGACCAGGAAGAAAAATCTACCCCCTTTCTGGTAATATCAGTGAGTGGTTTAACAACAGAGGAATAATTCAAAATAAATTTCCTGTAATAATTAGCAAAGCCCAAAAAACGCATCAGCGCCTTCTGATTCTCAGGAAGCTCCCACTCAAGCACAGCGCGGACCTTCTAGGGGTCCATGCGAAAACCAGAAGCGGAGACAAGAAACCCCAGAAATTGGATCTCTGGAACCGCAAACACGCATTTTTCCAGTTTCGCGTATAATTTATTCTCCCGCAGGATGAGCAAGACCTGACGTAAGTGTTCCTTATGAGTCTTGAAATCAGGAGAAAAAATCAAAATGTCATCCAAATACACTAATACAAATTTTCCCATTAAATGATAAAAAATGCTGTTGACGAAATGCTGAAAAACGGCTGGGGCATTCATCAAACCAAAAGGCATAACCAAATTCTCAAAATGGCCCTCAGGGGTATTGAAAGCCGTCTTCCATTCGTCTCCTTCTCTGACCCTAACCAGGTTGTATGCCCCTCTTAGGTCTAATTTGGAAAAGACTTTAGCCCCAACAACCTGGTTAAACAGGTCCGGGATCAGAGGAAGCGGATAAGGATCACAAATAGTGATACTGTTCAGCTCCCTGAAATCCAGACAAGGTCTTAAAGAACCATCTTTTTTCTTAACAAAGAAAAAACCAGCGGCAACAGGTGACTTCGAGGGTTGTATGTGTCCTTTTCTCAGACTCTCAGAGATATAAGCACGCATAGCGACCCTCTCAGGTTGGGAGAGATTGTATAAACGAGATTTAGGCAGCTTGGCGCCTGGGATGAGATTAATAGGGCAATCATACTCCCTGTGCGGAGGTAAACCCTGAACTCCACTCTCAGAGAAGACATCCAAAAATTCAGAGAGGAAAGGTGGTACAGTCTTAGTAGAAACCTCAGAAACAGATGTTATGAGGCAATTCTCTCTGCAAAAGTTACTCCAACCATTTATTTGCCTCGCTTGCCAATCAATGGTGGGGTTATGTTTAGTGAGCCAGGGTAGCCCCAACACTAGAGGAGTAGGCAAACCGCTAAGGACGAAACATGACACATCCTCAACATGAGCATCACTCACAATTAAACGGATATTGTGAACTATGCCCTTTAATGATTTCTGAGAAAGTGGAGCTGAATCAATAGCAAAAACAGGAATATCTTTTCCCAAAGTGCATACCTGGAAACCATGAGTTATTGCAAATTGATTATCAATGAGGTTGACAGCTGCTCCACTATCCACAAAAATCTCACAAAAAATGCTCTTGCTCTCTAGCGCCACCCTAGCAGGCAGGACAAAACGGGAACTACAAGCAAACGGAAAACCTTCAATTTCCGCCTCAACCCTGCCAATAGTAACAGACGGAATATTTTTAAAAGATTTTTTCCTTTTTGTCTCTTTATTACTCCCAGAAAACTGCCTGAATCTCCTAGAGGGACAAACATTTGCCAGATGATTTATACCTCCACAACAAAAACAAACTCTCCCCTGCGGGCTGAATCTTCTATTGTCAGAGGCAATCAACCCCAGCTGCATGGACTCCTGCTCAGAAGGGGCTGACAGCGACTGAGACCCCTGTGCACAGAATGAGACCGCTGAACTGTCCCGGGACTGAGTATGACAGGAAGGAGAGATCTCTCCTCTCTCTCTTAGACGCCTGTCAATACGAACAGCCTGAGACATAGCAGAATCCAAGGAGGTAGGTCTTTCATGAAAGGCAAATGCATCTTTCAATCCCTCTGAAAGACCATAGCAAAATTGACTTCGGAGTGCAGCATCATTCCAACCCGTATCTGCTGCCCATCTCCGAAATTCTGAACAGTATATCTCTGCGGATTGTTTACCCTGGCATAACAGACGTAGTCTAGACTCAGCCAGAGCAATACGATCCGGATCATCATATATCTGACCCAGGGCTAAAAAGAATTCATCCACTGAACGAAGGGGCCGTGCCCCCTCCGGCAGTGAAAAGGCCCAGGACTGAGCGTTACCCCTGAGCAGCGATATAATGATCCCCACCCTCCGTTCTTCATCACCAGAAGAATGGGGAAGAAGGCGAAAATGGAGTTTGCAAGCCTCTCTAAAACGCACAAAATTCTCACTACCCCCGGAGAACGTATCCGGGAGCGAGATCTTAGGCTCAGCACAAACTCCATGAACGCAAGCTGAACCGGTCACTTGAAACTGAGAAAAAGTCTTACGGAGATCAGCTACCTCCAAAGAAAGACCCTGAAAGCGTTCAGCCAAAAGTGAAACCGGATCCATGCTTGAGACGGTTTTGGCGGCTGATAATGTCACGGATGGTGTACAGGAGACAAGACAATACCAAATAAACAATGTCTCTCTGGATCCACAACTAAGGAACAAAGGGAGACCCCTGCAATAGACCTGCCGCTCTCCCTCACTGCTCAGCCTATGCGAACACCCCAAAGGTGGATGGGCGCATATCCACGTTCCTCGGCTATCTATTACCTGAAGACCCTACAATAGTGAAGGGACACGACCACCGGCTCCCTACACTGACACGGAGGGAGTCAGGGTCTCCTGGATCCAGAAAAGACAAAATCATAAATACATAACCAGCACTTATCTTGCAGACGACTGAGGACTGGAAACAGCATGCACACACACTCCAGGAAGTTGTATCAGCCGCACACTACTGCATTATGGGGAGGCATTTAAAGGGCAGCAATCAGTCCGACTGCATGACAGCTGAGATAGACTAACGAGATGAGAAACTAAACCAAAACAAAGAAATTCAAGGAGGAGGATCTGAAAAGCTCCTGTGAGCGTTTCTCAGCTGTCTGGCTGTGACACTTGTGTAGCCGTGTAGTAGTTTTGTTGATAGCGTGTCGGGTCTTTACTCTTCAGGGTTGGTTCAGCATCTAAGGTCTTTCAGCAGGTATTGTTGCGATCCATCGGGGGGTCTTGAACCAAACGCGTTTCGGGGCTTACAATCACCCCTTTCTCAGAGGTCTAAAATTATACATTAACATTGCCAAAGCATGAGGGAAATAGAGGGTTGAGAAATGGGGACACACCCAGGGTCGGTGTATAGGAGTCCGTGGCATATCATGACAGGGGGGTGTGGAAACACCCAGAGTCAGGGTATCGGAGTCCATGGCATATCAGGCTCCTCTCAGTCTGTGGCAGGCACTGATATATTGTGCTGCTATGTCCACAGTGTTCTCTTCCTCTTCTAGCAGGATGGGTAGCTTCTCTTCCTCCTTCATGGAGCTGAAGTCTGGGAGTAGATCAGAGAGTCACCTAAAGTGGATGTCCCTCACTGCTGAGTATTTGGGACAGTATATCAGGAAGTGGGCCTCATCCTCCATCGCCTCCAGGTGGCACTGCTGGCACATTCTGCTTTCTCTAGGCATGTAGCTCTGTCAATGCCGTCCGGATTCAATGGCCAGGCTGTGGACGCTCAGACAAAGCGGCTCAGGATTTTCCGGTCTCTGGGGTTCCCTAGTTTCTTCAAATATGGGGCCAGTTTGTAGTCTCTCTGCAGGCTCTGGTACACCGTCAGCTTCTGGAATGCTCTCATCTCTGTCCTCCAATCACTGACATATTCCTCTTGTCTCTTGTTTACTGTGTTCCGGATCCTGGCTTTTGTGAGGTGGTGTGGGGTGATTATCTGGTCGGGCTGGGTTTCAATAAGTTGATTTTGGGGCTTTGCCTTGCCTGGGATCCCTTGGTGTAGCAAGGCTTTATGGTGATGGGAGCCTTCACTACTACCATGTAGATGGCCCCAGAATGATAGCGCCCTCTTCTGGATTATAAAGTATAGAGGGAATCTGCCCAGCTCCCCTCGACAGGCACTGTTAGAGGTGCTCTGATGGACCTGGAGGAGATGCTTACAGAATTCCAGATGAAATATTTCTCTTGGGCTGGAATCCCATCTTGACCAGTCGGAGTACGTTTGAGGGCCTCAGACTTCACTGCCATACAGGAGGATTGGTGCAATGATGGAGCCAAAGATTTTAAGCTAGACCCTCACTGATGCTTTGAGGTGGTACAGTCATCTTCTGATGTAGGTCTTGCATGCTTTGTCTTTCAGCTCCTCAATGGCTGATTTGAAGCTTCCAGTTTGGTCAATTATCAGGCCCAGGTAGGTACCTATTGGTGGCTATAAGAGGGTGGTTGTGTAGCGTGAAGTTAGGGGGCCTGGCTGACTTTGTTTTCCTTCTCTGGGACACCATAGTGTTGGTTTTTTTTAAATTGATTTGAAGGGCCCATGTGGTGCTGAATTTCTCCAGAATGACTATCTGGTCTCGGAGACCTTTCTCAGTTGGTGATAGTAGGAGAAGGTCATCCGCATACAGGAGAAATTTCACCTCAGTGTCATGGAGGATGAGACCTGGTGTTAAGGAAGACTCCATAGCCGCGGCCAGCTCGTTGATGTAAATGTTAAAGAGAGTTAGACTGAGGCTGCAGCCCTGTCTGACTCCTTGGCTCTGCTGGAAGTAAGCCGTTCTTTTCCCATTTACCTTCATGCTGCAGCGGTTCTTGGTGTAGGAGCTTTTGATGACGTATGTCTTTCCTCCTATTCCGCTCTCCAATAGCTTCAGGAGCAATTCTGGGTGCCACACCGAGTCAAAGACCCTTTTGAAGTCCACAAAACAAGTGTATATTTTTTCCTGCTTTGTGTTGTGGACATGGCTCTGGATAAGGCGGTGCAGGATGAAGACGTGGTCTGTGGTGCGGTGGTTTGGCATGAACTTTGCTTGGCTTTTACGGAGTACATTGTGCTGGGTGAGAAAGCCAAGGATTCTCTGGTTCAGGATACTGTTAAATAGTTTCCCCAGATTGCTGCTGACACATTTCCCTTGGTAGTTAGCCAGGTCATACCTGCCCCCTCTCCCTTATATTGGGATTATGACACCTTGGTTCCAGGCTTGGCGGAAGTAGCCAGCACTTAGCACAATGTTGTACAGTTTTGCTATGGCTGCCTATATTGCTGGTGGGCTGTACTTAATAATTTCGGGTGGGATGCCATCTGTGCCACTGGCTTTCTTACCTCTTATGGTTGATATTCTCTCTGATTTCTCCTGCAGTGTTATGGGTGAGTCTAGCGGGTTTTTGAAATCTTTAAGTATCTCTTCCATGCTCTTAAGTTTTGACCTCATTTGTTCTTGGTCTGGGTTATGTTCTTCTTTTGGGATGTCTCTGTATAAGTCTCTAAAATACTGGAGCCAGATGTTGCCGTTTTGAATATAGAGGTTGTTTTTGTTCTCATTTGTGCCCAGGTGGTTCCATAGTTCCCAGAAGGAGTTATCTTGGAGGGCATCTTGAAGCTGTGTAAGTTTGGTTGAGGTAAATTCTTGCTTTTTCCTTCCAAGGAGGGTTTTGTATTGCCTCTGTGTTGTGTCATAGACTTCCTGTAGGTTGGTGTTGTTGGAATCTCTATGCTTTTTATTTGAGGCCGATCTTACGGTTTTCTGTATAGCTCTGCACTCCTCATCAAACCAAATCTTTTTGCTTCAGGTGGCTATACTTTTTCAGGTCAGCCATTTCTGCCATGGTGTAAAAATATATTATTAAGATCTCTTACAGCTTGATTGACTCCTTCTGGGTTTATCTCAAACACCTTGTTGTTGAAGTAGTAGAGCATCCCTTTGATGTTTGGTTTATTGTGCACCTCTTTATATTTCTGAGCCGATGTCTTGGACCACTTATAAGATGGAGGTAGTGTGAAGAGCCCCGCCTGCTGAGGTATTTGTCCTGGTGGTTTGTTTGTGGACTTAATATATAGGGATGTTTGGTTGTGATCAGACAAGTGCGATTGTGGGCTTACTATGAAGGCCCCAATGTTTGCGGGGTCTATGTCTGTGATGGCGTAGTCCACTAGGCTATTACCCACATGGGAGTTTAATGTAGTCCTTCCTAGAGAGTCTTCCTTGGTGCGACCGTTGAGGATGTGGAGTCCTAGGCTTTGGCAAAGATTCAACAGTTTTTTGCCACTTTTATTTACAGTGCTGTCGTAACTGTTCCTCTCTGTATGTACTGAGCTGTCAGTTTGTGCTCCATATATATAGATATTTCCATCTGTGGTCAGGTAGTCTCTTTCCCTCCTTGTTCTGGCATTGAGGTCTCCCATGATAAGGACTTTGCCCAGGGTTTGATAGTCGGTGGCTTCCCTTTAGAGGATCTCAAAGCATTCTGGGTTGTAGTAGGGGGACTCAGGTATGTAGGCCGCACAGAGATAGATGTACTAGGAGGTGAGGATGGAGCGGTCTATTCTGATCCAGATATGACTGTTTCCTCGTTTCACTGATCTGATCTGCTAATGGAGCTCCACTTTATCCCACACTAGTATTCCTCCCGAACAGTGGACAAGTTTAATGGTTTTATTTTTCAGGGCCGGGACAGAGATTTCCCTGTATCCAGTGGGCGCTAGAGACTCGTTATCTGCCTTAGTCCATGTTTCTAGAAGGATTTGAATGTCGTTGTTTCTCAAACTCTGGGTGAAGTCTGGATCATTTACTTTACAACCAAAGGCTGACACGTTCAGACCTTGGATGTTCCAGCTGCTGATTATAAAGGATGTCATAGCGGGTCCTTATACCTTGTAATGAACGGGTTTCATAGGACAAGCTGGGGGTCTAACTGGTTCTTGTATGAAAGATAAGGCTTGTGTTGTCCATGTTCTACATAAAGTTCTGAGCAGGTTATCTCGTCTAGGTCTCTGCTCTGTATTTCTCTGTGTGAGGCGGGTGGTTTCCTCCATGGTTTTTGCCTCTGATGGCCCGCGTTGGGGTACAGGGCCTTGTTTCCTGTTTGTGGTGTGGCGTTTGATACTTGAGGTCTTTGTGTTGTCGGTAGAGTTTCCTTGTCTCCAAATTGGCCTGTGTAGGGTCTAGGCCGGGGGTTCTGTTTAGTACAATGTCCTTCATTTCTTTGGCCAGGAGGCTGACTCCTTGCTTATTGAGGTGTTTGCGGTCATATAGATTAAGGCGGTTGATGGCGGGGTGTTGTGCCAGGGTGACGGTTGGCACAGAGCTGATCTTAGCTGCTAGTTCAGTGTTAATGGTTTGGATGGTATCGTTGGGCACATCCTTTCTGGGCTATCTATCTATCTATCTATCTATCTCCTATCTAGTATCTATCTATCTAGTATCTATCTATCTATCTATCTAATATCCATATATCTATCTATCTATCTATCTATGGATGGACGGGACACCCCCACCAAAAATTTGTGTAAGAAAATCTGCCACGTGTGAAGCCAGCCTTACATAGCCCTTTAGTAGGATTGATTAACAGCTGAATTCTAACAAAAATTATTTGACAAAGTGTAAAAAAAGTTAGCATTCCTGCTGTTTAGCTCAATTTAACATCATACAATAGGAAAGGCATCCCTGAAGAGGTTAACCACACAACAGTACATTCAGAGTTATGTTGGGTGATGTTAGATTTCGTATTTTAGCTTTTGTGTGTAAGCCGAAAATGTAAAATTATTTTTATTGCAATGTTTCAGTTGTATTGGTTGGACTATTAGTGTTAGATGTTGCTGTACATAAAGTAACCAGTAGAGGGAGTCTGGGAGCTTTCAAACTCCTGCTAAATGCCAGTACAGGGAACTGAAGCTACCAGGTTAATAAAGTCCTGCACACTGTATGAGGAAGAATGGGTATTGATTGATTTATTTGTACTAACATGCCTCCATACCTCTCTACTGTGCACTGATTCTATAATTACAGTATATATATATATATATATATATATATATATATATACATACAGGTTATCATCTATCTATAGCAGATACAGTATATACACACACAGTATCTACAGCTGTCAGATAGATTTTTTAAAAGGAAATCTATCACCACCCTGGACCGTTTTTAAAGGGCATCTTTCAGCAGATTTGTACCTATGAACCTGTACATAAGCGCTTGGCAGCTGAAGGCATCTGTATTGGTCCCATGTTCATATGTGCCCACATTGCTGAGAAAAATGATGCCTATGAGCCTCTAGGAGCAATGGGGGCGTCGCCATTACACCTAGAGGCTCGGCTGTCTCTGCAACTGCCGCACCATCTCCACTTTGATTGACAGGGCCAGGTGTCATCATGTTTACACTGCCTGGTACTGTCAATCAAAGTGGAGAGGGAACAGCAGTTGCAGAGAGAGCAGAGCCTCTGGGTGTAACGGCAACACCCCCATTGCTCCTAGGAGACTTAGTTGCATTTGCAAAATGTAATTTTTCTCAGCAATGCGGGCACATATGAATATGGGGCCAACACATGTAACAGGTCAGCCAGTGTCATAGGAACAAATCTGCTGACATAGGCCCTTTAACTGTTTATATGGCAATGTACCTCTACTATAGTCATTTCTAAATATACCTTTATCTCCAAATAAATCTTTATCCCCCCCAGAACATGCTAATTAGGTGAAAAAGAGCCCAAGGGGCTTTGCTTATCCGTGCTGGAGCCCCTCTTCTTCTCTCCCCCTCCTAGCTGTGACAACATCATCATGCTGCCGCTCTAAATCTTGCTGGTGCATGCACAGTTCAGATCATGAAGCCGCTGCCACTAGAAGATTACAGACTGCACGATTGAACACAGAAAGTGAATGTGCGCCTGCAGGAGATTTGGGGCAGCAGTATGATGACATCATCACAGCTAGGCGGTGGAGATAAGAAGAGGAGGAGTGGAGCTCACTGCTGATGGGCGCGGCTGGGCTCCAGCGCAGATAAGTGCAGCCTCTTCAGCATATATATATATATATATAGACAGGAAAAATTCCACGGCACCTCCAAAGCGTAAAATAGTAGCAAATTTTATTCACCAGACCCGCAACGTTTGGATCCGCTTCCTGGGATCTTTCTCAAGTTTGAGAAAGATCCCAGGAAGCGGATCAAAACGTTGCGGGTCTGGTGAATAAAATTTGCTACTATTTTACGCTTTGGAGGTGCCGTGGAATTTTTCCTGTCTGTTATTTGGAGGGGGATCGCCTTCACAGCCACTGGCACTCCGCCTATACCTGACTTACAGCTGTGCTGCCCAATCGTTATATTTGTCTATATATATATATTATTTTATTTTTTAAACTGTTTTTTGGGGGAGGGCATCGTTCTGGACATAAAGATATATTTAGAAGTAGCAGCACTACAGTGCCATACAAACAGCCAGAGTGGTGACGGATTCCCTTTAAAAAACTGATCTGACAGATCCTGTGTATATTCTGTATCTACTGTAGGCAGAACAGTCACATATTTAATCAGATTGGGATTTCGCAGCATTGTAACACACAAGGCAAAGGAACAATCAATACACATTTCATTTCCATTTCGAGACGTTTTAGAAATTAAAATTCCACTGTCAGCATTGCACTTTTGTACTTTTCAAATTTTAGACAGGCCCTCAACGTTATCTCGCGGGGTAAAACATTAGGAAAAGGTCCTGGATTAATGGTGGGACTGGTCACCTAACCCTACAACCCTTCCCTTATTAGGAAGCCCAGTGACTTCTCCACTAAAATGCGCTGCTGGCCCCTCGCCAGGGAAGATATCAGCCACTGAAGCATGACAGCTTTGGCACTATTATATAAAAGATAATTATACAGAAAACCGAGAGAATAAAATGACTGTACATCTACATTAGCTAAAGACGCTGCATATCGATTTTTCATTATCGTTGGGTACATATGGAAGCGTCTCCCCCCCCCCTCCCCCCCATCATAATGAAGGAAATTTTCATAAGACAAGCAAGCAGAAAGTGCCTGATGTATATATTAAAAATGGATATGACTAACGATGCTCTTCATCGGTTCGGGACTCTAATTTGCAAACAAATTCAATTGATCAATAGCTGCATTAGTGTCGCATGTAGAGGTTAACGAAATACGTCGTCTTTCAATTATGCCCCTCTTATCCAGATACAACGGCCTTCATTATCAGCTCAATATTAGATGCAAGATTAGCTCCTAATGGCATAAAGGCCTGATGTTTTAATGTACTTCCAGCTGTAGAGGTTAACTTTACTGCCAGCACTTAAAAGGTGTTTAGGGCCTGCAAGGGCGGATTAAGTGCATGATGGGAAAGGACTGTCTGTCCAACTCGGCCCCCCCCTCCCCCTCCATTTTAGTTTCAGTTTTTTTTTCTATGCTTCGTGAGCTCCACAGTCTCTTCCTAGGCCATATGACATCACCCTTAGCTTTACATGGCCTAGGTGCAGCTCAGTTCCATCCGAGTGATTGGGGCTGAGCTACAATACCAAGCACAGTGCTATCAAATGGACAAAGCTGTGCAAAGAGGCTGCGGCGCTCACTGGAACATCGCGGTCTACTCAAACAGCTTATTGGCTAGGGTGCTAGGAGTCGGACTCCCCCACCAATCTCATATTGATGACCTATCCTGAGGATAGGTCATCAATATATAAATCCCAGAGAACCCTTTTACCTTGTTATCTGTAGTGTTACATAGGACTGCAAATTGGCTATTGGCTCCTAAACTGAAAAATTTAGGATGCAAATTATAATTTTAGTTGCCAAATTTAAAATACATACCGTATTTTTCGCTTTATAAGACGCACCTGAATGTAAGACGCACCCCAGGTTTAGAGGAGGAAAATAACCCAAAAATATTTTCAACCAAAAGGTGGGCTACAACATGTGCAGTACATGGGTGCATACCGATGGATGAGGGGGGTATAGTCATATAATATAAACACTGTCCAGTGTACCGTAATTCACCTGTGTTATAACCCCCCCTCATCCATAGGAATGCACCCATATACTGTAGAACATGGGTGTGTTCCTATAGATGAGGGGGCTTATGGTCACATTTAATATACACAGGTCAATTATGGTACAATCCCTGGACAGTGTTTATATTAAATGCGACTATAACATCCATAGAAATTCACCCATGCACTGCTGCACATGGGTGTATTCCTATGAATGAGGGGGGTTATAGTCACATTTAATGCAAACACTAGTACAGCTCCTGGACAGTGTTTATATTAAATGTGACTATAACCCCCCTCATCCTAAAGAGTGCACCCATGTACTGCAGTACATGAGTGTATTCTTATAGATGAGGAGAGGTTATAGCCATATGTAATATGTATTTTTCCACGTCGGCCCTTGAGCTCCTCTTCTTTATATCCAGGCTGTCACTCACCAAGTTTTAGGTAGAGACAGCCCAGTAGTCCCAAGGGAAAGCAGTGCTGACTCGGGGTCCCGGAGGTTCAGTAGCGACGAGTAGTTGGTAGTGGCGAGCAGTCGGGCAACTGATTGGTGGAGGCCGCGGACCAGCAGTTCCCGCCGTGCTCACCACCAATCAGCTCAACATATAGGGCAGCAGTGCCGGAGCATCACAGTAGGGGAGGGAGGTGTGGTTCGGAGGACAGCACAGCGTCAGTGCTGCTAGCAACAGCAGACTGAGCGCTCACACATATTATTAAACATGCGTGCTGGCAGCATTTAGCTTCAATTACCGCCGCCCGCCCCACACTTCCTACTAGAGGGCGCTGCCTCAAATTATTTACACTGGAGGTACATCTCTAGATAACAGCCTGCAATGTGACGGCCATATTTATGGGGACGTTCGCTTTATAAGACAAATTGACTTCTTCCCCCCATTTTGGGGGGAAAATGTGCGTCTTATAAAGCGAAAATTACAGTAAATTATAATAAAAAAAAGACTTGGAGAAGAAGAAGAGACGCAGCTCACAGTAGCGAGCCCGCTCTACGTATAATAGAATACAGCACAACTTACCTCTTACTTCCAGTGACATCTGTCATGTAGATCTTCTCTTTCCTCTTCTCCTCCGTTTGCCCCAGAACGCCATGACTAATTCTTTCAGCCGCATCTCGTCTCTACAGAGTTTGTTACGCAGACATGTTAGATTTCTCATAATTGGGGTCATTTATCAAACTGGTGTAAAGTACAACTGGCTTAGTTGCCCTTAGCAACTAATCAGATTCCACCTTTCATTTTCAAAAGGAGCTGTCTAAAATAAAAAGTGGAATCTGGTTGCTATGGGCAACTAAGCCAGTTCTATGTTATACCAGTTTGATAAATGACCCCCAAATGTCCCTGTGGTGTTTACAGCAATTATAATGTCCCCTAGAGTGCCCCAGTAATTATAACACCCTATATTGTGCTCCAGGTAATAATGCCTGTATAGTGTCCCTGAAAAATAATGCTCCCTAATATGTCCTTGTAATAGAAATGCCACTATATTTCTTACCCAATAGCAACATCCCCCACACTGCCCCCATATAGTAGTTTGCCCCCACAGTAGTAATTGTCCCCCACACTGCCCCCACAATAGTAATTGTCCCCCACACTAGTAATTGTCCCCCACACTGCCCCCACAGTAGTAATTGTCCCCCACAGTAGTATTTGTTACCCACACTGCCACAATAGTAATTGCCCTTTATACTGCCCCCACAATAGTAATTGTACCCCACACTGCCCCCACAGTATTAATTTCTCCACACTGCCCCCACACTAGTAATTTTCCCCCACACTGCCCCCACGTAGTAGTTTGCTCCACATATTAGTAGTTTGCCCCTCACTGTCCCCTTAGGTAATATTCTCCCGTGCCTCGCAGTAATGTCCCCCAAAGTTGGCACACAAAAAAAATATAAATAAAAGCTATACTTACCTGTGTCCCAGACTCCTGCCGCTCACTCGTAGATGGCAGGCAGGCGTGCTGCACGCACACGTTAGTGTGCTTCATCCCGGCACAGGCATGCATCACACCTGCCTGCGCTGGGATTTTACTACCGCTTAGGCTTCAGGCCTACTAGGCCTGAAGCCTATAGCGGTGATAGGGGGTAGGGAACTATGTGCTCCCGTGCCCTGCCGTAGTTTGTGGGCGTTTGGGTCGGCGTTGGGCCCCCCCAGCTATGCCAGGCCTACAGACCCAAACGCCCCAATTATAACCAGCCACTGACGGCCTGGTTCCCACTTACAGGAAAATATGCATCAAAAAATGGACCAGCAATGGTTGTCAACCCCTCCTGCACAGGACAATGGCTGCAGGATCTTCCATTCTAGGAAATGTAGGCATATTAGGCAATTTTTACATTTTATTTAATTTACATTTTACATATGAAATAAAAAATAACACATACGTTATTTAGGCCTCTTGCACACAAACGTATTTTCTTTCTGTGTCTGTTCCATTTTTTTTTGTTTGCGGACCATATGTGGAACCATTCACTTCAATGGGTCTTCAAAAAAGGAAGCTACTCCGTGCGCATTCCATTTCGTATGTCCGTATTTCCGTTCCGCAAAAAAATAGAACATGTCCTATTATTGTCCGCATTATGGACAAGGATAGTACTGTTATATTAGGGGCCAGCTGTTCCGTTCCTCAAAATACGGAATGCACACGGATGTGATCCGTACTTTTTGCGGATCAGTCTTTTGCGGAGCGCAAAATACATACGGTCGAGTGCAAGAGGCCTTAGAGTAATATAATATACCGTATTTCCATAGGAATTCTGTATTTAGCTCTAAAGATGCCAGGAAAAAAAGTTTATGCTACAGCGGTTGTCCCCCTAATAGGGGGTGTTCAAATGGCTAATCTCTGTGCGTACTTCACAAATATATCTGCATGAACAAATGTGTAAACATCAATAATTGCCGGAGTTGGAGCAAGAAGTCCTGATTAAAGTCTATTTAAATATTAATATTAAAATAGGCATATGAATTGTCCAGATCTCACCAAATCGGATCATGTAGTAAGTTTCCAGTAAGCCATGCGCAGTCCAAGCAGCCAGTTATACAATACAGGATTGTCCCTCTATTATTCCTCCTGGCACTTGCAGACAAACCGTCCAGGGGGAATAATAGAGGGACAATCCTGTATTGTATAACTGGCTGCTTGGACTGCGCATGGCTTACTGGAAACTTACTACAGCAGCCGATTTGGTGAGATCTGGACAATTCATATGCCTATTTTAATATTAATATTTAAATAGACTTTAATCAGGACTTCTTGCTCCAACTCCGGCAATTATTGATGTTTGTTATTTCTTGGTCCATTTCACCCACTGGGACTTGTATAAGAGCGCCATTTATGATTCTGTGCATACTATTTTTGCTCTTATGAAAAAATTTGTGCGTTTTCAACAGGAATTTGGCCTCATGCACACGACCGTTGTGTGTTTTGAGGTCCGCAAATTGCTTGATTGGGTCTGTGTGCGTTCTGCAATTTGCGGAACGGCGCGGACAGCCATTGATATAACTGCCTATTCTTGTCCGCAAAATGGACAAGAATAGGACAGGTTATATATTTTTTTTGCGGACCACGGAACGGAGCAATGGATGCGGAAAGCACACGGAGTGCTGTCCGCATCTTTTGCGGCCCCATTGAAGTGAATGGGTCCGTATCCAAGCCGCAAATACTGCGGCTCGGATGCGGACCAAAACAACGGTCGTGTGCATGAGGCCTTTGTGTCATAATTTATATGGAAAAAAATTATAATTATGTCATCTCTATTGGTGGCTTCCGGAAGCCAAATGCGCATGACCCACACAGAATGGGACTTATCAGTGTGAGGGGTCACAGGCAGAAATCTAAAGGGTCAGCCTTGGAATTCTACCATGAATTTTCTTTCAGATCAGCATCTGATTTTCTTATCTTATCATGTCTGCACAGGCCTTTAGGACTGTCTAAGTTAAAGGGGTTCTCTCACTTCAGCAAATGGCATTTGTCATTTAGACACAGTTAATACAAGGCATTTAGGCCGAGTTCACACTGTTATTTGGTCAGTTATTTCCACGGCCCACAATGAGGCCTCATTCACACATCCGTGTCCGTGGTAAAATCTGTGATGATTTCTGTGAAGAATCCATGTTTGGTCCATATGTCCGTTTTTTGCTCTCCATGTGTCATCCATGTTCCACGGACGCTGCACAGCAAAAAAAAGAATTTTCAGCACATCTCCTCTTAATGTTCAATAAAATACGGATGAAACACGGATGACATCTGTGTTGCGTCCATGATTTTCACGACCCATAGACTATAATGGATGTGATGAATCCGTGAACGGAGAAAATAGGGCATGCTTATGTGCTAAAACCACACAGCCACGGACCGTTCTAAAACACGGATGTGTGACTATATACATTAGAATAAAAGGGTACACGTGCTGCCCATGGAGAACATGGATAGCACACGTCTGTGAATTACTGACGTGTGAATGAGGCCAAACCGATTGTAATAACTGACCAAATAACTGAAGTGTGAACTCGGCCTCGCTACTTTCACACTAGCGTTGTTAGAATCCAGCAGGCAGTTCCGTTGCCGGAAATCCATATGCAAACGGATATCTTTTTTTCCCGGATCCGTAAGATTTATTCATTGAAACACCGGATGCGTCTTTCCGGTATCATCCGGAATAACAGAGCTGGTATTTTTTTTTTTCAAAGCTAGAAAGAACTGCGCATGCGCAGACCGGAAAATCGGATTTGGCGATGGGGCAATTTCCGGAACACTTGGTACCAGATCCCACATTAATACATTTCAATGGAAATTAATGCCGGATTCGGCAAGTGCGGTAGTGTTCCCGAATTTTATCCAGAAAAAATACTGCAGCAAGCTGCGGTATTTTGTCCAGTCAAATACCGTACAAGGGACGGAAAGGAAGACATCCTGATGCATACTGAACGGATTGCTTTCCATTCAGAATGCATTGGGACAAAACGGAAGCGTTTTTTTTTTTTTTTTTTCCGGTATTGAGACCTTTCACTGGATTTCAATACCGGAAAAGAATAATACTAGTGTGAAAGTCCCCTTACTAATGTATTGTGATTGTCCATATGGCATCCTTGATACGTTTTTCCATTTCCAAATTATACACTGCTTGTATCCAGGGGTTACGACCACTGCTGCAGCACAGATATGAGGTGTCCAGGATGGGAGATTCTGCCCATGCGTGTCTATGCGCATTCCCACTGTCCCTGCCACCAGAGAGGCCAGTGTTTCTTCCTATAGTGTGCAAGCACGACCACTGCTGCTGGATTACAGGGTGGTCGTAGCCCCTGGATAAGAGCTGTGTATAATAAAGCCAGCAAAGTTTACATGATAAATGTCATTTGCTGAAGTGAAACAGCCCCTTTAATAGTTGGGGGATTCTTATCTATTGGCAAAATAATAGGTCAGCAGCCATTGCTGTGGCAGATCCAACATATCCATGTATTACACGTCGTGCCATTGATTTCCATGGAAACAGTGTACTGCTTCATTTTCTCTAGGTGGCGCTGTAGGAGAACGGAACACTTACTGCTGCTTTCTACACAGCAGATCACTACTCCAGCAGCCGCACACTCTATCATCAGCTAACGGCCCCTTTACACTGCCTGATATTCGGGCAGATTATTGCTAACAAGAGTTTGGCCCATTTAAAAGGTGCCACCGATTTACTTGATGAACAAGGGAAACGCTTGTTTATCCGCTAATGGATGATTGGTGCGGACAGCCAGACACCTAAATCATCCTTTGCTGGCAGCAGATTGTGCCATCTGATCACGCTCTGTTGCTCACAATGATTCTGTAAGGCGACGGGCGATGGCATTAGCGAATATTCCTCCCCATACTGTGGAGGAGATCACTGCATGTAAATGTAGTGGTCTAATTCACTGATGAGCAGATAATTGTTGGGAAGGAACACTCCATCGAGCGTTCAAAATTATAGAGTTTATGTATAAAAAGGGTTGTCTGGCTTCAGTAAGAGAGCAGATAGTGCTGGGGTATACCCTGCATGAGAGAACAGCGCAGTACTTACCTGGCAGATCCAGCGCTGTAAAATTACCAAATGAACAGCTAATCAGATAACCAATGTGTGACGGGAAAGAGAATGGAAAGGTAGGGGGTCGGGAAGGGGGACATGTTTCTATACTACTGGGGTATGAGGGTGGTTGGCCCATAAGAAGGCCATTTAGGTTAATTACTGGGGTAATGGTATGCTGTGCCCATGAGAAGGCCATTTAGGTTAATTACTGGGGTAATGGTATGCCGTGCCCAAGAGAAGGCCATTTAGGTTAATTACTGGGGTAATGGTATGCTGTGCCCATGAGAAGGCCATTTAGGTTAATTACTGGGGTAATGGTATGCCGTGCCCATGAGAAAGCCATTGAGGTTAATTACTGCCGTGCCCAAGAGAAGGCCATTTAGGTTAATTACTGGGGTAATGGTATGCCGTGCCCAAGAGAAGGCCATTTAGGTTAATTACTGGGGTAATGGTATGCCGTGCCCAAGAGAAGGCCATTTAGGTTAATTACTGGGGTAATGGTATGCCGTGCCCAAGAGAAGGCCATTTAGGTTAATTACTGGGGTAATGGTATGCCGTGCCCATGAGAAGGCCATTTAGGTTAATTACTGGGGTAATGGTATGCCGTGCCCATGAGAAGGCCATTTAGGTTAATTACTGGGGTAATGGTATGCCGTGCCCAAGAGAAGGCCCTTTAGGTTAATTACTGGGGTAATGGTATGCTTTGCCCATGAGAAGGCCATTTAGGTTAATTACTGGGGTAATGGTATGCCGTGCCCATGAGAAGGCCATTTAGGTTAATTACTGGGGTAATGGTATGCCGTGCCCAAGAGAAGGCCATTTAGGTTAATTACTGGGGTAATGGTATGCCGTGCCCATGAGAAGGCCATTTAGGTTAATTACTGGGGTAATGGTATGCCGTGCCCAAGAGAAGGCCATTTAGGTTAATTACTGGGGTAATGGTATGCTGTGTCCATGAGAAGGCCATTTAGGTTAATTACTGGGGTAATGGTATGCCGTGCCCATGAGAAGGCCATTTAGGTTAGTTACTGGGGTAATGGTATGCCGTGCCCAAGAGAAGGCCATTTAGGTTAATTACTGGGGTAATGGTATGCCGTGCCCATGAGAAGGCCATTTAGGTTAATTACTGGGGTAATGGTATGTCGTGCCCATGAGAAGGCCATTTAGGTTAATTACTGGGGTAATGGTATGCCGTGCCCAAGAGAAGGCCATTTAGGTTAATTACTGGGGTAATGGTATGCCGTGCCCAAGAGAAGGCCATTTAGGTTAATTACTGGGGTAATGGTATGCTGTGCCCATGAGAAGGCCATTTAGGTTAATTACTGGGGTAATGGTATGCCGTGCCCAAGAGAAGGCCATTTAGGTTAATTACTGGGGTAATGGTATGCCGTGCCCATGAGAAGGCCATTTAGGTTAATTACTGGGGTAATGGTATGCCGTGCCCAAGAGAAGGCCATTTAGGTTAATTACTGGGGTAATGGTATGTCGTGCCCATGAGAAGGCCATTTAGGTTAATTACTGGGGTAATGGTATGCTGTGCCCATGAGACTAAAGCCTAGGTTGCTTCAGGCATGGGCAATATATGCCCTATTTTAAGAAACAAAAATGAAATTCGTTTTCTTTGACTCCCTCCAATTCTTTACCCAGAAGAACCTTGAAAGAGTTCTCGATTGTAGCCTGTAACTGTGTGACGGAGGGGCTACTCCCAGACCCTCAGCCAGCACACTTTGGGGCAGCCATTTTTTCATAGGATGCAGACAGCCCTGTTGTATTTTGTTCTGGAAGTTAGATATGTCCATTAAAGGGGTTTTACAGGACATAGATACTGATGGTCTATACTCAGGATGTGATTGGCAGAAACCCAGCTCCCGACACATCTGCCAATCAGCTCTTTGAAGAGACCATGGTGAGCTCTGCCGCCTGCTTACAGCTCCCCAATCACTGATAGAGAACTCCAGTAATGCGGTGCATTACTGGGCGATGCTGGTATCAGGTAATGCGCAGTATCTAAAAGCGTCTTTAGTCTGATGAAGGCCTATGTACATGGCCGAAACGTCACGTGTAAAATTGCCGCATCTTCAATGAGAAATGATTCCTTTTGCACCGCATTACTGGAGTCCTCTATCATTGATACAACGGGGTGGGAACCCGACATCCAGTAGCGACATAACTAAGCAGGGTGCCACGACGTTATCTTGTAAATATTTGCTCCCCAATCACAGCGCCATACATTGTGCAGTGGCTGTGCTTGGTATTGCAGCTCAGCCCCATTCAAGCTACACATAGGCCATGTGACCAACGAATGTGACAACACTGACCTAGGAGGAGGCCCCAGAGATCACCAGAGTGCCCGGGCATCTTCAACCAGCTGATTGGTGGGTGTGCCAGTCAGACCTCACCATCAGATATTGATGACCTATCTTATGGATTGACCATTAACACTGAACTCCCCGGAAAACCCCTTTAAGAAAGGGGAACATATCTGACTGGCTAGACCTGTCGTACAGTCTCCTCTTTTTTAAAAGCTCTGTTTCAGATGCCGCCATTCTTAGCGACATTGTTACCGAATCAAACGCCACTTTTGATGCATGACACCAATACATGATGAAAATGTCACATATTTTTTCTATGACATGCTACAGGCCTAGAATAAAAATGATTATTACTTTTAGCAAAATGTCAGTGTAATCGGCTTCCTAGAAAGACTCAATTACCCATAAAACAAGAGTCACAGCTTTTCTATTTGCATGATGTTCGCAGTGAATACGCTTTGCTCTGCCTCGCCTCTGCTGAGTTCAGGAATATCAGCTCATCTGACTAATGATGGCTTCATAATTACTGTATAGACAAACAATCCCAGCCTGCTGGTGAAGGGCTTATCTGTGACGGAGACTGGTCAGCCCTTACTTACCACTAGAAATGAGTTCAGATGGATGGAGCGGTCAGAATGCTAAGCTGGAGCCTTGAAATTGGCGTCTGCTGCAGAGATTTCCATTAAACAGAATGCTTGTCTCCTATGGCTCTTTACCTTGTGCTCCTTAAATACATGACGTCTGTGCTTATGCAGCCGAAGCCGGAATGATTGCGTCTGGGCCCCCGTCCTACCTATTATTTGGGCTTAAAGTCTTTATTATTCTTGTCTTAATGTTATCACTGCTGTGATCTGTAGTATTAAGTAGTAACATTACTACCACTAGGTGTACTGGTACAATGTAATAGCAGTAGTAATAATATCACTGGCAGGAGGAAACATTAGCCATAGTGTGAGATCTGTCTACAGTATCTATCTAGTATTATCTCTCTATATCTATCTATTACCTATATTTATCTATCATCTCTAGATCTATCATTATCTCTCTATATCTATGCATCAAGCTATCTATCAGGTGTCGTATCTATCTATCTGTCTGTCTATCTATTATTATCTCTATATCTATCATCTATCTATTGCTATGTATCTATCTATCTATCTATCTATCTATCTATCTATCTATCTATCATGTGTCGTATCTATCTCATATCTATTTATCTATTATTTGTCGTCTCTATCTACCTACCTATCTATTATTATCTTTCTATATCTATTATCTATCTATCTATCTATCTATCTATCTATCTATCTATCTATCTATCTATCTATCATGTGTCGTATCTATCTATCAAATAAGCTTTATTGGTAGGACTAAATATATTTTAGCATTGCCAAAGCAAGTGGGAAATAATTGGGTAGGGTTGGGGGTATAGGAATCCATGGTATATCAGGCTCCTCTCAGTCTATGGCAGGCAGTAATATATTGTGCTGCTGTGTTCTCCTCTTCCCCCAGCAGTATGGAGAGTCTCTCTTCCTCCTCCTTCCATCATGTGTCGTATCTATCTATCTATCTATCTATCTATCTATCTATCTATCTATCTATCTATCTATCTATCATGTGTCGTATCCATCTATGTATCTATCTGTCTATCTATCTGTCTTTCTATCTATCTATCTATCTATCAGGTGTCGTATTTATCTATCTATCATGTGTCGTATCTATCTATCTATCTATCTATCTATCTATCTATCTATCTATCTATCATGTGTCATATCTATCTATGTATATATCTGTCTATCTATCTATCTATCTATCTATCTATCTATCTATCTATCTATCTATCTATCTATCTATCTATCAGGTGTCATATCTATCTATGTATCTATCTGTCTATCTATCTATCTATCTATCTATCTATCTATCTATCTATCATGTGTCATATCCATCTATGTATTTATCTGTTTATCTATCATGTATCATTCTATTTTATACTTTGGTCTGGATTTGAACCATATGACTGATATATATCTCACGCGGATGCAATGCATGTAGACATTTCGATCTCAGACAGGCCTGAGTATGATCTGGCGGTAGGTAGGCTCCTCTGCATGCCTGCTGTGAACAATGCCACATGTGTGCAGGGTGGACATCTGCTGCTGGAGGGGGAAGTTGCCCTGCAGGTTATTGTTCCAGTCTTTGGCAGGCTCCAGCGCTGTGAGGGTTAACCCCCAGTGCCAGAGGCTGCACTCTGCCGGCTCCAGCGCTGTGAGGGTTAACCCCCAGTGCCAGAGGCTGCACTCTGCCGGCTTCAGCGGTGTGAGGGCTAACCCCCAGTGCCAGGGGCTGCACTCTGCCGGCTCCAGCGCTGTGAGGGTTAACCCCCAGTGCCAGAGGCTGCACTCTGCCTGCTTCAGCACTGTGAGGGTTAACCCCCAGTGCCAGAGGCTGCACTCTGCCGGCTCCAGCGCTGTGAGGGTTAACCCCCAGTGCCAGAGGCTGCACTCTGCCTGCTCCAGCGCTGTGAGGGTTAACCCCCAGTGCCAGGGGCTGCACTCTGCCGGCTTCAGTGGTGTGAGGGTTAACCCCCAGTGCCAGAGGCTGCACTCTGCCTGCTCCAGCGCTGTGAGGGTTAACCCCCAGTGCCAGGGGCTGCACTCTGCCGTCTCCAGCGCTGTGAGGGTTAACCCCCAGTGCCAGAGGCTGCACTCTACCGGCTTCAGTAGTGTGAGGGTTAACCCCCAGTGCCAGGGGCTGCACTCTGCCGGCTCCAGCGCTGTGAGGGTTAACCCCCAGTGCCAGGGGCTGCACTATGCCGGCTCCAGCGCTGTGAGGGTTAACCCCCAGTGCCAGAGGCTGCACTCTACCGGCTTCAGTAGTGTGAGGGTTAACCCCCAGTGCCAGGGGCTGCACTCTGCCGGCTCCAGCGCTGTGAGGGTTAACCCCCAGTGCCAGGGGCTGCACTCTGCCGGCTTCAGTGGTGTGAGGGTTAACCCCAGTGCCAGAGGCTGCACTCTACCGGCTTCAGTAGTGTGAGGGTTAACCCCCAGTGCCAGGGGCTGCACTCTGCCGGCTCCAGCACTGTGAGGGTTAACCCCCAGTGCCAGGGGCTGCACTCTGCCGGCTTCAGTGGTGTGAGGGTTAACCCCCAGTGCCAAAGGCTGCACTCTGCCGGCTTCAGTGGTGTGAGGGTTAACCCCCAGTGCCAGAGGCTGCACTCTGCCGGCTCCAGCGCTGAGGGTTAACCCCCAGTGCCAGAGGCTGCACTCTGCCGGCTCCAGCGCTGTGAGGGTTAACCCCCAGTGCCAGAGGCTGCACTCTGCCGGCTTCAGTGGTGTGAGGGTTAACCCCCAGTGCCAGAGGCTGCACTCTGCCGGCTCCAGCGCTGTGAGGGTTAACCCCCAGTGCCAGAGGCTGCACTCTGCCGGCTCCAGCGCTGTGAGGGTTAACCCCCAGTGCCAGAGGCTGCACTCTGCCGGCTCCAGCGCTGTGAGGGTTAACCCCCAGTGCCAGGGGCTGCACTCTGCCGGCTTCAGTGGTGCTGCCTGTTAAGCATCCAGATTTCAGTGTAATTCAATTAGTCCGGCTCCGGGGAGGGCGGGGCCATTTCTTGCAGGCCGGCCAGCGCCGCCCACTTCTCGTGTGGCTGACCAATCCCGATGCAGAGAGAGGGAGAGCCTGTGGAAATGGCTCAGCAAACAGCAGCCCTGTCCGCCCCCTCCCGCCTAGTAAAGTGCAGGAGATCTCCCAGGATCACCCGGCGGCTGTGGACGCCTCTGATGACTAGTGCCCGTACCTGCACGCCCGCCGCGGGTGTCAGCGCCCGCCTTTCCTAGCTCGTCTCCACAGACTGGACGCCTGCTCCGCGCAGCATCTCTAGCAGTGAGTCTTTGGCTGGAGGAGGGTGGGACTTTTTGGAGGGGATTTTACTCCATCCTCCAATTTTTCCCTCTTCTCCTTGCCTGTCTTTTAACCCTTTCCTCCACGCCCAGCCTTTCTCCCGGCTGCTGTATAATAAGTCCTCCCCGAGCCCGGGAGCAGCTGCGGGCGCTGCTTGTCCTGCGTCTGATGTCGGATCTCGTGGCTCGTTTTATTTATTTCAAACTGTTTCCTGCTCTCACAAGTTGATCTCCTGGGGACTGGACAAAAAAAAAGACAAAAAGTGACTTCCCCCCTCCTGTTGATGCCGGGGGCCGTATCTTGGACCTCATCTTTATGCATGTGGCTGTTTTATGCTGAAGACTTGGATGCATTTCCAGGAGTTTGTTTTTTATTTTTCTTGCTTTTTATTTATTTTTCTCCCCAAATATAAAACCATTTGATTTGCATCCTGTGCATTGAGTTCTTGGATGTAAGACATCACAGAGGCTTCCAGGATTGTTCCATCTCTTCTTACCTCTCCAGAATCGCCCTGCTGAAAGAAAAGGACAAGGACGGAGGCGGGGGGTGGGCGAGGATACATAAAGTACCCCCAAAGACACAGACTCTCCAGACAGACTGCAGCGCATCTTCTTTCCAGTTGTAGCTTTGGAGATGGCAATTGCCTGATTTTCCGCTCTTGCGCTTGGTAGCCTTGGGTGTGAGTTGGACATCAGCAAGACCCTTCCCCTAAAGCCTACTTCTTTCTCCTTGACATTGCGCAAGCCTTTTATCCAGCAAGTGCCAAAAAAACACAATACCCCCCCCAAGTCCTTGCATTTCTAGGTAGCAGCAACTTTCTACAAAAAAGGGAGAGCTGCAATAGATAGGTATATCCTGGACTGCAGAGGAGCCGGTTGAGCTATTCCATTCTCCACCCTGTGAACTGAGTTCCACTTAGTTTGGCATCTGGACCGTACTGCGCCTGAGGTGCCCCCCTGGGAATGCGTCCCCTGTTCCTTTGCCCTGCTGTGCGTGCAGGGAGCGCGGTGTGAATGTGCGCCGCCCTGCTACTCCTGCTCTCAGCAGCAGCCTCACGGCCTCCAGCGCCGCCCTGAGCCAGGCTGTCTCTCCCATCGCTGCAGCAGTGTCCCTGACACGTTCATACAACCTTTCCTATTAACTCGGCAGAGCTGTTCCTTCATACCGGGAGCCCTCTACTCCTCCGCTCCCTCTTATTCGTCTGTATTCGCTCCTCTCGCGCCCCCTCTTTTTGGCCGGGAGTGATGTTGCACGTGGAGATGTTGACGCTTCTGTCTCTTCTACTACTCTGGATGTGTGTTTGCAGCCAGGATCCTGGCTCCAAGGTGGTTGCTGATCGCTATGCGGTGTACTGGAACAGCACCAACCCCAGGTAAGGAGGATGGGGGAGGGGAGGTTGAGCACCAAGATGCTGCTTTGTACTAAACACACGCTACCACCGCAGAATGTAGGCTGTATTGATCTAGGTACTGCACCAGGTAACCTATCCTGGTTGAATGGTTGGAGAGCCACCTGTCAGTTTTTAATATTGTACTATACGTCACTTCTTTTTATACCGTATGACAGCATATTAATAAGCGCATTAACGTTCTACGGTATATAGAAATTCTATACTTTGTGTGAGCCAACACTTCCTTTGTTAATGGCTTGGAAGCAGCGAGGGACTGTGCAGGCATTAGCAATGACTCACCAAAGCATACCGTTATGTCTAACTATATAAAATATCCCGTAGACGGTATCTGCTTTCATCTCTGCTCCCATCTTCTCAGGCAGCAGACAGATCTACACAGGTCAAGTCCATGTGCGCCGCCAAAAGTTACCGCAACTTTCCAGACCTGCGATTTCAATGGCATTCTTCTTACATATAGAATTTTTAGGAAGGAAAAAAAAAAAAAAAGTTAAAAGTAGCAGTTGGTCAGGTCAATAATTAACTTATAAGCAGTTTTGGGAAAGTTTTTTTTTTCAGTTCCCTTTACCTTCCCCCACCAGTCGTCTCAGTTACTTGATGGCTTCTCATTGACAGTGGAGCAATAGAACTCCCCTTAATTGAACAAACTCATATTGATCTGTCAAACTCCACTAGTGTTTTCATTCCTTTAGGATCCCGTCTCCCCCTTGGTCGAAAGTGCATTTCTCTGAAACCTAATGAACCTTTGAAGCCAAATATCTCAGTCATCCGATCGGTTACTAATTAACTCTACATAAACATGTTTTTTTTCCCCTGGAAGTTTTTCAAAATGTGCACCCAAAACTGCAGCTGCTTTGGTTAAAGATGATTAGTACAATGAAATAGAAGAGCTGGAATACTTTTTTTTTTTTTAAATGTCAAAGCAAATTAGGCCGGAAATAATACCCATCAATGTGATTTAGAGTTCTGGTTTAGTACCGGGTATTGTAAAATAAACTTGAATAAAAGTTTTATGGAGAGGACCAAGCAATAACTTTCTTGAGTTATGGGGACCGGTGTTGGAGGAAGCAGTTTTTATTGTTTTTGCATGTTTTCTTCCTCTTCCTCTTCTTCCCCGCCTTGCTGCACTCGCATAAAATTCCATTCCTTTTTTTTTATAAATGGTGACCATATGTTTGACAAAGTCACCTGACTGCTATATTATTGTCTTGTTAAAGCCGATGTGAATCAAATCCTCCTTTACCTTTCAGCCAGGCCGAGGAGGACATTTTATCGAGGGTTATCTCCGTTCTATGCCTGTGATACTGCTGTTTAGTTTGAGATTAGTACATTGATTTTTGTCACAGGTCATGTTTTTTAATAGATCAGAATAGCCTGCAGAAAAGTCTCTTGCTCAAGAGGGAGCTGTGGAATAAATGTGGAATAATCTCCAAGTTAACAGCCTTTGAGTTGATACCAAGGAGGCTAGGAACAGCCTAGAGTAAAGCAACTCTAAAGTTGTATCCCACACGTTAGGGGTAAGGTAGTATCCCAATGCAATCAACATGTTACACAGATACATCTGAAACACCTACAATGTATCAAGGACCAAAATAAATAGATTGAAAAGCCGACAGTGGGAATGAAATCGAAATGTCTTAAAAATATTCCTCTCCATGGCGAATCTGATCTGGCCCCAGACACTTACCACCTGGTATAGCATGCTATTGATGGGGCACCTCCTGGTAGAGGGACCAGCCCTTGAGTACTGAGTGAAAGTAGTGGTCACACTGGGGCACGTCAGGCAGGATTTAGTCCATTTAAAAAGCAAGGCCAAAATGTGCTTTCATTTTACTTGGGAAATGCCAGCCAGATTCTGGATCTTATTAAATGCCTTTCAGAGTTCATTAATTGCACTGTAAAACATGCAAACAACTGATAAGAACATTTCTTTTGTTCTGTAATGTCAAGATACAAATTAACGAGTGCAGTGGCTTTCCTTTGTAGACGCAGCCCCATGTAATAAACCAGGAGTGCTAGTGAAAGTCTGAACAAGAGAGCACTACTGTGACTGCCAGGGTTTATGGGCGACATGGTTAAGCTTAAGTTTTTAGGAGCATTGATGCCCCCCACCCCACCCAAATTCCCACAGACTGCCATCCAAAAACAGTACAGTGCATAAAAATAAGACTTAAAATAATGGAATACCCCAACTGTTGATAGTCCTGAAATGTCAAATGATTTTATTATTTTTTTTACTGGAAATGTAATCCTGAGTAACACGCGGCTTCGTCAAGGAACTGTAAGTTCTGGCAGCTCTTATAAGTTGTATTAACTACCTGATGAATTCTCCAAGTCGATTTTCATTTCAACATCCTTCCTATGCAAAAACAATGTGTTTGAAGAAGCAGTAATGAACTTTTTTGACTTTTTGCCAAAAAACTGCTGCAATAATTAAGTGTCTGGTCCACAATGCGTCTGCCTGGAATAGTGAAATATTGCATCCATAACAAATCATTAATATAAGTCAGGCTTGTCAATTAACAATATGCAGAAGCCAAGGCATTTCTCTTCTGAGCTCGACACCAGCAAAGGAAGATTATTTTTGTATCGTGCTCGAGTGAATATGTATGTTTTAAGTCCTTCTGTAACCTCGTAACTTATATATATTTTTTCCTGAATCTATGTGCTTTCCTAAACAGTATCCTCCAGATTTCTGTAATAGTTGTTATGTGCTGAGGCACTACCGGTGCCAAATTATTACCTAGCTAGACAGCACTATTTAAGATCTAGCAGAGCTGGCTATTAAGTTGGGTTTCTTGTCAAATGCCTTGTCATTGGACATTCAACAGAGCTATTTTGTTGTATTACATATATACTTAAAATTATTCTAAAAATCGCGCTACACAATGAAATTTTCCTCGCTTCGCTCGTCGTGTCATTTTTAGCCTATAAGTCAAGGGAAGGTCACTTCCCAAGGTCACGACTTTTACTAATACCTTACGTTGTCCTCCTATATTGCCTTGTTACTCTGTACATAATTGCTTTTCTAGGTCTCATAATGCGAACAAACTGATGTAATAATGGAAGCCACGCGTTACGCATGTGCAGGGAAGTATTTCTGATTTCAACCCCTCAATCAGCTTGTACGGATGCAGAGCAGTTTGATTACCGCTCCTTGCATGGCTGGATATTGAAATAGCTTTGTTTCAGCTAAATTCTTCTAAGTCTGTCTCTCGATACTGCAGAACCAGGTTTATACTTGCTCTGGGCTGGTTTTCAAGATTTGGAAATCTTTGGAGGGCAGCAAGTTAAAATAAATAGTCTCATTCTTGATGCATTGGTTCCTGCTTCCAATTTCCAGAGGGGTTTTTGATTTGGCAATTTCAATTTGAGGGACAAAGAGACCTCCAGCCCAATAAATTTTTCATGATTAAAAGTGTAGCAGTAGTGTTCTGAGAAGTTCATTACATGCAGCTTGCTGGCTTTAATAGTGTTACTCTAGCCTGTTATAGCTTTGAAAGAATACCTTGGTTATTTCAAATGGGTTCCTGCAGCAGACTTGTATTTTCCCCTTGTGAATCCCATGCAATCAACAGTAGTTTTACAGACCTCATCTTTTGAAGGAAGGGCACCTAGTTAAGGGTAAATTACCCTCCTGTAATTCTTCCCATTTAATCTTTTGCAAATGCCCATAATGAAAGCACTACATTCCACCCAGTGGCCCCGTTTCCTGTTGTAGAGGGACAGATAAAGATGAGCCTTTCTTTCTGTCCCCTGTTGCTATGGACCCAGCAATCTACCAGCTCCATGCTGGGCTGAGAAAATGAATGAATACAATTAGTGCTTAAGAAAAGTTGGCTTGTTACGTTTTTAGAACCTCCATAGACAATCACATGTGTACATCTAGAGTTTTTGCTCTTTCTATCACTCTCTTCCTCGGTTAGAAGAAAAAAAAAAAAAAACACTCTCAAAACATTTTCGGCGAGAACTTGCACTTCATTTACGCAGAGACTAAAATTAGGAGTCAGCTTGTGCCGTCTAGCAGTTAGTCATCTCCATCTCCTTTTTTTAATTTTTTTTTTTTTAAATGCGACCTTTAGAAAGGGAAACTTTTTGAGCAGTTATTTCATTGACAACGTCCGGGTAGATACGTAAAATTCTATGACACGGGGGGGCGATAGATAAGGGTGTAAAACGCGTACGCTATTTTTAATGATGCCAATAAATAGCTAATGTCCACCCCGCTCTTGTGTCGCCGTGTCCCATGTAGGGCGCTGCTTGCCTCGGAGGTATGGAGAAACCATCACCCATGCTAGGGCAGTAGAGAGGTCTTACGGAAGAAAATAACTCAAGACACTAAAACTTTACAGCAAAAACAGGAAGCTCGGATATGAACTCGCTGACTGTCTGCCGGTGAAATATGTCTTCTATAATTAAGTGACAAACTCAACAAATGGAGGTTTTTAAGGTGATAGGAAATGATGAAGGTGACGCCCAAGCTTCATTTTTATGATTGTCGCATTAACTTTTTAAGTATTATTTAATAAGGTGCCAGTGAAAATCTTAAGGAAGGCTGCGGATAACATTTGAAAGAGCGTTATTGATCACATTGGTGACATCATATTATTTCATATCTTAAATTCAATGAATAGGTTGAGTGACAGCAGTTTAATATCTCAATGCACTTCATTATCTCACATGAAATGATTTCTCTCCATGTAAGTGGAAATTTCTTTTGGGCTTTAAAGCCCTATCAGTCACCTTTTTGTTTCATACTTCGGGTGGGCTAGGAGTATACGCAACCTGGCTTGATATACCATTATATACTACTCCAGGGGATCAGCAACCTTCGGCACTCCAGCTGCTTTGAAACTACAACTCCCAGCATGCAAACATGCTCAGCTGTTCTTCTAACTCCCACAGAAGTGAATGAAGCATTCTGGGAGTTGTAGTTTCTGAACAGCTGGAGGTTGCTGATCCTTGGTATGATCGAGTGCAAGTACTATGGTCTCCACACCATAGAAATGTAGCAGAGCCAAAGTTGGAATTTAACTATTTAGTTTGATCAAGATGCTGTATGAAAAAGCATTCCCAACACAAAATACTATTAAGATTGTGCCTAATGACAAACTCCCTTCTCCTACTACATGCGTATGAATAATTCTGCTCTTCTAAAAAGCCATGAAGAAGTTGCCTTAACGTTCTTTAGGTCATCAGTGAATGATATCATTGTGCTGCGCTGCTGTCTAAGCACAAAATGGCGTCCCTGGATATTTTTTTTTCAAAGATGGCCGCTAGTTGTCTTAGGAGTTCCTTAAATGGAGAATGTATGTCTGGTTAATGGGGCTGAAGGCAGGGGAGATCCTTGTAGAGCATGCCAGCACTAGGAGTGCAGAAGTGTATTCTACTCCAGAAATCCTTCTCCCTTGCAATCTATACAGGTCGAAGCCAATTTTTTGGCAATGTAAAAAGGGTAGAGTGTTCCGAACAAGATTGTTAATGCGTGTTTGAAGGTTTTATAGTAGTTATTCCTACCAATTATTTCCTTCCTTATTAAGACTCAATAATAAACGATCCACAGTCTTAAATTTTGGAGGTTTGTGTTTCAGAAATCTTCTGGAGAGCTCAGGAAGTAGTCATGATGGTACCTCATATTCTTTTTTTATTATTATTTTTTTTATAAAATAAACCTAAATTGCATGAAATCTGACCTGAAATCTATTGTCTGCCTCCATAAATAGAAGAATAAATGAAACCCAGAGGTCAGGTACAGTTACAGCTAAATATGCAATAATTGTATTGACTAGAAAGACATATGTCTACAGCTAATGACCCTTCACATTCCCAGAACCCAAATTCTACCTTCCTGACTATTGAACAGAGGAATTAAGATAGTTATTGTGCTAACACCGGGCACTCCTTCATACAATTCTACTCTATATCATGGCGCTCTGCAGATTATTTCATCCCATGGAAAGTGAATCTACATATATAGATGTGCTAGAGGTCGTTGGATCCCCCCAGTATACATTTATAGAAGTGCCAAACAATTGTAATGTATTGTGTATACATCCATATCCCTAGACGATGGGTAGACATCTAGATGTAGCAGTGCTGACTTAGTTAACTGTCTGGGGCTGCCTGTTTTTGTGCACACTGTAATCTGCAAAATCCCAGATAACCCATGAAGGGTTGTACTGAGGTATCAAGACTCTCTGCTGCAGATGACAAACTCAGCTCTACTATATCTTTGCTCTATGTATATACTTTTGTCGTTATACTATGGCAAGGACTTTCATATATAAATGAGATAGCTGAATAGGGTGGAGCATTATTTGTGATTTTACCCTATAACTCTCCATAGTAGATATATTCAGAATCTTATATATACAAATGTCTACAATTGTCCATCTTGCCAATCTTTCATTTTTGCAGGGCAAATAGTAGGACGTAGACTGTTCTGTAAATTCCATTGTCTTTTATAAGAACACACTGAACCCTAGAAATATTTTAAAGATTCGGTGCCAGAAGAAGATAGGCAAATCTCGCAGTTGGACCTACCATTGGCCGCATACTCTGCCCTGGTATTAGTCACTGGTTACCCAATGGTATTAATATTATATTATTCCTTTTATATAGCGCCAACATATTCCATAACACTGCCATCACTTCCCTCGCTATAGAAAATGCCCACTGTTACATTGTTACATGCTGCACATTGGGTTAAATATATATATATTTCAGAGTCCATTTTGAACTGGCCTCTGATAGGAAATTCAGTTGTACTGATAATATTTTCCTGCTTAATTGTGTGAACAGGAAAACTATCAGAAATCTTCCTTTGTCTGCTCATGTTGCAAAGTGCTCTTGAGGGTTCTATTTCCAACTGTCCTGTAAGTTATTAGTGTCTGTCAAAGCCATAATTGCCGCTACTTCCTTGCTCTCTGTTCGAAAAATGCAGCAAATAGAGAAAGTAAATGAAAGGCATTTTTTGTTAGTGGAGCGCAGCATTGTGCAAGACTTACACTCGGCCTTATTTAGTTTTATGACGGTTTGCATAATTTAGCATTGGATTATTGAATCGGACCACGTAGGGGGTTTATAATTTAATGTGGTTTCATTTTTAATTATAGTTTTGGAATTATTATCATGTAATTATTAGAACCTACAATTTGAAAGCTGCTGTGTATTAGGGTAGATGGCCCACTGCATAAGAGACTATAAACACACTGCATGATCAGATTTAGTAAAGGAAAGCCGATCTACATCCAGAAGGGCCTAACCCGTATGGCTCGTGGTCTGAATGGTGCAAAATTTGCTCAACTATTTCTGTAAATGTAGGATATTTGTGGCTTAGCGTCCGATCCACTGAGTAAATGACTATTAACTTATCTGTATACATGGTAATATGTGATAAAACACATGTACCATTCCTCTATTCCATTTGCAGGACTTTTTTTTTTGTCTTTTATTTTTATTAATATTATTCTTAGTATTTAAATTTTTGATACAGTTTTCAATTTTGGAAGACTTTGTTTGCTTTTTCGTTGTCATACAGTTTGGATCTAGTTTATATATGCATCACATAGCATATAGTATACCATTAAGCTGAATCTAATAGATCAACATAGCTTTTTCTTTTTTTTGTACACTAATTACAAACAGCAGATTTACTGGTAGAACATACTCACATCTGTCAATAATATGACATAAAAAAAAAAATATGTATTCGATATTGTTAAACTCGAAATTGCTAAAGAATTGCTATACTCCTAGTCATGTAAACTATTGCACCGGTTTCTAAGTTGTTACTGTTCAGCTCATAAGAGCTAATTCCAAAATTGTATTCATCATATGTTCATGCTTTCTTGGTGGATTTTTGTGTGAACTTTTTTGTTGTTCATTTCCTACCTAGGAATATATGCGTTTCAGTTTGACCGGTGCCTCCAACAATAATACCCCACACCCACAAATTAATGGCTCCCTTGTAATTTTTTCCACGAGATGTTGAATTAACTCTATGACTATGCATGCTTGGCTTAAAATCTGGGCATTAGGTAAACCTGTGATAATTGCAACCTTCTATATCCCAGCAGCCTATTTATATGCTTTATTCATGTATTCCCCCCTTCTACATGTGTAATATATTAGGGTGCCTTGCCAATCTGGCTACAATGGCCACAATATTGTCACTGAGCGCTCATTATGGTATGTAAATTTTGTTTGTACAATATTCATTATTGTATTTCAGATTGCGCTCTGATGAGCTTTCTTGGTTTAATAGTGCGGATTTACGAAATCCTTTCGCCCGCTAGCAATGCTGCGTGAAAAGTTCTTGCCGCCATAAAGCTGGCATTAAGATACGCATGTGTGATTGTCTCACAATTAAACTTGGGAAAGAGGTATAATCTTATCCCCAAACTTTTGTGTGTGTTCATATGTTATACGGTTTATGTGCTTTGCATATATCTAGGTGGTATCGGTATTTGCCTCTGTATGAACTTGTATTAGGCTATGAAAAGAACCAGAGACAAGATGGCGGGCCAACCTGATTGATTAGTAAAACTGGTGACATTAATGTTTTAGAAACTTCCATAATTCTTCTAGTGGCTAGTATTGATTAGAAAGGCAAAAATATATTTATTGCTCCTTAGTGCTGAAATGCTAATAGTGTTTTTGTCGCTCCCCAAAGTATTCCCTGCTGTTCTGGGAAAATAGTGAAGAAATAAGAGCTGCCAAAAAGTGTGTCTCTTTATTACTAATTAATCAGGCAAAAAGGCACCTCACTGACAGAACCAATGTCAGCGCTGACAGCCTCTCTGGGATATTTTATTTGAAATACAGTAAAAAAAAAAAAAAAAACTAATTAAATGATTCTCAGGAGGCCTCTGCTCTGTTAGCTGACATCACAATCTACTACAGTGGCTTTTCCAAATGTTCAGTCGAAATGGATTGGAAAATACCTTAACAGGTCAGTCGCTCTTATTCATTTTTATTGACTATGCTTTTACAGACATCTAAATTAATTGCATTATTCATAATTATTATCCAACCAGTATTAGATCAAGACCAAACTTACCAGAGATTGATAGTCTGATCCTTGGTAATGTTCTTCCAATGATCTTAGGAGTCACCATCAAGTGTCAAAACCAAATAATCAAAACTTTCTGGCAGTGACATGTTAGTAGTTTATTTTATAGTTTAAAGCTAACCATACACATTAGATTGCCAGGCAAACCCACCAATCTCTGTTTCACCAGATGGCCATCTAATGTAAATGGTGGTATACAAACCTTTACTTGATAACAAATGTTGGGGGGGGGGGGGGGGGGGCTGTTTGATTTCCTATCCTTTTTCTTCTCTGGGTAGATAAGCTGCTAGAGGTGTCTGATAGTATTTTACTACCCTTTACCCATATAGAACACCTGTATGATCATCTAATCCAACATGGATGTGTATGGAGGAAAGTTCAGCCAACGGCTATCCAAAGCTGTAGAGCTTAGAGCTTGAGGCACAAGGAGGTCAGAAGACTCTTTCAAGATCACAAACATTTACAGCATTTTTCAACCAAGACATCTAGCCCGACTCATCTTATCTCATTCAGGTAGAGAAGGTGCTTAGAATGTCAAAATCTGAGGATTGTGCTGCCTTAGCCTTTTGTCAACTACACAAAATAGCTTTCATTATATATCTAATTCTGAAACTTAATAATAATTATGGCTAGAGGTTGTCAAACCTTTAATGGTCTGAAAATAAAGAGCACTCATAAATGGCCTACACAATTATGTTATTAAGTAACAATCATTTCCCAAGGTACAAAATTGAGCAAAATAACCATAATTCTGTTAGACTAGGCCAAAACTAATTATATCTAAACTATGCCCATATTTACAAGAAACCTTTGTGTGTAGAGGGTCTATAAAAGCAGTGTCCTAGACTCACAATTGCAAGGGCAAAAATATGCATTTTACCGATTGTTTGTCATAATATTTGACCAAAAATTACTGAACCTTAAATTTCAACATATCTTGCCCTTACTATACACAGACATATAATCTTAAATCGGCCATGCACATTCAATAGCTGTCGGCCAAACGATTGTTCAGGCCAGATCGATCTCTCCCGACTCCCTCCGGTCTCCCTCTTACACATACAGGTTCATGTGTATTCAATGGGTAGAGGGATAGAAGCCACTGGCAGAGAACTATGGTTGCAGGAGAACAAAAAGGATCGGGCAAAAGTATTCAATCCATTCTTCTTTCCCCTGACATAATCTGTCCGGTGAGAGTCGGGAGCTCCCCACACACATTAGACTGTTCTCAGTAGGTTCGAATGACAATACACTACTGTGTATGGGGGCTTTTAGGAACGCACTAGGTTTATTGGTTTCCTAGGAAACTGGTCCTATCAGTATGTTTTTAGAGTGTGAGATGAAGATAGAGTACTTGGAGGAAATTTTTGCAATCTTTATGCAGATTGGTTGGATTCAGACCCACGACCCCATTGCTAACCGCTGAGCCAAAGTGCCGTCCACAGCCATAGTTACATTCAATTAAAAGAGCTAAATAAATGATATCATTATTTTCTAGTCCCAGGAGTTTTGACTGCACTTCACTTTTAAGATAAGGTTGGCACGATATTTACAACATTATATATCTTTTATTTTTCGGTCTATTGTGCTATCCTTGGAATGAAACTCTAACAGCGAGACGATATTCAATAACAAGTACACCACCTGGATTTTATTACCTTGTATTTCTTAACAAAGTACAGATGAAAGAACGTATCCATGTCTGCAAAAATTATTTGCTTTTAAATTACTTTATCTAGAATGGAGTGCCAGTTTTTCTACTAGTAAAAATGTACTTCAGCATATTGATGACTTTTCTCTGTTCAGTTTTTGTTAAGAGGAATGAGATATTCGGAGATAGTGAAGGAGTGCCTGTTTATTTCATTTGATTGCCTTTCAGAATCAGCCAGTCAATTTTAGTTTCATCCAGTTGAGTGCTAATTTAGCAATACTTAAAGGTTTCATTGCCTTGTAGTTAATTAGCACCAAGCAATGAATGCTAACCGGCCTATTAGTGCACATTGTCAGCACATGCATGTTCTTGGTTTGATTGGAACCATCTGAACACATATGTTCTGGGATACAGTGGTCTGAACGAGTAACATAATGTAGTCTGTACCTAATATTCACATGTACACCCCTTTTCACAAACCTCTTCCGTTATGGTCAACGTGCTCATAATGAAATTGCTGGTGTGATACTTTAAGTTCTCCTCGATAAGCTAACAAAGGAATAGGAGAGATGTACTACGTCCATATGGGGAACAATGAAAGTAATTACACTCTCTGCTGTGCCAGACTTAGTCATGTGAAGTGTTAATAAGCAATAATGGTGCATTTGTAGTTTATGCATGCTCAAGTCATATGTGCTTATGTTTTGTCCACTCTATCGGCAGCTTAATTAAATTATTCACTGAATGTAAAACCCAACAAAAACACTTAAAAACTCATCAGGAACATGTGCCATCGAAACATACTCAAGTGTCTAATCTACATAAAGTGGTGGTCACCACCAGTTTCTAGCCCATACACACACCATCAATTTGCTAACATTTTTAATTCAATATATATATTTTTATATCAATTCTATAATAATCTGCCATAAATTCTGAATCTACAGTCATGCCTTTAAGTGTGTTTCTGTAGCTTTCTTGGCCTCCAGGTCAAAACTGGTGTGAAACATACGAACAAAGATTATTAACACTTTTACCATAGTATGTGTTCTTTATAGGCCATAGGACTTATACAGGTAGCATTATATATTAGGAAGCCAGACCAATGGGCACATTTATTAAGACTGGTGTTTTAGACAGCGGTCTTAATAAAGCCCTGCACTGACGGAGGATCCGCCGGAGTTATGTAGAGGCGCTGGCTTCTACATAACTTCGGTGGATCCTCTGAAACTTCCTTGCTGTCTTACATTTAGACCATTTTCTACACTCCTTTTGTAGAGCTGGCCTGCGCCAGAAATACTCCTAATTTAGGTGCATTTTAGTTTAATTATTGACCCCCCCAAATTTTGGCATTTGATTTGATGAAATACTTGGTTTCATATATTAAACTTGATAGGAAAAAAAATCACCTTCAAATACTGTGATTTAATAGTGCCACTTCTTTTTTAGACAGTAATCAAACACGGCTCGTGGCTGACTGTGGACTGCACCATATTCTTTATATTTAGATAATTTTTCTTGTTTTTGCTGGTACAAATACACAGCCATATACCATGTATAACAAGAAATATACTTCTAGTTAGTTGTTATTTTTTCTCTTATTCTGGATCAACACTATTCTAGTTACAAAAGTGATAAATATTGTGCTCTCATATCAACTCTAATGATGTAATTATGTGCAAATACATTGTGACAGGATATTAGGATGGCTGAGCCTTTGATCCATAGAAGAGCGTTCTATCTGAGAATAGTAATACTTCAGTTTGTTGCATTGAGCATTTACATAAGAGTTACAATATTGCAGCAGATTCTACAATGATGGTGACAATTTAACTTATACCTAATAAGCTGCACCTTATCAAAGCTTGCAATGATTTCCGATGCCTTCATTTTGCATTTGACCACTTTTCCAAGCAGTGGTAGCGATTAACAATAAGTGAATGGGTGTTTGGAGGCAGACATACAGATGAGTTTCATTAGCACTCTGTGTTTGGAGCAGGGGATGTCTCCAATATAACTTTATTGATCAGTCGCTATGTGCCAGCGTTTGTAATACCTGACGACTGAATAAAATCTTCCCATTGTGAGGGAGCGAATCATCGCGGACATTGGAGAAGCACCAGCTGAGGTCACTGGAGGACTATTCGCTGTTTTACCGCACGGGGGTTGGTTGTTTTCTGCCAATTTGTCACTCTTTTTAATTGAGAATGATAACATCAGCCCCGGCAAAGTTTTTAAAAAAATAAATATCTAAGTGGCACTTTAAATACAGGCCGGTCGAAAGATGAATTACAGCTAATGCATTAACCTGTTCCTCACCAATCAATGCATTTGATACATGGGAAAAATACGTTAATCAGTCAGTGGAGCTTACAATCAAATGGATCTACCATACATGAAGAAGTAGCAGGTCTAAAGGTGGTCATCTACAAAAGTGCAAGGTTCGCCGGACCTGCTACTCTTGGCAGGACCGTCTGAGTATTTTACGTATGGCGGTGTGATGACTCTCTCTGATAGAATATGTCAGTGCAAGGAAGGACTCTACGTGTTTATTTTCAACATATACAATCCTATTTTCTCTTTGGAAATAAGCTTCTGGCACAGGTGACTGGCAGCGATTCCCCTGATCAGATTAAAAGCACATTCAGGCTCAGGCGATCCAAGCATTCATGTATACTGGGATGGGGTAGTTGGGAGGAAACGAGCATTCAGCCTACAGGCAGTGAAGGTGTTCGACCAGCTTCAAACTGTCAGGGTTCATTCAGACGACCGTATGAATGGGTCCACATTCGTAGTGCTGTTACGTGGTCCTGCAAGAAAGATAGAGCAAGCCCTATTCTTGTCTGCAATCGCGGACAAGAATAGTCATTTCTATCATAGTGGTGTCCATGTGCAGTCTGCAAAAAGCGGAACTCACACGGTCGGGATCCGCAATTTGCGGACCACAAAACACTATGGCCGTCTGAATGAGTCCTTGCTCCATATATGCTTAGGCTACATGCACATTAGTGCTAGGATTTCGGTATTTGGATCCAGCATAGGAACAGAATACTGGACCTGCTGGATGTGGCACATGCCAGACACTACTGGAGCCTAGTGGATCCCATTCACTATAATGGTATCCATTCCGTGTCCGGTGTGAATGCTGGTATTTTGGTGGACAAATTACCACTGCATGCCAGGAGGCGCCTGCTAGAACCTCCAATGCAGGTGTGAACCTAGCCTAAACCTGTACTTTGGTACACAGAGCGCCTTCTGCTCAGTGCTATGGAACGATAGGCATGATACATACCACCATATGATACCTATGTACTGCATTGCCAAGATAGTCTCCCCTTCTAGACTGAACATTCCCCAAACAGTAGTAGACCTACAGTTGCCTTATTATTGCGAGGTGCCCGAACGTCAGTTATCAGTATGCAAAATCAATGAAATCTGCAAATTTATCTCAAGAAAATCCTGCTCGGGAACACACACATGGGACTGTATTTAAATATATTTGGTGTTATAAAATTAGCTCATGCACTACTCAGAGGAAATATGTAGTTGTAAAGTGTAAATGACAGGGTAATTCCAATATGTATACAATTTCTGAACAGCATTAGTCTATACATATTCTTTCTCAATTGCTTTGCTTAAACAATTACAGAGAGCTCTATCATTTGCCTGCTCGACGATGTCTTCCTTTGTCAGACAGCTGTTCATACACTCGCATAATCACTATTTCCAAGATTTGAATTTCTTTTTGTTGTGACGTTCGGAGAGAAGTAAAAGGGATATTAAATTCAATCTCTTCAGAGTAGGTGCAAACCCACAAGAGGTAAGCCTGAATATTATACATGGTAGAAGTATTCCGGACCTGTGAATATGTTCATTTAGCTTTACATATTAGCACTTCTCTGACATAGCAGGACGAGTTGTATTACCAGTTAACCTTTTTGTTCGTCATTTACAGGACATCATTTTCAAATACTATATTTCCAATCAATCACAAGACGTTTGTCCTCTATGTAGCTATCTAAGGCAGAAATACAATTGACTTAGCCCTACTGTACAATGCTGAACAAAGACATCATGGCTGTACTGCTACATCTTTATATATTGAGTAATTAGTTTTTTTTCTCCCTCTAAACTAGAATTACCCTAGGGAGATAGTTGTATGTAAAATAAATTTTGATGTCTTATAATTAAAAATGGTTTCAGTTTATGTTTCAAACCAAGAGATTGAATTATCTTTTTATTACATGAGCTCGGCTTAGGAAATTGAAGAGAGAGATTTAATGGCTCCTCGTAGCACCTGGCTACTTGATACGGTCCTCAAGGGATACCCTATTGGCAGAAGATATTGGGTTTAATTGATTTGTTTCTTTTGTTTCAATATTTACAAATTTCCAATAAAATAAAGAAAAACTTTCTCAGTGCATACAGCAAATGAATACTGCATGCACAGTGTGAATTCAGTACTGTATAGCGTTGAAAAATGTAATGATGTAATGCTTTGGTTAGAATGGAGTCACTACTGATACCATGTACAGTATTCTACTGAGAGGCCCAAGTTGACTGAATTTCAGAAGTTTTATACCCATATTCTATTCATACAGTCACTTTCATATGTATAATGGTTAGTAGCAAGGTGCTCAACTCAAACTTCTGGCTTGTGTAGGCCTTCTGCTCCAGCTATGAGAGCAGTGTTCCTACATCTAGGCAAAGTCAACTGAGGACTTTTTAACCTCAAGTTGACTGGACACAGGGGAACTATAAATGGCCATGGAAAAAAAAAAGTAAAAGTGGCCCCATGTTGCAGGCGAGTCCAAAATGACTGAAAGCCATGCAAAATAATTAGGCAGGACCCGTAATACCATAGTGCAGAGCAATATACCTTCCCAGCTGAACCAAATACCACAGGGCAGCACAAAATACTGCCATCTGCACCACAGTATTCAACTGTATCGCAGTCCTGAGGATTCAGAAGGGCAGCTGGCCAGGTGCGTTAGAGAGAATCTGATCATTATGTACCTGGCTGGCAGCCATGAGTTGGGCTTGGGTGGCCCTCCTAGGAATCGGCCCACCAGAAAATTTCCCTGAAGAGTCTATGGCCAATCCGACCCTGACTGGACACCCATGCACAGTGCCACTGTACTCCGCTATTTTAGGCACAGATGAATAGAGTGGAAGCATCCATCCATAACCATCTCTCCATTCACTTGACGTACTCAAGGACCCTGGTTCTCGGTGGGGGACACCAGCAGTTGAACTCCCACTAATCAGATCCTTCTCAACAATTTGGTATGGTGGGACAACCTATTTAAAAGGTATTTCCATCTTAAATGGACCATTATTATACAAATAATCCTCAAGCTCAAGTATAGTTGGGTACACTTAGTGGTGATGTTATAGTCCGCAGTCCGTAGTCAAAAATTGTCCACAGCGTTAAGGATCTTAGTGCACTCCTACCTCTGCATCCCCTAAAGCTATGCAACTGGTGAAGTGGTAAAGTAATGGTAGTGGACAGAAAATGGACTAATGTTTCTATGATATGTAGGTGTATATTCTAAGCTCATTTACATTTATAATTGTCAATATATTAATTAAAACGTAACTTCTTATAACCTGCATCTTCATTATGGATATGATATTTCCTTGAAGCTGTAGGTAATTAAATGTTTTGGTCTGTGGAATTAGATCTTGTTCTTTTCCATGGTGTATTTGTTGACTTAAGACAAAAACCTAGTCATTACTGCATTCATGTAATAATAATATTTGACTCAATTAGGTAATGATTACCCCGCGGTCAGTCCTGCGGGAAATAATAGGCTTATTTACATATGCAAATGCGTGAAGTAAAAACCAAAGGAGGGAATGTATTTCATAAAATGCTATAGATAGTTTCCATTAGTTCAATTTGCTCCAGTATCCACCTTAACGAAAACCACTTTTAAGTGTACAGGAAGCAGTGATGAATGGGTGACAGGATAATGTAGCGAGGTCTAGCAGAGAATAGGGATTTTTTTGTCAGTGAGTTTTTCTAGTGATACAGCACTTTGACGGCTCTTACTGACAGGCAGGTAACGTCAGGGCATCAGCTCCTACTCCCAGGAATCCCATCACTGTCAGGACCATGTTTACTCTTTAATCTATGGTTCAATTGCACTAATCTTTTCCAACTGCCTTTTTTTTATCTGCTGCGGATGGCAGGAAGAAGCTATGTCTCCTTCCCCTCCCGTCTCTATTTGTTTATACCTATCCAAACACGTAACGTTGTTAACTACTTACCTGTGGTGTATAATACATGCGCTATAATAGCCGCTGCTGAAAACTTTCCATCACTGTGTGCTTTTGGTAGCTTTAAGTAGTGTGGTGTCTGACCTGTAGCTTACAGATTGACAGCAGCATCATTTATATGATGTCCTGACATGTCTAACATTTAAGGCATAATTTTCCACCTTTTTTAAGTCATTCCAGGAGGAAGCAATGGAAAGGTGTTGATACATGTCTGCAGGAATTTAGAGGACTGTGGATTTTGCATTGAAATGGCTTGGTGAAGCACAGCAGCAAAACAGGTTCCTTTTGTTTAAAGCCCTTTGGTGTCGAGCAGAATTGTTTTAGTAGGCTTTTAGTCTGCGTAATATACAGTAGTGCTGGATTTCCACAGCCCAATGGAGCAGGAGATTCTTGGGAAAGAAGCGTTCCTTTCTGACAATTGCCTGCTCGTCAGCGAAGGTGGAGCTCTGTATTTACGTGCAGCGATCACCTCCACTGTATGGGGATGAAAGATGGCTTCTGCCATCGCTCCTCCTCATACAGATTCATTGTTTCTGGGCAGCAGAGTGCTGTTTAGACAATGCGATCTGCTGCCCAGAAATGATGATCGAGGTGTCCACACCAACAATCATTTCACCCAATGAACGAGCGTTTCCTTCATTCGTCAGCCACACCTTTTACTTGGACCAATTATCTGGAACGAGATTTTGTAGGAATGTTCGTCACAGATAATCGGCTCAAACATCAGGCCATGTAAACCCGCCTTAATCTATTGTGCTGATGTTACTGAGATATATTGTTAGTCGTGTTAATGAAGAAGGAAATTACATAAAGGGGTCTGAAAACAATACCATAAGAGTGGCAAATCTATTAAGCAGTGGACCACCTTTTGCCTACTGGATGGCAGGCCGTATCAGGTTGAAGTGCAATATGTGTTTTAAAAAATACAATGAGAAGAAGACTTATTCTGAGATGATCCTCTCTCTAATGATATGCTTTATAGTTTTTAAGTACATTCTACTCAAGGTTCTTGTCCCCAATAAAACTCACATTCTGCCTCCTTCATCTGCATTTACACGCTCTAAAGCAGGCCATACACCTTAGACCTATGCCGGTGGAACCTTCAACTGGTCAACAGCTATCCTTTCCAACCCCTCGTAAAAATGCTGGCATGGCTCAAGTATGTCTGCTTATGTTTAGAATGCGGGAAAGGGGAGAAGGCCATTGTCAGAAATCAAAATCCTGTAATCCAACAGTCCGATCAGGAGACCCCCATCCCATACACATTAAATGATTGGCCAGTGTCACAGAAATCCGTGGGTTCGGCGTTAATGAATCAAATATATATGGGCCACTTTAGGCAAACTATATAAAATGATAATAAAGTCAGGTGCCATGCACATGTTCATATTATAGCTCAACAAAACCAACTATTTGTAAAAATCCATAAAATGGCAAACATAGCAGTGGATGGGTCCGTACTGTACCGCTGTTTACCTCTGATTTCATTTGGAGGAATTCCATACCAGCCCAACAATGAGTCTGGATTTATGGTAGAGCATGAGACACAAAGTTCCTCTATCCAAGCTCTGGATGAATCCATAACCATAGCACTGTATTATCAGTGCCATATTGGGGCGTGGGTACCATTAATATTGCTTGAGAGAGTCAGTACGATAGTCAATTCAATCAGATGAAAGAGCAGACGCTTCCTGTGCCCATAAAATACCATTTACAAGCTTCTGTATAGAACAGTGATTGACTGCTGTTGAATATGAGTAGAGTTCAGTTTGGATTGATCCAGGTGGAGTAACCTGTTACACCGGTCATACAATTTTTTGGAAAGCCCCCCCCCCCCCCCCGCCCTAATGTAGGAGGCAAACACAGTACAACTATCAGTTTTAACAGTTTAGATAGTTCTTACAAACCCATTTTACATTTTTCAATATTTCCATTATAGTTACATTAGAGATCTGCATGATGAATATTCATTACATGGATAATGAGGAAGGGGGGTTTGGGAACAGCACAAACTATGGCCTGGAGCAGCACTGCATGTAAATCTAGACACATAGGGACACCTTTATTAAGACCAACGGTTTAGACGCTGGTCTTAATAAAGCCCATCACTGGCGGAGGATCCAGTGGAGTTATGAAAAGGCACCGGCCTCTCCATAACTTCAGCGCATCCAGCGCCAGTTCTAATTGTAAGACAGCTTCCTAGCTGTCTTACATTTAGACCATTTTCTACGCCTAGAACAAGCGTAGAAAATGGTGAATGAGACGGGCCTGCCAGCCCATCCCTGTCGCCGTCTATACGACGCCCACAATTTTAGATCTGGCATGAGCAAGGCAAACTGACCATTGCACCGCCATCTATCCCTGAAATACGCCTAATTTAGTCAGATAATACAATGGATCAAATAATCATTTTTATTATATAGTCATATAATATTATAGTCATCGTAGAAAGTATATAACTTATTAGCATAATTCTTGTGAGGATGCATAGCTATGGATTTATAATCTCATATACCTCAGCAAGCTCTGAACAAGTCAGATACAATAATAAATGCCTTATATTAGATGAGGCTGGCATAGTTGATGTTAGCGGTATCTGGCATGTTTAATATAATGATAGTAATCAGCGTAATTTGAAGTTTAGTAGTCGTCTTCGTGCCATAGACTCCACATTGCTGTAAATATTGACTGTGCCGGATCTGAACCCTTTCTAGAGCCAGACACTGGTGTCTTGAAAGGCCTCCATTGTTTCCCTGGGAGTCGGCATTCCATAGCCAAGACCAAAGTATGCAGGCGTTACAGAGAGAAGAAAGGCGATCGGGGAGAGGAGCACGGCTCGCAAAATGAACTTGTACATGTTCAGTGTTGGAGGAAAAGGAAAACTGTACTAAAAACAGTCATCGTTCAAGATGCTTCGCAGAGTGTAAAACTTAATTAGTGGAAAAGCCAGAAACCCATTTCCATGTCATGTATTGAAGACCTGATGACCTTAACTCTTTCACTGCTGTGCGGAAAAAAATAAAAAGGAGACACAAAGCGCATACATATAGACTACTGTCTGGGAATGGATCAGCAGAAATGGCTGCTACTTATCACTCATCGGCACTGTTACTTAGATGAAGTGTGAGCTCTTTGTTCGAATTTCTCTAAGTGAACTGTGCACTTTAGCATTCAACCACATTACGTTCATCCGAATGTTTACATTATCAGCTCCATCTGCGCGTAAAATGCATGCACGCTTTCAAAGTGTCAGCATATCTTCGTGTTCGGTCCCTTAAGGCTGTGCTATGCACGCTAATACACTCTTGCAGAATAAAGAAAACTTCCTGGCACATTTGGTAAATATAGAAAGTGCTATATTTTACTATGGATCCTACTGTCTAGGAATTGACGTGAAACTCCTGTGCACAGGCTTTGTGGCTAATGTTGCTGCGACGCCCTTTAGCTTTATGAAACGCGAAAGGCCATATTCCATTCTCATGCCATTTTTTTATTTATTTTTTTCCTTTTTAATTCAGCAAGTCAACAAAAGCGGATTGATTTTATACATTCCATTATCAACATGCATAGAAAGGAATTAGAAAAGACATTACAATGGCAAAATGTACAGTATATATTTTCTCTGCTGCCTTTTTCTGTAAATTGTTTCGCTTTCACTATGTAAAGAATGGATGATAGAACATTAGCACAAGGTAAATATAAAGCACTCAATGAAGAGTAACAATCACATGAGGAAATTGAATATATGTCAGAAAACCAAATTAGATGGGTGTTAAAATTGTTCTTACAGTAAAAGAATCGGTGTCATACCTGACCTTGATAGCGTGAAATAATACACTAATGACAAAGCCTGTAAATTTTGAAATGTTACTTTGTTTCTAGTTATCAAAGAGTTTCCTTTTCCCCATCATATTCCACTTTAAACATGGAAATACTAGGTTCTGTGTTATGGTTTGCGTCAAAAACAGAAACTATGACGTGGTGCCGGATCTGTCACCCAACAGGTCCCAGAGGTGACCACCGAACTCCATTGACTTATAATGGCGTCCATCAAGTTCTACTATAGTGTCCTTCATTTTGTCAGGAAGAATAGAGCTGCATTTTATGCTATTTTTTTCCATCCAGTTTGATGTAATCTGCAACTGGTGGAGCCTCCAATGTAGCTATGAACCTACTTGGGGTACTTTCACACTAGCGCTTTTCTTTTCCGGCACTGAATTCCATCAAAAGGGCTCAATGCCGGAAAAGAACTGATCAGGGATATCCCCATGCATACTGAATCGAGAGTAATCCGGATTAATGCCTTTCAATGGGCATTAATTCCGGATCTGGCCTTGTGGCAAGTGTTCAGGATTTTTGACCGGAGCAAAAAGCGCAGCATGCTGCGGTATTTTCTCCAGCCAAAAAACGTTCCGTTCCGGAACTGAAGGCATTTTGATGCATCCTGAACAGATTTCTCTCCATTCAGAATGCATGGGGATAATCCTGATCAGGATTCTTCTGGCATAGAGCCCCGACGACTGAACTCTATGCCGGAAAAGATCAACGCAAGTGTGAAAGAGCCCTATATCAGGTCTCAATGTATCAAGAGTTTATCTTGTTTTGTAACTTTTACTAGAAACTGAAACATTGTTTGGCAACTATGGCAACAAAGGTAATCTTCAATTTAGACTTTTTGAGGCCAGTTTTCTGGCACAAAAGCCATGAGGAATTCCTCACGTTGTGTGCTTGATGTTTATCATAATCTATATCACTGTGATTCTGGTACCTACTGCATTGAACGTTTTACTCCTCCCATATATTAAGCTCCACCTCTGATGATATCAGTTATATCATATCATTATAAGAATTCAGAATAGTTTCATTTCTAAGTGTAAATTGCACAACTCTCTATGGTTGTCTTACCAGAACTAAGAGTAGAATAATGACGTAAATAGGTGGTTTGGTACCGTTGAATGGTCCCTCAATGATGATTCCTCCAGGTGACCATCTTTTATCATTGTGGAAGCAAGTGTTTTCCTGTATTATTATCTTTGGGCCATTATTGACTATAAATAGAATGACAGAGGTTATGTGTTTTTTTTTAAGTAATGGATATGATCATCCAGTCTTGATTTAATGATGCAGTATCAGTATTTCACCACACACAGACTAACATAGTACTGTTTATACTTATTATTATGGTATATTCGTGTAGTATAGACATTTTGTAACTGTAGACATATACAGTGCTTGGCAGGATTCTGCATTTATTTACATTTCCCTATGTCAACCTTTTCCTACAAAATGCGACTGCTGAGATTATTCTTATGTGAACGGCTCATATTTCGCATTAACCAATATACAGTTCATATTGATAATAGTCAATGAAGGAAAGGTTTATTTTAACAGGATGACACATGCCTCTGTAACTGCTGAATATTATGGAGAACATTTTATTTTTATAAAAGGGGTTTTTCACTTCAGACATTTCTCATTATTTGTGGGTCTGAATTATGACCATGTGAAAAGCTATTGCCGATATAAAATATAAACCAATCCTATATAGTAACCTAAAAATGTTATGTAAATTCTGTGAAGAGGTACTAGACTGTTTGGCACATCTGTCCTTGTGTACAGATGTATTTAGAACTTAAAGGGGTTATCCAACCCCAATAATTCCCCCAAAATGCCCAGGCACCTCATACAGGTTATACTTGCCTCGCTCCCCGCCACCCAGATCAGATTCCTGCTCCCTGCATGGCCGCTGCTGCATCAGGAGAGGGGGCAGCCAATAGTAGACCGCGACTGGGACTGGCCTCCTTAACGTCACCCTCGATGCCGGGAGGATCATCTCTGTCGTGGCCTGCTATTGGCTGAACCCCTTCAGCCCCCCCTCCCCCTAATTTGTGTGGGACAGATCATAAGAGTTTAGGATTTGACAAAGTTATAAATTTGTAACAAATTTAATTTGTGTAGAATAGGTTCACTTTTCTCTACAAGCCAGTGCTGATTTGTCTTCAGACTGTAGCCAGTGTGATGTACATCTTGGCTTCTCAGCACTCCTTATTCCTGTTTTAGGGCCCAAGCAGACAGAACTGCTGTGAATGGACCCTGTATGGCTGCACATGAAGGCCCTACAAGTCAACGCTTCTAGGGGAGAATTTCTCTGGAATTTGGCACATGGAGGCACAGTATGACCCGTACTAGTCTATAGGCATTGATTGCAGATACATACAACATGGATCTATACAATACGTTCACCCTTAGATTTGTCAATGAATGAAACCGTTTAGACAACTGATGCTCTTTGTGTGTTGACTGTCCAAGTCATCATCTACTGGCATGTAGAAGTAGCCACCTTCAGGTTTTCTGATGCAGTTTTTGAAGCCAGTAGTGGATTAAAAAAAAAAAGAGGTGTGGTAGCATCCATCCTTTATATTTACGCTCCCTTTATGATCCACACCTGGTTTTGGCTTCAAAAACGGCATCAGAAAACCTGAACAGGGAAACCCAGCTGTAGAATACATCCACCCAGCAGCCTTAACAATAAAACCAATGATGCTGAAGCGAAAATGAATTATCCTGCATCAATGTCCCCTGCCAAGTGGTGGGTTTTATTAGGCAGCCAGTTCTTGAATCTAATATACTGGAAGCAGACAAAAGGACAAGCGTGAGGATCTGAGTGACAATATTGTGATCGATAGACGACTGGGTCAGAGCATCTCCAAAAACAGCAGGTCTTGTGGAGTGTTCCCCTTATGAAGTGGTTAGTATCTACCAAAAGTGGTCCAAGAAAGGTCAACTGGTGAAATGGGAACAAGGTCATGGATTCCCAAGACTTATTGATGTGTGTGGGGGACCACAGAGGGTTTTAATGTTATGGCAGCTATTTTTGCTATTTTTTAAGTTTATGTAATGAGGACAAATGATAAAAGAAATGCTAAAAAAGCACTTCTGTGACCCAAGGTAGCACCGACCATGTACAAGAGCGATAGATGGGGGCTATTTTTCCATGATGGTATGCGAAGCGTAGATGCTGCATGCAGGAAAGTACCGCAGAATATATAATACAAGATGCCGTTACATACAGTATCTTGAGTTAGAAGGACATTAATTCAGTGGAAATAAAATTGAATTTATTTACGGACTCTACAACCAGATTTTAACATCCGTTCCTTGCACAATTTCCAATTTAGATTCATCTGAATCTGTTTCCTGCGTGATTGGAAATGATTCAACATCGCTTCCTGTGGCAGCTTTGAGTGAGCAAATCAAAGTGGCTAAATCTGTCCATAAATTTCTTCTGTTCTCCAGGCTGACCCACTGCATGCAGAAACCTCTCTAGGAGAGGAGCACAGATTGAACGGGGCTCTCTACGACGGATGTTTTGCTGTCACTGTCTCAGTCAGCCGGGCTGTTATCTTTATCAACAGACTGCACTGTCTCTATTAGGGAGCGGTTCGCCTTACGTGAAGGCACTTGATATTTTATAGCATGCTGTACTAATGAATTTCTACTCAAAGTTTCCCATATTTCCATACATTAATAAGGTTATCAATTGTTAGAAATAATAATAATACTAAAATGCACTCTGGCAATCTAGACTAGTCCTGTTGGTTGGTATAGAGCATTTCCATAAGACATTCATACAGTACTACTCAGTGTCAGTCTTCACTGCAAGTATGTCATTCTATTCGAGAACCAGGCAGACCAGAATGACCAGCGGTGCCCTGTGCAAAGTGCATGGTATTGTGGGAAGAGAAAGGACACCTTGGCTGTCATTTCAATGCTGCTTTTGCAATATGGAAGGCTTCTCTGAACAGTTCTTATTTTTTTTTTTAACCCTTTAAGGATTAAGCCAATTTTAAAGGTGTTTTCCAGGCTTTATATATATATATTGATGATCCATCCACAGGATAGTCCATCATCCTCCGCGGATCAGCCGTTTGAAGGGGCCACAGCTCTCAAACGAATGCTGCAGCCACTTCATAGTATACCAAGCACAGAAGTGGTCACAAAACACCTTCTATACCATGAGCATCATCATCAGGATTATACCAGTGAGCAGCTACATTTCTAATATTGAAAATGTAAAAAGAAATGAATCGTACAATATTAATCTGTCAGGTCATTAATATCTGATCCGCGGAGGTCCGACACGTTGTACCCCCATTTCCTTGCGAACCCTACACAGACAGCTACAACACCCATCTTCCATCAGGATTGATTGAATACGTGGTTATATAGCTCCGTAATCTTTCCATCACTTGGAAATTATGGGTTTAGGTTAAGGCTCCAAACATTTACATTAGGAAATGTATACACATACATGTACATCTAGCGCAGTGTATATGTTCACACCAGTGAAGCATATAATTCAGGCCAGTTGCTGAAACTCACTTAGCATATAACTATCCCACAAAGATAGATAGTGTTTATTTGAATTTACCTAACCATCCTAAAAATCTGTCCTCACTTTACAGGCTTCAGTAACTGCATGCGTTAAGTATTTATGTTCCACCCAAAATTAAAAAGAACACAGATTTTTGGACAGAAATCAAAAAAATCTTTTTTTTTATTTTTTTTTTTTATATACAAACTGGGATTATTAGTTATGTATGGACTGAATTGATTTCATCTGTATCGGAGACCACCAAGCATTTTTCTTTAATATATGATATTGTCTGCTCAGTGGAATATGTTTAATGTCAAACTCTCGTGGAGGAACTTGGAGAGGCTTAGGCCATTCGAAACTATCTGCTGAATGTATATCCAAGACAGTTGAATGTTTGTCATTGGCAGAGTTTTATTCTGTACTTTATCCTTTTTTGTGTATCTTTACAGTATACACTGCAGGATCCCAATGTATACAGGACTTCTTTGACCTCTGTGTCAGGATATGTTGTATTTTCACCTGAAGGGTAGGATTATCCTAGCCTTAGGCCAGTTTCCCATGGCAGTGATGAGGATGAATTTTTGCGTCTGTATTACTCTGGATTTCCGTGGTTCTACTGGACTTGGATAAAACCTTACAGTGACCAAACATCTCATACACACAGAGGTACATTAGATGCCCCATGGAATTTTAAAGGAACCTTATAATGGCAGTGTACAAAACAAGCCAAGAGATAACTGAATTTCGATTTAAATTTCATTTGTGTCTGAATTGACCAAAATTGGGGCTTCTGTTGAACTGCAGATTTATTGGGGTTGAGCCTACTGTAAGGCTGTCTTCACATATGGAACTACATTTGTCATGTATGCAAGGAAGAGCAGCCATTGTACACACAATACGTAGTTATACATCTCCATTAAACTGATGGTGACCAGAAGTTTCCTTTTATCCTTTTTTGGGCGGTACAAATGGATATACTCATTTCTGCAGTATGGGATAGTGTAGTAGACTATGCTTTTCCGTAGAAAGTGATACAGTAAAAAAAAATGCATATTGGATGTAGCTCACTGTATTCCTACACAGTAGAATATGTTGCAGCCTTCCATCAAAGGTAGACATCAGCTTTGGCTGTCATTTATGTCAGCCCGAGGCTGAAAATGTGATTTGAGCATAGCCTAGTATAGGTACACACATTGTGAGTGCAACGTGATAATAATAAAATACAAGTGGGAACATGAAGCTGATGGGGTATGGCCACACATGCAGGTTTTTCATGTGGTTTTTGAAGCCAAAATCAGGAGAGGATCATTAAATGAGATAAAGTATAAAAGACAAGTACTCCTCCTCCTGCTTAAAAAACGGTACAATGCATTATTAGTAATGAATGTATTTTACAATGAGCTGTACTTTAAATAGTAGTGGTTTGTATTGTATATTAATCCCCTGCTGTTTTTTCCTTCTCGTCATTAGTTTTATATACTGGATTGGTATATGGTTGCTGTGCTCAGGACAGATCATATGTTTAGATATTAAGCATTGCTATTTCCTCACTTGATAGTTTTAGGCCATTGTCTGCAAGCGAAATCCTGCCACAGCTGGGCTTTATAGGAATTTGCTAGACTTGCCTGCTCTCCTGACTCAACATTCATCATTCTTCAGCGTAAAAGTTTGTAATCTACCTATGCTCTGCAGTCTCTTTCTAATGAATGATATAATGAAGTGTGTATAAAACAGATGCATGCTATAATCAAGTCTCTATGATACAAACACAGTCTGCCTGAAAGCAAAGGGAAAAAACTGAAAAGCAAAATTCTTTGAAGAAATATATTTGGTTGCACATCTGCAATGCAGGTATGGTTAGTACTGTAGTTAATATGGTGCTAAAAATCTAATGTATTTTTAAATTTACTGTAACATTTGTATAGTTATATCCAATTATAAATTTTAAACTTGAGGTCTTCATCCACACTCAATAGCTGTCTGCCGAACAGTCAACTCCCTCCATACTGCCCCATATGCATACATGTTCGGGTGTATGTCTATGTGTATTCAGAGAGGAGAGAAGAAAAAGCTGCTGCGAGACATCTATGGCAGTAGCTTATCTCATGGGAGAACAAAAGAATTGTGTAGAAATATTCACTTAACCTGATCCTTCTCTCTCCCTAAATCATCTGTGGGGCAGAATGGAGAGCACATTAGACTGTTGGCCAAACATGCCTTTCTCAGCAGGTACGGCTGAGAATACACAAATGTTTATAGGGGTCTTTAGTTTTTAATTTATCAGTAATTCCTTGTATGAAGTACTTGTTCTTGACCCACAAGCCTCCAGTGATTAGCAGAGCAAAGGGTAACAGGACTGTGGGCTTTCACTACAGTACGAGCAGTTATATCTGGTACTGAAGCGCCACTCTTTAAGGTCAAGGGGCCTGAGTTGCAGTTCCAGTCACAACCAAATTCCTTTGGATGTTGCTGTAGAGCAGAAAAGGGGCCATGGTGCTCAAGTCAGCACAGATGTCCTTCTGTTCTGCTGATTGGTGGGGTTCATTTGGTTCAGAGCCCACCTAACATGCATTGATGATCAAGAGATCAATTGAAAGTTTGGGAAACTCCTTTAATGTTAGTATGTATTTGAGGATGGTGTTAATAATACTAGTTACAATTTTCCTGCCTTTTTTATTTAAAAAAATATAGAATGGATATCACAGAGGGGAAAACTTGGCCTAAGTCTGTGTTCAATTTCCTAGTATTATAGCTAGAGGGCCCTTGAAGCACATTTAAAGCTGACAGAAATACGTTGGCACCCAACAAAAAGCTTAATTTATCTAAACAAGGGTCAATCATGTTGCTGTGGTAGCAAATAATTTAGACAAATTCAATTGATAATAATGTTTTCCATCTCGGCGTTAAAAATTACATCCTGAGTAAGCCAAGTTACTGTGTCAACCAGACAATAGTAAGATAAAATAGTTCAAAACTGACTCAGCGTATCAACATTTTTCTAGTTTTCCAGTATTCAATTGGTCAATTGTACCCATATGGCATTTTAATGAAAATACTCAGCAAGGTCTGGATCTGCTCACCACATACATAGCGCCAAGTGTTTGCCTTAGGAATTTGAGCCAAGGTGTCTGTTGCTAATGGAGGATGACTGGAAAGGATTTAAAAAAAGAAAGTCATCCTCTTCATTGTGCTGAACACAAAAACCTTCCGTTAACGTCCTGAAGCTTCCTTTACTACTTCTGAGAGACCCATGGGCAAGGTGCCGTTTGTGTTTTATTAATCTGCTTAAGCTAATGAGATGAAAACCTCTATTCATGAGGTGAGGAGAGTTTGGCCTGGGTTAAAAAAAAATCTGAGCTGCCAAGGGGAAACTGTGGACACTTTGAAGGCCTCCATTCATTTGTCTAGTTATAAATATTGCTATTAGGCTAAAGTTTAATGGTGATATATGACCATATGTCCATTTTAAACTCAAGTTGTAAAAGTTGTTTTGAATTAAGAAAATAGTAAATTAAGCTCCCAGGCAACAAATATAGCTCTCTGCTGTATGGAGACGAGTGATTGTACTGAGATCACCAATCCTCATACAGATTCATTGTTTCTGGGCATCAGATCCATGTATACACAGGAGGAGCTGCTGCCCAGAAATGATAATCTTGTTGTCAGCAGCAACAACAATGCTTTGACCAGATGGAGGAGCATTTGCTCATTCATCAGGTGATTGGTGGCACCTTTACACAGGTACACACAAGTGTTCATTCGCGATAATCGATCCATGTAAAGGGACCTCTAGTACTCATGCACAAGATTCTATTATAGATCTGTAACAACTTTTTAGGATGGTGCTATTCTACATCTAGGGCTGCAACAAGTACTCGACTAAATCGAGTAATTAGACACAAAAAAATCCTCGATGCAAATTTTTTGCATCGACGATTCATTTGTGTCACGTGACCACAGAGCGGGAGTGAAGCTCCGTGGTCTCCCGCTGCGCTCGGAATACTCATCTTTCCAGCAGGGGGCCTCCGGACACTCCACAGCACGTCAATGGTCCCGTGCTGCACTGACCTTCTGACATACGCACGCCGTGACCTGACGCTCTGTGTGACGTCAGGCACAGAGCAGTTCGGACCGGGATGGAGTGTTGGCGGTGCCCCTGCTGGAAAGGCAAGTTGGTGCGACTAAGGCCGGGCGCCCGGAGTGCACAACGTCATAGCAACCAATAACGCTGTGCACTCCGGGTGTCAGGAAGAGCGGGGGGGGGGGAGCTAAAGGCTCTGGGGTGGGGGAGAGCTGATGGCACTAGGTGAGTGGAGCTGAAGGCACTGGGGTGGGGGAGAGCTGATGACACTGGGGAAATGGAGCTAATGGAACTGGTGGATAGTGGAGCTGATGGCCCCGGGGGGAACTGATGCACGTGGGCTGATCGCACAGGGGGGACTGATGGTAGCGGGTCTGATGAGTTTTATAAAGGAAAACAGTCTATTATTTCATTTTTTCTTATTAGATTACTTGATTAATCGCAAAAAATAATCGATAGAATACTCTATTTCTAAAATAATCATTTACTGCAGCCCTAGCTACATCCCTATAATACAGGTATATCAACTAAAGATGAGAAAATTTCTCCAAAATTCGATTCGGCCGGTTTGCCGAATTTTTTGAAAAAATTTGGTTCGATCCAAATTAATTTGCGGCGAATCGCGTTAAAAACACAGCTATTGTCTGGCTGCAGAGAGCCTTTATAGTGGTGTAGAACACTGTGCCTTGCAGTAACACACATAGGGAGTCTGCTGTGGTAGTGAAATAATACTGTGAGTCAGTATGACATGCAGATGACAGGCGTCACTTTTAGAATCACTGCACACTTCACTTTGGGCAGTTACGGGGCCAAAACTGACCAAATAACTCAAGTGTAAACTCAGCCTTGCAGGTCAATATTAGCGTCAAGAAGAAGCACACTCCTTTTACACAGTCGTCAGCTGATTCCACATAGATGTCTACAGAACCTATTCTATTAAGACATTCTACAGAGTAGAGAGTGTGTCAGCAGTAAGTTTGTGTTGACGTCACAGATTATTTTGCCCATACTGTGATCCGTCCGAACAATAACCCACAAAAAACTGATCCTGTCTGTGGAGCATCTGCCTTCACTCGGTGAGCATTTGGTCAGAAATCCATCAGTATTGCTAAAGCCCAAAAAAACAGGAGTGGATCCAAAACAGAGATGAATGTAATATTTGCATGTCTTCTTTGTTTTGTACCCACTCCTGCTTTTGGCTACCAAATCATAAGCCAATTCTGATACAATTCAATTAATGCAGGCCTTGCAGCTATTACATAAACAGGATCCATTGTACGTCTAATTTTTTTTTACTTCTGACAGATCAGAAGAAGGGTCAAATAAATGATGTCAGCCAGGCCAAAAGGCAAAATAGTGGCCCAGTCATAAAGTGGGGAGTGTGGGAACAGCATGAAAAGTCCACAGAGTTGCCCTATGACATAGTGGTAAGGTGGAAGCAGCATAAGAAGACCACAGAGTGGCCCAATGACAGTCTGGAGGTGGCAGCAGCATCATGAGGAGGCTACAGAGTGGCCCAATGACAGTCTGGAGGTGGCAGCAGCATCATGAGGAGGCCACAGAGTGGCCCAATGACAGTCTGGAGGTGGCAGCAGCATCATGAGGAGGCTACAGAGTGGCCCAATGACAGTCTGGAGGTGGCAGCAGCATCATGAGGAGGCCACAGAGTGGCCCAATGACAGTCTGGAGGTGGCAGCAGCATCATGAGGAGGCCACAGAGTGGCCCAATGACAGTCTGGAGGTGGCAGCAGCATCAGGAGGAGGCCACGGGGTGGCACAATTACAGTGTGGAGGTGGCAGCAGCATCAGGAGGCCACAGAGTGGCAAGGTGACATAGTGTTGACGTAACAGCAGCATCAGGAGACCAGAGAGTGGCAAGGTGACATAGTGTGGAGGTGGCAGCAGCATCAGGAGACCAGAGAGTGGCAAGGTGACAGTGTGGAGGTAGCAGCAGCATCAGGAGACCACAGAGTGGCAAGGTGACATAGTGTGGAGGTGGCAGCAGCATCAGGAGACCACAGAGTGACCCGGTGACAAAGTGGTGAGGTGGGTGGCAACACCAGTACCAGCTGAAGATGGTGGGTGAAAGAAGGAGCACTTGGCATCAGATGTGTGGCATTAGGCGGGTGGCAGCATCAGAATAGCTGAGGCATGTAGCCAGAAGAAACCGGTCTCTTTTGTCAAAGTATTGGTGTGGCACAATGGATGATCTAGTCTGATGTATCAGGCATTGGTGGGTGGAAATCCTGGCTGATCCAGGCCTGATTCATCTTGACAAAGGTCATTCTGGGATAATTATGGCCCCCGCCGCACTAAACACCTGCTCTGATGCCACACTACATGCCAGTCAAGACAGCTTTTCCAGGGCAAACTTGGCGAATTGCAGCCACAAATCCAGTTTGGCTGCCCAGTGGTCCAGCGGATCTTCAATGTGGGGTGGCAGGGTGCTCTCAAAGTATGCCACCACCTGCTGGTTCAGGTCTTGCTCCAGGTCTAGCTGCTGCTGCTGGTGAGTAGTTTATTCACTAGGCGGATGAAGAAAGCTGCTCATCAGTGACTATAGACTCAAGTTGCTGCTGATGGAGCTGGAACTGCTCCTACCCCCCACCCTGCCACAGCAGCCATGGCAGAGAAACTAGAGCGCAGAGGGCTCCCCCGGTGAGACCTGCGAGAGGATGCATGATAGCATAACTGACTACATAGGATGTCTCTATAGTAGTTCAGTTTGTCCTCCTTTTCAGCGGGTATAAAGAAAGGCCCCAATTTTGGACCAGAAGCGAGAGTTCAACAAGGTGGTGAGCCAGAAGTCATCCCTTTGCCGAATGGTGACAATTCGTCTGTCACTACGCAAGCAAGTGAGCATGCATCAGGCCATTTGTGCAAGTGACTCGGAGGGGCTCCCTGCCTCCATCTCCACTGCATACTGCCACGGTGTGTCTGGGACAGTCCCTCTGCCTCGTCTTCCTCATCACCCTGTAGCTCCTATGGCTGCTTCTCCTCTCCTGTCACCTGTGTATAAAAAACATCTATTTCGCTACACATTGGTTGTGCTCCAATGTCCTCCTTTTCCTCCAGTTCAGCCCCCACAGGGCCCTTGTGGCCGTGAGATCTAGGCACCACGTCTCCAGTCCCCTAATCAGCCAGATTTACCAGCACCTGTTCCAGGACATAAAGCAGTGGATTGACGTTGTTAATCCTGTAGTCCTGGCGAATGACAAATAACGTGGCCTCCTCAAAGGGCCTGAGAAAATGGCAGTTGTCACGCATGAGCTGCTACTGGCCGACATCTAAGTTACACAGGGGAGTACTCCTGTCTGCTTGGATCATCAGGAAATCTTTTACGGCCTTTCTCTGTATAGTCCATCCAACATATGAGGGTGGAATTCCAGCGGGTGGAAACGCTGCATATCAGCCTATGTTGGGGGATGCCATTCTGCCTCTGCAGCTCAAGGAGGGTGTGCTTTGCAAAGTTTCCTGGACATTTTTAGGATGTCTTGCAGATGGATGGAAGACTTCAGGAACTGCTTGACAACCAGATTGAACATGTGTGCCATGCAGGGCGCATGGCTCAGCCCTCCTTGACGCAGCGCTGTCATCTTGATTACGATTTTTAATTATCGCGGAGAAAGCCAGAATTCATTTTTTTGATGAAGGACACGGAGCAGTTCCTCCCCTGTGTAACTCTGCAAACGAGGTGCAGAACAGGGTGATACCGCTGTGCCCTCCACTTGTGGTATGCTGGGGGGCACTGTGAATTGTCCTGGCAGTGGAGGCTGAGGACACGCTGGAGGAGGCAGATGTGAACATTGTCGCACGACTAACGGCGTGAGAACGTGGAGGCGGAAGCGGCCAAGTTGATGGTGTGGCTGTGCAGGAACCACATTCACCCAGTGGGCCGTAAAGGACATGTATTGTCCCTGATCGTAGTTTCAGCTCCACACGTTGGCTCTTATGTGCACTTTGGCAGACACCGACAGGCTCAAGGACTGGCCCACTTTCTGTTTTACATAAGTGTGCAGGGCTGGTACTGCCTTTTTAGCAAAAAAATGACAGCTTGGGACTCTCCTTCTTGGCTCGGCACAAGCCATCAGTTCTCTAAAAGGTACAGAGTCCACCACTTGGAAAAGGAGGGACTGCAGCACCAGCAACTTGGCCAGGAGCATATTCCGCTTCTGCGCCGTTGGATGCACTGACTGATTGCTACCGCCGCTGCTTCCTTAAAGGGACACTGACAGGGCCAATAAGCATATTGAGGTATATATATGGCAGTACGGGTCTTATAATGGGTATTACAATCATCTAAGTATCCCCCCTGTCCACCTTATACATATAGTAAACTTAAGCTTTATAACCTGCTCCAACGGTCTTCAATCTGCCCAAGGGGCGGCGTTTCACCTCTCTTGCGCCCAGCCAGCCTCCCCCAACTGCCGCTTTGAAGCGCTGCCCAGCTCATGAATATTCAGTTTGCTGGGCGGCTTCTGCGGTCCCCGCTCTGAAGCGCTGCGCTTAACAGTGCCCTGCGCATGCGCCGGATCTTGTGAAGTCGGGGACAGTAAGCGCCGCCCAGTGAAGTGAATATTGATGAGCTGGGCGGCGCTTACTGTACCGGACTTCACAAGATCCGGCGCATTGCCCTGGGCACTGTTAAGCGCAGCGCTTCAGAGCGGGGACCGCAGAAGCCGCCCAGCAAACTGAATATTCATGAGCTGGGCGGCGCTTCAAAGCGGCAGTTGGGGGAGGCTGGCTGGGCGCAAGAGAGGTGAAACGCCGCCCCTTGGGCAGATTGAAGACCGTTGGAGCAGGTTATAAAGCTTAAGTTTACTATATGTATAAGGTGGACAGGGGGGATACTTAGATGATTGTAATACCCATTATAAGACCCGTACTGCCATATATATACCTCAATATGCTTATTGGCCCTGTCAGTGTCCCTTTAAACCCCTGCACTACTACTTTCATTCAATTCAACTTGAACGGGTCCGTGGTATGTCCACACCGCAAAATAATATGACATGTCATATTTTTTTGTGGTGTGGAACCACGGAAAGAAGCACAACGGAAGCTCTCCGTAGTGCTTTCGGTGTTCCGTGACTCCGTTCCGCATCTCCGGAATTGCGGACCCATGCAAGTGAATGGGTCCGCATCCGTGATGCGGGGTGCACACTGCTAGCGGCCGTGGATTGCCGATCCGCCGTTTGCAGTCCACAATACGGCCACAGCTGCCCAACGGTCGTGTGCATGAGGCCTTAACCTGTTATTTCAACAGTTCCTTGTTCGATCCTGGAACATTTACATACATTGCTAACGATTAGGCAACGGGATGTGGCAGCGACCAACAATAATATTTCAGGCAGGCAGATTTGTCCAATCCATGGAAGAGCAATGATTTATTGCTCATCACTCTATCTCTGCACATATTACATGTTGCAATTATTTCTAAAATCTTAATGATTCAATGAAAATTGAAATGATAATCGTTCCATCTAATAGGCTTTTAAGTAAGAAGTGTGGCGTTTAAATAATCGGCCAATCGTAGGTATGGAGATATGGTGGGTCCACACAGATTTTAGGTCTTTCCTCTGCCATTTTGTTGGAAGTTACATCTTCCCTCACACTTAAAGAAACTGTTAAAACCCAAAAATGTTTTTAAAAAAGTTGTGAAAAGTCCACCCTTTACTCCAACTTCCCTAACTCTTCATAAATGTCGCAGGAATTTTTATGTTGCTTACCCATTGCTATGCAGAACCAGGTGTATCTGTATTTTTAGCAAATGCTGGACAGACCAACTTGTTGTATTTTTAGCCTGTCTGGCATTTTCTAAAATTAGAGTACGTACACAAGAAGCATTTATCAGAGTGATGTATTGATAATGATTGGTGAAAGCCTTCGAGCAGCTAACATTATCCCTTGTACAGTTGCACAGGGTAAGCCATCACAGATACAGACATAACCACCAGAGTGTGAGATTTTATCTGTAACCAAAGTTTGTTTCTACCTTTGTCCTTTATACGTTTAGGCTCCTTTTATTTTCATTTATCATGGTTCAGATTTTTATGTACATTTATAATAAGGTGGATATTATTCTATCGGGAGACAGCATGGTGGTTTGAATCAAACCAAGGATAATATCTATATGGAGTTTGTATGTTTTCCGCGTGTTTGTGTGGGTTTCCTCTTGGTACTTCGGTTTCCTCCTGCACTCCAAAGACATACTGATGAGCAATGACTGTAAAGTGCTGTGAAATATGTCATCACTATATAAGTGAGTAAAATAAATGGGGACAACCAGACGTAGTGGCAGACAGGCAGTGGAGACATAGCCTCGAAATGCAGGCTGCAGCTGTTCTGTTAGATCCTTTAATATTGGTTATCCATTGCTTGTTGTTTTACACGTGAACCCCTGACCATTAATAAAAAGTAAGGGATTAACTATCAATATTTTATTAATCTAAAAAAAAAAAAGTTTTTTGGACCGCATCTCACTGCCTCCTACCACCAAGTGTGGTAACCCTTAGTGTGTCACAATGATTTGTTTATTGCATTATAATTAGAGATGAGCAAAGTTTTGAGATTCAATTAGTCTGCTTCTCTGAACTTCACATAGAACTTTGATTCATGATGAATTACTTTGTCACTAAAGAGCATTCCTTTGTATGTAGTGGGCACAATGATAGGGATAGGGATGGTGATTGTGCCGCCCCCCGTCATTGAACCCCTTAGTTCATCGCTGATCGCTGCATCCGAGATTAAAATTAAGGCCTTTCAGGGGCTAATCCGGTAAAAAAATATATATATTCACCTTATCCATTTGGGTTCGGAGAAGCCGTCGTGGCCATCTTAATTGAATACACAATGCAAGATTTTTCAGTTTCTGCAATCAAGATGGCTGTGACGGCCTCTTCGAGCTCAAGTGGATAGGGTGAATATCTTTTTTACCACCATTTTAGGAAAAATAGATTTGTTTCCACAAAGCACAAGGAAATTCGGCCACTTTGGATACTTCGATTAGCTTATCACTAATTCTAAAGTATTCCATGACTATCTTTTAACATGTAGATGTTTTGGGCATTATGTAAATGATTTACATTGAATGTCAGTCCTCCTTTTCATCCAGCTTAAACCACATCCACTATTCCATGTGTCATATAAATAAGCATAGGCCATATCAGAGATAACTAATCTGAAAAATGACAAGGTTTCTACACATCTAATTAGGTTTCTGTAGACAGTCCACCAAGTTCCCAACCATCAGTTCCTATGTTTCAGTCCCTTGTCAAGCGGAGTTCATAAACTGTAGCAGCTGGAAGTCCTTAGGGGATTACTGGCCTTTAGCATTTTAATAAGCCCTGCTGCTTGAAATTCCTGATAGGGTACTCTGTGGACAATTACCATTCTCCACAAAGAGGCTGACGACCCTTCAGTAGTCCAGGTGGCCAGACTGGGGAAGTCTGGCAGGCACTATCCCAACATCAGATTACTGAAGCAGACAGGGGTTGGGAACCTGATAATGGAATGAGAATAGTGCTCTACCAATGGGGTTAGGGGAAAATGACATGAAATTGCATACATCATGTGCTGTAAACCAGCTTTGGCCATGGTTTCTATGGTGACAAAAGGCCAGAAAGTACAACATGCTGCTCATATGTCAAAGGTTATTATTACGGAAATTACTGCTATTAAGAATGCAAAGGTCTCTCATGTACTATAGTTATTTTCAAGAGGTTTGTTATTTAGACCAAGGCTTTTCACTAAGAGCTTTTAGAAAATCCACAGAAACAATCTCCCCTCTACTCCATGCTTTCAGTAATAACAATGATTGGATTATGCAAGTTTTTCAAAGATAATGCTGGAGACTGAACATTTAATGGCCTGCCCGATTCTGCAAGGTTTGTGCTTGCAACGGAAATTTGAATGGCCTTGTTTAATTTTACTGGCCCGACCTCATCTCTAATTCAAGTATCCAAGGCATCTTGAAGGCTCTGTTCACCGGATTGACCTGATGGGGACCTAAAGACTGTCCTTTTGGGCACAGAAGACTGCTCTTTTCCATACAGTGGGCCATGTGGTGTACATTTTTTTTTCTAATATATATATACTGTATGACTATACAAGGGCATATATCAGAGGCATAAATCTGGGAATAGAATTAAATAGACCCCAAATGAGATATGAACAGAACTTTATAAGGGCTCATGCACACAACTGCAATAGCTCAGTGTCTGTGCTGTGGACCGCAAGTAGCGGTCTGCAATGTTTGGGTACTGGCCGTGAAATCCACAAGATACAGCCAAAGAGGTGGTCTTCTTTGGAGAATCTTATTTTGTTATAAAGGTCCCTAACAATAAGATTATCACTGGACCCCCAAAGGTCCAGTGATAATCTGGGAGGGAATCAAGAGTCCCTTACAGCACCACTACAGTGAACACGAGGCATTACACAGCATCCAATCAAACCAACAGGCATGGGGGCTTACGCTTCTTGAAGCTACTACTGATATCTCAAGTGGAACCTGAAGAATGTACCTTCTTGTATTAACTCATGGATGAATGTGGGTTTTATATACCAGCATTTCTCTGGTTCATTGCTTATTTCTCATTCCTATTCTCATAAGAAAAGTCGCAGATCAGAATTTGTCATTTGGATACATTGTTTCTTCATCCTACTCCTTTAATAAAGTAGAACTCTGGCTGAGAGAAATGCCATTTTTTGCTGGATATCCCCTTACCCTCTAAAATCATATCTTTTTATTTTTTTCTTGTACTGGAACAAAACTGTTGCTTTTAGCAGCGCATTTCACATGTAGTTACACAAGAGAGAATAGAATAGTATCTGACACCCACGGACATCTTGGGTTATTCCTAGGTAGAAATCAAAGCCTATTTGGGCTGCTTCTAAGGCTACATTCACACTGGCGTTTTGGTTTCCGTTTGGGAGATCCGTTTCAGGGATCTCACAAGCGGCCCAAAACGGATCAGTTTTGCCCTAATGCATTCTAAATGTATAAGGATCCATTCAGAATGCATCAGTTTGCCTCCATTCCGCCCTGAAGGCGGACACCATAACGCTGCTTGCAGCGTTTAGTGTCCGCCTGACGATGTGGAGCCAAACGGATCTGTCCTGACACACAATGTAAGTCAATGGGGACGGATCCGTTTTCACTGACACAATATGGCACAATAAAAAATGGTTCCGTCCCCCATTGACTTTCAATGGTGTTCAAGACGGATCCGTTTTGGCTATGTTACAGATGCAACCGCATGCATCCGTTCAGAACGGATCCATTTGTATTATTATCTGAACGGAAGCGTGTGTGCAGATCCATGACGGATCCGCACCAAACGCGAGTGTGAAAGTAGCCTAAGCGAATAACTGCTAGAAAGTCATTCTTAAAGGGGTTATGCCTCGATTAATGTGAAAAAGGATAATCAGACGTAATATAGTACATTACAATCTCACAAGAATCCAGAGAACTCCCCGTTCATTGCTCTGATAGATTCTCTTCAGGCTGGCGGCTCAGGAGGTGTCCTTTCTCAAGGAACATGCCATTCCTGCTGCAGCTCTCTCCCTGATAGGACCGGTGGCAATAGAAGGATGGAACTGAGCATGTGCTACTGAGGTGGACAGACAATAAGAAAAATAACAAACAGCAGGTGGCGCTATACAGATAGATTTATACACATTTTTAATTGCATGCTAATACAGATGTATTCAGATCAAGTATTGGCTTGAAAAAATATACATTTTGCATGGTACAATCTCATGGCCATTTTATTGAATAATTCCGACCAGATTTTCCCTTTAATACAATACAGCAGGTTTCCATGCAGTCCTGTGTAAAATTTCTGATAACATAGTGACTCCTATACCTATGTTCCTATATCTCATATAAATGTAGACCTATATTTAAGAAAACGATTCACATTTCTGACATGTTGCCCAGGTGCATATATATATATATTTATTACAGGTATATAAACCTCCACAGCATTCATTTACATGAATAAGCAATTCCTGCAGTTATATATTATGTTTTTAATAAATACCCAAAGGTTTTGACGGCACAGAAAAAGAAAGGCTGTAGATATTTCCATGTCTGCTGGGAGCTTATTGTTCTTTATCTTAAAGTACAGTGGTTTTTAGCAAAGTGAAGCACAATGGTAGGAATAATAGAAACACAGCCATGTCTGCCGCTCAGAGATTGACTGTGACACCGAATTGTCAGGTAAGTTTTTACATCAACCACTCCAATTTTTCTGTTACAGCAGTTGAGTCTTGAACACTGAGAGCTAGCTCAGATATCTGGGGTGATTTATCAAGGTTTTCCCTCTCCGGCACTGCCGAGGTAAAATGTGCTCTACCTCACAAGCAGCGACAGAAAAATACAATGCTTTAAACTTGGAGAGCTGCAAGCAATATATTGAAAACTCAGCGCTCTGTATCCTGACTGCCTCAACACTCAAGGCTAAATTTACTAGGTATCCTACGTTCCCTTCTGAAATCTTTTCACATTTCATAACCTGCATGATCCTTCAGTAGGTAAAACAAAAAAGACAATGGCCCTTGTGTCTAACAAACACTGTCAATGCTTTCCATGGCAACCATTCAGAGGCCAACTTCATATCAGGCAAGAGTAGATAATTAGAGGACATCTGATTGGTTGCTATGGGCAACACCAACACGTTTTGTTAGAACATTTGTAATGGATGAGTCCCATTGTGTACCTCCAGTTCTGAATATGAACCCATTATTGTAAATTTTGTAATCTCTGTGTGGTAATTATCACGCCTTGATAATACACAGTACAAGCTGGTTTCAGGTCATAATATGCATGCATTTTAATATCTGTTTTATAGTGGCTAGAACTTGTCTGGTCTGAGCTTTAGGTCTTTAATATGGAGGTTAAAATAAAGCTGTATTATGGAATACTTGCCAATTTCAGTAATCTGGAAGGGTAGAGGATGAAGCCCACTCAGTGGGCAGTTAAAATTTCTTCATGTAGTAGCCATGTTCCTTTACAATACCACACCCCATTTAGAGTAGATCCCACCCTTTACTGATGTGTCCATGTTGACCATACTCTTTTTATCTGTAGGCACAACCTCTTTTGCTGGAGTCCCACTGTCCCGCAGACAATGGCACCACGCACTCTCCAGGAAGAAAGGCTTTACTGGCACCCAGAAGATTTGCCAACTATTCTGAGAGTCTAGGAGGACTTCCATTTTTGTTGGAGGCCTCCTAGACGTTCCCGGAGAGTTGGCAACTATGTATTATAGCTTTTGTCAACTGTCTTAAAGGGAGTCTGTCACCACATTTCAGCATATTAGACCGATCAAATAGGGTTATATGATCCACCCAGAACTTAAAAACGGTACCTTTGTTGTAGAAAACTGACTTTTCTTTTAGCCGAAAATGAACTTATAAGGTTATGTTAATGAGCCCTCTGAAGTGCCCAGGGCGGTCTCTCAATCCTCGGAGCCCCAGGCAGCACCTCCTAAACGGCTCATAACCCCGCCCTCCGTGCGCCTCTGCCCGCCCGTTTACTCCCCTGTCCTTTTCCAATGCTGCTGTGCGGTCCAAATCGTAGCGGGCGCATGCGCAATGCGATGCCCGCTCCTGGCAGGGCATCGCGATACCTACTGCGCATGCGCCCGCTACGATTTGGACCGCACAGCCGCAGTGAAAAAGGACAGGGGAGGGGAGTAAACGGGCGGGCAGAGGCGCACGGAGGGCGGGGTTATGAGCCGTTTAGGAGGTGCTGCCTGGGGCTCCGAGGATTGAGAGACCGCCCTGGGCACTTGAGAGGGCTCATTAACATAACCTTTATAAGTTCATTTTCGGCTAAAAGAAAAGTCAGTTTTCTACAACAAAGGTACAGTTTTTAAGTTCTGGGTGGATCATATAACCCTATTTGATCGGTCTAATATGCTGAAATGTGGTGACAGACTCCCTTTAAGACTGCAAAGGATTACAAATTCGCTGTTGTTGTCTTGCAAATGCTTCAGCAGAATACAGGCTGTTTATTGCAGCCTGTAGTCTTTTAGTTGTCCTGGGGCTGTAGATGGAATTGTCTGAGGGTATGACAGATTTCTACGTGCAGTTTTGAAAGCCAAAATCAGGAGTGAATCTTAAAAGGAGGCAAAATATAAAGGACAGCTATGATGTCTCCTCTTTTTTTTATTTTTTTTTATTCACTCCTGGTTTTGGCTTCAAAACTACATACAGAAACCTGATTGTATGGCCATACCCTAACAGTTTAGCAAGCCCTGCTTTGAGTGATAGATAAGGTGCTTCTTTCTATTGGGTAGCTATGCAAAATTTACAAAGCTAGTCAGTCATGTGTATATCCAATTTTGGTTAATTTTGCTTGTTTGGACATAAAATGAAAACTTGGAATGGTTGGAAAAACTGAATGGCCTCAAGAAACCATGTATTTTATTAGGTGAGGAGTATCACTTCATATATTTTGGAGCTGTTTAATCTGAGTTCCTTTGCTACTTCATGTGCAAAGTCTGTAAGCCTCAGCCAGGCACAATATAATAATTTGAGTGCACCCGAGAGCTCTTCAGCCATATTGCTTTTGCCAGATTACGAACATATGTCACTTGTACAGATGAGTGAATTGATTTGTCTGAAACAAGATTAGATAGAGTTTCAGGAGACTTGGATAGATGCAGAGAATACTTTTAATAGCCTGGTATTATTGAAAGACGCTGAATACAAAGTGTCTGGTTCACTCTTTTCTAGATGGTAATGGTGTGGATGTATTGGCAAGTTTGGATGTAATGTAGACAGGCATTGATTGTGAGCCAGTATTTATGAAACATGGAAACAGGCCACCACTGTCATGAGATTTTTATGTCTGAAAAATGAGGAATGAGAAGTTATTACCAGGCTGTGTTAAAAAACGCATGGTCGTATGAAACAACATATTCTCTGAGACTTCATTCATTAAGATTAGATCACTTCCATTTGCAAATGGCTAAATTTAAAACATTCCCATTGCAGTCCCATGCCGTGATTTCTATAAAAAATTAACACATAACTGCTCTCCACCATGAAGAACTTGCATGTATTTCCCTATCTTGTCTAAATGTGCATGTTATTTCTATGAAGGGAGATATGTGGCTGCCAGGCACCCTTGGGACTCTTCTCTCATGCAAACATTAGGATTAGGTGCAAATACAAACTGTCCAACTCCTACTCTGCTGACCTTTAGAGGGTCATACAACTTTTATAGCTGTTGTCCGAATGATCATTCGGCCAATAGCTATCTTTCCTAAATCCCCCGACTCCCTCCATAAACATACATGTTTTGGCTGAGCGTGTATATCACAATGTGTAAGCGAATGCATGGAATGTGCTTCTCTTCTGAGCCTGCTCTCTACATGGCTGGTGCCAGCTGTATAATACAGCAGGCACCTGGCTGCAATGACCGGGATTAATAATGACGCCAAACCTGGTGCTTTAATCCCTCAAATCCTGTGGTCAATAGCGATTGCTGCATCTGTGGAGTTAGGCAGAAGGAGGGGGATCCCTCTGCCTTCCGAGCCCCTGCTGTGAAATCGAGCTCTGATCAGTTACCATAACAATCTTGGGCCTGCTGAAAGTTCCTAGGCCTGTCATGGTAAACTGACTGTAAAGCTGTGCATGAGGCATGGCTCAGCAGGGAGCACAGCAGAATCCAATTCACCATAATAGTTCTCGAATATGGTATATGGGACAAGCGATCAAAAGATCCCAGGTTTTAGCCCCCTAAGGGGTCTAACATGTATTATGTAAAAAAAAAACCATAAACATTATTAAAATTGAAATCACCCCCCAATTTTACATGTAAAAATAAACATTTAAAAAATAAACATAACACGCAGGTATCACTCCATCTAAAAATGTCTAAAGTATTAAAATATAAAAAATTTTTCCTGTGTGGTGTACACTGTAACAAAAAAACTAACAAAACACAATTCACAATTTTTTTGTCATCTTGTACCCCTAAAACATGGAATAATGGTGATCAAAAAGTCATATGTACCCCAAAAATGGTACCCAAAATGGTAAAGAAAAACAACAGTTTGTTTGACAAAAAAAACTGCTCTGTAGATGGAAATATAAAAAAGTTTTGGCTGTGAGAAAATGGCAGTGCAAAGAAAGTTTTATATTTTTATCAGAGGTTTTTTAAAAGTATTAAAACAAAATAAAACCTATATAAATCTGGTATCGCCATAAATGTATTTCTGGTATCGCAGAATAAGGACGTCATGTTCTTTTTAGCGTAAAGTGAATGCTGTACTATCAAAACAAAAAAAAACTTGGCATGGTTGTGGATTTTTTCAGTTTGACCCCCACAAAGATTTTTTTTTTTAATGGTGCCATTAAAAAATACAACTTGCCCCGCATGTAGCTATGTGAACAGAAAACTAAAAAGTGTATGGCTCTTGGAATGTGGGGAGGAAAAAACAAAAATGGGCTTCGTCTTGATGGGGTTAAATTTAAAAGAATCTGGTTGCCTTTGGGGAACACTGCTACTTCCTTTGTAACAGTTTTTGCATGAGGAGCATTATGTTGTGCAAACTATAATTGTACTTTGTGTAAACTACCTCATCTGCAGAATTTTTTTCCATGTCATGCTTTCTTTAACACTACTTATAATTATGTGATGATTTTCTTTAAACAAGGTCTTGTACTCTAAGTAAATCAATTAGAGTTAATTATCTCTGCCATCATGGACCCACAAGGGTATTAAAAAATGACATTCATAGGGGTTCAGAAAAGAAAAACATCTAGTACAGTTCTAAATTACCATTTGGTGTGATCCCACAAGTGGTCTTCGATAGTTTGGGGCTTACTCTTTTTAAAGTATAACTGTAAATTGGATTGGCTAGGAAAATTATAGGACATATCCACACTAAAGCCCATATTACACTGGTAGATTTTCTGCCAGATAATAGCTAAAGAGCGTTCATAGTAATGCTCGTTAGAAATAATCTGGCAGTGTAATACTGCCGCTGATTACCATGCTGAAAGATCATGATTTGTGGGTGGTAGATCATGCTGTCTAATCAGACCTGCTGCCAACAAATAACTAGACAGCATGGGTACGAGCGAAGGCATAACGATCGCTCCTCCCCATGCTGTGGAGGAGATCACTGCATGTAATAGCAGTAGTCTCCTCCGCTAGTGAGCAGGCGATTGCCGGGAAGGAACACTTCCTTCATGACAATTGCCTGCAGAATCAGCTTATGACTATCGCAACTAGTCAAGACATAAAGTTCTATAAGATTATACTAAAGATCCCTTTTACATGGTCTAATGCTGAGGCAATAGACAGAAATGTACCAAACATTTCTGACAATTGCCCGATCATGAGCAGAGATGAAATAGCAGATCCCTGTTATATTAAGTCGATGTGCTGATGGCCAACAATGATTTTGGGTCTTACTTAGCAGATATAATCACGTGATGATGAGTGTTTGCTTATTCATTAGAAGATTGGTGGCATATTTACAAATGGCAATTATCAGAAATGAGGATTGGTACAAATGTTCATCTCCAATAATTGCCCCAAATCAATCCTTGGCCTGTAAAACAGGTTTGCAAAATTAAGGTTAGTGGGGATGAACCCTCAAAGGGTTTTCATCTGAATGGCTGCTTCCATACCCACTCATTGACTTTGGTCCTTGTAACAACATATGTGTAGCTACTTCTTTGACAGGAATGAGGACAGCGCCCCTATATTATATCCTATAAAAAGTACTATTAAGCTGGCCTTATACATTAGATTAATGTCAGTTGAAGCCACAAGTGGCTCTTCTAACATCTGCCTTTTGTTCTTAGGCCAAGCTGGCAAGTATATGGGAGGTTTGAGAGGGATGGCTGTTGACCGAATGGGCATTCTGCCAATACCTAGAATATATATCATGTGTGACCAGCCTTAGGCACAGTTAATAGGGGTGCGAGTTCAGAACCCCACCACTATTGCACAGTTAAACTAGCAGGAAGAATATTTTTGCCCTAAATCCCTAAATAGTTCCAGAAAAGCTGCCTGCATGTAAAATTGGTAATCTATTTTTTGTTTTTTTTAATCTCCATTGTAATACTATAAAAAGTGCCACATCAGCTTCTGGTTTTTGACTCTAAAATGTTGCATCAGGCACACAACTGCTGTAGAAAAGAAATTATAGGCTGTGAATTTTGCCTGAGCTAACATGTAAATAAGCTTGTCTCGCAGACTACAGTTATCCATAGTTTTGTCCTTTTTTGCTCTTGGCCTCAAGACAGTGTGATATATCTTTACGCAGCCACGAACGGCTTCCCACTGCTACTGATTTGTAGCCCTGTAAATAACAAAGTGCAATTAACACAAATGTGCCATGTAATTTCATCCAACCAATCAACCAATTAGACTTTTACATGAATTACCTCCATTGATATAGCACCTTTGGGTTGGTAAAGAAGTTAAATAGATGCTTACATACATACTGTATAGATATAAAATTGAGAAATGAAGCAACTCTCGTTAAATGTGTTTCATGTAGATATATACGATTCTTGGAGGCCATATTCTGTAACCTATGATTGTTCTATCTTGGGTAAATATACTGATATATAAGGATTTTTATTTGTTGCTCCTTTTTATGGGGTATTTGTATCCTCCCTGTTGCAGTTCGGATATATTTCTGCTATATAACAACTTGCTGGTTGTGACAGTCCTAATTAGTTTGATAATGGCGAGAACTGGTCAATACAATCAATGACATCAAGGCAACCATGAGCCATCACAGGACACATCAATACTGCTAGTGCTTCAATTAAGTGCCTCTTTAAAGTGCCACTATCATGAGTGAATACAGATTCATAAAAGGTTGAATCCCTCAGATGTTAAGTTGTTGAACAAGTGCATCCTAAGCCAACTGAAAGTTTAGCAGCAGCTGGAGCACCGGAGATTGCTTGTCCTTGGAATAAATCCTATTTGACATCTAGAGTAATGAATATATCTACTATACACCAAAAAAGGTGGTGACACAAGTGCAGGGCAATCATTGCCGTGATTTTGATATTTGTTTATAAGTCAGTCATATGTACGTAATTTTTTACAAATCCTTGGAAAAATTACTAGAGGATTTTAACAGTTGAAATAACACTGATCAAGCAGTTGTATGGTTGACATCCAGTTTGTTGGTGGTGATGCTTCAACATCTGGATGTACATTTATGAAGTATTAGGTCTTTTATTCAGTGTTTATTTGAGTAAAAAGAAAAAAAAGAAAAAATGCTTGCAGAACAGATTTGAATGTTCTCCACCCCATCCTGTTTCTCGCTGTGGGTCCCCTGCTGTGAAGATTGGCAGAAGGGGGTGTCATCTCTCCAAAGCTTTCTGACAATCTTCCAGATTACTGGACCATGCAGATTCAGTCATTGTTTGGAAATGGTGTGAAGGTCTGAGGCATGGGAACCTCATCAAAAGAGAGGTCTTGAGGATAGAAGATACCTAAGGGATCTCAGGTGAGGGATGGTTGAGAACTGAAATAACTACAGCCAAAACAATAATTTATATATTTATTTGTGATATCCTACAGGGCTGGTCATGTCAGTTTTTTTTTTATCCATGTTTAAGTTTGCTTTTCATTTAATTGCATTTTTTTTAACCTTTAAGAAAGTAAAATCCAAAAATGAGAAGATTTACATAAACAAAAATAAACTTATAGAGTGCATGTAAAATATTTTCAGTTAATAATCTGGTATCTTATTAACAGACTAGACAAAACAAACTGAATTCAGCGCGTGGAAAGTTATCATGTGTTTAGGCTATTTTTGAAGTAGGGTCAGCAATTTTCAGGGACAGTTGTTTGATAACTTGAACATCTCCTTGAAATGAAGGACAGTTGTCTGCAATGGATAATATAACAGAGAATTTGCAGACTTTGAGGTGGTCAATCTAAATAGTTTTGATTTTTGTCCTGTTCTTATTCTCTAGGTGCAGAGAAAGCAGATATTTTGTATAAAATAAATTCAGTTGTATCCCTTACTTCCTACTGAAACAATCCAGCTGAATACGTTTAAAAGGAACTATTTTCAGATTGACATTGTTTTAGCTTAATCTGACCATTTTAGCGTGATGATCTCCTGGGGTATGACAACATTTTCCTTACCAAAACCAATTTCATATGACCTATTCAAGGACAATGCAATAAGTAATCTCAGTTCTCTGCAAATTCCTTGTTGGTACATCAATTGCCAGTGACCAAACTGCTTGACCGCTAATGACTGGTATATTCCCTGTTGACTGACGCCAAATTGACTTGCAGAGCGGGAGAGGGTGTTCCCCTGTACTATATAGGCTTGGAAATGAAAACACAAGTGTAAATGAATTCTTTTTTTCTCTCCATAGTTTATTAGAGCTCCTTGTATAAAAGTAATTGTATAAAAGCAGTAACAAAGCACCTGATCTAGTAGGAGAAAACACTTTAAAATAATTGGAGCATAGTTCTTCACCTTACCTGATGCTCCTTCAGCAAATAGAACATCTGAAATCAAATTGCTTGATGGCAGGCATATTCAGCATACTCAATATTTTATTTGCAAATTGAGTCATATATTCACTTATCGTTCTCCTTTTTAATCTTTATGCTCTGTTTTGAAGTGTGCGTTTAACAGGGAGAAGTAGCTTGCACTTAACACGTGCGCTATTCACGCTTTTTATAGGGCGGTTTGTTCTTTTACACATTTAAATAGAAACGTTGCTAAAAAATACTATTAATATGATGTCAGTTCAACCAAATGTGAATATTTAAGGACATTTGAAGAATCTCAATTTTAAGTTAATACTTGTGTTTTAAGCTGTAGTTATGTCTAACTATATTCTATGTTTACCTATTTGACTCTATGAAATACCAGATTAGGTCTATTTTATTAGTTATTTCTGTTGTGACCACTAGTGAGGAAGATCCAACACAATAATTAAAGTAGACCTATAAAAAAACCTCACACGCTGCTGATTAGTTGCAGAATTGTCTACAACTGCCCCTTTTATCTGAATGAACCCGATTAACATGTATGGAGCAGATTTAAGTTGTAGACATTTTTGCAAGAAATCTGCTATATGTAAATTCGCCCAGAAACTGGCAATATGCATTAGGTGTATATTGACCAAACTCACAGATTTCTGGGGGGCAGCTAATTATCTAATGTATATGGGGCCTCCTCAGTAAAGATGAGAGAATTGCTCAAAATTCAATTGGTAGACCGATGAGTTCATCAACTGATTTGATTTGGGCCAAATTGATTCTACCCGAATCGTAAGTGCTCCAACTGTTCTTAAATTTCTGAGGTTTTCTAGGACTCATACCTTTTTTTTTTTATTTTTTTTTTATCTCTTGTTTCTAAAAAAAGTCTTATTTTTTTCTTCTTGCTCTCTCGCTCTCTCGCTCTCTCCAAAATTTGCCCGAATTGAATCACCAAAATTTCGCATTCGAATCCACCTCAAATTTTTTGAAAATTCAAGTTGAACCTGATTGGTTTAGAATCTATTCATTTATTCCTACTCATGACTTCTCCAGATGACAGATATTGGGGGAGGTGCTAGATTTAAACTTGATGAATCCTTTTGTTCTCAGGGAGATAGGCCGCCACAAAAGGCGTCTGGCAGTGGTTTACTTCACTCTCCCCATTCAGAAAATATGTACGCTTGGCTGAGACCAGCAAACTTGTATATGGAGAGGGGTTAGGAGAAACAGCAGGCATTGCATGTTTATGGTCCACCTCAGGGGAGAAAAGGGCAATATGGCCTGTTCCAAAAATCTCCTTATCTGTAAACTGAGAGAACCCTGTTCATGTTCACACTGCTTGTGATGCAGGAGAAGGCAGATAATCTCAGCTGATTAGTTTTTCTCTAGACCTAATAGCACTTGCTATGGCTGCCTAATGAAGCTGTACCTGAATTGCTATTTTTATGAGTATGATCCCAGTATGAATTCCTGCTAGAAAATCACTTTCATCACTTGTGCTCTATAGTCACCATGCCTGGAATACCGGTGTTTTTTAAGGCAGCCTATTGTATGTTAATGGAGTTCTTAGGTCCTGGAATGGAGTTCATCAGTATATGACAAGCTGTCATAAATGAATGTGGCACAACACAGTAGCAGGGAATTTCCCACAGCTCTGTAGTTTTCTTAATATAATAATGACTCCAAAATGGAGTGTAACTTTAAAGTTGTGTACTGCATAGTGCACCTTTGTTTTTACCAATGACCTGGTTTATTTATATTGTTTGATGGCAGAATGCCATTGAGGGAAAATCAAGAGCAGATTTCATAACAGAGAGAACATATGGAAAATTGAAATAAGTGCTAAGTCAAACTCATTGTTCACTGAGCACTCAGAGAGATGAGACAAATCTAAAATTCAAAGGGACAACGTTATAAAAATTACCATGGCTTTCTTAGCCTGACCTTTTTATCCATCATCACAAACACCTTTGATTCTTTATTTCACAATCACACCACTCAAAGAGAGGGAAAATGCCAAAGTTCGCCAGTTTAAAAGTAGAGGAACGGGCGTCAAGCAGTGTTCAAAGGACCTGGCCTCTGTGGCCTCTGAGGGGGTCCACAGACCCCTTCCTATACATACATATGACTGCACACCATCCTTGATATCTTTTCTGTAGAATGAGTGTTTGATATGCAGAGAATTAGCATCACTTACTGATCCCACAGTGGTGGTCTTTACCACCATGCAAACAACTTTGTTGCATGGAGCCCACTGACAGGTGGTTCAGTGACAAGCAGTTCCTTAGGTTGCAGATACAGTAATGGACCCCTGGAGGCCACATCTTTAAGTGCCTTCTCTTGGCCTGGATGGCTGTGCCAGCCCAGCACCTTTCTCCCTCACTGATAGGGCAACGTACAGTTGCTCCATCAGTATTTGTCACCTGCCATTCACAATAGTTTGATTTCTTCAACCCTGACTGATATACAATACAGTACATACAGTATATATCTGTTGTCCTAATATTTTTCCCTTTAGAAACCACTTTGTGTAATTGAGTAGAGGTGCTACTTAATTATCCAACATGCTATGCTTTTAAATGGAGGAATTAGGCCAGTAGATATAAACTTCATACTGTAATTGTATATGATCAGAGAATACAATTTCAGAGTCTCAAATATACTCTATGACCCTAGTTACCATGTACTGTATAGCCACCCTAGTGGGATCTAAAGGTAGGTTCAGCTAGGATGTTGCCTAAAGGGGTTGTCTTAGGCAAGCCCCTGAATGTTATAAAAGTAAAATTAATTACGCTATATGTACCTTTTTCTCCAGCACCGTAGCTGTGCATATAATATTATTATTATTATTATTATTATTATTATTATTATTATTATTATTATTATTGCGCCTTTCATTCCATAGCGCTGTACATATGAAAGCGGGTATACATACATAATACAGACATGCATAATATATATATATATATATATATATATATATATATATATATATATATATATACATAATATATATGTTAGATTTAGATAATCTTGGCTTTAGACCTTGAATTTTATTAGCCTTTCCTGCTAGTGAAAGGGTTTTAATAATACATGCACTGGTCATTGATTGAGACCTCTTTGGAAAGTATAAATGACCAGCTGAATAATAAAAGAAAAGAATGATTAAATATGCAGACTATAAAAATTGCTTGAATTGTTACAGATAAAAAGGCATATGAGCTAGGCGACCTCATGGAAATGAGACAAAAATAGACCTAAGAATGTCAGTTTTCCATATAAATGGCCTATATTATTAATTGGACAGAAGTACTTATTACAATTTAGGTCTGAGATTAGCTTCACAGTGTGATAACATAGTAGGACATATTCTCTTTAGGTGATCACAGTGGAGCTCTGGGTTTAACTATCTCCAGGAATGTTAGACAGTAACATTGGTGAAAGACCATAAACTGGGAGCTCAATAATCATCAAACATCTAATGGTACTTTGCTGAGTGTGGTGACCCGTCTGTTTTTGTCTCAAGCTTTTTAGTATCTCTGAAGTTCCTTCAGTGGAAGATTCACAGGTCAACAGAATAGGTTTTTGAAGGTAGAGCACAGCAGTAGCCTACATTCCAACATTTGGGGAGGTCTCATATAGCTGGTGCCACCATGCTATCTGCTAATATGTCTTGTTGGTAACCATTTACTTAACTTCAACAGTTTTATTCGATGTGGGTATGAATCAATTCTACCTTTAATCAAAAGTAATTTGATTGTCTCTCTCTTTCTGCCAAAATTCACTGGAATTGAATCTCAAGAAACTCTGATTCTAACAAACCCAAACTTTTGGAAAAAATTGGGCTGAATTTTGATTCTAAAGAATGAATAAGCTCATCTCTACTCCTGAGTACAGTACCTAGGAATTTTCCAAATTTATATAAGTTATTGCCGATCGTTAACCTTAATCCCCTTTCCTATGTTCTTACTGATGGAGTAAAACTTGTAACTTTTAATGTGATTGAATTGTGACTTCTATCAAAGAGTTTAGAAGCAATAATAGATTCACCTTAGTATTCGCAATAAAGAGTTTTCTCTTTTCTTTTCTTTTATGTTTTTCTCTCTTTATGTGTGTTCCATTGTACAGATTGCATGCATTTATGGAATGCACAGATTTCATTTATGTAAGTGAGAAAAAAAAGTAATTTTAACCACTGAAAAAAGTTTGTGGTGTTTGAATATAAGTATGGCAGGTGACTGATTGTGAGGTGCTCAGCCCAAGGTGTACTCCCTTCACCCCTTTTCTCATAGTTTCCCTCCTTTTTCTTTTCATTCCCTTTTCCTCCCATGTTTTGTCCCCTCCCTTCTTGTTTTCCCATTGGAGGTTGATGTCCATTTCTACCCCGGAAGCTGAACACCACACAGGGTTATGATTAAGAATGTTGGAGTTCGAAACATGTTAACTTGTTGCGGTGGTGGGATGTGATATCCGCAAGATGTAATCTGCAACTAATAATTAAATAAAGACAACAGCAATAATTGGAATACAAAGTGCTGGAACCGTTTCTTTTATTTGGTATCACCTTAGTATTCATGTGACCCAGATATTTTATACCTATGGACTGACACGGATAGCGCCATTCAGTATTGATGATTCAGGTCTCTACTGTTAGTTTTTTTTACTAGCAGATGAATGATTACTGTTAATTACTGCATATATTATTCCTATTACTGCTAATATAAATACTAGGAGTATTAAAGAAGCATTCTTGGCCAATTTGATATACTGACATATGTCTAGCATAGGGCCCAAAGTGCAAAACACAAGGTGACATTAATCCGATTATTGTAACCCAATCCACCCTTCCAAAATATATGGCAGTGAATGTATTTTGTTTATTCCATTCTTTTCACATTTCCTTTATTTGCTATTTACTATGTCGTTTTTTGGAATTTGCCAGAAATGTCTTTATATGACAATATTCAAACAACCCCTTTATTAGTTTTAGAATTTTATGGTGCTATACAGAGACGAACTAATCAAATCCAGTGCAAATTTAGTAGAAATAAAAAATTTATATATAAAAAAAAAAAAAAAGTTTGAAACAAGAAAGAGAAAGGAGACCTCAAAGTGCCTTTTATTTTGCCTTTATTTGTTGCCAATTGGAGCACTTTCAATTCGGGTAGAATTGATTCGGACCCAAATCGAATAAGTAAACTGATTCATTGGCATCAAAACCGAATTGACTATTGCATAATTCGTCCATCTCTAGTGCTATATACAGTGATAATAATGAAAAAAAAAAATAATAATAAAAAAAATAATAATATATATATATATATATATATATATATATATATATATATAATAAAGCAAAGACAAATAGATACCTTTTATATGGCAATTAGTGTTCAGTTACTTAAATTCGCTCAAGTGGACTTCGATCCGAACCGGATTAGCCCCTGAAAAACCTTAATTTTAATCTCAGATGCCACGATCAATAATGAACTCGGCATCTGTGAGTGGTTCAATGATCGGTGGCGGCGCAATCACTGTTCCCCGACATTACGCATGCTACATACAAAGCAATGCGCTTTGTGACAAAGTAATTAGTCACAAATCTAATTTCTTTGTAAAACTCAGCGAAGCAGTCGAAGCAAGTGTTTCATAACTTCACTCGTCTCTAATCACAATGCTAAGGAAACAATTAAAAACAAATACTTTGATATATTACAATCCATATTTTCTGCTCACTATACAGGTCTCTCACATGTGGTTCCTGTGGGTTACGGTCAACGTGTTATGTTTGCACATTTAATAAATAAGGCTTATGTATGAAATTGATACGTTTGTGAATGTAATATTTACTGTATTATACTAAACATTACTATTGCCACTATTTCTAAAGACCAATGTACCAATGGTTGTCCCGAGAACAAAAAACTACTTGATAGCAATACAGATTAAAACTAATTAAAAACTAGACTACAGCAGTGGAGTAGGTGGACTGAAAGTTCTCGCACACAAATTGGAACTTGTCAACCTATGCAGTGTCTCATGTCTGGAGCTTGACTAGAGCAGTGTTTGTACTATTTAATTGTAGCACTGTTATGCAGCCATGCAGGCAGTTCCCAACATATACGTTTAATTAGACTTTATTTTTTTATCCCATTTTACAATTGTGTCTGTTTCAGGGTATGTCTATGACAAGACAAAACAATAATGATCAAGTTTATTTTCTGCATTCCAGTCACAGGTCATGTAGACTAAGAAATCTCCCTGTAGGCCTCATTTAAAGCTGAGAAATAATAATCAGGAAAATGCAAAGAAACAAGGAAACACTGACTTTCAACTTTGTATGAAACAACATAATTGAGATGAAAAGTCTTTGCTTGCTTTGCTGATTTAGTTTATTTTGATTGGAATATTAATATGTGTGCCTGATTTGTTCCATTTCATACTCCTTCCATTTTTTAAAAAGACATTTGTGCAGTGTCACTGATCCATATCACTGGAGTTCTACTGAACATTTTAATTTGACTGTCAGACTTTATAAAGGTGTTTTACAGTGGAGAAAATATTGGCTTATTTTTCACAGTAAAACAGGATTATTACATAGAAGTTATGTTTGTTTTTTTGGTAGGTAGCTCAACAGGGATTCTAACAAATCCTACACAAATTAAAGCAGCACCCCCACAAAATGTATTCTCTGACCTATTAGAAAGGTACATGATGTAATCTGTAGTGAAGGGAATGTTCTTACCAGTGGCTGTATTTGTAAATTTATAACCTTCTGATCCTCAGCTGTGTCATGTGACCAGCACGCTGATCTCCAACTGACACAGGACAGGAAGTCAGTTACTTCCCTGTTCATTCCTATGAGACTGACAATGAGGCTGCTATAGGAATACACAGAGAAACTGGCTTCCTGTCCACACATAAGATGCTGTGTTCGGGTACTTTCACACTAGCGTAGAGTTCCATCAAAAGGGCTCTATGCCGGAAAAGAACTGATCAGGCATATCCCAATGCATTATGAATGGATGGAAATCCGTTCAGTTTGCATCAGTATGGCTTCCGTTCAGTCACTGTCAGGCGTTTTGGCCGGACATAATACCGCAGCATGCTGCGGTATTATGTCCGTCCAAAATGCCTGATCAGTCGCCGGAATGCCGGATCCGTCATTAATTCCCATTGACTTGCATTAGTGCCGGATCTGGCATTGCAAAACAACTGAAGGACGGATCCGTCCATCCGCATGACAAGCGGAGAGACGGATCCGTTCTTGCAATGCATTTGTAGACGGATCCGCACCCAGATCCGTCTACAAACGCTGTCAGTTGTCACACTGATCGGCGGATCCGGCAGGCAGCTCCGACGACGGAACTGCCTGCCGGATCACACTAACGCTAGTGTGAAAATACCCTTATTTGGAAAGTCAGAGTGTTGGTCGCATGATACAGCTGAAAAACAGAAAGTCTAGGAAAACTCCTTAAAAAAAATTTGAAAATTGTGTTTTTTTCCAGAAATAGTGCCACTCCTCTCAAAGGTCTATGACTAGTGTTACAGATCAGCCCCATTTAAACAATTGGCGCCGAGCTCAAAGCCAAACTAAGCCGATGAACAAGAGTAGCACTGTTTTAAAAAATGCTGACGGTTATGTCATACAAGGCCTATAAATTTACAGAAATTAGAAGCTATCTAAGTCTATGTTCAAATTTACACTTTTTCCTGTTCCATTTAGTTTCCATCATCTTTTGAGAGCAATAATAGTCTGCAGCACTATTCCTGTCATCAAAAGTACTGGAACAACCATAGAAACCCCACAGACACCATTACAAGTCAATGACATCCATCAATTTAATGGAATTGATTTGGAAACAGACCATTTATGCCTGTTATAGCTATATAGAAGCCGTGACGCTAATGTGAACACAACCTTATTTGTTCATCTGAATGTTTTGTATGCAGGATTATTACAGTTATGGTTTTTATTGGCTTGTTGACGGACTATTTGTGGTTGCAAAAAAGACTGTTTGGCTTAGTTAAAGAGGACCTTTCACCAGTTTTTACTTTATAAAAGCGATACCGTGCCCCTCGTTCTGTTTAGGCGTTCTGTATGCTAATTAATAGCATCGGAACAGGGAGGAGGAGACATCAGCTTTTCTCAGTGGGCGTCTCTTCTATCTGGCTGTGGCGCTGTCCAATCACAGCGGAGCGCGTCACAGCCAGGAAGAAGGTGGAGCAGTTTTTTCTCAATGGCTGTGACGTGCTCCGCTGTGATTGTGATTGGACAGCGCCACAGCCAGATAGAAGAGACGCCCACTAAGAAAAGCTGATGTCTCCTCCACCCTGTTCTGATGCTATTAATTAGCATACAGGGCGCCTAAACAGAACGAGGTGCACAGCTGCGCAACAGAGGAGCATATCATGAAGAAAATTTGCGATATGACATCTAGGGAACATGGGCTAGAATGTGAGGTATCGCTTTTATAAAGTAAAAACTGGTGAAAGGTCCTCTTTAAACATGGATGGTCATTTCCATGGAGTAAAGTGAGGGGGATCAGAAACCTAATTAGCTGGTGAGGCCCAACGTTTAATCCCTGAGAGCAGAAACTTTTTGGGGGGGGGGGGTGGAAGGCTAGCAGTCCGTTATATTTACATAGATCTTGATTTCAAACATCAAATTAGTGCAGACATTTGCCCATTTTATAGATGGCATAGACCAACACTTTTATTGAAGGTCTCACCATCTAGTCCTATGACATGAAAACCATTAAGTTCATGCTTAGAAGTGGTTAATCATGAACAGCATCCTGGTGGGAAATATGCCATGATATCATGAGATATACCCCAAGTCTCAATGATGTCATTTCCTCTTGCTAAAAGTCTCCAGTGGTGGTGGCTGTGCTGAATTATTAGCTTGTGAAGGGCAAGATAAAGCATTTCCATGTATTGAATTTGATCACGCTCTGTGGTTTGGGTCAGATGAAATATTAAAGGCTGTTTGTGATCTCACTGAAGGGCCAAGCTGGCAAACGTTTGCACGCACAATGCAGATATGAAAAGAAGCTAGGCAGACATAATTTTAGAAATGCAGGTGATTTGTTCACAATGCTTTTAACATTTATTGTATCCAGGGGAACACAAGGAAAGATATTAGCACAGCTTTTTGATTGTAGTTTGGACCACCTACCCTGAATGAAGCTTGCAGGATGCTTAATACTAAAATGAAATCAGCTTGCTGTTCTGTCTACACAGGTCTATACAATCAGATGCAGTCAATGTTATAGAAAATAATTGTATTTTGAGCATTATTTCCAGATAATCCTTCTGATATTGTATTAATACAAAAGCCTTACTGTCCCATAGAGTTTTTGTCGTGCCTGTTAATTAAAGTTATTTCATGAATGGGGATTTACCACCGTGATCTTTCATCTTCACTGTCAGGGATATAGTTGTGGTTGGCATTGCTTACCTATCTGATTGTGCTAACTGCTAATACATCAATTGGCAAAATGGAAAAAACATGTTTTTATTTTTTATCTCTGATAAACTTTTATTGGCTACCAATCCTGTTATTAAAGGCTAATAATGCTGGATAATCGCTCCAGTGAGTAAAATCCAATGAAGATAGCTTTACTGGAATTTCTTAGTTATCAAGATGAAAATCTAACCTAGGCATAATGTTGGACAGACTGTAAGTTTTATAACTGTGGAACAACTGTGTTGTAAATTATATGGGTAGTTATAATCTAAAGGTGCGGAAAGCAGTCTATGCTGTGCCAGGCCAGACATAACTGTAGATGTACTTGATTAAAGGTCCCTTTACATAGGACGATATTACAGCAGATTGTCGGAAAGGAAGCGTCCTTTCCTGACAGTCTGCTGACCGCTAGCAGAGGAGACCACTGCATTTACATGTCACGATCTGTTGCCGATAAGTGATCATTTTGCGTGCGCACAAAGGATCGGATTACCCAATGAATGAGCATTTCACTCTTTCATCGGGTAATCAACGGTACATTTACACCGCCCGATCATCGTTACTATCAACGCTCGTTAGTAGGGATCGACCGATTATCGGTTTGGCCGATATTATCGGCCGATATTGAGGATTTTGAACGTTATCGGTATCGGCATCTATTTTGCCGATATACCGATAACGTATGGGGAACACAGAACGCGCTGCTCTCAGCGCGTTCTGTGTTCCCTCCGCAGCACAGGGGAGAAGGAAGCAGTGTCTCCTCCCCCCTGTGCTGCTGCCGCCAATAGCAGGAGAGGAGACAAGAGGAGGGGAGGGGCTGTGGCCGCTGCGCCACCAATGAAGATAAGCCTTTCATTCATTCATATACAGGAGGCGGGAGCTGGCTGCAGAATCACATAGCCGGCTCCCGACCTCTATGAACGGCAGCTGCGGTCCGCGGTAGTTAACTCCTCAGGTGCCGCGGATCGCAGCCACCGCTCATAGAGGTCGGGAGCCGGCTATGTGATTCTGCAGCCAGCTCCCGCCTCCTGTATATGAATGAATGAATGAAAGACTCCTCTTCATTGGTGGCGCAGTGCGCCCCCCCCGAGCCCCCCAGTATTAATCATTGGTGGCGCAGTGCGCCCCCCACCCCAATGCCGGCCAATAGTAAAAACATTGGTGGCGCAGTGCGCCCCTCCCCCCCACCCAGTATTACTCATTGGTGGCAGTGGCCACAGGATCCCCTCTCCCCTGCTCCTCCGATCGGAGCCCCAGCAGTGTAAGCCTGGGGCTCCGATCGGTTACCATGGCAGCCAGGACGCTATTGAAGCCCTGGCTGCCATGATAAGCTCCATGCTGCTGTGTGCACAAAGCACAGAGCAGCAGGGACAGTGTGAGCTCCTATTCACTCTGATAGAGATCTATCAGGGGGAATAGGACAAGGGTTCTAGTCCCTAAGGGGGCTAAAAGTTAGTAAAAAAAAAAAAATACAAAAATATTAAGTATAAATGAAAAAGATTTATAAAAAAAAAAAATTCACATTAACAATAAACCAAAATACACATTAACAATAAACATATTAATTTTCAGCAGATTTGTGTATGAATTTTTTTTTTTTCTCAAAAATGAAAATTCCCAGAATATCGGTATAAATTATCGGCTATCGGCCTGAAAGTTCACAAATTATCGGTATCGGCCCTAAAAAATCAATATCGGTCGATCCCTACTCGTTAGCCATAATCTTCCCAGATGTTTAGTTCCATCACACTCTGTTTACTACTACCCTGACAGTGCTGCCCTGATTCCTGATGGGATACACCCAAAGCTATTAAAAGAGCTCAGCGGTGAACTAGCAAAACCATTAACAGATTTATTTAACCAATCACTGGCAACAGGAGTCGTCCCAGAAGATTGGAAATGAGCAAATGTTGTGCCCATTCACAAGACAGGTAGTAGGGAGGCATCGGGCAACTATAGGCCAGTAAGCCTGACATCAATAGTGGGGAAATTAATGGAAACCATACTTAAGGAGAGGATTGTGGAGCATCTAAAATCCCATGGATTGAAAGATGAAAAACAGCATGGGTTTACTTCAGGGAGATCATGTCAAACTAATCTTATTGATTTTTTTGATTGGGTGACTAAAACAATAGATGGCGGAGGTGCAGTAGACATCGCTTATCTAGACTTCAGTAAGGCTTTTGATACTGTCCCACACAGGCTTATCAATAAATTGCAGTCTTTGGGCTTGTACTCCCATATTGTTGAATGGATTAGGCAGTGGCTGAGGGACAGGCAACAGAGGGTTGTAGTCAATGGAGTATATTCAGACCAAGGTCTTGTTACCAGTGGGGTACCTCAGGGATCTGTTCTGGGACCCATATTGTTTAATATCTTTATCAGCGAAATTGCAGAAGGCCTCGATGGTAAGGGGTGTCTTTTTGCTGATGACACAAAGATTTGTAACAGGGTTGATGTTCCTGGAGGGATACACCAAATGGAAAAGGATTTAGGAAAACTAGAGGAATGGTCAAAAATCTGGCAACTAAAATTTAATGTGGATAAGTGCAAAATAATGCACCTGGGGCGTAAAAACCCAACAGCAGAATATAAAATCAGTGATACAGTCCTAACCTCAGTATCTGAGGAAAGGCATTTAGGGGTCATTATTTCAGAAGACTTAAAGGTAGGCAGACAATGTCATAGAGCAGCAGGAAATGCTAGCAGAATGCTTGGGTCTATAGGGAGAGGCATTACTAGTAGAAAGAGGGAGGTGCTCATGCCGCTCTACAGACCTCATTTGGAGTATTGTGCTCAGTACTGGAGACCATATCTCCAGAAGGATATTGATACTTTTGGAGAGAGTTCAGAGAAGAGCTACTAAACTAGTACATGGATTGCAGGATAAAACTTACCAGGAAAGATTAAAGGACCTTAACATGTATAGAGCTTGGAAGAAAGACGAGACAGAGGGGATATGATAGAAACTTTCAAATACATAAAGGGAATCGACAAGGTAAAAGAGGAGAGAATATTTAAAAGAAGAAAAACTGCTACAAGAGGACATAGTTTTAAATTAGAGGGGCAAAGGTTTAAAAGTAATATCAGGAAGTATTACTTTACTGAGAGTAGTGGATGCATGGAATAGCCTTCCTGCAGAAGTGGTAGCTGCAAATACAGTGAAGGAGTTTAAGCATGCATGGGATAGGCAGAAGGCCATCCTTCATATAAGATAGGGCCAGGGGCAATCCATAGTACTCAGTATATTGAGGAGACTAGATGGGCCAAATGGTTCTTATCTGCCGACACATTCTATGTTTCTATGTTTTCTATATAATATAATATATATATATATATATAAAAGTCTGTATATAGATAGATAGAAATTTGTAGTCTCACACATACAAAATAGAGCAGCATGCTGTAATATTTTTTCCTGCCTCTTTAACAGAATCTTTGCTGTGGATATAGCAAAGTTAAAAGTACTATAGTTGGTTAGGTCTTATCTTTCTTGGCTTCAGATCCTGAACTAAACTATCTTGTCATGTGAATGTGTTAGGTCCCTTTCAGAACTTAAGGTTTTTGGGACTTCGCTATTGATGACACATCCTTACGATAAGCCATTAATACAAGATTGGTGGGGGTCCTCAAGTGAATGTAGACAACAATGCAGTAACCAGGCAAGAAGCTGCATAGTTCCAGTGTCTGGTTCTGGTGCCCCCTTTCCTGAAAATTGCTGTTCGGTTGGGCCCCACAGATCTCATATTTAAGACCTATACTAAGGATAGGTCATCAATATTTTAGCCATGGAAACGCTGTATATCAGGGATGCTCAACGTGCGACCCTCCAGCTGCTGTGTAACTACAACTCCCATCATGCTCGGCTGTAAGTGATAGCTGTAGGCTTTCCAGGCATGTTGGGAGTTTTGTGACAGCTGGAGGGCCACAGGTTGGGCAGCCTGATTTCTATCTGTCTGTCTGATTATCTATCTATCTATCTATCTATCTATCTATCATATCTGTTCTCACTAATTTCTCTCTTGTTTCATTTGTATGCTTTTTATGTATGCCTACGTGTATGTATATCAGTGTTTCTTACGTATGTTAACACTTGCATGTTTATTTATGCAGGCTGATAAAGAAGTAATATTTCTGTTAAAATAAAAAGAAATGATTATTCCAAAGTAGCGAGATTTAATCTGACAGGCAGGTGTTGATTGGCAAGGCTCTTGATCTTCTATCTCTCATTAATCTCTTATTGTTTATTTTCTTTTACTTATCTCATGTGAAGGATTATCCACTACGTGCAAGGTGCTGTAACAACAATGGAATATAAAGATTACACTCTAAGTCATAGCGGTTATATCGTTCTCTTCAATATACCACTGAAGCCTGCTGTGAGACAATACAATCATGTCTTTCTCTTGCAAGTGTGTGTGCAGTGTATACCAACTTGTCATTACTATATGATACCTATATACGATATCTGGACATTTTCATTGTCATGGTTGGCAGTGCATTCAATTTTAGTAGTTGACCTTGTAAGCTATAAATATGGCTGTTTTGTAATTTTCCTCTGGATCAACTTGCAGGATAACAGGCCGTACTGGATGGACAAATTGTCTTTTTTCGGCCTTATGTACTATATAGAAGATATTGATATGCTTTCTTTAAATATGAAAGTCTCTAGATTTGATGCATATTGATTAACACTATGAAATAATCCGCTAGAAGAGTATATACCCTATATAAACCAATGCACTGGCCATATATGCCAGCCCATATAAAAATATAGGAAAACAGTGAGTTCTGCAGCATTATTCCAGCTGTCAAAAACTCTGAAAACCTGATAGACCAAGTCAAGTCAATCCCAATACAATGGGATTCAACCTTGTAAACAAATCTGTGCATGGCTCTAGAAGCCATGACGATAGTTTGAACAGAATCTAAAGTTAGAAACTTCATCTGCATTTCTCCAGCGTTAATGTTTTATATAGTTGGAGAAGTCCCAGTTACATTTTATACTGTACTATGATATTGGACGGTAGAGAAGGCGTCGGATAAAAAATACATTTTGAGGTATATCTTCGAACAGCTAATCCCTATTCTGAGATTGCATGTTTCCACTAAGAACTTCCATTATTCCAAGAAAAATAGCCTGTCACAATCTAGCAGCTTTGATATATATATGATAAGTACAGCACATGGTACAATAAAAATACTTTGTAGAAGGGCCGTTTTAGAAAGGTGAAGAAAATGCTGGATTCAGAGCAAATTTTCCCTGTTCTACCTCAATTACAAAACCTTGGCATAACGAAAATAATGAACTCATTTTAGAAAATAACTGTAATAAAGTTTTAAAGAGTTTGGCTTCTTCCTTCTACTTAATCATATGGATGTGATTACATGAGGTTGTTATTTTAAGGATGTAGTTTTCCTTTTCGAAAAACCTGACATTTAAAAACATTGGCATACCAAGGCTTCATTAAAAAAACAAAAACAAAAAAAACATTTTTAATTATATATATTTTTCTTTTAAACCTTTAGAATATTTCATCAAATATGAGGACGGATGCAACTGTGAGGGCGACTGAGCCTTGTCAATCATAGTAGTGGATATATTCGCAACAGGTGCTTGGTTGCCATTAGAAAGAATATACGGTCATCTGGTGGCTCATTGTCGTTAGATAACATCAACAGTCATCTGGGATGCAACAACATTAGCCATATTATGTGCGTAGATGGGAGTTCTGGATTCTGCCACCATAGCATATGGTGCGCTCAGACTAATGGTTTAGCACAGCATTCTAAACATGCATAATGTCAGCACAATTCATTGTATACTTCCTGAAAACGCAAAGAGCAATATGGCCGTAGGTCAAATGCAGTTTTTTTTTTAAATGGGAAAGCACTTATTTACACAGTCTCGGTGGTATGTTTTTCTAGTCTGCAAATTGTAAAAAAAATACATCTAAATTTTTTGTGGGACCTTGGAAAGAAACAACATAATCATTTAACTTGCTAGATGAAAGAAAAACTACATGAAAGAAATATGCTGAAAAGAAGTTGGAGGTCAGTCAAATTTTTTTAAACATTGGAATAAATAAATGGTCCAAAAACCCCTAAAATTTAAACTGAAGCAAAATCTGCTTTTTAGATCACTTTCATAGCTCACATTTAATTACAGTTTATACAGCCAGAGTGTGTACTTACAGGGAAAAAAATAATTTATTTTGGCATAAATCCCACTAGCTTCACCTTTTGTAAAACTAAGGCAATGAAAGTATGTTAGCATGAAATAAAAAAAGCTTCAGAAATGTGTTAATAGGACAAAATCTATGGGTTTTATTGTGGAATATGGCTTGTTAACACTAGGGAAAATCTAATTTTTAGCATACCTACAATAACTCTGACTTCTTTTGACCATTGTATTATTATTTTTTTTCAAGATCCATGAGCTTTTGTCATTCAAGTGTCTTTCCATAGTAGGCAGGTTCGAAAGCACTAAGAAGCAGAACTGCCCAACAGTGCTTTACTTTCTGCCAGCCTCCTATCACTGGTAAAAGGAACATGGCACGCAGGTGTTTAAATTATTTACACTCATAATCGGCCTTTATGTTACATTGCCGAGCTAGGCCACTGTTATTCTAGTGCATAATTGATGGTGCTCAGAAGTGGAAAAGTTAGAAAAGCGGAATTAATGTGATGCGAATGTTCAGTGAGGCAGCTCCAGCTGGCACAGCCGTGTTGGATTGAGCGGTTTGAGAAAGTAGAGGATGGCGTGTGCACGCCTACCAAGGAGAAGGCATCAGAAGTAACATGTCTTGACTTGGCATGCTGTCAGGGGTTTGTAGTAAGAGGAGAGAAAATGACGATAGACTCGGCACCATGGATTTCCAAAGTTCAAATGGAAAACTGAATATTCACATTTTATTGCTTTATGGTGCAGTCACCTATTGGGCAATTTCCCCTTGGTATTATTAGTATGATGTTACAGTTTGAACAAGAGCAAAGTATAAATACAAGAAAAAGTTATATATAAAGACAGCAGCACTATAGTCTCATTAGCTTTACCTTTTACTGCTTAATTCCATGCGCTAAGCTAGCAAGGGCAGGCATAAAGGAAGGGCTCATCTTGTATCGACATGCGAGATGCTATAAAATAAAAATAATGAGATCTATAAAATACAGGTGTGGGTTTTCCTCATAAGGCAAATAAAATACCACAAAGAAGAACAATAAAAGATCTTTGTGCTAGAAAACCTTAATAAAGGCAACGTGTAAGACTAAGTTAATTTGCTATATGAGTTATGATGATGCCTAAACCCAATCTCCTGAGTCTAGACAATGAGACCAGAGAAGTCTTCCCTCTTCTCACTATTTTTGTATTACTTTGTTCTAACTCGATCCTCAGACTCTGCCGACATTGGCTTCATAAGTTATTTCTCACACGTCTGTGTGTGAAAATGAATAGGAAGGAAGGAAATGGTAGGAAACTGTGAGGCCAGGAATGTATATACTCACATTTCTACTGGACATCTTATTATTGCAGCAGACCAGACTTAGGAAATCTGCATCTGAATTATAAACATGAAGCCTTATTAAACATGCATAGAAAATAAACACCAAGGAGTTTAGTATAAAAAACACTTTCAACTTTCTTTTTTATTATTTCAGAACCTTGTTTTATGAATACATACAATGTAATGATAACTTCTTCTTCCAGAGACACAATCTTTTTATGTTCGGCCGTTGAGGGGGCCATGCAGTGTGTTTAAAGCATGATTTAAGTACAAAATGTACTTTTATAAAACAAAAAATGAATAAATTAAACTAAATTTAAAATATATATAATTGCATCCATCTAGTGCATAACTATGTTGCTGTTAGTAGAGCTGTATACCAATTCAAGGGCTATGAAGGCCCAGAATTGGTATTTTATCCTTTGCTACCAGTAGCTATTTTTTTATGTATTTAATTTAATTTTACATGACAACCTATTGTAGATCATTTCAATTGACATCAATAAAAATCTATTTTTTGGTTTAAAGGTTTTTCAAGTCATCCTTTTTACAAAATAAAATAATTACATTATAATATACCAGAGTGGGTGAAATAAAATATATTGAAACATTCTCAAGTTTTAATATAATATCCACTTCAATTTAGAATCAGGGTCCAAGACTTGTTAAGGACAATGGTTGTAGAACCACTATGCCAACCAAAGAAATTGGATTTAGGGAAAACCTAAGAGTATTCACCTTTTAACTCCAATAAAGGGATCTGGAATTCTCTGCAGCAGTAGTCTCTTACAGTATTATCTTTATGGTAGGCTGCAGACCCACACGTGTCAGACACCAGTGCGTGGCACCAGGTGATCAGACAAACTCATAGTCAATAACAAGGCAGAAGTGAGGGCGGCCATAGTTTGTGCAAATTCGTAAAACAGTCCAAAGGCCAGGACAGGTAGCACAGGATCAGTACGGAAAACAGAAATGGGTCATGTTAAGTGAGAGACTGTCATAATCCGTAAATCAAGCAGAAGTCACTATGCAGGCAGACAGTTTATAGCACCTTAGCAGGATCTAGCAAGCTAGAGGAACCTATTGCTCAGGCACCTCTTCTCATGGAGACACAGATCTCCAGCTTTACACAGAATCTAGTGCTTGGCAGTAGTTCTTGAGCAGAGTAGGGTCAGCAGAGCCCGACAACCAGATAGAAATTAGATAAGTAATATAGCACTTGTTCCAGTCCATGATAGTGGGACAGCGGCAGGTACAGAGCACCACCATGACAATACTTCAGTAATAAAATATTTGTTTATATGCATCCTACCTATAAAATAAAAATCAACCCGCCATGAAACCGAATTTCCTGGCTCTTCGTGGTAATGAATTAATTTTACCTGAAATGACGGTAAAAAGAGAAAAACATGCCTTATCCATTTGCTTGGGGAGGTGCCATCAAATGTGCAAAGTAATCACGCTGGCCGGGCACTGTGACATCATCGGTTATGATGTCACGGGGTTTGCCCAACTTGATGATGTCATCACATGATTGCTCAAGATTTCCTGCATTTTTTTCAATCAAGGTGGCTGCGACAGCCATGGATGAGGTGAATATGTATCTTTTTGTTTTTAACCCCTGCAAGGCCTCAATGTGACTGTCGGATGCCGCGATCAGCGATGAAAGCGGCATCTGAGCGGTACAATGACCGTCATTGCACCTGCTGGAATGGGTTTTGTGACAAAGTAATTGAATCAAAATTTTTTGTGAGCTTCAGCAAAGCAGCAAAATCTAATTTTTTCATAACTTCAATCATCTCTAGTAATGATTTCTGTTATACCCTAAGGTTCCTTGGCACTGGGTTAATGGATCCCTGAAAGATAAAAGCAGCAGAAGTTGCCATTTTACAATAAAAAGCCTTTTCACGGGATGAATATCATGTGAAAATTGCTATATTGAGCAAATATGCCCAAACATTGTCCAGGGCAATGGTGCAGAGATGTGCAGCAAAAATTCACTAGTTTTTCATTGATCGTATCTTTCATGTTGACCTAAAAAATGAACATTTGTCAGCATGATGTCCCGTAAACAGGCTAGTCATTAGCATAATAAATACTAGAATGAAGGAAAGATGAACAAGAGTAAAAGAAAAGCGATCAGAATGACAAAAAAACACATTATTACATGTAAATGGCTGCCTTTTTAAATAGTGTTGAGCGACTCAAAGCCAAACAAATTTACTTTGATCTGAATTTCTGGAAAAATGTAATGTGTCACGAAGCCGAATTTCCTTACGCTTAGTGGTAATGAATTTATTTTTCTTGCCATTGCGGCAATCTTGATTAAAGATACTGTGAGATATGTTGCGCAGGGTAACGTGTGACATCACCATGTCATTGCATCGGCCAGCGTGATGACATCATCACGTCACTGCGCTAAATTTCGTGCAAGGTCTTTGGTCAAGATGGCCTCAGCGACCTCTCCGCGAGCAAATGGAAAAGGTGAGTATTTTTTTTTTTACTGTATTAACCCCTGAATGGCCTTAATTTTAATCTCAGATGCCGCAATCAGTGATGAACACGGCATCTGAGGGGTTCAATGACATGAGGTGGTGTGATCATCGTTCCCCATCATAGTGCCGGTTACATACAAAGGAATGCGCTTCGTGACTAAGTAAATTCATCACAAATGGAATTTCTTTGTGAAATTCGGCGAAGCAGCCGAATTGAATTTTTCATAACTTCGCTTTATCACTACTTTTGAACATTAAAACTCACAGAATCGTCAGTCATGTTCCTAAATCTATCTTATAAGAAGACCCTAAGGTTGGGATAGTTATATGGGATTTTTCAGGATCACAGCATATTCTCAGGGGCTATCCCATGGTACGGGAAAAGGCCTGGTAATCGCTGGGCTACTGCTCTGGTTTCCAAGACCAACAGGGAACCATTTAATTTGTGCTAGTTTTTTGAAGTCCGATATTATGAAGGTCTGCTAATTTCACCCATTCGGTACTAATTTGCTCAAATCATTCAGTAGAAGAATAGAGAGATTCGCTTGATTTTAATTTTTTTTTATATTCTACTACTTCTAATAGATAATTATTCCAAATATCGTTACTTAATGGCACTTTAATAAATATTACATTTAGTGCACGTTTTACAAAACTGTTACCCTTGCTCTAAATAATTGAAGCAGGTTAATGCCATTATTTCTTTTTTACAATGCCGCCTTCCATGCTAAATAATCTGCTTACTGTTTGTATTTATTTGTACTTGTCTGCTTGTTGTATAACTGCAATCTCCATGTGCCATACCTCACAGAGCTGAGGAAGGACTAATTCCTGTATTTGCATGCTAAATGCTTCCCTGGTGACATTGCTCCAGGTGATAAAGTGGCTAATAACTTTTATTATTATTCCTCTGTAAAGAATATAAATATCTCCTTCCTCTTTAATCTGCACTAGGAGATTCAAGTTTTCAAGGAAGTCCCTGCTCAATTTTGGATATTAATCTTGTAAACAAAAAAAAAAAAAAAAGGAAAGGGAGCTCAGTAGCACAACAAAGAGAGCAGAAAATGAAAACACACAAAACAATACAAATCACACATTGATCATTAAGGTCATAAAAATGGCTTGAAAAAATAGGAGTCATCTCTTTAAAGGAAGGAAGCCTCGTAACACTTAATGAAGCAGCTCATATCCTTCGTTTCTGTGATGACTGTGCTATAAAGTATCCTAATAGACTGAAAAACAAAATGCTTTACCTACAGTAAGTAGCTCGAGTGTCATAACAATGACTTGAAACCAGAAGAAAAAGTTAATAATTAGGCACAAAAGGGCTATACCCTAGCAACTTTTCATTATCTCAGGGCTGAAGCCACCAGAGAGATCCTTCATGTTCTAGTTATGTATCATTTTCTACCTCTAGGGAATGCTCCATAGAGACTAGGCCCGAAGGAGTAACAATCAAGCAACACACATTTTCAACAACAAAACATTCTTTGTTTCTTGGCAATGATAGATATTAAAAAAGGACAAGATAAACTTGAAACCTTTCCAAGGTTCAGACACTCTACATTGCTTGTATAGTAGGTTCTGTAGGCCTCTCTTGACAATATACATAACCATATACATCTTACCCTTGTATTCTGAAAGCACAAGTCTGGGGGTCTGACGAAGCACGAGAAATAGTCCAGCTTTAGGTAGAGCAGACATTTTGCGTCTGTGAGATAAACTTCTACGGTCTGAATATCTTTACTTTTTGTGAGGTGGTGGGGGAAATTAACATTTTAATCACACTTGAGGGACAACATATCTCCTTGGTATTAAAAAACAGGGAGATATGGTCTCTGTGATGGCGTTTCATTTACTAAATAAATGATTTTGTGCCGTACTCTATTGGTTGGAGATAATCCTTATGGCATATTGGCATTTATATTTAACAGGCAAACAAATCCAGCTGTGTATACTTGATGGTACATAAGGACTTCATTAAATGCCACGTTTCCCTCAAAAAAAAAAAAATCTGTTTTAGGATGTAACCTTTTTCTTGTTGCAGTATGAAACAATACATTTTTTCTGAAATGTTTTTCTTTTTCCTATAGACAATTTGCCAAATGCAGGCATAGTGTGTCAAAGCAAGCTGTGTTTTACGATTGTGATGATTGATAGCTGGCTAAATTGAATTAAAGAATTGATGAAAAAATGAATAATGGCATAAGTAGCTTAAACTTTTTTCAGGGACGAGAGTCGTTCTGAAGCGGTTTTGTGTGATGTGTAGAAATAAAGGGGGGAACAAGCAGTATAGGTCGATTTACTTTGCAGGTATTTATATTAAAGATGGAGATTAATCAAAGCCAAGTCTAAAAAATGAAGGGGGGGGGATATATATGTATGTTTGTATGTATGTATGTATGTATGTATGTGTATGTATATATATATATATATATATATATATATATATATAGATCTCTCCTTTTGTGAGACTACACTTAAATTAATGATTTATGCCATTACACTTTACTATTACAATAGAGTAAAAAAAAAAGAAGGAAAACGAACGGCGCTAATAGCCTCTACTATGGATAATGCAAGAAGTGTTAATGCAAAATATGTATATGACAGAAATTGCCGAGACCTAACGCTGCCCTGACCACGTGACATAGTGACAAGATGCCCAAACCACTGATCCATCACAACGAATTAGATAGTCCTTCCTGAGAGAATGCACTCTACCACACTACTTTTACATCAACAGTTTCGATTCACTCAAGCATCAAATCTTTTCGTGATCATATGGTCAACCCTCTGCACGCTATCGGTGCGATGAGACTTCTTTGCTGGCACGCAACGAAATTTCAACTGTTTCAGTGCTGGATTCAATTGTAGCCACAGCGCGCGCTAGTGGCTGAGCTTTCATTCACGTTCATCTTAGAGGTAGCGTGCGATAATAAAATATTTTTTTTTTCCTTTTTTTGTTTTTTATTATATAAAATATGAATTTTGAATATTTCACCTTTTCGAAAGCTGGTGTGATTAACATACGCGTTATATGTGCATTAAATATACATGCGCTATAAAATTACTGTCGGCATCTACCAGTTATTGTAGAAGCTGAAGCAAAGTATGTTTTGTGGTGAGTTTTCTAGAGCTTATGTTATTTTTACTGTACTTAAAAATCGTGAATGCTTACATGGCATAAAGCCGGGATTCTGTTCTTTGTTCTTTAAGTGCTATGACATCTTACTGTGAGAAATAGTAGAAACAAATTATATGCTTTCCTGTTTTTAATATTCTAATTTTTTCAAACATAATACAGTTTCTATAAGGTAGATATTTTACTTTTTTCTAATTGTAATTTTCTTTCTATTTTTGTTTTTAGATACATTTATTCATTGCCCCATATTTATAAAGTGACAACACATTCCATAACACTACTAGTCTGTAATATACAATATTTTGTGTTATGTGATACAATACATCCTGAATGCATTGTCACAAAATAAAAAATAAATCAAGGACTATATACATTGTATGTTTTTCCAACAACATCTCCATGTTTACAAGTGTCTTTAAGATTCTAATGGGGCATATTTTATCAGAGAAATAAACCGATTAAAACATACAACTTCCCTTAAATGATAGTAAAAAATACACACATTTGGGCCAGATTATATAGAGCCCTTTCTATTGCGTCTGATCTTTTTCTGTGCTTATCCTAAATCCCAGTAAGGCCTCAAACAAAAAATCTTTAGGGTACATTCAAACATAGCAGTTGAGACGAGCTTAAAATAGCATCAAAAACTCCATTTGTTTTTGCTGTGGCTTTCGATGGTCTTCACCTATAAATATCTCAAGTGCATCGAGAACCCCGGCATCAAAGTATGTTGTCTTGCTGATATGGATTTTGGTGCAGTTTTATCTACATCTCAGCTGCTACACAGCAGATTATTTGCAGAACTTTCTGTGCCTGAAATTCCATTCCAAATGTCTGAACTGAGCTGTTTCTGCAGCTTGTGCAGGGACTTCTACAGACTCCATTCAGATGTATGGAACGCCCACAAATCATAGTCTAAGGCAACCTATGGCTTCCCAGTTGTTGCAAAACAACAACTCTAATCATGCGCTGATAGCAACAGGATATGGCCATGATGGGATTTGTAGTTTTGCAATGGCTGGAGAGCCACTAGTTGGGGAATATTGCTCTAATGGTATGCCTCGAATTTGCTGTCACTGATTAGCCTGCAAAATCCACAGCATTTTGAAGTACAGTAAGAAATCTCATCCACATGTTTTGAAAAAATCTACAGTGTAAATTGACCCGAGATTCTAAGTCCTCAGCCTGTGAGTTTATGCTGCAGATCTCCACTATGGATTTCAGCCTATGCAAAGCATAGAGTAAATCTGCAGCAATTTCACTGCAAAAGTTGTGGGAAATTCTGTTCACACAAAAAAGTTTCACTGTGGGTAGCTGTATCCTTAGATTGGAGTCACAGATGCAATTTTTCTGGCAGATTTTTAATCCTAACCCAGGAATGGAATCAGAAAGAAAGAAGTGTGTGTGTGTGTGTGTATGTATATCTATAATAAATAAATATATATATATGTGTGTGTGTGTGTGTGTGTGTGTGTGTGTGTATGTATATCTATAATAAATAAATATATATATATATATATATATATATATATATGTATGTATGTATGTATGTATGTGTGAATGTTCCGCAAAAAATAAAAAATTCAACCATCCAGTTCAACAAAACTTTGTACACACATCCCTTGCTACCTGGAAATAATTCTTGCGGGGGTCTCAGCTCTCTAGGACGTATCGTTCCCGAGATATTTCCAAAAAATTACCTGCATTATCGAATACAAGCCTGCAAGTCTTTCACTTAAATCCTAACTGACATACACACGGTCACATGTCCCTTATCAGCCAATAGAAGCTCGCAGGTCCTACTCCAGGTTGCCATAACAACTGATGACCGGTTTTAGTAGTTCGCAGGTCCTGAAATATTCAGTCATATGACGTATGATGGCACAACTTCACTGCTACATGCATGGGGGGCAGGTGCCACTATTAAACGGATGGACACTGTGGAGTTCACTGTTAAAGGGGCAGCCACCGTGGAGTTCACTGTTAAAGGGGCGTGTACCGTGAAGGTCATTGCTAGGGGGCGGTCACCGTGAAGGTCATTGCTAGGGGGCGGTCACTGTTAAAGGGACGGCCACTGTGAAAATCGCTGTTAAAGGAGCAGCCACTGTGAAAGTCACTGTTAAAGGGGCAGTCACCATTAAAGGGGCGGCCATTGTGAAAGTCACTGTTAATTAATATAAAATTGCAATAAATAAATACCCGAGCCGGGTCATCAGCTAATATAAATATATATATATATATATATATATAGATATATATCTATATCAAAGAAAAAGAAAGAAAGCAGCACACAAAAAATGAACGGGTGCAAAAAAATCCTCCCAGGAGACCTGCGACCAAGATCCCAAATGTAGATAATGTAGCAAAAGAAGGCAGCACTCCAGTTTGCAGTAAAAAAGTGGACGGTTTATTCACTCATCAGCAACGTTTCAGCTCTCACATTGGAGCCTTTTTCCAGCTGAGTAACATGTGCAAAATTACATACATATATAGTGCAAGTAATTACCAGAATACAAATTAACCCATCATATAATAAAGTGCAAATGCATAAACATAATCATCACATTACAAATATAATCAGTGTATTGTCATAATTTGATATAGCAGCAATACAGACATAACCGTAAGAAAATTCATAATATAGTGGATGTGATATAAAATCACCAAACTGTCATAATGACCAATCAAATGTGAAGGTGAACAGGTGTGTTTAAACATGATATAACAATCAAAAAAGATTAAAAACCTTTGAATGAGTCACTTGCGGCTGACAGGGCATGGTAGGACCTGTTGGCGTCCGGAAAGGAGCATGGCGCATGCGCCGCTCCAACCACTATCGCGAGATTCACTGAGGTAATGTGTGGTAAAACAACCACATCAAAGATGGCCACTTTGGAACAATGTTTAAGGGCGCATGCGCGTACCAATGCTACCGCCCATACGAGTTTGACAGACACAGATACAGTGTCCGAGCGCCGCAGTGTACAGCAGAAACAGCTGATCTATTCATCGGGGGCCGACGGGTCAACGTGGGTCACCAGTGAGATATCTGTACATGTGGGATGATGCGGTTGTCACACCGTTAGCATCCCACTGTCCAGACTGCCAGCATATCCGCTCTATGTCCCTTATAGCCATACAGTAGACGATGTCCACTTGAAATCGGCCTGAAGGACACAGATAGAACTGCATCGGGGCTCATAGTATATATAAATGTATATAGAATAGGTCAACTGTACCCGTCTGTATAGGTGTCACCCCAGTCCCAAAGGGGGCTTGAGTCACACCATGGCACAGACCGGTACTGACCATAAATATTAATAGAACTTATTACAAGATTATGAAAAAAGGGGGGATCGCCAACATGTTCCTCCAGGCTTCGCCATACGTGAACATTCGAACTTTTATGCTTCAGAATAATTTCCTATAAAAAAAGAAAAAATATTTAATGTATAGCACATGTTGTTTTCCATATAAGTCATCAAATTGGGAGAGAACACACATAAATTCAATGACTAGACAACCCTAAACTCCACATTTAAACCTTGTGGCCTCAAAGTGCCAAGTGTGTAGATCCAATAAAGTTCACGCTTTTTCAATAACTTTATCCGATCCCCACCTCGCCTTGACAGAGATATTTGCTCCAAAATTCTAAACCGTAGGTCATCTTGTGTATGTTTAGCTTCAGTGAAGTGTTTGGACACTGGGAGATCCATTTTTTGTTTTCTAATTGAATACCTGTGTTGGTTGAGACGGGTTTTGACGTCCCAAGTGGTCTCACCAATATAAAGCAGACCACACGGGCACACCAACAAATAGATGACATAAGACGAATCACATGTTAAATATTGTTTGATCTTAACCCTGTGGCCCAGGGTAGGGTGCAAAAAAGAATCCCCTCTCAACATTAGTTTACAATTGATGCAGTTATAACAAGGATAGCAGCCTTTGCGTGTGGAGCCAAAGTAGCTCTCACATGTCTCCCTTGTGGATCCAATATCTGACTTCACCAGTTTATCACCTAAATTAGGGCTACGTCGGTATGAGCATAGAGGTGGCGATTTGAACTCCTGTATTTTCTCAAAATTGCTATTGAGAATTCGCCAGTGTTTTTTAATTATGGCAGCAATCTTACCACTATTGGTACTGAATTCTGATACAAAAGGGATTCTTGCCTGTGTGGACCTGTGCTCACCTAAACCTTCTCTGATGGTTTCTCTAGTAAGTGAATTGATTCTATTCAGTTGTTCTCGAATCAATTTTTTGGGGATACTGGCGAATTCTCAATAGCAATTTTGAGAAAATACAGGAGTTCAAATCGCCACCTCTATGCTCATACCGACGTAGCCCTAATTTAGGTGATAAACTGGTGAAGTCAGATATTGGATCCACAAGGGAGACATGTGAGAGCTACTTTGGCTCCACACGCAAAGGCTGCTATCCTTGTTATAACTGCATCAATTGTAAACTAATGTTGAGAGGGGATTCTTTTTTGCACCCTACCCTGGGCCACAGGGTTAAGATCAAACAATATTTAACATGTGATTCGTCTTATGTCATCTATTTGTTGGTGTGCCCGTGTGGTCTGCTTTATATTGGTGAGACCACTTGGGACGTCAAAACCCGTCTCAACCAACACAGGTATTCAATTAGAAAACAAAAAATGGATCTCCCAGTGTCCAAACACTTCACTGAAGCTAAACATACACAAGATGACCTACGGTTTAGAATTTTGGAGCAAATATCTCTGTCAAGGCGAGGTGGGGATCGGATAAAGTTATTGAAAAAGCGTGAACTTTATTGGATCTACACACTTGGCACTTTGAGGCCACAAGGTTTAAATGTGGAGTTTAGGGTTGTCTAGTCATTGAATTTATGTGTGTTCTCTCCCAATTTGATGACTTATATGGAAAACAACATGTGCTATACATTAAATATTTTTTCTTTTTTTATAGGAAATTATTCTGAAGCATAAAAGTTCGAATGTTCACGTATGGCGAAGCCTGGAGGAACATGTTGGCGATCCCCCCTTTTTTCATAATCTTGTAATAAGTTCTATTAATATTTATGGTCAGTACCGGTCTGTGCCATGGTGTGACTCAAGCCCCCTTTGGGACTGGGGTGACACCTATACAGACGGGTACAGTTGACCTATTCTATATACATTTATATATACTATGAGCCCCGATGCAGTTCTATCTGTGTCCTTCAGGCCGATTTCAAGTGGACATCGTCTACTGTATGGCTATAAGGGACATAGAGCGGATATGCTGGCAGTCTGGACAGTGGGATGCTAACGGTGTGACAACCGCATCATCCCACATGTACAGATATCTCACTGGTGACCCACGTTGACCCGTCGGCCCCCGATGAATAGATCAGCTGTTTCTGCTGTACACTGCGGCGCTCGGACACTGTATCTGTGTCTGTCAAACTCGTATGGGCGGTAGCATTGGTACGCGCATGCGCCCTTAAACATTGTTCCAAAGTGGCCATCTTTGATGTGGTTGTTTTACCACACATTACCTCAGTGAATCTCGCGATAGTGGTTGGAGCGGCGCATGCGCCATGCTCCTTTCCGGACGCCAACAGTTCCTACCATGCCCTGTCAGCCGCAAGTGACTCATTCAAAGGTTTTTAATCTTTTTTGATTGTTATATCATGTTTAAACACACCTGTTCACCTTCACATTTGATTGGTCATTATGACAGTTTGGTGATTTTATATCACATCCACTATATTATGAATTTTCTTACGGTTATGTCTGTATTGCTGCTATATCAAATTATGACAATACACTGATTATATTTGTAATGTGATGATTATGTTTATGCATTTGCACTTTATTATATGATGGGTTAATTTGTATTCTGGTAATTACTTGCACTATATATGTATGTAATTTTGCACATGTTACTCAGCTGGAAAAAGGCTCCAATGTGAGAGCTGAAACGTTGCTGATGAGTGAATAAACCGTCCACTTTTTTACTGCAAACTGGAGTGCTGCCTTCTTTTGCTACATTATATATCTATATCTCTATCTCTACACACTTCAAAAATTGCCACAAAGCCTGCATGTGTGGAAGGAAGTGAAGTTTGTAGAAAAGGTTCTATTTGCACCTTTTTTGAACTCTATTCCTAATTTTGACTTTAAACCTTGCTTTAGGGTATGTTCCCATGTCACTTAAAGTGCAATGGATTTTTATTCAGCGTTGTACAATGTCAACAAAGTGTGTGAGATTTTTTTGAAATTTCATGCAAACTGTACTTTAAAAAAAATTTACAACGTAAATTGACCTGCGATGCGGATTTAAAAAGTGCAGCATGTCAATATATGCTGTGGATCTGCACTGTGCATTTCACCCGTTGCAATGGAAAGTGTGAAATCCTCCGCCATAGCCACTTAAAAAACCGTATGTAATACATCTAGTTTTGCTATGGGTCGATGGCAAAATCTACATCGGACTTGTGTTTTCAATCCAATGTGTACGTAACCTAATACTTGTCTGTATTTTTGCATCTAGTCCTGTCTTTGGCTAAAAAGATAAAAGAACTGCATCAGAAACTACATACGTAATTCTAGCCAAAGGGATCCTCCTGCGCTGTATACCTAGCTCCATCTTGCTAGATTCCACTCTTTGTCTGGTTCCTCCAAACTATTTTCAGATATAAAGACATTTAGAGGGTCATTAATGAAACTGGTGTAAATTAGAACTGGCTTAGTTGCCCATAGCAACCAATCAGATTCCACCTTTCCTTTTGGACAACTTTTGAAAATGAAAGGAGGAATCTGATTGGTTGCTATGGGCAACTAAGCCAGTTCTACTTTACACCAGTTTGATAAATGACCCCCTTAGAGTATATTGAAGAGGCAGGCTGTAGTCGGTGGATTTTTAGGTAAGACAGGATTTGTGTTGAATAAACTCTTTTGCGGAGACAACTTAAGAGACAGACTGAAAAGCATCAGGAACTTTATGCTTCCTCTACCAAAATAGCTTACACTTCTTCTGCAAGAGCATAAAAGGTTTTTTTTTATGCCTCCCTTAATGATTCATAGCACTGACCACACTTTTCACAGCTGCCAAATGCTCCTTTTTATGTTTTTGGAAGTAATAAGGCAATATTACAAACTATAAATTATTGTCTTAGTAGTTGCAAGCTAGCCAGCCCATCCATTCTGTACTTTATGAAAAGTTATGTTTAATGTCACTTAATGAGTACTTAGGACTGGTGCGCTTTCAGGTACTTTTGATGGGCTCTTAAATTCACAAACGTCCTTCTACCATAAATTCCCAATAAAGATTAGTAGAAAGATGGAGAAAGCAGTTCTGTATACCACTCATGATTTATGAAGGTCTTTAGAAACGCCAGTTCTACAGTGCAAAAGTACAAAAAAAATATACTACTGGATAACTTTGAGCCACATTACACATGTACACTGCAATGTATGGATAGTGTTTTATTACAAATGAATATACTGCTCTGGAATCAGTCATATTTCATACCAATGACTCATTTTTGACTTTTCACACCTTTTACTTGTGTTAAATGTGTTTCAATCCTTTACATAAAAGGCAAAAAGTTTTTACCATTTTTAAAAACAAAGAAAGTTAGTGTTACACTGAACATGTGGCACTCATATAGGGTCTGACTTCTGGTAATATCTGAGCAAGGGCGGTGGGGTCCAGAACTTTTAGAGATTACTGGGACTTATTTCAGTTCTGTCAAAATGTAAAGTCCCATTCTATTCATAGCAAGTATTATTTAATAACCAATAAATGCGCCCTTAGGCTTTCTTCAAATGTAGGTTTTCTGGGGTGTTTTTTTTTTTTTTTTTTTTTGGGATTGTGAATAGACACTACAAGGCCGATTTACAATCCTATAGATGGTATAGACTTAGACTGTCTAGACCTGCACCAAATTCATTACAATGGTTCATGCTAAATGTGGTACATGGATAGATAGTTGTCTAGCTTTATACAGACTATTGGTTGGCTTAGTTTGAGAATTTTATACCAGAATTATGGTGCAATTTTGGAGCAAGATGGTGTATTTTAGGCATGCTCCTCTGACACAAAACCACACCTATTTCCCTGTAAGGCGTGCCATGTCAGGCTAGATGCAGCTCATTCCTCTAAACCTGGATACAGTGGAATACAAACATGCATTGACCTGCAATGCAGATTTTAAAATCTATGGGAAATGTATTTCATGTTGCGAATCAGGGGTACTGTGTAACTATTAAGTTTGCAAACAAGACAACCCCTTTAAGATCTATTTTCAATGGAATTCATTCATTTCTGAAAACAATTTCATCCATATATTTGGCATTACAAATATTACAGGTGAGACCACTGCAAAACATATTTTTATTAAAGAACCCTGGCTTCAGATTTGCCACTAATCTATATATATCAGAAATGCATAAAAAGGATGGACATAGATGACTATATCTGACAAACGTCTGTCGGCTGGATCACATCCAGGTTTGACTAGTATTAAAGCCTTACAAACAGGAATTTCCTAAGTATCCTGGCACAACACATAGTTTTTTCCCTAATTAATTTGACTTTACTTTCTTTTGACACTACAGACTTTTCCCTAATTATTCGATTATTTTTCTAGCGATAGTTTATAAAAAGTGGAAAGTACCGTATATACTCGAGTATAAGACGAGTTTTTTGGCACATATTTTTGTGCTCAAAAAGCCCCCTCGTCTTATACTCGAGTCTAGGTCTATATTATGGCAACTTACATTGCCATAATACAGACCATGACATGTTGGGGGCCGGAGAAGCTGTTACTTACCTTTACAGCTGCTCCGGTCAGCTCCCAGCACGTCCGCGCGGCACCTCTGTTAAGCTCCCAGTAGGAGCGATTTGGCCGACCCGAAAATGCTGCGATTATATATGAAGGGGCCCCGCTCACATAACTGGCTTTGTGTGTAAAGTATTTTACTAGTGTGTGAAACAATCTCTCTCCTATTGATAACAGGTCCAGCCTCTGTACTCACTTTCACGATGAATGCACTGCAGCGAGCGGCCCGGCCGGCGCGTGACTGACGTCACTTAGTAACGCTCCTGCTTCCTGAAGTGGGAGGAGCGTTACTAAGTGCGGCAGCTCGCTCCCGCCCGCTGTAGTGCATTCATAGTGACAGTGAGTACAGAGGCGGCCATGTTATCAATAGGAGAGAGCTTGTTTTACACACTAGTAAAATACTTTACACACAAAGCCAGTTATGTGCGCAGTTTAGGACACATGAGGGGACACATAGGGCCATAAGGGGGACCAGCATAAGATGCTATATGTACCCTAGTCTTATACTCGAGTCAATAATTTTTCCCATTTTTTGGGGGTAAAATTAGGGGCCTCGGCTTATATTCGGGTCGGCTTATACTCGAGTATATACGGTATGTACATGCACAGTAGCCAATCATGTGCTTTTTTTAAATCTGTCTTGGCCTGGCTCATTCAAAGATATGGTAGCTACATATTGTTTTTTATTATTATTACTATTATTATTAGAGATGAGCGAAGTTTTAAAAAATTCAATTTGGCTGCTTCGCCAAATAAAAAAAATAAAAAATTTACTTCATGATGAATTAATTAAGAAGCAAATGTTTATGTAAGTAGCGGGTGCAATGACAGGGGGCTGCGATAGCACCAATCCCCCATCATTGTACCCCACAGATGTTGCGCTGGAGGAGATAGGTAAGAAAGCAATAGTATTTGTTTTTAAAATATCTGTCTATACTGCTTCTTTCCAGTGGTCTCCAAACTCTACTCCCGGGGACTAAATCAGTAGAATGAATATTAAAACTTAACACTTCAGGTGCTCTGGTTCACTGTTCCGAACGAGTAGCGGTAACTGCACCCTTGACAATGCATGCCTTATTAGCTTGCCGATTGCTTGGGGATGTTTGCCAGAAGGAAATAAAGACCAAGAACCATTGGAGTGGTGCCTATAAACGGATAATAAGAGCTAATGTGATAGGTCCTCTTTAACGTTAGGACAACATAACTTTTTTATCCCTTAAAAAAAATGCCAACCTTGCTAAAAAGCCTGCCTGAACCATGACTAATGCTTAGTTGTCAAAAATACTTTTGATAAAGGGTTTGTCTCAAGAAAAAGACAGTTGGTCTGTTTTTTCCTGAGGCCATATATTAGCCATATAACATAAAATACTTTCCTAAAACAGTAGGTTTCTAATTTGCTGAGGCCAAAGAATAAAGCATGAACCGGCTCCTGGTTTATAGCCTCATGTTTTAAAATGAAAAACTCACGTGCAAAACCATTATGATTAGATACCCAGACTAGTTAAGTTTGTGTCATCTCTGTCAATGGTTCATTGTGTAGTTCTAGCAGCATAAAGGTGGTCAGCGCCATGTAAAATGGTTGTGTAAATTGTCTGTGCCTTTAATGAGAGGTAAGGGATTGTATTTGACTTCAGTACGACGCAGGGGTCCAGCATAAAGATGCATGCAGTATTTATGTGGTTGACATCAGCAGAGGAGAAATGATGTCTGAATGGAGGATTGGTCTTGAGGTTAAGAATTAGAGTTTGAGAAACTGCCATCTTTTAGTTCCACTGCAATATTCTGCGATTTCTTTTGAAGCCCTCAGTAAAAGATATATAATGGGATAACCTGTACTTTCAGTTCAGCGAATATCTAACCTTTTTGAATTCATTGCTTCATTGAGTTATTATTTCTAATCACACGCCTGATTGACTCCAACTAAATGACTGCTAGCCTGAAAGAGGCAAGAGTGTTAAACCCAAGACGGCAAAGGAGCATTTTAGCTAGAAAATAGGCATCATCCAGGGCTGCTTATACAGTTTGAGTGTTGCTTACTTTTATATTCTCAGGTTTAGCATTCATCCATATTCCCGGATGAACAGTAATTGATGTTCCAGTTTGCCTCTTGAGTATTGGTAAAGAGTGTTAAATTGTGAAGGCCAAACATCATTCCTTGGAAGAGTTTCAATAGTCCCACGTCAATAAATAATACATTTCTTAATACATCTCTGTAGCTGCCAGTCTACCCTGTATCTGTTTGTCCCCACATCTAAAAACCTGGCCACATTTATTTAAAAAAGACAACTTTAAAATGAAAAACTTAGTTTGCCAGTAGGGTCAGCTGTTTTCTATAGTACATAAGTATAGATAATCAATCATTTGCGGTTGTTTTTGTGTCATTTTCAAGTCTATCATTGCTTTGTGGGTCTGCGTCAAATTTATGAAATGGAGCAATATATTTGGCATGATTGCAATGATTTTACACCTCTAAGTGTTAAAGTAGACCAGGGGTTGCCTAGCATACTGTAGGTTGCAACTTTTTTGCTACACTTGAAATTGTCGCAAATAATAAATGCAGTCTAAAACTGGTTGGAAGACATTCACTTGTCATAAACATAGAACTCTGTGAAAAGTGGCGTAAAGTGGCAAATATAGCAAATTGTACCGCACAAAATGCCATGCAGAATTTCATATATACACCAAAAAGAGCCATAAATCTAATAGTAAGTTCCTCCCATTGTCTTTTTCTACCAGTAAAGGAAGCTCTGTGGGTAAAATATAAGAAAAAAGCATAAATGTAATTATGTAATAAATAAATGCTTTCTTGTTCGGCAGTACCCTTTTTCTGGCCTTTTTTTCATCAGAAATATTCTAATTTCTGTTGATACACATGGCAGACAATGATAAATAACCCCTGCTGTTGTATTTTACAAGCAAATCTGCAATGTATGAATTATCCAAACACAACACATGGTTGAGGGCGCAGACAGTTGCTCTTTTTAGAGGTTTTCGTGTAGCATGTTGCTAATTGTGGCTTTAAATGATGTACATTAATTAGATACATTAATTAGATACGCAGCCATGATGTAGATGCTGGTGTATATGGGAAATGTGTTGATATTTCAGGTTTTTTTTCTATTTAAAGAAAAAAAAATGCAAAGTAATTTAAAGCAGAACTAACATATTGAATATCAGAGATTCCAATAAATGAAAGTTTTCAAGCAGTAGATACAGTCAAAGTAAAACGTTGTAAAACGTTGTCCTTGAATTGGAAGATAAAACTGAGTTCAGGGGTGCAGAGTTATCAGTCAGGGCTTGAGGGGGCTTAAAGGGGTTATCCAACCCCTATAATAACCCCCCCCCCCCCCAATGCCTGGGCTCTAGTGTACATTATACTTACCTGTTCCCCAGCAACGCGTCGCTCTGGATCCCTGCACAGCCGCCACTGCATCTCCACCCTATTGTCACCCGAGATGCAGCAGTGGCCGTGCAGGGATCCGGAGCTATGCGGGTGCTGGGGAGCAGAAAAGTTTTATCCATACAAGGGGCCCGGGCATGGGGGGGGGGGGGGGGGGTCATTATAGGGGTTGGATAACCCCTCTAAAGGCCCCATTGTCACATAAGAAGACACCTGTATTAGAAGTAGATGATTGGTGGGGAACCTGTCACAGAGTTCACATTAGGGCCCAGCAGCTTCAAGTTACACCGCCAACTAAGTAAACATGATTGCTCCTTTGAAAAGTTTTCTAAACATTTTTGAATGTTTTCGTGTATAGAGCAAGAACAAGGACCAATTTAAGAGGGTGGATTAATTTATGGGATTGCCATCCAGGGACATGTCTAGGCATCTTCTCTGTGTGGGCAAGGCATGGTCAATGGAGTCTAGAACTGTTCATCATCATTATAATACACTGTCTGAGCAAGTGTGTCTACAGCATATATAAATGCACGAGGGCCCAGAATGGTTTTAATACACATTATATTAATAACAGTGGATCCCTCCAAAACTGGTGTGTACTTGGGCCTCTCAAATCAACTGTACCCCAACTTTCTAACCTTAGAAATGGCTAAAACAGCTAAACAATGAGTCCCCCTTAACTAGATAATAGTTGTGTATTTAATTATATAAATAATTTAGCTGTAATGATGTTAGTACTATATTTTATCTAATAACTACCACTACAGTATGCCATGTAGGTGATCTCTACCAGAGGTTCATGAAGCTCCTGTGTTATTGGCATTGCTCTTACGACGATGTAGTGTATCATTGATAGTGCAATGTGTCAGCTGTTTTACTACTTCTTTAACTTCAAAATTTGAAAGAATATAGAACAAAGGAGTTTTCTTCATTCTGCAGGAGTTTATACTTTAAATGTCATTTATACTACACTGACTCGTCCTGCCAAAATCGGAATCAGTACCACATGGTAGAAAAGATTTGATCTGATTCCCCTTGACTGATATCAAGAAAACCTTTCAAAATAGTTTAAACAATAAAGCTCTTGTCTTACTTTTTAGAGGGGAGGATTCAATAAAAAACAAAATATTACTGTCAATTTAATTTCTATCTATGATATAGTTTTATGGGTCTTTTGTCTATCTATCTATCTATCTATCTATCTATCTATCTATCTATCCATCTTGAGAAAGACCTCATTTTGCTAGGCTAAATCGTTGCTGTTTGGGGAATAAACCGGGTCCACTGCTCTATTCACCTCACTTTTGGAATGTTGCTTTGTTTTTCTATTTTTGTATCTATCTATCTAAATCCAAAAAACAAGGCAGCACTCCGACTTCAGGTGAAAAAGTGATAACCGAATTTATTTCCCAGGCAACGTTTCAGCCCACTCAATGAGGCCTTTGTCAAGGATTTATTATACAGTGGAAGAGATGCCTGCCTTCCCTGAGGATTTGCACCCTATTCACACCGTCTAACTGCGCCGCTGCTTTATCTGTGTTTGTGGTTATCCATCTATATCTATCATCTATCTCATTATCTATCTATATATCAATCTATCTTTCTATCTCATTATCTATCCATCTATTTCTCTATATCTCATATTTATCTATCTATCTCATATCTGTCAATCTGTTATCCATCTTTCATTCTATTTACAGGTTATTTGTCCGTGTACAAAAGACAAAAACTCATTAGTGCAGGTAATGAATATTACTACAAGTGTACAGATACATAGAGAATAATGTTAATGTGATAGGGTGACAGTGACCGCCAACTGTGTCAGAGTGACTGGTTTCTCCTTTGAGTTCACAAGGTTACACAAACTGTCATAGAAATTAAACAGCACAGTTGTTGCTTGCCAATTGAATTATCATTAAGCCACATGAGACAGTCAATCAAGCGTTATGGATATAGTTGGAGAATTTCTATTGCGTCAAGGGCAAGCCATTTGTATCTCTAAATTAATAAATATAATACAGAAGTATAATTCTACTAATATATATCTTGATTTCTTTATGTTGTGTATAATATATAATAAAACACACACAAGCACACATATATGCATTTCATGAGGGGAGCATACTTCTGTTACTTCTGTAAAGATTTAATCTGCATGGTATCATTCTGTAGAATATGCCTGTTGGTCGTCTTTTATTTATACCAGTTGAATCTGTCATTCATTAATCTTAGCCTTGGGGAAATTACTTTGATTTTTACATTTTTTGTTTAATTCTAAAATGTCCTTGAAAAAATATAAGAGACAGGCCAATGGCTTGTTTCAATCTTATAGTTGCCTAAAGCATGGCTTAGTGAGGGCTAAAGGTAAAACCGCAGACACAAAATAGATACATTTTTTTAAGGTAGAAACATAAGGCTTAGCAGTTTTTGTGCATTGCGGTGGCCGTGTCTCAGTTTATTCATTGATCTGTTTACTATTCTATATCCATTTGACTGGATAGAATGAAATCATTACTTAAAACTTTGCTTTAGACAGCCGCTCCTCATATCACCTCTGTGTTGGTTACGTGTAACACGGATTGCTTATTTTTGAGAATATCTTGTTTGAACGAACACATTGTACGTCATTGTAAGATGAGAAACCATCATATAAGTTGAGATTCATTGAGTCAATAAACAGATGTTCTCCTTTTAATTTTCTCATTTTATATCACCAAACCCGTGAGAATATTTTTGGTTCTTTGCTGCATCCTTCTACTATAGAACATGTTATATTTCACAGTAGCCTAACTTGAAGCTCCTGGGCCATATGTGAAACTCTGTAAGAGGGCCCCCCCCCAAACTAAGGTGTCATTGTTCGTACTGATCGCCTCAATTAAAACTGGAGAAACCCCCTCAGACTTCAGGAGATTCTGCATCCCTATGCTTACCTTCTGATGTCATCTGTTTATAGCAATTCATAGCATTTGTGGTGGTTTTTTACTTGTTTTTGTATTTTACCTTCATGATTGGTTACTATTTTGTGCTTTGCTGGTGATATATTTGGTGTTCCCTTGTAATAATCGAGCTGGAAGCTTATACGACCCTTGCTCATGGAGTACATTCAGCTTGACATATTTCCTAGGAATTTAATTTTTTCGAGGCAGCTGCTCAAATTTTAACTGGGGCTGTTATTTTCTTTTTCCCCTCCCTTCGAACTTTTAATTCCAAAACTACAGTAGTACAGAAGAGTTTCAGAAAGCCTTCGTCTGCTACACCACTGGGGTCTTGAGTAGGAGGTGAAAGGCCTACGCTGGAAGGAAACACTGCAGTCAATTTTAAAATACCTAAGTTGTTTATCTAGTAAAGATTTAACAAGGGGCTCTTTGCTTAACCATATGCTGTACTTTAGCTTCTTGGACTTGTGCCCTGTAATCTACTATACTTCTTAAACCCCATTTTCCATTTGCCCTCCACATTATCAACAAACATTGTGGTAACAGACCAAATATTTTAGAAAGCGAAATAATACAGACTGGCGATAACACAGATGTTTTAACAAAAGATATTCACATAGGATAATGCCATCATTTACGCCTGCTTACGTTACGCTCCTCTACTCTTTCAGAGTGAAGAATTTGATCATCCAAATGTGTTTAACAGGCTTCGATGTATAGAGCTTTTCCATAATAATTACGAATAAAGAAAAAGATACGTCACCTGTACAAACACTATAGTTTGTATTGTGATGGCAAGCCGATAGCTCATGAACGGGAATATCTCATTGACCCATCTAAGGGGCATTGTAGGCCTTAAAGCTGATGGGAGAGGTGACCTCACTGAAATTAAGTTTTCAGATGTGCTTAAGACTTTATTCTGGATTTATAAAATTTTTACCAAGTATTTTCATGTGTTCTAATATTTTTAAAACGTTTCCATTATGATATATATGTGTTCATGTGTTTTAGTTTGGATCCAGTGATCTATCACTCTATCCATCTGTCTATCTCTCTATCTGCACATTCCACATACTTCTAAGGTAACAGTAGAAAAATATTGAAAGAAAAATATAACCAATGTTCTAAATAAAGCTGAGTGTAGAGAACATATCTTGTAGGGGATATGGTTTATCGATATGTTTTATTGTTACTTATAATACTGCAGCTTGTTCAGGCTTTTTGAGTAATACTTTTATATTTGTGGTTTCTAAATCATCCCAAAACTGATAATGAAGGTATGGAGAATAATAAATCATTGATCGCTTGCTTTGATATATTTTTTTAAAATTAATATTAAATTTTACTTAATTTTTTTAAGTAAGGGCTAAAATTCTAATGCATTAGTATAATTTTTTGACAACATACAGTATTTCCTTATCTCTCTTTTTTGGATCCTACTCTGACTTTCCATAATAAATTAGAGTTAAATATTGTGTAAAATACATCATATATGTCTTTTATAATATTTTGTTTCATTTTTTTTCTATTTTATTTTCATAATTAGTATAGCCAATGCATAGAATTGTCTGCCTCATAAATGTAATATATATGTGTTTCCATGCTGAAATAATTAGAGACGTTTCCTATTGTATCTTTTTTATGTAGCTATATCCTAAAATTATGTTGATTGATTTAGTAGCCCTGAAACATATCCCTTCTACACTCTAGCTAAGAACAATATTGTTCCGCTTTGAGCCATAGACGCTTGCTGAGTTTTAGCGCTGCTCAACTGAAAAATTATTTACTAGTTTCCAGTCAGACCTATCTCTCCTGCGGTTAATGTTAATAACGTGGAGGTACAGATCAAAGAAAAATCCACAGGACAGTGTAAGGAATTTTTTTTCTGTGGCCTACACCATAAGACCGGGACATTAGACTATGATATTCAGCACAGCATTTTTGTTAGAGCTTGAAAGAATAGCAATAACGGTAAAATCTTGGTTTCAGTTGTAATATCTAAACACAATAAAAAGCCTGGATCACCAGAACATTCCTCTTTATCGACTGCGCCTGTCTTTACTTATTATCGATCTAACCAATGTATCGGTAATTGAGGTCTGTAACTTATGAGTAAACCTGCAATGACTGAGAAAATCCCATTTTGATTAGATAAATTCTTTAGGCAGACAATGACAAATCACAGCAAAGTCTGCCCTCGGACAGCTGCTTCATATTGCATGAACTTTTTGACCGCTAATAATCTTGTATGATTGCCAAGCAAACCAAAAGGTTGAAACGCGCTGAGAAGTAAGTTAATGTTCCTTTTCATTTTGATGGAGAAGAAAGCATGTCATGTACAAGAAAAACATATTTATAGTTGAAGCACATCAGACAGGATTTATTAACCTACAAATTTAATGTACATCTCGGCGTGCATCCGGCAGATGCCATTGATTCTTTGTGTCAGCTGCTACCGCAAAAATGACTAATAATGCAAATTTGTTACAAAATATGTCAGCGGTGTATTCTGTATAGTCACATTAAACAGCTTAGTGGAGCTAAACTATGCAATGCTGCTAGAGCGTTAAAACAGGAAATGTATGTGTGTATGTATGTATGTATGTGTGTGTGTATGTATGTATGTGTGTGTGTGTGTGTGTGTGTGTGTGTATATATATATATATATATATATATATATATATATATATAGTGAAGGCCATATTGTACTTCCCTATGTCTGTTTTCATATGAAAATATGGAACTTCGAAGCATGTCCCATCAAAATGCCTTTGTAATATGGTAGCCTGCCTAACCCATCCATTTTGGAAGGCCTGGCTGACCATCTAATATGTATAAGGCCGCCCAATCCCTCCTATCAATGCCAGAGAAAGATATGTGATTTGCCCAATCCTTTTGTTCTAAAATGAGATAAATCACGGCCATAGGTGTCTTGCAGTTATTTACTCTGTTTTAGGTGTAGTTATAGGTCAACTGAGCTCAACTGAAGGAATGGCTGTAGGTGGACCAAGCATCTTACATCTATCTCATACAGGGCCGTCTTTAATATTGATTGGACCCTGGGCAAGAATTTTTTTGGGCCCCCTGGATCCCGCCTTCACACACCCTAGCATACAATCACGCCCTCTACCACAACACACAGTGAATGGGTCCGCATCCGAGCCGCCAAAACGGCGGCTCGGATGCGGACCCAAACAACGGCCGTGTGCATGAGGCCTAAGCACATGCAGTCTCAGGAGTGGTCCACACCACACCCTGCCTTGCAGCCTCACAGGAGTACAGGACCAGTATCTGAACACGTATGTATGGCATAATTGGGATGCACATCACACATGACATGACACAGGTCTTTACCAGGCTGCAGACCAGCAGACACATTATTATTGCCACATGTGTCACATGCCACTACTGACTGTACAGCCATTCAGAGTTCAGACAGTTCACAGTTCCTCTTCCTTCAGAAAAGCGAGCCTGCCGTGCACTCCAGCGATTTACAGATAGAGGCAGTGGCGTTGCTATGGCTGGTGTATCCCTTTTCTCAGGGGGGCCCTCATGGTGTGGTGTGGACTGGTCATTTTCACTAAGGAATATAGTTTAACCATATGTGCAAAAGAGAAAATAAGTCAGCTCCAATCAGATATCTCTGCACAAGAGTCTTGGTCTATGTGCAGATATCTGATTGGAGCTGACTTCTTATTTTCTCTTTTGCACATAAATGGTTAAACTATATTCCTTAGTAAAAATGACCAGTCCACACCACACCATGTGGGTCTTTATTTATGAGGGCCCTCCTGAGCAAAGATTAGTAAATGTGGCCCGGTGGCCCCAGGCCACAGTTCAGCAGACAGAGAGAACCCAACCCCTTATGTCTCCCGTCTCTATAATAATCCCCCACTAATGGGGTTATTTAAATTACTGGTGGATTATTAGAGAGATGAGAGACATAAGGGCTTCTCTCTGTCTGCTTAACTATTCTTTGCTCAGGGGGGCCCTCATGGGTCAGCTCCAATCAGATATCTGCACATAGACCAAGACTCTTGGTCTATGTGCAGAGATATCTGATTGGAGCTGACATCTTATTTTCTCTTTTGCACATAAATGGTTAAACTATATTCCTTAGTGAAAATGACCAGTCCACACCACACCATGAGGGCCCCCCTGCCCTGAGCAAAGATTAGTAAATGTGGCCCCAGGCCACAGTTCAGCAGCAGACAGAGAGAACCCAACCCCTTATGTCTCCTGGGGCTGAAGCCATCTCTATAATAATCCCCCACTAATTTATGAATGGGGTAAGGGTTAATTAATAATTCGGTGACCTGACCGACTGACCGGTCTAAATTTCCAATATAAATAAAGTCAATATGCGAATGCGTGTAGCAGCTCTAGAGCCTCTAGCCTCTACCTACCTCTTCCTCCTGGCACGGCAGTGGCAGGTCTGGCTGAGTAAGGTGAGTGAGTCACTGGTGGTCACGTGAGTCTGTGACTCACCACCCAATCCCTTTAGCTCCGGAGGCGGAGACTTAGTCCCTGCTGCTGGCTGCTCCGTCGCGGCGCCACTCACCACACACCCCCTTTACCAACCACGTGACGGCGCGGACGACATGCTTGCTTGTGTAAGTTGTTCTGCATAGTGAATCGGGAAACGGAGCTCCCTTGGGCCCCCAGTTTCACCCTTTTAAACATAGACTAGTTTGAAAAGCGGTGAAAAACACCAAACGTTGCAAAAATTGACCAAATATCACAGAAAATGACGCGACCACCATGACCTTTTTTTTTAAGCCACTTAACTGACATATCTGATTTGATATGTACCTCCCTAAGTGCCTATATATACATGTATACACATGTTGGCTGTTGAAAGCAATTTCTCCCATTCCATACATGCTTGATCAACTATGGCTTCTAGATCCTGTTGACGCAAGGTAAACACCTTATATGTGGATAAAACACACTTCTATGTTTTTCCACCTTTTTTAATACAGTTAGCTCTTTTTTCTTTTGTGTTGCATTTATTCTATTTCAGTTGCAGAGTTCTGTTCTTCTTCTTTTTCCATCACCAGTCACTTACTGCTGTGTTGACCATTTCCCTGCCATAAGGGGACTCCACTAGTCCTCCGTTATCGGAGTCTGTCACTGTAACTGAGACACAATTCATAGTTTCAACAGCTCGATGAATATGATATTCCTACTTTTGCCATAAAATCCTTGAAAATATAAAAAAAAGCTTCTCTTTTCTATTAAAGAGCAATAAGTGTCCTTTAGAAAATTGTTAGGATTAATGCTGTTATATGAAGATTTGTCAAACTAAAGAGGTATGAGCTATTCTATTGTACTTTAATTGTGCTGCAAATGCCATTGTGATCCAAAGACACCGATCTGAAATTTAAAGGTACAATAAATCTAATGTGTGCAGTTGATTATTCCTTATTGTTCCCTGTAATCAGCCATTTCAAGTCCTGAAGTTCAGAATTCTGGCTTTGAAAAGTTGCAGAACAGGGCTTTACGTTTTGGGTTTGCATGCACTAAATGCAACATTTAGCATTTTTACTTCTCTTACTTTTGTAAAACTGACTCATAATAACCCCCCCCCCCCAAATTGGCTGTAGTATTTATCAATGGAATGACATAAAGGATATGATTACTTCTTAAAGGGGTTGTCTCACTTCAGCAAGTGGCATTTATCATGTAGAGAAAGTTAATACAAGGCACTTACTAATGTATTGTGATTGTCCATATTGCCTCCATTACTGGCTGGATCCATTTTTCCATCACATTATACACTGCTCATATCCAGAGGTTATGACCACCCTGCAATCCATCAGTGGTGGTCGTGTTCGCACCCTATAGAAGAAAGCAACAGCCTATGTGATCTACCACTGTCCTGGCCACCAGAGAGGCCAGCACTTTTTCCTAAAGTGTGCAAGCACGACCACCACTGATGGATTGCAGGGTGGTCGTAACCATGGAAACTAGCAGTGTATAATGTGATAGAAAAATGAATCCAGCCAGAAAAGGAAGCAATATGGACAATAACAATACATTAGTAAGTGCCTTGTATTCACTTTCTCTACATGATAAATACCACTTGCTGAAGTGAGACGACCCCTTTAATCTCACATATTTCCAGTTTTGAGAACCTCTAGCTATATGTAGTTACAGATGTGGAGATGACATTAGCACATCTTTCCATAAACCGCGCTCTTCTGAATGTCAGGTTTACGGTTCCTTTAAGAATCCATATATGCCGTGCTGGCAGAATGTCTCTATGTAAAATGTTTCAATAGGTTTCTTTGAAAGATCCTGTGGGCAGTCAGTCAATGTTAGTTATCAGATAGGCAGTGAATGCAAACAAGTAGACAGTGCCATGTATCATTCAACCATGTCATCTCCTCTTTTATTATCTGCGCCTCTGATTTCCATTCCGCCCTGAGCTGACCTTCGCTGATGTGGTGTCATATTGTGGAAGCCATTGATTAAAAAGGAGGGGCCCTTCATTGGAGTGACAGGCCTTGCCAATCTCATTAGGCAAATAAAACAAACTCAAATCATTCCACTCTGTCCTTTCAGAATCAGAAAGAATTAACAGAAATTCCTCCGTTTGCATTAGATTTCTTCGACATTTTAGGCAATGTGAATTATTCTCCGCATTAAAGCCAATGAGACGGTGCAAAAAAATAAATAAATAAAAAGTCAAATCCTTCTGAGATATGAAGCAGCACTCGGCAGATTGAGGGTAGATGAGAGAGAAAACAGGATGATTATTGATGGTCACTCTGATGTTGTGTGCTAATCTTTCTCTATTTTCATTCCTGTCCCGGGGAGCTCTTTGATTTTCTCCACGCAGTCTCTGCCTGAGCCTTCATACTTTCTTCCAACAGCAAATTGCATTCACAGTATACCGTGCCTGGAAACATACTTGTGAAAATGTAAACCTATTCTCTTTTACGGTGAAGATCTGTTTTGAAGCCACTTAGATATTATATTAGGAAAGTGCATTATCAGCAAGTGCATTATTCAGAATTAGTTTCTCTATAATCAGATGATGCCCTATGGCATAATTGAGGGGTCCATACCACCATAAATTGGATCAATAATAACTAAGTCTCCTTCTAACAAAGCTAGAACTAGTCCTGTACCTCACATGGATACAGAGATTGGAGATTCAATGCTCCAATTGCTCTGCTAGATTGTCTTCAGGCTGGCTGCTCAGGGGATGTGTCATTTTCCAGGGGGCGTGGCCTTTACTAGGGGTCATGTCCAATCTTCTGTAGAACATATGGCTGGTGTCAGTTCAATATTTAAACTGAGCATGTGCGACCACCTCAGCGAGGACAAGAAAGAAGGAAAAAGAACAAACATCAGGTGGCGCTATACAGATACATTTTATTGAATAACTCACTGACTATGCTACATTTTTAATGACATGCAATTACAAAAGTATTCAGATCCAGGTGCTGATTTCTAAAAATGTAGAATATGTTTCATATTCTTTAGCAGAGGAATCTCATGAAAGCTGCCCATACCCCTTCAATAGTCTAAAGCCTGTATTACATTGCCGGATTTTTCGGCAGATAATTGCTAATGAACTCCTATAGATTGCATTTCCCTACTGAGTTTGTATTATATACTATTTATTAATTTTTGTCAGTATGCATATATGTTAAATAAAAATTTTGTATGAACATTACCGCTGGTGTGTTGTGCAATTTATAGGAGTTCATATTCTGCGGCCGTGCGGTATATATGTTGGCTGTTTCAGCCTTTTTTGGGGTATAATAATTGCTAATGAGTGTTCGCATGAACGCTCATTAGCAATCATCTGGCAGTGTAGTACTGCCGCCGATTGCCAGATGAACCAGCAACCGCTTGATCATCAGGCAATCCATACCTCTTGACTTGTTAAAAAATTATCGCTTGCATGTGGCAGATCGTGGTGTCCAATAAGGATCTACCGCCAGGAAACCACTATACAGCATGGGGACGAGCAATGGCATAACGATCCCCAAGCTGCAGAGAAGATTGCTCTATGTAATAGCAGCGGTCTCATCCGCTAGTGAGCAGGCGATTGATGGGGGGGGGGAACGCTTCCCTCCCGACAATCGTCTGCCACATCAAGCTGTGTAATACAGAAGATTTGGCCCACAGCTATTCCTCCCAATTCCCCTATACACATAAACTCTGCCAAATATGCATGTGTTTCCAATGGGGAGAGGTGAGTTACACTGCCATATACCTCTGGTGGTGGCTTATCTTCTGTGAGAGGGTCAGACATGTTGAAAATAAACATGGGCAATCCCCCTTTCCGTCAACATCATCTATCACTGGAGAGTCAGCACATCCCTATATATATCAGAAACTTGGCAGTCTATTTGGCCAACCTTGTATCGCATCATAAGTAGCACATTCAAGTAATGGGCATTATTGAACAAAAGTCCCTACTTTTTAGCTACATTCTCAAGAACCGTTACTGGGAGTGCATTTTTAAAGGGGGGATTTTTACTATGATTGCCTATTCTTAGGATAGGTCATCAATATCTGATCAGCGGGGATCCGACACCCCACACCCGCACCAATCAGCTGTTGTTCAGTATCTCTGGTGCTGGAACTATGCCGCTCTGTCCACTGGGTCGTGAAGGGAGCTGGTTCCTGCAGCTCTGATTACATTGAAATGAATAGGAGCAGTTCTGCAGTAACCAGCTTCATCCACTACACAATGGACAGAGCTCCATAGTTCCGATGCTGATGTCTGACACCGGAGCTACCCTAAAACAGCTGATCAGTGGGGTGAAGGATGCCAGAGCCCTGCTGATCAGATCTTGATGGTCTATCCTAAGGATTGGACTTAAAGCATAAAATCCTGGACAACCCCTTTAAGGTTTATATTATGGAATATGGGTACAGCTTCTGTTATATGTGAGCCTTCTATATGATTCTATTAATCCTCCTTAATTATCTTCCCTGTATTATGCACTTAATTTAACAGTGGACACAATGATCATGCCACATGAACATACGGGTCTGATCACTGTTAGAGAAATACGCGAGTCCTACTGTTTTAAGTTAATGAAGATTTCTGCTGGTTCATTTTAACAGTAGCCATAACACCCATAGGTCAACAAATAGCATGCTGCCAATTAAAGCTCCATACAGGATCCCCAAGGAAGTTTGTTTTGTCAGTGGACCTAGTTTTAGTAAATGAGTCCCATGAGAAAATATATATTATCTAACATATCTTAACTGGTGGCTATGGTTTCAATAGGCATGCATACAGTACACACCGTATACCTATCAACAGTTTTTTTATGGCCTTTTTGCTGGTTTTAAACCTATATTACTTAGGTCTTAAAGGGGTTGTCCAATCTGAATATTTATGACATATCCACAGGTCCCGACCTCTGAGTTGTGCTCCTATCCGGTCCTAAAAACGGTGCTCTGTAAAGCATTGCCAGGAAAAGATAAGAGGCCACTCATGCTCCGCTCTCTCCATTTACTGCTATGGGACTTCTGAAAATAGTTGAGCACGCTTACCACAATTCCTGGCAGTGCACGACTGAGCCCATTCTTGAGATAGGAGTAGGTCCAAGGGATTAAGTTTAGGTCAGGTCTAATGTTCAAGCCAAACTGGAGTCAGCCTGTCAAAAATCAAACCAGATTTTTATCTTTTACAGACTCGTACGTGTTTGTAAAGTACACTTCTATGCAGAACCTCATTAAACGCCCACAGTTGTTTCCTCCAATGTCTGCTGAGTTTCTATGATAATCTATTATTAACTCTTTAGGGGGCAGTTTGAAAAAAAAAAAAGACACCAATGCAGTTTTCTGACCCAAAGCCCGGAGTGAATTCACAGGGAGTGTGAAATATAGAAGGACTTATACTTCTCCCAGCTGGATCCACTTCTGGCTTTGGTTTAAAAAACTATATCAAAAACTACAATGATGTTTAAAAAAAAAAATACTCTGTGGAACCACTTTAATATATAAAATATTAGAAGGCCTAGACACAGTAGAGCTGTGTGTACAGAGCTTGTATGAAGGTGCACAGAATCCTTGTGGCTTCATAGCATGGTGATGTCGGTACTTTTGTGCCACCACATGATACATTTACAGTACATCTTGGTTATATTCTATATGAATCCAACAGAGAAATATTGAATGCCTCTAGGAAATCAGATGTATGTGAAGTTATGACTGCCATGGTAGGGCACTGCACAACTAATCTTGTGCATCAAGACTTAAACAGATCTTTTAATATTTGGTGAGAAAAGAAACCTGGAACAATTTTTCGTATGTCTACATTATATAGCAAAACATTGCGACCCTACTTTCTGCCAACTGTATACCCCATGGAACGCTTCCTCAGTAAACAAAATGAAAAAGTTATACAGTCAGTTTAGTTTAACTCCCAATGTGCAAGCATCAAGCCAAAAGCCTCAGCATTATTTGTACAGTTTTGCACAGCATTTCAGTAATTGTATGGGAGAGCTGAAAAGCACCCATGATATTGTATACAAGTAGTCATGTGAATCCTTCCATAGCACATCTTTCAGAGGATTAGCCATAAAGTCATATTATGTTTCTGGACTGAAAACCTTATTATGGTTAATGATACAACTTAGGACCATAACATTGCCACTTTACATTTTTCATTTTTGTTTTTCATAAAACACATTTTTTTATGTGAGCTTTGGGATTAATGTTGGTCTACCGAGGGTTTTAAAATGACTGTTTTCCGAATTCCATTAGTTTAGATGTTTGTATGAGGAAATCACTGGAAGTCATGTGTAATAGTATAACGCAAACTTCATTTTGGGGAATGGTCAATTTATTGGTCAAAATAACATCAAGAAAAAATAAAAAATAAAAAAAAATAACAAAAACTAAATACGATGCCAGAGATGTATGAAAAGTAGAGTTGTTGCCTAAAGCAGCCAATTAGACGGCTACGTTCCTACCTGAACTTGCATCTTATTTAGAAATTTGCAGATATACAGTAGCTACATAGGGTTTTCTCCCCACTCTTGTAGATCTTCTTTTTAGGTATTTAGGTTTCTGCTCACACTCAAACATACTAAATGGCTAAGCGCCTTTCTACTAAAATTGCCCTAGTGTTCACTCTTAATAAAAGTGTCTACAAGACAGCAATAGCTTTTAGCTGGTGGGTTATGGTGTGATCATGTACTCCGTATATTGAATATCCACAACCAATAATGAATACTGCTATAGCATATTCTATTATAAAATAGTGCAACAAAAAGCGAGCATGGAGACATTAACACTGGCATACAGCTTAGGCTACTTTCACACTAGCGTTCGGGGCTCCGCTTGTGAGTTCCATTTGAAGGCTCTCACAAGCGGCCCCGAACGGATCCGTCCAGCCCTAATGCATTCTGAGTGGATGCGGATCCGCTCAGAATGCATCAGTTTGGCACCGTTTGTCCTCCGCTCCGCTCAGCAGGCGGACCCCTGAACGGATCCGTTTGAAGTTGACGCAATATGGCTCAATTTTCAAACGGATCCGTCCCCCTTTGACTTTCAATGTAAAGTCAAAACGGATCCGTTTGCATTATCATGAACCAAAAAAAAAAAATATATATATATTTTTTTTTTGTTCATGGTAATGCAAACGGATCCGTTCTGAACGGATCTAAGCGTTTGCATTATAGGTGCGGATCCGTCTTTGCAGATACCAGACGGATCCGCACCTAACGCAGGTGTGAAAGTAGCCTTAGTGGTTTATCACTGCATAATGCTAGTGCAATGTGTGCAGAGGTGGGCTGTCTTGGCCATAGACCCTATAGATAACTTTTCCAGCGGGCCAATACCCAGATTAGCCCTCAAGACCTCCTCATGGCCTCCTGCCCAGTACATAATGATATGATGCTCGGAACGTTACTTAATGCTAGGAGCATCCGATACTTGAGCACCTTGCCAGCAGCTGAGGTGCCCACCGGAATTCAACTGTATCTATGTCATCAGGACGATGATACAGTTGAATATAGTTGTGAGGGTAGCAGTATTTTGTGCTGCACTGAGGTATTTGTTTCAGCTGGGGCAATATTTTGTGTTGCACCACAGTATTGCTGGCCCTGTCTACTTCTGTTTTCCCTGCCTACTTGTGTTGCCATGCCTTCTGTCAGATTGGACCTGTCTACAACATGGGGCCACTTTTAGTTTTTTCCAGACCACCTTAAGTTCCCAGTCTACCCCTGAGAGTGTGTCATATTCTAAAACAAACCTGTTTAGGAACTTGTTTCAAATACTGAACTACACCAAATTGTTCTTCCGCTTTGGAGACGACACCAAAACGCTGCCTGCAGCGTTTTGCTGTCCACTTGACGAAACTGAGCCAAACTAATCCGCCCTGACACACAATGTAAGTCAATGGGGACAGATCCATTTTCACTGACCCAATCTGGCACAATAGAAAACGGATCCGTCCTCCATTGACTTTCAATGGTGTTTAAGACGGATCGGTCTTGGCTATGTTAATAAGATAATACAAACGGATCCGTTCTGAACGGATGCAGACTGTTGTATTATCTAAACGGATCCGTCCATGACGGATCCGCACAAGATGCGAGTGTGAAAGTAGTCTAAAATAGAAGTCAGTTAATGGCTGAACAACTGCTGAATGAATGATCACCTGATTAACAATAGTTTTTTCAATCCTGTCATACCCATTTTAGTCCATATCCACTCTTACAGTTGTTTAGCCATGCATGTTCGATGTCCCCGGGGGAAGGATGAACAGTATTCCTTTGAACGTTCTTTCATGGTCAAGATCATTCGTGAACTAATGACTACCGGATAAAAAAAAATTATGAGCCTGTTATTGCTGGGTTAAAAGGGTTGTTGTTAAATTCTAACCAACAAATTATCATTTTGGTTGAAATCGTCCATTTTGCTCAACAGACTAATATGTAGGCCACTTCTACTCATGGCCAACATAGAGGGTCATTGACATGAACCTTATCTCCATTACTGACCTACCATAGCTTGATGCAAACTTTGTAATTTTCTGTGAGGGGGGAAAAAGGAATCAATCCACATCCAACATGTGTTCCAACATACTGGAAAATGTATTTGCAGAATTTTAATGGCTCAAAATTGATATCTCCACATATCTGCTACAGTTGTTGGCTTGATCAGAACATCAGATCTAAAGGCCCCCAACACATATTAGTGTATTGTCAAGAATGACTGGTTCGGCTAACAGTTTAATGTGTATGGGTTGCTCCCTACTCTCCCCTGACAGATGATGTTGGGGGAACTGAAGGATGGGATGGGGTAAAATTTATATTTTCTACTAATCCTTATCACTGGGGAGATAAGCGGCCATCAAAAGTGTCTAGCATCAGCTTTCTCCTCTCTCCCCACTAAATACACATACATGTTCAGCAGATCAAAACATTCATTGTGTATGAGGCAGTTGTCAGGGAATCGGGAGTGATAGCTCTCGGCCAACAGCTATTGAATGACCGCCTTTAGATTACATCCCAGTGTTCCCTATAATTTTCAGTCTTCCGTGATTATGTTTCGATATTAGAATGTTTATTCTTAAATCATTTCCATTAAGATGCTTCCATCTGTATCCTTCCCGTGACTGATATTTATTTTTCTAACTAATTGTTTGTGTCTGCATTCAAACATTACATTTGAATTATTCATAAAATGGTCCATTTTCAAGGAACAGGCTCTTGAAGCTGGACAGCATGAGTTAAACACGAGAAAATATCAACGTTATTTTTGTTATAATGGTATAACAATTAGAAAACATATTGACCAAAACAGATGAAGATGTATTTGGATTCAGCTGCACGAATAATAGAGAGCTGATGAATCTTGGAAGACTACCAGGTTTTCTGAGCGACAAATACGAGACCTGGTGTTAGATCATCTTTATTAAAGCAGTAGTTCATGTCAGCTCATGATGTTTAGACCAGCTGAGACAGTGCCAGCTTCTGAATGTAAAAACGAAAAGAAAATCTTTATCTAAAGATTACCTAATCCCTACCTAAGTGAGAACAACTCCCGCAGGTTTCTCTGCATGACAGACAGGTTGGGTGACACTTCAGGTTTTTTTTCAAGCTAGAAATGTGCTGTTGGCCGTAATTCAATATGCGACATTTTAATCTGACATTTCACAAATATCTTTTGGATGTGGGAGACAAAAACGTGTATTTCAAAAAACAGTATTGTTTCATTTTTGTGACGCTCAAAGGTTCACCAGTAAGTTCAGTACAAGCTGATGGCATAGTAAAGATTTTTTTTTTTTTTACAACATTTGCTATTTGGTGAGGGTTCATTTAGGCATCAGATTTCTCACTAAGTTCATAAATAATTTAAAAGTCTGAACATTTCAGAAATAGGATCCCGAGCTGTCAGTCATAACAGTGGTTACTCAGAGTCTAAAAATAAAGACCTTTTTTTTTTATACATTATTATATTTATTACTATACCATATGTTATGTAAGAATGTGTAAGGCAGGTGATTGTATTGTAGACTAATCTGAATAGCCTGGTCGCATTGTCCTCTATATGGGCACAAAGCAGTAGGCACATGGGTTACAGTCTATTCAAGGCAATGTCTGCATTCATTTGGTGTGGTGTAAAAAAATGACAAAGTATGGCGCATGCTATATTTGCATCATAATTTGGAAATTTTTAAGCTTCTTGACACTTTTCTAATGTGGTGAGAAAAGGGGAGGGGCTTAGATGCACCATATTTGTCATAATGCCTCCTCCTGTGTGCATTTTGCTAGACATATTAGATACTCTTCACTTTCTTATGGCACCTCTTGTTTGGCTATGTTGCACCCAAATTTGGTGCATTTTTTACCCAAACCTTTTTTTGTAGACCCTTTTCAAAATTGCCTAGTGAGGTGCGAAAATTGCCTAAAACACATAATAAATCTGGCTCAGGGCATATACTGGTATGCCAGTTTATTGGCTCAAATTGGAAAAAAAAATTATGGTGCATTTTCCTTAGCAAGTCTTACGGTTTTGTATCCACTTCTAAGTATCCTTGTCTGTTCTCTCTTGGCTACAACAGTTTGAATGATGACCAGATATTGGAAATACTCACTTGTACTAACAATCTGAAAAAGTGGAATGCAAATATATACTTTGCAGTCTGAAGAAATGGAGCACAGAGAAAAATAAACCAAAGTCAACATTGTGCTAAGAGCAAATTCTATGTGAACATACCAAACTGGTATCTAAAAAACAAATGAGATAGGTAAACATGTCACCAATTAAATGTGAAGTAGATCTGACGGCTCATTGTTAATGGGACTGTGTAGTAAAGGTGGGTGGCCAATGCATTTTTTTTTTTTTTATCCTGAGTGATTGTCTTAAACTTTTTTTAATACTTAACATTTGAAAAATTAAACAAAGGAAATTCTAAAGTAGAAATGTCAATAGTAATCTTATGCAAAGTCATAAATAGGTGATGGGGAACTTCCAGTAAAGCCATACTGGTATGTTTGTATGTTTTTGTCTTTATTAAAGTTGTACATGAATATTAGCATATGAAGAAAATAATCTAACTGCCATAATTATCCTTTACAATCTGAACATTATGTCTCTCGTATCCATAGCTCATCACTGTGTCTATCATGCTGGCCCAAAATACAAATATCAGTCTGCTGCTAACCTAATTATTTATTTTCCCATAACCTTTATCAGTTAATCTACATTGTGCAGAACTGCATATGACTGCATTCACTCACCAGTCCCATTTCTCAATGTGGGATCACAATCTTATTTCCCAGTCTTCAGCCCACACATGCATACAACTGGGCTACTTTCTTCAGAAACAAATTATTAACCAGCTAGTGTATTTTGGAGACTAGGAGGGAAACAAAGATCCTGAAGGAAAACCACAGAACCTTCAAGGCATAATCTAAAGGTGACATGCACATTCAGAAGCTCGGCCAACAGATATTCCTCTTGACCTTCCCATCCACATGCATATCTGTTTCGGCCAAGCATAAATGCTTTAGCAGCATCTTCTCTTCCGTCAGACTAAGGTCTTATGCATAGGACCATGCAGTATGTATTTTGTGGTCAACAAACTGAGGATCTGCAAAAAATGTGTACTGGCCATGTGCATCCCGCAATTTCAGTGGACCCCATTGTAAAAATGCCTAGAACAAGAATAGGATATGTTCTCTTTTTTTTTCAGTGATCGAAATGGGGACCTATAGATGCGGACAGCACAAGGTGTGTGCATTTTTTGCGTCCCCATTGAAATGAATGCAGATAGGATGCAGAAAAATGTACAATTGTGTGTACAAGGCTTAAAGGATCAGGCATGTTGAAATTCAAAATGTGTGACCCTTCTTTCCCTCAACATCTGCCATTGGGGGAGAGTCGGGACACTACCATAAACATAAGATAATTAGGGGGTTTGGCCGAAATTCATCTAATATGTATATGTCTAATCATTCAAGATAAGCGATTCTATAGAATCCAAATTCAACCAGAATTTTTCCAAAAATTTAGATTCTATAGAATCAGAAATTTACACAACCTAATTCAAGGGAGAGAAGAGAGCGGTTTGAATCGATCTGAATAAAATTTCCTCCACTCCATGTGAATAATCTATGCATGTTTATTAAACCAGAAAAAAATAAGATGGTTGGCTCATTAGTACAGAAGGCAAACAATCCAGGTTTAAGGACAATCTTGCTGTGTCTTTTTAAGAAGAGTCATTTTGCAGCGAGCAGTGGTGCTCAGACAGTTATTGCTTATGTTTTTACTGTCTATCTGAGATAAATCTGTATGCCTGTAGCCAAGAAGAAAAAACAGCTGACAGAACCAGGGTCAGTCAGGCACTGATTCCTTTTTTATGGGAGCAGGAATGGTGTGAGCAGATAGGCTTTAGCTAAAGCATCTGTTCTGGAAGAAGTATCAGCAGAATTGCTCAGTTAGGAAAGTGGTTTTCATTACTTATGGTAATGTTAAATATGCTGCTCTGAATGAGATCTGCATTTATATTCTTATTTCTTTTCTTTGCCTTGGAAAACATCTTTTCATCCGGCTAAACACACTCTGTGGTGTAATTATCAAGCATGATTTGAAGTTGTTATTACTCTTATATCCATAGTGAATTTTGGTATATTGGAAATTGAATTTTAATAAAGATGTGGAGAACACTTCACGGTATAAACACATGAAAAAAAAGTGAAATGCAGAAAATTTGTGCATGGAAGGAATAAAAAAATATGTAAACTATGAAAGAGACTTGGCTCGCTCAAAGGAATCTTATGTCAGATTCTATCCCAGTAGGAAAAGTATACCAGCAATAGGATGAATAGTAATCTTTGTGATTTTCTATGCCTTATACACATCTTGAATATATGTGCTAATTATTCTGGACTGAATACTTTTTAGGCTACTTTCACACTAGCGTTAATATTTTCCGGTGTTCCGATCCGTCATAGGGTCTCAATACCGGAAAAAAAAACGCTTCCGTTTTCTCTCCATCCATTGTCAATGGGAACAAAACGTAACTGAACAGAATGGAATGATCCAAAATGCATTCTGTTCCGTTCTCATACCGGAGAGCAAACCGCAGCATGCTGCGAATTTGCTTTCAGTCTTGGAATGCGGAGAAAGACGGGTCCGTCCTGACCCACAATGTAAGTCAATGGGGACGGATCTGTTTTCTCTGACACAATAGAAAATTGATTCGTCCCCCATTGACTTTCAATGGAGTTCATGACGGATACGTCTTGGCAATGCTAAAGATAATACAACTGGATCCGTTCATAACGGATGCAGATGGTTGTATTATCAGTAACGGAAGCGTTTTTGCTGAACCCTGCCGGATCCAGTAAAAACACTAGTGTGAAAGTAGCCTTAGTAATGTTATTACCTATAAGACATCCTAGTTCTCTGACAAGTAAAATGGACAAGCACCATTGACATTTAGATTTGGATCTTCCTTATTCCCACGGTCCCAGGACAAGGATGAACTTGAATAAAATTTGGATTCTGGAAATTGTAGAATCTCATCTGCATTCATGTATCCGGTGATGTTTTATGTGTTCAATCATCATATTTTACTAGACATAATTACAGCCATTTTATTTACATTTCAATAATTATGAGAAGGAAATACGTTATTCCTTTTTTTTTTGTACTTGATTAATGTATTCTTTCCAAATTGTTTCTCTGCATCCAAAAATCATTACAAAAATTATACATCACATTTGGCAGAAAAAGATATTACATTCTTGATTTTTTTAGTTACTGCTGCAGCAAGTATTGTTTTTCAAAAAAAAATTACTTTATGACAAATTACTTTGTCACAAACCACATTTCTTTGTAAGTAGTGGGTGAAATGACAGGGGAGCAGTGATTGCGCGGCTACTTATCATTTTACCCCTCAGATTCTGTGTTTATAGCTGATCGCGGCATCTGACAGCAATAATACAGTAGAGTAAAATTTTAAAAATGTATAAATAATACTTACCTGGTCCATTTGCTTGCGACTGACCAGCCGTCACCATCTTGCTTGCACTACTTTTTTGAAGTGCGGAGGCACTGAGAGAAACCCCACGGAACCACTAAGGAGTGCCTCTGTTCCACCCCGGACCTTCCAGATTGCGGACCCATTCAAGTGAATAGGTCTGCATCCATGATGCAGGGTGCACATGGCCAGTGCCCATATATTGCGGAGCCGCTGTTTGTTGTCCACAATATGGGCATGGCTGGGCAACAGCCGTGTGTATGAGGCCTAACAATGTGGCATAAATATTTCCACTGTGCACTTATCTGCTTCCTGGAGCTGGCTCCTTCTCCTCCAGGCCTGCCCACTGGGCTCTCTCGATGTCAACATCCGGTTTGGCATCGCCACAGCCAATCACTGGCTGTGGCAGAGACTGGATTCCCTTGTGTCACATGACCTTTTGTCATGATGTAAGGGAAGCTGGTCAGCAGGGCCGGTACAAGGCAGGGGCCGAAGGAGCGGGTGCCCTGGGCGCTACCATTTGCGGACAGGAGGGGGGCGCAGGTGAAGTGCCAGCAGTGTACAGCTTCACTGTACCACATTAGCCAAGCGCCACTTGCTGTGCTTGCTGTGCTGAGTGCGCTCCTGCACCCGCCTACACCGTCCACACCAGCCATGTCAGCGCTGCTCCTTCTCTCCCCCTATGAATTTTGTGCCGACTGCGCTCCTGGCTCGGGCTCCCTTTCCTCCTCTGCGTTTCCTCGCCCCCCCCCCCCCCCATGGAGGATTCATTTGGTTGATACCACCGGCGTGCGCCGTGTGACGTCACGCGGCTCACGCCGGAGGCGAGGTGTGAGGTGAGAGAGGGAGGACTCTCGCAGCCTACAGGGAGCTGTGTCGGCGCGTGAAGAACAAGCCACGAGGAGCCTGCCTTCACTAGCTGCTACTCACACACAGACTGTAAAAAGTAAGAAAATAATGTAATACAAATAACAAACTAATTTTTTTCTTAAAAACGGGGGAGGGGGGGGGGGCGCAGTTTGCCATCTTCGCCCTGGGCACCAAATGGCCTTGTCCCAGCCCTGCTGGTCAGTCATTAGCTGTGGAGATGTCAAACTGGATGTTGATATCAAGGGAGCCCAGAGGAGCATCGCAGGCCTGAAGGTGAAGGAGCCGGTAATTAGAATTAGATTGTTCAGGAATACCAATAAACCTAGCAGCAGAACATCAAATTTTATCAGGGCCTTGCTTGCATGTACGTAAGTTAAAAGTTTGGATAAGTCATCAATATCGCATCGGTGGTGGCCTGCCACCTAGCACCGACACCGATCAGTTGTTGTGGGCAGCTGTGGTGCTGTAAACTAACAAGCCCTGTATGCTGTCGTTTCTGGCACTGGTGTATTGAGGCTCAGCCTCCATTTACTGGCATGAGAGCTGATCTACAGACCCCAGCATGGCCACTACACAGTGTACGGAGCTGTGTCCAGCTCCATACATTGTATGATCTCCAGCGCCACAGCAGCCAGTAACAGCTGATTGTTGGGGATGCTGAATGTTAGAATGCCACCAAGCTGATATTGATGACCTGTCCAAAGGATAGGTCATCAATCTCTGTAGCCCTGTGAACCCACTGAAAGGAATAGCTATTGGCAAGCTGACAGCTAACTTGGGTGTATAGCCACCTTAAATGTTTTTCATGATTCCATAATTTTTTAGTTCCCCTAGCATGTTTGACCTAATGCAAGAATCAGACTTACCGGGTCCCTGCTTCTCTGGTCCTGTACCCTGACTGGACTCTTCTTCCAGCAGTCTTCCAGTCACTGGGTTGTTTACTTCTGGCCAGACTACAGATGGGGGCTTACTAAATACTGATTAAATCATGGAAAACCCCTTTAAGTGGAAGATTTGTCAAAACAGCAACATAAATGTAATATCAATAATGATCATTGCTCATGGCCAGATTGTTAATGTTGTCATCTCCATGGCCTTATTTACTAACATCCATGCTTTGACTTTCAGAAATGAATTGTTGTTTATCGAGAGCCTCTGTGCATTGGTCTAATAATTTGGTTTTCGTTAGTTTAGTCTGGCTGAATTCTGAACTATATTATTGAGTGAAAGCTATCAATGCCAATTAAGATTAGCCTGAATTCAGCAAAGACGTGATAAGGAAAAAGTGAATTTTAAAAGAAGCCCAGTATCAGCTGAAAAAACAGCAGGATGAGGTCACTATTTGCCTGGGCTTTGACATATTTGTGGTTTTCGAGAATGAGCAATACCACAGTACAGCCTGTTCTGTGCCAATGCCGTAATGCACAGCACGCTAACTTCTTGCACCTAGGGGATCACATTTTTAAATTGAATTAGAACTCAGCTTGCCCATTATTAAAACACATCATAAACTTCAAGAGAATATTTTCCATGATATCTTGCCATCTAACATTACTCTTGCAAATGGGCTCACATGGCACTAATATATGTGTGGATATAATTTTTGAATGACTGATTCCAGTTTAAGGCTATCAGTGTTGAGAGTTAGCTGAGAAAGTTATCTGGCACATTTTCTTCCAGCGTTATCATGCAGTTATGTCTGATTTTCATTAAGATGTCCCGCAGTTGGTATCCACACCACTGTAGTTATTAGTTTAGACTGCCGGAGATGACCCAACTCCTTGAGCTTCCTTCTCCGTTGTGTTTATTTTTCCTTGAGAGCAGGGAGCGCTTACTAATAGCAGAGGTAAAAAGGTTACTTCCTCATGGGAGGCCTGGGAAGCAGCAACAGACAAACAGTAAACCTGTTGGTTAGCTCATATCTTTAGTGTAGTTTTTATTTAAATTGTGTCATTTGACGCCACACGATAGACTAAAACAATACTTAGGAAAAAAAATGCACTGATCAGCATGAAAAATAGACAGTAAGCAAAACACTGGATTTTCCTCCAACTTGCCCAATCAGTTAATGTTTGTGATCATCAAATCATATTTTTGCACGTATTAGGTCTAATGTCCGTGGGCGAAATGTCAATATCCAGTATAAAACTGAAAATCCGGTGTAAAAGGACACTAGGGGAGATTTATCAAAACTGGTGTAAAAGAAAACTGGCTTAGTTGCCCATAGCAACCAATCAGATTCCACCTTTTCATTTTCCAAAGGAGCTCTACAAAACAAAAGGTGAAATATGTTAGTAGTTAGGGGCAACTAAGCCAGTTTGATAAATCTCCCGTTTTCATATGTCATAGAGATATATAATGAATGATGAGAGTCCAACTGATTTCTAGAGCAAAGTGAGAGAAGCTGCAGGGGGATGGAATCGACATAGGCCCATACATTTTGTATTGAGTCCGTCTTGCTTCCTCTCCTGCAATGAGGAGCAATTGCGCAATGCTCAATCATTTCTCTTGCCTCATTCTAGCAACTGATGGGAGTCTGAGGACTCAGATCCCCACCTTTCATATGTCTCTGTGATATATAAAAAGCTTGTTGAAAACTCGGTAGGGGAGGTTTATAAAAACAGCGGGGAAAAAAAGATCTGGCTTAGTTGTCCATAGTAACCAATCAGATTTAACCTTTCATTTTTCAGAGCTCCTTTGGAAAATGAAAGGTAGAATCTGATTGGTTACTATGGACAACTAGGCCAGTTTTTCCTTTACACCAGTTTTGCTAAATCTCCCCCAGTGACCTTTTAAACCAGTTTTTCAGTTTTATACTATATATTGACATTTAGACCATGGTTATTAGACCCACTATCTCTATGGCCCCATTCACATGTCCTCAATTTCATTCCGCATTTTGCGGAACAGAATTGCGGATCCATTCATTTCTATGGGGCCGCACGATGTGCTGCCCCGGATACCGAATTGCGGACCCTTCCCGGTCCATAATTCTGTTCCTGAAAAAAAAAAAATAGAACATGTCCTATTCTTGTTCGCAAATGCGGACAGGAATAGGCATATTCTATTAGTGCTGGCAATGTGCGGTCCACAAAATGCGGAACGCACATTGCCGGTGTCCGTGTTTTGTGGATCCGCAAAACACGCTACGGACGTGTGAATGGAGCCTAAGACATATCAAAGCTTTGCTGAAAACTCAGTGATCCTTTAACCTAAAACCCCCATCTCAAAATGTTCCTCTGCCAATCTTGCTTTAACTATGTTCACACTGTTATGGGAGCTTCTCCATCAGTAAATCCGTCAGAGCAACAAAATGATGGAAATCATGACAGATAGTCATGGGGTCCTTCAGTCACTTTTTGGAACTTTAATTGGGTTGACCAGTCAATTAATTGTCCCAGAATGGTGTAAAGTGATAAAGTTATTTTCTCCTTTACAACCATTTAAATGCTTCACAGTCCCTCACCAGTCTCTACTTCCTGGTCCCTCTTGACATACAGGAAATGACAGCTCAGCCAATCACTGGCCAGAACAGTTACCCTCCTCCTCCTGTGATTAACTGATCCGTCAATATCCTGCATGTTGGGGGCAGGAAGCAGAGACCAGAAGGGAAATATAATGTGACATAACGGGAGCAGTAGGGGATTGATAAGTTGAGTTGACATTTTATTATTTCTAATTTTTATTTTTATTTGTCTGGACAACCCCTTTAAATCTTTTATCTGTTACAGTAAATCTGACAAACTGGCATTGATTTAATTGGCCCTTTGTTTTGATTGTTGCCAGGCTATGACATTTGGGGCTTGATTTAGAAAGTAAATCCATTAGGAACAATTCTCATGTTTGATTATGTTACATTCAGCACATAGCACTTCCAAGTAATTCTTCACAGACGATTAAGATACTTCATATAGGCTATGAATGACATCAATAAAGCACATTTTAGTGGCAAGTCTTTGATATCTGTCAGCTTAATCAAGGGAGTTTTGTAAAATGACGCTTTTTGGAAATGTGTAATAGCTGGAACATGTTATTAATGTACTTCAGAATCAGTGCATTTTGAGAACATTAAAATCCATTACTTTTACATCTGCTTTTTAACATTATTATGTGCTTTGAACAATAATCCCCCCTTTTAAAAGGAAACCACTTTGCCATGTGTGTAATTATTAAACGGCTCTTACATTTAACACACGCCAGGCAAAATCTAATTGTAACAATGAGAATGTAAAACATGCCTCATATGGAGAAAGCAAAATTCTAAAAATGTTACCTATGTTGGCTGCTGTTTTAGAAATGTCTCCATTTTTAGAGGTCACTCATTTTACATGTGACTGGAAGACATTAAATATGAACCAAACTCTACTTCAAAATGTACCCTAGTAATGTATTACCTGACAAAATATCTAACCAAAAGTTCTTAAAAGTATTCTCAGTATGGCCTTACTTAGAAAAGTTTGATTCATTGCATCCTTAGGCTAAACTTCCAACCAGTTTGTCTGAAGCCAATTATCTTCGTCATTTCTGTTGGAGGTTGCAACATTTCAATTCTTGACTTAAGTGGTGTATTTTATAGAATGTGTTATGTGTCATATAGTAGAATAAAAAAATGGAGCCTTATAGCCATGTGGTTTATATTTTATGTATGATGGTTATGTGGGATATGTCAAATTGACTGCATGTCTTCTGATACGTTGGCTGGTTGTGGTGAGAAGTAGTAAATTGGGCCATATATTGGTAGATTTTAGAGGACCTATCACCATAAAGTGCAGTGGAATCTGAGAGCAGTGCTGGCAAAATCAGTAAAACCTGTAATTTATACATTTGTGCATTTTCTTTTTTCTAACGGCTATCGATACAAGAGGGAGGGGTTATCAGTGACATATCTATCTCTATATACACACTTATACACAATGCTGTTAATCACTGATAGCCCCTCCCTCCGGTACCGATAGCTATTCACAGGAAGTGGAAAAAACTAATATATAAATGTGTAAAATACAGTTTTACTGAACCTTTTCCCAACAAAAATATATCTCAATCCACTCAAAACCTTCTTCCCTATAACAGGGTGCTTTCAGATTGCACTGCGTTTTGTGGTTACAGGGCCTCTAAGTGTCCTTTATGACGATGATAGAAAAGCTACTTAATCTAGTTAGTCTTTCAAAAAATATTTCTATACATGCGACTATTATTCGTCCGATTATTGGGAATAATGTATAAACATTTGTTTCAGATAATCGGCCCATGTGAAGGTGCCAGTAATCATCTGTGCAAATGCTCATTCATTGGATGAATTCATAATTTAATCTGACACACAAATCGTGGTTTGTGGGCAGCAGATCGTCCTGTGTAAACAGCCATCTGCTGCCCAGAAGCAATGCGTAGAAGGACGAACAATTGCAGTAGCCTCCTTTGTCTTCATACAGGGGAAGTGTTATCTGCATATAAATGCAGCTCTCACCTCCTCTAACGACTAGGTAGTTATTAGGAAGGGATGGCTGCTCAGTCACTATGTGTAAATGTGCCTTCAGTCTATAATTTATACACTTATGTTTGGCAGGCCAGGCTTTTATATTAATTTTAGAAATGATCAAAATTGGGGAAATACATCAGGAGATCCAGTGAACATTTAGTATGTTGTACGTATCAATATATTACTTTGTTTTAACAAAAACTAATACCAGCAGCCCAGACAGTTTTAGAATAAGGGACATGGTTAGAACATTACTTTAAGATTCTGGGTGCCAAAACAAAGTTTGTAACAGGCCCAACACCTGCCATATACTATTTATAATACTGGTGTCTTCTTATGAGACAAATAAGGCTACTTTCACACTGGCGTTTGGTGCGGATCCGTCATGGATCTGCACAGACGGATCTGCACCGATAATACAACCGTCTGCATCCGTTCAGAACGGATCTGTTTGTATTATCTTTAACATTGCCAAAACGTATCCATCTTGAACACCATTGAAAGTCAATGGAGGGCGGATCCGTTTTCTATTGTGTCATAGAAAACGGATCAGTTTGGCTCAGTTTCGTCACATGGACGGACGCTGCAAGCAGCGTTTTGGTGTCCACTTCCAAAGCGGAATGGAGCGGAACGGAGCCAAACTGATGCATTCTGAGAGAATCCTTTTCCATTCACAATGCATTAGGTCAAAACTGATCAATTTTGGAGCGCTTGTGAGAGCCCTGAACGGATCTCACAAACAGAAACGAAAACGCTAGTCTAAGTAGTCTAAGCCTTTGGATCACCTCAGGTACCAGGGCCCAGGTGCTACTGCACCTTTGCACACTCTATAGATGCACCCCTGGATTTGGATCCTATAAAATTGGAAGCCATGATGTCCATGTAAACAGAGCCTTTTCTGGACCCTTTATAGGAACTGAAAAGTTCATGAATAGGACAATATATTTTAATACCTCAGATATTACTTTGTTACAATAAACCAGTGTACAGTTTCAGCAGTTTTATAAAATCAACTATTTTTGTGAACTTTTTCTTTTACTCATTTGCTCATAGTATGATCTTATAAACATCTGCTCAGATATAGGAATTAAGTGGCTAGACAAAGCGACATTTACAGTAACTCTGCCTGCATGCTGAGTAAATTACCTCCTGAACTCCTGGGACAGGTTTAGTCATTTACCTTTACTTCATCTGTACTGATTTGTATCTTTTGTGGTATTCTGGTTTGTCTGCATTTCATTTGCATTAAGCAACCTTGTGGTTGTTCGCGTTGACATTCTACAGTTGTTTGAGGTAGAACTTTTGCCAGTCTCATTTTATGGATTATAAACTCAGTGAATTTGTATACAATTTATCTATACAAGGGAAATGGACTAAAACTTTGCTTGACAGTAGAACTAAAAAATGGACCCTCTTGGTGGGTCAAATGCCTGTTATCTAGGGAAGTGTCAATGCTTCAGTGTTCTCTGTACAATCAGTAGCTTAGGCGGCGATAAGATGAGAAAGTGCAACCATCAATCTTTTAACTTATAGATTAGCGAATGACTTTGCTGACACTAGAATCAATTAGATGACTGTGGGTAAAACAACCCAAGCCGTTCACATTCTTCATCTTACTGCAACGCCAAATTGATGGAACAGATCACAATAAATCAATTTTCAAACTATACAATAAAATGCATGACAGGTTGTATCAAAGACTGTCATTCAGATCCATTGAGGAATGCTGTCCTCCGTGCTGTCTAGGAGCAGATATCACATGGAACGTTTCAGTGTGTTCAAAGCATATGACTTATTTCTGCTATTGCTACTAATAGCCACACGCAAATCTCTCATTTTTTTCTATATAGTCACAGGAGAATTTTGTTATATAGCCCATGAGATAATTTCCTATAACGTATGTGTTACATATAAACCTGGTCATACACATTAAATTAAATAGATTATCCATCAAATTCAAAACTCTCTTACTCACCTGGAGGACTTTCCTTTCTGTGGGTGGGCAGCAGCTCATTGAGCACTTGCATCTCCCAGGATGCACTGCAATAATTGTTAACCTCTTTCTTCTCTGCACATAAAAATAGTCCCTCACATATATATAGCCCCAGAGAAACATCTGGTATGTAATGCGCCCACAATTTTCTTCCCTATTGTCTAGAGAGAGATAGCTATATATTTCTTTACATTTAGAAGTAGGGATGACTGAATGTAAGGTGACTGTGACACTTCATCTGCTTCTCGTTGAAAGCACAGCACCAGTACTAATGGAAGGAACGGAGCAGGGGAGCTACTGAGCATGTTAGTCCACCAATAAGTGCAGGAGAAGGTAGACCACAAGGATAAACAGCAGGGGGCGCTACCAGGAAAATATAATGTACATAAAATTGGAACAACATTTTTAATACACGCATAGTGCAGTAATGCTTCATCTGAAATGCCATATTCATTGCACGGCAATATTTTCATGGGATAATATAATGTTGACCACCAAACCCACCATTGAATATGTATGTGGCCTCCTGACTATCCCCCAATGTCAGATTTCAGAGGACAGAAGGATCAGCAAGTAGGTTTCATCATAAGTCGCTTCCAGAGCATCTTGCCCCCCTCCCCCCAATCCGAATACATGTGTTCTTGACATCTAATATGTATGGCCAGCCTTAATCTATGGAGACATAAATACTAATCTGTCACACAATATTCATACCTCCATAGACTTAAGGGACCTTTACACTGCCCGAACATCGGGAAAATTATCGCAAACAAGCTTTTGTAAGAAAGCTCATTAGCGATAATCTGCCCGTGTAAAGGTGTTGCCAGTTACCCGATAAACGAATAGAATCGTTGGTGCGGACACCTAAATCATCGTTTGCCAGCAGCAGATTCTGGTGTTCAATCTGCACTCTGCTGCCGCTAAACAATGATTCTGTATGGGAACAAGTGCTGGCAATAGCGATCACTCCTCCCCATACTGTGGAGGAGATCAGTGCTTGTAAATTCAGCGGTGTCCTCCACTGACAAGCAGATGATGATCGGGACAATCGTCCTCTCACAGGCCTTTTATATGTGGCAAACAGATAATTTACTTGTTTGTGGAACGACAACTAGACAAAGTTGCTAATTTTAATTTCATTTTCTGCTTGTACTTTTGATGAGATCATATATATATATTTAAACAGCACCCCCCAAGTGGAATTACTCTATTGAGTAAGTTATACAGCAGTATGCTGCTCTTACATGACTGGGCCCTTAGAACATTTTCCAAAAACTTGATTACCTCCTCACACAAAAATCCATCATGCTGGGCCTGATGTAAATTTTTTCCACTAGATGGCACTACAGAGAGCTAGTCTACATATTTTTTTCCCCCAGGGATCATTGTCTGACCTATAAAGCTTCCTATATCTACTGTGACACTCTCCAAAACAAGAAACCGCAACCCTGAAACCCTTTTGTTCCAAATCTTGGTGTTGAACAGTACATTGTCTCACTATGGTCAGACAAATTGGAATTTTTGTTCCATGGTAAGCTATGTTCAAGGATTAGTGCAGGTAGGTAGGCCATATCTAAGAACTACCTTCTATAAATCCTTCATCGTTCTGAATTTAATGAGACAACAAAATCTGTTTCATGTTTTTTTTTTTTTTTATCCTAGATAAGCTTTCAGAGCTCTCCGCAATCACATGCATATTCCATGTCATCAGTTATGAGCGAGATCATTATCATATTACATTATACATGACAGTCCCTGGTTGCAGGCTTCTCTGAGATGATCTGACCAGAACAGCGCTGATACATATAGCAGTGCCCTGGTTTAATGAAAATAAGTCTGTACTTTTCCCCAGGCAAGCAGAATATAAGACATAGCAGGGACGATTGCGGAGAAGCTGTTTCTAATGGAGCATACCCTCTAATTATTGTATTTAAAATTACAGGAGGACTATTCCACTGGTTGTAAAACTACAAAGTTAATGACGGAAATCATTTAAACTTTGAGTACCTTATGAAGAGTGGATGGTTTCATTTTTCAGCATATAAACCTGTAATTTGGCTGCTCCATTGCAGAAGCTAGCGTTTTAACTCTCACCATTCTGGCAAACAGTCCCTGCCATGCTTGCACCTACATGTTTACTTTAAAGGAATAGGATCTAAGCAGGCTTCCATGGATCACAATATGTTTGATTCAGATGTTCCTTTCAGGCATAATGTGCTATAAATGGCCAACTTTGTGTAATTATCTCTGCAAGGAGAAGAGACGGCTGAGCCTGAAATTTAAGTCTAGCAGGCTACCTGGATTGTGAACCCCTACAGTTTGCCATACAGCACCACATACGAATGTTCTTTACAGTCTGCACAGGGACAATGCTCATTTTATACTTCACCTTCTGCTTTCGCATGCTACCCAATTCTTCTTTAAGACATTTCTACAATCCCTTAGTCCTTGAAATGAAACATGTGTGCTGTAGTCAAAGCACTACCACTGATTAAAAATAATAGTAATAAAAGCAAAAAACAAGGCAGAAACACAATTTGAAAATGTTGGGCCCCTTTTCTTAAACAGATCTAAGATGATTAAACAAAATAGCAATCTGTGAGGCAATCACGGCCAATCTGGCGGCATGTTGGAACACAATTATCTCATTTTCTACAATAATTTCCTGAACTAGCCTGATTGCTGTTATTCCACCATTTTCTTCTTTATTTTTATATTTATTTATTTTCATGCTTTTTTTTTTTTGTAACATTTTCATTTCTCTCCCTGCCTCTGTTTTTGTAATGTACTTCGACTTCTGCGGCTTAAAGATTGTTGAGAGAGGGAAATGGAGAGTGAGAGTTGTTAAATCTGTAATTGATCCATTTGGTTGCAACCTTGACCTACTTCTGAGTAAAAATCCCTTCTAGTATAAGTTGGTCAACTCATAAGGGGACTCTGTTAAAAAATAAATGTAAAGTCACTTTAAATGAAGGGTGTGCCCTTCAGGCAAAATGTTAATGAAATACTGTGTAAGTTTTACCAATTTCCCACAGAAATGGACATAGAGATTATGGTATAATTTAATATATTGCATTTAGATTCATTTCATGTATATGGTGTAATTTCATTTTGAGTGATAATATTTTGGCATAATACTTATTTACATAAAGGTATTAATATACATAAACAACCCAATAGAATTATTGAACTATTTATTACAATTTAGATCACAATAAATATTTATTATTGCTTTTAAAGCAATGAATATATAAAAAAAAAGCGAAGTAATTTGCTTCTGTACCAGGGCGAGACTACAGTTGATTAGCATGTAAATTTCCCAAAGTGGTTAAGTGTATTGTAGTTTATTTCTGTTTTAATTAAACACGTTGTAACCAGGAATAGAGCTTAACAATTCTATTTTACATTACAATATGTAGCACTGCCTTCTCTCTCTCTCTCTTCACCATTGCTTGAGATTACTTGTAAGAAATTATATCTATCAATAAAACAAAACATATTTGATTTGCAATTAAACTGCAAGCTTCATCTATTAAAAGTGAAAAATGGCATATAGTATGGGAGATACTTTTCTTCTTATTCAGTGGTGGCCTATAGCTTACATTTGACATGTTACCCATTAGTTTTTAGTTCTAGCAGCATTATGAATCCAGGTATTTCCTGTCTGTGTGTTTTGAATAGGGTGTGAAAGTCTTTTTTTCATTTTAAAGCAGAACATAAACTTCAGATACCTGGTGACCACCAGGTATCTCTAGTGACCTCCTCGCCAAAACATGCATTATGGGCTCCGACGAGTGCTCTTGTGTTCTCATGACGGGAGTAAGCTGCTACCGTACTCCTCTGGTGGAGATTTATCTTACTGAGAATAAAAGACTGGGCATGTTAAAATCCATCTGCCTGATCTTCAGTATCTCTCTGCATCTGCAATAAGATTAGAGTTGGAAGGCCAACACTTCAGATGATTGGCTGCTCCTGCTGACACATGACTCCTTTTAACCAAGCACCTGGATACTATCTACATCAAACAGTATATAGTTGGACTTTTTATGTATGTATTTAAGTATGTACTTTTGTGCTGTCCATGAAAGGGCATGTCTCCTGTAATCTCAATAAAAAAAATTCTGACACGCAAAAACATTTTTCATTAATTTATAGCGAAGTACAAACAATAGTTTTCAGGTCTCCCCAAGCCTTTGTTAAATGACACTTTTGAAAGAATTCCTCTAAACATAAAAGGGATATATTCATAGTATATAAAAAAGAGAAGTTGGAGGAGTTGCCCATACCAACCAAAGAGGGCAATGTCTTTGTTTTCCCAATCTGATGTGATTAACTATTATGGGCAATTCCACACTTTTTACTGTATTCTATGTCTTTTTATATCTTCTCATTTCTAGAATTTACAAATAAAGTAAAAGCATCCATTATACTGGATTAAAAATGGTCCAATACATATCAAATCTAATTGTTCAAGAGCTTCTGCGTTTTGGTCAGGCTTCTAAATGCCTTGGTGCCATGTTCTACAAGTGAAGCATAACTCCTCATTCCTTAGGAATGTCTCTATGGCGAGAATCAGTTGTGAGATGACTTTCTTTTGAAAGGAGGCAGAGCAGTGATGGAGATAGTCTTTTATGAAGTAGTACATAGTCATGGAGATCTATCTTTTTAATATATCTCGCCCTTAATCTGATTAATCAGTTATGACTTCTTCTTTTCAGAGAACAGCTCGATTCACACAGAAGGCTTTTTTAACGTTTTAGTCTGCTTTGATTAACCACCCGTGTCTTCTTTTGGAAAAGAAGCTATGAAAGACTTCAGTTTTTCTGTTTGCTGTATTTCGAGGATTAATGGGAAAAAGTCATGCTTTGTCAGAAGACAGTTTTTCATGTTAACAGTTGCAAAACAAGGAGTTGCTCTCTCCTGGGACTTTTTTTTCCCCTAAGAGACAGTGATGCCCTTCAAGCCTTTGTGAAATGTGGGTATAAATCAAAGTTTCAGACGTGAATTCAAAATTACGGCATTTTCTAATATGCAAACAGGCTTAACTTTAGTGATTTAAATCCATCAAGACCAACCATAAGCTGTCATTCACATCATTGAATGTCTCCCCCTTTTTTATATTGGTTCAAGATCACCGCATGGTTTTTCAAAAGATTAGATTAGAAGTTACGTTTCCCTTGGCTTCTTTCACAGCGTCATGCCCAAGGGGATCTTTAATAGGCATTAGTTAGGCCCGAAAATTGAGAAGACATTTGTGAAGCCTATTTGATGTCTGCTACAGAATTGTCTATTATATTTTTTCCAGTGTGTGTGTGTGTGTGTGGGGGGGGGAGATAAATCTTCTTAGGAGAAAAAGCCTATAATCTCCCTCTATCTTTTAAATAGGGATGGCAGAGGTTGATGGCACGGGGGTCAATATCCTCAATGTAAGCTGTCAAAAACATTTCAAAATGGCTGAATAGAAATGTAAAAACTTCTAAATATTTGTGCAGAAATATTTTTGTCAGATACCTTTAAGTTCCTTTGTAGTTACATAAAATATTTTTATTGCTACTGACATTTTTTTATTTATTCTAGAAAATGTATTCTAACTGGAATGAAATGCAAGTAATTAGTGTCTATAGAGATTAATTTTTGTTGCTGTGGATTTCTCTCTTGTGAAGATAATAACTTATTATCTTGTAAGCAAAAATAAATTAGGTAATTGCGACTGTTGTGTTACATATTCTGGCTCTACCAGAACTCTGCAATCTGGAAGATCTCAGGGATCAGTGAGTAACAGAACCTTTAACAATGTATTAAAGACTTGCTTTCCCATGAGAACCCATCTGCTGTATTTGTAAGATGATAGGTGCTACAACTCCTATCACATACGGGATTCATTTTGGCTTCCCTAAGCGCAGAAGGTAATGGTCTTATGTGGGTTATAAATATCTCTCAAAGAGCTAATTGCTGAAAAATTAGCGACGGTGAACATTGGCTTGTTATAAAATGATCATTAAAGTAGACCTAAATAAGCCATTTTCTTTGGTGAACCAATATCTTTGCAGTGTGCAATGTTTTACAGAGGGTTTCCAGTGTGTTTTATAGTGTGTGTGTGTGTGTGTGTGTGTGTGTGTGTGTGTGTATATATAGATAGATAGATAGATAGATATATACTTATTGTGGAATAGGTCTAATAGGTTAGAAATACAAACTGGATTCCAAAAAAGTTGGGACACTATACAAATCGAGAATAAAAACTGAATGCAATGATGTGGAGGTGCCAACTTCTAATATTTTATTCAGAATAGAACATAAATCACAGAACAAAAGTTTAAACTGAGAAAATGTGCCATTTTAAGGGAAAAATATGTTGAATCAGAATTTCATGGTGTCAACAAATCCCCCAAAAGTTGGGACAAGGCCATTTTCACCACTGTGTGGTATCTCCCCTTCTTCTTACAACACTCAACAGACGTCTGGGGACCGAGGAGACCAGTTTCTCAAGTTTAGAAATAGGAATGCTCTCCCATTCTTGTCTAATACAGGCCTCTAACTGTTCAATCGTCTTGGGCCTTCTTTGTTGCACCTTCCTCTTTATGATGCGCCAAATGTCCTCTATAGGTGAAAGATCTGGACTGCAGACTGGCCATTTCAGTACCCGGATCCTTCTCCTACGCAGCCATGATGTTGTGATTGATGCAGAATGTGGTCTGGCATTATCTTGTTGAAAAATGCAGGGTCTTCCCTGAAAGAGATGACGTCTGGATGGGAGCATATGTTGTTCTAGAACCTGAATATATTTTTCTGCATTGATGGTGCCTTTCCAGACATGCAAGCTGCCCATGCCACACGCACTCAACCCCATACCATCAGAGATGCAGGCTTCTGAACTGAGCGTTGATAACAACTTGGGTTGTCCTTGTCCTCTTTGGTCTGGATGACATGGCGTCCCAGATTTCCAAAAAGAACTTCGAATCGTGACTCGTCTGACCACAGAACAGTCTTCCATTTTGCCACACTCCATTTTAAATGATCTCTGGCCCAGTGAAAACGCCTGAGCTTGTGGATCTTGCTTAGAAATGGCTTCTTCTTTGCACTGTAGAGTTTCAGCTGGCAACGGATTGTCAGATTGTTCCAGATTCTCTGAATCTTCGGATGATGTTATGCACAGTTGATGATGATAGATGCAAAGTCTTTGCAATTTTTTGCTGGTTAACACCTTTCTGATATTGCTCCACTATCTTTCTGCGCGACATTGTGGGAATTGGTGATCCTCTACCCATCTTGGCTTCTGAGAGACACTGCCACTCTAAGAAGCTCTTTTTACACCCAATTATGTTGCCAATTGACCTAATTAGTGTTAGTCTTCCAGCTCTTCGTTATGCTCAAATTTACTTTTTCCAGCCTCTTATTGCTACTTGTCCCAACTTTTTGGGGATTTGTCGACACCGTGAAATTTTGAATCAACTTATTTTTCTTTTAAAATGATACATTTACTCGGATTAAACGTTTGATCTGTCATCTACGTTCTATTACAAATAAAATATTGACATTTGCCATCTCCACATCATTGCATTCAGTTTTTATTCACAATTTGTTTAGTGTCCCAACTTGTTTGGAATCCAGTTTGTAATGTTAAAAATATTATCATTACTCATCTCACTGATCTCTGCAGATCCCGCTGCTCTCCTCTTTTGGTTAGCCTCCTCAGTCAGTGATTGACAGTGGACACTCCAAGCCATTGGACCATTAAGTGGAGAGCAGTGAGAACTGGTGCAGGATCAGAATGGCAGAGCTGAGGGACCAGTGAGGTAAGGGATGATAATTTTTTTATTTTTAAACCATGCCACATTTTTTATTTTTTTTTATTATTGCTCCAGAAAACCGCTCTAAGGGTACAGCCACACATTCAGGTCTCCTGATGCAATTTTGGTAGTCAATTTTAAAGGGCGGATACTGCTTCTCTTCCTTTTTCGAATTCACTCTTGGCTTTGGATTCCAAAACAGCATTAGGAACGCTGAACTTGTGTCTATATCATAGAAGATTGAGGCATAATGCACCTAATGCCATGTCAATTTAGTAGCTTGGAGTAAAAATGAGAAGAGCATTGTTGTAGGCATACAGTGCAGACAGACTTCTGGAAACTCCCCATTTATTGACCATATGTGTGCATGCGGTAAGTATATGAGCTACCAAAAATATGGCGGTTGGGCTAAAGATTGCTTCATTAAAGTTTGTATTTCTCGGTGTAACTAAATATACTGTAATCCTTAAGATTCACGTGCTGTCTAAAACATTATATGCTTATTCCATAAACACATGGTGGAGCATACTACTCTGTAACGTAAAGAATAAGAGGTTTAAGTGCCTTAACAGAACTGAAGAGTGACAAATGTGCAGTGGATATGCCTTGGAAAGAAGCCATGTTTCCAGGTTTAAAAGTAACTTAATGAAATATCGCTTTCTGTCATCTTACTGTTCTACCCTTGCATTTGAGCAGCTTTTTGTGGACATTTCTGTTGCCCACCATTGTATCGTGAAGACATATTTCATTATATTTTGATTAGAGCAGTTATCTAAAGTACGGAGATAAAAATGATACCAGATGACCCAAAGGGACTGACTTGTGTTTGTTTTATCCATTATATTTTCAGCTCAGCCTTGATTGTCTTCTCTACCCTCTGTTTGAAGTGGTGAAATGAGAAAAGACAGAAGGTCTAGGTCCCAGGAGAAGGCTGATTCTGTATTAGTCGGTCAACTTCCTTTTCATACTTGAAGTTAGGGAACTGGCCTGAGAACCTATACATGGAATTTGGAGCCTTCTTTATTTAATGTGTTAGAAAAGGCAAGAGTTAGATTTTACTTTTAGATTTAGATAACTTTTTTGGTGCTTTACAATCTCTAGTGTTACCCTGCGCTTAAAAGTATTGGTTATTTTGGATAATAAATTAGACAGTTTTTAATTGTCTTAGACTGTAGGAAATTTTTTCTGTTGGGTTTGCTACTATAGAATCCAGAGGAAAATAATTCTGAACAAATCAAATGTGTCTCAAACTTCTTAACAATTTGCCATTTGATTTGGACAAATCTCTAAATGGCATCGGTGACCATTACAACATCAGAAGACAGAGAAGAAGGTATCTGCCACCAAAAAGGGATAAATTGTGAAGCATGTTTTAATAAAAAAAAAAGACATTGTGCAGTCATTAAACAGGCAGTTTGTTACCAGCGGCTGCTACCCATTTAACAATAGCCATATATGTCCCTGTGATATTACTAATGTTGTCTTGGCTTTAAAGAGCTTTGAAGGGGTTCAATACAGTCCTAGGAGACCCCAGAGTGTCAATCTCAGCACTTTCGATTCTGTAGAATTTTAGCTGGACAGACAAATTAGCTTTAACCAACCAGACTTGTGTGTATGTTTAGGGTAAATCCACATGCAGATTTACTCATGCAAATGTCCTATTCATCTGAATAGAGTTCCTCATGCATGACCCCAAAATTTCTCCAATCAGAATAAAGGAACTGATTTCTAGTTCTTGCAAAAAAACTGCCTGGTGTGCCTTGTGTGAATATACCCTTATGGATACACCCTTGGGAGAGATAGTTGTCAGCTAAGAGAGTGTTTGGTTGATACACATATAAAATCAAATCAGCCAAAAGATGAGTATTTCTCAGTGGTCATGGACATGTTCACAAGCATGTCCTACTAGAGATGAGCGAATTGAATCCCACGAAGTGGAATTCGATCCGAATATCAGGATAAATTTGATTCGCCTAGAAGCCAAATTTCCTCGTGCTTCGTGTTGATTTAACCTGAAATAGTATAAAAAACAAAAAAATTCAAACTTGCCTACTCCATCTTGCTTGAAGATCTCCGCCGAAATCCCATTTGGTGTGAGATTACATTATCACGCTGGCCAGTGTGATGACGCTATCTCGCGCCGCACAGGATTTCGGCCGAGATCTTCAAGCAAGATGGCAGGGGACGGCCCGTTGCAAGCAAATGGAGGCGGTAAGTTTGATTTTACACTCCGATGCCGCGATCATGTATGAACGCGGCATCTGAGGGTTACAATGATGGGGGCGGCGCTATGGCAGCTACCTCTCATTGCACCCGCTACTTACCAAAAAAATGTGCTTCATGACGAAGTAATTCATCACGAAGCTAATTTATTTGTGCAATTCGGCGAATCAGCCAAATCGAACTTTTAAGAAATTCGCTCATCTCTAGTACCTACAAATGGTTGTTCCTGATCATTGGCCCATGTAAAAGGACCTTAATGGGGTTATCCAACATTATATCAGACCTCACAGACCCACCAACCCGCGGTAGTGGGTATAGTTACCTGGTCCCTGCACTGGGTTCAGTCTCTGTTGCTCCATGACTGGCTCTTCATCTCCCTGGTGGGCTGATATCCACATCTTGTTGATGGCCAATAGCCAATCGGTGGACTGCTCATGACATATGGTCACATGGCTGCTATTGGCTTCAGCGGTCAGGTGCCCTCTATCAACAGGATGGTGAAAGCTCATCAGGGAAATGAAAAGCCGGCCCTGGAGCAGTAACGACTGGGACCAAGTAAGTATGATCACTACTGTAGGTCAGCCACTCTGTGAGGTCTGATATAATGCTCGAAGTGTGTTTGTGTGCATGCATTTATTGGCGTGTAGAGTGCAGAGTAGTTGAAAAGTAAACAGACTCGCAGCTTTTTCCTGACAGTAATTTTACTATTATACCTAGTAGTAAATAGCAAGCAGCTCCTCTGCATTGTTCCAGTTATATCTGCGCTGAGTGCCTCCTATCATTGCCATCGGTCATGTTTCACAATCCTTAAATCCTTAATATGAGGGTTCTCCGGCTTGTTAGCATGTTAATTCAATAGAAAACCACCTGTAAATGCAATTTCTTATCTGTTTGTTTTCCAAAACTCACATCTGCGCGCTTTATAGTATTAATATAATGCTGTTTCTTTGATCCTATCTCCACCTTACTTGCATCTGGTTTCATAAACAGATTTCCATTAAAACCTAGCTTAAAGCAGCAGGCATGTTTCTACTTGAGAGAAGTTTACAAACCACTGGGAAGAAATATATATTCTATATCTATTTATTATCTATCTATATATCTGTCTATCTACTAACTATCTCTATCTATCTATCCCTCCCATATCAATTAATCAATCAAGCTTTATTGGCAGGTCTAAAATTATACATTAGTATTGCCAAAGCATGTGAGAAATAGGGGATTGAGAAATGGGGACACACGCGGGGTCAGTGTATAGAAGTCTGTGGCATATCATGACGTGGGGGGGGAAGGGGTGCGGACACACCCTGTGTCATGGTATCAGAGCCCATGGCATATCGGGCTCCTCTCAGTCTTTGGCAGGCACTGATATATTGTGCTGCTATGTCCACAGTGTTCTCTTCCTCTCCCAGCAGGATGGGCAGCTTCTTTTCCTCCTCCATGGAGCTGAAGTCTGGGAGTAGATCAGTCTCCTAAAGTGGATGTCCCTCACTGCTGAGTATTTTGGACAGTATATCAGGAAGTGGGCCTTATCCTCCACCGTCTCCAGGTGGTACTTCTGGCACAGTCTGCTTTCTCTAGTCATGTAGCTCTGTCAATGTCGTCCGCAATCGACGGCCAAGCTGTAAGTGCTCAGTCTGTAGCGGCTCAGGATTTTCCAGTCTTTGGGGTTACCTAGTTTCTCCAGATATGGGGCCAGTTTGTAGACTCTCTGCAGGCTCTGGCACGCCGTCAGATTCTGGGATGCTCTCACCTCTTTCCTCCATTCACTGACTTATTCCTCTTGTCTCTTGTTTACACTGTTCCTGATCCTGGCTTTTGTCAGGTGGTGTGGAGTTATTATCTGGTCGGGCTGGGTTTCAGTAAGTTGATTTTGGGGCGTTGCCTTGCTTGGGATCCCTTGGTGTAGTAAGGCTTTATGGTGATGGAAGCCTTCACTACTACCATGTAGATGGCCCCAGAATGATAGCGCCCTCTTCTGGATTGTAAAGTGTAGAGGGAATCTGCCCAGCTCCCCTCGACAGGCACTGTCAGAGGAACTCCAATGGACCTGGTGGAGATGCTTACAGAATTCCAGGTGGAATATTTCTGTTGGGCTGGAATCCCATCTTGACCAGTCAGGGTACTTGTGAGGGCCCCAGATTTCACTGCCATACAGGAGGATTGGTGCAATGATGGAGTCAAAGATTTTAAACCAGACCCTCACTGGTGCTTTGAGGTGGTACAGTCATCTTCTGATGTCGTAGAAGGTATTGCACGCTTTGTCTTTCAGCTCCTTAGTGGCTGATTTGAAGCTCTCAGTTTGGTCAATTATCAGGCCCAGATAGGTGTACCTGTTGGTGGCTGTAAGAGAGTGGTTGTGTAGCGTGAAGGTAGGGGGCCTGGCTGATTTGTTTTCCTTCTCTGGAACACCATAGTGTTAGTCTTTTTTAAATTGATGGGAAGGGCCCATGTGGTGCTGAATTTCTCCAGAATGTCTAGCTGGTCTTGGAGAACTTTCTCAGTTGGTGAAGGTCATCCGCATACAGGAGAAATTTCACCTCGGTGTCATGGAGGATGAGATCTGGTGTTGAGGAAGACTCCAGAGCCGCTGCCAGTTCTTTGATGTAAATGTTAAAGAGAGTTGTACTGAGGCTGCAGCCCTGTCTGAATCCTCGGCTCTGTTGGAAGTAAGCCGTTCTTTTTCCATTTACCTTCACACTACATCGGTTCTCGGTGTAGGAGCTTTTGATGACGTTGTATGTCTTTCCTCCTATTCCGCTCTCCAATAGCTTCAGGAGTAATCCTGGGTGCCCCACCAAGTCAAAGGCCTTTTTGAAGTCCACGAAACAAGCGTATACCTTTCTCTGCTTTATGTTGTGGACATGGCTCTGGATGAGGCGCTGCAGGGTGTAGATGTGTTCTGTGGTGCGGTGGTTTGGCAAGAACCCTACTTGGCTTTTACTGAGTACATTGTGCTGGGTGAGAAAGCCGAGAATTCTCTGGTTCAGGATACTGTTAAATAGTTTCCCCAGATTACTGCTGACACATATCCCTCGCTAGTTGACCGGGTCATACCTGTCCACGCTCTTGTATATTGGGGTTATAACACCTTGGTTCCAGGCTTGGGGGAAGTAGCCAGCACTTAGCACAATGTTGTACAGTTTTGCTATGGCTGCCTGTATTGCTGGTGGGCTGTACTTAATCATTTCGGGTGGGATGCCATTGGTGCCGCTGGCTTTCTTACCTCTTATGGTTGATATTCTCTCTGATATATTCTCCAGTGTTATGGGTGAGTCTAGCTGGTTTTGGAAATCTTTAAGTATCTCTTCCATGCTCTTCAGTTTTGGCCTCATTTGTTCTTGGTCTGGGTTACGTTCTTTTTTTGGGATGTCTCTGTAGAGGTCTCTGAAATACTGGAGCCAGATGTTGCCGTTCTTAATATAGAGGTTGTTTTTGTTCTCATTTGTGCCCAGGTGGTTCCATAGTTCCCAGAAGGAGTTATCTTGGAGGGCATCTTGAAGCTGTGTAAGTTTGGTTGAGGTATATTCTTGCTTTTTCCTTCTGAGGAGGGTTTTGTATTGCCTCTGCGTTGTCGTAGATTTCCTGTAGGTTGGTGGTGTTGTAATCTCTATGTTCCGTACAGCTCTGCACTCCTCATCAAACCAAGTGTTGGGGTTATCTTCTTTTTTCTTCAGGTGGCTATACTTTTTTAGGTCAGCCATTTCTGCCATGGTGTAAAATATATTATTAAGAACTTATACAGCTTTATTGACTCTTGGGTTTATATCAAACACCTTGTTGTTGAAGTAGTAGAGCATCCCTTGGATTTTTGATTTATTGTGCACCTCTTTATATTTCTTGGACCACTTATAAGATAGAGGTAGTGTGAAGAGCCCCGCCTGCTGAGTTATTCGTCCAGCTGGTTTGTTTGTGGACTTAATATATAGGGATGTTTGGTTGTGTTCAGACAAGTGCGATTGTGGGCTGACTATGAAGGCCCCAACATTTCGGGGTCCATGTCAGTGATGGCATAGTCCACTACGGTGCTACTCACATGGGAGTTTAATGTAGTCCTTCCTAGAGAATCTCCCTTGGTGCGACCATTGAGGATGTAAAGTCCTAGGCTTCATCAAATATTCAACAGTTTTTTGCCACTTTTATTTACCGTGCTGTCATAACGGTTCCTCTCTGTATGTACTGAGCTGTCGCTGTCGGTCTGTGCTCCATATATAGATGTTTCCATCTGTGGTCAGGTAGTCTCTTTCCATGCCTGTTCTGGCATTGAGGTCTCCCATGATAAGGACTTTGCCCAAGGTTTGATAGTGGGTGGCTTTTCTTTGCAGGGTGTCAAAGCATTCTGGGTTGTAGTAGGGGGACTCAGGTGGTGGTATTTAGACCGCACAGAGATAGATGTTGGACTGGGAGGTGCTCGGTCTATCTTTATCTCTATATTATCTATCTCCTATCTATCCATCCATCTGTCTCTCTATCTATTGGAGCATTTAGACTCGGCAAGAAGCAGCAGCAGATTGTTGGCTGCTTACTCACTGGAGGTGAAGCACTGCATTTACAGACAGTGATCACCTCCATACTATGAGAATGAGGTATCACTATTGCGATCACTCGTCCTCATACAGCTACATTGTTTGTAGGCAGTATATTGCTGATCTGCGGCACCTTTACATCTATCTATCTGCGGCACCTTTACATCTTTTCTATCTATCTATCTATCTATCTATCTATCTATCTATCTATCTATCAACTAATTATCTATCTATGTAATATCTATCTATAAGAATGTAAGCTGTAAGTAGAAGGAATCCTTCTGTGTGTTTTATTGTTTCCTTGGAAATTCTGTCAAAACCTCTTTAATCTGTCATTTTCTATGTATGGCTTTGGGATATGCTAACACTATATAAAATACTACTACTATTACTACTAATAATAATACAGATGGACTACATTTACAGATGTAGCCAAACTATCGTTGAATGTGATATCGCGTGGCCCATAGAGATGTCCCGAACTATCTGCCGGCGAACAGTTCCTGGCGAACATATGCGATGTTTGGTCTGCCCCCTATACATCATCATTGAGTAAACTTTGACCCTGTACCTCACAGTCAGAAGACACATTCCAGCCAATCAGCATACCCTACCTCCCAGACCCTCCCACCTCCTATCAAAAAGCAAGGACAGCATCCATCTTAGATTCATTCTGAAGCTGCAGTGTCACAAATTTGTCTAAGTTGTAATCGCAATGCGATTAATACAGGTTATATTAATCGCATTGCGAATTCAACTTAGAGCTGGGTTCCTAATGGTTGTATTGCTAGGATATAACGAAGATTGAGAATATAGTGCTAAATTCGTTATATTAGTCAATTCTAGCAATACAACCAGCAATACAACCATTAGGAACTCAGATATAAGTTGTAATCGCAATGCGATTAATGCAGGTTATATTAATCGCATTGCGAATTCAACTTACCACACTCTGCGTCAACTACGTAATTTTCCATGGGAGTTTTGCCATGGATCCCCCTCCGGCATGCCACAGTCCAGGTGTTAGTCCCCTTGAAACAACTTTTCCATCACTATTGTGGCCAGAAAGAGTCCCTGAGTTTTAAAATTCGCCTGTCTATTGAAGTCTATGGCTGTTCGCCCGGTTTGCCCGGTCACGAACATTCGCGGAAGTTCGCGTTCGCCGTTCGCGAACGGAAAATTTTATGTTCACGACATCTCTAGTGGCCCACTGTTATATCGGTTATCTCATAACAAAAGCCATTGAAATCCATTGACATGTCAGTTAACATTTTCTTGTCATTTTTTTACTTAACACGTTAACCATCTACTTTAGCTCGGCTACATCTGTACCATGTAAACAAAGAAACTTTGGACTGTAACCCAGTAGAGGGCGCCATCATCAGGTATGTAGGTTGAATTCACAGACCATAGGCGTAAAATAGCATAGTAATATAAAACAGGACTTTGAAATGTGATGGATTGTGTAGAGTAAGATTTATTACCCTTGTGTCATACGTGAACATTACAGCATGGACATTTGCTGAATTTTAAGTATTTTTCTCTGATATATGTTTGTCTGAAATGCAGTCCCATCTCCTTCTTGGGAGAAAGCATCTGTTGCAGATGCTCACGGTGACCAGGGAGGATTCTGTCAGCATGTGAGAAAAGCACATTACACATGTGGGGAATCATGATCATTTTGAGTCATTAATAGCTTTCTAAACCATGACATAACCAAGGAAGAATGCCGAATCTTTCATCCCTTCAAAATGGGAAAAACCTGTTCAGCTATCTGTGCCTTCATGTGACACTATTGAATACTAATGCTGCCTGTGTGGATAGAGGTGTTAAAGGCTTGAGGACATTTGAGGAGCTGATAATAGCACTTGTTTCACATTTACGCTCAGCATTATCATTACTTGTAAGTTTATATTGTGTATTACGCCTTTGTGGGAAGCTATACAGTACATATGGCAAGTCAGACAGTGGAAATCAGGCCAGCGAATGTGTCGCTTACTGTGCTATTTCTATGGTTAAACTAAAGTCTGCCTTTCATAACCATTGATTTATATACTCAGCAAATGTCACACCTATCATCTTCATTTCCTCCCTGTGCAGTGTAATTCGTCTGTTTCCTGGAAACTGTCAATAAGCAGGCTATGTAGAATTTGATCAGTCTTATTATGACTTTGATTGTGGACTGTATGAGTGCCAGCAGTCTGGCTAATAAATAGCTGATACATATATGAACACATGGACATTTCAATTGTGACTGGAGTGTTGGATTTCCATTTTTCAGGAAAAACGGATGCAAAAATGTGTTATGGCTAGTGCAGGGCCTTGTGTTAACGCAGCAAGAAGGTTTTTCCTAGAATGTTCCTGTAAGATGTTTCAGGAAATCAGGCTCATTGTTCTTATATACAAGTGCTAAATAGGGAGACCTAGTATGAATAAATGATCTGTGAACAGCAACTTGCTGATGGTTTCCAAGCACTTTCAGTGCTGCACAAATGGAAAAAAAAAACCTGAAATATAAGCCAGAATACCAAAAATATGCTGCAAGATGTTGCAAGAATAGTGTGCTTCCTTATCATATGGCCAGTGTGGAAAGTATATTGTATGCTGCAGAAATATAGCACATTATGTATATTTGACTAGAAGACTGCTATTTACCTTTTATTTATTGACTGATCTGTGGATCCGAATGAAAATTGAACAACAACTGGGGTAGCAATCGTTCCTCCCACATTCAGTCTGCATTGGGCTGTGTAATCAGGCTGGTTCAAACGAGCGCTGATGGATACGTTATCATTAGTGTTTAGCGAATCAAAGTCCACTATCTGGACTTCGATCCAAATTTCAGGATACATTTGATTCGCTGCGAAGCTAAATTTCCTTTTGCTTTGTAGTAGCGAATCAATTTAAAGGGCTTCTGTCACCCCACTAAAGTCATTTTATTATTTTTTTTGGGCTAGTTAAATTCCTTATACTGCGATATATGAATATATAATGCTCTTACTCACTTTCCTTCAGCAGTTTCTTCAAAAAACATACTTTTATAATATGTAAATGAGCTCTCTACCAGCAAGTAGGGCGGCTACTTGCTGGTAGCAGCCGCATCCTCCTTTCCTAAAGACTCCCCCTCCTCATGTTGATTGACAGGGCCAGCGAACGCGCTCATCCTCTGACTGGCCCTGTCTGCGTTCAAAATCTGGCGCCTGCGCCGTACCTGTCTTCAGTCGGCGCAGGCGCACTGAGAAGAGGACGCTCGCTCGGCCGCTCCTTCCTCAGTGCGCCTGCGCCCGGTGTAGATGTGACGTCATCGGCGCAGGCGCATTGAGGATGGAGCGGCCGGGCGAGCGTCCTCCTCTCAGTGCGCCTGCGCCGACTGAAGACAGGTACGGCGCAGGCGCCAGATTTTGAACGCAGACAGGGCCAGTCAGAGGATGAGCGCGTTCGCTGGCCCTGTCAATCAACATGAGGAGGGGGCGTCTTTAAGAAAGGAGGATGCGGCTGCTACCAGCAAGTTGCCGCCCTACTTGCTGGTAGAGAGCTTATTTACATATTATAAAAGTGTGTTTTTTGAAGAAACTGCTGAAGGAAAGTGAGTAAGAGCATTATATATTCATATATCACAGTATAAGGAATTTAACTAGCCCAAAAAAAATAATAATGACTTTAGTGGGGTGACAGAAGCCCTTTAACCTGAAATAGTGTAAAAAAACAAACAAAAGAAAAACATACCTGATCCATTTGTTCGCAACAGGCCAGCTGCCACCATCTTGCTTGAAGATATTGCACGAAATCCTGTGCACAGTGACCAATTTCACTCCAGATCTTCAAGCAAGGTGGCGGTGGCTGGCCCATCGCGAGCAAACAGATAAGGTAAGTATGTTTTTTATTCATTTATTTTTTTGATTTGACACTCTGTTATTTATATCAGATGCCGCGATTATATATGAACGCGGCATCTGAGGAGTACAATGACGGGGAGCGGCACAACCCCGGCTCCGTGTAATTGCATCCACTACTTACAAAGAGATGCACTTCATAGTGAAGTAATTCATCACAAAGCTGATTTCTTTGTAAAATTCGGCAAAGCAGTTAAATCGAACTTTGGAATAATTCGCTCATCACTAGTTATCATCTGTTGGCACTCGCACTGCCTGACCATTGGGCGAGGTATTAGGGCCCTTACCAAGGAACAAGTTGATTGCATCTTTAATGGGTTAAAAAAAAAGATCACTAGGCAGCTTATCTCCCTGCGTAAACAGGGATGAAATGAGCCCCCTCCAATCATTGCAAAGTGAAAATGAAAGTAATAATGGGTGCCAATCGACTTGCCTTGGGCAGGAAATCTGCGCTTAGTGATAGAGCGTATAAGAAACCAAAATATCAAATGTGTATTAACGAGCTCATTTTTCCAGGTTGGGACAGAGAGAGCCCCTGATTCTCAGACTGTACAGCATCCATTTTTTTTTAGGATTCCTTTAAACAAATGGGCACTCAAAATGATCCCATCACCTTATGGGAAATTGCTATTGGCCTCTGACGCTACGTGTTACCGGTTTTTACTCATTTTCCTGATGTATTCATATTAATCAACTTTTCTCTTCTAAAAAGTCACCTGTCAGAGAATCCCATTACTGAAAGTCGCATTGTTCACAAATTAACGTCAGGAATGCATTTGGAGAACGACCAAGAACTTGTTATAATTGCTCACATGCAAGTAAAAGCTTTGCTCATGTATTCATTATTTGATGCAAGGGATTAAGTATGATTACAAGGATGACATTGCAGCTTCTCTGCTAATAGGTAAATCAGTGTTTATGCCAGAACTGCTCTGATTTCTTTCGGGGAGACGGCTTTGATACGGTACCATGGCATATACTGCTAAGTTCTATGTGGCCCTGATCACTAAGCTTAAAAGTGACTGTCTATGGGAAAAGTAGAACATTAATCAAGTCTAATTGTTGGCACTGACAGTAAATACAAAAGGTCAGGGCAGTGCTGGTTCTGTTTTGTAATTAGTGACTTTTAGAACCAGTGTAATGACTGTAAATGTAAGGATATCTATGTTTATGGAAGCTCTGCATGAGAACATTCAATTAGTTCTCCAAGCCAGTGCTATGGAAGTAGATAAGAAAGGACAGAGCTATGATTTACGGTACCTACCTGCATCCTGTTTATGGTTCTCATGTCACCACTAAGGTATGGAGATGTACTACTTTAAAGACAAGGTAGAAAGAAAAAAAATTGATTGTGGCTCTTAGGCCTTGGATAAATTTCCTATTGACCAATACCTTATCCAACTTTAGTGGCCAACCTGCACATTATAAAAAACTGAAAGGCATCATACGAATGGCTGCTTGTCTAAAAAAAAGTATCGGAACACTGGGCAGCACAAATTGTATGACCACCTTTATGTGCAAGCCTACCAATTCTACCTGACAAATACTTTTATAACTTGTGAAGACAAACCATGTATGTAACCCTCCAAGAGCCAGAACAGACAGTTGCTCTGTAATACTCAAAGGGGGAGATTTATCATGATTGGAGTACCCATACACCGGTCTTGGTCTCCTTGTGCTGGCTTTTGATGCTCCTAATTTATTACAAGGCCAATGTTTCTTAAAGAAGCATTCTCACAAAAAATGTATTCTCTGACCTGTTAGAAAGGTACATGATGTAAACTGTAGTGAAGGTAATCTTCTTACCAGTACTGTATTTCTGAGTTATAACCTCCCTTCTGATCCTCAGCTATGTCATGTGACCAACACTCTCTCTCCAACTGAAACAAGACAGGAAGTCAGTTACTCCTGTATTCATTCCTATGATGTTGACATTGAGGCTCCCATTGGAACACATAGAGAAACTGGTTCCTGTCCACACATAGGATGCTGTATTATTTGGAAAGTCAGAGTGCTGGTCACATGACACAGCTGTGACGCAGAAGGCAGGTTATAACTCATAAATACAGTCACCGGTAAGAAAATTACCTTCATTACGGTTTGCATCGTGTACCTTTTCTAACAGGTCAGAGAATAAAAAATTTAATGGGAGTGCGTCTTTAATAAAATAGGCGCTGTGTGCCAGAAACTGAAGTGTACACCAGCCAGGGACTGGTGCAGACTTCAGCTAGAACTTATGCCAGTATCTGGCATAAGATATAGTAAATCCGGCAGGCTGTGTAAAGCCCCACCCCTAAGCCTAAAAAGTCACAAACAATAGTCGCGTAAATGGCTTAATAAATATCCCTTTGCATGTCCATGTCTTACAATCCTGACCGACCACAGCTTCCCAAGGCAAAATCTACTGTCTGCTGGTATTTCTAAGAGCGAGACCCTTGGTGTTCATCTGATAAACAGGTTTTTGGCTTATGAGACAACCCCTTTAATACTGCTGCACTGTTTGGGGTATCCCTCACCCCATGCAAAATGTTCTAGATTCATCGGGAGAGCCTGTTCCCTGTTGTTGAATGTAGTGTGGGCTGGAAACAAAGGCAAGTCGGACCAGATATTGACAGAGATTTATGAAAAGGGTCTAAAAGAATATCTATCTTTGTTACTCATAGAAACCGTTTCGTATTATGCGCCTGAAAAATGAAAACTGTGCTGTGACTGGTTGGTAAGGGCAACAAAAACTGTTTTTTTTTTTAGACACTTTAGGCATTTATTTTTGGCCACATTTCTAAATATAAAAGAGGTGAAAAACGTTAATAAGTGGGTTGAGTCTAGCCCATCTCTAAAACCCCACACAATTTTTTAGTTAGATTTTCAAATGAGTCAAAAAACATGACACAAGAACTTCATAAATATACATGAGTGGAACAAATACATTGATAGAAGTGCCCCATGGTGAGAATTATGTGAAATACAACCATTTTTCACATTGTATATGTCAAAGGTGCTGCTCCTTATTCATTTAGCGCATCTTACTCTGTCCCTCTGGAAAGTAGTGCGCTGCACCCCTTGACCTTGAGGTCATAAATGTCATGAGAGGACCCTTGGAGAAGGAAGCTGCTGCATATTGCAGTTTCACCCACTAGGCCAGCGTTTTTACAAGCATCCTTACATTAATGTAAAGGAGCCTCATGCTGACAGGTTCCTTTTAACCTCCAAATATCGTATCTCATAGTTAGAAATAGAAGAATCTGTTCCTCTGGCAGCTCTGCTCCAAGGGCTTAAGATGGTAAAGTTACTAAATTATAATGGATGGTGTCATTCTTAAAAATTTAGGGAGTTAATTAGGCAGCTGAGCAATTAACCAAGGAGAATATATTAAAAAATGATGCATGTACCGCTAGCAGCGCACCATTATGATTAAAAACCTTCCTAGCCTCTTCTCATCTGCTCTTCATATTCTGAGAACTAGATGGTATCCGCTCTTGGTCTGGAAAATAACATGTAGCATCCTGCTTAAAGTTCACACTAGCAGGAGTGTTCGGTTTTAAAATTCATACGGCTTCCTGGTTATTTACAAGCCATCCTATTACTGCTCAGCGGGCTTATGTATCATCGTGCTATTGCACTTTCACTCCTACTAATGAAAGAATTGTGATACACATTACCAATCCCCTGCTGTTTGCATTAGAGGAGGTATCATTTTCCTTCATCTTGTCAAAGTATGTAGGCAATTGTAACCCTTGCAGTACTTGAGGGACTTCTATCACTGACACTAGAAAGCAATTTAGGCCGAAGCCTCTTGCTGCAAGGAAACCAGATAAAACACCTCAATTTAGTAAGCGCGCCCCTCTGGGGTATGCTGGGCTGTTCTTGGGGACACCCTATTTCTGTCTTCAGGCACCACAGTAATAATAATGGGATACAGAGATGAATTACTGTGGAGGCCTGGTGACTGGCCCGCTCAGGATTAGTGCTATCAGAGCTGTAATTTCACCCCATATCAGAACATCTTTCTAACTGCAGTTATTATATGGAGCTGAATTGTCAAGCAGTGAGATTTTCTTTCTTTTCAAGCCTTATGATCACATCAGGCTTTTAGAAATTGACATAGCTTTGAGAGTCAATGCTTCACACCAGAAGACTCCACATTGCGATGACCCGAGGATTAGGCCTTCCTGCTTTTGCTATTCTCTGGATAAAACTATTTTGAGCTCATCAAAATGCTGTAAACCTGATTTAATATAAAAAGAAAACATTTTTATAAATCTATCTGTATATCTGGAACATAATCTACTTTTCCCATTATAGGTTTGGTGTTATGTTATCATGTGTTACTGTAGGTCCTGTTTGAAGATATGCAGTCTTCATCACCATAGAGTATAATACATTCAACTTCGATTCTGCTATCAAAAATATAAAGAAAAAAAGAAGTATTGTAATACATGTACCTAGGGTCTTAGTGTGTGGCCACCAGTGAACACTAGGGGGGTCATTTATCAAACCAGTATAAAGTAGAACTGGCTTAGTTGCCCATAGCAACCAATCAGATTCCACCTTTCATTTTTGGAAAATGAAAGGAGGAACCTGATTGGTTTCTATGGGCAACTAAGCCAGTTCTACTTAGCACCAGTTTGATAAATGACCCCTATGTCTTCAGTATAGTCGGTAGAAACTTGATCTAGATAACTGTTGGCATAATCATCATGGAATATTCACCTCTTATTATGGGGGAAATTCCTCAATATATAATGAGCACATAGGGTATTTGACGTATTCTGGTTTGATGTCTATTTGAAAAGGTCACACATTAACTCCTGGTTCCTTTGACTAGGGAGTCAGAGCCACCAATATGATAAATACCTTCAGGCATTTCGGTCAATGAAAGCCTTGAGAGCAATTTCTGACCTTTTAATGTCAGGAAAGATTTATTGTACATGCCCCCCACTGTGCACTGCTCTGTACTGGACCATACCACATCCCTAAATGTAGGGTTAGTCCTGTCTGATGCTAATGGGCTTAGTTAGTGGAGAACACCAGTAAACAAAACGACAGTTCGTGTAAACTTTAGCTCACACTAGTGACAATTAGCACTCTTCTGTGTATGGGCCACCAATTCATAAACTCTTTTCGCTAAGCTTTTTATTGATAAACTTGAGGTCATCACATTACTGGTTCAAGTAGCACAAATGGGCTTTATGTAATAACCCTTCTGGTAAAACCTTTGTTCAGACTATTACAAAAGCACATTTCTGACAGCTAGTTGTTTCTTGAAGTGCTTTTTCCCAGTGTTATTCAAAGCCAGTGATGTGGCAATGGAATTGGCCATCTTGTCATCTGAACCAAGAACCTTGAGCTAATACTCTCTTAATTGGTCATTGGCAGGACCTTTTAGACAGGGCAATTATCAGGAAGAAGCATTTTGAGGCCCATACTAAGTGGTATAAAGGGTTATATGTTGATGATTTACTTGTATCCATTAACTTTTAGAACTGATTAAAGGATCTACCTGGTGCAGAATACACATTTTAAAGTACTCTCTGTATTGAGTGAGTGTACTGAGTTTTGTCTCTCTAAGGGCTCATTATGTCCTTGCACTACATTGATTGCAATGGAAACCTTGTAATGCTTAATTTCCCCTGTGGTGGCGCTGCAGGGGAATTGATCACTGCTGCTGGATACACCTATGGATTACAGGTGATCAATGGGGCTTCCATAGTAGGACAATCTATGATCCCTTTATTTAAAAGTGGAAACCCCCCCTACTTTAAGTAGTTCCACCAGAATTGGAAATTTCACTTTTGGATGTGGTTTTTATGTGGCTTGAACACACTAAACACATTTACTTATGCAGTGCTTACCTGCAGATTTTATATTATGTTGTCTGAGTGGCAACAAGGGTCTTAATTTGATTATTGATCTACCCACTGAGCAGATCTTGGGAAATTATGAGCGATGGCCTTCTTCCTGACACTAATGGAGCATTTTTTTTATCCTCTGTTGGTAATGTAGCAATGTTTCCATCCGTGCACATTAGTGTTATCGGATTCTATACATCAGTCTTGTCATATATTACATGTTGAGCTTATATGTTTATCATGATAAAACTGTTTGCTTTAGGATGCTTACTATTAAAGAGAATCTATAATTGAATAAAATCTTGAACTAAAAATGGTCATGGATGCTGTATGTCATAAACCAGCCTGCTGGATAGACCTGACATATATCATCTAAATGAAATGCAACAGAAGACACTCATAGCCTTCATGTGTCACAGTTATTACTGTTTGTCCCTGTAGAACTATTAACCGCCTACACAGATACAGCATTTGGTGACCTAAATCAATATTAATAAGAATACTGCCTATAGACGTCTTAGGCACCAGGGGCCAAACTGACTTATAAGATTAGATATGGTAATATTATCCATACCATAGTATTAATAAATCAGTGATATGTGGCTAGTAGCGCACCATATTATTTACATGTTATCAGTCAACGGGATGCCTTCATAAAATAGTCACGCTCGTTTGTATGCATAGAAAGAGTGTAAGCCCGGTCATCTACACCAAATAAAAGAATAATGGAAGTCTTGACCCTGGTAGGTTGCACAGTAACATCGTTTATAAGACTGAAAAAAAGACATCTGTCCATCCGGTTCAGTCTATGATCTTGAATTGGAATGCAACTCCTACCCCCTAGGAGCATCATATACGTTTTTTTTATTATAAATATATATATATTTTACCATCATACTGAGTGATGGCATATGTCTACGATATCTCATTACTGTTTGGCGAGTGGGGATCATGATTGTTGGGACCCCTACTTGTCCATGGAGCTTAAAGAGGCCTCCTTAAAGTTAGCCTCCTTAAACAGCAGATTCATACTTATCTGCTCTCCACCGCTCCTGTCCTTAGTGATGCCTCTGCTGTGTCCATGTTCCGGTCCCTGGCCGATGCTGCATTGGCCAATAATTGCCTTCAACGAGGACGTTAGTTCTGGCCATGTCACTGCTGTAGGCAATGATTGGCTGCAGTGGAGCGTGTGACCATGCCTATGCAGCGCTAAATGAAAACAGGCCAACTTGGCACAATGGAGGCATCACGGAGGACTGGAGCGGCAGAGATCTTGTAAGTATGTAAGCTGCAGGCACTTGCTGAATAATCAGTATTCTCAAGGAACCGCTTAAAGGGCCTTTTACATGATTAGACAAACAATTACGATTGCAAACACTGGTTCCTGATCATTGCCCAATGTAAATGTGGCCAGCGATCAGTTGACAAACAAGCAAACTCTGATCGCATCTTTTAGCTGCACATAGAAATTTTAATGTGTCATCAGCGGATGTAAGTAAGGGATCTGCTGCCGACAATAACCGAAACAGATGGCCACGTGAGCAAAAGTGATATGGTCATTCATTCAGACTGTAACCTCCCAGGTAAAAGGTCCCTGAGCAAATGCCAGGTGACCTTCAATGTAGTTGGCTGGTGCTCTTTATGGACAGAAATCTTGATGTCTAAAAGGACACTTAGCTGCAGTAGTCAGATGCATCGCTGCAGTGGAAAACCATTATCTAGTGCTGGCATATCCCAGAAATATGCCAATATAGCACTAGGTATGGTCCATTAATCAGTCTCGCAGGTTAGTACCCTTCCTTCCTCCAAAACGACTGATTCTCACTAAGAAGTTCATTTCTTTTCATTTGAGCTCATTTTTACAGGTGAGCATATGTGTACGACAACATCTACTTTCGGCAGAAAGTTTTAAACCATGTTTGTCTCTACAAAGCATGAGGTAGGTCCGTCCAGAGATTTCTGGCAGCCAGTGACCGCTTTCTCCATGTTGGCAATTGCTGGCTGAGGCTACTTTCACACTCGCGTTTGGTGCGGATCCGTCTGGTATCTGCACAGACGGATCCGCACCAATAATGCAAACGCTTGTATCCGTTCATAATGGATCCGTTTGCATTATTCATAAAAAAAAAAAGTCTAAGTCAAAACGGATCTGTCTTGACTTACATTGAAAGTCAATGGGGGACGGATCCGTTTTCAATTGCACCATATTGTGTCAGTGAAAAACGGATCCGTCCCCATTGACTTAGGCCGAGTTCACACGAACGTGTGTGACCCGTGCCTGTCCTGCGGCCTGCAAATAGCGGGCCGCAATGCACGATCGCCGGCCGTAGGTCAGCCTCATCGGATCGCGGACCCATTCACTTTAATGGGTCCGCGATCCGCCCGTTCCGCTAAAAGATAGGACATGTTCTATCTTTTTGCGGAACGGAAGTACGGGACTTAACCCCACGGAAGCACTCTGTAGTGCTTCCGAGGGGTCCCGTCCCGTGCGGCCGTTCCGCGATTCCGGATTTGCGGACCCATTGAAGTGAATGGGTTCGCATCCGTGATGCGGAATGCACACGGAACTGTGGCCGTGTATTGCGGCCCGCGATTTGCAGGCCGCAATACGGCCACGGGTCACACACGTTCGTGTGAACTTAGCCTTACATTGTAAGTCAGGATGGATCCGTTTGGCTCCGCATAGTCAGGCGGACACCAAAACGCTGCAATCTGCGTTTTAGTGACCATCTAAAAAACGCAACGGAGACCAAACGCAGCCAAGTTGATGCATTCTGAACGGATCCTTGTCCATTCAGAATGCATTGGGGCTTAACTGATCCGTTTTGGTCCGCTTGTGAGAGCCCTGAAACGGATCTCACAAGCGGAGCCAGAAACGCCAGAGTGAAAGTAGCCTGAAGCAACCATGTCCATGAGCACCATGATCTTCTGTGCTAGGATGGTGTTATGTTAATATTAAAGGGGTTGTCTCACTTCAGCAAGTGGCATTTATCATGTAAAGAAAGTTAATACAAGGCACTTACTAATGTATTGGGATTGTCCATATTGCTTCCTTTGCTGGCTGGATTAATTTTTCCATCACATTATACTCTGCTCGTTTCCATAGTTACGACCACCCTGCAATCAAACAGCAGTGGCCGTGCTTGCACACTACAGAAAAAGGCACTAGCCTATGTGCACTCCCATGGTCCCGGCCACCAGAGAGGCGGCACTTTTTCCTATAGTGTGCAAGCAGGACCCCACTGATGGATATGGACAATCACAATACATTAGTAAGTGCCTTGTATTAACGCTTTCTACATGATAAATGCCACTTGCTGAAGTGAGACAACCCCTTTAACTTTCTCTGGGATAGGATCTGTTTTTCGCTATTGGGAGAGGTAATTTCCCCCCTTTATGTATTCCCCTGTTTCCATCTTTAAATATCTTGTAGGTTAATTACTTGCAAGAATTCACCTTTATATTGTGAGACGGGACCACTCAGTCTATTTTCAGGGTTTATTGGGCACACAGCAAAACAGTACAGGCAGGGGCATAGCTAGAAATGCATGGCCCCCATAGCAAAAATAATTTTATGCCCCCCCCCCCCCCCCCCAGTGCCATCCACAGATCCCCCTCCCCTAAACAGTGCCATCCACAGATCCCCCTCCTCTTAACAGTGCCATCCACAGATCCCCCTCCCCTAAACAGTGCCATCCACAGATCCCTCTCCCCTAAACAGTGCCATCCACAGATCCCTCTCCCCTAAACAGTGCCATCCACAGATCCCCCTCCCCTAAATAGTGCCATCCACAGATCCCTCTCCCCTAAACAGTGCCATCCACAGATCCCCCTGCCCTAAACAGTGCCATCCACAGATCCCCCTCCCCTAAACAGTGCCATCCACAGATCTCCCTCCCCTAAATAGTGCCATCCACAGATCCCTCTCCCCTAAACAGTGCCATCCACAGATCCCCCTCCCCTAAACAGTGCCATCCACAGATCCCCCTCCCCTAAACAGTGCCATCCACAGATCCCCCTCCCTGACGCTCACAGGAGCACATTTATAAACTAATTAGTAACTTGAACTTTAATCATTGACATTGCTGAATGCTGATCTCTTTACTTGCATTGGATACCTTACTCTGTTTTAGCTCTGGTAACGGTACAGCAGGCAGTGCGGGTGGGCGGCGCTCACTCACTGACGTCACGCGCCTGCGACGCCTAGTGGGAGGAGCAGGCGCGTGACGTCAGTGAGTGAACGCCGCCTAGTGGGAGGAGCAAGCGCGTGACGTCAGTGAGTGGTCACGCGCCTGCTCCTCCCACTAGGCGGTGCTATCAGTGAGTGAGCGCCGCCCGCACTGCCTGCTGTACCGTTACCAGAGCTAAGACATAGTAATGTATCCAATGCAAGTAAAGAGATCAGCATTCAGCAATGTCAATAATTAAAGTTCAAGTTACTAATTAGTTTATAAATGTGCTCCTGTGAGCCGCGTGGCCCTGTATATTCTAACCCCCAGGCAAGCGTCCCTGTCACCATGGGAACGCCTGGGGGTTAGAATATACCATCGGATTTAAGTTTTCACGCTCTCACTGAGAGCGTGAGAACTCAGATCCGATGGTATATTCTAACCCCCAGGCAAGCGTCCCCGTCACCATAGGAATGCCTGGGGGTTAGAATATGATCGGATCTTCCTTACTCAGTGGCCTGGCTGGAGCCTCCCCAGCCTCTGTGTCAGCCCGGCCCTGCGTGCGCCCTGCTCCAGTCCAGTCCTGACTCCTCCCCAGCCAAGCCTGAGCAGTGGACCGCCCGCGCCCCGCCCACTACACTAGTGTAGTGGGCGGGCGGTCCGCGGCTCGGGCCTGGCTGCCTGTTTGTAGTGCGTGTGTGTAAAAAAAAAAAAAAAAAAAAATCAACAGATGGCGGCCCGGACGGGCCCCCAGTGGCGTAGGGCCCCATAGCCACTGCTATGGTTGCTATGGCGATCCCTACGCCACTGAGTACAGGCTTGCTTCCGCAATCCAAACAACAGTTAATTGAAATAACAAAAGACACAACAGGTGATACAGTCTTCTCAGCAGCTTGTAGGCGTTCTCCTAGCGATTCCACTCTGCCAAGAGGTTTGGTTCCATAGGTCTTCCTTGCAGACCAACAACCCCCACACTATACTGTGGCAGCGTCTTTTAAATTAGATGGAGTATGGGAGTGACCTTCCCACCCAAACTCTTCAGTCACTCCTAAATCCCAGACCTCAAACTCCAGCTACCACAAACTCAGTGATATAACATCACTGGTCGCAACTTACCTCTGGGATTTACATCACTGAGCATAGCAGCCTCAGTGACACATACCTTCCATCTCTGACCTCACCCATTGAATGCTTAAAATATATATAGTTTTTCTTGTGTTTTTATACTGAAAAAAAAATTGGAAAAAAATGATTTTTTCTTTTCGTTGCCATATCATGACCCCTATACTTTTTGCAGTTATGTGCATAGTGATCTGTACTTTTCATTGATACCATTTTGAGGTGTGTATGACTTTTTTGATCACTTTTTATAGAATTTTTTTGTGACAGGAAAAACAACTAAAAGCCAGCAAATCGACCATTTGGGATATTTTTTATCCCACTTTGGATTCCTTTTTTTTAAAAGTCGTAGAATCCAAGCCCCATGTTATTCACTAAAGTCTCGGGCAACTTCGGACTTGGGCCTCATGCACACGACCGTATGTATTTAGCGGTCTGCAAAAAATGGATCCGCAAAAAATACGGATGACATCCGTGTGCAGTCCGTATTTTGCGGAACGGAACAGCTGGCCCCTAATAGAAGAGCCCTATCCTTGTCCGTAATGCAGACAATAATAGAACATGTTCTATTTTTTTTGCAGAACGGAAATACGGACATACGGAAACGGAATGCACCCGGAGTACCTTTTTAGTTTTTTTTTTTTGAAAAGGTTCCGTATAAGGTCCACAAAAAACGTAACGGACACGGAAAGAAAATTTGTTTGTGTGCATGAGGCCTTAATGAATTTTAATACATTTTAATGCGGTACGGAGACAGGTGTTTATACAGCATTAGGGCTTGTTCACACTGTGAAGTCCGTGCCCATGCTGTGGTCCGCAATGCACATTCACTGACTGTGGCCCAGCCGCATGGGGATCGTGGACCCATTCACTTGATCCGTCCATTCCGCAAAAAGATAGAGCATGCTCTATCTTTTTGCAGTGCGGAGGCACGGAACCCCAGAAAGCACTCCGTAGTGTTCCGTTCCGTGCTTCCGCTCCGAAGTGAATGGGTCCGCATCCGTGTGCATTCCGCATCACGGAACGGTGTCCGTGTATTGCGGATCCGCAAATGCGGGCCGCAATACGGCAACGGGCAGCATACATTTGTGTGAATGAGCCCTTAAGACAAGGTTTTTGAACGAATCGACTTTGGATCTTGGCTCTGAAGCTCGATTCACTCATCCCTACCCACTCAGCCATTCACTAGCTGCAGCGGTGACCAACCTGAGCCAGTGATTGGCTGAGTGGGCAGTCCAAGCCATTTCATGCCTGAGAATAAGATGTGGAGAGGGGCAGGGATTGGAGTAGCAGCCGAACAGCAGCGATTAGGGATCGGTAAGGTGAGCACTGACTGTTTATTATTCCACCCCGCCCTGAAACGGTTTTTAATTAAATTGCGCCACCAAAATACCCTTTTAACATGTTAAACTCTCAATGATGTTTTGTCCTTGTGTAAAAGGCCTTGAAAAAATTTCCATCCGCGACACCTGTATTCCACGTTAAATGATAATTTATTGTAACCATTACCAGGGAATTATAATCAAAATGAAATGGCTTCCCACAGAAAGATTTCTTGTTGTTAACATACGTTTCATCTGATCTTAATGCTGACATATTGACTCAAGCATATTACTTGTGTAGATGATCTAGCCCAAGGCTGTTTGATATGCAGATTTTCTTTTCTTATTCCTTTTTTTAGTAGTGTGTGCTGAGGGGAGAGGAGATGGGGGATGAGACAAACACGCAGCCCGTTCAGCTGTATTATAATGTGTCTGTCAATTTGAAATAATTACACTGAAATCACTGAGCTGAGGATTTATTATTTTTTTAATAGAACTCATCACAGAAACACTGATGCCTGCCTCTTGAATCAGACAAATAATATCTCCCTGGCCTTCCAGTCCCGTCTCAGCCGATTTGTCAAAGATGGCACAAGTGGTCATAAGCTAGGAAGCCAAGAGTGATTGCTAGGAGTGATCAACAACCAGCACTTAAGTGCAGTGACCAACAAAAAAATATCTGAGAATCTGCGGTGAAGAAAGTGTAGGTATTCCCCAGGGGAGATGATTGCTGATTCACTGGACCTTTTGCTGTTTTTCCTTCCTTTTTTTTCCCCTCCTGTCTGAATCATGGTCCTGCTGAGCAAAGATTTATTACTGAATTGCCATAAAGACTGTCATTTCAGAGAGGCATGTCTGGAAACGTGTACTTAGAAAAAGGAAAATGTGATTTCTAATATTGCAGATAATTTTAACTTGGTCTGCACGGTCGGCTGCAATTATGAAAAGCTGTGGCCCTGAAATGGAATTCTGGAACAGATTTTTTATTTTTTTTCACCGTTCCGAGAGTGACTAGAAGTCCTTGTCACAATGATGCTCACAATAGCCGAGGCACAATAGCAGAAAATTCATATTGTAACTGCTAGTAGGAGTGTGAAGATTGTCGTATAAAGTGCCATTGTTCTGAAGCATGCATTGGCCTGAAACGCGTGTGTCATTGCTAGACTACTCCCAACCTAGGTGTCTGTATATACCATATAACCACCTGGATTATTCACCAATGAGAAATCCTTTTCATTTATAGTAGGGCTCGTTGACGAGGTCGTTGTGAAGTCCATTGGCATTGGTCCACCGGGAGACCTAAATGCTGCAAATGAATCCGATTTCAGGCGAGAATAGAAATCTCTCTAACGTACGAGACTGTGAAAGGCACCCCAAAGGAGACTATCTTAAGTGTATGAAAAATAGTGGTTTACAAAGCCAGGGAATTGTGCAGCTTGACTGGACCTGCATGCTGCCATTGAAGAAGAAGCTTGCCTGTTTTTTTTCTTGTTTTTTTTTTCCTCTGTGAGGTTCTTTCATTGATTCATGCTAGGGAGGTTGTAAATGAGCTCCTTGCTGAGACAAGGTTGAAGGTCAAAGTGTAGTGCCAGCTGCCCAGCCTGCCATAGAACAATGATGCATCCTTTTACACTGAAGGAAGGAACATTCCAGGAGAATGTTGTATTGGACTCCCGCTAATCTTTTTTTAAGCTAATGTCACCATTCCTTCTGAGCAGAATTTTTATGGTACCTCCAGAAATTAACCTTGTTCCTCGGTTTCCCCTTTAATATGCTCCACAGTTTACTTATTTCCTGTTTGCTTTTGAAAGGTGTCTTTACTAGAAGTCACCCTCCTGTGATTTGTCATCGTAAATAATCTTCTCTTTCCCGGTGCAATGATTTAGTGTTTGTGACACTGAGTGGTTGGGCAGACACTCTTCTCTTCTCCTATTGTTTAGCGTACAGTAGAATAGTCATAATTACATAGACTACTGTGCGCCAGAAACAAAAGACTATAGGAATCATATGCAGAAGCATATCTACATAGAAGTATTGAGATGAGGTTCTGTGGTCCTTCTACAGGAGGTCATCCTACATTAATAACGTACTATATAAATTTCCATACACATACTTTTTTATCTGTGTAATGTCCATGGACTCATAGAAGCAACTGGTGCTATTTACACCATTTTAAACACCGGACAAAGGTCTGTGCCAAGGATCTCAGGACATGTTCTATTCTAGCCCATGTATCATGAAACAAAGACCTGGAGTCCATTTGCGACAATTGTCTCCAAAGGTTACCAGATCCTTGTCCTAAACAAACGTAAGAATCCAATTGCCATTTTTAAAAATCATCCAGCCACAAAACACACAATTTTTAATACTGACATGTGAATAAGCTCTTAGAGAGAGGGGAATAAGACGCTGCCAGACACTTGTAAAGGCAGTTTATCTCCCTAGAGAACAAAAGTACCAGTACTGACTTTTCCCTGACGTGTTGTATCATAGTCAAAACACCCTTATATAAATTAGATGGTTGGCAGTACTGTCAAAATTGGCAGGTGTGGCCGACATTTATCTTATGCTTATGGCCAGTAATTGGCTGCCTTAAAGGGGTTGTCCGGGTTTAGAGCTGAACCCGGACATATTTCCTTCTTCCCCCACTCAGCCCCTCTGACATGAGCATTGGAGCTAGGGCAGCACTAAAGCCCACCTATTAGTGACGGTGATGTCACTGGGAACACTGTTAGGCCCCTTTCACACGGGCAAGTTTTCCCGCGCGGGTGCAATGCGTGAGGTGAACGCATTGCACCCGCACTGAATCAAGACCCAATCACTTCAATGGGGCTGTGTAGATGAGCGGTGATTTTCACGCATCACTTGTGCGTTGCGTGAAAATCGCAGCATGTTCTATATTCTGCATTTTTCACGCAACGCAGGCCCCATACAAAAATGAATGGGGCTGCGTGAAAATCGCAAGCGTCCGAAAGCAAGTGCGGATGCGGTGCTATTTTCACACATGGTTGCTAGGAGATGATAGGGATGAGCAACCCCAAACCCCATTAAAGTAAATTCACTGTATTATAGCATTCTTAATACAGAATGCTTAGTAAAATGGCGATTGAGGGGTTAAAAAATATAAAAAAATAACTCACCTCATTCAATTGTTCGCGCAGCCGGCATCATCATCTTTCTTCTTCTTTCAGGACCTGCAAAAGGACCTTTGATGATGTACTTGCGCTCACCACGTGGTGAGCGTGGTGACGTCAGTGTAGGTTCTGCTGAATGAAGATAGAAGGATTACGTCATCAAAGGTCCTTTTGCAGGTCCTGAAAGAAGAAGAAAGAAGACCAATGCCGGCTGCGTGAACAAGTGGATGAGGTTAATTTTTTTTTACTTTTTTAACCCCTCAATCGACATTTTAGTAAGCATTCTGTATTAAGAATGCTATTATTTTCCCTTATAAGGCCTCATGCACACGGATGCTTTTTTTTGTGGTCTGCAAAAATGGTTTCCGTTGTTCCGTGAGCCGTGTCCGTTTTTTCTTTCGTGGGTCTTCCTTGATTTTTGGAGAATCCGCGGACATGAAAAGTGAAAAAAAGTCAAGTTTGCATTGAAAATGATAGGAAAAACGGACACGGATCACGGACACGGACGCGGTTGACTATCTTGTGTGCATCCGTGATTTTTCACTGACCCATTGACTTGAATGGGTCCGTGAACCGTTGTCCGTGAAAAAAAATAGGACAGGTCATATTTTTTTCACGGACTGGAAAAACGGATCACGGACGCGGAAGCCAAACGGTGCATTTTCCGATTTTTCCACGGACCCATTGAAAGTCAATAGGTCAGCGAAAAAAAACGGAAAACGGAACAATGGCCGTGGATGTACACAACGGTCGTGTGCATGAGGCCTAAGCATGTTAACCCAACACCTAACCCAAACACGAACTTCAGTGAAGAAATCCAGGTTCGGGTCTGGATACCACATTCAGTTTTTTATCAGGCCCAAGCAAAACGCATTGCACCCGCGCAATAAAAACTGAACAACGCAATCGCAGTCAAAACTGCGGGTTTCCCGTAACGCACCCGGGACGCATCCGGAGCAAATCCGGGACGCCCGTGTGAAAGAGGCCTTAGACAGAAGCCTCCACCTAGCAGTGTAAAAAAGTTAACAAAAAAGCCTTTGCCCTGTACGATACAGAGCAGGGCAAGGGAGAATATTGGAGCATAACCTTTTTTTCCCATCCTTTTAATGTATACATTAAACGGATGCCTCAGACTGATGCCATACAGTGGCATCCTTTCACCATAGAGTTCCATTTAAAAAATAATAATACTAAAATACTTTTTTTACCATTGGAAAAAAAAGTACATATTTTTTTACTATTGGAAAAAAAATTATATTTTTTTTTTACAGGACTGTGCAGGATACAAGAACGTGGTGTGCTGCGTATTTGTATCCTTTTTTTTGTAACATATACATCAAGTAACATATACATCAAGATGGTTTCATAGCTCCCCATGACATTGGTCCAAGGATGCATAAATGTATATGACAGACAAAGATCTTCGAAGGTTAATTGGCTTTCTATGGAGTTTGCCTTAATGCTTGTGTCTGAAATTGGAAAATTATATTGTGAGCATCACTTGGGACGATGTTGGTGGTCTGGTCACTGAAATATTCAAATTAATGTCTGAGGTCATAGAAAGCTACCTACATTTTATTAACTAAGCTTTGCTCATGTTTAAGCTCCTAATGTAAATAATATATTTTTTTTTTTATAGAATACACACAACCTCAGATATTACACACAATGTACAAAAACCATGGTTGCTGTGTATCCTTATACAGTATATTTATATACAATGTATTCTAAAAGTCTTCTGGCCCTTTTACTTTTTTTTACATTTTATTATGTTGCAGTCTTATGCTAAAATGTAAAAAAAAATCTAATTTTTCCCCCATTAATCTTCACCCAATACGCTACAATGAGAAAATGAAAACAGAAGTTTAGAATTCATTGCGATTTTATTAAAAATAAAAAACTTATATTTCGCATGGACATAAGTATTCAGACCCTTTACTATGACACAATATGTTTCTACACCTTGAATAGAGTCCACATGTGATAAAAGCAATTGATTGTACATGAATTAGAAAGACACACCCCTGTCTTACAACTAAGGCTACTTTCACACTTGCGTTCAGAGCGGGTCCGTCTGATGTCTGCACAGACGGATCCTCTCCTATAATGCAGACGTTTGGATCCGTTCAGAACGGATCCATCTGCATTATAGTTTAAAAAAAATTCTAAGTGTGAAAGTAGTTCAGACGGATATGTCCAGACTTTACATTGAAAGTCAATGGGGGACGGATCCGTTTGAAAATTGAGCCATACTGTGTCAACTTCAAACGGATCTGTCCCCATTGACTTACATTGTAAGTCTGGACGGATCCGTTTGCCTCCGCACGGCCAGGCGGACACCCGAACGCTGCAAGCAGCGTTCAGGTGTCCGCTTGCTGAGCGAAGCGGAGGCTGAACGCTGCCAGACTGATGCATTCTGAGCGGATCCGCCTCCACTCAGAATGCATTAGGGCAGTACGGATGCGTTCGGGGCCGCTTGTGAGCCCCTTCAAACGGAACTCACAAGCGGAGCCCCGAACACTAGTGTGAAAATGCATATCAAAAAGTAAGCCAAGAGGAGTAAAGAACGGCCTATACATCTCAGAGACTGGATTGTGTGGGGGCACAGATCTGGAGAAGAGGACAAATTCAAATTCTGCTGCACTGAAAGTTGCCAAGAGCACTGTGGACTCCATAATTCTTAATGGAAGAAGTTTGGAACGACCAGAACTCTTCTTAGAGCTAGCAGCCCCACCAAGCTAAAGGTGGATTTATACATACCAATGAGCAGCAGATTGTCAGGAAGGAAGAGCTCGTTCAATGAGGGTGAAGTTCTGCATTTATATGCAGCGACGACCTCCACAGTATGTGGACGAGGGATCGCTATTGCCAGGGCCGTTAATTTAATATTGATTGGACCCTGGGCAAAAATGTACTTGGGCCCCCTGGATCCCGCCTTCCCACACCTTAGCAGGCAATCACGCCCTCCACCACAACACACACACAAAAAATCCACACATCTTGTAGAGTACAGTGAATGACTGTAAATACTTCCAGTTCTGAAGACTCCAGCGGCTCAGGATCAGTGCTCTGGGCAGCTGGGCTCAGGCTGGAAGTGGGCACCGCTCTGCAGGAAGGAGACCAGGGCTCGGCTCACACTAGCATTACAGTGCACCCCAGCACCCCACAGTATGCAGTATAGCACCCTATAGTATACAGCAACCCACAGTATGCAGTATATCACCCTATAGTATACAGCACCACACAGTATGCAGTATAGCACCCCACACTAGACAGTACCCCACAGTATATCGTAGAGCAGTATAGCAGCCCACAGTATACAGCACCACACGGTATGCAGTATAGCACCCCACACTATACAGTACCCCACAGTATATAGTAGAGCAGTATAGCAGCCCACAGTATAAAACACCTCACAGTATACAGTAGAGCAGTATAGCACCTCACCGTACACACCACCCCAAACTATACACGATACAGCACCCCACACTATACAGCCCCCGACACTATACAGTACAGCACTCCACAATATACAGCACCCACAGTATACAGCCCCCACAGTATACAGCCCCCCACAGTATACAGTACAGCAGTACAGGGAGTGCAGAATTATTAGGCAAGTTGTATTTTTGAGGATTAATTTTATTATTGAACAACAACCATGTTCTCAATGAACCCAAAAAACTCATTAATATCAAAGCTGAATATTTTTGGAAGTAGTTTTTAGTTTGTTTTTAGTTTTAGCTATTTTAGGGGGATATCTGTGTGTGCAGGTGACTATTACTGTGCATAATTATTAGGCAACTTAACAAAAAACAAATATATACCCATTTCAATTATTTATTTTTACCAGTGAAACCAATATAACATCTCAACATTCACAAATATACATTTCTGACATTCAAAAAGAAAACAAAAACAAATCAGTGACCAATATAGCCACCTTTTTTTGCAAGGACACTCAAAAGCCTGCCATCCATGGATTCTGTCAGTGTTTTGATCTGTTCACCATCAACATTGCGTGCAGCAGCAACCACAGCCTCCCAGACACTGTTCAGAGAGGTGTACTGTTTTCCCTCCTTGTAAATCTCACATTTGATGATGGACCACAGGTTCTCAATGGGGTTCAGATCAGGTGAACAAGGAGGCCATGTCATTAGATTTTCTTCTTTTATACCCTTTCTTGCCAGCCACGCTGTGGAGTACTTGGACGCGTGTGATGGAGCATTGTCCTGCATGAAAATCATGTTTTTCTTGAAGGATGCAGACTTCTTCCTGTACCACTGCTTGAAGAAGGTGTCTTCCAGAAACTGGCAGTAGGACTGGGAGTTGAGCTTGACTCCATCCTCAACCCGAAAAGGCCCCACAAGCTCATCTTTGATGATATCAGCCCAAACCAGTACTCCACCTCCACCTTGCTGGCGTCTGAGTCGGACTGGAGCTCTCTGCCCTTTACCAATCCAGCCACGGGCCCATCCATCTGGCCCATCAAGACTCACTCTCATTTCATCAGTCCATAAAACCTTAGAAAAATCAGTCTTGAGATATTTCTTGGCCCAGTCTTGACGTTTCAGCTTGTGTGTCTTGTTCAGTGGTGGTCGTCTTTCAGCCTTTCTTACCTTGGCCATGTCTCTGAGTATTGCACACCTTGTGCTTTTGGGCACTCCAGTGATGTTGCAGCTCTGAAATATGGCCAAACTGGTGGCAAGTGGCATCTTGGCAGCTGCACACTTGACTTTTCTCAGTTCATGGGCAGTTATTTTGCGCCTTGGTTTTTCCACACGCTTCTTGCGACCCTGTTGACTATTTTGAATGAAACGCTTGATTGTTCGATGATCACGCTTCAGAAGCTTTGCAATTTTAAGAGTGCTGCATCCCTCTGCAAGATATCTCACTATTTTTGACTTTTCTGAGCCTGTCAAGTCCTTCTTTTGACCCATTTTGCCAAAGGAAAGGAAGTTGCCTAATAATTATGCACACCTAATATAGGGTGTTGATGTCATTAGACCACACCCCTTCTCATTACAGAGATGCACATCACCTAATATGCTTAATTGGTAGTAGGCTTTCGAGCCTATACAGCTTGGAGTAAGACAACATGCATAAAGAGGATGATGTGGTCAAAATACTCTTGCCTAATAATTCTGCACGCAGTGTATAGCACTCCACAGTATACAGCCCCCCACAGTATACAGTACAGCAGTATAGCACTCCACAATATACACCACCCACACTATACAGGCCCCCCCCACAGTATACAGGCCCCCCCACAGTATACAGGCCCCCCCACAGTATACAGCCCCCCCACAGTATACAGGCCCCCACACTATACAGCACCCCACTATACAGTAGTTTACAGTAAATTATCATAACAGCCCCTGTCACCTTTTTCTGATGTAATCTTCACAAAAAAAGCTCCACAGTTAAGGCAAAACTTCTACAGCAACAGTCCTGGTAGAAAAGACCTTGATGACCTCATAGCCATGTGACCAGTAATATTGCTAGGTTACTGTTCACATGGTGATGATGTCATCTAAGGTCCTAGAGAATCACAGCTCTCACAGTACGCTGCCTGGAGTGCCGGCAGGCATGGCATGGCAGCACCCCCTGTGTAGCTGACAGCCTGACACCCGGGGCAGTGGCTAGCAGGGCTCAAGAGGCAGTTGCCTTGGGCCCCCCAGGAGCAACTGGGCCCAGGGCAGCTGCCCCTTTCTCCCCTTGTCAAAGACGGCCCTGGCTATTGCGATATCTAATCCTCATACCGCTGCAATGTTCCTGGGCAGCAGATTGCTGTTTAGACAACACGATCTGCTGCCTAGAAACAATAATATAGTTGCCTGCACGGGTAACCTGCTGCACCTTTTACATGGGCAGATTGTTGGGAACGAGCATTTGCAGGAATGTGCATTCCTGATAATCTGCCAGATCATCTGCACATCTAAATCCACTTTAAGGAATCTGGGGATAAATGCCTTGATAAGAGAGGTGGCCAAGAACCCTATGGTAGGAGAAGCTTCCAGAAGGTCAACCATCACTGCTAGTGTTGCGCGAATTGAAGTATCCGAAGTGGACTTCGATCTGAATTTCAGGGAAAATTTGATTTGCAGCAAAGCCAAATTTCCTTGTGCTTCGTAGTAACAAATTAATTTTCCCTGAAATGGCATTAAAAAAAAATACCTCATCTGTTTGAGAGTGACGGATTGAGGGAAAGTTAAATGGAGCAAAGTACAAAGATATTCTTAATGAAAACCTGATCCAAAATGCACTGGACCTTAGAGTGGGCCAAAGATATAGCTTCCATCAGGACATTGATCCTAAGCACACAGCCAAGACAACACAGAAGAGGCTTAGGCTACTTTCACACATGCGTTGTTAATTCCAGTATTGAGATCCCCTGCCGGGGGATTTATTTTGATTTTGCACATCAGAATGCATCCGTTCTGTTAAGATGTGGTTGTGTAAAATCAAAACAGAAAAAATGGATCCGTCACTAAATACATTGAAAGTCAATGGGTGATGGATCCGTTTTTAAAAAAAAAAACAAATCCATCACCATTGACCTACATTGTTTTCAGAGCTGGATCATTTTTTTCAGTTTTTATGACCGGACACAAAACCGCAGCTTGTAGCGTTTTTTTTTTTTTTTTTGTTTTTTTTGTCCAATCACAAAATGGAATGCTGCCGGAACAGAAGACATCCTGATAGATCCTAAACAGATATCTTTCCATTCAGAATGCATGAGGACTAAACGGAAACGTTTTTTTCCGGTATTGAGATCCTCTACCAGAAACAACAACGCAAGGCGTGAAAGTAGCCTTAGGGACAACTCTTTAAATGTCCTTGAGTGGACAAGCCAGAGACATGACTTGAACCCAATCAAAAGTCTGTGAAGAGACCTAGAAATGGCTATCCACAAACAGTCTGCATACAATCTGACAAAGCTTGAGAGGATCAGCGGAGAAGAATGCTAGAAAATGCCCAAATCCTGATGTGCAAACCTTGAGGCATCATACCCATGAAGACTAGAGGCATAATCGCTGCCAAAGGTTCTTCAACTAAGTATCTATCTATCCATCTATATTTTTATACAATAGCCATTGGATAGGTTAGATTATAAAACTACTTGCTCGCTCACTGTGATGTAGCCCGATATACCAGACCATTTCTGGCTGAGAAATGTGTTGTAGGGTTTAAAGTAGCCTTATCATGTTGGCATTCAGTATTTCGGCCAGATGAAAAATCATGTTGAGCGGTACAGTACATCTCAGAAATCTTCTGTTATTTTATCTAAGCAGTGATACATTATTCACTTCTTCCAACAGTAAGAACAGAGGAATGTTGCTCTCTATGCACAGTGACTTCTATACATACTGTGTATGTTAATTTCTGGAATAACAAAGACAAAAGCCTTCTGGGTATAATCTTTTTTTTTTTGTCATGATTCAAACCACAAATAGTAATTTGCCATATGGGGATAGCCTACCACATCAAAACCCAACACAGTGTAATGCTGCATACTAATTCAGAGACCCAACAAGTTAGTCTAGGCGTGGACACGGAGTGAAAGAAGTGTTCAAGAAATTACTAGAACTTTAATTATAACTTACTGTCATTTATGAGTGTTGATCTTTCAAACCCATTTTAAATGCCAGCGTTTGATGATGAAAGAGACATTCTATATATACAGTATTTAATTAAATCGTGTTAACCCAGAAAAGTATATATTGGCCAGCTAAGGAAGGGTTAAATAGGAACGGTATATATACCGCGTGAGAATTCTGATACTGATGGGGGTTGTTGAAAGCTATAGGTGTTGGTGAAAGAAATTTAAGTGAACAATGCTGTTCACAAAAAGTGGTTCCACTTTACGAACTCTGTTCATTGCCTTTGTGAGTTGTATGTAAGTGGTCTAAATATGAAAGGAAGGAACCATACTGAACTCAACTAAGGTTCAGCAGTCTAAAGCAACATCCTTTGTTTGTAAAAGGCACCTGCACCAATTGGATTATCCACATGGTCACCAGCTATCTATTTGGATATCTAGGTAGGCAGCAATTTAAATAAGACTGATCTTCAGTTATCATAATTTATGACCATCTACCAAAATAAAATAAAAAATACAATGTGAAAGTGTGTTTTTCCACAGCTTTTTTTGAAATAAAAAAATGCAACTGCAGTTTTGGATGAAGTTTTTGAACCAAAACCAGAACTAGATCCAGCAGGAAGAAGTAGAAGTCATTTCCTCATATTCCCCCTTTCTTTCCAATCCACTTCTGGTTTTGGCTCAAAAACCTGCATGAAAAACGTTCACATAAAAAAAAAATTGCGTCACTCTGGTATCCATGTTTTGCAGATCTGTGTTTTGTGAACCACAAAAACGGATATGGTTGTGTGCAGGAGGCCCTGAACTCATACAGCCCAGTGACATACTTCTCTGGGAGTACTGTCTTCTTGTAACATTATCAGGTTCTCACTTTTAGAAGCTCCTATTTTATTTTGAGGGGTTGATTTGTTTAATGTGTCATATAGCTTGATGAATAAACCCTTTAGAGTAACAAAGACAGCAGATGAAAGATAGGTATTGGCTATGATAAATGACTATCACCCCTGATAGATTCAAACCACATGAATAATCTCTAAAAAAAAAACACATCAGTGTGAAACCAGGTTTATAAGAACCCCAAAAAATCTCGTAATGTCACAGACTAAATATCTTGCTCATATGTAAGCATAAAACAGTGCACGATTGTGTGACTCATGCTAAAAGCCTGTTCTTGGTCTAAATATTTGGTAACAGGAGTGATAACGGTCTCATGCACTTTAGCAATTTCTCCTTTTTTTTTGCAATTTAAGATGAATGAGGATGGAAATCGATTGGAAATTGTTTCATTTCAAATCCTTTCTCAAAAACTTTTATTTCCTGCTTTTTCTACAAAACTTTTTTTCCCTTTTAGGGTAATAATAATAATAATAATAATAATATATACAGTTGCAAGAAAAAGTATGTGAACCCTTTGGAATGATATGGATTTCTGCACAAATTGGTCATAAAATGTGATCTGCTCTTCATCTAAGTGACAACAATAGACAATCAGTCTGCTTAAACTAAAAACACACAAAGAATTAAATGTTACCATGTTTTTATTGAACACACCATGTAAAAATTCACAGTGCAGGTGGAAAAAGTATGTGAACCCCTAGGCTAATGACATCTCCAAGAACTAATTGGAGTGAGGTGTCAGACAACTGGAGTCCAATCAATGGGATGAGATTGAAGGTGTTGGTTACAGCTGCCCTGCCCTATAAAAAACACACACCAGTTCTGGGTTTGCTTTTCACAAGAAGCATTGCTTGATGTGAATGATGCCTCGCACAAAAGAGCTCTCAGAAGACCTACGATTAAGAATTGTTGACTTGCATAAAGCTGGAAAGGATTATAAAAGTATCTCCAAAAGCCTTGCTGTTCATCAGTCCATGGTAAGACAAATTGTCTATAGAGAAAGTTCAGTACTGCTGCTACTCTCCCTAGGCGTGGCCGACTGTAAAGAAGACTGCAAGAGCACAGCGCAGACTGCTCAATGAGGTGAAGAAGAATCCTAGAGAGTCAGCTAAAGACTTACAAAAGTCTCTGGCATATGCTAACATCCCTGTTAACGAATCTACGATACGTAAAACACTAAACAAGAATGGATTTCATGGGAGGATACCACAGAGGAAGCCACTGATGTCGGAAAAAAACATTGCTGCACGTTTACAGTTTGCACAAGAGCACCTGGATGTTCCACAGCAGTACTGGCAAAATATTCTGTGGACAGATGAAACCAAAGTTGAGTTGTTTGGAAGAAACACACAACACTATGTGTGGAGAAAAAGAGGCACAGCACACCAACATCAAAACCTCATCCCAACTGTGAAGTATGGTGGTGGGGGCATCATGGTTTGGGGCTGCTTTGCTGCGTCAGGGCCTGGACGGATTGCTATCATCGAAGGAAAAATGAATTCCCTAGTTTATCAAGACCTTTTGCAGGAGAACTTAAGGCCATCTGTCCACCAGCTGAAGCTCAACAGAAGATGGGTGTTGCAACAGGACAACAACCCAAAGCATAGAAGTAAATCAACAACAGAATGGCTTAAACAGAAGAAAATACGCCTTCTGGAGTGGCCCAGTCAGAGTCCTGACCTCAACCCGATTGAGATGCTGTTGCATGACCTCAAGAAAGCAATTCACACCAGACATCCCAAGAATATTGCTGAACTGAAACAGTTCTGTGAAGAGGAATAGTCAAGAATTACTCCTGACCGTTGTGCACGTCTGATCTCTAACTACAGGAAACGTTTGGTTGAAGTTATTGCTGCCAAAGGAGGTTCAACCAGTTATTAAATCCAATGGTTCACATACTTTTTCCACCTGTACTGTGAATGTTTACATGGTGTGTTCAATAAAAACATGGTAACATTAAATTCTTAGTGCGTTATTAGTTTAAGCAGACTGTGATTGTCTATTGTTGTGACTTAGATGAAGATCAGGTCACATTTTATGACCAATTTGTGCAGAAATCCATATCATTCCAAAGGTTTCACATACTTTTTCTTGCAACTATATATATATATATATATATATATATATATATATATATGTTTTTTACAGGCAGAGGTAGTGTAAATATATGCTGAAATAATTGGACTTGAAAAATGAATTACAAAAAAGGAATAAGTTGCCGGGTGCTTCTATGGATATGGACCCTGTCATATTATATTCCATGCATGATTGCTAGGTCTTATATCCAGATATAGTACTTGTTGTGCTCTTGATAAGATTGGACAAATTACATTTTAACATTGTATATCATCGATTGCAATCAAGCTTACTACAGTCCAGTATAGACCATAAAAAAGCAATAGTGCTAGATATACACTACACACATATCAATACAGTTACCAATTTTACAGAGTTCCACCAAAGTCACAGCTAAGTGGTTAGGGTTAGGTGTTGTGTAGATTTTATTTTCCCTTATAACATGGTTATAAGGGAAAATAATAGCATTCTTTAATACAGAATGCTAAGTAAATTAGGGATGGAGGGGTTAAAAAAAAATAATAATAATAATTAAACATACCTCATCCACTTGTTTACGCAGCCCGGCTTCTCTTCTGTCTTCTTCTTTGATGACCTGGGAGGGAAAGGACCTTTGTTGACGTCACTGCGCTCATCACATGGTCCATCACATGATCCATCACCATGGTGATGGACCATGTGATGAGCGCAGGAACGTCATCAAAGGTCCTTTCCCTCCCAGGTCATCAAAGAAGAAGATAGAAGAGAAGCCGGGCTGTGCAAACAAGTGAATGAGGTGAGTTTAATTTTTTGTATTTATTTTTAACCCCTCCATCCCTAATTTACTTAACATTCAGTATTAAGAATGCTATTATTTTTCCTTATAACCATGTTATAAGGGAAAATGATAAAGAGATCGTCCCCTAGCAACCATGCGTGAAAATCGCACCACATCAGCACTTGCTTGTGGATGCTTGTGATTTTTACGCAGCCCTATTCACTTCTAAGGGGCCTGCGTTGCGTGAAAACCACACAATTTAGAGCTTGCTGCGATTTTCACGCAACGCATAAGTGATGCGTGAAAATCACCGCTCATGTGCACAGCCCCATAGAAATGAATGGGTCCGGATTCAGTGCGGGTGCAATGCGTTCTCCTCACACATTGCACCCGCGCGGAAAACTCACCCGTGTGAAAGAGGCCTAAATCTAAACTTACGACCAAAAATGGTGAAGAGTGCCATCTGCTGATGACTTCAATGAAAAGTCTAGTCCAAATTCAACCTAATTAGATCAAGTGTGTGAAGATACATGCATTCAGTGATAGGGTATCAGCTTTAAGGGGTGTGGGGTTTCACTCTGGTAAGCGGACACAGTACAGAGGCAAAATACAAGTTCTTTACTCAAACTTCAGTGTTTATTCACACTTGCGGCAGTTGCACAAAACATGCCACTTTGCAGTCTTTGGTATTAATTCACACACAAATGGAAAGTTCATATTGCACAAGTCACCTTGTTTGCAGTTCTGACTCCAGTAGTCCACAGCAGGCTTTAGGGGGCCTCTTCCCCCTGCACATGGGTCTCAGCCCTCCAGTCCGGCAGAAAACCTCAGATCCCAACACAGAGACTCAGCTGCTGGGCCCAGCTGCCTATTTAAGGACAGCCAGGTGCTGCCAAAACCCGGACTGGCACTTAAACTCAGCTCTGGTATTTGACCTCACCTGGCTGGAAACCAACCTAGCAGCACATTTTGGGAGGAAAATACAGCCTTCTGCCTTCCCAGACAAAACCCCTCACTGTGTCACAGGGGTTATCCCACAATCAAAACTTATCACAAAATAGGTGATGTGTCTGAAGCCTGGGACCTCCACCGATCATGAGAACAGTGGTGACTTTTAAAGAGGTATTCCGGTTTAAATTATTACATGTATTCGTTTAGAGAATAGGATTTTACAATGTTCTAATATACATGTATTTAAATTTTGCTTGCAGACCTTTATTATATTCACACAACAGCCTCTCTCTCTATAGGAAAAAAAATGGTCCTTTATCTCAGTAAAATACATCTGTAGGAGATCTGAACAGGATCAAAGATGGTGTCAGTCATGTAACACTCAATGCTGTCATGTGACCTCTGGCATTCAGTTAACTGTCTAGATATTTAACAGGTGAATAGCAGTTTATTGATATACAAAACCTATGGATACAGTATATACAGTATTACTTCTGGAAGCAGCAACTCATTATGTCTCAGTGTCTGTGTAGATACATATCTAACATTGTTATCCCTGTCTTAACTGGATATGTTGTGTTAGTATATATTTTTTTTACATTTAAATTTACTTACAATATGACAACATTACCTAGAGATAGGCAGCCATTTTACAAATCGCTTGGAAACAGGCAGCCATGAAAACACACAATGAAGTAGTTGTTGCAATAGCCCCAGTGGTTTCCGCCATTAGTCCTAAATAGTTATCCCATGGAGGTGTCCTGTGCGCTGACCCAGCACATATATGTCACGTAACACTGTTGCTTACTGGATGTCAAGTGGATGTCACATGACTGATGCCATGTTTCAGTTAGACCATGGATGCATTACACAGGACTAACTGATTCATGGGCTATGCCATTCTACTGTCCAGAAAGTCAACACCTGATAATTGAAAGCTAAGTAAGCAAAATTGTATAATTTCCTACTATATGAATAAATAAAATAAAAAAACAATATATAAAAATACCCGTTTAAGTGGAGTGGCAGTCGAGCATGCAGGCTGCCACCCCATTGATACCAAAGAGCTGTACTTGGCTATCTCCATCAGTCCCATGGACTTTGAAAGGAGTGGCAGTTCACATGCTCGGGTACATAGGACCCAACAATCTTTTGAGCAATGATCAGACATGGAATTGGGTTCTAGTGAGCCGCATCAGCCATTGAGTGGTCATTTCCTGTGTGTCAAAGAGGGAATACAGAACAGAAACTGGTAAAGGACTGGAAAGCATTTGAGTGAGAGTGCTGGGAAACTGGTATGGTAAATACTACTTATTTTATTTGACACCAATTTAAGCCCTTTCAAAACATTTTTATTGTGTGAACAACCCCCTTTAAGCCTTCAGTCTGGATATTACTATAGGACAGCACCGTCCTACAATATAGAGAGAACCTAAATGATATTTGTATAGATATTTCCATGGACACAGATGTATATTGTGGTTCACTTGAATAAAGGGCTTAGACTGAGCTTCTTTGTATAATGCAGTTACTTGGCATGCATTCCTTACATAACTTCCTTGTGTATGATTCACATTTGAGCTTTGTTTGGTTCATCATTTAATATCCTACAATGGCTCTTGATTTTACACCCATATATTGTTTTTACTAGTGCCAAAACCACACACATATTTTTGTGAAAAGCTGAGTATTGCGTTACATTTCCTCTGCAGCAACAATTAGTTCCAGTATGGACTTTCTTTGTGGCTTTCTCTTGTAATCACTGCTAGATGTCCTAGGCCTCACAAATGACAAGAACAGCTCTACTTTAGTAACCTCAGGGCTAGTTTTTATCCCACAGGTCAAATGTGGCAAACGGTAAAAGAAAAGAAAATAGTAGAAGAGGATGTCTGTGTTTGTCTTTCACCCTTTCAATTCTACATGGCTTGTAGATGTGGAGCCAACAGTATGCAATAATTCTAATTGCTGTTACTTCACCCATTTTTACACAAACGTATGTCTCTCATTTCCTTCTGTCTCTTCACCAGCTGTAACTAGATAACTCAGAAGCTTTCTTGGGAATTTAGTAGAAAATTCCCTTTGGAAATATATGCACATTTTTTTTAGCTTCATTACAACATGTCGAAATAGATTAGTGCTAACTTGCTTAACATATGACTGAAATGTAATTACATAGATTTATATTTGGATTTCCAAAATGTCTCTCCTCTCTCTAGCAATAACGAGTCTCTCCAGGAGGCCTAATGACACCAGCTTTGATATCAGGACATCTTTAGTAGCCGATATTATATACTGAAACAAAACTGTCAGTTTTTTTTTCTATCTAGTCAATTTTCTTTTCACTTTATATCGCTGCACAGCTCTCCTCTGTGGAGCTAGGCAATAAACCATGCCCAATTTTCATTAGATCTAATTGTCTCATGATGAATTCCAAGTAGAGAGCAAACTGGAACATTTTTTTTTTGGGCATTGAATATGTTCTTGTATTTAAAAAGCTCTTTCATCAGCTTTGCTAGCAAATAGCCCACAAAACCTTGTAAAGTGACACATTATTTCCTAGGCTGCAGTTCTTGAAAGCTTTCGACTTGTGTTTTTAAGGCTGACAATGTCTTACTCCATTTATAAAGCTGTGGCTATTAATGGAATGAAGAACCGTTAAATGGACGGCATGAAAACTGGAATATTCTTTTGCATACAGTGCATCTTCTCTTCTGTCTTGATTTTCTTCTACTGACCATTGACTGGTTCCTCCTAATGTCTAAGGGTACAGTCACATGTTGTGGCTGCCAGTTGGCCTAATACTGCACCAACATGCTGTTTTATTGCAAATCCACGCCGTTTTTAAACTGATTGTTAATGACCATGTGATTTTGCAGGTGAATCTGCTATTTGTCTGCAAAACCATACAGACATCAGCAACATTAAATAACAATCAACTTAGAAACCACAATAATTAGCAATGAAACGGCACATAGGCCTGGTTTTCATCCACATCGCTGCCACGACCTGGTCAGCTAGTGACTGCTACATTTGGCTGTGCGCTAATGTTTTTGTCTTGATCAATTAACTAAAAAGATTAATTCAAAAACTTTACTATAAATGCCAGGCCACATCTTCTGAACTACTGCAATTTTTGGACTTATTTTATTCTCATTACCGACTTAAGCAGTCAACTAAGCCTCATTTTGATCTACTGAAATTCATATATTTTTTAGACTGGTTACTGCCATATCTACTTCATCATAAACTTTGTTTGGAAAAAATTTAATCCAAAGTTGACCACCTAAGTCTATCATGGACTTTCTGGCTGGGCTCCTCTTTTAAAGTATAACTCTACTTTCAAAAACTTTTATGTCATAGTGACATATCAAAGGTTTTGATTGGTGGGGGTCCGAGTGCTGAGAATCCTGCCAATTGCTAAAAGGAGAAGATGGAAGCGCTCAGGCAAAATGCTGTCTCTCCTCGCTACTGAGGACAGGCTCAGTAGAAAGTCTATATTGAGCCCATCTCCAGTATCAAGGAGATGCAGCGCTCTGTGTGAGCTCTTCTTTCTCGTTGTTTTAGCAATCGTTATGGATCTCAGCACCGTCACTATCATCAAATATCAAAAGTTTTTTGAAAATACAGTGCACTTTAAAAATTTTGACTCAGTAAAAACATTGATGAGATATTTCTAGTTATGGAGGTCAAATCATGGAAGTACATCTGCTATGATCTCTATCAAAAGAATGAAGAAGGAAAGCAATGTGCCACTTGGTGTTTTGTGGGCTAAGCTAGCCATTTTTTCACAGTCACAAGGATAACCTTTGAACTTAACATTTGATGTTGAGATTGAAGGGGGTCTGAAGGGAGTCACAGAAGTTAGGCCCCATCGATAAAACATTGATGACATATCCTAGTAATATGCCGTCAATGTCTTTACTAAGAGAATCCAATTTAATGTGTGTTCTTAAAAAGTTTTTGGATATAAAATGTAAGCGTACATTATATCGATTAGAATTCTGTATGTGATGTAATATGTTTTCAATCACAGAACTCTGTGCATAATGATTGACCATTTGTATATAGTGCTTGAATTTCTGAAGAATTTTCTCAGTTTTTTTTTTTCTCACTCCTATAAGGCCAAATGTGGATTTATGTACTACTCCATGCTGACTAATGAATACGTGCTAGGATATCATCCATCTGCTGGCTTTAACTTTGTAAACCCAGACTGTTAAAATACCAGGTCTACCTCATTCTAAGATCTTTAAGGCCTTGGACCACACACTAGATAAATATGCTTCCTGCTGACCTTTGAGAGACTTTATCCAGCATATATTCCAGTCCAAAGAGGGCGACATGAAGTATCACCAAAAATATGTCTCATGGCTTTGTATCAGTTAATACATTTTGATAGTAACCCTAGTTAGCATGTGATGAAGTACCATAATGCTTGGCATTAGAGATAAAACATTTTTGCAAATGATTGGAGTTTTGAAATTTAGGTTACACTGGGTGAATAGGTTTTGATTTGAGATTTGCTTTTGGCGAATTTAGACAAATAATAGATGGATCAATTATAGAATGATGAATCTATAACTTTGGAAAATCTCTTTTCTCATCTCTACATAGCACATATTTTATTCAGATTCATATACTGTCTACTCAGACTTGGTATTATTTTGCATATGGGTAAGGATAAGGGAACCTTTACAGATTTTCTGAATTCTGCCCATAAAATGGTTCTCACATAACATGGGAAATGTATAGTTTAGGTTTTTAGTTCATCTTTTGCAGGTCTGGCAATAGCTGCCCCCTATGAATTAATCTACAGTCGTGGCCAAAAGTTTTGAGAATTACATAAATATTGGAAATTGGAAAAGTTGCTGCTTAAATTTTTATAATAGCAATTTGCATATACTCCAGAATGTTATGAAGAGTGATCAGATGAATTGCATAGTCCTTCTTTGCCATGAAAATTAACTTAATCCCAAAAAAAACCTTTCCAATGCATTTCATTGCTGTCATTAAAGGACCTGCTGAGATCATTTCAGTAATCGTTTTGTTAACTCAGGTGAGAATGTTGACGAGCACAAGGCTGGAGATCATTATGTCAGGCTGATTGGGTTAAAATGGCAGACTTGACTTGTTAAAAGGAGGGTGATGCTTAAAATCATTGTTCTTCCATTGTAAACCATGGTGACCTGCAAAGAAACGCGTGCAGCCATCATTGCGTTGCATAAAAATGGCTTCACAGGCAAGGATATTGTGGCTACTAAGATTGCACCTCAATCAACAATTTATAGGATCATCAAGAACTTCAAGGAAAGAGGTTCAATTCTTGTTAAGAAGGCTTCAGGGCATCCAAGAAAGTCCAGCAACCGCCAGGATCGTCTCCTAAAGAGGATTCAGCTGCGGGATCGGAGTGCCACCAGTGCAGAGCTTGCTCAGGAATGGCAGCAGGCAGGTGTGAGCCCATCTGCACGCACAGTGAGGCAAAGACTTTTGGAAGATGGCCTGGTGTCAAGAAGGGCAGCAAAGAAGCCACTTCTCTCCAAAACAAACATCAGGGACAGATTGATCTTCTGCAGAAAGTTTGGTGAATGGACTGCTGAGGACTGGGGCAAAGTCATATTCTCCGATGAAGCCTCTTTCCGATTGTTTGGGGCATCTGGAAAAAGGCTTGTCCGGAGAAGAAAAGGTGAGTGCTACCATCAGTCCTGTGTCATGCCAACAGTAAAGCATTCTGAGACCATTCATGTGTGGGGTTGCTTCTCAAGGGAGTGGGCTCAGTCACAATTTTGCCCAAAAACACAGCCAAGAATAAAAAATGGTACCAAAACACCCTCCAACAGCAACTTCTTCCAACAATCGTTTGGTGAAGAACAATGCATTTTCCAGCACGATGGAGCACCGTGCCATAAGGCAAAAGTGATAACTAAGTGGCTCGGGGACCAAAACGTTGACATTTTGGGTCCATGGCCTGGAAACTCCCCAGATCTTAATCCCATTGAGAACTTGTGGTCAATCCTCAAGAGGCGGGTGGACAAACAAAAACCCACTAGTTCTGACAAACTCCAAGAAGTGATTATGAAAGAATGGGTTGCTATCAGTCAGGAATTGGCCCAGAAGTTGATTGAGAGCATGCCCAGTCGAATTGCAAAGGTCCTGAAAAAGAAGGGCCAACACTGCAAATACTGACTCTTTGCATAAATGTCATGTAATTGTCGATAAAAACCTTTGAAACGTATGAAGTGCGTGTAATTATATTTCACTACATCACAGAAACAACTGAAACAAAGATCTAAAAGCAGTTTAGCAGCAAACTTTGTGAAAACTAATATTTGTGTCATTCTCAAAACTTTTGGCCACGACTGTACAGTGCTTCCCAGTCTGAGAGCAGGGGTGAGTGTCTCAGACTACTCAAGCGCAGTAGACAAACGATATGGGTAAGAAGCAGGCAGCCATTGTAGATTTATGCAAAGGGGACCCAGGATTGGTGGATCTGCAGCAGAAGGAATGAAAATGAGAGTGAGAGGTACTTTAATTATATATTCTTCATGTTGTGTTAAATTTTTATGGAGAACCAGAGGGTCAATTTCAGTGCATTTCATTTAAATTTAAAGAAAACCCAGACCTTGATCGATGACACAATGTGTTATCCAGACAGTAGAGGGTTTAAATATGATTGCCACCCCACCACACAGCATTGATTTTTATTATTTTGCTCTGTCTTCCTTTTTGTCTCTCCTCTTCACCACTGTGGTTTGCTTATTTTGTATTGCTAGATTACACACTGAATTTCTCATGCATGGCAGCACACAGCTTTATCTGTTTTGAAGAAAGACGCCTTATACGTGATATAAATCAGTTCACTGAAATATTGACCTCTCATAAATAGCAGATGATTAGGAAATGCATGAGCAACAGACTCTATCATAAAACAGAATTGATTAAAAATATATAATTGACAGGAGCTAAATGGGAGTTGTGAGTGCAAAGAGGTGGCTGCCTGCCACATTGTCTGAACAACTCAATGTGGGGGATTTGCTAAATATAATCTAGGAAAATATGTAGTAGGACTTCCCAGGAAGCAGAAGTGACTTGTGTAATATATAGAGACGCATATATATTGATCTGGTATTCTTTTTCTTCCCAGTGGGAATATTGCAAAAAAACCTTTTATGCTAATGCTGTTTGTCTGTTCTGCAGGGCCTGGATATATGTTAAGGATTTAGTAATGCTTCCATCTGTCTTTTGGAATATTTATGCTCGCATATACATGTACGTTACTTTTCTTCCACTATTACTGCTTTCCTCACTGCTGGCTGTGGATGGTGGAATGTATACTTAGTGTTGAATATAGCTGCAGCTGAGCAATACAGAAAGCTGAGGATTTTCACAGTTGCAGAATAATTATCTTCAGTTCAGTGACTTTAGCAGCTGAAAGTAAAACCATCTATTACTTAACCCCTTTACTGCCTCTGGGTGTTCATTCATGGGTTCAAACATCAAAGTCTGTAAGACAGAGATCAAGGTAGGTCTGATGAGGTTCTTGTGTAACTCTAATTCACGATTGTCCTTCCAAGAGCTTAAAGCGGTACAAAACAATTGTATTTAGTAAAGGAACTCCCTTAGAATGCAAGCTTTTCAGTTCTAGCAGCTCAACTGTTGGTATAGCTAAGCTTCTTAAAAGTTCTTTCTCTTTATAGATGTGAGGCTCCCCAAAAACTGCTCTAAATGTCCTGATTTTGGATAAACCTTTCTCTTCTATTCAATCTGCAACCTTATAGGATGAGTTCACATGTGACAGGTGTTTTGGTTGCAAACAATTCTGAAACTGAATTCTGAACAAACCTCATTCAGATTAAAGTTGAATTTATTTAGACCAAATTAAATAAAAATGAATAAAATTTGTCCTCCAATTCAACCATATTGGGCATGAAACTAATTTGCTCAACTCTAATTGGAACCGTGGGTTCCTGAGTCCTGATGTTGGCCATTGCATGAAGACACTATTGACCCCTAGCTATTACAATGGTTTGACTAATATTGATCGTCAAATCTTATCATGATTTTGGGCTTTGTAGGCACTGTAGTGTTTCTGTATTATTTTACTGAACTATGTATGTGGACAGCACTGAACATTCTTTAGATCTTTATTATCTTGAGTCAATATATTCAATTATGACTCCTTATGTTCCAGGATTTTGATCAAGTTATCAAACACTATGTTTAAAATGCTACCTATGACTGTAATAAATATTATTGCATTTACAGGCTTCATTAGTGAATAGCACTAAATGATTATTATTTTATACAGTGGCAACATATTCTGCTGTGCTGTACAGAGTGAAATCACTCACACAAGTGCATGTCCCCATTGTGACTTAACTAACCACTGATCTATCACAGATATAACATTTAAAACAAATAACACCTTAACCTAACCTTACGCTAATCATAGACAATATATTATGATTATGGGGGCTGTCTCATGAAGATTACCATTGCCAATATGCCTAATATGCCAGATAAGTACATATGGACACCATAGAGGAGGCCCCATGCTTGGCATCCTCCCTCTATGATCCGTAAGTAGAGTTGCACTTTATAACTGGCTCTTATTCTGTAGGACTGGAGCCACACTTGTACTAGAAGGACAGTCATTAATCTGAGGGCCACCATGTAATAGTACAGTACATATCCGTTGCAGTGATGTGCCTGGCTGCCAGTGGTTTCTCCAGCAAAATAAATGGTTTTCTGAGGGTACCAGAAGTGGGACACTGGGCAATCTTCTGGCCAATTTTAAAAGGGGTTTACGCTGATGAGAAAAGACATTAAAGGGGGTTTTCTGGGATGACTATTTATGGGATTACGTTTTTAACATATGCTCATGTAGATGCTTACCTCATGGTCATCTTCCCCATGTTTTGCAATTAATTTCACCATATGAACAAATCCCTCTGGTGTATTTCCATCCTGTATGTAACACTTCCTGTTCCTGTATCAAACCCATGATGCTCTTCTCCTTTCTCTGCCACAGCTCCAGCACTGCCCCTAACAACACCCAGCTAGTTTATAGCGCCTCCCACACAACTAGTTATATAGACACTCCCCTATTACTGCCCCTAACAACACCCAGCTAGTTTATAGCGCCTCCCACACAACTAGTTATATAGACACTCCCCTATTACTGCCCCTAACAACACCCAGCTAGTTTATAGCGCCTCCCACACAACTAGTTATATAGACACTCCCCTATCACTGCCCCTAACACCCAGCTAGTTTATAGCTCCTCCCACACCGCTAGTTTATAGCTCTCCCCACACAACTAGTTATATAGACACTGACCTATCATTGCACCTGTTACTGCTTTGACAGCCCATGGACATAACATCTCAGGAAATACAAAAGAGTTGCAATAAAGGTAAAAGTAATACATTACAAAATCATGAATGATTATTTTAAAGGATGCTAATGCAAATTGGAAAACTCCTTTAAAGTTAATATTCTGTTATTTATATAATTACTAGTCCAAGTCCCTTTTATGCTGTGTATAGAAATATTTAACAGATGAACACAGCGATGAGAAATGTACACAAAAACCCTGCAAAATGAACCACTTTTTAGGTTTATCTTGAACACTATTACTCCGTTGCACTTTTCCATGCAGCAGACCTCAATTTTGGCTGACATTTTTATTATTTTGTTATAAGTTTTGGTTAGGTCCTCAGAAAATGAATTGATATTGTGTTGAGGTTTTTACTATTTCCTCTGTTTCCTGAAGTATACCAAGTCTGACGTTTTATAGATTCTTGCATTGTACTTTCTTTTCAGTAAACCTTTCGAACTGTTTTACCTCGTTGTCCTTTCAAGCCTATTACAGTCCCAAAAATGTGATGTTATTATGCCTGGAAAACAGTCAGGAATGTGAGCCTAAGCTCTTCTTTACCTACTTAACCTTGTCTGAAAGTGGATGCCCTGGAGACTGGGAGGATATTGGCCAGTGTGAGATGGTTTATAAGTTTTCTATATGCCACTTGATTCTAAGCTGACATTTATCCCTGTGTGAATTATGTTGTATTAACATTACTCCTGTCACCTCGCAGATCTAGACCCCCGACCTTGATTATGAGCTATATTATAGAAACAGCTGGAAACGGCTTTACCTTATCGCAATTATAAATCAAAGAAAATACAAGGAGAACCAAGAGCATATTTTATAGTAAAGAAGAAAAAAATAATACTGTATCCCATCCATAACTGCAGGGCTGATCAATTTCCACTTCAGAAGTCCTGCGTGCTTGAGATGCAAATAGTTCACCACAGTATAAATTCAATGTAGACCCAATAATGGCAAGCATATTTTCCACTTGTTATGCTATAAATATGTAAATGGTTTCGCTCCGCTCATCTCTACAGAATAGAACTCAGGTCAGGTCATAGCACCCGTTTTTGTAACAATGCCTGCTTATGCTGAATGTGCATTGGCCATTTTTCTAATGTGATTTTTGATAGAAGGCAATGTTCTTTTGTATGTGGCATGCATATGTAGAGAGCCGGAGGCTTGCTGCTTGTTACATGCACATTATAATGAAAAACAGGAATTGCACAGCCCCCATTGTACTTGGGTTCAGAAAATGGGTACATGCTCACTGCCCACTACTTAAGTGGAAATAAAAACATAAAAGAGTAAAAAAAAAAAAAAAATCAATGCTGATAATCACATCGTTCTGCTAAAAACCCTTGTTTCCGGGTTGCTTTATAGGTTACGGTATTGTGTTATAGCATGCCTATATGCAACCGCAATACAGTATCTCTAAAGTGGAGGTCTGCTGGTGACCTCTTTTATGATGCAAAAGAATGGACCTAAGGACTTTTTACAACTGTGCTAATAGGATTAGGCAGTTAGTATTCCCAGTCGTTGACCTACAAACTCCCAGTTTATATGACCTACATGTGATATACATTTATGTCAGGAGTTGTACTTTATTGAGCACCACAGATGGCCAGTGTTGGTCTTGTGTATCTGCCACACTCACATGTATAGTAAGCTGTAGCTATAGGGAGAGATTTATCAGTGGGTCAAACAATACACAGGCTTCAGATTTCCTCAACCGGTTCCACTTCTTTTTGTTTAATCTGTTTCAGGGGAAAACCAAATCAGGTGGGATCGCCCATTGCCTCCCCCCCCACCCCTTTGTTTGACAGTTTTAATAAACACTTTTTGAGGCAGAGCAAATAGCCTCAGAATTACAATACCATCCTCACAAAGTTCATCAGAAAGTCAGATTGTATAGGAGTGATATTCAATATTGGATGGTTTAGAAAGGCTATCAGAAAATGAAAATAGTTGAAATTTATGTAACGCAATAAAACAAAATATCCAAGATTATCCTTACAAATTGGTGACTGGTTACTGATAAAGTACCAATCAAGGAAACTGTACTCATAGCTTGTAATTATATATATCCTGTTTGTACCTAGCCTATCACATGTGTAATCTGTTTCTCTATGGAGAACTATGGAGCCAAGTTTACTGTGGTCGGCTTCAGATCCATAACCATCACGACCTTTATTTCAAGGGGAAGATATGTTACTGCTTAATCCTTCAAAAACCTACAGCAGATAAGCAAGATTAATAATATAAAAAAGCACAGTAATCGATAAGATCACAACGAGAAGGACTTGGCTGCAATGTAGAATTCTAGGAGGAAAACAAAAAACGAGGCTTAATGAAGAGACGTTAATCAAAATCTACAAACGTATTAGAAGCATTGATATACAGTATGTGGCTTGACAATTCTGACAGCATCAATTCTAGGTATGAACACAAGGTTCACCTGTGCTCATCTTGTTATATGTCTCAATGAAGATCTCCTCATTGGGTGTTCTGGAGTCACATAAATACTAGGAGCAACTCTATTCCAATAACTTTGCCTCATTATATTTTAGGCAGCCTCTAGATACGTATTTAAGTTGTACTGATTTCATTGAGACAACCTGTTGCAACACCTTGGAGATCTGAAGATCTGCTAGGTAACAGCTAAAGAGACATGATGCTTGTAGGAGTGCTGCGAATGTCATCATTGGGGATGATCACAGAGGTGATGGAACATGAAGATCCTAGGCCCAAATGCAAAATCTTTAAAAAGGTCCCCTTAATACCATGTGACATGTATAACATTGGTGGCCTTTAGGTCTCCTCAGGAACCAGAGCCTGCCTGCTACCTCAGTGCATCTTGTAGCTATAACCTTGGCTTACAGATCCCAAAAGTCAGCATATTCTTACACATTTCTATGACATTGCATTAGATTTATAAAAGTGAATCTCAAGCTACTTTCACACTTGCGCTAAAGCAATCCTCTGCTTAATTAGCCTGCCTGAGTTCTCCAAATCTGGCCTAGCCATACACGGCCTTACCCTCCTGGAGCTAATTAACGACAATGGGACCCGGCCTGGATCCAGCGGCTCCCTGGCATAATTGCTAGCATTTGGTCAGACAAAAACTGTTGCGTACAGAGGTTTTGTCTGGCCGAATCCTAGCATTTATACCAGGGAGCTGCCGGATTCCCGCCGGAATCTCATTAAAGTCTATGAGGTCTGGTAGACGCATAGTGCTATCCAGTTATGCCGGAAAACTCTGGCAGCTGGATTGCTTTAGCTCTAGTTTGTAACTAGCCTTAGTCGCACATTTTCTGGCACATGTAGTGCATAGGTTCTCATGCAGTGTGGTTTTCCAAAAGATACTTAGCATGTGACACTGCTGTTACTTTCTTATTATCTAGTTAAATTGGTGACCCATTGTGTACAAGATGAGTGGAGCAAGATGACCATTATTGTCTGTTGGAAGCTGTTTGATCTACATGTGTCTGTGTGGCCACCCAAAGGTTGTTATGTGAACTGCAGTATGTAGAGTTTTGCTATCATGTCACGATAATGTATTGAATTTCCATTGTGAGAATTTGAAGTCTTTATCAAAATTTGCAGAAAGATAAGGGTGGGCACATCTGTAACTTTAGTGCTATAAAGAACAATAAAAAATATATTAAATCAAAATGCTAACAATATTCCGAAATTGGATTAAATAATAATATCACAGCCAGATGCGATTACCGCGTTCCCCAAAATCATATTCACAGCCATTTGTGTAGTGTAACATATCCAAAGACATTGTTGATAAGTGATTGTTGCGTGCATACACAATAAGCGGAGTGTGCTCGGATGTGAGCTCCTTTCTGCTTCACAGTTCCATCCATCTTGTAATACAAAGAACAAGCAGGAAATATAGACTCAGACTGGTGCTTTGTGCTTGCTTACTCCTTAGCAAATAGCAATTTGTCACCATCTTTGACTTGAAAGAGACCTTCTCCGACATGTGAATTACGCACTGCTCCCCGCTGACACACCCAGTCATGTGACCGCGGCACAACGCAGCAAGCCATGAAAGTAGTCATTTACTTCAAGCATATTGATTATAGCTAGACTGTAACGCACAAAAAAGTTCTGTCATTTACTTACTATAGATATAATTTGAACGTGTGAAATCTAATTAAGATTTTTCGGCAACACCTCTAGTGAATATTTCATGTGTCTAATATTTTGGACAGGAGATTGGAGCACCGCAAATAAATGTGCCATTAACTCTCCTATTTAAAACATTCGGTGAAAATGAGTCATTTGTCTTCCTTATGAAAGGTGCGCGCAGTGTCCCAGCCCTCGCTGTTTACCAGCCTGCTAGATTCTGAGCTAAAATTCGTCAAGTGTCAACTGTACATGAGACGGCTTAATTGAACAACAATGATAAACTAATTAGCATTCTTAAGTTTGGCGTTGTATCAACTCAATTTCGAAAGCGGTGACAAACAAATTCAAATTAACATTCGGAAAGTTTCTCCATATTGTTGTTTTCTGTTTTTGGAAGAACTTTATATGAATGCAGAGATGCCCTCACAGCATTAATTAAAGAGGACCTCTAACCTCCCCCCGACATGCACAGACTGCTACTATCCAATTATTGAGCCCAGCGTCCGAGTGTGCAGGGGCACACCCCCACCAGCGACACCCATGATTGCAAACCTCTAGCAATTCATTTATACCTTCTAGCAGGAATAATAAATGAAGTGACACTACATAGTCATAAAAATAGATGCTGCAAAACTGTTATTACATAACATAGGGAATGCAAGTAGTTACTAAAAAAGACATGTCCGGAGAGGTGACAGTTCCTCTAAAGGGATTCTGTCACCTCTCATAACCCAAATTCGGATTTTAAACCAGTCATGCTCCACAGCTTACCTTGAATCGGCTGTGCTGTTCCATATTGTAATCCGTCCAGTAGTTTTGCAGAAAAACGACTTTTATAATTATGCAAATTAACCCTGAAGGTGCCCAGAGGGGCGTTATGTTCCCCTTTGTGTGCCCAGTAACGCCCCTCTTACAGTGCCCAAAACGCCTTCCTCCAGAATCCCTAACCGCCTACAGCGTCTCATCCCTCTCCTCCCCCTCCCTGACGGCTGAGCGAAGTCTCGCGCAGATGCAGTACCCACTGAGGGCTGCGCCAGTGCGATTTGCTGGAGACTGAGGGAAGAGCGAGCATCGGACGTCACTGGGCTCGGCGCATGCCCAGTGACGACGATGAAGCCCCTGCCCTCAGTCTCCAGCAAATCGCACTGGCGCAGCCCTCAGTGGGTACTGCGTCTGCGCGAGACTTCGCTCGGCCGTCAGGGAGGGGGAGGAGAGGCATGAGACGCTGTGGGCGGTTAGGGATTCTGGAGGAAGGCGTTTTGGGCACTGTAAGAGGGGCGTTACTGGGCACACAAAGGGGAACATAACGCCCCTCTGGGCACCTTCAGGGTTAATTTGCATAATTATAAAAGTCGTTTTTCTGCAAAACTACTGGACGGATTACAATATGGAACAGCACAGCCGATTCAAGGTAAGCTGTGGGGAATGACTGGTTTAAAATCCGAATTTGGGTTATGAGAGGTGACAGAATCCCTTTAAAGCATGTTAGATGGCTGGTTTCTTCTAGAAGCATTCTTGTCCGGGGCACACATAGACATATGGGGTCATTTATTAAGTCCGGCATAGACGTCGGTCTTAATGCAGACCCTGCGCTGTATTCTAAATGTAGAATACACGAGATTTCATGCATTCTCCTCAATGAAGATGCCCGTGGCAGCCTCTTCGCCATTAAATGGATAAGGTCAGTATTAGTCTTTTTTATTTTTTTATTTATTTTTTACCCAATTAACCCCTGAAAGTCCTCACTATTATTCTCAGATGTCACACTCGGCGATGAACGCTGCATCTGAGGGGTTCAATGATGGGGTTTTGCGCAATCGCCGCTCCCCATCATTGTGCCCACTACTTCAAATAAATGCGCTTCCTGAGGAGGTAATTCACCACAAAGCAAATTTCTCAGTGAAATTCAGCAAAGCAGCCGAATCAAATTTTTTATAACTTCGCTCATCTCTACCCCTGATGATCAGCTATAGGTGTCGAAACTACACAGCTCTGCCCGTTTTGTAGTGGCCTACCGGAACACTGCAGCGCTGCTCCTATTCACTATGGTCATCTACCATGTGATCTCCATTATTGGTGTAGATATTGGTATTTTTAGTTCCACAGTCAAGTGGATATTTCAATGTGTAAAAAAATATATTTAGTGCTATTTATAAATGTAATTATTATATATGTATTAGACGAGCTGCGGAAGATGCAGCAACTAAAACAGTACCTAGCAGGAAAATAAGCATGTTTAATTGCCCTCATGTTGGACAGCTTAGAACTGTGAGCAATTAGGAGCTTCTTGTGCCTTAGAACCTCCTCGGGTTTGATGCCAGTCGATGGATTGTTTAATGTGTGTTGCTGACTAGCTACATGAGGCTTTTAAACCACAGGATTCTGACCTATGCTTTCAGTAATTAACAGTCTGGGCGTAGTGCAACACAATGCAAAAAATATTCAAATAAAGAGCTTTTCTCTCTCAGAGAAATGCTGATTTTCTGCATATTTACCCCCTGTATGAGTGTGATTGAGAGGAACATAATTTTCTCTGGCTGCAAGCTCTTTTAAAAGTTTATGAAGAAGTAACCACGAAGACGTATCCCTGCATCAGAAATGTAAAGTCTAACATCTACATGTAAATGCTGGGAAATGGTACAAGTAACAAAACTATGCAGTAGTGATTATTTATATAGCACCAACATATTCCACAGTGCTGTACAGAGATTGTTGTCTTCAATGGGAATCTATATTCCCTGTCTGCAGCATTCATACTAGGCTTAATTTCATAGGAGGCCAATATGCTTTTGAAAGAAGCCACAGTACCCAAAAGGAAACCTAAACAATCCATTCAAATACTATGCAGATGTCTGGATTTGAACCCAGGGCCCTGGAGCTGCAAAGCGGAAGTTCTAAGCCCTGAGCCATGCTGGCCTGTAACTGCACTATAGGAATTTAGCTAACCTGGTATGAGTGTGTATACATCGACAACTTTTTCCAATAATCATGGAAGAATTCTGATTACAGCTCTGGATTATATACAGTGAGGAACAGAAGTATTTGAACACCCTGAGATTTTGCAAGTTCTCCCACTTAGAAATCATAAAGGGGTGTGAAATTCACAATGTAGGTGCATTCCCACTCTGAGAGAGAATAAAAAAAAAAAACAGGAAATCACATTGTATGATTTTTAACCACCTCCGGACCGCCTAACGCAGATTCGCGTTCCGGAGGTGGCATCCCTGCGCTCAGCGACGCATATACGCGTCATCTCGCGATGGCCGAGATTTCCTGTGAACGCGCGCACACAGGCGCGCGCGCTCACAGGAACGGAAGGTAAGAGAGTGCATCTCCAGCCTGCCAGCGGCGATCGTTCGCTGGCAGGCTGGAGATGTGATTTTTTTTTAACCCCTAACAGGTATATTAGACGCTGTTTTGATAACAGCGTCTAATATACCTGCTACCTGGTCCTCTGGTGGTCCCCTTTGTTTGGATCGACCACCAGAGGACACAGGCAGCTCAGTAATATGTTGCACCAAGCACCACTACACTACCCCCCCCCCGTCACTTATTAACCCCTTATTCACCCTTGATCACCCCGATCACCCCATATAGACTCCCTGATCACCCCCCTGTTATTGATTACCCCCCTGTCATTGATCACCCCCCTGTAAAGCTCCATTCAGATGTCCGCATGATTTTTACGGATCCACTGATAGATGGATCGGATCCGCAAAATGCATACGGACGTCTGAATGGAGCCTTACAGGGGCGTGATCAATGACTGTGGTGATCACCCCATATAGACTCCCTGATCACCCCCCTGTCATTGATCACCCCCCTGTCAAGCTCCATTCAGATGTCCGCATGATTTTTACGGATCCACTGATAGATGGATCGGATCCGCAAAACGCATACGGACGTCTGAATGGAGCCTTACAGGGGCGTGATCAATGACTGTGGTGATCACCCCATATAGACTCCCTGATCACCCCCCCTGTCATTGATCACCCCCCTGTCAAGCTCCATTCAGATGTCCGCATGATTTTTACGGATCCACTGATAGATGGATCGGATCCGCAAAACACATACAGGCGTCTCCCTGGAGCCTTCCAGGGGGGGTGATCACCCCATATAGACTCCCTGATCACCCCCCCTGTCATTGATCACCCCCCCCCCTGTCAAGCTGCATTCAGATGTCTGTATGATTTTTACGGATACATGGATCGGATCCGCAAAACACATACGGACATCTGAATGGAACCTTATAGGGGGGTGATCAATGACAGAGGGGTGATCACCCCATATAGACTCCCTGATCACCCCCCTGTCATTGATCACCCCCCTGTCATTGATCACCCCTCTGTAAGGCTCCATTCAGACATTTTTTTTGGCCCAAGTTAGCGGAAATTATTATTTTTTTCTTACAAAGTCTCATATTCCACTAACTTGTGTCAAAAAATTAAATCTCACATGAACTCCTCATACCCCTCACGGAATCCAAATGCGTAAAAATTTTTAGACATTTATATTCCAGACTTCTTCTCACGCTTTAGGGCCCCTAGAATGCCAGGGCAGTATAAATACCCCACATGTGACCCCATTTCGGAAAGAAGACACCCCCAGGTATTCCGTGAGGGGCATATTGAGTCCATGAAAGATTGAAATTTTTGTCCCAAGTTAGCGGAAAGGGAGACTTTGTGAGAAAAAAAAAATAAAATCAATTTCCGCTAACTTGTGCCAAAAAAAAAAAATTCTATGAACTCTCCATGCCCCTCATTGAATACCTTGGGGTGTCTTCTTTCCAAAATGGGGTCACATGTGGGGTATTTATACTGCCCTGGCATTTTAGGGGACCTAAAGCGTGAGAAGAAGTTTGGGATCCAAATGTCTAAAAATGCCCTCATAAACGGAATGTGGGCCCCTTTGCGCATCTAGGCTGCAAAAAAGTGTCACACATCAGGTATCGCCGTACTGTGTTTTGGGGTGTCATTTTACATATACCCATGCTGGGTGAGAGAAATATCTTGGCAAAAGACAACTTTTCCCATTTTTTTATACAAAGTTGTCTTTAGCCAAGATATTTCTCTCACCCAGCATGGGTATATGTAAAATGACACCCCAAAACACATTCCCCAACTTCTCCTGAATACGGAGATACCACATGTGTGACACTTTTTTGCAGCCTAGGTGGGCAAAGGGGCCCATATTCCAAAGAGCACCTTTCGGATTTCACCGGCCATTTTTTACAGAATTTAATTTCAAACTCCTTACCACACATTTGGGCCCCTAGAATGCCAGGGCAGTATAACTACCCCACAAGTGACCCCATTTTGGAAAGAAGACACCCCAAGGTATTCGCTGATGGGCATAGTGAGTTCATGGAAGTTTTTATTTTTTGTCACAAGTTAGTGGAATATGAGACTTTGTAAGAAAAAAAAACAAAAAACATCATTTTCCGCTAACTTGTGACAAAAAATAAAAAGTTCTATGAACTCACTATGCCCATCAGCGAATACCTTAGGGTGTCTACTTTCCGAAATTGGGTCATTTGTGGGGTGTTTGTACTGTCTGGCCATTGTAGAACCTCAGGAAACATGACAGGTGCTCAGAAAGTCAGAGCTGCTTCAAAAAGCGGAAATTCACATTTTTGTACCATAGTTTGTAAACGCTATAACTTTTACCCAAACCATTTTTTTTTTACCCAAACATTTTTTTTTTATCAAAGACATGTAGAACAATAAATTTAGAGCAAAATTTATATATGGATGTCGTTTTTTTTGCAAACTTTTACAACTGAAAGTGAAAAATGTCATTTTTTTGCAAAAAAAATCGTTAAATTTCGATTAATAACAAAAAAAGTAAAAATGTCAGCAGCAATGAAATACCACCAAATGAAAGCTCTATTAGTGAGAAGAAAAGGAGGTAAAATTCATTTGGGTGGTAAGTTGCATGACCGAGCAATAAACGGTGAAAGTAGTGTAGGTCAGAAGTGTAAAAAGTGGCCTGGTCTTTCAGGATGTTTAAGCTATGGGGGCTGAGGTGGTTAAAGAATGTATTTTTAAAGAAAGTATTTGAACACCTGAGAAACAGCAAGAATTCTAACTCTCAAAGACCTGTTACTGTGCCTTTTAAAAAGTCCACCTTTACTCCACTCATTAATCTAACTTAGTAGTACCTGTATGAGCTCTTTAAAGACATCTGTCCACCCCACAGTCAGTCAGACGCCAACTACTACCATGGACAAGACCAAAGAGTTGTCAAAAGACACCAGAGACAAAATTGTGGACCTCCATAAGGCTGGAAAGGGCTTTGGGGCAATTGCCTAGCAGCTTGGTGAAAATAGATCAACTGTTGGAGCAATTGTTAGAAAATGGAAGAGGCTAAAGACGACTGTCAGTCTCCCTCGGACTGGGGCTCCATGCAAGATCTCACCTCGTGGGGTATCATTGATGATAAGAAAGGTGAGGAATCAGCCTAGAACTACAAGGGAGGAGATGCTCAATGACATGAAGAGAGCTGATAGCACAGTTTCAAAGGTCACTGTCGGTAGAACACTACGCCGTCATGGTTTCAAATCATGCATTGCATGGAAGGTTCCCCTGCTCAAGTCATCACATGTCCAAGCCCGTCTGAAGTTTGCCAGTGACCATCTGGATGATCCAGAGGAGGCATGGGAGAAAGTCATGTGGTCGGATGAGACCAAAGTAGAACTTTTTGGTCTAAACTTCACTCGTCGTGTTTGGAGGAAAAAGAAGAATGAGTTGCATCCCAAGAACACCATCCCTACTGTGAAGCATGGGGTTGGTAACATCATGCTTTGGGGGAGCTTTTCTGCAAAGGGGACAGGACGACTGCACTGTATTAAGGAAAGGATGAATGGGGCCATTTATTGTGAGATTTTGAGCTACCACCTCCTTCCCCCAGTCAGAGCATTGAAGATGGGTCGTGGCTGGGTCTTCCAACATGACAACGACCCGAAGCACACAGCCAGGATAACCAAGGAGTGGCTCCGTAAGAAGCATATCAAGGTTCTGGAGTGGTCTAGCCAGTCTCCAGACCTAAATCCAATAGAACATCTTTGGAGGGAACTGAAACTCCATTTTGCTCAGTTACAGCCCCAAAACCTGACAGATCTAGAGAAGATCTGTGTGGAGGAGTGGGCCAAAATCCCTGTTGCAGTGTGTGCAAACCTGGTCAAGAACTACAGGAAACGTTTGACCTCTGTAATTGCAAACAAAGGCATCTGTACCAAATATTAACACAGATTTTCTCAGGTGTTCAAACACTTATGTTCAGAAAGACAAATAAATTCTTTAAAAATCATACAATGTGATTTCCTGATTTATTTATTTTTGGTCTCTCAGAGTAAGAATACACCTGCGATATGAATTTCAGACCCCTCCATGATTTCTAAGTGGGAGAACTAGCAAAACCGCAGGGTGCTCAAATACTTCTGTTCCTCACTGTATAAAACAGTCTACAACTTAAGCGCAGTCAAAGATGACTCAGTTTTACTTTTTGTTTGCAAAATCAACAAAGTGAATACATCTCATAAAGTGATGGCATATTCCTAGAATGGAGGACCAAACTCTGGGTCCCCCAACTCTTTGTGAGAATGAAGGATCTGCGGCACTGATGTAGCGCTGAGTCCCCCTTTTTAAGTTCTCACTATATAGAGGAGATCCCAGCCACACATATGTGTAGGGCACAGCAGCCGACCCCATTCTCTTGTTCAGGGAAAAACAGTCAACAGGCCATACTCTTCATGAGCACTATTGCCCCTTTAGTCTCAGGATCGGTGGGGGTCTCACCAATACTCGAGATAAGCCATCACTTTTTAAAGTGGCAAATGATCCTTTAAAGCAGTTGAATCCCTATTAAATCCATGTATTTACTCATAAAGCTACTGCCTTGCTTTCTCAAAGGACTACTCTTACTCCTGTTTCCAGTATTGCCGATACAACACAGGCCAATCAGCAGAGTCGAGAGGTGTCACATGACACAGTTCCCTGCAACCTTTACTCCTGCTTCTATAAAGGTCTCGGGATAGATATTGAGAGGTTATTGTAGCTTCAGTGGGCAACTTTAGTGGTTGTAAGTGGCTCATTAGTTCAGCATTTCATGAAAAGTAGTAACAATGTCCTAATCTAATTGCAGGCTGCCCTGATGAGACTTTGCCTTTAAGTTTTGCTCAGGACATTTTATTGGAAACCACCCCAGGTATCTGTGAACTATCAGTGTCACCTTACATAGTTATTTTCTTAAGCTTAAGACTGAAAAATACTTGAATTAAGCCTTTTACTTGAGCAGAGTTTGGTCATAGGCCTACAATGGTTGGCATCCAAATGAGTAATTTGGAGGTCATTACTAAACTGTGTTCAGAGCCCCAAACAGCTGCCGTTACATGATTGTACTGTCCAGAGTACAACATTTTCCACTCTTTGCCATCAGATAATTTTGTGGTATTTAAATTCCTGACTAACAATCAGTATTACGGCAACATACTGTGTCCTAAATAAATATTATGAGTACTTATCTGTTCTGTATGAGCGGAGGAAATGAAATACCAGAAAATGCCAAGCAATCTCAGGGGGGAAAACAGTTTATCTTTGGCAGTGGATGAAGTCTTGACATGCCACTAATGTAAGTACCAGATCTCATTTCAGTGGATTAGAGAAACTGACAACATGTCTTGAGTGTTATATTCTCATTTATTGTAGCACTGGCTGCTGCACATGCTGACATTTGTAGTCCATTAGCAGCAGCTAGACAGCTTAGAAACGTGTGTGCACAAATTTGCAGATCCACAGATGCTACATAATATATACAGTATATACATGTACTTCTATATCAATGTTTTTCAACCTCTGAATCCCCAGCTGCAAAATTTCAATCTCAGCAAAATCTCATCAAACCTCAGCATACCCTGAAAGACCAGTGCACTTCACACATACCAACAGATATCCTCCGCCAGTTCTAAGTGTAAGACAGCTTCCATTTTCTACGCCTAAAACAGGTGTAGAAAATGATGAATGAGATGGACCTGCTGGCCCGCCCCCTTCCCCAACCACGCCCACAATTTAAGACCTGGCTTGAGCGGGACGAAGTCGCAGATAGCCATCTGTGCCAATTGCGCCTGAATTACGCCTAATATAAGTGTATTTCAGTATAATAAATGACCCCCATAATTTTTTGAACTCACTCTATGTACACTACTTCCTGCCCTGGTTCTCTAACTGCACTTTGGACTTTTAGTACGGCAAGCAGTCATGCTGGTACTCCAGTTCTAATATTATAATAAGGATTACCTTGTAGATAACACTTTCCCCACACAGCAGCAGTAAGCTGACAATAACCTAAATATAAATATGGGAGGTCCTTCTATTTGTGTTGATTTCTACAGTAGGACAATATCTTATATTTGATTTTCAATGGCATAGTACTGATGAAAGTAAAAACTCCCATTTTTTTTTCAATTATTTTCCAGGAATAATGGTTTTAAAAAATACTCTTTTCTGATAGAAGTATCCATTTAAAGTGACAGTCCCCCTTCCTCCACACACACACACACACACACACACACACTGCTTACCAAGTGCAATGGCATAGGTTTCATATGGTATGTCTGAGAAAATATATTATTTCAATAACTGGGAAGATATATTATTTCAGTGCTCTCCTATAAACCAGCAATACTGATGGTTATGACCATTGTCCCATGAGAACATTTACAGAGCGCTTGCTTTTTTTTCTCATATATCTCTGTTGAAACATTTGTAGAATGGGACACTGAGATACTCCAGTGGGTGCATATGTTATTTGTAACACTGGGAGGGACTGTACAGTTACAACCACAGTATACCATGTTATTAAGGGGTCCTGTTCCTGCCCAAGGCAATTTAATATGTGAAACTTGTCTGGCTGGTTGCTGGCTACTCAAGTATGTCGTCTATTTATAATTTACCAACATCATTTTCTTTTTTCCAAGCCATGAGTCACAAGCAGTTTTGTCATAAATACAGACTACTCGGCATTAGTGTTGAGAGCGAATATTTGAAAAGCAAATTTTTATCGCAAATATCGGCACTTCGAGAATTCGCGAATATTTAGAATATAGTGCTATATATTCGTAATGACGAATATTCTTTTTTTTTATTTTTTTACACAGTACACATTAGGTGATCCCTCCCTTCTTCTAGCTTGTGGGCCAATAAGGGCTTTGTCACAGCTTAGCAACATCCCTAGCAACCAATAGAAAAATTGCCTACCCCAGGCCGATATTTTGCGCGCATTACGTGAATAATACAAAAAAAAAAAAATTCCCCCTCATTGTTCCCCTGATAGAACTTGTCTTCCCTGGTTTGTGACTTGTTATTTCTAGAATTTAGAGCCTCGAGTTCAGTATTTAGCCAAAACAAAACATTTCAAAAAGAATAAAAAGTTTACAGTTCTCCGGTATTCATCCTCGCTGCCTTTGTACTTGTGCACTTCAAAGTACAAACATTCCCATGTATTCATCAGAGAGTGGCAGTCTCCTAGGAACTAGTGTGTGCTGTAGTGTCAGAGGTGCGCTTGGGATTTGCTCCCTCCTTGTGTTTCTCTGGGACCACTCTTCCTTGTTCTCTCTGGTTGTCAGCTGCTTAGGGTTGCTGTGGACACTAGGTTACAGAAGCTGTGTGCCGCTTACTTCAGCTCTTATAGCATAAAAAGACCTTTTGTGAATACATCGTTTACAGCATTCACTTTTTTTTAATCCACTGCCTTTTTCAACCTGTTCAGTTGCATTCATAAAATAAAACATGAACTCATTACTTTCCAGCGTCCGTAGCTTTATTAAATGTCATCTGCTCCCAAATTGCGTTAATAAATACTGCTTTGATCCATTCTTCAGCTGCTGTACCCCTGATTAGAGAATACATGTCATTCTAGGTTTACAGAACATAGACATTGGTATACATGGATAAATGCTGGGGAAGTTATATTAGAATATGGTATAGTATGAATATTTTGGATATACGTTCCTCCCCTTTTTAATAATTTTTATACATGACATTTAGTGATGAGCTAATTTCTTGGAATTCAATTCGGCTGAATAGATGGGGCGATTTAATATGGTTAAAAATAAATTCTACCATAATCAAAAGTGTCAATTGTCCTGAAAAGTTGTGGAGGACACTCTGAGGTCTCCTAAGACTATATGCAACTACTCTCAAGTTCATTCAAGCCAGTACAGCATTGTCAAAGTGATAGCAACATATATGGCTAAACTCATGGCTACTGGTGGAAACAGCCTCTTTGAAAACAAACTGCACTGTAGGACTTTTTTTTATGTTCTTTTCACATTTCAGCTTTTAGGAGGCAAATACCTGCTAGTGCATATACAGACACCTCTTAGGGTCATGTGATCCTCCTTCTTCATTGTTCCAGTCTTCTGATCTGAAAAATGTAATATAGCAGGCTAGTTTTTTAAAATCTGTAACAAAACAGATGGGCGCACCATAGGGTAATTCTGTGAGTGTATAGTAATATACGGAGAAAGATGGTAAGGCTCACCTTGTGTGGTTGTGCAAATGTAGGCACAACACTATTGCAGGTATTTTCAAACAAGCCTGGACGTCTGGATATGGCGGTCTGCAGCCACGGGACCACAAGAGATCTTCAAAAGGAGAAGCCTGGAGCCCCCAAGAAGATGATGATGCAAAAGAACAAACTACGTCCCACGGCACAAATTACCGTCAGCCAGTCACCAGGATCAAGAAGGAATCTTTTATTGCAGCGATACAACGCGTTTCGGGGAATCACTCCCCTTCATCAGGTACAAAAAAAGCTGCACCTGAAAAACGGCTGACCCCAAAATTTACCCAAATTGGCAAAAATCCAGTTTGGGATTTTATCCGAATTTTTAGTAAATTCGGATCAAATCCAATTAGTTAAGAACCGATTCGTTCATCTTTAATGACATTACAGTTGTTAAGGGTTTTTTCCAACAGGAATAAAGTCTTTACAAGGTATATCTAATCCAAAATCAGTTGAACTACAGTTTTTATTTTATCTTAACCTATTTTTGAAAAGGGGCACTAATCTTCCACTGTCAGCCCCGAGAAGACTGAGAAGGGGCTGGACTTAAGGTGGTCATACACATTAGTCCTGGTTATGTTTGTTTTGGTTAAAATCATCCGTCTTTAGACTAATTTATATGGCCACATTTAGCTGGTGAAATGAACCAGCCTCTTCACACCACTAGTCCCGTGCCTGCAGGAAGTGGAGCTTTCAGTACCCACGACCAGGGAGTACCCACCTTCTAACAATAAAGAATATGAGTACGTTCTCTCATTTTACATTAGATACACACTGGAAATTATTTTTCCTACTGGAAAACCCCTTAAAATATGGATTAGAGATTCCAACAGCTCTATTAGAGGATGCTCATTCAGACAACCTATTTGAATGCACCTCATTAGTATACTGTATATTAAAATGATAGGTGAGACCCTACCCAATAACTTATCTGTCAGAAGGAACAGTCCTTTTTTCATTGCCTGCTGAATCCAATGAAAACCTTTGATTTTCCTGGGTGCTATGATCTGCTTGATCTGGTCCCACTAGTAATTGTCCAGGCAGCAAATCTTTCCATGATCATCTTTACTCATGGGCTGGCAATGTGAAAATGGTTATAGAAACCAGACTACCCCTTTAACGTTCTTCTTTAGGAAACCCCACAGATTTGTCTAGCAATACCTCTGCATGTTCTGTAGCACTTCCCTATTTGGTAAGGCTTGACCACCATCCTGATGGTAATACACATGCTTTACAGTAACTCATGATGACAACCCATAAGTGATTGGTTGTCACTTTCTAAAATCCTTAATATGTTATAATTAATACACAGATGTGGTCAGCGTATAGTGACTGGCTTAACACATTAAAACAATCAAATCACATCACAATAAGGCAACAAAGCTCCTTAAAGTGACCATTCTGGCATGCCTAGAGTCAAGATAACGCTGGCCAAGACCCTAACTATGCAGGACTGTTGTGCTAATCACTGAGCAACCATATTGTTGACACTTAAATACATTTTACAGAATTATAGAGGCTTGCATAATTATATTAATAAGGCTCAGAGAGTGTGCAGTCAATTTAAATATAATCCTTAAAGAAAAACACCACTATATACTGAATATACATTGCACTTCATAATCTCTCACAGGATATGACTGGGTTAATCAGATTAAATGCCTTTTAAGCACAAATGTGTCATTTTGTCAGCATCATTGACCTTCAATAGATGGAAACGCTTTGTGTCAAACAATAGGGAAGGTGGAACTGCACTGGAATGTTTTTGGAAGATCCTTTCGCCAGAGCTTCCTCTGGTTATCAACTGGGCAAGGAACAGACACTACCTCAGCCATAAATCTGACTGTTTAGTGACATTGCTGTCATGTTGTATTATTTTTGTGATATTCATTAAATAATGAATTACTATTTAGCATATTTACAAATTATATCAAATCTACAATTAAAAATGTAAATAGTTTTGTGGTTTGAAATTCTGAAAACCAAGTTTTTCACCTGGCTTCCTTCCTTAGGTTTACAGCAGACTGTGACACTAGTTCTTTTTGCGAGTAAATTTGTGATTATTTAGAAAAACGAAATAACTAGGTATTTACCATTATTTGCATAAAGAACAATAGAATGAATGTGTAAGAAACAGACCTCTCTACATCAATTCATTTCAACCTTTTAGGAAAATAAGTGACCTTTTAAAGCAGACAAAATACAATCTGCTGATTTATTTATTTTTTTCTATAAATTGGTCATCAAGCCAATGAACTCTACCACATCTCCTGCTAAAAGTCTCCCAAGGATATCTCAATGTAGTGTGACCCTTGCAGCATTAATGAGGTTTAAACTCCATTTTCCATTACTGTCCCACTGTGTTTCGGTTGCACTTTCTGGGCCACAGATGTCTTGGATACAGGAGCCATTGTTCAATCCAATGTTGAGGAGTTATTTCTGTAAAAGTATACATTATATGCAAAACACGCAAATAAAACCAGACAAGAAAAATAGGCTACATGTTTAAACACCATAAAAACAATGTTAATAAATAAAATAACAAAAAACAATGTAGATTATAATGGAGTTATATACATTTTAATTAATGACACACATGAGATATGATGTAAATGAACCGAGCCCAATTTGATTCGGTTCTTAATCAAAAGTGCTCCAAATGGCCTGAAAATTTGTATATGACACTCTGAGGTTCCCTAGGACTCATTTTTTATTTTTTTTAATTTTTTTTTTATTCTCTCCCTCTTACCCTCTAAAATTGCCCAAATTCAATAAGCATAAATTCTGGGTCGAATCTCACCTGTTTACAATTAATTCACTCATCTCTAACACTAAATAGTACGCTAAATACTCTAACTCTCTAGAAAGGACTATGTTATGCTTTAGCCCTTGAACAAAGGGACTGCAGTTGCAGAGATGGACAGTTTTTGTTGCATATATGTGTCCAAGTGGAAATTCTACATACACTGCTAAAAAAAATAAAGGGAACACTTAAACAACACAATCTAACTCCAAGTCAATCACACTTCTGTGAAATCAAACTGTCCACTTAGGAAGTAACACTGAGTGACAATCAATTTCACATGCTGTTGTGCAAATGGGATAGACAACAGGTGGAAATTATAGGCAATTAGCAAGACACCCCCAATAAAGGAGTGGTTCTGCAGGTGGTAACCACAGACCACTTCTCAGTTTCTATGCTTCCTGGCTGATGTTTTGGTCACTTTTGAATGCTGGCGGTGCTTTCACTCTAGTGGTAGCATGAGACTGAGTCTACAACCCACACAAGTGGCTCAGGTAGTGCAGCTTATCCAGGATGGCACATCAATGCGAGCTGTGGCAAGAAGGTTTGCTGTGTCTGTCAGCGTAGTGTCCAGAGCATGGAGGCGCTACCAGGAGACAGGCCAGTACATCAGGAGACGTGGAGGAGGCCGTAGGAGGGCAACAACCCAGCAGCAGGACTGCTACCTCCGCCTTTGTGCAAGGAGGAACAGGAGGAGCACTGCCAGAGCCCTGCAAAATGACCTCCAGCAGGCCACAAATGTGCATGTGTCTGCTCAAACGGTCAGAAACAGACTCCATGAGGGTGATATGAGGGCCCGACGTCCACAGGTGGGGGTTGTGCTTACAGCCCAACACCGTGCAGGACGTTTGGCATTTGCCAGAGAACACCAAGATTGGCAAATTCACCCCTGCACCCTGTGCTCTTCACAGATGAAAGCAGGTTCACACTGAGCACATGTGACAGACGTGACAGAGTCTGGAGACGCCGTGGAGAACGTTCTGCTGCCTGCAACATCCTCCTGCATGACCGGTTTGGCATTGGGCCAGTAATGGTGTGGGGTGGCATTTCTTTGGAGGGCCGCACAGCCCTCCATGTGCTCGCCAGAGGTAACCTGACTGTCATTAGGTACCGAGATGAGATCCTCAGACCCCTTGTGAGACCATATGCTGGTGCGGTTGGCCCTGGGTTCCTCCTAATGCAAGACAATGCTAGACCTCATGTGGCTGGAGTGTGTCAGCAGTTCCTGCAAGACGAAGGCATTGATGCTATGGACTGGCCCGCCTGTTCCCCAGACCTGAATCCAATTGAGCACATCTGGGACATCATGTCTCGCTCTATCCACCAACGTCACGTTGCACCACAGACTGTCCAGGAGTTGGCAGATGCTTTAGTCCAGGTCTGGGAAGAGATCCCTCAGGAGACCGTCCGCCACCTCATCAGGAGCATGCAAAGGCGTTGTAGGGAGGTCATACAGGCACGTGGAGGCCACACACTACTGAGCCTCATTTTGACTTGTTTTAAGGACATTACATCAAAGTTGGATCAGCCTGTAGTGTGTTTTTCCACTTTAATTTTGAGTGTGACTCCAAATCCAGACCTCCATGGGTTGAAAAATTTGATTTCCATTTTTTTATTTTTGTGTGATTTTGTTGTCAGCACATTCAACTATGTAGAGAACAAAGTATTTCAGAAGAATATTTAATTAACTCAGATCTAGGATGTGTTATTTTTGTGTTCCCTTTATTTTTTTGAGCAGTGTAGTTCCCTTAGCCCTATGTCTAGGAATGGGTATATGTAATGCTATAGGGAGAGAGTGAGGGTACAATATGTACACTGGTATAATTTGTATAGAACTCATATGATGGGAGGACAATTACAGTCAAAGACATTTAACTGTCTACTTATATACATATGCACTCAGAATAACTGTAGGAGGACCTTCAGCATCTCTTTTCAGATGAATTAATATTATGTTTCACAAAGCTGCTGGTTGCTGGCAAGTGTTTTTCCAAAGGCTTTTCCCCAACACTGGGTGGTCCAGCATATTTTGATGAACGCCGTAGGCTTAGATGAGATAGGAAAGAATAAAAAGTTTAAAGTTCAGTCTCTTGCCAAAGAAACATAATGAAAAACTGTAGGCAACAAAATCACTCCATTGTAGGTGTTCAAATATATATGAAATTCTTGAGTAAAGAGGGGATTTCGCCCGTGGGTATGGGTTTATTAATCAATGTACTTTCAATAGTAGACTACCATTCAAATACCAAAAGCAGTACAAAATATACAAAAACACCCCGTTTCTGTACTACATTAGAGCTAACAATGTGACACATAATATGAAGATTTTCTTCAGTTTTTAATGTGGTGAAATTTTAATAAGTACTAAAGTTTTAACACATCTGAAGTTCCTTTAGTGAAGCAGATTAGAGACATTGAATATTATTTGACCACCATGAAATTATATTAGTTTTCTTTATGTCAATGCCCCTTGGGATAGTACATTTTTAATTAGATAGCAAGAGAATAACAAAATCCATGCCAGTTTGAGAAGACATGTAAAAAAGTAATCTCATTGGTAATGGTTTTAATCCTTAAAGTCTTTGATATGTGAACCATTCTCCTTTTCATACTGTAGCAATAAATGTAAGCACAACACCATGTAGCTTGGTGGGAAGGTGACCTATAGCAGTCATACACTATGTGAAAGACCAGCAATAAGTATATTTCATTTGTTGTAAAACCATTGTGCTGTCTTTATAGGAGAAATTACTTATCAATGCTCAGTGTTTAATTAGCTTCATAATAATTTTGAATTAACTGGACATCCCTACTAAGCAGACTTTTTTCAATCCTATTTCGTCGTGCTTCGGGGTATCAATAATTAGTTAAAATTTTCTGGTAACATCCATAGTAATTTTGACAGTTCTTTTGTTTTCAATTAGCCTTTGGGGCATCAGACTGAACTAAGTATTGGTTTGTGACGTCTAACAGACCATTGTATTACTGCGCCACGCGAATTTGTGCTTGTTAATCTATGAATAGACTTGGCATCATAAAATAGCTAAAATGATTGTAACAAAAAACTATGAGACAAGGACATTTTTTCCTGGCAACCCCCCATATGTTTTCTTCTCATCTATTATTAAAAATAAAAAGCCATACTTGCCTTGTATTCTAGGCATATTTCCAACAGGGTCCATGAAGCTGAGAAATTCTGCATAGTCAACTGAAGAGCCTTATTCTAGACCAACCTATGCACTGCATGTATGTGCCATCACAGACAGACCTCCATTCAAACATAACCTTTATTATACCTTTAAAATAACATGGATATGAAAAAAAAACTGGACATAGATGGTAAGAGATGATATAAGGGGACAAGTTCACCCTATTTTAGCACAAGTTCTAGTAGCCTTGCCTAAAAAATAGAATAGCCGTCCCAATCTTGTATCAGGAACCTACCTAGGCTGCCCTACAAAGTCCCTGGTATGGAATAAAAAATATACCACCACACCATAGATATGTGCTGTCTCAGTAAAGATGCCATATATTCAGTTTGGTTCAAAGTCAATGGTAAAGTCATTATTTCCTCATTTCCTAATGTCCTGCACCAACATGTAGGTTGTGACTAGCTGATGCATGTTGTAAAAGTGTAGAGATCAGCATGCACAAATGCTCAGTATGTTGAAACAGTGTGAGTGAGGAAGTCCCACCAGCACACTGGTGTGGCGATGTCCTACATCACCCCACACGATATGTTGTGCAGTTTCTGCAATCACGATAGCCATGACAGCCTATTTGAATGCAAATGGATGAGGTATGTTTTTTTTACCGCCATTTCAAGGAAAATTGATGCCACAATTACCACGAAGAGCGAGGAAATTCGGCTTTACAGCAAATCAAATTTTTTCTGAAATTCAGATCTAAGTCAATTTGTTTGACTTCGATTTTCTCAACACTATTCATAACAAAGATCATCACCTTATTGGGCTTGTTCACTATAATTTCCAATAAAATCTCATCCATACCACCATGTGTGAAAAAAACACCTCAAAATCTATTGATACTTAATAGGGGGCATTTGTCAAAGCTATTATGCCACTACTAAAGATTAGCAAATCACTCAGTCATTTGGGGTTTTATACAGTCAAATTGGTCAACCATTTTGATCCAGATCTGAACCAGTTCTACCTAAATTCAAAGTGTTCCACTTGGCCTAAATTTTGTATATGACACATTGAGGTCTTCTAGGACTAATGTTTTTCTCTCTTCCTTTCTCACTTTTTTTATTTATTTATCTCTATCCCTCTGTATCTCTCTCCAAAATTCACCTAAATTGAATCACTAAAAATTTGGATTTGATGTATATAATCTATTTGTTCATCTCTGCACAACAAATCTGGCATGCCAGTTTTGTGGTGCATTTGCCGTAGGAAATATTCACCATACTTTAAACAACGGCAGATCACATAACGGGCTTATTAAACTGTTGCCTAATGTGAAATACTTAAGTCTAGACTTTCTACATCCTGACAAGAAGTACCTAAACACAATTAGAAGTCTTGATGACCCCCCTAAATTCATCAAAATATAGAAATATTATCTAAGGCCAATTAACTATCTCCTCCAAAGCTCAACTCACTTCCAAGTCACAGATTTAGTATTGATATAGCCTTTTGATATAAAATATAATGAAACGCTATTGATAATTAAGATCTTAAAATATCCATTTCTCAGTTTAATTGGTTTTATCTTCCAGTGCCATAACAATCTATTCTGTGCAGACAGTAATATAGATAATATTTTGAGATCGGAATTTAAGTCCAGCCACATACTGTCATCCAGCAATTAAATGTTATTTGATAGTAGAGTCTGCAGCTCAGGTGCCGAAGAGTTCCCGTCTCTGGTTGACAGTCTTTATAGCTTCATAAAATGAGTCTCCGAGGAAATCTGGGTATGGAAGTATTTTTTTTTCCCCCCGATTGGAAATACCTAGAAATAAAGTGCACTCTGTTATGGTCAGAATCAATGCTTGTTGTATAATAAATATGTCATCTAGCTAAGGAAAATACTTAACTCTTTCTGTCAGAAGCCAATATACTTTTCAATACACACACATACACCCACACACACCCATATACATACATAGTAACATAGTACATAAGGCCGAAAAAAGACATTTGTCCATCCAGTTCGGCCTGTCCTCCTGCAAGTTGATCCAGAGGAAGGCAAAAAAAAACAAAAAACTGTGAGGTAGAAGCCAATTTTCCCCAATTTAGGGGAATAAAAAATTCCTTCCCAACTCCAATCAGGCAATCAGAATAGCTCCCTGGATCAACGACCCCTCTCTAGTAGCTATAGCCTGTAATATTATTACGCTCCAGAAATACATCCAGGCCCCTCTTGAATTCCTTTATTGTACTCACCATCACCACCTCCTCAGGCAGAGAGTTCCATAGTCTCACTGCTCTTACCGTAAAGAATCCTCTTCTATGTTTGTGTACAAACCTTTTTTACTCCAGACGCAGAGGATGTCCCCTCGTCACAGTCACAGTTCTGGGGATAAATAGATGATGGGAGAGATCTCTGTACTGACCCCTGATATATTTATGCATAGTAATTAGATCTCCCCTCAGTCGTCTTTTTTCTAACGTGAATAACCCTAATTTTGATAATCTTTCAGGGTACTGTAGTTGCCCCATTCCAGTTATTACTTTAGTTGCCCTCCTCTGAACCCTCTCCAGCTCTGCTATGTCTGCCTTGTTTACAGGAGCCCAGAACTGTACACAGTACTCCATACACATGCACCTTATCCATATTATAATAGGTACAACTGAAAATGCTAATAATTACCTTAGACCAGCAAGTGACTTTGTTATATCAGTGTTTGGCTTAGATAATTGCAAACAGATGATATCATCAAGTATGCAAATTGGATTCTACAATATATATGAAATGTTGACTATTATACTCTTAATGCATAATGTGTATGTATGTATGTGTGTGTGTGTATATATATATATATATATATATATATATATATATATATATATATTTTTTTTTTTTTTTTTTTTTAGATCCTTTTGAATGTGTCAGTGTGATATACATCAGATTATCTGGATATAAATTAGTATAGTTATTTTATGTGGTTTACTAAGCTCACATTGTAACAGATGTCTATCAGTTGCACTTTGAGTGTATCTGGACCAAAAAATTACACCTAATTTAGACCCCTACTAGCCAACAGAGATGGCGGAATAGACTATATGATGACAAATGGGGTTACTAAGTGGAGCACTGATCAATAGCGAGTGTTGTCCATTTAGGTAATGGACATCTTTGTCATATCAGATGTTAAAGTATTCTAACGTGATGAGTCCCTATGGGTCTACAAAAGAAGAAGTCATCTACTACATGTAACATTACCACTCAACCTTGGTAGGTTGGTGCACTTCTAGCTCTCAAATCTTGAGCTGCTTACAGCAATATCATAGTGATACATTATGAGAGGAAAATGCTTTCCTTTGTTTGGTGGGTTTGTAATTTCTCTTGAATTTAGAATAAAAACATTTATGAAGAAATGCATTTCTATAAAAAAAATTTTTTAGCTTTCAATGTTTTCTATGCTGGCCCCGCATCCAAATCCTAAACATTTTGTACAGGATTCATTTCCATACCATTTCTTTCCCCTGAGTCTAATAATGTGTGTTTGTAAATGTGCTCTTCTTCCGAGACCTTATCATGCAAGCATATCACAGCATGAGGCCACAACTCTTAATGACATATATTTACATTACACTAGGAGAGCTATCTCTTTTCAAATGTGATTTTGGCCCTGGGGCGAAGAAGCCTAGGGACATTTTGTAGGTAGAAAGGCCAATGTATTTAGTTACCAACCCAATCTCTTGAGTAAGTAAGTTTGACTTGAAATAGTCGAAGCTTCTTATAAACAAAGAAAAATAAGAAAAATACATATTTATAAGGCTGTGGGCAGCCAACGTTCATTGTTTTTATTTCCCTTCTGTTGAAATTGAATTGTTCTCTTAGCACCTTATAGGCTTTTGTTGATTATCACATTAATATAATCATCTTTGAGATTCAGAGAACAATAAGATCATGTAATAACATAAAAAGTAATAGTTTCAATTACATTTTATTTTAATTCTATATAAAAGAGGTTAAGTAATTCTTTTTGAATGATATAAACAAGTCACTTTATACACTTTTTTGTTTATAGAGGGCAGTGGTAATAAAATGGCAAAGTGAAAAAAATATATATATTTGGTTTATTTTTTTGTAATTTATAGGACAGGATACCAATAAAGGAGTAGTAAATGAACAAAAACTTTGTTCTATTAAGTTCTTGAAAGAGTAGCTACCCTTTCATTATTCTTTTGACATGTGACTAGAGATAAACCAATCAATTCAGGAGCTTCTTCACCTGTCCTGCAGGTGAAGAAGCTCCTCCTGCCGCTGTCACTTCAGAGCCTCTGCACTTGCAACGCTGCTTACAGCAAGAGCACAGCCATAAGATTGGCAGGGCCAGCCAAGATGTTCGGCTCTGTCAATCAAGAGGCAGGGGAGAGCTTCTTCACCTGCAGGACAGCCCCTTGTAGATGAAATTTTAATGATTGGAGGTCCAGGTGCTGAGACCCTCACTGAATGATGAAGAAAAGAGAGAGAAGGGCACTCATGGTCCCAGCCAGTGCTTTTTCCTGATATGGCCACTGCTGCTGGTTTTCAGGGTGGTCATAATCCTTGGAAATGAGCAATGTACAGGGTGGACCATTTATATGGATACACCTTAATAAAATGGGAATGGTTGGTGATATTAACTTCCTGTTTGTGGAATATTAGTATATGTGAGGGGGGAAACTTTTCAAGATGGGTGATGACCATGGCGGCCATTTTGAAGTCGACCATTTTGAATCCAACTTTTGTTTTTTCAATAGGAAGAGGGTCATGTGACACATCAAACTTATTGGGAATTTCACAAGAAAAACAACGGTGTGCTTGGTTTTAACGTAACTTTATTCTTTCATGAGTTATTTACAAGTTTCTGACCACTTATAAAATGTGTTCAATGTGCTGCCCATTGTGTTGGATTGTCAATGCAACCCTCTTCTCCCACTCTTCACACACTGATAGCAACACCGCAGGAGAAATGCTAGCACAGGCTTCCAGTATCCGTAGTTTCAGGTGCTGCACATCTCGTATCTTCACAGCATAGACAATTGCCTTCAGATGACCCCAAAGATAAAAGTCTAAGGGGGTCAGATCGGGAGACCTTGGGGCCATTCAACTGGCCCACGATGACCAATCCACTTTCCAGGAAACTGTTCATCTAGGAATGCTCGGACCTGACACCCATAATGTGGTGGTGGGTGCACCATCTTGCTGGAAAAACTCAGGGAACGTGCCAGCTTCAGTGCATAAAGAGGGAAACACATCATCATGTAGCAATTTCGCATATCCAGTGACCCCCTTAGACTTTTATCTTTGGGGTCATCTGAAGGCAATTGTCTATGCTGTGAAGATACGTGATGTGCAGCACCTGAAACTACGGATACTGGAAGCCTGTGCTAGCATTTCTCCTGCGGTGTTGCTATTAGTGTGTGAAGAGTGGGAGAAGAGGGTTGCATTAACAATCCAACACAATGGGCAGCACATTGAACACATTTTATAAGTGGTCAGAAACTTGCAAATAACTCATGAAAGAATAAAGTTATGGGAATTCCATTGTTTTTCTTGTGGAATTCCCAATAAGTTTGATGTGTCACATGACCATCTTCCTATTGAAAAAACTAAAGTTGGATTCAAAATGGCCAACTTAAAAATGGCCGCCATGGTCACCACCCATCTTGAAAAAGTTTCCCCCCTCACTTATACTAATGTGCCACAAACAGGAAGTTAATATCACCAACCATTCCCATTTTAATAAGGTGTATCCATATAAATGGCCCACCCTGTATAATGTATACTGCTAAGACAAATCAAATGTTTTGCTAAAATACAGGGACACTTTAAAAACTGTTATTCTATTAAATCAAATTATAGAGCAACCTAGGGGAAGGATTTTAAAGTAATAATTCCATCTGGATTTTGGAGATAGATGAGTTTACTTAAAGGGGTTGTGCAGCTGGTACATATTGATGACCTGTCCTCAGGGTAAATCATCAATGTCTGATCGGTGGGGTTCCGACTCCTGGCCTGTTTGAAGAGGAGACAGTGCTCGTATGAGCACAGCTTCCTCTTCAAGATTACACTGCGTCTTGTCTCACTTGCAGCCGTGTAGTATAATTACAAGTACTTGTTCCATTCAAGTGAATGGAACAAGCAATTGTAATTACATTGCACTATCAAGACTTCTGAGATGACGCATAGTGTAATCTTGAAGCGGAAGTAGTGCTCTTACAAGCACCGCCTCCTCTTCAAACAGCTAATTGGAGGGGGTGCCAGAAGTCGGACCTCCAACCAATCAGATATTGATGACCTATCCTGAAGATCCTATCACTTAGATCAGGGATGCTCAATTTGCAGCCCACCAGCTGTTGCAAAACTACAACTTCTAGCACTTCCTAATAGCTGTAGGCTGTCCAAGCATACTGGTAGTTGTAGTTTTGTAACAGCTGGAGGGCTGCAGGTTGGGCATCCATGACTTAGATCTTTTGCTTTGTGGTTTTTAAAATCATTTACTGTAAGGGCACCTTTAGTTACTATGTTAAAAATGTATGTTAATGGATCTACCTGTTCATTAAAAACTTAATTTAGCATGTTACTTTTAAATAGGAAACATAATATCAAACTGATTATTGATCAGAACCAATTGGATGAAATATATGTGCTCTTTAGACTTTGGAAATATGTTTTCAATATTGCACACATTGCTAGTAACTATATAAAAGTAAACCAAACAACTATACAAATAAACTTATTGCAACATAAAGGATTATGAGCAGAAGCCAAACAATAATATATGATTATTTTACTTTAAAAAAAAAATTGTCATGCCACCTCTACATGTTTAGGATTGACTTCGCCCTGATTGTGACACACATCACAAATAAGAGGTGATCAATAAGTCTGTATATCTCTGCTGAATCGTCAGGATATTCTAATTACTATTTAAGTAATGAGTGACACAGTTTGCTTGAAGTAAATCGCCTAAAAGGCAATAAACAAAGACTTAGGAAAGTGACTATTGATTGTATCTGCAAAATCTTTCTGTTTGAATGCTGAGACTACTTCTTCCTTATCTGATGGTTGGCAAAATTGATTGAAATTCGTTCTTAAAATAAGTTAGAATGCATAACATCAGAAGTGCTAATTTTTCTCATGGGTCTGGCTAAATATTATGCTATAGAATTTCATAAGCACATTGATTTGGCTGTTGTGTGAGCTTTACAACCATAACAATATATGTGGTTATTCTCTGGCAGAGGACAGGATAATCCTTAATTCATTCTTTCTATTACAAAGATCTCAACTGAACTTGGGAGTCCTAGAATTACACTTGTCAGCTTTGATGAGATATTTAAACCACACTTTGCGATTGATTTTTTATGACGGTTCATAAGAAAGAAAATCTCTACCACAATATTTTTAAGCTACTTTGCACCTTTATAGGTTTTTAGAGGTTTACTTTAAAATGACAAAATTTAATGTTAGTCATTTACAATAAAAAATGCAAACTATTCACATATGTTGGTTTGCAAGAAGTGCAATGTTAGAGAACTGAGCTATTGTTTTTTTACCCTGCTTACTTCCAAAGTCTTATAATTGCTGTTGTTTTACTAATAGTCTCAATTTAAAGACTATTATTTGGAGTATACAGTTCTTTTGTGGAGCTATGTATCGCCATGGTCTCAGACTACAAACACAATCTATGTAGATGGATCCTGTGGTCACGTGTGGAATCTGGAATCATTGAATAACATATATATATATATATAATTAGCTGAAGGACCCGGCTTCACTTGGGTATATTTAATCTATTTCATTTAATGTTTTTATGTGTCATTAAAATATATCTACACTATCCACTATAACAGTGACATCTACAGCACCCCACCCCCTTAACAGTGACCTCCACAGCCCCCGACCCCTTAACAGTGACCCCCCCACAGTGTCGTCCCTTAAAATTGGACCTCCACAGCAGCCCACCCCCTTAACTTTGACCTTTTATAGCAGCCTTCCCCTTTTAACAGTGAGTTTCACAGCACACCACCCCCTTGACACTGACCTCCACAGGGGCCCGTCCCCTTAACAGTGGCCTTTACAGCAATCTGACCATTAACACTGACCATCCTCTTAACTATGACCTCCACAGCAGCCTGCCCCTGTAGGCTGTCCAGGCATACTGGTAGTTGTAGTTTTGCAACAGCTGGAGGGCTGCAGGTTGGGCATCCATGACTTAGATCTTTTGCTTAGTGGTTTGTAAAATCATTTACTGTAAGGGCACCTTTAGTTACTATGTTAAAAATGTATGTTAATGGTTCTACCTGTTCATTAAAAACTTAATTTAGCATAAGTTACTTTTACATAGGAAACATAATATCAAACTGATTATTGATCAGTGCATCTACTGAGATCAGAACCAATTGGATGAAATATATGTGCTCTTTAGACTTTGGAAATATATTTTCAATATTGCACACATTGCTAGTAACTATATAAAAGCAAACCAAACAACTATACAAATAAACTTATTGCAACATAAAGGATTATGAGCAGAAGCCAAACAATAATATATGATTATTTTACTTTAAAAAAATAAATAAAAAAATTGTCATGCCACCTCTACATGTTTAGGATTGGACCACAGCAGCCCACCCACTTAACTTTGACCTTTATAGCAGCCTTCCCCTTTTAACAGTGAGTTTCACAGCACATCACCCCCTTGACAGTGACCTCCACAGGGGCCCTCCCCCTTAACAGTGGCCTTTACAGCAATCTGACCATTAACACTGACCATCCTCTTAACTATGACATCCACAGCAGCCTGCCCCTAGGGTGGCCAGAGGTCCAGTTTTAGACCGGACAGTCCGGCTTCAGACTCCCTGTCCTCCGTCTGGTGCAGGGCCTGGACAGACACAGGGATGTCCTTTTGAACAGCTCAGTCTCAGACAGCAGCACTGTGCTGTCTGCGTGTGAGCTGCTGGAAGAAAGTCACCGTCCCTCCCACCCCTGCAGCTGACAGAAGTTTATTTTTAACTTAATTTTTTCAACTCCTGTCGGCTGAGGAGTGGGCGTAGCCTAACTGGATTAGGTGGGGTGTCCTTTTCAACAGCTCACTCTAAGACAGCAGCATTGTGCTGTCTGAGTGTGAGCTGCAGGGTGAAAATCACCCTCCCTCCCACCTCTTCAGCTGACAGAAGTAGATTTTTAACTTCATTTTTTCAATCCCTGTTCGTTGAGGAGTGAGAGGGGCGTGGCCTAACCGAATCAGGGGCGTGGCTTAGCAGGACCTAGAAGTTGATTTTTAACTTCATTTTTTTCATTCTTTATTGGATGAGTGGGTGTGGCCTAACCGGATTGCGGGCATGTCCTTTTGAACAGCTACCTCTAAGACAGCAGCACTATGCTGTCTGAGTGTGAGCTGCAGGAAGAAAGTGTGAGGGGGAGTGGCCTAACCAGATCAGGAGAGTGGCTTAGTGGGACCTGAGGGGTGGGTTTTAAGTTCGTCTTTTGAGGGTGGACACATTGTGGCAGGGGGCATGTCTGGGCTCCTTCCTGCAAGAGTGACGTCCCTCTGGGCACCTTACTGGCTCATTTGCATATCAAGTAAACTGGATTTTCAGAGGATAAAAACATCTATTGCTGGAACAAAGGCACATCTTGAAATAAGGTACTAAGTGCTATTAGACCATGGCTTTAATTCAATAGCAATTATCCTGGTGACAGATTTTCTTTAAAGCTCTCCTACAGCAGTGAAGAAAAAGCTGGGTTGTTATGGAAACCTGGAGTAAAACGGTGTATGTGGAAGCTAATGGCCTGCGAGCTTCTACTGGCTGATAAGTGTCATGTGACCAAGCTTCTATTGGCTAATTCATTTTTTGGGAATATCTCAGGAACGGTACGTCCTACAGAGCTGAGACCTGGTCTAAAACCTTCCCGGACACCTGATGTACCTGTGTGCCAAATTTTGTGATTCTAAATGCGACGGTGCGGATTCCTTTAGCTTACATACATACACATACACACACACACACACACACACACACTCAGCTTTATAATATATATATATATATATATATATATATATATATATATACATATATACACAAATTTCAATGGTCCCTAAAGATTCAAATTACATCAGGGTGTAATATTTTCAACTTAAATTGGTCATTTCTGGGCCTTCATGAAATCCATTTATCTGGAAAAACACCTGTACTGGTTGATACTGCCCCCTGTCTTCTGTGAGAATGAGCTGATCCTCTGGATGTCAGGTGAAGATGGCTCCATTTTATTCTCTGGTACACTATGTACTGTACAGGACCCTGAAGAAGCTCCTGTCCTCATCATACAATGTTATTTACAGCTTCCAGTATCTATTCCTGAATGTTAACCTGTCAGGTGAGGCACCTGAGGGTTTAACTGCCGCTGATCGCAGCTTCCTCTCATATAGGCTGGGCACCGCCTCCTGTATTTGTATTAGACGTTAATGATCATTGGTGGCGCAGTGCACCCTTCCCTCTTCCTCCCGTCTCTCCTCATTGGCAGTGCGGCACAGGGCGGAGGCAGAGAGTGACTCCTCCCCTGTGCTGCTGAGGGAACATGGCGCGCTGACAGCAGCACGCTCATGTTCTGTGATAGCATGCTGGACGCATTATCGGCATTATCGGCAAGGTTAGATGCCGATACCGATAACTTTGAAAATCATGAATATCGGCCGATAATATCTGTAACTCCGATAATCGCTCAATCCCTAGTTTCAACTTACAATGGCCATCCCAGAACCAATTAATATTGTAACTTGATGGACAACTATAAATATATATATATATATATATATATATATATATATATATATATATATTTATTAGAGATAAACAAATCAACTCTATCCATTTAGAATTCATCCAGAATTTCCTTTAATTCATTTCTGAATTTCTTGTGTAATACAGATTTCCATCCCAAAGGACAAGAGTACTGGGTCTCCCAGTATTATGCTTCTCTGAATGAGACATACAATCCAGTTGTCTTTCCAAAAAGACAAGAGTACCGAGTGTCTCAAGAAAATTTTTTCCTGGTTAGCTGAGTGGCCTTAGCGGTTTTCTTTCTAATTAGGTAGACCAAGTATGTATGAGGATACTGTAGTCCTGCCAGCACTGCTCAGCCTTTCTGGTAAGCATATGTGCAAATTTTAGTATCTTACAGCTGCTGACATCAGAGAGTGCTATATACCAACTTCCCAAGAAATTGGAGCATAATTGATTCAGGCCCGAGTAAAAATGTTTTAAGAGAGAGAGAGAGACACATACATGCACACCTCACCATGTTCCCTTGTCATCCCTAACATGATTGCTATGTCAAGGTTAAAAGTACCTGCATGTCCTTTCACATACCCCATACGTTAAGAACACCAGCACCAAGTCATCGCTCTTTGTTAGGTTGGAAAACTTTAACCTCAGGCTATTTCTACAGCTTATACTAATCTCTTAAAAGGCTTTCTCACCACTTTCATGAATATTTTTACTACTCTTTCTTTGCTAACAGGTCGGCAAACCTCATCATCACATCATTTATTGGTTGCTAAGGTAACTGGCAAATCTGAAGTTTGACCAGGAAAACCCTTATGCTGTTTAAACTTAAACTGCATTTCATTTCATTAACCACACATATGTGCCTGCAAGTATTCCAGCTTTCAATCACGACATGTTTTAATAAAACAGAATATTTGTGATTAGGTTTGAAACGCCACTAGAGGCATTGAAAATGTGATCAATTATTTTCATGATTTCTCTTTAATGGCAACCGCTGAATATACATTATTATGAATTATAGCTATAATAAAAAATGAATTCTTTTGCATTATTCCTTCATAACATAACCATTTGTTATATACTAAACATTAAAGTCATTTTCCAAAACTGTATTTTTGGTGCCCTACTTATGATATGCAATGAAAAAATTATCAAGGAGTAGGGATGAGCCAACCCAAACTGCAAAGTTCAGGTTCGTACCAAACTTTGCGAGTTCGGGTACTCGGACCCGAACCTGGACTTTTTCACTGAAGTCCAGGTTCGGTGTTCGGGTGATTTTTATTATTTTTTGTTATAACATGGTTATAGCGGAAAAATAATAGCATTCTTAAGACAGAATGCAAAACAATATGGCCATTTAGGGGGTTTAAAAAAACAACAACTCACCTCATCCACTTGCTCAAACTGCAGCAGCTTCTTCTATCTTCACCGAACAGGACCTGTCAAAAGACCGTTGATGTGTGCGGTGACATCACCGCGCTCTCCCACATGGTGATGTCATCACGCACATCACAGGTCTATTGGCAGGTCCTGTTTAGTGATGATAGAAGAAGCTGCTGCAGCACAATCAAGTGGATGAGGTGATTTTTTTTTTTTTTTTAAACCCCTAAATGACCATATTGTTTTGCATTCTGTCTTAAGAATGCTATTATTTTCCAATATAACCATGTTATAATGGAAAATAATAAAGTGAAGTTCAGGTCCCCATTGACTTCAATGGGGATCGGGGTCGGGTTCGGGGTCAAGTTCGGGTCCAGTTCAGGTCCCGAACCCGAACTTGGATCTAAAGTTAGGCCGAACCCAGTGAACCCGAAATTCCATCGGTTCGCTCATCCCTATCAAGGAGGTCATACTTCTGACACCCTTGTTGATCAGAATGATTAAGCCACTAGAGCACCATGTCCCCTTCAGATTTTACGTAAGCAAAATGCCATGCATTTGGTTATGGATGTGTCTGGTACTGCAGCTCAGTCCTATCCACTTCAAGTAATCTGCAGTACCAAGTACAGGCACAACCAAATGTATGGGGGCTGGGCCTAGGTAAACAATGAAGGAGACATCTATCTATCTATCTATCTATCTATCTATCTATCTATCCTCAAACAGAAATGTACTGTTCAATTTAGGAAAACGGTTACTATTTCCTGCCAGCTCTAGAACTGTACAGTCTATTCCAGCGCAGGGATGATGATATTTCACTGAGACAATAAAATATGATATTAGCTAATCTATACACAGTAGTCACTGTTATATGCATATGTTCAAAATATCCTGAGATGTAAATCTGGCTGTACGTTTGAAGCTGCTGCTTTTACAACTTTAAGCTATAAACACATTTCCTTGCACTGGCTACAATATGAAATACTTTTATTTCTCCTCCATTTACATACATAATAGGCATTTAAACCTCATTTGTTATTACAAGGGATTAATTTTAATAGAGAAATGAAGCAGAAGGATGACAGATAAGCACCCGTAAACCTTCTCCGCTCAACAGCAAGCTTGTAAAATGCAAATACTGAGTGTGATAAGTCCTACATTCTCTTTCTAATTCATTTAATATTGCTATATTATATCCCTTCTTGGAACTTCTCAAGGAGCAATGTATAGTTTATTCTGCCTTGCGTCCCATTTATTATGAGTTTTAGACACTGTTTTGTACTTTAATAGCATAGAGTGAAAGGGGCATAAGCAAAATTTTGCCAAAGTATGCCTATCAATAGGTGATGTAATGTTAGACAGAAGTTTCTAAAGGCCCTTACATATGAGACAACTAAGCAAGCAATTATTGGGAATTAACCATTCATTCTGTGTAACTGACGCATTCACATACAACAGTTATCCATTCTGTATGGGGGGCAAGGGATCGCTACTGCTATTTGTTTCTGGGCAGCAGAATACTGTTACCACATCATAATCTGCCACCCAGAAACAATGACTTAGGTGGGAATGAGCTAGGAACGTTCCTTCCCAATAATTGCCCCGATCATTAGCTTATGGAAAAGGGCCTTAAAGGGGTTGTGCAGTGATTTATACATAAACAAGGTGTTCAGCACTCCTGAGAAGATAAGCAATGGGTGCACATCTCTGCCGTAGTCCGTGGGCCTAAACGGAAACCTATGCCAGCTCGGAGTAGGTTAGAAAACCTGCCTTCATGGGAAAGTGGGGAGGGCAACATAGAAACCTCATTTGCACATAAATGTAGTCACAATGATGTTAATAACATCTCCCCCAATATCCCTATTAGTTCTGAAACTCCCTATTCATGAATACAATGTTAGGACTTAAGTAAAGACTGACACAAAATCAGAACAGTTTTAAGAAGAAAATAGAGAATGTGAGTGTAAGCTGATGTCACCGCCAGCTCTGTGAGAAGATCTGGCAGACGTTCTTCTCTACCTGTCGTATGATTGGTCTTTTTATTTTGGTTTCACTTTCTCATCTCCTTTCCATCTCCCAGCTGTCACCTATTTGCACTGATTGTCTCCCTTTATATTCCCTCCCATACTGCCTCACTTTGCGGTTAATACTTCTTCCTGGATTGTGTTCACTGCTGGAGGCTGCTTCTCCTGATTCCTCAGATAAGTCTGTTTCCTTTATTTGTGTTTCTTGCTGGCTTGATTGTAGGTGACCCTGACTCCGTCCGTATTAAGTGCAGGGAGCCGGTGGTCGTGTCCCCTCACTATTATAGGGTTTTCAGGTGTCACATAGCATAAGGTACGAGGGCATGCAATCATCTACCATAAAGATCTTTGCATGGGCATAGCAGTCAGGGAGAGCTCTAGGGGATTTATAGGGCTCACCTAAATCCTCCTTAGTTTGGGATCAAGCCAGTCGGATGTTTATTTATAAGTTCCAGCTTTCTGCAATACCATCCGTGACAGCTGATATGTAAGACATTAAAACATTCAGGAGGACATTTATTAGACCTGCTACGCCAGTTTTTTGGCGTAAAAATGTCACAAGTGATGTCCGAGTGTGACATTCGATGCCTATTGGCATTTGGTAAATTTTTGCGACATTTGTTGACTCTTGCCACTTTTAGATGTTGAGTGAAAAGTAGGCCAAGATTACAGATTAGAACTCCTTTAAAAATCATTTATGATGTGCGATTTTTTTAAAAAGTCATAAGAAAATCGCATCTCCACACCAGGCAACCCCCTGGTGTACTTTTACAGATATAGGTGTACACCACATCGCATTTATGCCAAATATATTATTACTGTGCGCCATTTTATAAATTTGGCTCAACCTCACAAAGCAAAGGCAGACTTAAAACTGACACCAAAACCACCACAGATGATAAATTCCTAAGATCTGTGTAAAGCCAGATGAAGGACTCTGTTGCCATTAGCAGTTTTTCCAGAGAGTATAGGAATTAGAGTGTCGGAAATCATTGGATAGGAAAGCTGTACAATGGGACATCTCTCGGACTACCGGTATTTCATTTCTAGAAATCTGTTTTATTTTAGGTCTACATGCTCATGGCACATACAGATACTTGTCCAGAAATACTATTAGGAGTGTTCATTACAGGTACAGGCCGGATCTTTTTTCTCTTATATTGTAAATCTGCTCTGAAAACGACAGGTCTTGAAATTGTAGGCTGAGAGTGATTCTGAGACAGAGGAAGAATTAGCATGCTCACAGGAGCCTGGGGATAGACCAAGGTCAACGTGAGGTTAAACATGCTGTCATGTCTATGTACAGGTAGAGAAGTTTAGGAGGTATTGTTCATATTGAAGGCTCCATGCTCAAGGACCTATACTGGCTCTGTTTAAGCTTCAGGTTGTATAAAACCATAAAACAATGCTCACAAAAGGTTTATGGGGCTTTATACCTCAGTAGTCATAAAAAAAAATTGCTAGATGTTCCATCTGAAAGTGTATTGTGGAGATAATACGGCTCTATATGGAGACACCCTCCTTCATTGTTCTGCGAATCTGCCTGATCTTCCTTGTGCCTACCTGTACGAAAAAGGTTATTCCATAATACTTTAAATACTGTACGGAGCAAGCGCCCCATATTGTACTAGAATGTATTGGCTCAGATGAGCCAAAGTTATTACTTCGCGAGACTTCGCATAATAACTTCATAAATTAATTTCTATTGTAAAAAAGCATTTCCCGAACTCTGGTTCGGTTTATTTTTATTTTTTTACAGTAGAAATTAATTTCATCCGAAGTCGATTCACTCATCCCTAGTTGGTATTTATATAGTGAAATGAAATGTTTGCTATAAAATGTTTACTCTGTGCTTATCATCTTGCATGCCCACCTAATAGTATGTTAAACCCAACATACTTCTGAAGAGCATAAAACTGCAATATATAGGATGTCTATCATTCACCTTCATTGTATTTCTTGGTATTACTCTTCTCCAGGTTTCTACAGTTCTGGAATCACTGGGTAATCTTTTTCAATGTAATATATTGTTCTCACTAATACATTTCCACTCTAAGTTCATAGACCTAGTTCCTGACAGTTCCATCAAGCTTCTAACAACTCAACATTTTTTCCACTCTTTCTTAACAAAAAATTTATGACAGTATGTTGGTTTCTACTAGAAAATAAATTTGTGTGAAAACATACAACTTTTAGAGAACAAGGTTCTTCAAAGTGCTGCTGGAAATATGAAATTTACAAGCTCAAAAGGTCAATGCCAGAACTACATAGCTCTGTCCATTGAGTAGTGGATGCATCTGTTTACTGCAGGACTGCTCCCATTCACCTCAATCTGAGCTGAAGTTACCAGCTCTGTCCACTACAGATTGGAAAGAGCTGTGTATTTTCCAGTGCCAACTTCCAGTATTGAAGCTATAAAGTAACAGTTGATTGGTAGGGGTGCTGGGTGCCAGGAAAGCCATAACTTTTTTTTAATTTTTTTTTTACTTTTCCGTTCATACTATATCATGTACTGAAAATAGTTTGAAATTGAACACAAAATGCAATCTGCCATGGTTTTTGGGGTTTTGCTTTTATAAAGTTCACTGTAAGTTAAAAATAAAGTTACCTTCATTCTGCAGGTCAGTAAAATTAGAGCAATATAACATTTCTATAGTTTTTCTTATTGAAAATACAAATAAACCTATGAAAAAAATATTTCTTGGTATCACCATAATCTGACACCCATAACCTTTTAATATATCTGTCTACAGAGCTGTGTGGGTGCTTGTTTTTTATGTGGGGAGAACTGTAGTTTGTGTTGTTACCATTTTGAGGTACATTTAACTTTATTGATAATTTTTATTCAATCTTTTTCAAAGGGCAAAGTGACCAAAAAAGACAATTTAGACATTTCATTTTCTTTCTATTACGGTATTCATCATTCAGGATAAAGACTTTTTTATATTTTATTAGTTTGGACATTTTTTGATACAGTGGTACCAATTATTATTTATTTTTTATTTACAAAAAAAAACAATTTATTACTTTTATTTTTAGTCCTCCTAGAAGATTTGATTAGATCACTTATACAAATCACTGCAATACCCTAGCAATGAAGTCTATGGTGATGTTTTATTACTAAGCCCTGCCAAAGGTACAATTACAGTGACAGGATTGGTGCCTTCACAAGGCCCAAGCCTTTTATGGCAAAATATTGGAACCCCAGGATTTCGCTGTGGGAGTAAAGAAGGTATAAGAGGGAGCCACCTCCCTCTGCCTAACCTCTCAGATGCAGCAGTCACTATTGACTGTGACATTTGCAGGGTTAAATGTCTGTCATCAGAGTTATATTTGATCACACAGACACAACCCTTGGGTGTCAGCTGTGTAACAAAGCTGTCTCTCGACGGCTATGATAAAGGCTTATCTCTTGAGCTGGCACCACATGTAAACTCCATTTATCTGCCATACATGCATTGTGGATGTTGCCAAGGGGTTAAAGGCGTTAGCCAATACTTAAAACCCCCCAACAATGCCTAGACCAGTGATGCTGATAAATATTTACCTGAATACTTACCTGGTCCCCTCCTCTGGTTTGCTTCCCAATTGCTCCACTAGGAAACCAGTGGAGGGACCAGGTAAGTGGTCAGCACTGTGGGTCTGGGCATTGTGGAGGGGTTAAGTCTTGTAAAACCCCTTTTAACACTCTTGAGCACCCAAGGCAACATCTGTAGAAGAGCCCTCCACCATGTGTTGTCTTTTATGATACTATCCTCTTATGTAGTAGAGTGGCATTTAAGATTCATAAGGCACCATGATCTAGGTGTAGCTTCTATCTCTGCACCCTCTATAATTAGATTCATGGCACAGATTTTTCCGCCATGTTCCCTCTTTTTGTCTCATGAATTTTGTATTCGTAATTCTCTACATATAGTACATGTCCACCTTTGATTTAGATTTATTTTCGCCCCTTTGAAATAGCCACAGCCACTCTTTAGCAGCTTGTGGCATTAAATTTAATAATGCAGTAAACCAGTCAGCAAAGAGCATGCAGGAAATCAATGAAAGATGGAGATGTCCTTTAAATTGTATGGCATGCCACTTCTTTATATGAATATTATATTATTATTATTATTTATACTGTTTTTATGGTACGTTAGTATTAACGATAACATTCAGAAATTACTTCATTTATTTTTTTGTTATAAAAATGAAACTATCCACAGCCCGGCCAACGCTAATGTCTTTCTGCCCTTTACAGAATAACGGATTTGGAATTATCCTGCATTTGTTTACTTTGCAGACTCTGTTAAACAATCGTACAAAGTGACAACATGATAAATCACCATTAGAAATTGCAATCACCCTCCTTCGTGCTGTAACGTTAAATTATAATAAGAGGCAAACAAGGATCCATTCCAATCCATCATCACAGTTAATCCGAAAAGGATTAGGCAGATTTAAATGGTATCGTAAAAATAATAAGATAGATTCACACAAACATTGGCTGATTCGATAATTACGCCCAGGCATTCTTCACGTTGCCTGATATTTCTATGATGTCTGAACAGATTTGTCTTCGGCAGACAACTCTTGCATTTGTGGTTGGCATGTGAGTGCTATATATAGTGGGACTGATTGTTCTGTCCCCGTAGAAGCCTGTCTTCAAACAGAGCACTCCTCTTCAAGTATACATCCATGGCGTTCCATTTATAGTGTCCTAAGTGATAAAGCAGCTGTAGTCTGTGTGCCATATCAACTAGGCCATACAGAGGAGCCCGGTGAGAGGGCTGTACGTGAGAACAGTTTTTGTTATAGCAAAGTGACACAAGTGATTTATGAAGAGCCAAAATGGCTTGGCTTCGAAAAGGTTCTGTCTCTACATCTGTCTTTTGTGCTTTTTTTCTGTTGTCTTGGCGACATGATGTCCCCATAGACCCTTGAAATAGTTCTGTGGTTATGCTGAAAGTGATTGTAACCCTCTATCCTTAAAATTCCCCCCTCAGCTTAAAACAAAGCCTATGAATGAAAAATCAAGGGGGAATGAGCAAATAAGTGACTGGGTTTTGTCACTGTTGCACTCACTTCATCACACCTGACATGGGCTTAGCAGAACCCACAGTTCAAAGGGGAAAACAGGCTTTTCCTGGTATCATTTAGCTACAGGTTTTTGACTGTCAATAGAAAACCATTCCCCGACGTGCCTTCTTAAGAACACATTTAAATTAAGTTGTTTAAGAGGTTTCTTTTTGGATTTGGTTGGTTTATAGAAGTCTGCTAAATAAGTCTGGTGACTACTCAATGCATATTTCCTCTGTTAAGAGACATTGATACTATACGTCTCGGTTTCTTACATGCTTTAGAAAGAATGCCTGAGATCTGCCAACAATAAACTTTGACTAAGTCGGGGCAAAATTTTCTTCTTTCTAAAACAGGCTGTAGATTTTCCATTTTGGCCTCATTTTTCATGTAATTTAAATGCACTGTTACCTCAAGAAGTTATGGCTTACATTATGTCTACAATAGCTAGCTCTCTCAACAAGAGATCTTTGTAGGAAAAGCTGGGCCTTTCTATAATGCCGGGTCATGGAACATAAGGTGTTGATATGCATATGCATTCCACCAGATCTATCCAGAGTAATTCACCTGGAAACATCAAAAACTGGAGTAAAAAAAAGAGGCAAGGCATCAATAACTTGGTGAGCCCCCTCCCCCCAGATTCCTTATCATTGTGTAGATTTAAGACATTTCACTTAAGCACGCTATGCAGGATTTAATATAAACATAGTTCATGGATGGGTAATTTGTGTTTATACATACAGTCTCTGCCAGCAATCCCATGATCAATTATGCACACCCCTTCCCCACTCTTAAAACATGGCCATTTATTATGTTAACTCGCGATGATATCACTAGCTTCTGACTCTTAAGGGAGATTAGTGATAGAATTCATTAAAGATTTACACGCATGCAGGAGCTTGGCGGTAAGGAAAGCAATCAGCTGTCAATTGTACTTCACCTTCTACCTAACTCCTTTACAGATTTTAGTTCATTTCATTCACATAAACTAGGGAACAAACAGAACACTCACCTGGTAACCTCCTTTTCATCTTTTTAGTTGAATATCTGCTGATTCCCTGCTTCTCTCCTCTTTTGTCATCCAAGATGGCTGCGTCACTTCTCAGAATGCCTGATGCACATTGTGGTAGACATTTCCTGCTGCCTCCATATTGGCCAGCCCTGCTCATGTGATCAGTGCTGGCCAGTTCAATAGCGGGGTTGGAAAATCAGGAAGTGTCTAGGAGTACCACAGCATCTATCAGGTAGCCTGAGATATTGTGAAGCCATCTTGGATGGCAGAAGAGGAGCCTGGGAATCAGTGGAACTGCAGCTGAAGAGATGAAGAGAAGGACACCAGGTCAGTGCTCCGTTCCCCAGTTAATGTGATTTTTATTTTTTTATCTTGAATCAGAGGTTTACTTTAACATGCTCTTTAAATTTTCTCCTATGTGATTGTTTTATCGCATGCTCATGACAAAAGGCAACATCTCATTTAGGCCTCATGCACACGACCGTTGTGTGCATCCGTGGCCGTTGTGCCGTTTTCCGTTTTTTTTCGCGGACCCATTGACTTTCAATGGTTCCGTGGAAAAAACGGAAAATGCACCGTTTGGCAGCCGCATCCGTGAGCCGTGTTTCCTGGCCGTGAAAAAAATATGACCTGTCCTATTTTTTTCACGGCCAACGGTTCACGGACCCATTCAAGTCAATGGGTCCGTGAAAGAACACGGATGCACACAAGATTGGCATCCGTGTCCGTGATCCGTGGCCGTAGGTTAGTTTTTATACAGACGGATCCGAAGATCCGTCTGCATAAAAGCTTTTTCAAAGCTGAGTTTTCACTTCGTGAAAACTCAGAACCGACAGTATATTCTAACACAGAAGCGTTCCCATGGTGATGGGGACGCTTCTAGTTAGAATACACTACAAACTGTGTACAAGACTGCCCCCTGCGGCACCTGAAGGGGTTAATTGTGCTGATCACGGCCCCCTGTAAGAGATCAGGGCTGCCAGGCAGCAGGGGGCAGACCCTCCCCCCCCCCCCCTCCCCAGTTTGAATATCATTGGTGGCCAGTGCGGCCCCCCCCCCCTCCCTCTATTGTAATAAATCGTTGGTGGCACAGTGTGCGCCCCCCCCCTCCCTCCCGCTATTGTAATAAATCGTTGGTGGCACAGTGTGCGCCCCCCCCCTCCCTCCCGCTATTGTAATAATTCGTTGGTGGCACAGTGTGCGCCCCCCATCGCCCCCCCTCCCTCTATAGCATTAACAACATTGGTGGCCAGTGTGCGGCCTCCCATCTCTTCCCCCCCCCCCATCATTGGTGGCAGCGGAGTTCCGATCGGAGTCCCAGTTTAATCGCTGGGGCTCCGATCGGTAACCATGGCAACCGGGACGCTACTACAGTCCTGGTTGCCATGGTTACTTAGCAATAGTACAGTAGTAGAAGATTCATACTTACCTGCTCCAGGCTGCTGCTGCGATGTTCGTGTCCGGCCGGGAGCTCCACCTACTGGTAAGTGACAGGTCTGTGCGGCGCATTGCTAAATGAACTGTCACTTACTAGTAGGAGGAGCTCCCAGCCGGACACGAACATCACAGCTCCCAGGTAAGTATGACTCTTGTACTATTGCTAGTAACCCGCTGCCACCAATGATCGGGGGGGGGGGGGGGGCGCAAGATGGGAGGCCGCACACTGGCCACCAATGTTGTTAATGCTATAGAGGGAGGGGGGCCAATAATTGCCACCAACGATTTATTACAATAGAGGGAGGAAGGGGGGGGGGGGGCGCACACTGTGCCACCAACGAATTATTACAATAGAGGGAGGAAGGGGGGGGCGGGGGGGGGGCACACTGTGCCACCAACGAATTATTACAATAGAGGGAGGAAGGGGGGGGGGGGGGCGCACACTGTGCCACCAACGATTTATTACAATGGAGGGAAGAAGGGGGGGGGGGGCCGCACTGGCCACCAATGATATTCAAACTGGGGAGGGGGGGGGGGGGTCTGCCCCCTGCTGCCTGGCAGCCCTGATCTCTTACAGGGGGATATGATAGTACAATTAACCCCTTCAGGTGCGGCACCTGAGGGGTTAATTGTGCTGATCACGGCCCCCTGTAAGAGATCGGATGCTGCTAGGCAGCAGGGGGCAGTCATGTACACAGTTTGTAGTATATTCTAACTAGAAGCGTCCCCATCACCATGGGAACGCCTCTGTGTTAGAATATACTGTCGGAAATGAGGTTTCACGATCTAACTCATATCCGACAGTATATTCTAACATAGAGGCGTTCCCATGGTGATGGGGACGCTTCAAGTTAAAATATACCATCGGATTGGAGAAAACTCCGATCTGATGGTATAAAAGGGACTCCGGACTTTACATTGAAAGTCAATGGGGACGGATCCGTTTGAAATGGCACCATATTGTGTCAACGTCAAACGGATCCGTCCCCATTGACTTGCATTGTAATTCAGGACGGATCCGTTTGGCTCCGCACGGCCAGGCGGACACCAAAATGACTTTTTTTTTCATGTCCGTGGATCCGCCAAAAATCAAGGAAGACCCACGGACGAAAAAACGGTCACGGATCACGGACCTACGGACCCTGTTTTTGCGGACTGTGAAAAAAAACGTTCGTGTGCATGAGGCCTTATCAAAATCTTTTAACAGATTTTTGTGATATAGTATATTTCAAAGGGGAAACAAATCTCTTTCAAAATCTTTCCTACCTGGACAGAGCTTACTTGTCATATGATTGTACACTTGCCTAATGATATTTGTAAAGACGGAGTCTGACACCAGTTAACTAGCTTGCTAAAATATGTGCCATGTGGACATAGCCTTTACAATGTGTAGATTCTCAAGAAAATACTATAGTGGGAATGTATTAAGACTGGCGTTTCCTATTCCAGTCTCAATAACAAATCCCGCTAACATACAATTCTCTTATAAGCCACCTTCCCCTTTCCATCTATGTCCCACCCACTTTTTGTAGTGTTGTGGAAAGGTGAAAAAGATACATATTTTGGTGCAAAATTGCACTTTTGAATACAAGAATAATACATTCACCCTAAATGTTACCCAATGTTCATATTTTTTGTGGTTGCCCTTTAATTCTGTCTTTGCTTTTGTTTTGGACTTCCCATTTGCACACAAGTCAGCCATATTACTTGATATCATACAGAGTCACAGCTGCTGGTTCGCAAGCCAAGTCTATTAAGAGACTTACAGCAACTTACACACTGGCAAGGCCTTTATTCTGAGAGAGACGCATTGATAACATTTGGGAATAGCTGCATTCTACAATCATTAATAATAAAGCTCTACAAGAAGGGCCAATAGAATACTTCGGTTGCCTATTTAAAAGCTTTCAAAAGTATATTGGTCAGATATACAGTCCTGATCAAAAGTTTAAGACCACTTGAAAAATGGCAAAAAATCTTATTTTACATTGTTGGATCTTAACAAGGTTCCAAGTAGAGCTTCAACATGCAACAAGAAGAAATGAGAGTGAGACCAAAAAAAATTTGAGCATTCAATTATTTGAAAATAACGATTACCGTATCTTTCGCCCTATAAGACGCACCAGCCCATAAGACGCACCTAGGTTTTTGGGGAGGAAAATAAGAAAAAAAATATTTTTAACCAAAAGGTGTGCTTTTGGTGGGTTTGGAACTAATGGTGGTCTGTGGATGGCACTATTACTGGGGATCTGTGGATGACTGACACTGTTATGGGGGATCTGTGGATGACGGACACTGTTATGGGGGGATCTGTGGATGACGGACACTTATGGGGCTTCAAAAACTAAAAAACGTCTTCAAAGACCTCGTCTCCTTGAACGCCACAGAACTGCTCGTTTGGACTTTGCAAGGGAGCACCAAACATGGGACATTCAAAGGTGGAAGAAAGTTTTATTCTCTGATGAGAAAAAATGTAACCTTGATGGCCCTGATGGTTTCCAATGTTACTGGCATGACAAGCAGATCCCACCTGAGATGTTTTCTACGTGCCACAGTGGAGGGGGCGCTATAATGGTCTGGGGTGATTTTTCCTTCAGTGGAACAATGGAGCTTCAGGAAGTGCAGGGGCGTCAAACACGGCCGCTGGCTATGTCCAGATGTTGCAGAGAGCATTCCTCATGACTGAGAGCCCTCGTCTGTGTGGTAACGACTGGGTTTTTCAACAGGACAACGCTACAGGACAAGGGACGCAGGACAAGGGACTTCTTTCTGGAGAATAACATCACTCTTTTGGCCCATCCTGCGTGTTCCCCTGATCTAAATCCAATTGAGAACCTTTGGGGATGGATGGCAAGGGAAGTTTATAAAAATGGACAACCGTTCCAGACAGTAGATGGCCTTCGTGTGGCCGTCTTCATTACTTGGGTAAATGTTCCCACTCACCTTGAAGTGATAAACAATAACGGCGGAGCAACTCTTTACTGAGTTCATGTTTGGAAGTTGGATTTCTGTTTTGGGGGGGTTTAGTTTTTTTTTGGAGGTGTGGTCCTAAACTTTTGATCAGCTGCAAAACAGCCTGTTTCAGTTTATTCGTTTTCATTAAATTGAATGCTCAAAAAATGTTTTGTCTCACTCCCATTTCTTCTTGTTGCATGTTGAAGCTCTACTTGGAACCTTGTTAAGATCCAGCCATGCTAAATATGATTTTTTGCCATTTTTCAAGTGGTCTTAAACTTTTGATCAGGACTGTACCATGCCCATGTAATATTATTGATGGGGCTCATCTGCTTATATAGCACAACAATGATGGGTATGGGATATTTGCAACTATATCATAGTGGCCTTAATTTTTCCAACTTAGGCACATTCCAAGGACAGTGATGGCCAGTTCGCAGTGTTTGCCGACGAACAAATGCCATCTGCCATCTTTATTACCAAGTCTGGCGATGCAGAGGTAAGTCCTTACCTGTGCCTGCGCCGCGAGCCGCTCTGAAACACATACGGTCACCGGGAGCAGGCAGTTCCGAGAACAGCCCAATGAAGGCTGTTCTCAGAACTGCCTGCTCCCGGTGACCGCATGTGTTTCAGAGCGGCTCGCGGCGCAGGCACAGGTAAGGACTTACCTCTGCATCGCCGGACTTGGGAATAAAGATGGCAGATCGCATGTGTTCATCGGCGAACACTGCGAACTGGCCATCACTGTCCAAGGACGTTATCAATTACTAATATCTTAGGAAGCTGATAAACCTATAGATGATTACAGCTCTGAAGTCTACACTGGAGCTGTGAACCTAAAACAAATGGCATTGGAGGAAGCCACTGACTGACAAGTCTATCCTACTCATGTGCCATCTTTATTACTATTCGATTCTGAGTATACGTTCTATTTTTGTCTACGACTTATGTGGCATCTCTCTCTGATCTATATACCGCCTGTGCTGCTATAATAACACATACCTAAAGCCAATGGCCAATGTTTGTGATAATACACATAATGCATTGTTGATTTGTATGGAATTCTTTTTTTTTTTTTGTATGTCACATGCCTAGAATTACAAAACATAATGAATATCACAGTGACAGAAAAAAATTAAGTAGAACAGTTTTCATATTGAAGGTGAGAGCAATAAATATGTAAACTGATGTTTTGGCAAATGTTCATTTAATGAAATATAGTGATTATGTCAAGGCCCTTTAAAAGGCCATGGAACCTAAAGAAATGAAAAAGATACACTTGCTTATAGCACTCATAAATATATATGTAAATGCTTCTGAGGGTTCTCGGGTCTGGAGATATATGAAATAAAATACTGTACATGGGGGCAGACATTTCTGAGATTTAAAGGGATATTAACCATCACATGTGACTGGTCTCCCTTTTCTGTTCAGTTCAATGCAATCTTTTTTTTTCTCTCTTTTTTGTTGGTAAGAGATGGGACTATATATGTCTTTGTTGAGATTATGGACAAAACATCTATAAAAATGTTTGTCTCTGAGATCATTACAGTATTTCACATATCACTATAACTGATAACCTCCATAAGCAATTAAATACTTCTGAGTGATTAATTCTAGAAGCTCTTTTAATAAGTTTTCCTTTTTGTACTTTAGGTTTAGTGGCCCTTTAAACAAGGAAAGCAATTTTCAATGTGGAACTATGGTGTATGCATTACATAGCTATCATTAGATTTAGAGATACAAACACTGTACCGCTTGTGAGTAGAGACTTGGTAAAAGTAAAAAGTAAGATTTGCACCCAGATCCTGGTGCCCAAGATGGCCCGAAGACCCCTTTGCTATATGAGAAGATGCTAGGATTATACATGGCACATCGTTAGGGGGGTACCATTATAGATTTTGCACTTGGATCCAAGTGCTTTAAGCTCTCCACTGGATTTAAGACCAATGATTGAAAAATTTAAATCATGAACATCTAAACCTATTTTGGTCTTACCCGACTGGATATTGTTTCATCGGCAGGGCAGCACATAGCATGATTATAGTGCATAACATGGGCATTTGTGGCCAATATCACTAGGAATACACCCAACCAACCCCCTTCTAAACAATCTATGAAATGAGGAAGTCACTGAAGTGAAAGTTGTGAAACTTGTGGAGGGAAAGATTGACCTTCTGTGGTGGGGCTACAAAACTAATCTGTAGCTAAAACCCAGCTTTATTTTTTGTTTGACTGTCATGTTGAATGTGAAAGGCACAATATGATTCTCCAATTTGTAAGGCAGATCAAATTAACTTCATCAGTGAATGAGTATTTGTGATTTATAGATGGCCTCCTGTGGTTTGAAACACTCTGTTCGTATAGATCCAGCAAATTAAACAATCATTTATCCACCCATGGTAATGCTATTTGTATTTGTCTTTATTAATTCTGTAATACTTAGCAGGGCAGTCATTTTTGTAATGTCCAGATGTCTGTAATACCCAGACTTAAAAGTATTAGATTTAATGTATTTAAGAAATGATGTTCCATCTGTAACTGATTCTCCATCTGCATTGCCACGTCTCCAAGTGAGAATGCACCCCTATTGGAAAAGAAGTCACACATTTTTTTTATTTCCTTGGATTATATTTTAATATATTACTTTCTGTCCAATGTAAAAAGAAAACAAATTCTCTTTGAGCACAGGACATAAATTATTCGCAAGTTGGTTGTCGTAAAACTGTGGGATTCTGAGCAAAACCTTATTTTCAGTGGAAGAGTTCGACTCCCTGGATGTAATTGAACCTTCCGGATACATCCTTAAATATTCCAGGATTTATAGGGAGGTTTCATAAAGCTGAAAATAAGGACGGAATAATATGAAAACTAATAATTTTATTCATTTAGTACCTCTCTGAGCAACTGTTGAAAAAAAGATGTCATCAATTATGCAGCACGTACATACAGTAGGCTCTGGAGAGCTAGAGAAACCCATCCATTGTCTACACGGATAGAAGATGTTATTGTATAAAAGTTGTTATTGTAGTCCTAAACATCTACAGAAGAGTTAGAAAATTTTACCCTTTCAATAGGAACAGTTGGATAAGACTCTAGACTTACAAAATGGAAACAATTTATTACAGGAAAATTCCAATGGATAAATATTAATGATGATCAAATTAATAGAAATCCACTTAACATATAAAAATAAACACCTATACAGCGTACCTTGGGGCCATGAGAAATAAGGGATACTGGTGCATATTGGTAATGACATGAGCGAATTTACCCAAATTTGTACTAGATCAGATACGATCAAAGTGTCCAACAGATTTGATTTGGTCTGAAAAAATTCAGGCCGGAATCAAAAGTGGCCCAACTGCCCTGAAAAGTCTAGTATTAAATCTTTCAAGCTATCAGATTAATTTGGGCCGAATAAATTTGACATTTTGAACTGAATGGAAAGTGCCCCAAAAGTGCCTCGAGGTCTCCTACGACTATATCCAACCCCTTTCAAACTCTTTTTAATACCAAGACAGCATTAGTAATGTCAAAGTGACCTGTATAAATATGGGTAAACTGAGGGTAGCTGGTAGGGATGAGCGAATCGACTTTGGATGCTTCAGCCAAAGTCGATTCGCATAAAACTTTGTTGTAATACTGTACAGAGCTCCGTACAGTATTAGAATGTAATGGCTCAGATAGTTATTACTAAGCAAAGTCTCACGAGACTTCGTATAATAACTTTGTGAATTAATATTACTGTAAAAAACCTTGATACAGAACTCTGGTTCGCTCATCCCTAGTAGCTGGTAGTAAAAGAAAAAGGCCTGTTTAATAACACCCTGCACTGTTGGATAATTATGAAACTAGCCCAAAAATTATTCCTTCTTAGTAACAGATCTCCTCTTTTCTACCATATCTTCTGATCTGTAAAGTGGTGGATGTCATTTTAAGTGATATATACAGGACAAATCACAAAAGTTTTAGATTTGACAAAATCAAGTCAAATGTTACAGGAAATTTGTAACAAATTTGATTAGTGTAGAATCGATTTGCTCTAAATGTGCCATATGATTTATTTTGTACTTTTCCTGATGTCTACTGCAAGTACGTCTAGTAGAATGAACTAGGCATGACTGACGAGTACATAGCAATCCTAGTCACAGAACTAGGGTTTCCATATGAATGCTAACAAGCTTGAAATAGCATGTTGGAATAAATGACTGTCAATGTAAATGTGCTGTACACCGGTGGTTATGAATGCTTAGTTGGGCACTAGGGTGAAAAAGAATGATTTGTATGACTCCACCCTGTATAATACAGCGAAGAAGGCAATGCTGTATGTTTTTGTCCTTTTATCCAGCTCGACTAAAATATTCCTGATAATCCTGTATAATAGTAGAAAATTCTTCCAAATACAGTATGTCCCTATAATAACGTCTCCAGTTCCTATTATTCTACACACACCAACTTGATGAAGAGCCAATATTATTTCTGAACAATTTAAGGAAGGGTCTTATATGGTGACTTCCAGTGGTTACGTTCCTCAGTGGCTAGCATATTGCGATATATTCCATGACGTAATGTAGTGTTACACAGCACATTTCCATGTAGTGGATCTGAACCATGTTGTGACATCTTCTAGAACATTTCTCATAACATCTCTTTGGGATAAATAGACTCAAATCCTGAAAAATTATAAAAATCAAAAGGCATTTTTGTTCTTGTATTGTAGTTTCTCCTGTACAATAATTCTGTTCTTGTTTTGTAGTTTCTTCTCTAGAATAATTACCTTTGTACAGAAATTTTTTCAAATAATAAAGAAGGCCTTTTTCTAAAGCCTACTGAGTGTGCCCTGGATTCTGTAAATTCCTTTTTACACATCACCAATAATATAATATACATTTTTCGAAATCCTATGACGACCTGATGTCAAAGCTTGTTTTATGCTATCACTTATAAAAGGTTGGATAGACAAGTCGGATAACAACCAAATTTGCTGGCAGAATTTTGGCGTGGACTTGTGGTATCTGCAGCAATGCAGTTTGCAAGCTAACAGTTTAAAGCCACGACCACGTCAAAATGGGGTTGTTTCGGGTATTGAATTTTTGATACCCAATCAATACTTTTGTCTGTTAACAATACCGGGATTTTGCCTTTTTTCGATACTAGGCTTCGCTATTGCGCAGTCTAGTATCAGAGAACATGGAGCTCTCAGCGCGCTCCGTGTTCTCCTCAGCAGCACAGGGGAGAAGGAAGCACTCTCTACCTCCCCCCTGTGCCGCTCCTGCCGCTGCCACCAATGAGGAGAGGGGAGAGCGCACTGCGCCACCAATGAAATTAAACATTTAATACAAATCCAGGAGACGGGTGCTGGCGGGGAGCTGCGATCAGCGGCAGTTAACCCCTCAGGTGCCGCACCCGCCTCCTGTATTATATGTTAATTATCATTGGTGGTGCAGTGCACCCTCCCCCCCTCCTCCCCAGTATTAAAATCATTGGTGGCGCAGTGCACCCCCTCCCCTCAACCCCCCAGTATTAAAATCATTGGTGGTGCAGTGCGCCCCCCACCCCCCAGTATTAAAATCATTGGTGGCAGTGGCCACAGGGTCCCCTCCTCCTCATTGGGGGTGCAGTGGCAGATTCTGATCTGAGCTTCAGCAGTGTAATCCTGGGGCTCCGATCGGTTACTATGGCAGCCATAGTAAGCTCCCTGCTGCCATGTGCACAAAGCACAGGGCAGCAGGGAGAGTGTGAGATCCTATTCACCCTAACAGAGCTCTATTAGGGTGAATAGGACAAGGGATTAAAAGATCCCAGGTTCAAGCCCCTAACGGGGAAATAGTTATTAAATAAGAAGTAAAATCACATTTAAAAGATGTAAAAAAAAAAAACACCAAAACATTAGGTATAAATCACCCCAATTCTATATATAAAATATAAATCAATAAATAAATAAACATATTACATATCGCCACGTCCGAAAAGTCCAAACTGTTAAAATATAAAAAAATGTCCTATGAGGTGAAAGCCATAACAGAATTTTATTTTTTTAGAAAAACTGCGCAATGCACCATTTTTTTTTTAACAAAAAAGGAAAGAAGCTATTTACTAGTGAAGGGAAAGGATAGTGAGAGGAATCATTGCAAAGGCAGGGAGAGACGTGTTCAGATGCTAGGGAGAGTCATAGGAAAATCCTCATTGTGAAAAAGAAGTGATTTACAAGTGCAGGGAAACATAAGTTGGGGATCCAGATAGTCTCATAATACAACTCTGTCATTCCAGCAATTAGTTATTGTGGTGCAAGTGCTATGTTGAAAAGCCTTTAGTGGCTTTTATCTGTGGAAAAAGAAAAATATATACGCAGGTCACTTTTGCTGATATCATTTAGTGGCCTATTTCAGTACAATACGAGAAATATTTATGCAGGTCACTTTTGTTGTTATTTGGGCTGAAAGCGTTTATTGCGATATTTCTAGAGAAAAAGAGAAAAATAGACTTAGTTCATATTTGGTGTTATTTGCGCTAAAAGCGTTTCTTGTCATATTTCACTACAATACAAGAAAAATAGACGCAGTTCACATTTGGTTTTATTTGCAGTAAAAGCGTTTATTGACATATTTTAAGAGAAAAATAGACTAAGTTCATATTTGCTGTTATTTGCCCTAAAAGCGTTTGTCATATTTCACTACAGTATGAGAAAAATAGGGGCAGTTCACATTTGGCGTTGTTTGCCCTGAAAGCATTTCTTGTCATATTTCACTACAATACGAGAAAAATAGACGCAGTTCACATTTGCAGGTGTTGTTTGCGCTAAAAGCGTTTATGGTCATATTTCTAGAGAAAAAAGAGAACTTTTTCTGTTATTTACACTGAAATCGTTTCATTGCCACTTTCAAATCCTTCAGTTGCCTATCTCAGTAAAAAAATTAAAATATATTTGGCGCTTTTAGGGGTGTTTTAATTTGCTTTTAATTTATTTAGTTTAGCTGAAAGTATGTCAGATAGAGAAGTGCCAGGCCCTGCACAGGGGAGTGTCAGAGGCGTAAATGATTCTGGCGCAGGCACAGGTCGCAGCAGTGTAAGGGGACGTGGCAGCAGGGATTTCTTTCCAAGTTCTCAGGTCCACATGTCAGCTAGCGGTCGTGTCTTGACCAGCAACCTATCGGTTCTTCATTGGTTGCCTGGATCTTCAACTCCGTCGCAAGTGACAGCAGAACCAGCAGCCTGAGTCTAGAGTTGCTGATGAGCAGCTTTCTTCACCCGCCTAGTGAAGAAACTACTCACCAGCAGCAGCAGGTAGACCTGGAGCAGGACCTGAACCAGCAGGTGGTGGAATACTTTAACAGCACCCTGCCAGCCGTCATAGAAGATTCGCTGGACTACTGGGCAGCCAAACTGGATTTTTGGCCGCAACTGGCCGAGTTTGCCCTGGAAAAGCTGTCCTGCCCGGCCATTAGTGTGGCATCAGAGCAGGTGTTTAGTGCGGCGGGGGCCATAGTTACCCCAAGAAGAACTCACCTGTCCACCCAAAATGTGTAGAGACTTACTTTTACCAAGATAAATCAGGCGTGGATCAGCCAGGATTTCCACCCACTAATGCCTGATGCATCAGATTAGATCATCCATCTCCACACTATGTCACCATGAAACTCTTTGGCCTCCTGATGCTGCCATCTCCACACTATGTCATCGTGCCACTTTGTGGCCTCCTGATGCTGCCATATCCCCACTATGTCACCTTGCCACTCTGTGGTATCATGCTGTTGCTGCCATCTCCACACTGTCACCTTGCCGCTTTGTGGCCTCCTGATGCTGCCATGTCCACACTATGTCAACTTGCCACTCTGTGGTATCATGCTACTACTGCTGCTGTTGCTGACATCTCCACACTATGTCACCTTGCCATTTGTCCTGACCCTGTCATTGTGCCACTTGGTGGTCTCCTCATGCTGCTTCCAGCTCACCACTATGTCATAGGGTCACTCTGTGGACTTTTCGTGCTGTTACCACCCTCCCCACTCTGACGGGGTCGCTATTGTCCTTGTTTGACCTTCTTGAAATCACCATTTATTTGACCTTTCTTCTGTTCGGTCAGAAGGAAGGAAAAATTTGATGCACAACGGATCCTGTCTGTGTAGCAGCTGTAAGGCCTGTATGGTCGCATCAGAATTGGCTTATGATTTGGTAGCCAAAAGCAGGAGTGGGTACAAAACACAGAAGACATGCAAATATTATCTTCACGTGTCATCTCTGTTTTAGTTCCACTCCTGTTTTTTTTTGCATTGCTATACTCATGGATTACTGAGCAAATGCTGACCGAGTGAAGGCGGATGCTCCCCAGACAGTATCTGTTTTTTTTGTGGGTTATTGTTCTGACGGATCACAGAAAGGGCAAATTAATCAGTGACTTCAACACAAACTTACTGCTGACACCCTCTCCACTCTGTCAGGGGGTCTCTACTTGTATAAGCGTTTAATAAAACAGGTTTTATAGACATCTATGTGGAATCAGCTGACGAGGGTGTAAAAGGAGTGCGCTTCTTCTTGATGCTAACATAGACCTGTAAGGCTGAGTTAATACTTGAGTTATTTGGTCAGTTTTGTCCCCGTGACTGCCCAAATAAGTGAAGTGTGCAGTGATTCTGATAGCGACGCCTGTCATCTGCATGTCATACGGACTGACAGTATTATTTCACTACTCTAGCACACTCCCTATGCGTGTTACTGCAAGGCACAGTGTTCTACACCCATATAAATTTTTTCTGAAAATTGGGCGAACCGGACGAATCAAATTTTTGAGAAATTCGCACATCTCTACTTAGGACTATCAACGGCGGTACCTAAGAATGGCCGCTACAGAGTGTACATATACTGGCTCAGTACACTGTTTTCTTCCAGAATCTTGAGCTACCACTAATGGCTAATTGGTGGGGATGCTGGGTGTCAGAACACCATCAATCTCATATTAATGACCTATCCTATGGATGGATGATCAACATTAGTTGTTAGTCCTGAAAAATCCCTTTAAATAATGATATGCAATGTCACAAACATTGGCCCACATTTACTATATGAGATTATGGCATAATTTGCTAAATTTGGGGAATCTAGGTTTAGCAATATCACCTGCATCTAGTCTGACAAGGGCCCATGGTTTACCGGGAAAGGGGTGTAACTTTGTTGAAAAAAGGGTTGTGGTCTAATTTGCAACATTTAGCATGGAAATTGCACCTCATTTATGTCATCAAAATCTGTCTCAAAGTAAGCCAACCAATGTTGGTATAAGACAAAAGTGTCTTTTGCTGTTTTACATTTATCATCCAGCCTGAGCCACCAAGATAAATCTGGTTCAGGTCTACATAGTCTAGGTTTACGCCATCTAGAAGATTAATACATCTGCCCCATTGTACATATTTGTTATATCAGCACAACTTTTTCAGTAGATTATTTTTCAATAGGTTATTATTATCTAGCAAAGAGTGAAAAAACTACAACATCCCAGTAGTATCCAGTAACAGAAATACAATAATCACACCATAGCGCATAGATGGAAGTGATCACATAGCCTTTAGTTTTTTCCATTCAAGCAGATATAACAGAAATGTTGAAACCACTGAACATCTTGGGTAATCTTGCTTTAATGATGCAGTTTATCATTAAAAATTGAGTTACACAATTTAGTCGACTGTCAACTTGTTTCCTCTCTGGTTTGAAATAGTAGGAGACATGCTTGTTCTACACAAGACAGTTGTTGAGATATATGTCTTCCTAGATGCATTGTATGACCTTACAAACTATGCTGAAATGAACACCATTAGTCGCAGGAAGCCTTAGAACACGAGCGCTCTTGTGTCAATATAGGAAAGACAGATTTATGACATAGTGTCACCTTAGATATAGCATATCAATGAAAACAGTTACTTCCAATTAGCTAGAAAGGAAATGTTCTGCCTAAAGAACCTTATAAAAACCGAGCACCAATCTATCAAGTAATAGGCATCAAAAAATCTATCCAAACAATGCTAAATCATTCTTTAACCAAAAAGTGCAGTATATAGTACAATAGCTGCATTTTTTTGGCCAAAGGATTAGATGAATTAAACCCGGGAGATTGAGCACTTTCTGATTTTATGTTTTTTTTTGCATTCATAATTTTCAAGATGGCTGAATATCTATCTATCTTATCGTTATTTATGTATTTCTTGTCCATCTGTATATCTATCTAAATGGGGAAAAAATTTTTTTTTTTTTTTTACAAAGGCTCCAATGAGATGAACTCAAGTGCTGCCTCGTTTTATCTATCTATCTATCTATCTATCTATCTATCTATCTATCTATCTATCTATCTATCTATCTAGGTCTATTAATCTCTCATTGAAATAACTACCACTGATGAAGGTCACAGTATGGAACTACTGCTGTTGGTTTTATCAAACTTATCACGAGTACAAATCTTCCTGTCTACTTGTTGGTGCCACAATCGTGGTGGACATATGATGACGAAGTCCAGGAGCCCAATGGATGGCTCATACGTAGCAGGGAATACTTGGAATTTACTATTGATCTCGCCTTTTTTAGCAATGCACATATTTACAGCATCAGAGACATCATCTTAAATCTGACCAGCTCAAAATCTGTTTGGAGCTTGTACAGTCTTCCAATATTTGTGTGGATTCCCTCTGATGCACTTACAATACTTGGCTTTCTATGAAATTGGGCATAGCATGTTTGTCCTTGTATATGAGATACTGTAGAAAAATTTGATTATAGTCCCCACTGAGGCTCACAATCTAATTTCCCTCTCATTGAGTGTACAAAGCTGTGAAATAAAATATAACGATTATATAATGTTTTACCTATGTCTGTGTTACCTGTCTGTGTAGGAAAGGTCCATGTTACTTGAACATGGATGTTATCTTACTTTGCTTGTAGATTGTGTCGTCCATAATTAAAGATTAGATTACTTTTTTATGTTCTCTGACCTGTTGTTTCCTGTCTTCAAATACCTGACGGCTGACAGAAGGGCTGTTGAGATAGATGTTTTCTCTGTTGGCTGTACATTGTATAACCTTAACACAGAGCAAAGTATGTTGGCCCTTGCAGGGAGTCTGAGAACATGAGCAATTCAACATCAATAACTAAGAGACAGATTTATTACATTGTGTCACATTAACTATATTAGCATACCAATGAAAGCTGTTAGTTCCAATTAGCTGTAAGGACAAAGTTTTATTTCTTTCTAGATATAGGACTGGCACATTCATTCTCTAATCTCCCTGGATTAAATAAATACCAGGCTCTGATTAAATCTACAGCTTGGTGACTAAGTGAATATACAAACACCATGATACAACCAAATGAATACATATTATTTTAAACCAGTCACACCATTGTAAGTATGCCTTCTGGAACCGCTCCAAGTCTTGGGGTATATCATAGCATTCAATTATTTAGTAGATTTTTTTTTAAAAAGTCCAATTTTGAAATCTAAATTCTTGAAAATTCATCCAAATGTTACACCCAAAATATATTGAAAAGCAGGTCATCTGAGGAGGTATTGATGATTTCATTGGTGTGCACACTGTACTGCGCATGATAATGGCAGGGTTAAGGTGAATAGAGCTTTGTTGCACAACATGCTTTATGTGTGTGGATAGTCGTCCAATTTTCTTACTGGCACTAATTGACACAGAGAGCATAAATTGCGATGGCTGAATCCACTTACTTCTTTTTAGAGTCTTCAGAGCTGATGTGAATGCTGGACGAGCTTTCATTAACTCCTTAGCCGTTGTGGTTAGCTTTGCCGTTATAGCATTTTGAGGTATTGAAAGGTCACCTGGCACCAAAGGGTTAACCGTGGTCAGTTCCCTGAACTTCCTTGGAAGATGTATATGCATTATTAAGGCTAATACACACACACAAGGCCTGTCAATCAGCATGACCTGCCATGGCCCTTAACAAGCCTAGCAAACAAGGGAATCAAGGCTGAAAAAGAAGCCCTTTTTAAAATCTGTTTTGGTATAGGAATTCTCTAATTATTCACAAGAGTATACAAACACTGAAAGAGCATGAGGAACATTAAGTGGGGCCTCTGCTTTTATGACTGAATTCTTTTCTGTCTACATAGATGGGCACTATATTCAGTCCCTTCAAAGAAGTTAAGCTTCTCTCATCAGACAACAAGAATTGCCGTCTGGTAGTTCAGCGACTGAAGTGCGCGGGAGGGGAAGGGAACGGACTGATCTGTATTCATACACGATAAAACCTACATGTATATTGTCACAATATTTATGCCTGGATACAGCAATCAAATCAGGTTATTGTCTTCTTGTTTATATCATTTAGGTGCTTGCATAATGAATTCCTAAGCAAATCTAATATATTGACACTGTTTGCAACATCTCAAAGGGAGAAGATTTAGAGGACATTATGATGACATGCATGCCATTACCAAGAAGCCTTTAAACGCTTTTACAAAGGCTTGCTTCTCTTTTTGAATGCACTTTATTCTTTCCATGTTCTCAAAGAAATAATGATTTGATTTGAAGAGGATGGGAACCCAAAAAAACGCAGAGCAAGGCATATAGCACTAAATGATCATCAACGCTTCCACAACTCCTATGGAATATATATTTTTTTTCAGTGAACATGTGAAAGAACAAATAAATCTTTTAATAAATGTATTGCTTATTGAGTCACTCTACACAGTGTAAAGGGGGTTGACTCACAAGGATCCCCTTCTGTTTGTATAGCTAGTAGTCACAACTTCCCCCAAAATAAAAGTTGATTTCAGGACCCAGTTGATCACCACCCAGCTTAAACTTATTGAGTTGTGTTAATGAAACAGGTCCTCTAAAGGATCCTATCACTATATTTGGGACCACTAAACCACCAGCATGTTCTTATGCAGCCGATGTTTCGCTTTTTAAAGATACTGGACTATGTTGGCATAATGTAGTAAAAGAAGGGATACTGATGTATAACTCGATATGAGTTCTGGAAATGAGTCTGGTGGGTGTGTAGCAAAGTGACTCTCTCCTCGCAATAAGCATATACTGGAAGCTATCAGATTCATCTACAGAACTCATATCCAGGATTCATCTGGGGTAATACAGATGTAGCAGGCATTAAAGTAACTCCTGGCGCATTAACACAGAAGCTAACCGTGTTGGATTAGTTTAACATTGTGCGTTAAACGCGTTAACCCACTGTTGTTGGTGCTTACTTGATCTGTATAAAAGTTCTGTTACTAGATAATGCTGAAATGGCCAATTTCTTAGTGCCATAATGGTGGCAAGTTGCTCCAAACCCAGTGATATGTTCCACTCAGCTCTCAGACTTCAGCTAGCTTTAGTCATAACATAGCTGTCTGTTAAACAACATTGCTGAAAGAACATGGTAATAATAGAGACAGAAGAAGATAAGCAGCTGCCAGGAAGTAATGCTACTTGTCTTATATGAAAGAATAGGGCTTGATGAGTTGCATTCCAACCTGTGTGATCCATGTTTTCACCATCAGGCTACACTCAATGACATAAGTTTGACAGTGGATCCCATCCAAATTCAGTGCGTTAAACCAACAGATTTTCAAATACTTGACGAACCTACAGATGCACATTCATTCAACTTCTATAGCTGTTGGCTAAATGCTGGTTTAGCCTGTAGATATTCCTCCCAAAAGCCCCATACATAAATAAGCACAGCTCAGCTGAGGGTGCATGTATTTTGAATGGGTAGATTGAAATTAACCTCTGTCAATCTCCTCGGGCTGTGGCTTATCTAGTGTGAGAACAAAGGATCAGGCAAAGAATCATCAAGATGGTTGGCCAATGATTCTAAAATCATCTGATTCAGCCAACTTTCCTCTTAAGTGTATGAGTTCACACTTCAGTTATTTGATCAGTTATTTCCATCAGTTATTTTGAGCCAAAGCCAGGTGCGGGTCAAAAACAAAGAACAGATGAAGCTCTTTCCAATATACCTTATCTCTGAGTAGGCTTTACTACTGGTTTTGGCTCGCAATTACTGATGGAAATAACTGATCAAATAACTGGTGTGAATTCAGCCTTACCTAAATATGATGTCAGGTTGTTATGTAATTGCTTGTAGATGGTTCAGTTATAACCTTTTAGTTTTCATTAGTAAGTCTTTAGATTATATAGTGTGTATAGAGAATATTTTGAATATCTTGCAAAGATGCAGAGGAATAGAAGAGGTCAAATTTCTTGAGCTATAACTTGGCTCTAAATTTGTCCCTCTCCTTTTCCTAACCTTTAATCAGTGTTCCATTGAATTCAACAGTTTTCTCTTAGGCCCAGTTTCCTCCTTCTTATAAAACAAACTCCACTGTCTCAAATGTTTGCAGAAAATATAAGCAGACCATATCCATTGCATTGCCTTGGTGCAAACATTACTTGCATGGAATTTTCTAGCAATAGATTACAAAGATATTGTGAATATCATTCACTAGTAACTATATTGGTCATATTGTATTTCTTTAATATGTACTATTTTACCCGAGCCAGCTTTTCATCATCCATGCTGTGCACTGGACCTAATTTAAACAATGTAGCCATATCTGATTGAAGGTAGGAAATATAGTGCAATGGGAGTTACTTTCTGTACTGCACAAAGCAATTTTTCATCTGATACAACAAGCCATCAGATATTTGGCTGTTTTTCAAAGACTCGCAGATTTTCAAATATATAAATGCAGAAATCATACAGAAACTTTTCCTTTTTTAGCAGACACATTCTAGAAAACTTACACAATGATTTCTATTAAAGATGATTTTACTTAAACTATACAGTTTTCAATATATTGGTCAATCAGAATTTAAGGGGTTGTTCCACCTGGACATTTATGGGATATGGATAGGATATGGCATAAATGTCTGATCGGTGTGGGTTCCTCCTCTGGGACTCACTTCAAGTAATGCACCTTATCGTGAATGGAGAGAAAGCCACACGTGAACGGCTTTCTCTTCACAACTATGGTACTTCCAAAACCTGAAATCTGTCTTGGTGATTTTTGGAAAGCTCATAGCAGTGCATTGAAGAAGTTGTGCATGCATTTCTTGCTCTCTGTTTACATTAGGGCCTTGTTCTTGAGATAGCAGCAGGTTTTAGACTTGGGACCCGCATCTATCAAACATTTATCACATATCCTATCCATAGGGCCAGAAATGTCCAATTAGGGTTGCCAACATTTGGTAATTATGTTCTATGAGCTGACAGAGATGTTGACCTTTTCTATTCAGTTCCAGGAATGGCAACCATATTGGTTGCTACTTCAATTGCCTTCTGAGATACTGATGGTAACATATTGTTTTTTTGGTGGTTGAGAAGCAAAATCAATCTGCTGATTTGCAAATACAATAATAATTATTTAACGGATACTCCAGGATTAGAAAAACATGGCTGCTTTTATTTTTATTTTTTTTCAACAACAATACCACACCTGTCCCTGGGTAATGTCTGATATTGGAAGAAAGCAGCCACCATTTTCTAGTCTTGTAGAACCCTTTTAAGTAAATAAGGTATGCTCTCTAACTTTGCTGTTTATATGGCCAAGTTTATGATATGAGTGAAAATACACTTTCCGACAGTCATTCCTGGCAGGACTCTATAGTCCGAACCAAAATTGCCAGGTAGGGAAATATAAGAACTAAGGTGGTCATTTACAAATAGAATCTTGCGTCACAATCTGCGACTTATTCCCCGCTCATGCCAGGTCTAAAAAAAGAGAGCATTGAGATGTGACTTTTGTGCAACTTTTGCAAAAGTCGCAAATGGTAAATGTGCCATTATCCCTTAAACATAGACAACATTGCAAAAGTGGTAAGGGATCACCAAATGTTGCAGAATTTCACCAAATGTCCCCAAAAAACGCTGCAACTAACATTCAACACTTTTAAGCCAAAAAAACTGACTTATCTGATTAAATAAATGTCCTCCTCAAGTTTTACTCCAATACATTAAAAAGACTCCATGGTATCCTCTCCCTTACGTATTTTGCGCTTATTTACGCTTACTCATAGCATGCGGGTGGGATTCCATTGAGCGTTTTTAACATATTGGATTAAAATTTAAGTTTTGAAGGCCAATTTGATCGAATTGGAACCGAAAAAAAATTCAAGAAACTTGTTCATCTCTGTTAGAAACCATATATCTACTGTATTGTGGTGTCGACATAGAACATTGAAAAGAATCACAGTGGAGCTTCTATAAACTCTGTTCTATTATTTATTACTCTGCTTGCTTCTCATGATCAGAATTCTAGTTTTACAATAATGATATATCTGGCATTGTCCCGCATTGTTTGCAAGCCACTCACGTCAGCCAGCCTGAAGTGCAGTGTAAGCTTTCAGCAACAGTCCCGTGCATCACTATGACATCAAAACATTCGGAAAGATCCAATTTACAAAGATAAAAGTAATGGAAAAGATACATATTACACTATAACCACACAGAGGAAACTGGGATGTTCACAGACTACAGCAAATTGTTCAAACTTTAACATCTTCTAACAACCGATTTTTCAGAGCACCATTATTAATGCTAGCAGCAAGATGACTTGGAGAGGGGGGAAGGAACACAGCCCAGGAAGCATTGGTAGTTTTTCAGCTCAATACAATGAAAAGAATAAAAAAAAAAATACATTTAATTCCAGACAAAACAAAGATTCTTCTTTTTTTTTTTCCACTCTCTGAGACGTATCCACTGGCAAAGAAAACACACCACCTCACATATAATGTTCATCTGTGTAGACATTTCCTGAAGATGAATCCAAAGAGGAGCTCCCAGGTGGATATTACCAGCTGTACTTAGGCTAAAGGAGTCAAACTAAAATCTTCATTGATTGAAGAAATGTCTTTTCGAGCAGTTTAGCTTGGCCATGTTCTGTAAGGAGAATCTATTTTCTCTGATGGGGTTGTCATATTATTGAACAATTTTTAGCTGAGGCTGCATTCGCTTTAAATCATGAGAGTATAGTCAGACCTAAAACCTATTTAATAAAAATATAGTTTGCTAACTATAGTACATCAATAAAATAGGGAAGAGGTTTCACTAGTTGTAAGAATTTGCATTCCCATGGTGAAGAAAGGAAAATAAATGTGAGAAAGCAAATGGAGTGCTTCTGTATAAGCTGTAGAAGCTTGTGAGCAGGTGTAGAGAACTTTTCTGCTTCTTCAGGTGACCATACATATTACAGGGGTTTTCCGGGAATTAAAAAAATTTAAATACTTAAATATTACTTTATTATAAATATATTCTCAAATACCTTTCATTATTTATAATGGCTTGTTTTGTCTGGGGAGCAATCAGGGGAAACAAAATGGCCGCTGTCCCATTAGTTCACACAAAACCTCTCCTGATCACACATGAGGACAAGTTACTTTACAACACTGAGGTAAAGAGCTGCCTCATCCTCCTCTTCTCCTACTTTTCAGGGATTATGATCCTATATACAGATGATAAGAACTTTAGCTGAATCTCTGGGAAATTGAGTTCATGAGGAGACATGAAATACAGAGAGGACGGACAGGACAGACTGTGGTAATGTGTTGCTGTAGTAACAGAGATTGTAAACAAGTGCTGCTGCTCATTAGCCACACCTCACTCTCCTCTCATGTCTCCTCATCATCTCCATTCCCACAGAGATTCACCTGTATTCAGGATCATGATTCCTGATGAGCAGAACAGAGAGGAGGATGAGGCAGCACTATGGCTCATTGTGCTGAAGTAACTTGTCCTCCTGTGTGATTAGGACAGGTTTTGTGTGTCCTGATAGGATGGCGGCCATTTTATTTCTAATGATTGCTCCATAAAAAAGACAAGCCATTAATGGAAGGTATTTGTGAATATATTTATAATAAAATAATATTTAAGTATTTTAATTTATTTTTATTCCTGGAGAACCCCTTCAACAAGGAACGATAGTTTTAGACGAGCGAAGAAAGATCGTCATGGTCTGGAAAAGAGTTGATTGTGTATAGAATTTTCATCTAGTCCACAAGCTATTTTTCGATGAAAGAGTATTCTCAGAAAATTCATTCATCCTGCAACTGGTGTCAAAATTCAATGAACAACCAATTTGAACAACTGTAGCTGCCAATGTGGAATGAAATGTCAATGGCTGCATTAGCGTAATGATCGTTCATTCAGTGGCTGTTCAACCATCAACCTACTTCTATCTAATGTGTATGGTCATCTTTACTATAGGGTTTCATAAATCTGATGTTAGCAATATAGCATACAGTCACTGTCATGCCATTGCATCAGATATACCGGGCCTATGTTGCTGACTTCAATAGTTGGTGATAAGGTGGCCCAAAGGAATCTGACAGGTTCTTATTAGAGATGAGCGAATTTCTTGAAAATTCGATTCGGCTGATTCGCAGAATAAAATAAAAAAAATTGCCTTGTAATGAATTACTTTGCGACGAAGCGCATTTTTTTTTGAAGAAGCGGGTGCATTTTACCCCTCAGATGCCGCATTCATACATGATCACGGCATCTAAGTGTACAAACAGTGTTAAATTAACATAAAAAAAAATACATCAAACTTACCGCGTCCATTTGCGTGCAATTGGCCGGCCGCCGCCACCTTACTTGAAGATCTCGGCCGAAATCTCGTGCGGATTTCGGCCGAGATCTTCAAGCAAGATTGAGGCTGGTGGCCCTTCGCGCGCAAATGAAGGCGGTAAGTTTGAATTTCAGGATTAATAAATTCTCTGACACGCTTCTAGGCAAATTGAATAATTCCTGAAATTCGGATCAAATTCAACTTCATGGGATTCGATTTGCTTATCTCTAGTTATCATATTGTACCCATTATAGTGATGTCACTTTTGGACCAGGTAACTTAAAGAGGTTATCCAACCCTAATGATGACCCCCCCCAATGCCCGGGCCCCTTGTATATGTTATACTTACCTTCTCCCCGACACCCATATCGCTTCGAATCCCTGCAGAGCTGCATCTTCCCGTTGCTCGGATCTCCCCGTCGATATGAACATCCAGTGACTGGGGGAGCAGGCAATAGCAGGCCGCCATGGGGGATGAGCCTCCCTAGCAATTCTAGGGAGACTCGTCGCCACCGTGGCCTGCTATTGGCTTCTCCCCAAGCAACCCCCTTCCCCTCGTTGCCAGATGTTTTGATTCGCGTGATGGGGAGATGCAGGGATGGCTGTGCAGGGATCTGGAGCAACGTGGGTATCCGGGAGCAGGTAAGTATAATGTCATTATAGTGGTTGGATGAACCCTTTAATTGATGCTTTTTCATGATATTAACACTCCTGAGCCAACCAAATGCACAATAATTTACTGTATTTTGAGCTAATAGAAAGGGGTCCTGTCCTTTGTAGGGAACTCCTCCTATGGTGTCTATATGAGAACTACTCCTATGGTATCTATATGAACTATATATATATATATATATATATATATATATATAGTAAGGAATCGCTCTCTCTCAGGGGGTCGCAATCACAGACTTCTCCTCTGACAATGGAGTACAAGTCCAAAAGGTGCTTTATTTTGGCACTTCAGCACCATCACACACATAAACATCATAAATCATTAGTAACAGGAGTCGTCCCGGAAGATTGGAAATTGGCAAATGTCGTGCCCATTCACAAGAAAGGTAGTAGGGAGGAATCGATCAACTATAGACCAGTGAGTCTGACATCAATAGTAGGCAAATTAATGGAAACCCTATTAAAGGATAGGATTGTGGAACATCTAAAATCCCATGGATTGCAAGATGAAAAACAACATGGGTTTACTTCAGGGAGATCATGTCAAACAAATCTTATAGATTTTTTTGACTGGGTGACTAAAATAATAGACGGTGGAGGTGCAGTAGACATCGCATATCTAGATTTTAGTAAGGCTTTTGACACTGTCCCACATAGAAGACTTATCAATAAACTGCAGTCATTGAGCATGGACTCCCATATTGTTGAGTGGATTAGGCAGTAGCTGAGTGACAGACAGCAGAGGGTTGTAGTCAATGGAGAACATTCAAAACAAGGTCATGTTACCAGTGGGGTTCCACAGGGATCTGTACTGGGACCAATTTTGTTTAATATCTTCATAAGTGATATTGCAAAAGGCCTCGATGGTAAGGTTTGTCTTTTTGCTGATGACGCAAAGATATGTAACAGGGTTGATGTTCCTGGAGGGAAACGCCAAATGGAAAAGGATTTAGGAAAACTAGAAGAATGGTCAGAACTCTGGCAACTGAAATTTAATGTGGATAAGTGCAAGATAATGCACCTGGGGCGTAAAAACCCAAGGACAGAATATAGAATATTTGACACAGTCCTGACCTCAGTATCTGAGGAAAGGGATTTAGGAGTAATTATTTCAGAAGACTTAAAGGTGGGAAGACAATGTAATAGAGCAGCACGAAATGCCAGCAGAATGCTTGGATGTATAGGGAGAGGTATAAGCAGTAGAAAGAGTGAAGTGCTTATGCCGCTGTACAGAACCCTGGTGAGACCTCACTTGGGGTATTGTGCGCAGTACTGGAGGCCATATCTCCAGAAGGATATAGATACTCTAGAGAGAGTTCAGAGAAGAGCTACTAAACTAGTACATGGATTGCAGGATAAAACTTACCAGGAAAGGTTAAAGGACCTTAACATGTATAGCTTGGAAGAAAGAAGAGACAGAGGGGATATGATAGAAACTTTTAAATACATAAAGGGAATCAACTCGGTAAAGGAGGAGAGCATATTTAAAAGAAGAAAAACTACCACAAGAGGACACAGTTTTAAATTAGAGGGGCAAAGGTTTAAAAGTAATATAAGGAAGTATTACTTTACTGAGAGAGTAGTGGATGCATGGAATAGCCTTCCTGCAGAAGTGGTAGCTGCAAATACAGTGAAGGGGTTTAAGCATGCATGGGATAGGCATAAGGCTATCCTTCATATAAGATAGGGCCAGGGACTATTCATAGGATTCAGATATATTGGGCAGACTAGATGGGCCAAATGGTTCTTATCTGCCGACACATTCTATGTTTCTATAAATAAACACCTGCCCGTCTGGGCTCTACCTAATACACGTGTTGTCTCTACCTCCTTTAGATCCAGCTTCTTCAGCTATATACGGTCCAGCAGCTTCCAGGCTGTGACCACATCAGCACCCTTGAGGGGAGATGGTCCAGAAGTCCTCCCAACTGACCATGCGACCCTCTTTCCGTAGGCGTCGCTGGGCCCCACAAACTTTAGGCTTTGCAAACCCTCATGGCCCCTCAACCCTCCTGGCTGAGACCACACAGAGCCTCAACCTTTCTCCCTCCAAGTCATACACAGAGGTTGTTGTATCCCTCCTTGATTACAGCAGCAGGCCTCACCTGCGATCAACTTCGGCAATAGACAATACATGTAGTGGAAGGGTGTGGACTGGCAGATCCCACTACCAAACCTATCCCCCAGTCCACATGAAATTCAGCCCAGAACAACATCTACACAAAACTGTCTCAGCAAACTACACTTTGCTGAAACCCAAGCTTTCTGGATTTCAGTTATCTCACCCAACTGAGTTATCTGGGTGGGAGATGCATGCCTTCCAGCACTTATACTGTACACATCAATACAACATATATATATATACTGCAGTGCAATATACAGGCTGGTCTTTTTCTTTAGAGCCATGGTTTTAGGATGTCAAGATTTCCAATAATCTTATTTGAAATGCTGTCCATTCAATTCACTTACTGAGGTGAAAGAGCGATGGAGAAATTCAAGCAGAGAGCAAGGTGTAGGTATCATGCAGACGAGATAAGAGAGAGACCGATAGAGATCATCAGCACTACACCACCCTCCCTGATTTACATTTCCTATCCCTGCAATAGGATGAATAACAACTGCCTGTTCCTATGTCCCTCCTGCTTTAGGGGAACAAAATATAGGTAATGAGGTTTTTGTAAATCAATGTATGATCTAGAGATTCCATCTAAATGACTGCTTTGGTAGGCAGGCTGTCCAGATTTTGAATCTGATGTATTTTTTTAAGTTTTTAATATCCCACAATTTATTTACGCTCGCAGAGAATCTAGTATTGTATATTAAATGTAGAAATAGCATTCATTTTCTGCCCCTGTAGCCTGAACCTGCTCTCTTTTCTCTACTCCCTGGTGACCTTTGGGTACTTAAGGCACCTTCCCCTATTCAAGGATACCTGAGAAATAGGTTCCTAGCACAGGTGTGCTGTATTCGTTTGTTCTGCCTATGTGCTGACTTCTGCCTATCTCCTGGATAGTGGCGCTCTGCTGCCTGCCCTGACCTCAGACTGTTTTTCGGATTGCTCGTACTCTGCCTGTCCTGACTTCAGCCTGTCCCTGACTATGATTATGCCTGACCCCTCAGTGCTCAGGTCCAGTGTCTCTGACCACCGTGGGTCAGTTGTCAATTACACAGAGATTACTCCAGGAGGTAGCAGTCTGGTGGTTCCCTTGAAGTGGTCTAGATGTCTATGCAGGGTTAAATGGTGTATATCAAGGAACTGCCAGGATAACACCCTTAGGAGTAGCCCGAAGCCAAATCTGTTGACACAGTGGTTCCACACCCACTGCCGTAACAGTAAACTACCCATTATAGTTACATTACATTACTACTCTTTTTATGTTGCCTGTATAACAGCATTAGGAAATTTCAATAAATGTCCATATGAAGTCCGTTCACCCCTCAGTGAGAACTGCAAATTAAACATACACTAAAGTTACGCAAAACGTGGTGAAATCCTCCCATTTCTGTCAAGAGTCAAAACAAACAGCCACCCTTATGTACAAGGCTGGACCCCGGGGACAGTAATTGGTAACATTTGTTTGCTCCTAGTGTTCTGATCCTGAATATTAGCCCCTGATGTAGAGGATCATTTTTTATGTTGACATTTTATTGTGTTGAGGCAAAAAATTACTTTTAGAAAAAAAAATGGGGGCTTTGGGAAGTAAGATTGTTATCATACAGCTGGATTCTTCATGATTGTATTCGGAATGGAGTGTACAAATGAATCACTTAAAGATGCAGTATAAATGCATTGAATTTAAGGCCCACACGCAGCCTTTTCACTGGCAGTGTGTGTTCTTTACCCTGAAGCTAAGGACATATCTCTAGCTTTACAGTCAAATTTGTATGCTACTGGGCATGCTGGCGTTTCCTATTCTTTTACATCAAACAGACATATGAACACATAAAAATCTCCAAATAATATGTGGCTAGAATATTTAGCAGGAACTCTCTCAATTCTTTAAATGTTTATGTAAATGGACATTTGTATGTGTATAAAGACTGACCAGAAGATATGGGACTGTGGGAGCTACAACATCTTTGTCATCCTTGCATGGTCTTCTGGATCCCAAAGACCATGGTTGTAAGTGAGCAGTAGCCTAGTCCATGAAGTGCACCTTGAGATAATGTGAATCTTTAACTATTCTATTCTCTATGGATCGTTCAAAATGTAAATCCCTCTGATCTACAACCTGATGATTAGATTCCTCTTGAACCTATGGCTTCAAGCACATGGCCTCCTCATGGCTCCAAAATGTAGGGAGCCATTATGCAGCATCCATCAGTCTTTGGCGCTTTGTATGTCTCTGGTGTTATATGGAGGCAGACAGGATTTTTTTTTTTTTGCAATTGCAGAGGTATTCTCCCCCAGAAGCATTGTATTTAGGCAAGAATTCCTCCTTAAGACTACATTCACACGACCGTATCAATGAGTTTGCATCCTTTCCGCAATCTGTTCAATGAGTCCGCATCCATTCATTTTAATGGGGCTGCAAAAGATGCGAACAGCACACCGTGTGTTCGGGTGTCTTCCTGCACGTCTCGTACTTTGTGCATACACTAGAACTGTACAAGTACCGCAAGATCCAAATGGATTTTGTATGAAATGTAATCGGTAACAACTAGATTACATGTGATCAGACTGAATCCAGGCTGAATTTCAATGGTTATCGGAAAAGAAAGCCTAGTTGTGTGCTGTTGGCAGTGCTTGGTAATAAGAGAGTTCTGTACATTGGGTTCATCTGTTCACTATTATGTTTGCTTGAGGAGGGATGACCTTACATGACCTTCATGATCCACAAATTTTTTACCAAACAACTGTACTAATTTGCATCTTACATCGAATGTGCATAAATGCAAGAGAATTACATCTCCCTGGCTAAACGATGTCCCTAAGCTAGCATGTAAGAGAAATACAACTATTCCGAGAAGCTGCTAGTACAGTGTGACTTGCTGCTTTAATTAAAGGGTTTGCAATGATGGTACAGAATTTAAATCGACTGTAAGAACATCTCAACTTTATCTGTAAAGCTACGTTACAATGTGTTACTAAGTAGCATGCTGCCACCGAAGAGTATAGTGACAGCTGCTAAGGTGCTGTGACACTCGGAGCCCGAGGGATCCAGCCGGGAGAACCTCTGAATCAATTAGAAACTCAGGAAACATCTAATTTCAAGAAAGTATCATGTATATAAGAAGTGTGCAGGGTACAAAGATAGATAGATAGATATTAGGTAGATAGATATAAGAAAGAAAGATTGAGATAGATATAAGATAGATAGAGATAGCTATTAGATAGAGATAGATAGGTAGATATTAGGTACGGTAGAAAGAAAGAAAGAAAGAAAGAAAGAAAGAAAGAAAGAAAGAAAGAAAGAAAGAAAGAAAGAAAGAAAGAAAGAAAGAAAGAAAGAAAGAAAGAAAGAAAGAAAGAAAGAAAGAAAGATTGAGATAGATATGAGATAGATAAGAGATAGATAGAGATAGATATGAGATAGATATGAGATAGATATGAGATAGATATGAGATAGATATGAGATAGATATGAGATAGATTGAGATAGATATGAGATAGATATGAGATAGATAGAGATAGATGGAGATAGATAGATATTAGATAGATAGATATTAGATAGATAGATATTAGATAGATATTAGATAGATATTAAATAGATATTAGATAGATAGATAGCTTTTTTGAGCATTTTTTAAAATTTAGATTAAGGATAAATCTACACAAGTTGGAAAAAAAATAAAAATAAAAATCAACGCAGCAAAATCATAGGCAAATTTAGATGCAGATTAAACACATATTTCTGCACATTGAATGGGGTGAAAATACTAAAATTGCTATACTACACTATATTTCTAAATCCAGATGCCATGTCAAAAAGCTTGCAGCATGAGGAGCAGTGTAAATCTCTTCTGGTGGGTTTTACCGTCCCACATTTACTGCCCCTTTGAGAACTGATTAGTCTGGACAGTTCTATGTAAATCCACAAACATTATTCTGTGACGTCATAGTGAGTCATATGAAATACTCAGAACTACTACACAGACAGGTTCAGCTCTGCTACATATATAGATTTCAGGCCTCTTCATACTCCATTTCGACCATGCTGGTTTTGTGATGCAGCGTCAGGTATGGCGCCTGTAATTCTATTTGTTTTGGGTAAATTTTGCAAGCTGCTCCTGATTATACCTTGTGCATGCGCCATCTGTTGATGGAGCCGACTCTCAGCAGAGCCCTTTCTGTAGGCAATGAGTGGGAAAGGGATTGCAGCACGAGTGCCATTAGCGAGCAGATGCATGATATCAGTGAGCTTTCCTTCAATCTGCCGTTTCTCCTCATTGATGGAGTGTGATATGCCTGCGAGCCATGCCATCCTAAGGCAATCGAAAGTGCTCTCTTAGGACTCATTACTCAAATATTCCCTCTGTCAGCGCTGGGGTGGACTTGGTGATGGTCTGCTCCATGCAGTTGTCAGGATGCTCCGTGTCATCTGACCTGCTGTAGAAAACAGGATACAGCTGCATTTGGTTAGGCACCCTAACCTCTGTAAGGCTACTTTAACACTAGCATTTTAGTTTTCCGGTATTGAGATCCGTCATAGGGGCTCAATACCGGAAAAAAACGCTTCAGTTTTGTCCCCATTCATTGTCAATGGGGACAAAACTGAACAGAACGGAACGATCCAAAATGCATTCCGTTTAGTTGCCTTCCCATACCGGAGAGCAAACCGCAACATGTAGTTTGTTTTCCGTCCTGAGATGTGGAGCAAAACGGACCCACAATGTAAGTCAATGGGGACGGATCCGTCATGACCCACAATGTAAGTCAGTGGGGACTGACACTATCTGACACAATAGAAAACGGATCCGTCCTCCATTGACTTTTAAATGGAGTTCATGACAGATCCGTCCTAGAAATGTTAAATATAATACAACCGGATCCGTTCATAAGATTTCAGCTGTGGTGAAGTGAAGATCTCATATGACCACAGTATTATGCTTTCCTCCTGGGCAAAGAACTCTTAAAGGGAAAGCTGTTTCAACCTACTGTGTAAATACTGGAGGAGATTTCTCAAAACTGGTGTAAACTAGAACTAGTTTAGTTGCCCATAGCAACCAATTAGCTTCTACCTTTCATTTTACACTTCTCCTGTGGAAAATGAAAGACACATTCTGATTGGTTGCTAAGAGCAACTAAGCCAGTTTCCATTTATACCAGTTTTGAAAAATCTCCCCCACTGACTGTGTTAGTGTTAAGGCCTCATGCACGCAAACATATTTTCTTTCCGTGTTCGTTCAAATTTTTTTGCGGACCGTATGCGGAACTATTCATTTCAACAGGTCCGCAAAAAAACAAAGTTACTCCATATGTATTCCGTTTCCGTATGTCTGTTTCATAAAAAAAATAATAGCACATGTCCTATTAATGTCCGCATCACAGACAAGGGCCAGCTGTTCTGTTCCGCAAAATACGAAATGCACAAGGACGTCATCCTTGTTTTTTGCAGATCCATTTTTTCCAGACCGCAAAATACATACAGTCGTGTGCATGAGGCCTTAACCAGTGATTTTCATCAGGGATTTTGAGCCCAAACCAGATGCAAATCTCTCCATTCTACCTTATCTCTGTGTAGATTTTACTCCTGGTTGTGGCTCACAGTCACTGATGGAAACCACTGACCAAACACTGAGGCCTCGTTCACATTTCCCTGTCGGTGTCACGCCCGAGAAATTAGCATACATGTTTCATACGTGTAGATGTCCGTGAAGGATCCATGGTCGGTTCGTGTGTCCGTTTTGTGTCAGTGATTATCGCAGACCCATAGACTTGGGCGTGCTTGGTCCGCATGTAGTGCATGTCCCCTTGTTTTTTTTTTACTGACCCATGGTTAGTAAAAAAAATACTAAAACGTGAACAGACACATTTAAATCAATGGGTGGTACGTGTGCTGTCAGTGGAAAATGCAGACAACACACATCAGTGAAAAACAGAAATGTGAACAAGGCCTGACTGTGTGAAAGTGACCTTAAAGTGGTTGTCCAGTTTCAGGAGGAAACCAAACAACTCTTGGGATTCATAATACTTACCTAATAGATAGCTCTGGCTTAAGAAGAAAACCTGACATCCCCTTGAATCTGGGATGGGGGGCGAGCGGGGCCCCTGTGTAAACCAGCTTGTATTGGTTGGCTATCATAAATGCACTATTTAAAGAGGAACTGTCACCTCTCCTGACATGTCTTTTAGTAACTACTTGCATTCCCCATGTAATGACAATTCTGGGGCATCTTTTCATATCACTCTGTTGTGCTATTCCTTTAATTTTCCTACTAGAATTGTATGAATGAATTGCAAACAGTAGGCAGCGAAGGTCCAGATGGATGTTACCAGTTGGAGGTGTTTCCCTGCACATCCTGGCACCATCCAATCACTGGCAGACAGTGCAGGGACACACCTCCACTTGGTCCAGATGGATGTTACCAGTTGGAGGTGTTTCCCTGCACATCCTGGCACCATCCAATCACTGGCAGACAGTGCACTGACACACCTCCACTTGGTAACACCCAGCTGAACCTTTATTGCAGACTGCTGGCAATTCATTCATACAATTCTAGTAGGAAAAATAAAAGAACTGCATTACGTAGTGATATAAGAATCGATGATGCAGAATTATTCCATGGAGAATGTAAGTACAGTAAGGGTACTTTCACATTAGCGGCAGGGGAGTCCGGCAGGTGAACTACAACATGCAGTACTTTTAGTCCGGCTGCCTCTCGCCGTGCACTGCCGTGCTGCCGCCGGAACTCCGCCCCACCCCCATTATAGTCAATGGGGATGGAGCGGCAGTCCGGGGGCACACGTCAACTAGCGGCAGGACGGATCCAACAGGCACCCGCCGGAACTGCCTGCCGGACTCCCCTGTCGCTATTGTGAAACTAGCCTTAGTAAAACAGACATGTCAGGAGAGGTGACAGTCCCGTACCCATGGCCTATGCTAGCTCATCAGAGAACATTGAATGAAAAAAGTGAATAGCTGGACGGTATTCCTTTTTATTGGACTGTGATACCTTTTATTAGCTGAGAGGTTACAGAGGCAGCTCAGGTCTATTCCTCAGGTCTGCTGTCTGCCAAAAATTTTTATTTTTTTTGCTGTTGTCAGCACAAAATGCAGGTGTATGACATTATCAGTTGAAGGTGGCCGGTCACTTGCTGCGTTGTGCAAGCCCACGCTGATTTTTAAATTTTTTATATAATCCCTCCCTGATTGGCCACTTTAGTTTAGATCGGCTGCGTTCTGGGTGATACTTATAGGAAATCTGTCACCGAAAATGTTCGGGCACTTTCACACTAGCGTTAGAGGAACCCGGCAGGCAGTTCCGTTGGCGGAACTGCCTGCCCGATCCATAAAACCGTGTGCAAACATATACCATTTGTTTGCAGAACCATCTGTGAAATACCGGATCCGTCTCTCCTGTGTCATCCGTTTTTCCGGAACACTTGGCACCAGATCCGGCATTAATAGATTTCAATGGAAATTAATTCTGGATCCAGCATTCCGGCAAGTGTTGCAGTATTTTTTCTAGCCAAATACAGTAAGAGTGACTGAACTGAAGACATCCTGATGCATACTGAACGGAATGCTTTCAATTCAGAATGCATTAGGAAAAAACTGAAGCGTTTTTTTCCGGTATTGAGCCCTTAGGGCGGAACTCAATACCGGAAAACTTTAACGCTAGTGTGAAAGTACCCTTATCTGCCAGTTAAAACTAGACATAAGGGGTCATTTATGAACAGATATACACCACTTTTTGGCGTATATCTGTCGCAGATTGCGGTGCAAAGGTTATTTGCTCTACATTTTGCGACTTTGTCCCCTTTTCCTCACTCACGCCAGGTATAAAAAGGGGTGTGGCATGGGTTGAAAAATGGGAGGGCCGTTTGGTCTAAAATGGTCTAAATCTACGCCCCCAATATTTCAGGATAAGGGGAGACATTTTCCATGTGTATGAATGGCAATTCCTTGCATTTTCTCATAGAAAAGGAAATATGAGAGGTAGAGCTGAGATGGCAATGTCTTATCAACCATATGTTTATTGTCCGCCTTATATACATTTAGTTGTAAAGGTCCCTTTACAACTCAGGGTAATTATCATGAAGGGGCGTTCCTGGACGTTTCCCTGCGTAAGAGTTACTAATAAACCATTTTCAACAGTTCCTTCAGTTGGGCAGCGCCGCTAGGACGCCCGCAAATTTTCTCTCTGCTCCCCTGCATAAAGGTGCCATTGGTCACCCGATGAACCAGCAAATACTTGTTCATCGAGTGAAGGCATCGCTGGTGCATTCCCTTAAATCATGGTTTCTGGGCATCCGATCGTGAAGCAATCCCTCATCCCCATATAATGGAGGCGATTGCTGCATGTAAATGAAGCTCTCACCTTGTCTGATGAGCAGGCTATTATCAGGAAGAAACTGATCATTCCCGATAATTGCCTTCTGTGTTGGCAAAGGGGCCTAAGAATGGAAACTGTTCTACTAAATGAAATACTGAAGTGCCGGCTTCAATAAAGGGATTTCGAAGCAAACATTTCAATATATGGCTGTCAGGTACAGGTAATCACCTGCTAAGAATGGGTTAAATACACAAGGCTCCTTCAGTGTTACAGGTTTAAAGCAATGAATGTCATTACAGATCAGAAGCTAGAAGTCATTTACCTCCAGACAGGAATGTATCAGCCTCTTATACATATTATGTACTTGTCTTCTACATTTACTCGATTCCAGATCAATCCGCGCTCAATCACTGGGTGGCTGTGATTCTTAATACATTGCCTTTAAAGCCGTTTCAAAAGAAGTTTGATCGCCGCGTTACCATGGCGGCCACAGAACTCCGGGAAGAAATGTTTCTTGCTTCCTGTTTTCTAGCAATGAAATTTAACAGTAGCAGAAGAAGACTGACAGACTGTAGAGCTAATGTCCGAGCCGGCCAGGCAGCAGAACATGTGCCCTGAAGGCTGCAGAATGAATAGGGAATTCTACCCTGCTAGTCTCCTGACTAGTGTTGAGCGAATCAAAGTCAAACAAATAGATTTTGATCCGAATTTTAGGAAAAATTTGATTCGTCGTGAAGACGAAATCCCTTGTGCTTCGTGGTAACGAATACATTTTTCCGGAAATGGCAGTTAAAAAAAAATGCTCACGGCATCCATTTGCTAGTGGAGAAGTCACCGCGCTGGTCGGACGTGGTGATGTCATCCACCACTGAAGTTGCTTTATTGAAAAATATTCCAGGGTATATACCGCTTTGCCATAATCCGTCAGGGTGTTTCAACTGGGAATGGTAACGCCCATCTTTCAAGTAGGAACAATAGAGGAACAGTACAACACAGAATTTTAAGAAAAGTTGCTCCACAATTGTTATTTCCATGGGGAATGCAAGTATTTACTAAAACAGATGAGTCCAAAGAGCTGACAGATCCTCAGCCACCTTCCACATTCCAGCTGCTGGACTCCTGCACCCTGCCTGGTCATATGCAAAGGGGAACCCCGTCTCAGAGGAACCCTTTAGATAAAAAAAAAAAAGTTAACATATTGCCAAGATTTATAGATCTGTATTTTGGGTTCTCCATTTACTTCTAAAGGGGTTTAGAGAAAAGGTGTATGCTGGGAGTTGTAGTTTCCAAACAGCTGGAGTTTTATGTTTTATTCTTTTACTCCAAAGCCATCACTGCATGCTGCATTTGTACACGCCAAACTAATAATAATAGGATTGTGGTCAATACACATCTTATCCCAGAGAATAAAATTTGCAGAAATGTATTTTCGTAACTTTCTATACAGATTTCGGATCATTTGGAGGTCACGTTATACAGCACTGATCCTTTCCCTGACCTCGGGCCACCCTAAACTCACTGGCCGCCCTCTGACTAGTTCTCATCCCTCTTTCAAAAGTCTATGATCCGTGCTGCAAACATCTGTCAAGCATTGCAGAGAAGCCCTCTCATCACTCTCACCTCCAGTATGACTCTGTCCGTTTTCCAGGGCTGACATGTCGTGGCTTTGGCTTGGGAAGATGCTGGGGAAATTTTAGAAGGTGATGAGAGGAAGTTGTTAAAGCGAGGAGAAAAAGCATCCTATAGCGAGAGCAATAAAAGTCACGATGAAAGTTCTTGAGCTGAAACATAAGGCTTTCCAGCAAACTACATTTGCCTATTGTTGCCCGTTACTTGCGTTGCCAAAGATATTAACCGCTTAAGTGCTGATTTCGCCATAGCACTCATATTCTTTAGCTACTGCTGGGAATTAAAGCGAGATTCCATGTTGACTATAGCACATTGCTTCATCCTCATTACGACCGCTCAGCAGAGTCGACCTCAGTATCAGTCCTTATAAGTTTATCAGAGCCATGCTTGGGTGGCACATAGACTCTTATGTGTGCCGCCATATCATGCTCTGTCAGTGCTGTATGTATGTCTCCGTCAGTGAAGTACCTTCAATGGAAGCAACTGTGAAAGAGGTCCGGAGAAGGAGAGGTCTGGCACTGAACTACTACTTCTCATCCTGTATTGAAAACACTGCATTTTCATGTAACTGCCACTAGGGGAGCTCAGTGCAAAGATATTATGCAGCTTCCATTGCAGTCAATGGTAACTGTATACATTCCAATGCACAGGGCTCCCCCCTAGTGGTGGCTGCAGGCGGACAGTTTGTTTTATATTATCTGAAGGGAGGCAGTAATTTAAGACTTATCAATGTATTTATGCCAGTTGTCTGGTGTAAATACATTGAGAAATATGGTTGAAGTCAGATAAAGTGGGTGAGGCCCATGGCAACTTTTTTTTTTCATTACAATATTTTTTTTTATTAAAATGTTTTCCGCTTAAAAAAAAAAGATAAATTCATCAGAAACTGGGTCATCAAGCTTTGCATTCTGCATTGCCAGGGAGTGAAGTTTTTCTACGGCACCTACAGTGGGATGCGAAAGTTTGGGCAACCTTGTTAATCGTCATGATTTTCCTGTATAAATCGTTGGTTGTTACAATAAAAAATGTCAGTTAAATATATCATATAGGAGACACACACAGTGATATTTGAGAAGTGAAATGAAGTTTATTGGATTTACAGAAAGTGTGCTTTAATTGTTTAAACAAAATTAGGCAGGTGCATAAATTTGGGCACTGTTGTCATTTTATTGATTCCAAAACCATTAGAACTAATTATTGGAACTCAAATTGGCTTGGTAAGCTCAGTGACCCCTGACCTACATACACAGGTGAATCCAATTATGAGAAAGAGTATTTAAGGGGGTCAATTGTAAGTTTCCCTCCTCTTTTAATTTTCTCTGAAGAGTAGCAACATGGGGGTCTTAAAACAACTCTCAAATGACCTGAAGACAAAGATTGTTCACCATCATGGTTTAGGGGAAGGATACAGAAAGCTGTCTCAGAGATTTCAGCTGTCTGTTTCCACAGTTAGGAACATATTGAGGAAATGGAAGACCACAGGCTCAGTTCAAGTTAAGGCTCGAAGTGGCAGACCAAGAAAAATCTCGGATAGACAGAAGCGACGAATGGTGAGAACAGTCAGAGTCAACCCACAGACCAGCACCAAAGACCTACAACATCATCTTGCTGCAAATGGAGTCACTGTGCATCGTTCAACCATTCGGCGCACTTTACACAAGGAGATGCTGTATGCGAGAGTGATGCAGAGGAAGCCCACAGCACAAAAAGTGCCGCTTGAGGTGGGCTAAAGCACATTTGGACAAGCCAGCTTCATTTTGGAACAAGGGGCGTTATGCATGGAGGAAAAAGAACACAGCATTCCAAGAAAAACACCTGCTACCTACAGTAAAATATGGTGGTGGTTCCATCATGCTGTGGGGCTGTGGGGCCAGTGCAGGGACTGGGAATCTTGTCAAAGTTGAGGGACGCATGGATTCCACTCAGTATCAGCAGATTCTGGAGATGTCCAGGAATCAGTGATAAAGCTGACGCTGCGCCGGGGCAGGATCTTTCAACAAGACAACGACCCTAAACACTGCTCAAAATCCACTAAGGCATTTATGCAGAGGAACAAGTACAACTTTCTGGAATGGCCATCTCAGTCCCCAGACCTGAATATAATTGAAAATCTGTGGTGTGACTTAAAGAGAGCTGTCCATGCTCGGAAGCCATCAAACCTGAATGAACTAAAGATGTTTTGTAAAGAGGAATGGTCCAAAATACCTTCAACCAGAATCCAGACTCTCATTGGAACCTACAGGAAGCGTTTAGAGGCTGTAATTTCTGCAAAAGGAGGATCTACTAAATATTGATTTCATTTTTTTTTTGTGGTGCCCAAATTTATGCACCTGCCTAATTTTGTTTAAACAATTATAGCACACTTTCTGTAAATCCAATAAACTTCATTTCACTTCTCAAATATCACTGTGTGTGTCTCCTATATGATATATTTAACTGACATTTTTTATCATAACAACCAACGATTTAAACAGGAAAATCATGACAATTAACAAGGTTGCCCAAACTTTCGCATCCCACTGTATTAGATCTGCATTTTTGGAGCTGCCAGGTTATAATACATAGTAGTTCTCTAGTAGAATCTCTACTTACTAGTATTCTTGCATATACTAAGACAAACCACTTATTCAGCTTACAGTACGATTGCTCTAGATTAGCAAATCTCTCTTGTTAAGCAGTAATGCCTCCACTGTCAGCAAAGCTGACTGACTGGCGACTTCGGAGCTTTAATGGTGGACATATTGGTCATATGGACGGCAAATGGAGGGAAACTATAGCACATTCTCATTAGCATTTGCAACCTGGCACCCAATTTGTTCTTTGGGGGCCACAGGGTGCACATGATTGAAGACACTAATATGAGTAAAGCTCTGGGGGGCTGAATGCCTGTGATTCTCAATGATATAATCACTAGTCTATTGTATGGTAATGATTTAGGAGATTGGGTTTAAAGCCTGATATTATATTACTCTTACTGTAATGTACCTTGATGATGAAAAAAAGAAACAAAGTAATTCTAGTAACTGACGCCATATATATATTTAAAAAAAAATCTTCAGTAAAATTCCACAGCCTTAATTATGCAATTGTACTATAGATCTAGTCCATCTGGAGCAGACGCAGGGCTTCCCCCTTCTCCATGCCATCAGGATTAGAAACATGTGCATAAGGTTCTTGTGCAATCTTTAATATTAAGTTTGTTTTTAATTATTGAGACAGATACTTCTATGTCCTTTTGCTGAAACCCAAGTCTCTCATAATGTCCTGGAGTTAGATCAAAATTTGTAAGTCTTATTACCTTTTATATGTTTAGTTACAGCATCCCATGGCGCATCATTACTGATCAACAGCAACAGAACACACTGCATGCTATTTTATATTACACTGTATTTTATATAACATGCTATTTTATATTATATGGTATTTAGTATTACATGGTATTTAGTATTACATGGTATTACATGGTATTTTATATTATATGGTATTTAGTATTACATGGTATTTTGTATTGCATGGTATTTATTATTACATGGTATTTATTATTTCACGCTATTTTGTATTACATGCTATTTATTATTTCACGCTATTTTATATTACTGCAACCACTATCATGAACCTGCGATAACGTAAACATTTCTATGGATATTTTCCACACTTAAGGGAGCATTCACACGACCCTGTTTTTCTTCCGCTTCCGTTCCGCAATTTTTGCGGACAATGCACGGACCCATATATTTCTATGGGTCCGCAAAAATTGCGGAATGCCTTTCATTGTCATCCGTGTGCTGTCCGTTCCGTGTGTCAATTGCTTTTATTTTAGAACATGTCCTATACTTGGCCGCAAATTGCGGTCCGTGGCCCCATAGAAAGTCATTGGGTCCGTAAAAAACGGATAGCACACGGAAATGCATCCCTATGTCGGAAATGCATTCGTTTTTTGCAGACCCCTGGACTGAAAACATTCTAGGAAACCCCATTTCAGTCCCATTTCAGTTTTTTGCGGACCGTGAAAAACGGATGACACACGGAAGCACCACGTCCGTATTATACAGACTTACGGAACAGAAACGGAAAGATAAATGAAGACATACGGAACACACAGATCCGTGATTTGCGGACCACAAAACCGACACTGTCGTGTGAATTCTCCCTAAATCTGATCAGATAATCTTTTTTGTATCAGGTCATATATTCAGCATATACTATTAAAATGCTATAAGTACAGTTTAAAGGACCTGTATCCGCTCAGTGGTCAGTTGCAAATTTAAAAGCTTAATGGGGGTTGTGCAAGAACACACACACACACATTGGGCCAGATTTATCATTACTCTGACAGCTCACTCCACTTTCACATATGGCTAAAGTCAGTTTTAGCCAAGTCAGATTTATTATCGGCCCTTTAAGACTGTAATAAATCTGGTTTGACGGTAGCAGTTTATCCGTCAGTAAGCAGTTTTACAAAAGTCGCACATTTTTACGAAAAAGTCGCACATTTTTACGAAAAAGTCGCACGTTTTTATGAAAAAGTTGCATGTTCTATTAAAAAGTCTCATAAGATAAGCATGGTCCTCACTGGAGTGAAATTGCGACTTTTTTGTGACTTTTTTGCGACTTTTTAAATAGTCCCAATAGTAAATCTGTCTAGAGATTCATTTACATAAGAAAACACGCCCACTTTCAGAAAACTGGCGAGCATAGTGCAGAGCAGAAAAAAGTCGCAAATTTGTGCGCAGTTTTAGCGTTTGGGACTTTTTTTGGGACTTTTTCACTCCATTATTCTGACCTGAGCTAATGATAAATCTGGCCCATAAACTTTACTGGACCTGAAAAGGGAAGATATTACTTACCTGCTTCCCATTACTGGCTCCCTCTTCTTGTCCTACACTGACTCTGCCTGCAGTCAATCACTGGCTGTGGCAGAGACCGGGTCCCCTTCCGTCATGTGACCATTTGTCATGAAGTAAGGGGTGCCAGTCACCAATGCAGCCAGTAATTGGTTGCAGCAATGTCAAACCAGATGTTTACATTGAGGAATAGCAGCAGAGTATATATTTATACAGCGCCATAGTAAGCCCATCATTACTGTGCTCCTTAGCTCCCTCTGGCGGCAACTACAGTCAGTCAGAATTTTATTATATGTCTATACGAAGAAAATGGAAATCTCGAACTTTATAGCACAAAAATCGAGCTCCTACCCATATTAAAAATATGATATTAACGAGCACAGAGTTTTAGAATTAAAACCAACATGAAGGTGGAAATTCCCTTTAAGGAACCACATGTTTGCGCTGTGAAAATCTCTTAAAATTCAGTTTAGGTTCCCTTTGGTCAAATCAATTCAGATTATAATAAATTTGACCAGAATTTAATTTGCTGTGATTGCCTGGAAAACTCTCTTTCATGCTCTCTTCTTTAATGTCAAAAGAACTTTTAAAAAATTGTGGGTCGGTTTTCCTAATTTTAGAATCCATTCGCTCATCTCTAGTTTGCTCTTCAACTTTGACCCTTTTGACCTCCTCAATATGGGTTGTTGGTATTGTCCAATTATTATTATTTTTTTATCAGAGGCAAAGGGAAAAAAAAGACTCTCTGTACATAGGCATGGAGTTGTTATTCAGTGGCCATTAATAAACATAAGTAAATTCATCTCCGTAAACCCAGCACTCAAAAATTGTTCATGGGCTCTGTGAATCAGTAACGGCATCTACAAATCAGGCAGTAAGTGCAGAGATTAATGTTAACGTTGTTGCTTGATTTGTTCTTCTCTCTGCTTACCTATCGAGAAACCTCTGCCACCACTGGAAGCAAAAATCACAAAGACTCCGACAATCAGGATGCTCGTGTATGATGAGCTGCAGGAAATTGAAGAAGTTAATTGCAGCATCTGCTAGAAAATTGTACAAGATGGTTTAGGCCGCACTAAGGAGCATTTGTATAAAAAATGAGGCTGCAGTCAATAGGTTTGTACAGTGCCAAGTTACAGCTTACTTCTAGCTATCGATCTGATTTGCAGTCCCTGGACAAATTACTCGTACGGGAAAGTCTAAACAAACACATAAACACGTAGCGAGACCTTCCCGTGCACTCTATGATATGGCCCATTGTGGGGAAATGCCGTTATGTGCCAGACATTATGTAAAACAGAAGCTTTGTTATAAAGGAAACCTGCCCAGCGATCACATTATTTCTTATAGCATAAGATCCTAATCTGTATTATGATCATCCTGATGACCATTATTACTATTATCGTCTTCTCTCTTCCTGGGAGAAAGCTGCACATAATACCAATCACTTACCTACATAATGCAAACTGTATCCGGTTTATAGAACTGCTAGAACATTTCTGCAAAAGACTTAATAGTGTTGCAGTAGTTAAGGATGATGTACAGATATGGCTGGCTCCTGCAATCAACTGTATGCCAGCAGCACACTGTTGTTACATTTTCAAGGGTTGCTGCTTTATTTTAATGTGGCGCCACATGTTGTGCCAACATAATGGGCAGTGTGCTTTCATTGCCCGTCACTGAGCACGGTGTTGTGTCCCAACAGAACATTGATAAAGGTAACCTCAATGTTATTGAAGTTAGGCAATTTTCTAATGTTTTTTGCTATTTCCTCATTGTTTTTAAGATATCTTATGGTCATCAGTGAATGGAAACCACGTTTACATTAACGCCTTCAGGACCACCACTTAACGTGTACGGTGGAGGTCTCTTCTTTAATAACCAGAGCGTAGTGGGCAACATAGTCACCAGGTTTCTGCTGTTTTAAACAGCATACATCCATAGCTAATATCTGCGATTGGCAATAACACCAATAGCAGAAATTTAACGTGTCTACACAATTCTGAAACAGGAAATTTAAGCTGGTTCATACACATAGTTTGGGCTGAACCTGCTGATTTCAGCAGAACCACCTGACCATCTAATGCGTATTAGGCCTATTTCACACGAACGTAAGGGCTCCGTGCCAGTGCTGCGGACCGCATACGCCGTGCATTCCGCATCACGGATGTGGACCCACTCACTTAAGTGCTTCTGTGGTGTTCCGTTCCGTGCTTTCGTTCCACAAAAAGATAGAACTTGTTCTATCTTTTTGCGGAACGGACAGATCGTGGACCCCATTTAAGTGAATGGGTCTGCGATCCACATGCGGCTGACCCACGGTCGGTGCCCGTGCATTTTGCGGTTCGCAGCACAGGCACAGAGCCCTTACGTTCGTGGGAAAGAGGCCTTAGAGGGAACTCTATTTTCCCACTAAAGGAGGGGATGGAAGGGGATCAGATTATTTACTAACTCTAACCCTAAGGCCCCTTTCACACGGGTGAGTATTCCGCGCGGGTGCAATGCCTGAGGTGAACATGAGTGATTTTTTTCATGCATCACTTGTGCGTTGCATTAAAATTGCAGCATACGTATATAAAAGGAGTCTGGTTTCTGAAACAACCAGAGTGGGAACCTGCGCTGATTACGGTGTAGTCAAGGGTTCAGAGACACAAATAAAAGGTTGTATGGATTGGTACCTTATAGGAGAGCGATCTATGCGTGGAAGATCCTCCTTGTTATTGCAGGGAAGCTGGTTTCCGGATGGCTTCTGGTTCAACCTTCTAGCGTGAGTGATGCTCCGGCCGGCAGCAAATCACTCGTGCGAGGGAACCACCAGTTTGAAGAACGGGAATTTCGGCGTGTGACGTCACCGCACTCTGTATGGATGCCTTTAGGGGACAAAAACTATCCTAGTTTAGATAGTTTTTGTCCCCTGAAGGCATCCATACAGAGTGCGGTGACGTCACACGCCGAAATTCCCGGACTTCAAACTGGTGGTTCCCTCACACGAGTGATTTGCTCCCGGCCGGAGCATCACTCACGCTAGAAGATTGAACCAGAAGCCATCCGCACACCAGCTTCCCTGCAATAACAAGGAGGATCTTCCACGCATAGATCACTCTCCTATAAGGTTACCAATCCATATAACTTTTTATTTGTGTCTCTGAACCCTTGACTACACCGTAATCAGCGCAGGTTCCCACTCTGGTTGTTTCAGAAACCAGACTTCTTTTATATACGTGTGTTCAGATTTCACCAGTCCAAGCAACAGACTGTGTTTGGGAACCTAGCAGCGATTCCCTTACGGGTGAGGAGTGTCAAGTGGCCACGGTAGCGCGAGTGGGCAGATACATTTTATATAAAATTGCAGCATGTTCTATATTCTGCGTTTTTTCACCCAACGCAGGCCCCATAGAAATGAATGGGGCTGCCTGAAAATCGCATCCGCAAGCAAGTGCGGGTGCGGTGCGATTTTCACGCACGGTTGCTATGGAAAATAATAGCATTCTTTAATACAGAATGCTAAGTATTGTGTCAATTGAGGGTTAAAAAATAATAAAAACATTACTCACCTCATCCACTTGATCGCGCAGCTGGGATCCTCTTCTTTGTTCTTTTTGAAGGACCTGCAAAAGGACCTTTGCTGATGTCATCGCACTCACCACGTGGTGGGCGCGATGACCTCAACGCAGGTCCTGCTGAATTAAGATAGAAGGACCTTCTATCTTCATTCAGCAGGAACTGTGCTGACATCACCGCGCTCACCATATGGTGAGCGCAATGACATCAGCGAAGGTCCTTTTGCAGGTCCTTCAAAAAGAACAAAGAGGAGGATCCCGGTTGCACGATCAAGTGGATGAGGTGAGTAATGTTTTTATTATTTTTTAATCCTCAATTGACATAATACTTAGCATTCTTTAATATAGAATGCTATTATTTTCCATTATAACCATGTTATAAGGGAAAATAATAAAATCTACAGTCCGGGTTCGGGTCTGGGTACCACATTCAGTTTTTACTCACGCGCATGCAAAACGCATTGCACTCACGTGGAAAAAACTGAACAACGGAACGCAATCGCAGACCAAACTGACTGAAATTGCGTGTCTACTCGAGCGGGTTTCCCGCAATGCACCCTGAACGCATCCGGCCCTCACCCGCGACGCCCGTGGGAAAGAGGCCTTACCCTTCTCTCTCAGAGCACATGCATGCTTGGGCAAGACAAGCGTGCATGTGTATGGGCAGTCATCGGGAGAGCTAGCTGTTGGCCAAATGAGCGTTTGGCTGGAATCTAAAATGTATGACCAGCGAGCCCCATAGAGGACTGCTGACAGTATCTATGGAAATGATTGGATAGTGATTAGTACTGCTGTCTTCTTCAGCTCACAAGTAGTTGTCTGCCCTTATACACTGACTGTAACAAACCCTCATCTGTGTGAGCCATGCTTTGTCATCCTCGGTGAAAGCAGTGACTCCATTCGCTTGCAGCAAGCATGTATTTTAAACTGCTGAGAATGTATTCTTAATTAATGAAGAATTATACTATGTACATAGCATTGCACAACATGGGCTGAATGCCAGAATGATACACCCAGATCACCCACAGAGAAGCTGGGATATAATATCCACTTTTGATAAATGATTATAAAGCTGCATTTTTATGCACAACAATCCTGACTTCATCTGTTAATTCATTGAAATGGTTGAGATTGAAATGGTCAGATCGAAGTCGTTTTGTTGTGGGGAGCCTGAGGCTATCACTTGATGTGCCTTTAATATAATGTGGTACAGATGGTCTGTATGCACACACGCATACATGTGGGCTTGTGCGCACCTGAGTACGAAAATTAGATTGTAAGCTTCAATGACTGTGTCGGTTCTTAATAATAATCTTTGATTGAACATCCCATGATAAATAAGGGATGGGTATGGATTTAATAATGGCAAAACATATGCGCCTGAGCTGTTCTATACGGACGGGTTCTTTACAGTGTGTAGTAAAGGGATCCAGTTACCAGACAGACACTTTCAAGTCATTTTCTATATGATATAAAGTCTAAGCGATACACCCGGCTAATAGGCCCTGTCCACTCCAGCACTCAAGTCAATGTGAGCAGCAGCAACTAAAGTGAGCAACCCCGGAACCTGTATAGGAGTGTGCGTGCAAGCCTTAGGGAATAGCCACACATTCAGGTTGCTGGATGCAGTTTTAGAAGCCAAAATCATAAAAGGAGAGAGAGTATTAAAGGGCATCTGTCAGTAGATTTCTACCTATGACACTGGCTGACCTGTTACATGTGCGCTTGGCAGCTGAAGGCATCTGTGTTGGTCCCATGTTCATATGTGTCCGCATTGCTGAGATTTTTTTATATGTGCAAATGAGCCTTTAGGACCTAGAGACTCTGCTCTCTCTGCAACTGCCGCTCCCTCTGCTCTTTGATTGACAGGGACAGGTGTGATGACGTTTACACTGCCAGGCCTTGTCAAAGTGCATTGATGCAGTAGTTGCAGAGAGAGCTCAGTCTATAGGAGTCTAATTGATGAAGTACATATGGTGTGCCGTGGATTTCTCCTGTGATACAATTGACGCCTGTCCTCTACGAGCACCCACCACCTAGGGTGTGCAGATCTCATATCTTCCCTTGTATAGGAGTAATGGTAACACCCCTGTTGCTCCTAGAGGCTTGTCTGCATATATTAAAACATCATTTTTCTCAGCAATGTGGGATCAACACAGATGTCTTCAGCTGCCACGAGCACATCCATCAGGTCAGTCCGTTTCACAAGTGCAAATCTACTGACAGATGTCCTTTAAGGAAAGATACAACTTCTCCCCTTTTGTGAATTCACTCCTGGTTTTGGCCTCCAAATCTGCATCCAGAAACCTGCGACTGTACCCCAAAAATGGAAACTTTGGTAAATTGGGTTGGACAGCACTGTTGCTTTCACTTTTGGGGTCCTGAGTTGCAATTTAATTATGGGTGATGTATACTACAAAATATGATGGGGAACGGATTAGAAGGTTGTAAATGTGTCAGTGGTATGGACCACTTAACTATAGATCCTTAAAGGGGTTGTATCTGTTAAACATCTAACACACATTACATGCTCACCGAAATAGCCAGGTTCAGCCAATGCTGTTCTATTGTGTATGGCCATGTTAACTCATAATTCTCTATTGACTATGTGACAGAGGGCTTTCAAAGCCAGACAACCTTGTTAAAGGGATTGTTCTTTAACAAATTTGGTTGTAATGAAGTCCAGTCCAATATTTTTTGCATTTCCACTTATTTAAAAAAAAAGTTCATATTCTCAGATATTGTAAGACTAACATTAGAATAGCGCCACCTGCTGTTTCTATTGAACAGCCTTTCTGTGTCCACCTCAGCAATGACAGTAACACTGACTTTCTTATCACTTGCTCAGCATTTCTTCTGACAAGCAAAGATGCTGCAGCTTCAGAAAGGATCCTTCCATGGACCCAGAGGAGCAAGACTGTGCATGTGTGTCCACCTTGGCACAATTAAAGAGGTGGACATAGAAAGGCTGTTGAATAGAAACAGCAGGTGGCGCTATTCTAACATTATTCCTTGTATATCCGGGGATGCAAGCAAATGCAAAAAAATGGAATATTTTTAAAGCAACCTAATAATCTGTCAGTAAATCATTAAAAAGTACCGTAACTTGATAGAAAACAGTATATATCTTTTAGAAACAAATGACACTACCATTATGCAAAGAAAAATAGGATTTTAGATCTGCTTCACTAACTAGAAAATCATTATTTCTTTCATCTACACCCACTTTTATAAGTAATCAATCATGAAAAATGATGTGTTGTGGGAAGCTGTTGAAAGGAATTGTGTCGTGAGGGCTCAATTAGCTGCTCGTACAATGGAGTGAGGTATAACTTTTCAATTTGGCAAAGGACGATTCCTCTCTTCTTGCGGTTCACTTTCACTACAGTGTATTTTACATGGAGAGCATGGAAATCAGCATTCAAAATATCTGCATTTTTATTGAAATCCTTAAAATATATAAGTTCTAATCCGTTTTAAACAAGCACTAAGCACCTGGCTTCATTCAAGTGCTTGCGGCATTGAATGGCTTCACACGTCATGAATTAGTTTTCATTCAAAAATAATACTACACACCGGAAAGCTTTCACAAAGCCAGTGCACTTGATATGTTTTCTTTAGCCAATTACGGCGAGTTTCGCTCTATGCCGTTATGTAATAGACAAGGTGTTATTAGCTTACTGAATCTAACACCTCAGCTAATGGTTTACATAGAGTGCTTTATTATTAGGGCAATTCTATGTGGTTAGTGAACCAGCTATAGGGGGTGCAGAGGTAGCAGTTGCATTTGCCCCTGGTGCTTGAGGGGGGGCCCAAAGGCCATTCTACCACATAATAAGACACCAGTAAAATCAATGGAATATGGTTGGCCCTATTTCAGATTTTGCATTATGGTACAACCACATGGGCATTCAGGAATTGGCCGCGCTGCGGTTAAATACCGTATTTAACCAATGAAGACCACACCGTATAGTCAGCCTGCATTGTTAAAGAAGCTGTCTCACTGCAGTAAGTGGCATTTATCAGGCAGAGAAAGTAGATACAATTGTCCATATTGCCTCCCTACTAGTGTAGATAATATGGAGAGGCATGACCCAATCAGGGCACCATTGTAAAAAATATGGCTTGAATCTGATTTGCTGGTTGCTGTGTACACAAATATTGCATCCAAAAATGTCAGTGTTGCTAAAGGTGACCAATCGGGTAATTTCATCTACTTGATAAGACATGACCAGAATATATTAGAATTGCTATTAAAATTAGAAGTTTGGTAATAACCCTGCTGCCTGTGGCGTCATCATCAGAGTACAAACAATGTTTCCAGCAGCCCGTAGGCTGTCTGCCCATGTTATAGCATGCACTTGTATGTATATCTGGCAAGGAAAAGGGTGACGGGAGTGATTCTGATGACAGAACTATTGGAAAGTATTTCTAAATCTTCTATACATGTCTTGAAGCTGAAACGAGGGCTGTAGGTGACAGATGTCATCATGTAGCTGTAGGCACCTGTTCTCACTGTTCTCACTACTGCTGCACTTCTACTTCTGACAGGGAGTCATATTTCTTAAGTGGAAAAATCTGTCAAATCTTTTTAAGGTTTTCTTCACACATGATTTAATTAGAAATAAAAAATAAAAGCCATTTTACCTAAAATTTTCTGCAACGCTTTACAGGCATTATCATCACTTGCTCTCAAATGGGGCTCACAATCTAAATTTCCAACTATTATGTCTTTAGAGTGTGGGAGGAAAGCAGAGTACCCAGAGGAAACCCATGCAAAAAACAGAGCGCATACAAAATCCATGCAGATTTTACAGGTCTCAAGACATAGGAGAAGACATCTGCCACCCAAAGGGGAGAATTTGTGGCCTGTTTTTTAATTTTAAAACAATCTGCGAGTCCAACGTGTCATTGAACAGGCTGTTTGCTACCAGTGGCTACCATCCACTTATTCGTAACCATATATGTCACTGTCGCTTTGACATTACTAATGCTGTTTTGGTGTTGAAATGGTCTGGATACAGTCCTAGGAGACCGCAGAGTGTTACACATGACTTTTCACAACTTTTATACAGCATATGTCATGAGTAAGGGTCTGATGTGGTGACCCAAAATGTGTAGACGCTGCTTGTCTTTTGCATTTGGTTTTTACATCCTCGGCAAGTAGCGCACTATTTTATGGAAGCTGGAGTTCCTCTTTTTCACGTTATAACTTTTCAGAGCAATTTCAATTTTGGTCAAACTCTTTTGTTCCTCTTTCTGTCAGCCGATTCTTTAGAATTGGATCCGAAAGAAATTTCAAGAAATTTGCTCATCTGTAGTAGTTAAAGGGAACCTGTCACCTCCAAAAACCATCCCAAGCCGCCAGTAGTACCTGAGGGTAGCCAGCAGCGTGTTTCCGACAATCGTTTTCTTCCTGAAGGCAGATGAAGCAAAAGCTGAGAAAAAGTTCTTTTATCCCCTGCCCGCGTGATTTTCTAGTCATGCTTGGAGTCAAGGGGGCAGCGGCCTCCTTGCTTCAAGTAACGGTAACCACGCCCCCTTCCCTGCCCCTTCTCCTGTGACTGACAGCCAGCTGTTCGGCAAAGGCAGCCGAACTCTCTGCATATGCGCTGTCAGTCAGAGCGAAGGGGCAGGGAAGGGGGCATGGTTACCGTTACTTGAAGCAAGGAGGCCGCTGCCCCCTTGACTTCAAGCATGACTAGAAAATCACGCCGAAAGGGGATAAAAGAACGTTTTCACAGCTTTTGCTTCATCTGCCTTCAGGAAGAAAACGATCGTCGGAAACACGCTGCTGGCTACTCTCCGGTACTACTGGCGGCTTGGGATGGTTTTTGGAGGTGACAGGTTCCCTTTAAAAAGAAAAATACATTAGAAGAAACATTTTTTCTTTTTTTAAAGCAATTATTTAATATTAGCACACTTTTGAATTGGTTCTATTGTTTGATTTTTTTTTTTTTTTGTTAATAGAGTTTGATGTTAAAGCTTGTGGTTACTCCTTAAAGCAGACACACCTATTGTTTATACCTTTAATAGATAATTGTATTTTTCTGCACATACCCCTCCATTTACATAAAATGCAGGATTAATTTAAGTATGAGTAATGTTTTTATTGTTTCTTGAACAATGTAAGCTTTTCTGCTCTCTTTCACAATAGACATTTGCCAAGTAGTCATGTCCTATTGTATGATGATATGACAGATTGTTCATACTTTACACAAAGTATAATAGAAATTATGTTCATATTAACACTTCAGAATTCATGTATACTAAATTATGTTGTTTTTCATTTTGAGAATTGTCTCCATATTTAAGCTCAGATGGAAATTTTATCTAATCATTGTAGCATATAAGCAAAACTCAGGATATATTGTATGTCTAAGTACCCAAATTGCTTCAAATTAGTAGAGCATAGTAAGCAAGTGAATTTATCAAACTCAGTAGATAAGAATGCAAAAAAGAATGGGAGAGGACTTCAATTCCAAAATTGTCCAAAAATTTGCATGTTGTTACAAGGTTTTATGTGCTACATTTAACCATTTAATGATTACCAAAACTACAGAAATGGTGGGCCGGGGACAAAACATATTACTGTGAGCTCTATCTTCCTACCCATTGATAATACAATATTGTACATCACATCTCCGAAGGATGTATGAACCATGAGAAGCAGGACCCCAGCTTAGGTTGAACCCTTCTCCCTGCAAACTTGCACAGATCTCTCCTTCTCAATCAAAGCAAGTTAGGAAATAAATGAGAAAGAAAAAAAACCCGAAGGATATGGCCACTTACCTGTCCTATATAGGCTGGGGAAAGAGAAAATTGAGTAGAGGATAGGACAAAAAAATATCAAGCCATCTTGTCCCAGGAAGGTGGATTGTAATGCAAAAAGAAGCACCAAGGAGCTCAATGTTTGCTCTGGGCCAGATTAACTCTATGTCACTGACTCCTCTATGTCACTGACTCCCCCCCCCCCCCTCCCTTTTATGTCAGGGTCATGAGTTATTACACTTTTTTTTATTTATCATTTTTTTTATTATTAATAAAGTTATTAATAAAATAAAGATTTTTATACAATAACAAAGATCCTGTCAGTCTATCCATCGAATTCCCAACAACATAATGGATCCATCACTATAGTAACATCGAGACAGCGTAATATAAGTTACATAGACAGAGACTTGATATTATAATGATACAGGACGTTACAAAAATAAGGTTAAATAACTATTTAACATCCTACAAACCTCCCTCCCCCTTCCCTTGCTTGACCCTGCAGAGAGATAATTACACCTTTTTTATTTATTAATCATACCTCAAAAAAGCCATGTCAATGAAAACTAATACTAAGGCGAGTATGCGATCTTCCCTAGTAGATAGCTTGAGTTAAGGTAAATGGCCCAGTAGGGATAGTTGCCCTCTTATGCAATCTCTTGTCAGTGCTAATGAAGCCAAATTCCCGGCTTGCAACCAGCCCTTCCATATTGACAGGAATTTGTTTGGACATTTTCTCTTAACATAAACCCCTCTTTCGAGGCGTAAAACTGTATTCAACCTATTTTATATATTCCTGTCTGTTGGGTGGATTTCCCTGTATCCAATGCTTAGTAATTAAAACCCAATAAAACATAGAGACATTTTATCGTCTATTCCTGGAGAATTCAGTATACCCAACACACAGACTCATTAGGTAATCTTAACTGAGTTGTTACGGCTATGATTTCTCGTATCTCTTCCCAATATTTTCCCAATTTTTGGCAATTCCAAGCCATGTGAAGCAATGTCGCAATGTTACTCAATGTCGAAATTAGTTATTACGCATGAATATACATATACTTGTTATATAAGACATCTTACACATGGTTCCTGAGTCTACTCTTCAAATAAACCATTAATTTTGTGTCAGTTCACTAAAATCTGCTAGAACTGGAAAGGTTTAAATAAAAAGTAGCTCTTGAGAAAATGTGGTTGAGAAAAAAGGTAGAAGGGGATGTGCAAAGTTTTTAGACAGATTTATTTTATAAATGAGTTTGAAAACACAAAGCATACACTGTATATTAGTGAAGAAAATTGGATGTACATCTAATTGTTTCCATACTGCAAAATGTTATTTCTTGAAAACAAGAACAAAAAATGACATTTTGAAGTTATCAATCAAAGAAGGTAAAGCTTTTATCTAAGAATTAGTAGGAAAGTTGATTGCCTCTTAATTTATATTTGGTTGAGTAAGGTAATGACCTTATGAGCTATGTGCATGTGTCTATTCATCACTATCGGAGTTCATAAAATAGTTGAGAGAGCAGACGTCTATTTTACGAAATTCTCGTAGATGTGAATGGAGAATGGCCACACTTACCCTTTTAAGTACACTGTTACAGTCTCATTATATGGGGGCCATATAACTTGGGTATGAATCCAAGTATGTTGACCAGTACATTCTAGTAAAAAGAAAATAGTCTCCCCCGCTTCCCAAAAAAATCCCTCTAAAAGCCCCTTTGATAGATTCTTCTCATTTAAGGCCTACACAAACTTTCCTAAATTGTGATCCTTAGATCTACACTATATCTGCAAGACATGAATACATGTGAAACAGAAATATATGGCAGTGTATGAACAAAGTCAATTGAGCGAGTCCTAGTTGTTCCAGTACTTGACTATATGTAACTTGCCACACAATGACACTGATGCCACGCTAAACAAGCAGACTGTGTGTTCATTTTCTCCAATGCACTACTTAATAATGTGCTTTTTGGGTGCTTGGAGTGGACATAGGTAGATCTACACCCTCATCAGTTACAGTTCAGGGTAAGAGTGGCATCCTATTAGAAAAGTTTTTAGCAGCTTGTAGGTGTGTGAGGCAACTATCCCTTAACTTAGTGCTCATATTTTCTATAGCCACATTTACAATTTATCTCCGCTTTTTTTCTCTGATTCCATTTCCCTCAGAGGATCCAATTTTCATTTTGGCTGCTGCACAGGCCAATACCGGCTGTAATCTTTTTTTTTTTTTTTCTTTTTGCATGGGAAACCTTGAGTAAATTTAATTTACTAGTGTGATTCTCATATCCTGTTTCAATCAAGTGTAAAACTGAACAGTAATGGGACCTTGCTCAGGAATTCTCCAAAAAATCATAAGCAGCGTTATTTCCAATCCAGGTCAAACTCTCAATGTATTCATCTTATGTACAAAAAAAATCAATCAACCATCAGTCACAAAGAAACATGCATCTGATGCCTTTTTGCTCATCTTAAAGCGTTTGGGGCTACAGAAATGAATAAACCAACTGAAAAGCTTCAGTGCTGACTTGAAATATTCAGAATTGATAAGGGAATGGTAGTGCCCCATCTCTTGCTGAAGGCGCGGGTCTCATCCTTATTCTTAGGGCATAGAGGATTAGGAGAGAAAATTACATCTCATACTTGATGGTTCCTATAGCTCTTCTCTGAAACATTCTCCGATTTTTTATTTTTTTGCTTCCTGTGCACATGAGACAAGACAAGTCAGTTTTCATATATGGTAGTTAAACAATAAATATTGTTCTATAGAGAGCGTGCAAAGCATACATAATGTGTAATAGGTTACCCGAGGAGGGAGCAAGGGACTCTCTATAGGACAATTCCTGTACTTTGCTTCTAGAGATGGAAGTTCAGCAATGACTTCTTTAGGCCGAGGTGTCCTAAGGCCTCATCCACTGTCAGAGTTTCTGTATGAACCTGGTACAATATGTGCACTCGCACAAATCAGCAAAATTCATGCTTGTGGCTTCTCTAAGAACCTGAATTGCATGACAAGTTGGCAACACTTTAGCTGGCCATTCACATTCAGTAGCTGACAGCCAACATATATCTCCCGACTACTTCCCGATTCCTCCATACACACATACACACACACATGTTCAGTTTGGTTGAGGGTGTCTGTATTGTCAATGGGGAAAGAGGAGAAAACCGCTGTCAGACACCTCTGGCTTATCTTCTGGTGGAACAAAAGAATCTGGTGAAAATATACACTTCACCCAATACTTCTCTCCACTTAAAATTATCTGTTGGGGAGGACTCGGGAGCTTATACACATCTGACTGTTGGTCACTAATGTGTATGGTGGACTTTTGACCAGTTTTTAGCTTCTCATTGATTGGAACCATTGACTGCTTATATTGCCGGGCATCTTGGTGCCCACTGACTAGGGGTATACTGGCATATTTATGGACTTCCAAGCAATAGAGTCATTAATGCCTACCATTTGTCATGTTTCTTACACAGATTTTTTCCCAACTTGAGCACTCTGCTGGAAATGAAATTTGTTTTCAATAATTCATGCTTGATATATATGGTATCCCTAAGCTAAGGCTTAACAATATACTTTGGGTCTTAATCAATCCCAAATAGACATTCATCAGATGTCAGACAAAATAACTTCCTGTTAAGCTGGCTATACACTTTCACTCTCCCCATCCACATGCATCCTCAACTCAGCCAAACATGCATGTGTTCTTGATGGGGATTGGGTAGTAACCCAGAGGTGTCACCAGACATTTCTGGAGATGACTTCTCACCTGAGAACAAAAGGATGGGCATGTTGAAATCCACTAACATTGTCTTTGGGATATTTGGGAAAGTTGGGCTTTGGAAAAGTTGGGACACTACCACACAAATTAGATTGTTGGTCGGTCCCACTGAACCTTTTAGGTTTGGCCACAAACATCTAATTTGTATAGTTAGCTTTAGGCCATGTCACATGATTGACAATATTTAGCATTCATATGTCGTTGATGCCCCTGATTTATTTAACTTAGCAAACTCTATTGTCTACCACAAACATTTTATAAAGTCAGACTCTGACAGATATGATATTTAAGTCATTGGGTTTGTTTTCCTTGGGACAAGAACAATAAACAGCTAGGAATTATTTTTTACATGCACGGAATGCTTGCTTGTATTATAACATGGTGAAGCCATTTACTTACATTAAATCGTAATAACAATAAAAGTATACAAGGTAATGCTAAAAGTACACATAAAATACAATGGAAATAGGGTAAGAAGCAATTATCTGAGCTTACCTGGCAATAAACACATGCCTCCTAATACTAATACCAGAAACCCCAACCTTATTATATAATAGAGGTACCACATTCTACTTCATTTCACCTCTTTTTTCAATTTAATTCAAAACAGAGAACATATTAAGTTATTCAATGTCTTGTAAATCCAACCACATCCTATATTTATATGCAACCTCAAACGTAAAATTACAGGAATAAAATTGCAAGTGCATCTAGCAGAAGTAGACCGGATGCTCAATATAGCAACCAGGGCAGACAATTCATACCAAACCATCTTGGGTTTATTCACCTGAAATAACACTGATGTATTGACAGTGTTCATGAAATAATACACCATTCATGCGGTTTCATATTTGAAAAGAATGTATCATTTATTTTCCAGTGAAAGGCATTTACACTGTGAAATTTAACTAAGATGGTTAAAAACACTCAACTCAGCACGCTTCTATCAACTCAAACGGCTGTGTCTCTGAATCCGAAAGGTGCTCATGAGGACAGGAGCATACATCTGCTCCTCTATATTGTCTTGGTGGTAATTATGTTTATGATGAATTAGTCTGACAATTAAAAGGGATGAACTTTAGATGCAGATTGACATCATGGGAAAATGAGCCGTCTGAATCAAGTCAGGAGTCAGCAGTGGAATACTGCTGAGAGTGTAATTTTTCTCCCCTATTTATATGTGCTGTAAAGAAAATTAATAACTTTACTTGGGTGGCAAATAATGTTTTATAAGGCAATCCTATCCTACGAGGAAATCAATCTGTGATTATAGGGGAAAGGATATTACCTGCAACCTTTTGGTGACCTAACAACTTAGCTACTGTATTACAACTGAAAAAGTAACTGGCTTGCCACGTCTATGCTCTTATACCTTTTTACTATATATTTATATATTTTATTACAAAAATGCTTTTTTTTCCCCTGGTAGCCCCCTATAGTCGTGGTCCCTTGGGGTTTGGAGTAAAAAAGTGATCAAATGTCACGTTTGGGTGTGGGAGGGAGCCACCACACCAAACATAGGAGGGAAAGGGGTGAGGGAATAACTCCTGGTAACTAGGGAAAGGAGATGGACACCTCCTAGTAAAACCCTAATCAAAGTCCTGACTAACTACCAGTATGAACAGACCCCAGAGGTAGGCGAGTTCATACATCGGAATACCTAATGTCCTAACTCACCCTATAGGACCCTGGTACTAATATCAGAACTGACACAAGCTGTTTCTTCAAAAGGAAGGACAAATAGGAGTCTCCCTCAGGCCTTAATACAAATGACAGGGAAATGAAACACACAAAATAACCCAAACAAAATACAAAAGGGAAAGAAAACACTTAACTTCAAGTGGCTATGGCAGCACCAGGAACTCAGCCGAGATCCACACACCAACTTCAACAGAAACCGCATAGCATAGTGGGAGAAACAGCACTAAATAGAGAAGGTTTAATGACCATAATAGCCACACCTGGGGAAAGAAGGTGTGGTAAGCACCAGAAACAACACAGACGTCATTTGATCCGAACGGAAAACATGTCAGATCAAACCACGTGTTGCCATTCTCACCGATCTCCTGCCACCTGTCGCGGGAACGTCCGTGACATCAATATGTGAACAAGACAGAGGGTAGTGCTATGTCCTATGAGTAATGGTCCTGGTAGGGCATCTCACTTGTGCTGAGCTATACAGCTGCTGATTTAGGAAAGTCAAACCACATCAGTTCATCAATTACACTTTTGTCCTTGGGGCAACATAAGAGACGGCAGCCATTTTTCACTGTCTGTTGACCGCATTACATACCATCAAATTAGGGTTTTGAAAAATTGATAGAAACATTACCAAAATCCTGTCGAATTCAGTTAACTCATTTGCCAGCATTTCCATTTGGTTCAATATCCAATAATTTGATTCCATTTTTAACCATTACTTTGATGCACTGGGTCCATGTGTTTAAATCCAAAATGGTTCAACTTAATCCTGTTACCACTACAACCTACTCCAGTGTCTCCTGCATATGCTGATAGGTACATAGGGGGGGGGGGATTTATCAAGACTGGTGTAAAGGAAAACTGGCTTAGTTTCTCATAGCAACCAATCAGATCCCCACTTTCATTTTCAGAGCTCCTTTGGAAAATAAAAGATGGAATCTGTTTGGCTGCTATGGGAAACAAAAAATATATATAATATAAAATAATGCACTAACACAATAGATCCAAACATTATATATGGACTAAGCCCTCACTCTGATATAATAAAATCTGAGACTCTGAGCCAATATATTTTGATCAAAACTACCTCGCCGAGGTAGTCTCAACTAAGCCCGTTTTACCTTTTAACCAGTTTTGATAAATCTTCCCCATAGTTTAGCATTTATGACTGAGGTAGTACATATCAGTGTGTCTGACGCCATGACAACAAGGACCAATATAGATTAATCTATTCTGTTCACAGCGTTGTAGCACATATATTATTGTATAATTAAAGGATGACGATTGACGTCTCTACCCGAAATGAGTAATTTACAAATATTTTCCTTTTACTATGAATGTTCACAGAAAGCCTTTCCCAGAAAAATACCTGATCACTATATTTCAGAATAATGAGTGGAAGGTACAATTTAGCGTATCTGTTGCCATTTCATACATTTCAGTGTATGATACCTGTCATACAAAGAAAACAAAATGATGTTCTAAATAGAGTTTGTCAAGTCGTTTGAGCCATCACATGGTATGCTTCAGATTTTGTTTCAGAAATTAAGCATTTACATTGACTACTTTATTAAAGTGGCTGCATCTGTATAAATGAAGGAATATAAATTAGTGAGCTCAGATCTCACTTTCCTCAAACTAAATGAGTGGTTTCCAGTTACCATCCCATTGACACTTTGAAGGGGTGAACTCATTAGTTCATTGATAGAAAGCCTGTCTTCTGCAAAGGTCTGCCCTGAAGCAGGTTTTCTTTTACAACTAAACCTCTTGAGGTGAATTATCTCAACATAGGGGGTAATTTATAAAGTCGAATAGTTTTGTGGCATAAAAAAGTCGTAAGTCATGGAAACAGTTTTACAACATGTTGTGATCCTCACCACTTTTCATATCCATCTATGTTTAAAAGGTGAAAGAGAGATTAGACCTGGATTATGGCTCATTTACTATGTGTGTCTTTTGCAAAAGATGCAGAAAAGTTACAACCCATGACAGGAAACCCCCTGGTCTACTTTTACAACCTATGCCAAATATATCATGAATTTGACCCAGTTCATAAAATTAGTGTAGGCACACACAGCAAAGCCATAGTTAAAACTGACACAAAAACAAACTTAAAGGGGTTTGTCACTTCCGTAAGTGGTATTTATCATATAGAGAATGTTAATACAAGCCACTTACTAATGTCCTGTGATTGTCCATATTGCTTGCTTTGCTGACTAGATTCATTTTTCCATCGGGTTTGGTTCCAAGGTACCACTGTCATACAGAGATGTAGGTCCACACCCATCAAAGTCTTTAGGGCCCTATTATATCTCCTTATACCTCTGATTTCACAAGGAGGCAAATAGTATACAGAATAGCTATGCCTCTGCCATATGCAGAAGACCTTATCCTGACCATGACATGTCCCCCGAGCCCTATGTGCACATGAATGCTCAGCCAAGTATGCATGCATTGTGTGTATGTCCTACTTTGCTTTTGATATAAAAGAGTACATAATGGCTTCTCATAGAAAGGTTGACCAGTTTCAAAAGAAAATGAAATATTTATTGCTTAACCATTAGTCTTTTTCAATGAACCTCTCAGGTTTACTGCCATCATAATAAGGAGATTAGGATGTACAATGTAGTCAAACAGCATTGCTAATAGTAACGATTCATGTTTTTTTCATAATATCAGTCTATACTGATTACAATTGTCAAGAATAAAAAAAAATCCAAAATTCTAGTATAATGGCAGCAGGTGGATTCATTGGCAGCCAAAGCAGATTATGGATTATGGTTTAATATTTGTGAGTATTGAAAAACAATTGAAAAGATGCTAAGCTGTTTACATCCCCCCCACTATAAAAAAGGATGGTTAAAAAGAAAACACCAACCAAGTCTGATGTCTAAATGAAGTAATCTCCACAAGAAAAGAAAAGATTAGATTTGTTAAACTGTACAAAAAAAACAGTAGATAATATGGCTTTGTTCACAGTATTGCATAGAGGAGATTAAAGACGGGAAACAAGCTGCTTAAACACTGTAAACTAATTAGTCCAACGAATTGTTTTCCCGAGGTTCATGAGATATGAAATATTGGCACCAGTGCATGAAATACACTCTGCCTCAGTGCTTTTTTCAATTTATTTTTCTGTTACTGTCATATGTGCACATAAAAGAGAAGATATAAGAGGAGACCAAAATACGGCTTCTTTGATGGCTACCACACATTGTCTTCTCCAGCTACACATCACATTTGAGTAACACATAGTTTTGCAATAGTTAGTTGTATATTGAATATTCTACCCACTGTCTCAAAAATTAGCTGGAATTAAGAAGGCGGCTGGCTTAGTAAATAAACTGAACTGGACAGCCAGCCCCCTCCACCATGTCACTGACCATAGAGGAAGTTCCTGGCTGTGTCAGAATGTAGTGATTTTGTGGGGGGGGGGGGGGGGGGGAATGGTCACTGCAATAGCAGCCATTAGTGACCTTGAGCAGACCAAGACTTGATGGTTGCCCATATTCTTGTCCCCTCCTCTGTCCATGTGTGGTGCTACCTTTGGACCTTTCCTTAGGACAGAGGCAGTTTGAGAAACAGTGCTTGACTCATGATGGAAGGCACAGTCCCACTTCCCAGCCTCTCCAAACCAACCATGTTCTTCTGTAGCAGGTATGTATCTGTTATATTGGAAGATCTAATTAGGTGGAATGAACTTCTGCATTTGTTTCCATTCATGGGCTAATTGATAGAAATAGATTTGCCTTTTGATTCTGTTCAGCGTGCTCTGCATTATGTCTTGCAGTCCAGATGTTAGCAAAATGATTAGTCCATTTCCATTTCGGTTTTGTTTGCCTGCAGTATGTGCTCACTTATACAGTATTTATACATTTATCTATCATCTGTAGAACACTTGTTATTTTAACATAATGACACGTGCACATGTTTCTATGAAGTGTTTTATAACATATTCTCACTCCTTGCTCTCAAATGAAGATTTCCAATTGTACCTCAAGTTTATAAATTAGGGATTTGATCAGAACATTAGCCAGAAGTGACATGTGTTGTTACTTAGCAATAATAAAGCAGGAAGAAAGATTCATCTTCTAATCTGCAAACCATTAAAAGACACTCTGAAGTACTTAAGGTCATTCAAAACAGAGAGCGTCTTACTTTCCTATATTTGAAGGGATGTCATTTTCTGCAAGTACTGTTGTGAGTATGGGTACACCTTTGCAGTGCCAGTTTCTCTCTAGATCAGTTGCATTGTACATCGGTCGTGGGCTACTTTCACACTAGCGTTGTTTTAATCCGGCGCCAGAACTGCCCGCCGGATCCGGAAAAACGTGTGAAAACGGAGTACTTTTGAATCCTGATCAGGATTTTGATCACAATGAAAAAATGCATTGGAAAAAACGGATCCGCCATTTATGGACTTTAACTTTTGTTTTTTATCATTTTCCGGGTTTAACATGCAAAATCCGGTTTGACTGAACACACAAACGCCGGATCCGGCGTTAATGCAAGTCAACGGGAAAAAGACCGGATCCGGCGTTCAGTCAAAGTGTTCAGGATTTTTGGCCGGAGATAAAAATGCAGCATGCTACGTTTTTCTGAAAAGCCTGATCAGTCAAAAAGACTGAAGTGAAGACATCCTGATGCATCCTGAACGGATTACTCTCCATTCAGAATGCATTAGGATAAAACTGATCAGTTATTTTCCGGATTTGAGCCCCTAGGACGGAACTCAGCACCGGAAAAGAAAAACACTAGTGTGAAAGTACCCTTACACTTACAGCCGTCATTACAACGCCTGCATGATCTGTCCAAAAGAAATTTGCTAAATATTCTGCATATACACTCACCTAAAGAAATATTAGAAACACCTGTTCTATTTCTCATTAATGCAATTATCTAGTCAACCAATCACATGGCAGTTGCTTCAATGCATTTAGGGGTGTGCTCCTGTTCAAGACAATCTCCTGAACTCCAAATTGAATGTCAGAATGGGAAAGAAAGGTGATTTAAGCAATTTTGAGCGTGGCTTGGTTGTTGGTGCCAGACGGGCCGGTCTGAGTATTTCACAATCTGCTCAGTTACTGGGATTTCCACGCACAACCATTTCTAGAGTTTACAAAGAATGGTTTGAAAAGGGAAAAACATCCAGTATGCGGCAGTCCTGTGGGCAAAAATGCCTTGTGGATGCTAGAGGTCAGAGGAGAATGGGCCGACTGATTCAAGCTGATAGAAGAGCAACGTTGACTGAAATAATCACTTGTTACAACCGAGGTATGCAGCAAAGCATTTGTGAAGCCACAACACGCACAACTTTGAGGCGGATGGGCTACAACAGAAGAAGACGCCACCGGGTACCACTCATCTCCACTACAAATAGGAAAAAGAGGCTACAATTTGCATGAGTTCACCAAAATTGGACTGTTGAAGACTGGAAAAATGTTGCCTGGTCTGACGAGTCTCGATTTCTGTTGAGACATTCAAATGGTAGAGTCCGAATTTGGCGTAAACAGAATGAGAACATGTATCCATCCTCTGATGGCTACTTCCAGCAGGATAATGCACCATGTCACAAAGCTCGAATCATTTCAAATTGGTTTCTTGAACATGACAATGAGTTCACTGTACTAAAATGTCCCCCACAGTCACCAGATCTCAACCCAATAGAGCATCTTTGGGATGTGGTGGAACGGCAGCTTCGTGCCCTGGATGTGCATCCCTCAAATCTCCATCAACTGCAAGATGCTATCCTATCAATATGGGCCAACATTTCTAAAGAATGCTATCAGCACCTTGTTGAATCAATGCCACGTAGAATTAAGGCAGTTCTGAAGGCAAAAGGGGGTCCAACGCCGTATTAGTATGGTGTTCCTAATAAATCTTTAGGTGAGTGTAGATCGGGCATAATCTCTTGATGGCATGAGTCTCATACAAGACTACGGAGCATTACTTGTAATCTAAAAGGGACTTTGTCACTAGGTTTATGCTGCCAATGCAAGAGCAGCATAAACTAGTAACAGATACCCCAATTTCATTAATGTACTGTATAACCTACTAGATGAGTTGGTGTCCTTTAAAAAAAAAATTGCCCTTCATCATCTTCATGGGAGCCAAGGATGTAGTTTGCAGAATCCTCTGCACCTGGAGGGTAGTCCTTGATATTCAAGAATTGCGCCTCCCCTATTCACTTTCTGCTGATTGGCAGCTTTCTATGCCAATATAGGGAGAAGGTTATTAGTTATGGGAAGGAAGGAGAGATCAGCAGCTCATCAATATTGAGGCCTATGTCTCAGCTCCCAATACAGCTGATAAAGGGCAATTTTATCAAGACTGCACCATCCAGGAAATTGTACTTTGATTGAATCAGGGTCTCTGTCACTAGCTTATGCTGCTCTCAGATAGGGCAGCAATAACATGTCAATGGATCCCCTTTAAAGGAGCATTCCAGTAATACCCCCAAACTAAATGTCAACATGTAAAAGCTCTAAAGCTGCCCATCTACTTTAGATTGCTCGGGCCCTCTGGAGGATCCTCTGGTGGGCCAGTCCAACCCTGTGCCCTTCCTATCATACACACCATTGCTAAAAGTAGAAATCATAGATTTTGAGTGTATTGCTAGAGTTGTTCAGCCTCCATCATCTACTATATTACCCATGAACTACTAACAATCTTGGCAATGCTTGCTTCTAGAGCACAGGATTTCAACTCTCCTGTCTTCCTACACAAAGCAGGCTCACTTGGTCATGCAAAACATATAGAAACCCTGACAGTCCAGACACCAGAGATGAACGAAAAGAGAAGGGTAACGTTTTCTGCAGCATTCTAGAATAGTATGTGGGCATTCTCAAATATGGAACAATTCAGTATGAAGTTATAAGGGCTGTCTTTGACTTTTGGATTTCCATACAATATCACCTAAGTGATGCCCCACTTGACGCTTCTAGTTCTGACTTTACACACACCAAACAATGCAGAATGAGTGTGCTAAACATGATAATCACAGCTCCAGCACTGCCCAGATCACTATTGGAGAGGGGCATATGGCAGTTTTATAACTTCATTTTCTCCCTCGTATTAAAACCAGTTTCAACTGGGGTAGCTCTAAAAAGGTATTTACATGTTCTATAGCACAATGACTACAGTTTAATAGTGAATACTCTGATGACGGGTCTCCTTTAAATCCACACTAGCTGTCACCTCCTCAAATACACATCACCACCTGGCTCAGCTAATCGCGCATATGTCCAGAATGGGGGGCAAACAAGTGCCAGATTACTCTGGCAGTTGCTTATCACCCCAAAAGCAAAAGGGCTGGGCATTTTAAAGCCAACTGCCTGATCTTTATCTCCCCAACATCTGTTGGGATGCTTCCATGCACATTAGATGGTTAGCCAGTCATGCCGAATTTGTTGGCTTTGGACATCAGTTGTCTATCATACAGTGAGGATCAGAAGTATTTGAACACCCTGCGATTTTGCAAGTTCTCCCACTTAGAAATCATGGGGGGGGGTCTGAAATTCACATTGTAGGTGCATTCCCACTCAGAGACAGAATAAAAAAATTAAAAAATCACATTGTATGATTTTTAAAGAATGTATTTGTCTTACACTGCTGAACATAAGTATTTGAACACCTGAGAAAATCTGTGTTAATATTTGGTACAGGAGCCTTTGTTTGCAATTACAGAGGTCAAACGTTTCCTGTAGTTCTTGACCAGGTTTGCACACACTGCAACAGGGATTTTGGCCCACTCCTCCACACAGATCTCCTCTAGATCTGTCAGGTTTCGGGGCTGTCGCTGAGCAACACAGAGTTTCAGCTCCCTCCAAAGATGTTCTATTGGATTTTGGTCTGGAGACTGGCTGGGCCACTCCAGAACCTTGATATGCTTCTTACTGAGCCACTCCTTGGTTATCCTGGCTTTGTGCTTCGGGCCGTTGTCATGTTGGAAGACCCAGCCCCGACCCATCTTCAATGCTCTGACTGAGGGAAGGAGGTTGTTGCTCAAAATCTCACAATAAATTAATGAGTGGAGTAGAGGTGGACTTTTTAAAGGCACAGTAACAGGTCTTTGAGAGCCAGAATTCTTGCTGTTTCTCAGGTGTTCAAATACTTATGTTCAGCAGTGCAAGACAAATAAATTCTTTAAAAATCATACAATGTGATTTCCTGAATTTTTTCTCTGAGTGGGAATGCACCTACAATGTGAATTTCAGACCCCTCCATGATTTCTAAGTGGGAGAACTTGCACAATCGCAGGGTGTTCAAATACTTCTGTTCCTCACGGTATATGACCAACTTTTGTGTGGATTCTGGGAAACCATTTTAATGACTGCAGTGGGATCAATCCCATGTGGACTCATTGAGATTTCTCTTTGGAACATATCAATTTGGTACAAGACTTCTATCTATTTCTTTATATTTAAGTAATAAAACAGCTTTGGTAGAATAGAGCACACCATTTTCAGTAACCACAGCGACCATTTTGAATTCATTCCTGGATTTTCTGCCATTTTATAATGTGCCAGAACTAAAGCTCTTATTATTATTTATGGGAGAAAATATACTTTCACATTGAGCCAGAGATTTAACTTATGGCTGCACTAAAAGTCAAAATGTCATAAACTATGCTAAAATATTATGCATGACACAAACTGGGGTATTTTATGGTACGTGGTGTGTTTTACTATTGCGATATAGCTATATTGTCAAGATCTTGTCACAGGCCTCTGATGGTGAATAAACAATGAACTATAGCAGACATATTGTAAACCTCGATGCGAGCAGCCTTTTATGCTAATTCAGCTTACAGTCTGCACTGAAAACTATGACTTTCAATCTTCATGGTGGATGCTTTTGTTGTACTTTTGGTGTTTTGTTTAAAATAATTTAGCGCTTAGTAGCCATAAACCGTGTTTTCAATGGTTAATATATAGTTCATGAACCCAATAGAAAAAGAAAAGTGCCTTGCTTGGTATTTGTGTTTCTCTTGTAATGAGTTTGGTTATTATGCCTGGATGGGGGAAGACTGGAATATATATTCATTTACTCTGTTGTTACATAAATATCACATTCAGTAGAGTTTGTTAGGAAAAAATTGAACTGTGTAATTGGAATGACTGCATTTATGAAATAACTTTCTGAATTAAAGGGTATTCCCATCTAAGACATTTATGGCATATCCATCAGAATCACTAGCTCAGCTGTTTGTATAACTCTATAAAATCAATGGAGAGAGGTAATATCTCTGTTCATTCTCCATCTGAATGTGGCAGCTGGTGACATGTTTCAGATAGGACAGGGTTTGGGGAAACCCATTTTTGACATAGGAGTGGTTGGACCTGTAGCTAGCTATCAGACAGTTCATTGATATGCCATAAATGACTGAGATTCGAATACCTTTTTAGTGAAATTACATTTCATTTCATTTCATTGTACATTTACATGTTTTCTAGTTTCTGTTGGGGACTTAGAACTATGTCCTAGGTTACAGGGATCATTTCAAAAGTACTACGGTCAATGTTTTATTTTTTTGGCCAATTTCATAGGTAGAGATGGGCAAATCAATATTAAATAAATCAAATTTAATCCACATATTCAAAAAATTGGTGCCAAATCCAAAGCTGAATTTTTAGTTTTTTGATTTGGACAAATTTCTCAAAATGAAACCAGCTCAGAAGACAGGAAAGAAGAATGAGGACAAAATCACCAGGAGTGGACTGGCCATAGACCCTACAGGAAAATTTCCTGATGGGCCAAAGCCTAGGGAGCCACCTGAGCCCTCCTCATGGCCGCTGACTAGCTGCCTAGTGATCAGATGCTCTCAGCATTAATACTAGGAGCATCAGGTACTTATGTACCTGGCATCCACAAGTGACCTCCTAAATTCGACTGTATTAACTTCCTCAGGACAGTGGTACAGTTGAACACTGCGGCACAAGCAGCAGTTTTTTGTGCTGCACTGTGGTATGTGATTCTGCTGGGGCCTACTTTTGTTGTTCTGCCTTCTGTCAATCTTGATCCAATTATAACATGAGGCCATTTTTTTTCCCAGGGACACTTCAAGGTCCAGTCCGCCCCTTAGGATCACATCACCCCAGGTGGTGTGTGTGTTTAGTCCGCTCCTAAGGATCACATCACCCCAGGTGGTGTGTGTGTTTAGTCCGCTCCTAAGGATCACATCACCCCAAGTGGTGTGCATCTTTACACAGCAGCAGCCATTTTATGCCAAAAAGCAAAACATTTTTGGACCATTTAAAAAAAAAAAAAAATCCTGCAGTGTAGTTTGTCTTAAAGATGTTGTTTGTGACCACCAACAGCCATGTTTTTACACATAGCCACATATGTCACGGTCACTAATGCTGGCTTAGCATTAAAGAGCTCAAAGTGAGTTGCATACAGTCCTAGAAGACTTAGAATGTAACCCACAACTTTTCAGGGCAATTGGAGCACTTTGATTTGGGACCAATTTATTTGGCTGAATTGAATCCAAATCGAATTTCAAGAAATTCACTCATCACTATTCATGGGCAGTTTTTGTAATATTGTAAGGAGTATATTTGGAAGCCCACACAGAAACAGAATGTTTTCTAATACATCTTGGAGTAGTCTGGCTTGGATTTGGTATCAATTTCCACACATGCCCCATTATTTTAAACTTATTGAAGCCGCTCTGTAAAATACTCAGCCATTGTTTCAGCTTCTCATCATATTGGCTTAGGATTTACGGCAATTCCATTTCATCATTTATTTTTTCTACCTGTGATTTAGAAGACCAGTGCTTTATGTTTTATGTCTCTGGATGGAAGCGCTGCAGAAAATGTAATAAAAAAAATAATGACATGTTGGTAAAAAAAAATGACAGGCTCATACCTTGCGACCCACTGTTGTGGACTTTAACGTGAGCACATTTGCTGCAGCTACATTATGCTGTGACATATGTAATGGAAAGCTTAGTAATGTTCCATGATCTATAGCCTGGAAAATGCATATTTTATTTTTCAGCGTGTCAACGAAAGCTCCCATCACATGGCATTAATAAAACTCTGACTAATAAAATACGAGGCACTCTACTTATGAAAGCAAATCAATGCATCAAATAGTATCTTGATTTTCCACCAAAAAAAATTAAATTAGCTACTGAGGGACTTTAATAGATACAATAAGGAAAAGATAAGGGGAAAAAAATGATCAAATCCTGTTGGTGAAATTTCCATATACTCCCACAGTAATATTTTTACTACTTTTGTTCCACATACATTTTCATTACAATTGCATTTTTTGATATTTTACGACGACATTTATGAGTTGTTGGAGCCTAACAAGTATGATGCCGTCCTGAGCTGAATGTGTTATGTTAGGAGATGCCATATTTCTATCCCCAAAAAATACAGTATCTCCTGAAATTTACACAACCTTTTATGGCCAATCCTGCAGGCTGACCCCTGAAAGGAAATCCTTATTAGACTTTTCTGCTACTCATTATGCAGCATTAGCTGAACAGATCAATGTTCAAAATTGCTTCCAGTAGAGGAGGGGTTAATTAGACCCAGCAAGCAATTCCTAGCCTGTTATGATCATCTAAAATAGCTATGTGAACCCTCTGTGTGTGATTTCTTTCATTTCATGGCAGACCCTTCAACATTTTGGCACCAAAAAATAGGTAAAATGAAATCACTTGGGTGGAGGTATTTCCAAGTAATTATGGCGCCTTTTCCCCAGTGTTCGGATAAACAGCAGCCGGTTGCGTAGTCCTAGCCTCAGATCATTTTTTCTGTATGGCCACCCTCGCAGACATTTGTGTATGCTCAATTTTTTGGCACAATAGGAATGTGCAGTGAAGCAAATATTTGGATATACTTTTAGACAGTAGAAAATCAATATACTGAGTAAAGGGCCATGGGCCAACCTCACAAGATGATGCTGTAGGCCTAATGTTCATATACTGAAGAAAAAGTGCATGTTCCCTTTCGAAGAAATATTTTAGACAAAACTGGTACATGGTGTTATGCCTAGGGCTGGTGGTACAAAACTCAAGGAGGCAAAGTACCGTTAAATGGGTTATCCCATAAATAATGAAAAAATTTAAATCATACATAATCTAGTGCATGACAACCTTTTTCTAACAAAGCTAGAACCAGCCCTGTACCTCACATGGATCCAGAGATCTCCTCATTCATTGCTCCAATTGTTCTGCTAGATTTATTTCAAACTGTCAGCTTAGGGGGCATGACCTTTCTCAGGGGTGTGTCCTTTCTGCTACAGCTGGTGGCAGTTGATGGATTGAATTGAGCATGTGCTCCTTTCTTACTGAGCATGACAGAGAAATTAGAAAAAGAGCTAACAGCAGGTGGCGCTATACTGTTTCATTGAATTACTCAATAGCTGTAATACATTTTTAATTGCATGCAATTACAAAAATAGTTTGATCCAGGTGCTGGTTTAAAAACTGTAGAATATTTTTTTGTGTACCGCCCTTCAAGAATTGCATTAGGTATAACAGTCTATCAATTTTACTGGGAATGTTCCTTTGTATACTGTCATGTTATTGTGGTACATAGGTCAAATCATTAAAGGGATTGGCCCACTAAAAATATTCTACAGTTTTCAAACCAGCACCTGGATCTGAATACTTTTGTAATTGCATGCAATTAAAAATGTATTATAGCTATTAAGTTATTCAATGAAATCAATCAGTATAGCGCCACCTGCTGTTTGCTCTGTTTTCTAATTTCTCTATCCTGCTCTCTGAGACGGAAGCACATGCTCAATTTGATCCTTCAACTGCCACCAGCTGCAGCAGAAAGGACACACCCCTGCGAAAGGACACACTTCCTAAGCTGCCAGCTTGAAATAAATCTAGCACAGCAATTGGAGCAATGAATGGGGAGATCTCTGTATCCACGTGAGGTACAGGGCTGGTTCGAGCTTTGTTAGAAATAGGTTTTCATGTACTAGATTATGTAAGATTTTACGTTTTTACATTAATTATGGGATCAACCCTTTAATTATTCTTAGATTATAATACCTCAAAAGCAGATAATCTTGGCAGTACCTGAGTCCAACAAGGGATCCTATGGTGGCCTAGTATAATACCCAAATAACACTTTTTACAATTTGGAATAATTTGGTAACAGAAGAGGAAAGGCTCTTATATTGACCACATGACAGCAGCCCTTCTGTTGTCTGTAAAGAATCCTAAGCTGTAGGACATGCTTTAAAGAGGTTGTCCAGGCTAAGCAAGGGTGCACCACCAATGAGGCCAAGTGAGGCGGCTGCCTCAGGCGGCAAGACCTAGAGACAAGTGGCAGTGGCAGGGCCGTAGGAATATCTCTCTATAGTCAACTGTATCACAGTATGCCTTAAACGGTAGGGCTGGAGGGGTTGGGTGCTGTTTCAATATTCGCTTTAGGCAGCAAAAATGCTAGGTGCACCCCTGAGGCTAAGGATATTGATCTATCCTCAGGATAGGTCATCAACATCAGATCGTGGGGCTCCAACACCCAGCACCCCCACTGATCAGCAGCATGGCCATGGCGCAGAAAACTATAAAGTTTATGAAGAGAACAGAAGACTCTTACACTTTCTAGTTTCCATCTTCGGTGTACTACAGTTGCCCTTTCATTCACTTGAGTGGAAGCTGAGCTGCAGTACCCTGGCATGGCCACTACACAGTGTATGGAGCTGTCTACTTCCAGGTCCATACACTATGTAGTTTCTAGCACTGCAGTTGGCCATTACAGCTGATCAATGGAATAAAAGAAGAATAGCTGCGCTCACCTGGCTGCAATAGCAACAGAAGCAAGCAAAGCGTCGGGAATCAAGCATGGAATAGATACCAAAAGTAGAAAAGAAATCCAACTTCCAAAAAACATGACCGCTTTTATTCAAAAAAGTGCAGTAAAAGCCGACATACAGTCCATGTCTACGCGTTTTGAATCATATAGTATCGATCCTTACTCATGACAAAGAATGGACACATAAACCTGAGTTTAAATAGTAGAAACCTTCAATATCAGGTGATCAAAATCAACCTGAGCCACACCATACATTTTAAGATCAAAACATTAGTGCAGATAAAACACTATCAGAAAGCACAATTTACGGTAAAAACAAAAAAGATTAAGTAAGAATCAATAGTGTAAAATGAGATCATGTTTGCGATTTAATCCTTTAGGGATACAAGAACCCATATGAAAAATCCAAAAAGATTCCCTATTCAGGAGTATTCTCCTATGGTCTCCACCTCGATTAGGGGGATTAACCGTCTCCAGCCCCTGTACCTGCAAGCCTGAGACATCTCCCTCATGAATAACCACATAATGTAGACTGGCTGCAGACACATTTCTGGTTTTAACATGTGGAATATCTGAGAGATGTTTACGAATTCTGACCATCAGGCTATTTGTGGTACAGCCTACATATTGGAGATGGCACAAGGAGCATTTTATGCAATATACTACAAAACTTGTATTGCAATTAATGTATTGCTTGAGTTCATAACATTTCTGGTTCGTTATAGAAAAAATGTGACATCCCGTTTGGATGAACCTGCAACAAGTGCAGATCGAATGTCCACACTTATAACTGCCCCTGTGTCTTAACCAAGTAGGCCGACCACAATTGACATCAGACTTTTCTTTTGCTTTTCAGGATTTTATTTATCAAGTGGTCCTGTTTTTATAAAAACACAATTTGTTTAATGTGTAAGGATCGATACTATGTGATCCGAAACACGTAGACATGGACTGTATGTCGGTTTTTACTGCACTTTTTTGAATACCACTGTTTTCCTTGAGTTTTCCCCTTAGTTATGGCTGTTTTGAATCCCACATTATTAGGATCTTCTCAAAATGGCTCCTCTGCCAGTTCTCTGAGGCCAATTCTGCATTCCCTCAGGTCACATACACACTTGTAGCCAGCAGCTTCCTGCCAGACAATCAGATTGGATTACTGAGACACGCCTCCTCACTCTGAAGCCTAATGCAGTCATGCAGTGTGGAGAGGTCGCCCATCTGTCTTCTGTTTATACTAAAGGGAAGACAGATAAGCCCTAGCAACGGTCTTTTAAGGGAGTAGTGGAAAGGGACAGAGGACATTAATGAAAGTTGTTATTATAAGGTAATTACAGATCTTTTGACAATCATTGAAAGACTAACTCAGATATACATGCCTAGCTCTAATAAACTAGCAAATAAAAATAAATATGACAGTTATCCTTTAATGGTATAGTAAGGACCAGCACTCGCTTCAGTAATAATTTCAAATAGATTTAATGGTCACATACAAATGATAAGTGACGCGTGTGTTTCGGCTACTGTGAGCCTTTGTCAAAACAAAGTTTTGACAAAGGCTCACAGTAGCCGAAACGCACGCGTCACTTATCATTTGTATGTGACCATTAAATCTATTTGAAATTATTACTGAAGCGAGTGCTGGTCCTTACTATACCATTATCTGTGGATCTTCCTCCGGGACGCGCGCACCGCACCGCTGAAAGCAGAAGTGCCGCTTGTATCTTCTCTTGGAGTTATCCTTTAATATCACTCCCAAGCAAAACCTAGAAGACTATAGTTAGTTTTTAAGGTTGGAAAAAAGACACAGATCCATTCAGTGCAACCTATAAACATTTTACACCCAGCTGCAATGGCCTAAATGCTACATAGGCTGGCCTATTTTCTGTATATTCTGTTTACTGAGCGTCTCGCTATAAAATTTCCCACCATTTTTACACGTTCCAAATGAATGTGTGAAATCTGTAGCCAATTCTGCAGCAATAATTTGCATGTACTCTCCGGCATGAACATGGATTTTTGTGAAACTCTACTTAGAAGAATTTTGCTCCAGGTTCTTGTGAATCTTTAGTGTGAAAACCAGCAACAAATATTCCACTGGAGAACATGCCCCAATAGGACCCCAAATACACCCAGGCCACACATTGCTTAATCCTACTGTTACCTTTCAGAGTCAGTAATGAATAGAGTGATCAGCAGGCTGAATGTGACGCTCCACTGTTTGACAAGTTTACATTTCCTTGCTTATATTTGGGGACATGTATAACAGTGTTTGTTGGTTAGATGCCTATGACTTTCGATAGAAACCAAACTAAATGAAAGTTTACAGGATTTGCTAAGTCATCTACATTTTTTCCAACTCTACATGTCCCTTACAGAAACACCTCTGAACTTACTTTGACTAATTGCTGGGAACTTTGCCCAAATCTCAGCTTGTCTCATTTCTCTTGCATTTAGAATGAGTTAAAATTGACCTTGTAAATTTTTATGGCAATGAAGCGTGATTGTATGATTTTGCTGTTTATTTTGGTGGAAGCCATACCCCAAATAATCAAAATGTATAATATAAACATAGTAAAGGGATACCTTTATATTCATAGAGATACCTACAACCATCTCGGTTTACTTAAATGTCAGACATTTCTCTGATGTTCTGGAAATTAGACATTATTGATCCTGACCACATACATTTCATCTTAAGTACTTCTCTGACATGTCTGTTTTACTAACTCCCCTTGTAATAACAGTTCTGGAGCATGACTCTATGTTGTGCCATTCCTTTATTATCCCTGCTAGAAATTATGAATAAATTACTAGTAGTTTGCACTAGTAGTGGGTTCCCGCACAGCCTAACATTGGCAGCACTGATTAGTGTCTGACTATGCAGGGACACACGCCCAACTGGTATCACTCATCTGGACCAAAGTGCAGGTCATCTTCAAACATACCAAAGATTATAATATAATTAAACTTGTCCCAAAGCAGAATGAATTTAGAAGTTTATGTTGAAATATTTTCATTGGCAATAAATGTGATCGGGCCAAATTTCCCATAAGGCCAAAACAGCTCTTGCCTAGGTAGGACTTTCCAGGAAAGGGTGGTTATTCTTGAAGGCCAGGAATTGATTATAGATCATGCAGTGGAAGTTGATATAGTAGTTTCCCTTCAATGTATGTAAATGTGATGTAGAAAAATGCTGTAAAATATCTGATAGAAGAAAACGTTGTTCTAAGGTATTGTCTTGTAAGCATCTTACTTAATCTCATTTAGGTTAAGGTTTGTGTTAATTTGTGTAATATTGAGATTTTGTGCCTATATTCCTGAGATGTAAATGTGACAGAAGTCCTGAATACCTTTATTATCCAAGCATGGTCTTTCCTAAATGTGAATGGGTCTGGACAGATACTGTAAGTCAATGGGATAGGCTAAAGGTGGCTATTAGTGTTGAGTGAAGAGAAGCATTCGAAATAGAATTCGGTCCGAAGTTAAGGAAAACTTTCAAATTTCCTCATGCTTCGTGGTAACAAATCAGTTCTTCCTAAAATGGCGGCTGCGCTTGTTACAAAGCAAGAAGCCTGAGAATGCGAGATCACCTATAATGCCATGTAGCCATCCAATCCGTAGATAGCCATCCCCTGTGATGTCACAGCCCTATAAAACCCTCATCCCATTGTCCTGTGAGTTGAGCATAGGGAGAAATGTGACAGGCGCTCATGGGCTAGGGACAGTGTTGCTGAAAATGATTAATAGGAAAGTATTGGAGAGGGAGACTTAATCTTCATCAGTTTTATTTATTTATTCATACATTTACTTTATTACTACATCAGCTGTAAACTAAGATATGTCATTTAATACCAACACAATGGAAGGCTTTATTATCCCACTGCCAGCCAGTGCCATCCAATCTGTACCCAATAGGAGGGCCAGGTCTTAATGATGACCATCATCATCTTTTGCTGGCTTTACTTTTTCCAAAGCATTCTTCAAAGTCTCCATGTGCTGGAAAAGTCAGCAAGATGCAAAGAGGAGGAGCTGGATGTTCCTGATGACATATTCTCATCGCTATTAGATGATGTGGAAAAGGAGGAAAAGCAGATGGCAGAAGAAGGGCTCCCACCTGTAGGGCAGGAGAGCACTGGGGTTGGAGAAGCGGGTATGCCAGAGCTCATTAATATTCAGTGTTTACTGTCAAATAACCTGCAGGAGATTGCAGGCAAGAACAGCAATAATATGTATATTGTACCCCCACCTAACCAGCCAAACCCCATACCAGCAACAGCCTCTTTTTAAAGATGCATTAACAGTGCAGCGTGGCCATTAACAATGAAGAAGGACTTTACAGTGCGGTCTTCATTATTGAATGAAAGGCAGATGTGGGCTAATTGGCTGCGTGGTTCTTCACTGCAGCAACCTGCCCTCAGCATGGCTGCTCCATGTGCCCATACCAAAAGGCAGAGTGGCCTGTGTATAGCTGATTAATAACGATTTGTGATGAATTAATTTGTAACAAATCAAATTTCTTCGCTAACTTCGGCAAAGCTGCTGAGTCAAATTATTTTTAGAACTTCACTCATTTCTAGTGGCTATACAGTATAAATTCGATTATCTCCCCTCTCGCTATTGACAAGACAAAAAAACACTTGGCCAAACAGAACGTAAGTGTCTATACAGGACTCGGGATATACACAGTAGCTGTAGTCCAAACGATGGTTCGGCCGACAGCTTTTGAATGTGTATGGCCGGGTCAAAGACGTCACTCAGTGCTTTATATATTTACTAGTTTTGTTTGCTTTCTAATTTTTTCCATAAGAATTTATGCAAATCAAATAATATCGAGCTGCTGGATATGCTACTTCACCTGAACTGTTCAGTATAACAGCCCCCCTGATAAAACCTGATAAGTGTAGGTCTTGTGCTTCAATATGGATAGTGAACATCTGGCAAAAAAGAGATATGAATTTACAGCTTGCGAAAGATTTCAGTGTCTGTATTCTGGCCAGACATCAGGGATGCGCCAAAGGTTTACTTTTTCAAGGATTTGTAGAGATTTAACACCATAAACTTAGAAACCAAATACTTTCTGCAGGAGAGTAAGAGTCGAATGCTTCTTTTCACCCCCTAGCTGAGTGGAACAGAACTGTTCCTTTTGAACTATTAGGTATGTTTAGAATGGAGACGAGAATGGCACACGGCTGATTCATGCCTAAAGACTTCAATTTTCTTAAGCAAGTTATTAAAACCCGAGTCCGAGTAATTTACCTCTGAACTATTTATGAAGATGCGCTGGTGCAACCAGAAAATTATCATTGGCTTTGTCTCAACAGTAATGACATAATTACCTTTATTTGCATGATATTAAATAGAAGGAAAAGGCACTCCAGTGTTAAGTAGCACATTGCAGGAAGCATACTGAATGAAAATGCATTATGTTCCCTTATTACAATTTAGATATTTTTTTCCTTTACATTCTGACGAGCAGCAGCTTATGGCTTTGCTGTTAAATCCTATATTCTTTGATGAAGTTCGTCAACGCAGTTGTGTTTCTCATGTGAGATGACATTTACTTGCCTTTCTTTGTTCTAGCTTGTGTTCAGCTGCTCGAAATCTGTTTATTTTTATGCATTTCAACATGTCATGCGTTTTTTCCACTAGACCTTAAACAACTTCTTTATGAACATAACAAGCACTTGCTGACATACTGGAAATCATCTGAAGGCTTTTTCAAAGCATGGTACGCCTATGGTCCATTGACTCAGCTCCCACTACATGATTTTGGTTAATCTGTCAGTGAAGGAATGCAAGTGCGTGACATCATAATTCATCCTTACATAGCAACTAGACAACTGTGGAGCCAAAATGTAACATTTCTGTATTCACCATCTCATAATTCAATCTTGACGTGTCCTATTGCTTGACCTAATGATCAAACAAAGGGATTGCATTTAAAGGTCTTTAAAATGGGTTTTCTAGGATTACTAAGGTTTTTAACAGATCTTCTCATGTCGTTTACCTCATGTACATTAACCTCAAGATTTTTTTTTCAATTTCACTCTTCATACCCATTTTCACCATATAAATAAATAACTCTGGTTTTACATCCCATATGTGGCACTTCCTGTTGCTGTATCCAACCAAACCCATGATGCACTTCTCCTTTCTCTAACACTGCACTGGCCCTAGCAACATTTAGTTATATAGACACTCTCCTATCACTTCCCCTGTTGCTGTTTGACACACCCATGGACATGACATTACAGGAAATATGAAAGGGCTGCATGGACACGGTCATGTGATCACCGAACTGAAGTTAGGAGCAATAACAATAAGGCCTCTTTCACACGACATTTTTTTTCCCCCGTTTACCGGCCGTTTCTTGCGTTCCGTATACGGAACCATTTATTTCAATGGTTCCGCAAAAAAAAACGGTATGTACTCCGTATGCATTCCGTCTCCGTATTTCTGTTTTTCCGTTCCGTTGAAAGATAGAACATGTCTTATTATTGCCCGCAAATCACGTTCCGTGGCTCCATTTAAGGCAATGGGTCCACAAAAAAAACGGAACACATACAGAAATGCATCCTTATGTCTTCCGTATCTGTTCCGTTTTTGCGGAACCATCTATTGAATTTTTTTTTGCCCAGCCCGATTTTTATTCTATAAGTTTGCAAAATAGGTCTCTTCCAGAAGGAAGCCAACAGTATTTCTAGTGCCACATAGCCACTTATAAAATAGGCTCCTGTAGGCTGCGCCAGGGCCGTAGCTATAGAGGAAGCAGGGAAAGCTGCTGCTTTGGGGCCCAAACTCAGAAGGGGCCCACCCGAGGATAAGGGGCCCACCAGTGGTTGCCGGGCATCATCAGAGAGAGCGATATCGACTAGTCACAGGAGTTGAGGTTGCACAGGAGTAGAGTTTTGCGAAGACGTTTCTGAGGGATGGGGCTCGTTCAAAAATTTGCTATGAGGCCTCGTCATTTACGCCAGCGGGCTGCACAATAGAGGCAGTTCTTTTCCTTCTTGCATAAATATCTTTAAAAAAATCTGTTTTTTTATTAAAGTAATCTATATTGGTAAAATGTTTTTTAATAAAGGCTATAAGACATGTATGACTGTTATTAACATAGTTCTTTTGTTGCTATGTGTAATGAACCTGGGCTAGGAACCAAGGGAAACTTTTCCTTCAACAGACCCCCAGTGGGAGTCTGTGGCAGCAGTGCGCACCATAGCGTGTAGCCTAAATTTTAATTCTAAGTTTCTAATCTTTGTACTGTACAGCGAAGCTACACAACATGATGATTATTAAGAATTAATTACAAGTTAAGAAGCGACATAATCCAAATTTACAAGGAGCAAACCACTAGGCTGATACATTTGAGCAGCTCATTGTATTTATATTTAAAGCCCCTCTTTGTTTTTTCATGTTGGCATTGTGAATATTAAATGTACATTTCCATATGGAAATACAATACATGAGTTCTGCTTATAAGCATCCTGAGATCCCCGCGCAGAGCAGCATTAAAATTTCTTTGTAAAGCAATGACTTGAACCTGGGAAAGATACTGTCCTGAGTGATGATATGCACATTCACAGACATACAGAGCTATCGCCTTTGTGGGGTCAGGCTATCTACAATGGAATACATGGGTTCGCTGACTTACTTTGTTTTTCCACTGTATCAAAGTTATTTGAAACATGGGCTTTGACTGAGCTAACCACTTAGATATGCTACTAAGTAGCTCTCTTTGAATGTTATCAGACTTCTTAAAAATTCAATTCTTTAGGAGAAGCTTGGGAAATGACCAGCACATCTCGACAGGGTACTGATGCATGCAAATATCCGAGTCGAATGATTTTAATTTTGCTCTCAAGGAAAACTGGATTGAGGTACAAATCTGCTGATGTTTCATGCCATGAATGAACTGAATCCATGCTAAACTGCTGGACAAAAGCAGCTGTCTGATGTTAACACTATAGGGCTTGTAGAGCAGCAGATTTAAACATGATCTCCCGGATCCGATTTCCTTTAAGTAGCTGAAACAAATTAAAGGAATATCGTCTGTTCGGGTTTGGATCCAGTCAATGCTTTGTGTCATTTCTGTTCACTAATTAGAATGAGTTTACCAGCAATTTCAAGGTTACAAATGTAAAAATTGGCTGCTAATGAATGAGGGAATGTTAATGTTCCAGCTCCAGACTCGGGGGAATTACAGTATTGATGGAGCGAAAGAAAGAAATAAATATGAGCGAGGAAATCATTTCTTCTGAATGTGCTTGCATATTGGAATTATCATTGCAAAAAGATGTGCTTAGCATTTAGTACACCATCTCCCTGACAAGTGAAAAAATGCATGCTCTATTTACTAAGAAATCTGCAAGGATAGATAAGCAACTTTATAGTTTTCATCACCAAATACATATTTCTTCTGTTGTTATAAACAGTAATGTAATCTGTTATTGTCTCCAAGTCAGTGCTCAGGGATAAAGGTAAGCATTGCACGCCGGATCATGCCGGAATGATGAATACTATGTACATTCAATTATGGTGCGTGGAGGAAAGCTGATGCGTTTCACCTCTGTGCCTAATATGACTGGAAACCATGGAGTGGAATAAGGTGTAGAAGGGACAAAGCCAAAGTGTACTGTATATTTCCCTCTGGTGGATCAGATAATAAGGTGCAGATAAGAGCATGTGGCCAGACTTGTAATGATACCACGCCGAGCATAATAGTTTGTAGGAAGGAAGAAACCACGTAGAGGTGTAAAGATGTTAGCTTTTTTTTTGTGAAATACACTTTATATTGCTTTCCATGTGGTTTACATAATGGTTGTTATGTGCTTATATGTGGTATTGATATGCATGGCATGCATTGACACAAGGAATTAGGAACAGAGGGGTCCTTGAAGCAACAGGGCCCCAATGCAAAGCAATTTGTAACAGGGCTTTCTGCTTACCACATGTCAATTATAATACTGCTTAAAGGATTTTTGGACCCCTCAGACATCAGGGCTCAAGTGTTACTGCTACCTTTGAACTTTCCGTAGCTACACCCCTGATTGGAAGTACCAGGAGGACAATTGCATCTGCTGTGTGCCAGAATTTTGGTAATAAATTGATTTTAGTGTACCACTGGAACAATAAGGAACTTTAGCCATCCGAATGTCACCAGAGAGGTTACTAGATTCACCTGCCAACCATCAAGAAGTTCCTGGACCATCTGTAGCTTAGGCAGGGTGCTGAATCTCCTTAAAGAGAACAGTCCAGTAAGGAGACTTACTGGAAGTTCTCCAGGGTATGGAAACTTCTTGGCAGTGCTCCATGGGAAATCAATATGCAAAAAGTTATTTCCCAAGAAAGAAAACTATCTCAGCAGCCCTATCTATTGGAAGTGGCCCCCTATGTTTCAAGATCTTACTTTTGAGGTGCCTGTCCTCAAGGATTTTTGAAAACACCGATAAACAGATAGATATCTGGCTTGGCTATTTTCCCTCATCAAATCCCAAGGCTTGTTGGAAAGTCAGATCTTGACTCATAGAGGGTCACTTCCAATAGGTGGCGCTGCTGAAATGGTTCTCTTTCTTGGGAGATGCCACTTTGCATGGACCATCTGTAAAATAGGGAACTTCTTCCATTGTCCATAAAATAAAAAACTTGATGATTCTGTGATTTAAAAATAATAATAATTATGAGCAGCTCATAGTGATTGTAATTATCATTATTTCACATAATGTTATATCAGTATATTGACCTAAAGACAGAACTCACTTATAATCTTTATAATTCATTATTGTTTTCCAATTTATCTATGATAGCTGATGTATTCAGGGATGCTGCTGTATGTATAGACACAGTATATTCAGAGGATGAATTCACCATGAGACTTTTTGTCTCTCGAGTTCATTTTTTCAGGTTATTTGGATCATCATCAAACCCTGTTCCATCTTTACTGTATTTACTGGTTGTATATGAAAGTGAACAATATATCTCTTAACACTCTGATTTGTGCACGGCATGGAGATTTCACTGCAGCCTTTCTCTTCTAACAATATAGCTATTCCTGCCTTTGATTTGCTCATCTATATTTTCAGCTAATGGATTTCATATTACTCATAATGCACAGAATTTTATCAGCCCTGTATGGAAGGACTGTTTAAACAGACTCACAGTGGAATCAATAAAAAAAGGGCTGTGTCAGACAGGGCAAGCTGGAATTTAGTTACTACATTGCCTCAAGCAGATAAGTAGTTACCACTTTCAAATCTTTTTCAAGAACATGTAAAAGTATTTCGAGAGAAGCTCAGACCTTCTTTGATTCTGACAATACCCCCTAGGGCCCATGAATAAATTAGTTTATTTTTTTTATTTTTTTTAGTTAATACATGTATTGAATAATTATCATTTCACTCGATCTCTTAAAATAGCCTTAGTAATATGACACTTCAGCAGAAAATGGCAGGTACATTTAAAGTTAAAACGAAAACTATAGCTAGGTTATTATATTAAATATGAAACATGATATTTAAAGGGGGTTTCCCCATCAGCAAGTGATGACATATTGCTAGGGTATGCTATATCATGGTAATGGCGAGGGTCTGATGGCTGGGGACTTCCCTACTCACAACAATGGATACCAGCAATATACCAATACCCGTCACTCCCAACCACACACTGTGCAGGTACTGCGCCTCAGTCCCTTTTACCTGCATCCACCTGTAATAGGAGAGACCCTAAGGTTGAACATGGAAGCTGGAGAAGTTCCAAATACTCTTCAGCAAACTATTGACTATTTTCTAACACTCTTCTCTCTACCTTCTGTTCATAGACTGCTGGCTGCCTTTACTCTGTGTTCATATTATTCTCTGATATTTTTTGTCAAGAGTACTTTCAAGTTGGAGGTACTCTTAAAACATATTTTCATCAAATACTTTCTTTAAGGGTCGTTTCACACTGCATTTGCAGTGTAAAGTTTCCATATACGCTGGGAAAGTTCCAAGCACATACACTAAATGGACCCATAGGCCCTCATTATACCAATGGAGTCCTAAATAATGGACTTTTGCACTCCATTAGTAGAATAATATCCATCGGGGTTTTACTTTTTTATTTTTTTTTACTGCATAGAAAAACACTGCACACCTTGCTAGTCCATACAGAGGCATTTAGCAAAAAAATGTATATCACACAGTATACGTTTTATTACCATGGATGCCTATAAGTGATCCAGCCTAGGTTTCTGTTGGGAAACCTCAAGCTAACGCTGGAAACTCAGTGTAAAAAGAGCCTAACACAGCTCATGCCATATCTGAAATGATAGTTTGTGTTATCCCAGACAATTATAACTATTGTGTGAAATAAAAAATCTACTACTTAAAAAACACAACCTAGTAAAAAATAGCCAACTAATTCCAATATTAGAATCAACTGTCATGCATGGGACTTTATAAGGAATGTTACTTTAGACTAAAAATGAATGCGTGTAGTTACTATTAGAACGCCAGAGATCAAGTTCATAGTAAAATTATATAAGAGAATTGCTACAAGGGCAATTGTCTCAAGAAGTCAATTCCTACCCATACATGCTAATGGGGCATATGGATGTGATAGAACTAATTTAACATTCAGGATTTGCAGGGCTACAAAAAAAAAGAAAGGTGCTTGCCCTGGTGTATTCAGTTTGGCCTTGCATCCCATGGTCACCAGTTTATTTCAATAGGCTCCATATAATACAACATTTCCCCTAGAGCAGTTACAATTTCCCCTGACAACTTCAGATTATCACTTGAGGATTCAGAAGCTGGTCTCCTTGCAGATTACTGGGGTGAGTTCCTGTTAAAAAACAGGCGTTACCTGTAACTTTATTCTAAAGTAGTTGTCATAACATGATTCCATTATATTTGGTCTTGGAATTTTGTGAAATCTATACTTAAGTGTTCCTTCCCCCAAATACATTAAGATCTTCTCAAACTGCAGGACCACTAGGTCAAGTAGTACATTAAATGACTTACTGAGCAGCTGCCCTTGGTGACCCTTTAAGTACTGACAAAACAAAGAGCAGATGACATTTGCCGCCATGTTCTGAGGACACTCAGTAAAACAAAGTAGATGATGCCTGAGGCGTAAAAAGGTTAAGAAAAGCTAATATCGGAAGTAAATCACCCCTACAATATTGTATTTATAATTTGATTTTCCGCCGCTTATAATTTTTCCAACTCTTGGTGCAATGAATATATATTGTTTGCAAACATTTTCACCGCACACAGTCTTATTGCTAGAGAGAGCTTCCTAATAGCAGTTCCCATGTGTAAATTCTTGTTAATAAAACAAACCACTCTAAATTAAAAGAGAAATTAGGGTAATTAATCATGAAATTATTTGCTAGCAGGCATTTGTATAATTGAAGTTTAATAGGATATTCTTATTGTAATATGTGAGATAGTCACGTTACAGCAGATTTAGGTAATATTTTGTTACACATGAGACAACTCAACTACGGTACAGAGAAAAACGGAAAAATAACTTCTAACCAAAGCGTGCGGATACAAATATAGTCTATGCGGATCTTCCATCTCTGCAGTCTCAGAGATTATATGAATATCTATTTTGTCTCAGTCAAGAATTAACAGTGTGTGGATAGTCACTTGGGTGTGAAAGTTTGTGAGACATCCTGACCTCGTCCGGTTACATTTCTTGAATCCTACTGAGTTTATAGAACAGATGCTGTGGTTCAGAGACAATGGGAAACAATGCATTGCTTTTTAAAATGATTTTTCTCTCCATTCAAAGCTTGCCTGCTGGAGCCGTGCTACAGCAAGATACCTGGTTTCAAAGGATAACAGCATTTAAATGTCATTTAAATCCTCTGCAGCTTGTGAAGTAATGTGCATAAGTCTTGCTTCTTGACCTCCTATGATAACCCCTGTAGACAGTCAATCCTTCTTAAAGATTTTTCTGAGCAAAGTCAGGACATGCCTGCTGAATGTATCTCCTTTAATGATTACACGCTCAGCATTGCTAAGTATATCTGTTCTGTTAAAGTTAGCAGCCTCACATTTATCTACTGAGCAACAGGTCTAAATGCTATTGCAAATACTGAGTGTTGCAATGTCAAATATTTTTTTTTTGTCCTGTCCTTATATTTGCAGAATGGAAATATCTATGGTCACCTTACACTTATTGCCATTAGCTTGCTTCTTATTTATAGTGTTATTTTGGCAGTTTTTTCCGGGGTTAGAATTACATGTTGCCGGAAAAGCTCTGACCCTATTACGAGATGTTATAGGTTATGATTGCCTGATACGATGGGCAATAGGGACTTTTAAAATAGTGGCATTCAGCACTGATAATTAACTGTACCTGGCCACAAATTGGGAGAGAAGGTTCAAATACTAAATAACAATGCAGGGTTCCAGGTTACTTCAATGTACTAAGACCATACCTGCCTCCAAACAAGTGCTGTCAAACCTCATTAGCAATGACACATTGCTAATTTAGGGGTTCTTGTGAATGCACTAAGTGGTCCGGCAAAAAAATGTGGATTACTGAAATTGGGACTCGTTTTGATTTTTGATGTGGAATTTGCCTCAATGGACTATTTAAACATAACTCAATATGTTAAACCCAATTACAGTGGTACTGTCTTAATTAAAAAAGCTTAAAACTAGACCAGGCAGGAAGATGTGCCAAATATATCACAGTGGTAAATGCTGCAAGATAGATTTAATATAACTTGCTAAATCTGTTGGATCCTTTTATCTTCCTTAAATGGTCACTGTCCTTTCATTAAACTTTGTATAAATCAATAGTACAGGTGAATATAAGAAACTTTGTAATATATATTGTCAGAGAAAAAATGCTTTTATCTCCTTCTAGTAGCTCATTCTGCATCACCTCCCCATAGACTTCTATGGACATCATGTGTGTTTCTCTGTCTCTTCACTATTTTTTTTATTGTAAAATGTTAGTTTAGGAGAGGGTGGTCATAAGATATATTACAATGTTTCTTACATTCATCTGTACTATTGATGTTTGAAAAGTTTGCTGAAACAACAGGGACCATTTAAACCATCTCTTGGTTGGCCTACATTTGACAGATAATTTGTGCCAAATTTTGGCACAATTTGATGCATTTTAAGTCACAAACTTTTAAAAAACCACATCCCTTTCCTAGATGGTTTTCTAAACTTAACGCACAATCATGTTTAAAGGCATTTTCTGAGTGTGTTATACTGATTACCTATCCTCAGGATTGGTCATCGGTTAGAGATCAGTGGGAGTCTGATTCCCAGCACCAATGCCGATCAGCTGTTTAAAGGCCAGTCATGTCAACATTATCGGTCACATAGCATAGGAGCTGCATAGCATAGGAGCTGCTTAACCAAGCACATACGTTATCCAACGGACAGTGCTGTGCTTGGTAATCCGCAAGGAGATTGTGCCGCTCACTGGAGTGATGCAGCTTCTTCAAATAGCTGATTGGTAGGGGTGCCCCCCACTGTGGACCCCTACTGATTACATACTGGTGACCTATCCTGAGAATAAATCAACACTGGAAAGTCCCTTTAAAACATAATAAATCTGGCATAAGGCATAAATAATAGTTTATTTGGTGCAAATTCTGGTACTTTCCCAAAGTCTTTAGTATGTGTTTTAATTAATATTGATAATATTTTTTTTAATTAATAGTTTCTGAGCTAGACTATGTCTACCATTCTATAAGATGCAAGGTTTGCATTGCTATTCTTTGAATTTATGTTCACAAATAAGTGTTATGCATCCAGGTTTAGAGGCTCCTATGTGTCCCATGTGCTTCCTGCTTGTTTTAGCCAGTTTGTATTAAGGGAAGGCAATTAGTAGCAGGTTCACTGCAGCTGAGCTGAATCTGCAGAGAAAACCCAAGTTATTCTCAAGTGGTTAATGAGTCTTTCTGAGCCAGCTGTGCCTATCTTTATTAACAGTACAGAGTGTTTTCACCTGGCATTCACAATCTTCATACTGTATGTAGTATAAGATTGAAAACAAACCAATTTATATACATGTGAGCAAATCCTTCTTCGATTCTACTCTACATAGAACATTAGTTACTATGGAATCCTTAAATTCAACTCAATTCATTCCAGATGCCATTCCTCAAATGAGGACCTAATTCATTCAGAATTCCCTAAGATTGCATGAACAGCCAGTACAACCTTATATGTGATATGATCTTTTTAGAAAAATTAAGAATCATGTCTCCTAATATAGATAGCATCCCCAATTAAAAGACAAAAACAGATATCGATCAAAACTTCTTGAGGATCAATAGCATTTTTCTGATTCATTCTAAGAGTGTTCATAGAAATGTAATGGTCCCATGTACAATAAACTTCAGGGATTTTCTACTTCCACACCAAAGCCGACCAAGTAAAGGAAGCTACCAAAAAGTCTGAGGTGACTATGCTGATCGGCCTACTCATCTCTTCTTGTCCTTTATATAGTATTCAATGGTTACGCTTTTCAGATGGTGTATGCTATCTTCCCACTTAATCCTTATGCTGTTTATTCCTAGAGAGGAAGGGGACAGTTGGGTGCTCCATTACCGGTGCACAATTTATGGCAGCTATCTCATTGATTCCCAACCCATGTATTGCACTAGAATGAATAAAATTCAAAATCCCCCTCTTTTCCATAGGCTAATGCATTCCCCTTAGGTTCTGGGTTGGTTGAACTGGGTGATTTTAGGTACTTATATTTGGGGATTCCCATTATTGTAAAGTATAGAATCAGTAGCACCATGTTTCCATAATCCAAAAGCTTATATCGAAGGTATAGAGGGTGCATACGGTGTCACATCCTGACCACTGGATTATATGTATGAAGGTCTATCAAAAACCGCAGCCCTCCTTCTCAAAGGCAATGGGTGTTTACTTAAAACATAACACCAAACAATGCAAGGTTTCGACTCCTCATGAATTGAAAAAGACTCTGAGGAGTCGAAATTTCGTATTGTTTACAATGTTTTAAATCACCATTGCATTTGAGAAGAGGGCTGTGGTTTCTGATAGACTTTGGAATCCCCATTAGATATTGTGATATGTGCATTAATATTTTTGCAGGGCAGCTAAAGGTACTGTTTAGTATGCATGTTACATTAAGTATTGATAAGCTTCTTAAAATACCTATCTGCATATCCTCAGCAAATATGTCTTTAACCTTTGATTTACATGCTGATACAGAGCGGCATATAAATCATAAAATAAAATACTTGCGCTTCGTCTACATCTTCCCTGTTGAGGACTGTCAATAAATCAGATACACTGATATACTTGCTCTGTGACAAGCGTCTATGGAGTCTCATTATTCATACATGTCTGTGCAGCATTACCGAATCAATTTGTGCAGTATCTATTTTACACTCATGGATAGTTCATGCTCCCTCATGAGCAGCAGTAGTCAGCAGGCAATAATGGAAGACTTCGAGCAGAAATGGATGGGGTAGAGATCTCATTGTTCTACGGTGAAAGATTCTTTTTTTTTATAAGATGTCTTCTCCTTTATCAATATGTTCAAAGCAGCAGCCCAGTCAAAAAGCAGATACACTGCGAATCTTTACACATCAATCCTTTTACATTGTAACAGGCACGGTGTTAAATGAGGGTACGCAAAGGTCTGATTGGAAGAAAAGAGCCTGGCCTGAATGTAATTGCTCACTGGAGGTAATTCTGTTTTAGACACATGATGACACACACAGCTAATTTTGGTCTGGTCCTTTGCTAGAGTATAGCAAAGGCCAGCATTCCTGCAGTGGTGTTGATGGAGCATTTTATTTTTCATCCCACCGTCCTACTACACTTTATAGAAACAGGTTTCTTTCATAATAAGTAAATTATTACATATATTATTTAGGTCAGGAAGCAACATTTTTAAATTCCAGCAACAAACAGGCTGCAGTCCCACTTGAAATAGTAGCAAAGGTGGTCAAAGACTAGGGGACAAATTTATTAAAACTAGCTTTTTTTTTATGTCAATCTTAATAAAGCCCTAAGCCGGTGGTGGATCCGCCAAGGTTATGAAGAGGAGTAGGCCTCTCCATAACTTCGGTGTATCCAGCACCAGTTCTAAATGTAAGACAGCTTCCGAGCTGTCTTACATTCAGACCTTTTTCTACGCCTGAAACAGGCGTAAAAAATGGTAAATGAGGAGGGCCTCCTGGCCCTTCCCCGCCCACGCGACACCCAGATTTTTAGATCTGACGTGAGAGGGGCGAAGTCGCAGATTGTTGTTGCACCGCAATCTGCGCATCAAATGCGTCTAATACGTCTAGACACTGGGTAATAATAAATTCTGGTATCAATTACATATTGTTATCTCAAACCCAATTGTCCCAAGTGCACCATACCATATATAATGCCTAGCAGGTTGGTCTAACAGTTGCAAGCATATAAAGAGGACAAACGTCCTAAGCATACAGTAAACACCATGTAGATCCAACCCATAGGACAACCACTTGATAACATCTATGTAAAAAATAGCTATAATGTCATACAGACCATGATAGTCACGGGACACACCAACCCCAACACACGTTTCGCCTAAGCTTCTTCCTGGGGGTGTGTGTTTTATCATTGCCCAGTGTCTCATGGTGATGTCATTTTCTGACTGGGAGTATCTAGGGGGTACACCTTGTGTATCAGTACCTCTAACATTGCTGCTTACTTTTATATTTATTATTTCCTTTGATATGTAATTGATTTGTAATAATAAAGATATGTTAATTTACCATATATGTGTGTCCTGTTTTTGGTGATTGTAACTCATCCTTAGCAGCAAGATAAATGCATCTAAAGAAACACAGAACCTTCCTGTCTTGAAAACAGGAAAACTCATCTTTTTGTCCATTCGGTTGTTTCACCTTTCTAATGTAAATAGATGAATTAATACAAAGGCAATTTAATCTCACATTAAATCCATTAGTAGCAGGAAAGAGCCCGGAAAGATATTTTTGGCTGCCTTTTTATTCCAGCAATAAGAATGTAAAAAATTTGCCAGACCAGATTCGGTCAAAGGCTAAAACATAGATGTGTTTAATGGATATTTCCTCTGTCTAACTAATAGACAGGTTGACATATTCCTTTTAGTTAATCTTCCTCAGCTTTGTAGGACAGGCCATGATTACTCTGTGTGGCTGGCATAGAAATTGTGTAGCTGGTTTAGAAAATCTATGTCCTTCTTCCTGCCTCAGTCTAAAGAATTGTACAAGTGTATTTAACCACAACAAATATAATAATTTAATTCATATATTGAGTTAATTTACTTAATGAGTATAACATAAAATTTTAAAACACTGGCAAATTATATTTTCTAGACAGATTCAATTGAGAAAAATATATAAAACTTTGAGATGCGTGCAATAATAAAGAAAATGTACTTTTTTCCCTCTATTTTCTTAATGCTGGTATTAGTGTTAGTATATTTAATTAAAGAGCGCAAACATAATCCAGAGACTTGTACAAAGAGACTATTCATTTGCATGGATCCCTAGTCTCAGAGGAGCTTACAATTTAATTTGCCATACCACAGGAATGCACATGTATGCTCTATGGCCAATTTCACGGGAAGCCAATTATGCTGCCAGTATATTTTTTGAAGTGTGGGGGGAATTCACATGAAGACAAGAAGAACATATAAATGATATGCAGATGTTGCCTGGGATCAATTTGATCCAAGGTTCAAACTTTGCCCTATTATCATGTATAAACTTAGATTTAAATGGTGTTTGCTTTGTTATGTTATGAATATTTTTTATGATCAAACATAATAAAAGCAATAAATGATAATGCCAACATAATAAAGATAAAAGACTCTACCATTCATCAAATATCATCCAGTGCAATCATTTTCACTTATACTTTATTTAGTAACTAATAATATCATGTAGTTTTTTGACCAAACAATTCTAGTACATATTCTAGATATCAGTGACTCATGGGTTACAATAAGTAGACTTGATTTAGAATTTTTGTTTTTTTTAACTTTAATAACTCCACTAGGTGAATATAGTCTCTAAATCTCTATTCATGATTTGAGTCTGTGGACCATAATGCTTTAAGCTGGTAAACATATCCAAACCATATCCAACCTTTCTTTGCCTTGAGCTGGTCTTATAACTTGACCAGATATTGCTCCTTTTTCCTTTTAGAGGAAGCAAAGAGGAAAATGTTCTAAAATCTACTTTGACTGTTAGTCAGGGATTGGTCAAAATGAGAAAGTATAGATGATGTCATTAAAGCTAGGGTTTTGCTAGGGTTTTTCAAATTTAGGCTGTTTCTGTAATGGTACGTCAATATGGCATAGTCGTGTCTAGAAATGAGCGAAGTTATGAAAAATTCAATTCAGCTGCTTTGCCGAATTTCACAAAGAAATTAGATTTGTGACTAATTACGTCATCACAAAGTGCATTCCTTTGTATGTAGTGGGTGCAATGATGGTGAATGGCGATTGTGCCACCCCCGTCATTGGACCCCTCAGATGCTGCGTTAATCGCTGATCGTGGCATCTGAGATTGAAATTAAGGCCTTTATTGGGCTAATCCGGTAAAAAGCAAAAATTTACCTAATCCATTTGATCGCAGAGAGGCAGTTGCAGCCATCTTGATTGAAGACACCACGCAAAATCTTGCACGGTGACGTGATGATGTCATCATCCCAGCCTGATGCTGTGAAGTCATCATTAATGACGTCACTGTGCCCAGCCAGCGTGGTGATGCACACATCACCCCAAGCAAGATTTCGAGAGGTTTCTGCAATCATGATGGCCGCAATGGCCTCCAACTAAACAGTTACATTAGTTAAATTAAAGCGTACTGTGCTTGTATTTATGTGTGGTACTCAGTCGAGGTGCAGCCTCATTGCAACCATGACATGACTTCGCCATGAGGTCAAACCCTAACCAGGAGAGTTCTCTCCTAGGGAGGTTACCCATTATTTTCAACTCCTGTGGATGGTTAGTGAGATACCTTTCTCTTTCAAATATATATAGAGCCTACAATTTGTTGCCCTAACCTTAACCAATTTTGGACCAGCCAAAACAATTTAGAGATCTATTTGGACCATCATTTTGACAGCTGTGTTGTAAATGTTTAGCTTAATATAAAAATGGGGAGCGATGTTCCAGCTGCCTGATTAGAAGTAATACTATAATGTCTGTGAATCTGTAAAATTATACCCATATAATCACAGCATTAGCTTTGTATTGTTTGCTTAGCATTGAAAAGTACAAGGATATAGATTGCAGTAGTTAACACTTCAAAGGCATTTTGTAAAAGGTATGACAATATAAACAGACCCTATCATTTCATGTTAAATTGCTTGCTGAAGAAATGTTATTGAATGATTAGATTGCCCTTATTCTAAGAACATATCTGCATGTAGTTTTCATTTTTATTCTATCTTTCAGGGGCTTCGTAAACTAATATTTCTCTTTGGGATGATGGAAAAATGTCCAATTTTTCTAAATAACTAGCCTAAAAACATAATTGCTTTTGCACATTACTGCTCGTTCAGAATTACACTAATCATTTGCTGCTGGCAAAATAGCTGACAGTAGGTTGAAGTCATTATGTTCAGCAAGTTCAGTAGACAAAATAAAGCAAAACTATGTTGCTCCTGATTGAGTGTTCATTTCTATGCAGACACTCTGTCTGATGCAATTAGTCTTTGACCTTTTATAGAATTTAAATTTTGCAAAAGATAAGCTGCACATATACAATATTCATTTCATGTACATGCCAAACTTTCTGTATCTATTCAGAAAAAGTAGACTTAGGTTGTTAATAATTGGTTCCATGCAAATATATAGAGTAGACGCTGTGGTTTCATGCTAATTTTTGGTGGTTTGAAATAATGATCAAACTTTCTAAAATGTTCTCCTATACTGATGTTTACTGGCTTTACACCCCCAAGATCTTACCTATGTTTACTGATGGGTGAGTACTAGCTACAAGATTATAGCCATTGTGTGCTAATGATGAATTAGTATATAATGGATTAATCAACTGAGAATCAATAAAATTGGGGAAAGCTCTTGTTCAATAGCCTGAACACATGGTCTGAGTGACCATGTAAAGTTCACCATTTTCTTTTTATATTCCATACTAGGATACACAGCACTAGAAACTAACTGACTCTGCTTATATAACAAGTAGTCCAAGTTAGTAAAAAGTTAAATTGAAGGGAATCTGCCACATTGAAAATGGTTTCTGGTCTACGTGTTATAGAGAAAAAGGAGCTGAACAGATTTATAGATAGGTTTGTGGGGAACGATTCAGTCTAAGGCTAGTTTCATATCTGCCGCACCGCTCTCCAGCAGGCTGCTCCTGCAGAGAACAGCATGCAGTATTTCTTTGGATACAGCATTGCTGGGTAGTGCCATGTGTTGGCTGGACCCCATTGACTATAATGGGATTTGGCAGAAATCCAGCAGCAAATATGCCGGGATTCAGCCAGACAAAAAACGTTGCACAGAACGTTTTCTTTCTGGCCGATTCCCAGCATTCTCTGCCGGAACAGCCTGCCAGAGAGCTGTGCCACAAATGTGAAAGTAGCCTAATGTGTATTCGTATAAATCTTTGATGCTCCTATGCTCAGGAGTCCAATGGGCATTACTAATAAGATATTGAGTGTCTTCCCTGTGTGACTGTGCCTAGAGAAATAATTGTCAGTCACTGAATAGGTCTACCCACTGGACTCCTAACACCAGGCTTCCCTTATGCCATCCCAGTACACTGGACTCCTAACACCAGGCTTCCCTTATGCCATCCCAGTAGTTGGTCAGGACTTCTCACATTACACAGAGCACTGCTCCTCTGATTGTAAGTTTTCCTAGACCAATCAAGAAAGCAATAGTGTTGTCTTTCTGTTAGTCATCCAAATCATCCACCAAATATTCAACTGAGGATTATCTTGCAGATAAACCTTTCCTGTGTAGTTAAGTAATAAACTAAGAATACTTTGCTTTCCTATTGAGGACTTTATCTTTACATGATTAATTCTAGAGGAAAATAACCAAATGTATTTATGGTAATTTTTTTATAGCATAGTACTGATGAATTAAAAAACAGCCCAAAAAAAAACATGTTTTAATGAATACTGAGTTTAAAGAAATACACATTTGATATGGAAGTGCTACTTTAAGGCCTCTTTCACACGGGCGTTGCGGAAAATGTGCGGGTGCGTTGCGGGAACACCCGCGATTTTTCCGCACGAGTGCAAAACATTGTAATGCGTTTTGCACTCGCGTGATAAAAATCGTGCGTGTTTGGTACCCAAACCCGAACTTCTTCACAGAAGTTCGGGCTTGGGATCGGTGTTCTGTAAATAGTATTATTTTCCCTTATGACATGGTTATAAGGGAAAATAATAGCATTCTGAATACAGAATGCAAAGTAAAATAGCACTGGAGGGGTTAAAAAAAATAAATAATAATTTAACTCACCTTAATCCACTTGCTCGCGTAGCCCGGCATCTCCTTGTGTCTCCTTTGTTGAAGGACCTGTGGTGAGCATTAATTATAGTTCAAGGACCTGTGATAACGTCACTCCGGTCATCACATGGTACGTCACATGATCTTTTACCATGGTGATTCACCATGGTAAAAGATCATGTGACGTACCATGTGATGACCGGAGTGACGTCATCACAGGTCCTGTAACTGTATTTAATGCTCACCACAGGTCCTTCAACAAAAGGAGACAAGGAGATGCCGGGCTACGCGAGCAAGTGGATTAAGGTGAGTTAAATGATTTTTATTTTTTATTTTTTTAACCCCTCCAGTGCTATTTTACTTTGCATTCTGTATTCAGAATGCTATTATTTTCCCTTATAAGCATGTTATAAGGGAAAATAATAATGATCGGGTCTCCATCCCGATCGTCTCCTAGCAACCGTGCGTGAAAATCGCACCGCATCCGCACTTGCTTGCGGATGCTTGCGATTTTCATGCAACCCCATTCATTTCTATGGGGCCTGCGTTACGTGAAAAACGCACAAAGAGGAGCATGCTGCGATTTTCACGCAACGCAAAAGTGATGCGTGAAAATCACCGCTTATCTGAACAGCCCCATAGAAATGAATGGGTCGGTATTCAGTGCGGGTGCAATGCGTTCACCTCCCGCATCGCATGCGCGCGGAATACTTGCTCGTGTGAAAGGGGCCTAAGTGTCAGATGTGGGTGGTGTTTTTCATTGCTCTATAATAGAGAAGAGCGAATTTCCTAAAATTATGTCTGAATCGGCCCAAAAATTCAATTGGGATATGAAAGTTTTGAAAGACTTTGGTCGAATTTTGATTCTAAAGAATTAATTTGCTAATCTCAACTCTTTAATGTTGTGTTCATACATTATTGTTAACTTTTAGCAAAGTCCTGAATTTTGGCACCCTGCATTGGTTAGCAGACAACTTTTAGAAGCCACATTGTACTCAGTTCCAATAATACTTGTATTATAGTATTATATATGTTATTGTGTCTACTAAAAGGACCCATCTGCATATACATTACATTCCCTATTACCTTAAATCATGCGGTTTTAATATTCAGATTTACTGGAGCTTTGTAATAGGTGTCATGGCATTGCTAATGATTATGAAATTAAAACAGGTAAAACATTAAAGTGCCTATTAACTATATTACACTAGGGAGACCAGAAAATGATTTAATGTATACATTGGCAAAGACTAAACTTGCACAGCTAGTATCTATGTCTAAAGCACATGTATCAAAGGGTTCAAAAAATATCTCCGGGTGCAAATGGACTTTAATTGTCTGGTTTAATCCTAATTACAAATGAAATTTCCCAGTGGTTTTCTTATCTTCTTAAGAATTGATTGAAAATGTATTTGCAGAACTGAGTAGTATAGTATAGCGAGCATTGACCCTTTCCTTTCATCTTTACAACCATTCCTTTCTCTACGATTCATTCCATAAGTTGCTGTTTCTGCCAAATGTATTTTGTTATCACTGCTCGAAATGATGTTTCCAATTTGGACTAATACTTTACTGGCCCATTTCCAAAAGATGGGTTCCAAGGAACTAATTGTTTGCCTCTTGTCCTCTCCCAGGATTTTTTCTCTTTCAAACTTTTGCATTAATCCATACAGGATTTTAGATACAGATTTTTTTCATGCATTATTTAATCGATACATATAGCTCTCCCTAAAGATAGTCTATCATTAATCGATCATTAATACTTGTTATTTCTTTATCTCTATAAAAATCCTCTTGGCAACTTTGTATTAGAGGTAGACATATCCTTATTAGAGTGGACTTAGAGACAGAACAGCAATGAAATGCAGAAAGTAACATCAAAAAGGTGGTAAATAATATTCTATACAGTGGACATAAAAAGTCTACACACCCCTGTTAAAATGTCAGGTTTCTTTGCTGTAAAAAAATGAGACAACGATAAATCATTTCAGAACTTTTTCCACCTTAAATGTGACCTATAAACTGTACCACTCAATTGAAAAATAAACTGAAATCTTTTAGGTGGAGGGAAGAAAACAAAAATAATGTGGTTGCATAAGTGTGCACTTATAACTGGGGATGTAGCTGTGTTCAGAATTAAGCAATCACATTCAAAATTATTTTAAATAGGAGTCAGCATACACCTGCCATCATTTAAAGTGCCTCTGATTAACCCCAAATAAAGTTCAGCTGCTCTAGTTGGTCTTTCCTGAAATTTTCTTAGTCGCATCCCACAGCAAAAGCCATGGTCCACAGAGAGCTTCCAAAGCATCAGAGGGATCTCATTGTTAAAAGGTATCAGTCAGAAGGGTACAAAAGAATTTCCAAGGCATTAGCTATACCATGGAACAAAGTGAAGACAGTCATCATCAAGTGGAGAAAATATGGCAGTGACATTACCAAGAACTAGACGTCCCTCCAAAATTGATGAAAAGACTAGAAGAAAACTGGTCTGGGAGGCTACCAAGAGGCCTACAGCAACATTAAAGAAGCTGCAGGAATATCTTGCAAGTACTGGCTGTGTGGTACATGTGACAACAATCTCCCGTATTCTTCATATGTCTGGGCTATGGGGTAGAGTGACAAGATGAAAGCCTTTTCTTAAGAAGAAAAACATCTAAGCCAGGCTACATTTTGCAAAAACACATCTGAAGTCTCCCAAAAGCATGTGGGAAAAGGTGTTCTGGTCTGATGAAACCAAGGTTGAACTTTTTGGCCATAATTCCAAAAGATATGTTTGACACAAAAACAACACTGCACATCACCAAAAGATCACCATACCCACAGTGAAGCATGGTGGTGGCAGCATCATGCTTTGGGGCTGTTTTTCTTCAGCTGGAACTGGGGCTTTAGTTAAGCTAGAGGGAATTATGAACAGTTCCAAATACCAGTCAATATTGGCACAAAACCTTCAGGCTTCTGCTAGAAAGCTGAACATGAAGAGGAACTTCATCTTTCAGCATGACAACGACCCAAAGCATACATCCAAATCAACAAAGAAATGGCTTCACCAGAAGAAGATTAAAGTTTTGCAATGGCCCAGCCAGGGTGGAAAAAGTTCTGAAATGATTTATCTTTGTCAAATTTTTTTACATCACAGAAACATGACATTTTAACAGGGTTGTGTAGACTTTTTATATCCACTGTGTGTGTATATATAGACTCACCTAAAGAATTATTAGGAACACCATACTAATACGGTGTTGGACCCCCTTTTGCCTTCAGAACTGCCTTAATTCTACGTGGCATTGATTCAACAAGGTGCTGATAGCATTCTTTAGAAATGTTGGCCCATATTGATAGGATAGCATCTTGCAGTTGATGGAGATTTGAGGGATTCACATCCAGGGCACGAAGCTCCCGTTCCACCACATCCCAAAGATGCTCTATTGGGTTGAGATCTGGTGACTGTGGTGGCCATTTTGGTACAGTGAACTCATTGTCATGTTCAAGAAACCAATTTGAAATGATTCGAGCTTTGTGACATGGTGCATTATCCTGCTGGAAGTAGCCATCAGAGGATGGATACATGTTCTCATTCTGTTTACGCCAAATTCGGACTCTACCATTTGAATGTCTCAACAGAAATCGAGACTCATCAGACCAGGCAACATTTTTCCAGTCTTCAACAGTCCAATTTTGGTGAGCTCGTGCAAATTGTAGCCTCTTTTTCCTATTTGTAGTGGAGATGAGTGGTACCCGGTGGGATCTTCTGCTGTTGTAGCCCATCCGCCTCAAGGTTGTGCGTGTTGTGGCTTCACAAATGCTTTGCTGCATACCTCGGTTGTAACGAGTCGTTATTTCAGTCAACGTTGCTCTTCTATCAGCTTGAATCAGTCGGCCCATTCTCCTCTAACCTCTAGCATCCACAAGGCATTTTTGCCCACAGGACTGCCGCATACTGGATGTTTTTCCCTTTTCACACCATTCTTTGTAAACCCTAGAAATGGTTGTGCGTGAAAATCCCAGTAACTGAGTAGATTGTGAAATACTCAGACCGGCCTGTCTGGCACCAACAAACATGCCACGCTCAAAATTGCTTAAATCACCTTTCTTTCCCATTCTGACATTCAGTTTGGAGTTCAGGAGATTGTCTTGACCAGGACCACCCCCCTAAATGCATTGAAGCAACTGCCATGTGATTGGTTGACTAGATAATTGCATTAATGAGAAATAGAACAGGTGTTCCTAATAATTCTTTAGGTGAGTGTGTATATATATATATATATTATATATATATATATATATATATATATATATACATATTAAAGACAGGTCAGCAGCACTCCAGTAGGCCCCATTAACATGGAACATGTATAATAACTCCAGTGCACACAACGTGTCAGCCTCAGGCTTTTCAGCCCCAAATCCAACATCTAGGTATGAAGAAAACCACAGCACTCCATTTCTTGTGAAGTCAAGGTGATTTTAATCAACCAGCAGGACAATGTTTCAACTACATAGAGTCTTTTTCAAGCACTAATACAAGTACATACAGCTCAGACATATTGTAGTCCCCAAGTGCAATGGGATCACAGAATATGCTAATCCCCTACTTGTAGATAGTTGGTTTATTATATGCATATATTTGCTTCTAGGGCAATGGTATCACATATGCAAAATAAGAAATATGAAGTATTCTATAATCACATTTATATACTTGTATTAGTGCTTGAAAAAGCCTCTACAAGTATTTAGTCGAAACGTTGTCCTGATTAAAAATTACCATGATTTAACAAGACATGCAGTGTTGCAGTTTTCTTCATATCTACGTGTGTATGTATATATATATATATATAAACAGTATATATACTGTTATACTGTATATAGGTACATATACCTATATATACTGCTATTATACACAGTTTGTGTATAAATATAGTATAAATATAGTATATATACTTTTTTTTTTTATAAACTTAAATGGGGTGGTAGCCCATAGAAATTTTGGGAGAACCACCAATGTGTTGTGGAATTGAGACTAAAAGATCTGAAGCCATTACAAGATGGCGCTGGCATGCAGGACTGCTCCCCACTTATTTATAGTTTACATTCCTTAGCTATGCTAATTGTGCAGAAGTAAAAAAAAAAAATTGTATAATGACCAATGGAACAATGCCACGAGCCTCAAGGGGAACACCCCTTCTGATGTACATATATACTGCTTAACTTCCTCTAATAAATGAGAGAACTTTGCTTTGATCCTTGAAGAGGTGTCAGTGTGATTTCTCCGTTGTGCACGACTAACTATCCGCTTGTAATTTGGAGCAGACAGTTGATAAGATAGCACAGCTTGTGTGCATCCAAAACTAGTGGACAGCAAGGGGTGAGGCAATGCTGCTTATGTCATACAGTTGCAAGAAAAAGTATGTGAACCCTTTGGAATGATATGGATTTCTGCGCAAATTGGTTATACAATGTGATCTGATCTTCATCTAAGTCACAACAATAGACAATCACAGTCTGCTTAAACTAATAACACACAAAGAATTAAATGTTACCATATTTTTATTGAACACACAATGTAAACTTTCACAGTGCAGGTGGAAAAAGTATGTGAACCCCTAGACTAATGACATCTCCAAGAGCTAATTGGAGTCCAATCAATGAGATGAGATTGGAGGTGTTGGTTACAGCTGCCCTGCCCTATAAAAAACACACACCAGTTCTGGGTTTGCTTTTCACAAGAAGCATTGCCTGATGTGAATGATGCCTCGCACAAAAGAGCCCTCAGAAGACCTACAATTAAGAATTGTTGACTTGCATAAAGCTGGAAAGGGTTAAACAAGTATCTCCAAAAGCCTTGCTGTTCATCAGTCCACGGTAAGACAAATTGTCTATAAATGGAGAAAGTTCAGCACTGCTGCTACTCTCCCTAGGAATGGCTGTCCTGTAAAGATGACTGCAAGAGCACAGCGCAGACTGCTCAATGAGGTGAGGAAGAATCCTAGAGTGTCAGCTAAAGACTTACAAAAGTCTGTGGCATATGCTAACATCCCTGTTAGCGACTCTACGATACGTAAAAAACTAAACAAGAATGGATTTCATGGGAGGATACCACAGAGGAAGCCATTGCTGTCCAAAAAAACATTGCTGCACGTTTACAGTTTGCACAAGAGCATCTGGATGTTCCACAGCAGTACTGGCAAAATATTCTGTGGACAGATGAAACCAAAGTTGAGTTGTTTGGAAGAAACACACAACACTATGTGTGGAGAAAAAGAGGCACAGCACACCAACATCAAAACCTCATCCCAACTGTGAAGTATGGTGGTGGGGGCAACATGGTTTGGGGCTGCTTTGCTGCACAGGTCCTGGACGGATTGCTATCATCGAAGGAAAAATTAATTCCTAAGTTTATCAAGACATTTTGCAGGAGAACTTAAGGCCATCTGTCCACCAGCTGAAGCTCAACAGAAGATGGGTGTTGCAACAGGACAACGACCCAAAGCATAGAAGTAAATCAACAACAGAATGGCTTAAACAGAAGAAAATACACCTTCTGGAGTGGCCCAGTCAGAGTCCTGACCTCAACCCGATTGAGATGCTGTGGCATGACCTCAAGAAAGCTATTCACACCAGACATCCCAAGAATATTGCTGAACTGAAACAGTACTGTAAAGAGAAATGGTCAAGAATTGCTCCTGACCATCGTGCACGTCTGATCTGCAACTACAGGAAACGTTTGGTTGTAGTTATTGCTACCAAAGAAGGTTTAACCAGTTTTTAAATCCAAGGGTTCACATACTTTTTCCACCTGCACTGTGAATGTTTACATGGTGTGTTCAATAAAAACATGGTAACATTTAATTCTTTGTGTGTTATTAGTTTAAGCAGACACTGATTGTCTATTGTTGTGACTTAGATGAAGATCAGATCACATTTTATGACCAATTTGTGTAGAAATCCATATCATTCCAAAGGGTTCACATACTTTTTCTTGCAACTGTATATAAAGAAGTTATGAAATGGTGACAAATAAGCACTATTAGTACCTTTAATATATACTAGAACTAAACTGATAACTAATTTCATCCTAAGAATCGAGATCTGGTCAAGTACATTTCTACATTATTAAATCTCTGGTATCTTTCAGAGATGTTGACTTGAGCATTTACCTTCCTTTTGCTTGCTAAATTTATTCAGATTGCATTCAACCCTACCTTTAAAATGCTGATTGTCTTATATTTGCTTACCGGTACTCAATGATATTCCGTCAGCCTATAACACAACATAAACATATTCTAATTGGAAACCTTTACCTTATAGCTAGAAAATATGGCTAACTGCTCTGCTATTTATTGAGGGAAGATTATTTGGACTGGACATTTGCAATTCAGCTCTGAGCATGGGGTTTTTTGCAGCAATAATGAAATGAGTTACGGAACAATTTGCTGCCATCTTTATCACACGGGATGTATTATATTCACAAAGGTCACATCAAAATCTATGCTGTTGCCATGAAAGAAGAAACTCTTCATGGGACATCTGCAGTTTGCCAGCATTTAACATTTGTAAAGTTAGTTGAAGTGGTGACAGTTTTTTAATGAGCTGGGGAAATAATTTTACTATAGTCTGTGTCTTTTGTGAGGTATAAATCCGCAATTTGACTTTTGCTGGATAAGTTCAATAGGTATTTGTGGAACTGATTTAAATGGAAGGAAGGACAGTGTGACAGTATTTCTTCTAGAAAATTCAAATGAGCATAGGAAAATATATGCCATTTTTTATATTCTGATATAAACATGAGTGTAAGGAAACCAGTTGGTAGATTTTCAAGAAATAGGCATAGAAGAAGGAAAAACAGCTCATACACTATCCAAATGAACTAATCAGGAATGTATTCATAAAAATCTGGTGATTATGCAAAAATATGTCCTACCGTTCAGATGATGTTTCACAGGTCAAACTGGCTGGTTAGAGCTCCAGAGGAGCAAGATCTAACAGAATAATAAGCTCCAGGTCTAGCAGAGGACAACTCCATTTGGAGCTGACTTTACAGACACTTACCAGCAGGGTTTGACCACATGATTGATGATTTTGTCCTATGTATGCCATAATAACAATCACATATATGATGTAATTACAAGTACACATATTCTGTATAGATAGAGGATGGATCTTCAGAATCAAGGAACTCCAATCTGCAGCATATTAATGCTTAATGCAGTTCTTTTGTGTTGATTTCATCCTATTAAATGCAAGGGTAAGATCTGCGGCGAAACATGCCGAAATCCGCACTTAAATCTGTGTAGATGTTCACGCGTGTACAGGTAGACGTATCCTCCCAAACTCACTTATTTAAGATATTATGCTAGTATACTCTTAGACCTATAGATAGCCGTATTATGATATATCATTTGACAAACTCTGCTCCATTACCCTTGGCACGCACATGTTTTAATGGACACTGTGGACAAGAACAGATATGATGACAATGTTAGCAAACCTGGGAAACGAAACCAGTTTGACTATCAAATTGTTGGCCCACATTCAATAAAGGTCTTGTTTTATACATTAACCTTAACCAAAAGTTAATTGGAAAAAATTGTGCCAAAGGTGCATTATGGTCTGTTCTAAAGTCAGAAAATTAATTCTATATCTGCAATGAGCAGGCTTAGATTTGTTCTAAGAATTACACCATTTTCTGTTTTTTTTGTAAATAATTGACAGAAAGAGACCACATCCAGTCCCAGTAAACCCCGTCCACTTTTCTTTCACAAGACAAGTGGCATATTTTTTGCACAAATATGACATGTGCCATAATTTGTAACTTTTCAATACCAAAATGCCGGCACAAAGCTATGGCTAGATTTCCCCATTGTCTCTTACAAGTCATGGGGGGAAAAAAAGCAAAAGTGTTCTGTGACTTCTTAGGAGAATGGCTTCACATTGATATTTTTATGCCTCCTCTCCCATATGTAGACTCCTGCTACTTTATGTAAAGTTATATGTAAATAGAATGGGTAAGGGGCTTGGGAAACGCACAGGGCCAAACTGAGACTGAAAGTAAGCCTGGCTCCCCGAGAGTGGCCCTAAAAGTAGTACTGCCCTCCATATTGTGTCCTATAATAATAATGCCCCCACAGTACACCCAGTAGTGCTAAAGTTCCCCAAAGTGCCCCAGTAGTAATAAGGCCTCTCTACAGTGTCCCTAGTAGCAATAAGGCCTCTTAAAGTATCCCCAGTAGTAGCAAGTCCCTATATAGTTTCCCTAGTAGTAATAAGGCTCCCTAAAGTGCCCCCAGTAGTACAAAGGCTCCATTAGTGATAAGGTCCCCTATAGTGCCTCCAGTAGTTAAAGAACATTCTATAGTGCCTACATAGGTATAATGCATCCCTGTAGTGCCCCAGTAGCTATAATGTCCCTTTGTATTGCCCTAGTACTTAAATTTCCCCCTGTATTGACCATAGTAGTTAAAATGTCACCCTTTAAAACCCGCCAGTAGTTATATTGTCCCTTGGTAGAACCCTCCGTAGTTATGTCCCCCTTTTGAGCCCCAGGTAGTTATAAAGTAGTGGCCCTAGTACTTATAATGTCCCCCTGTTTTACCCCAGTGCTTATAATCTTCTCCCGTTGAGCCCCCAGTTGTTACAATTTCCCCTTCTAGTGCCCACAGTAGTTAGTGTCCTCCTGCCATGCCACCAGTAGTTATAGTGCCTCATAAGTTACAGAAAAAAAAGCTTCAATCTGTAAAGCAGGCCACTGGCCTCCTGCCTGTGGCCTTAGTTGCCCGTATCCCGACACAGGCAGTCAATATGAAATCATTGCATCACCTGTGTCCTGGCATGATGATAACTATTTAACTGTATCACTATTCTGAGGATGGCAATACAATTGTATCTGCAGCAGCCACTACTTTCAGGGCTTTTGGCAAATCATCCGGGGCCTAAGTTTTGGACTAGCGACGCTTTGGGTGGTGCACTCCGGCAATGGCAAATCTAGAAGTTACCTGAATTGCCAGATGGGCAGTCTTGCTCTGGAAATGCACCTGTCTTTCACGTAGATGCAAAAATAGGAGATATATTGTCTTTGGATCCCTACATTTCAAAATTCGATAAAACTTCAAATATTGCTTGTCATATTTTGCGCTTCCATTTTAACTCTATTTAATAACTCTGATCATGGTGAAAAAAAGATTCCAGCATAAGTTCAACATGAAGCTTATCAGATGCTATGCCTTCTTCTTGACCACTCCACGAGTGATAAGCTCATGATGCGTCTTGATAATGGATCTTGATTTGCAAGGGAATAATGAATACTTTGTAAGACTCTTTACTGTACATTTAATAATAATCTATGCCAACAAGCACTCTCAAATTCACCTCTGCCCTCCCAATTACTGATGCTACTTATAGTGATTATGCCCTGAAAGTAAAGCCTTTTGGATGGTCACATCTCACGTAATTGCTCATATTACCCCAGTGAAACAAAAAGATTGAAGCATTTTGAATGCTTTCAGTGTTATATTTAAAGGGGTTGTCTGCTTTTTTATATTGATGAGCTGTCCTCAGGATAGGTCATCAATATCATATCAGCTAGGGGTCAACTGCTGGCACCCCCACCGATCAGCTGTTTGAAGAGAACACAGCACTCGTACGATGCAGATGGTGAGCAGGTGTAATTAGAGCGATGCCATCCCATTCACTTCAATGAGACAGCTCCTTCCTATTCACTTGAATAGCAAGAAACTGTCCCATTAAAGTGAATGGAGACTGTGGAGTTGTAATTACATCTGCTCACCGAACTCATACAAGCACTGTGTTCTCCTCAAACAGCTGATTGGCGGTGGTGTCGGCAGTTGGCCCCTAGCTGATCTGATATTGATGAGCTATCCTATAATATAAAAAAATTGGACAACCCCTTTATCTTACTTTGTTATTAATATCAGTGATTTGATATTTGCTATATTAGCATATAATATATTAAAGGAATCTAGAATATTAGCCTAATATAGGATAGCATGTTAGTCACTAATTGTACCAGGGCAGCCATGATATTCAGATGTGCTTGGAATATATATTTAGAAGATGATGGTATGTGGGGCACTGCTCGTAGAGACAGAAGAATTATTGTAGAAGAACAATGTATCTACATAAAAAAACAATGACGCACAATGCATTTCAGGGGCATGCCGCCGCCTTCCTCTCGTGTATCATTTAGCAATGCTTGGTCCTCGTTCCATAAAACATTTGCAGCTTCATTCACTTCATTCAAGATATCACTGGGCATCTCAGCTTACAGACCAGTTGCCAAATTGGCCTTCTAGCATACAGATGTGTCCTCTCTTACCTTTTCACAAATTTGTAAAATACTACTTAAAGCCACAATCTACAAATGAATCAAGTAAAAAAAGCACTTATTTTGTGATACATTTGCTATATATATTAGCCATTTTATAAACGTTGTATGTCAGCATATACTCTACCACTAGAGGTCAGCATAGTAGGAATGATTGTGCTTTTGCAACAACCCAGTTGTGAAGATTAAAGGGAACGTGTCAACAGAAAATTACCTATTGTCTAGTTTAGAAAAAACATTTTTATGCACTCTGTTAGTGCATTTTGGGTTAAACTCTCATCTATTAGTAAAATAATGGCTACACAGACCCATATACACTAATTTAATGCACAGATTTATCCAAAGAACACTGGGATGAAGACCATTGAGAGTAGTAGCCAAGATCCAAAATTGTTGTCCTTCCCCCCCCAGAAAGATTGTGACTATGTGCACCTCAATTGAATCAGACCACAGTGTGAAAAATATGTTGAGCACAAATACATGCAGGAAAATACAGACTTTAAATATGTATATGCTTATAACAGCAGCTGGGGACAGTCGAGGAAAAAATGAATCATTTAACTTCACCACCAAATATTATTCATGTCATGTGCATGCTGCAAGGCAACTTCAAGTTTCTCATTCCTCCCTGAAATCTACAGAGGAAAAAGTTAGGAAGTAAAGAAAATGACCTCCATATGCTCAACATATTGTCTACAATTGTGGTGAAGGCCAAAGCCTTAAATTACCTTTGCTCCTGGGAGCTTGAGAAGGATAATTATCTTCAAAAAAGAAAAAAAAAGTCTACAATACGAGAAGATTTATCATTCGAGGAAAGGATCCACAGATGTTACTTGCCGAGTCTTTGTGGTGGTGTGCAGGTGTAAAACCGATTTGATTATATCAACCTCAATGCTACCTTTTCACCGCAGGTATTGGACATCCATAGATAGCATTAAATAAAACCATTTAGAAGCATGGAATGAGTATTTTCCAAAGCCTTGGCAAAAGGTGATATAAAATCATTTCTCTTTGAAAAGTTGGAATGGATTGTATAGTCTATTGATGTTTTGAGTCTCATAATACCATAAAAAAATCACTAAAATAAAGTGGCCTAAATGGGAGGAAATGCTCAAAAACCCCAAACACTGTAGCGTGTTTATAACCGGGGAGCAATTCCTCCGCATGTGATCTGTTGCTAGTGGCAATCCCCAGCAAAAAATGTATACAATGGAGGATGTCGGCAGCGGACCATATGCACCACAAAGACATCCTACACAAGATGGAGTAGTGTGTGGATGAAAATATACAAATACATAAATCACTGCGAAAGGTGCACCACAATGATATGCAACTGACAATACTAGCTAATCCCTCAAGCTGATGTTAAGAACTGAGACTTTAGCCAATGTATTCCAGTCAGGAACACATCGGAGCCCTTTTGCACCACCGTCAAGGTATCTCAGTGTGGCATGGGTCCTACCACTAAACTACCTATGGTGTGTGAACACGGTCTGAATGGTGCTTGGATCTAACTCACAGCCAAGCTCCCACATACCTCCATAGTGAGATCACTCATGCAGTGGTAGAAGGGATAGGGCTGCAAGCCCCACCGATAACAGGCCATGTGACACAGGCTACCAAGTGCACTAGAATGTTACCAGCATAGCGCAATGGCACATTCCATACATATAAAGAAAAATCACTAAAATAAAGTGGCCTGAATGGCAGGAAAGTCTAGTGGTAGGACGCATGCCACACAAATACCTTGACGGTGGTGAAAAGGGCTCCGATGTGTTCCTGACTGGAATACATTGGCTAAAGTCTCAGTTCTTAACATCAGCCTGAGGGATTAGCCAGTGTTGTCAGTTGCATATCATTGTGGTGCACCTTTTGCAGCGATTTATGTACTCGTTATACAATGAGGCCAAATTAAACCTGTTTTCTACAAGATGTGACCTTCTCAGTTCAAGGAACCTCTTGTCAACCTTGTTCACGTGATATACAAGTGGGTAAAAAGATATGGGATAGATAGATAGATAGATATAGGATAGATAGATAGATAGATAGATAGATAGATAGATAGAATACATAGATTATTTTGTCTTACTAAAAGCAGGAAGGTTTTCATCTGGTATTTAAAACAGTTGTGACCTGAAAATAAATGGTGATTGGCTGGTTTTCTAGAATACTATCCAGCAGCTCCTGCCAAGTCAGTGATTGTGAGCCCAAACCAGGATTGGAGCCTCCACAGACATAAGGTATAATGGAAATCACTGACCGAACACTGACGTGTGAATGAGGCATTACTCTTGCAAATAAGTCATTTTGCAAATTTGAAGGCACTTAACTGAGATGTCCATTTATGTGCCACATGATTTAAAGGTTTTAATGTTGCCTATTACTGTGCTATAATGTGTAGGTCCATGAACTGATTCACTTGTGAAGTCTTTGAGATTTACATTTAGCTATTTCTAGCTAAATTGAGTAATGGGTTCCAAATCCCCAGAATGTCATCCAGGATAAGAGAAAATGAAGGTTTAAGAAAAATAAGCAGATAACTAAGGCAGATAAAACAAGTCCTTACATATAACAGTCTGGAATGGCTGCTAACTAGCAACTAATACAACTATTTTACCAGAGAAATGGACTTGATTGGTTGGATCAGAGTCTGAAGCATTATATGTTGAGTTTGGTTTCAACTTATGATGGGTCAGGAAAGACCATTGTATGTTGAAAATATTGTATCCTGAGGCCATTGTATCTTGAAGGATCACTGTACAAGTAATTATGTTGCATGTACTGTAGAAAATCCTTCTCTTTCAGTACCCAAATGTAAAATTGTCTATATACTTGGCATTTTAGTCATAACGTCCTATGGCTATGTCAGTTGTTTGCGGGACCTTTCAGAAGTCTTAGGGCGATCAGCTGATTCTCTACCAAAAGGAATTGTCTTGATACGATAACCCCTTTATATCATAAGATGGATCATTGTTCTTCTAATTAAAATATTATAGTCAACCAATGCTATTATGAATGAGGCCTCTTGGAACTTGAGCTATTTCCATCCTTGAAAGTGAAGGAACATCAATAGAATATTCCATCACTTTATGATTGCTAGTTATGAGAATCAAGGGTCCAAAATGCTGCTTTAGACCTGTAGCCCCCTTGAGGTTTTCTCTCCATAGGAGAACACAGCCCCATTCACCTTTTGTGATGGGATCACCCTTTAAATCCTCCTCAATATAGAACAAGAAGAAATGCTTTCAAAAAGTCTAATTTTAAGACAAACTGAACCAAAGGTGGCATCTGCAGTGTGACCGCATTGCTTCCCCGTTGTGAGGTTCAACTGGAGAAATGTGTTTTTTTTTTGTTTGTTTTTTATAATATATATATATTTTTAAATCGGCTCCAATTCTATCAGAAAATGTGAGATTCCAGAAAAGAAAAATTGAAGTCAGCTTTTTCTCCAGGGAGTACTTGCAGCACTACACTCACTTAGAGGTGAGCGAACATGAACTACTGCTTTCATAAAGATGGACTGAAAATTGTTTCATTGCTGTAGCTGTGACTCAATACATTTTCAGATCTATGCAACGAAACTCTACCCCAAATAAAACACTCGGAGCCCCCTGTGGAGAATATTTCAGCTAAGGTTTGGTCAGAGAAAGGTGTTAAGAACCTGCTTGTTCTTCATGGCAGGATCATATAGTGATTAACTTTTACGAATGAAGCTATACTGGCGCGTTTCATTCCCCATGACTTTCATCTCTCTGATATTTGACATACAGTATACGTTCATCCCAGTGCAGAAAATCCCTTGCAATATCAGAATATCATGATGCTTCTAGTAGAAGTACCAGGCAGGCATCTGTCTTAATCCTGTGAACTGCATGTTATGCCAACAAGGTCTTTGACAGATAGGGTATTGTTTTCAATATCCATTAATGGATTTTAGTGTATGCCTCTGGGCGCTGTAAGGAAAAGCAATCCTAGAAGCACACATTACTTACATGGAGATTGCGAGGATAAACACATGGTCAGCACATGTCATTGTGGCGGCTAAGTGTGGAGGAACAAGCTATGCTGGCTAATTACTGCTGTCATATAGCCTTCTTGTTTAATTAGAATGATGCATAACCTTTAACTAAATCAGCAGCTGCCGACATTTGGACACTAATTTCTAAATAATGCAAGATGCCTCTTATACAGGAATATTTCCAGGTAGATTTGTCTCAGCTGCTGATACCAAGCTGATATCACAAGCAGTTATATTATAAAATATTAGGTCATTAGGAGATTCAAATAATCTGAAATATATATCTATATTATCTATCTAATCTATTTATCTAATCTGTTACCTATCTATCTAAATATCTTATCTATCTATTATATATCATATATCTATCTATCTATCTATCTTATCTATTATCTATCTATCTTTACATCTATCTTATCTATCTATTGTCTATCTTATCTATCTATTATCTATCTATCTATCCATCCCATATCTATCCGTCTGCTATCTATCTATCCATCCAATATATATCTATCTAATCTATTATCTATCTACCTATTTATTTATTTATTTATTTAATTAGATTCAAATAATCTGAACTATCTATCTATATTATCTATCATCTAATCTATTATCTGTCTACTATCTATCTAATCTATTTTATCTATCTATTATATATCTTCTATCTATCTATCTATCTATCTATCTATCTATCTATCCTATCTATCTTTACATCTGTATATCTATTATCTATCTTATCTATCCTATCTATCTATTGTCTGTCTATCTATCAATCCCATATCTATCCGTCTGCTATCTATTTATCTATACATCCCATATCTATCTATCCATCCATCCATCTCATATCTATCGTTTATCTATCTATCTATCTACAGTATCTATCTACCTATTTATTTATCTATTTATTTATCTATCTAGGAAATAATTAGCAGAGCACCAAAATTGGCGAAATAAACTTCTATCACTGCATGTATTAGCAGCGGTGTCCTCCACTAGTTATCTGAGGACTGCTGGGAGGGAACGCCCCGACAATCGCTTTCAGCATCGGGGTGTCTAATACACACTCACGTTCACATATGCGTTGTGAAATATGGCAGCATGTTCCACTAGTGGAACAGACGGTCTACGTTTGCTGTATCCAGAATAGCCGGCAAAAGCTGCACAACCACAGGACCCCTATCACTACAGCGGGATCTGGCATAAATGTCGTGTTTCAGCTGTTCAAAAAGGCAGAGAGCCGGCATTTATGCAGAAAAGCAACCAGATCCCATCGTAGGCAATAGAGATCCTGGGGTGCACGTCTCTTCAGCTGTGCCGCGGAGACTATAGGGTTCACGTCACACATGAGAATGCAGCCTAACAATCCATGTACATCTCTCAGCATGACAATATTGTCTTTGTGTTACTCAAACAAATGTCCTTAACCTTAGAGGACTGGACATTGCTATAATGTGTGTGTTTTATACACACTGTTTTTAGTCATAATCATTCTTGAAATATTCCATGACCTCATTGTGTTCCTGTGTGTGCCATATACTGTATTTGGCTGTATTAAGAGAATGGAATTTTTTTTTGAAATGTAATAAAATGTAATGCACGTCTCGTACATTTTGAAATACATTGTAAATTGTGCTATGCAACGTTCCATTTTATTTTAATTGAGCACGATGGGAATTTTACTATAAAAGACAACACACTGATACTGGAATAGTTAGTTTTCACAGTACCATACACACTTTGGGTTTATATAATCAGAAGGCCCATCACGGCATCTCTTTTAATAAAAAGTACAAGTTATTTGACAAAATGTAAGTAAATTATCTTGATAATTGACTTCCTTGAAATCTTAATGGGGTTTTCTGAGACCATTAAAGGGGTTATGCCATGCTTCATGTAAAAATGAAAATGTGACATTATATAGTACATGACAATCTCTTTCTAACAAAGCTAGAACCAGCCCTGTACCACACATGGGTGCAGAGATCTCCCCATTTGTTGCTCCAATTGTTCTGCTACATTTATTTCCGGCTGGCAGCTCAGAGGGGTGTGTCCTTCTGCAGGGGGCATGTCTTTTCTGCTGCAGCTCTCTCCCTGTAACTGCCACAGCTTCTAACAGAACATATGGCTGGTGCCAGCTGAAGATTTAAACTGAGCTCTTGCAACCACGTTAGTGAGGTGGCCGGAGAAATAAGCAAAAGAATAAACAGCAGGTGGCGCTATACAGGTGTACTTTGCTGAATAACTTGGTGGCTATACTACATTTTTAATTACGTGCATGGTTTGAAAAATGCACAATATTCTTTGTTTCACAATCCCTTTAAAAATCTCAGACAATCACTAATTGCCTAAAATTACAAATCGTGGTTTGCACACCCCTTTCTCCAGCATCGTTATCTGCAGTGCTGGTCTGGTCCTCCTGCTGCTTGTATGCAAATTGTAGCTGGGACGTGCTGGTATCCGGCATGTGGCTACTGCAGCCAACGACTGTCCTCAGCAGTCTAATGCTGAGGATGAAGATTGGCTGCAGTGGTGTCGCTGGTCTGGTCCTCCTGTCGATGCTTGTTTATAAACTGTATGTGGGATGTGCAGGTGACCAGAATGTCATTAGACTGCTGAGGACAGTGATTGGCTGCAGAGGTCACACACCGTATACTGGCAAATGCCAGCTATAGTTTGGAGCAGCAGACCAGCACCACAGAGAACAGCGCTAGAGATAGGGATAATTATACCATGATTTGTTATGTTAGGAAATTAGAGGGCTTATCTGGATATTAGCGCAAAGACTACTATTGACAATGGACTCTTCCTGTATTTAACGAAGACCTGTCACATCTCCTGACATTTCTGTTTTAGTTACTACTTGCTTTCCTTGTGTAATAACAATTCTGGAGCATCTATTCATTTTATTCTATGTTATGGCACTCCTTTACTATTCCTTCTAGAATATTTATGAATGAATTGTTAGCGTTCTGCAATGAAGATGCATCTGGCAGTGGCAGATTGTACAGGGAAACCCAGTTGGATCTCCATTGCAGATTGCTAGCAATTCATTCAAAAACTTATAGTGAAAATAATAGAGTAATAGCACAAGTTACAGTTGTAAAAAAAGATAGGCATGTCAGGAAAAGTGACAGTCCCTATTTAAGGAACTGTGCTCAAGAATGGCATTCATTCATCAGTAAAGCCATACCTACCAACTAGGCAGACGATACCATTTCTATGGAAACAAGATCAATATAATTGAGTCAAATGATAAAATTGTGCATAACTGTAGCTACCTCTAAAAGCTGCACACCATCAGACAGCGATATTGTATTATTTAACTTTATTACTGCTTTTTACCACTTTACTGCACTACTGCTTGAATCACACGCTATGTCCACTGTTAGTTGCTATAGCACATGATCCTTTCATCTTTAAGCCAGAAAAGTTGGCCATAAACCTGAGTTCCTCCATCTGTTGCACAACTACAACTTTCAGCATTCCTTGGCAAACATAGAATGTCAGAGAATGTTGAGAGTTGTAGTTTCATAACATCTAGGGTCTCCATAGTAAATGCCACTAAGCTACATGTCACTATCTGGCAGAGGAAGAGCCTTCCGGAGATCATTGTATCTGGCATAGCTGGATAGGGCCGGAGCACTGCCAGAGCTAGACCTAGTGGGGATCCGGCATGTTTCCGGCTTTAGTGCCTGGATTCAGCCGGACAAAAACTGGTCCTTGCGCGAGTGTTTGTCTGGCAAATCCCAGCACTCATGCCAGAAACCATCCAGATCCTGGTCGGAACCCATCATAGTCAATGGGCTCTGGCGGTGAGAGGCAGCATCTGGCCATGCCGGATATAGTGAGCTTTTCCCCTGCTGGATAGTTTAAACATATATGTGAAAGTAGCCTAAACCCTTAAACACATTCATGTAAACTGTTGAGTGCCGCCTTCCTATAATTCAGCTTTAATGGCCCAGTTCATAGAGAAGTTGATTGCTTTGGTCTAATTTTTATTATATCAGCTATAAACTTTCCATATGATCTACTTTCCATATGATCCATCTCAATGTCCAGGATCCACCATTTTTGGAAATATGGACATGGCTGGGTAGGACAGGATGAAGCATTATCATGCATAGGAGGAAGCTGATTTTCATTGTGGCAGTGGGCTTTGCAACTATTACTCATATTGTATCACGTTCTCTTGCACAGCTTTATCATTTTCATTCATTTCATATTTAATATTAATTTCCTTCACTCTTGCCCCTTTCACACGAGCGAGAATTCCGCGCAGGTGCAAGGCGTGATGCGAACGCACGCATTGCGCCCGCACGGAATCCAGACCCATTCATTTAAATGGATCTGTGTACATGAGCGGTGTTTTTCACGCATCACTTTTGCATTGCGTGAAAATCGCAGCATGTTCTATATTCTGCGATTTCCACGCAACGCTGGCCCCATAGAAGTGAATGGGACTGCGTGAACATCGCATCAGCAAGCAAGTGCGGATGCTATGCGATTTTCACGGATGGTTGCTAAGAGATGTTGTTCGTAAACATTCAGTTTTTTATCACGCGCGTGCAAAACGCAGTAAATCGCATTGCACCCGCGCAATAAAAACTAAACGCGATCGCAAACAAAACTGAATGGCTTTGTTTGCGAAATCACGCAGTTTTCACTGAACGCATCTGCAACGCATCCGGACCTAATCCGGACACGGTCGTCTGCAAGGGACCTAAGACAATTTATCGTGATAGAGCAGAAGCACGGCTTTCCCATAGTGATATACAGCACATTTCTCAATTTCTCTGCAAGAAGAATATTATGTGACTACATTTAGTCGAAATCACAATATTTTCTCCTCAACTCAGCACAGTAAAAGCTTTTTCCTTTAAACTCACTTCCCTCAAATAACTATTTTTGATGTGTAAGTCTGTTTATGCTGCAAACAGGCAGAAATGTTCCTCTTCTATCCTTTCCCAGCAAGTTAAATTCCCACTGCAGTGTGCGATCAATACACAGGTAGAAGCAGCAATTGGAGGGATTAAAGCCATAGGCGCTGGGGAAGATGAACACCAGTCTAACCACGGGAGGATCAATGCACTGCCATGTCACACAGCATGAAGGTGCCCCTCAGTTCACTGTCTCACTTTATCATCCACGTGTCTGGCCCAACTATGCCCAGAGAAGCATTACAGAGCAGGCTAGTACTGCACTTCAGAGACCGCTACAGAACAAAGATCCTTACAGATCAAGATAAGGGTCACACATGTTTACTTTGATATTGCGTTCTTTTTAAAAATGCAGAATGCGGAGTGAAGCTCTTTTCTGTCTGCAGCTTAGAAGTACTATAGTTTCCTTTATAAGATGCAGCCGAAAGAAGGACAGATGCAAAGAAGACAGACAATAAAGATGCACACATCGATGTCAAGATTTCTTGCTTTTCCTTTGCAGTTCTTGATATCATGTCAATTTTACATATGTCGTCTTTAGCTGCAGGAGTGGAACAGCCAGCAGAGCTGGATTCCCCCATAGTTGTCCTACAGGCCCTCTGCAGATTTTGTATGAATTATGGCAGTCTTTCGTTTGGAGCCTATTGTGAAAACAGCATTCTGCAGTCTTGTGATTTGTATGGTGATCGCGGAGAAATGGTATTGGAATACTTCTGTATCTAAATAGCTAGGAATGACTACGAAAGGAACTTCAGAGATGTATTCCCATCTGTGGCAGAGAAGAAATGGAGATTAGCCCTCTCCCTTCCCCTTTATGGGAGTTAGGTTCTCAAGTGTGGTTGACTGTTCTTTGTTACTCACATTGTAGAGAATGGTGCAGACACTTCTACATCCTCCCAATTCATTTTGCACCAAGCAGGACATTGGGCCAGGAGACTCCATTCTGGAAATAAGTACAGGTCCCGGAGGTATAGCCAGGCTTGGACTGGCCCCTAGTCTTCTACCCCCTGCACAAGTGCCACATAACACAGTAGACTTACTGCACTACAAAAATATAAATGCAACATTTTTGGGGTTTGTTCCCATTTTGCATGAGCTGAATTCAAAGATCTGAAACATTTTCTACATACACAAAAGACTCATTACTCTCCAAATATTGTTCACAAATCTGTCTAAATCTTTGTTAGTGAGCACTTCTCCTTTGCCGAGATAATCTATCCCACCTCACAGGTGTGTCCTTTCAAGGTGCTGATTAGACAGCATGAATATTGCACAGATGTGCCTTAGACTGCCCACAATAAAAGACCACTCTGAAATGTGCACAGTTTTGCCAACTCTATGCAACACATCTCCTTCGCATAGAGTTGATCAGGTTGTTGATTGTGGCCTGTGGAATGTTGGTCCACTCCTCTTCAATAGCTGTGCGAAGTTGCATAATATTGGCAGGAACTGGAACACACTGTCGTATACGCCGATCCAGAGCATCCCAAACATGCTCAATGGGTGACATGTCCGGTGAGTATGCTAAACCATGCAAGAACTGGGATGTTTTCAGCTTCCAGGAATTGTCTACAGATCATTGCAATATGGGGCCATACATTATCATGCTGCAACATGAGGTGATGGTCGTGGATGAATGGCACAACAATGGGCCTCAGGATCTCGTCACGGTATCTCTGTGCATTCGAAATGCCATCAATAAAATGCGCCTGTGTTCTTTGTCCATAACATACGCCTGCCCATACCATAACCCCACCACCACCATAGGCCACTCGATCCACAACGTTGACATCAGCAAACCGCTCACCCACACAACGCCACACACGCTGTCTGCCATCTGCCCTGAACAGTGAAAACCGGGACTCATCCATGAACAGAATACCTCTCCAACGTGCCAGACGCCATCGAATGTGAGCATTTGCCAACTCAAGTCAGTTATGACGATGAACTACAGTCAGGTCCCGACCCGGATGAGGACGACAAGCATGCAGATGAGCTTCCCTGAGGTGGTTTCTGACAGTTTATGCAGAAATTCTTTGGTTATGCAAACCGATTGTCTGGGTAGCTGGTCTCAGACGATCATGGAGGTGAACATACTGGATGTGGAGGTACTGGGCTGGTGTGGTTAACGTGGTCTGTGGTTGTGAGGCCGGTTGGATGTACTGTCAAATTCTCTGAAATGCCTTTGGAGACTGCTTATGGAAGAGAAATTAAAATTCATTGCACGGGCAACAGCTCTTGTAGACATTCCTGCAGTCAGCAAGCCAATTGCACGCTCCCTCAAACATTGCAACATCTGTGGCATTGTGCTGTGTGATCAAACTACGCATTTTAGAGTGGCCTTTTACTGTGGGCAGTCTACGGCACACCTATGCAATATTCATGCTGTCTAATCAGCACCTTGATATGCCACACCTGTGAGGTGGGATGGATTATCTCGGCAAAGGAGAAGTGCTCACTAACACAGATTTAGACAGATTTGTGAACAATATTTGAGAGTAATTGGTCTTTTGTGTATGTGGAAAATGTTTCAGATCTTTGAATTCAGCTCATGCAAAATGGAAGCAAAACTAAAAGTGTTGCATTATATTTGTGTTCAGTGTATATATTCTATGTACAGCACCTCTACCAACCTATGTTCATATAAAAAACTTGATAGAGTTTTAAAGAAACTCACTAGTTTATTATTATAGACCTGATCAGAGCTAAGATGACTTCTCTGTATAAAGGAAAGCTAGCCAGTGTCCTCTCCTCCCCAGGACCTACCTTCAAAGTCGCTGCAGGAACTCCCATATTCAATCATCTGGTAGCATTTTGCTGCTGTGTGAGCAGGTCATTTTTGAATGTATCCATATGGCGGGCCCCCAAAATAAATTTTACTGGTGGTCCCTAGGCACCCCAGTCCAACACTGGGTATAGCAAAAATGTATAGCATGTCTTGGAATATGTTATAAATGTGAAATTTGGGAATAACCCTTAAAAGTGGATTCAAGGCTGGAACTTTAGTTTACCCCAACAATATCACTCCACCAGCAGCAGAGCTGTGGGGAACCCGATTTCGCCACATCCATTGAGGACTTTGGGGCAGATTTACTAATACTGCCTAATTTTTAGGCAGTGCAAACATAGACTAGACAGTCTAAAATAGTACCAGATTCATGGTTGCCAGTAGCCGGCCATCTCGCATATTGCTTTTTGTCTTCTAACCCCTTTCTAGAGCAATGTGATTCATTATCATGAGCCTACTGCTCCTTCTGATTCAATTTGCACATCTGCAAACACCTTCAATTTGTCTGAAAGTGAGGGGAAACTGTTGTAAAACTACAACTCCCAACATGACCTGCTGTAGGTTGGTAGCTGTAGGTTGTCCAGGCATGCTGGGAGTTGTAGATTTGCAACAGCTAGAGGGCCACAGGTTGAACATCCCTGATTTAGAGTAAAACCTGATCTATAAACTATCATTCGATATTAAGCTTTTCTGTTTAATGTAGTTCATTCGCAAATATATATAGCAATCTTCTTACCCTAGAACAGGGATGCTCAACCTGCGGCCCTCCAGGTGTTGTAAAACTACAACTCCCACAATGCCCTGCTATAGACTGATAGCTGTAGGCTGTCCAGGCATGCTGGCACTTGTAGTTTTGTAACATCTGGAGGGCCGCAGGTTGGGCATCCCTGCCCTAGAAGATAATTTAAATCAACAATTTCTCCATCAAAATTAAGGCTATTGGTTTCAGCAGCTCCGTCCTGCCATGAAAATGTATTAATATTGTGAGAAAAGCACAAGCCATAAGCACAACTAATCTCAGAGCAAATCTTTAATGCACCCTCACATTCTCCACTACAAAGTGTTACAGTTGTTGATTTGTAGATTTTTAGATTTCACCATTGACGGAGAAGTGAAAGGAGGTATAGATCCCCCCAAAGTGATGATTTGATTTCCATATAACTTTTTCCAGCAGAATACTTTTTGGACTAGAAAGTTCAGGCTGTTGTCACAGTTGACAGGAATCCGAATGGGTCATTGCCTTGAGTGACATATGGTGTCTGTCTGATGAATTCCCTCAATCCTAAGAATAATATTGATGTGAATTGAGCTGCCTGTAGCTATGGTGTACTCAGTGCCCTTCAGAGAAAATAAATGTTAGGTGCAGTGTAACCAGTTCTCTGGTCTAAGCTTGGTTATTCCTGAGCTTAGAAAGGGGATATAACTGGTTACTCTTGCATAATAGTTTTTAGTTTTTTTTTATTCTGGGTGGCAGTTCTCCATTGCCTTGGAGACCCCAAAGTGGTGGTTCTAATCATAGTTTAATAGGAGAGAAAATAACCTATTTTTTAAATCATGTTTTCACGTTGCATATACTTCTTAAATATTTTTGTTCATATTTCCTAAAAATCCTGCAGTTTTCGCACTGGCCACTGTCTAATAATAGGCTGCCAATTCCTGTTCTGTACAGATCACTCTTTAGCCGTCATCTCATTATCATCACAGGCAGGAATACAATGACATATATCACCAATATATAGCATCCACCATCCACACTAGGTGATGTCACAGCTTATCTACTCCCCTCCCTGCAAATTGACCTCTGCACAAGTCACAGAGCATGCCTAAAAAAACTCTCATAGACTACAGTGAACATTTCCTGCCCTATGGTCCATGTGGCTGCTGTAAAACATATCTGTAAATGCTGTTAACAACAGGTCAGAAAATGTTTCACTGTCTGGCTTTAATAGGTAATACATGTAGGTGACACATTCTCTTTAACATGTACAAGGGCCTACATGTATCTGGTTCCATGGAACATTTTTGGTGGGAATAATGCTTAATACTGCGTTTGCTCAATTTATGTTCCTTATGGGTGAATAACTTTTTTGGCAAATTTCTAAAAACACAACTTTTTGTTAAAAAAAAAGTCACCAAAGAAGTTGCAAAACTAAACCAAAATCAGCACGCCTTATGCGATACAAAATGTGAGCCATAACTGATACATGCAGGCCGTTGTGTTTTTAACCCTTGCACATGAAATGAATAAGGGCTCACCTCTGTATTGGTCTGTGTAATTCTCTTAAGAGTATACGCTAAGATTCACCTTGGAGCTGCATGCTCTTGTGTGGCACAGAGTAATTCCAAGTCTGATCTCTTTGCACTGAACTAACCTCATTTTATTCGACTGTGTAATTATGATGGAAGTGGGCCAATCCAAGGCAGTAGTTTGGGCATAACCTTTTTGGAGTTTTGTTCCACTAGACTGGGTGAAGCAGGAAGGTTACAAGTAATACTTGTAATACTTCTCTGGCTGATTTGTAATGAACTAGTTATAAATGGGCCAAGCTTTAATTGCTGCAGCCCAGATTACAAAGCAGCTTTAACTAAGTGCATGCAACCACATCTTATTCTGATCAGTTTTAGCAGAGCTAGGCCTTGTAATTATCATAATCTAACAATTAGCCTGGCATCCTTTCTCAGTGTTTAATTACCCTGATAAATTGTAATTGAATAGGGAACTTAACAAGATAAAAAACAAAACAAAAAAAAACTTTTCTGCCTTCTCCAGGTAGGATCACTACATCTTTGTCCTCAGACTGCTCAGTTGTGTTGTGTAGACACAGTTTTGCCCATCGCTTCCCCTGTTTTGCATTCTACTAGGATTTCGCCATCAGTGCTTGACCTTGACTATTAATCTTAGTGTAAGCGGAGCTTCTACACATCGCTCAGGTTGTTGCATATGTGCAAATCAAACTAGGAAGAACAAACAGATTTAAATTTGCATGTAATGAGGGTAATGTACCAAGCAGCATGCAAGTTCGTGATTATTTTTCCTTCCACTTTATTTATCAGTCTTCATTTTTTATTAATCGTAATCCCGATGGTTGTGTCATTATTAATAGCTCTAAATCACCGGGCTTCTTTTTTTGAATACATGTGTTGTCATGTCCTTACTTTTATTCAGCTCATCGGTGTATGTGACTATAGAGATAGGCTTATGTAATCGAAAGTGGATGTGTTACTCAACTATTCCAATTAATATACATTAAATTATCAATAAATCACTTAATTACTATATAACAATATCAATACATAACATTAGTACATCAATATCAGTTTTTAAAGGGTATTTGAAAAGATTGGAATAAGGCAGTCTTTAGAAGAAGATCTTAGACCCTAGTATTTTGTAACTATGCATGGATTAGGACTGCAGTAGATATATGTATAGCCACATCTACATCTCTGAGACATGTAAAGTAGGGCACTTAAACACTTGAGAGAATTTCCTGAACTTTTATTTGGTTCTAACAAATCAGTCGGCAGATTTGATTCTGGTATGAATAAATTCGACCTAAATCAAAAGGGCTCCGATTGCCTGAAAAGCCATATATGACACTCTGGGGCCTCCTAGGACGGTACCCAACCCTCTTCAAGCTCTGCAATGCCAAGACAGCATGAGTAATGTCAAAGTGACAGCAACATATATGGCTATGGGTAAATGGATGGGAGCTGGTGGTAATAAACAGCCTGTTTAATAACACGCTGTACTGTCAGATTTTTTAAAAATTTAACGAAGATCTAAAAATGATCCCTTTTTTGTGGCAAATTCCTTCTTCTCTGTCTTCTGACCTATAAAATGGTGGCTGCCGTTTTCAGAGATTCATCCAAATTGAAACACAAAAGATTTGGATGGAATCCAAATTTTTAGGAAATTCAAGACTAATTCAAATAATATACAATCAATTCTCTCATCTCCACTTGTGTAGTTACTAAGCAGTAAAGCTAAGAGCCCCGGTCTAGACATATAAAATGAACCAGTACTTCTCTCTGTCTAATTGGAGAAGGGGCATATTGCTATGATATGCCATCACTTTATGTTTAATGGGAGTTGAAGCTCTGGGACTCCGCCAATCCTAAGTGTAAATGGGCCATACAGCAGCCATACTCTACTTTCAGTCCCCACCCCTCCCCAATGTGCAAGGGAACAGCAGCTCCTTTTGGATGAATAGTGTCGGCTGCAGTTCCCTACATAGCTTGGCAGACATTGGGGAATATTCCTGGCAGGGCACAAAGGTGAAGGGGCCATAGGTCAGATTTTCACAATAAGTCATGAATATAATTTTTCAGGTATTGCCGGATACCCCAGAAAGCAGCATATTTATTTAGAGCATTCATTTTATGGGCCATGTTGTTAATCTACAGACAGCCACCCATATAATATTTTAAACCACAATCTGTATGTAAAATTGGATGCTATTAAAAACAGAGAAATCTGAAATATTTTTGCATTTGTACCCATATTATCATAATTAGATTTGAGAATCTTTGCTTAGCTATTCTAATAATTCATAGAATACACAAAGTCCTGATTATAAAATAAAACATTAACCATCTCAATTGCTATATTTTTTATTCTGCATTTCTCTAGTTTACTAAGGAAGATAGGAAAAAAAAGCAAAACGATTATTTCAATCTTGTTATGGTTTATATCAATGGACATATAATACCCCCTACATGCAAATTAACCCCTGACACTGACAATATAAATATATATATATATATATATATATATATATATATATTTACTGTGCTAAAGTTTTAAGCAGGTGTTGAAAAACTGCTGCAAAGCAAAAATGCTTTAAAATTAGAAGTGTTAATAGTTTATTTTAATTAATTAATAAAATGCAAAGTGAATGAACAAGAAAAGTCTAAATCAGATCAGTATTTCATGTGTCAACCCTCTGCCTTCAAAACACATCAATTCTTCTAGGTATACTTGCATACAGTTTATCATGGAACTCGGCAGGAAGGGTCCGCCAAACATCTTGGAGAACTATCCACAGATCTTGTGAATGCTGGCTTGCTGAAATCCTTCTGTCTTCTTTATGTATTCCCAGATAGACTTGATGATGTTGACATCGGGGCTCTGTGGAGGCCACATCATCACTTCCATGACTCTGTATGTTTGGGGTTGTTGTCCTGCTGCAGAATAAATTTGTAAAAGGGACGTAGCTATAGTGGAAGCAAGGGAAGCAGCTGCTATGGGGCCCAAACTCAGAAGCTTCCCACCCAGGAAGAGGACTAAAAGCTTTTATTGTCATCTGGGCCCCTCAATAGTGTTATACAATTACATTATAGACAGTTAAATGACATTCAGTATATACTTTTAGGAAATGAATGGGGCGGCTGCCGGGTCTGGTCTAAGGGAGCGAGCTTGACTAGCTCCAGGAGTGGAGGCTGCCCTGGAGGAGGGGGTTTTGAAGAAGTTGCTGGGGAAAAGGGCCCCATTAAAAAATTTGCCATGGGGCCCAGTCATTTCTAGTTATGTCACTGATTTGGAACCAATCAGACGCATTTCTGATTGCTCTGGATGATTGATAAGAATCTGCCTGTATTTCTCATCATTGAGAACAACACTTCTAGCTAGGCTTCTCTGAACAGTAGATGTACCTGGGTTCCAATGATTTCTGCCAGTTCTGAGCTGATGGCACTTCTGGACATCTTCCAATTTCAAAGAGAAGTAATGATAATGTGTCTTTCATCTGCTGCACTAACTTTTTAGCAAATGGAGTTGGGGAATTTTTTTTTGTTTACATGGAACAGGAAATATTATATTAATGTACAACAATTTTTATAGCTATCTGTCCATGTAGATTTATTATCTGATGACACACCACTTGTTGGTTGTTTGAAAACTCCCTTGCTTGCTTTAGATGGGAATATGCAGTGTGTTATAGAATTTGATATACTCCTTCTCACTAGCCAGATGCTATGGAGATGTCCTGAATACAGATTTTAATTTACTAGGTCTTAATGAGTATTGTAACTGAGACAGAAAGTTAAATGGAATTACTCTGACCTTGAGATCATGCTGATAAAAGCACAAAGATCATCTTGCAATGAATAAGATGTTCCAAGTACAGTATCATTTGAGGCTGTGCTTGTTTTACCAAGCAACTCATTTCAATGATTTAGCTTGTTATTAATCATAATTAGATTGTGATAATTTTTTTACTGAAATTCATACCATTAAATTAATTTTCTCCACTCTCAGTTATGTAGAATTTGATGCACTAATCCAACATCTTATGCTAAGATGCTCTAGCAAAGAAATTTTGATTTGCTATAGAAAAAACTTGATGGGCAGACAGAATGTGCCCATAATTAGCTTGTATACCGGACATACAGTAACACCATAGTTGCAAAATATGCTAGGACATTTAAGCCCTAACGCGGGACCATCCAGCTCCACATCCATATTTGTCCAGCTCCACCGCACATAATCAACCCCAAACACCCATGAAACACAATAAACTGTCCACTTTAGGGTAAGTTTGCATTAACCATGCTCTTCTCCACACTAATTGTGGTCCTAGCAATCCCTTTTCTGGGACTAACACAAGATCCTCCCTTGGTTCCACTGACCTAGTGCTATTCATATGTACAGTTGCAAGAAAAAGTATGTGAACCCTTTGGAATTATATGGATTTCTGCACAAATTGGTCATAAAATGTGATCTGATCTTTATCTAAGTCACAACGATAGACAATCACAGTCTGCTTAAACTAATAACACACAAAGAATTAAATGTTACAATGTTTTTATTGAACACACCATGTAAACATTCGCAGTGCAGGTGGAAAAAGTATATGAACCCTTGGATTTAATAACTGGTTAAACCTCCTTTGGCAGCAATAACTTCAACCAAACGTTTCCTGTAATTGCAGATCAGACGTGCACAATGGTCAGGAGTAATTCTTAACCATTCCTCTTTACAGAACTGTTTCAGTTCAGCAATATTCTTGGGATGTCTGGTGTGAATCGCTTTCTTGAGGTCATGCCACAGCATCTCAATCGGGTTGAGGTCAGGACTCTGACTGGGCCACTCCAGAAGGTGTATTTTCTTATGTTTAAGCCATTCTGTTGTTGATTTACTTCTATGCTTTGGGTCGTTGTCCTGTTACAACACCCATCTTCTCTTGAGCTTCAGCTGGTGGATAGATGGCCTTAAGTTCTTCTGCAAAATGTCTTGATAAACTTGGGAATTCATTTTTCCTTCGATGATAGCAATCCGTCCAGGCCCTGACGCAGCAAAGCAGCCCCAAACCATGATGCCCCCACCACCATACTTCACAGTTCTGATGAGGTTTTGATGTTGGTGTGCTGTGCCTCTTTTTCTCCACACATAGTGTTGTGTGTTTCTTCCAAACCACTCAACTTTGGTTTTATCTGTCCACAGAATATTTTGCCAGTACTGCTGTGGAACATCCAGGTGCTCTTGTGCAAACTGTAAACGTGCAGCAATGTTTTTTTGGACAGCAGTGGCTTCCTCTGTGATATCCTCCCATGAAATCCATTCTTGTTTAGTGTTTTACGTATCTTAGATTCGCTAACAGGGATGTTAGCATATGCCAGAGACTTTTGTAAGTCTTTAGCTGACACTCTAGGATTCTTTTTCACCTCATTGAGCAGTCTGCGCTGTGCTCTTGCAGTCATCTTTACAGGACGGCCACTCCTAGGGAGAGTAGCAGCAGTGCTGAACTTTCTCCATTTATAGACAATTTGTCTTACCATGGACTGATGAACAGCAAGGCTTTTTTGGAGATACTTTTATAACCCTTTCCAGCTTTATGCAAGTCAACAATTCTTAATTGTAGGTCTTCTGAGAGCTCTTTTGTGCGAGGCATCATTCACATCCGGCAATGCTTCTTGTGAAAAGAAAACCCAGAACTGGTGTATGTTTTTTTTATAGGGCAGGGCAGCTGTAACCAACACCTCCAATCTCATCTCATTGATAGGACTCCAGTTGGCTGACACCTCACTCCAATTAGCTCTTGGAGATGTCATTAGTCTAGGGGTTCACATACTTTTTCCACCTACACTGTGAATGTTTACATGGTGTGTTCAATAAAAACATGGTGACATTTAATTCTTTGTGTGTTATTAGTTTAAGCAGACTGTGATGGTCTATTGTTGTGACTTAGATGAAGATCAGATCACATTTTATGACCAATTTGTGCAGAAATTCATATCATTCCAAAGGGTTCACATACTTTTTCTTGCAACTGTATGTGGGAATGTCTAGGTGTTAAATTCAAAATTTGGATATTTAAGCATGGATACAATACCCCTATCTTAAGCTTAATAATTAATCCTATTGTTAAAGCTATCCATGTACAGTGTGACCTAGATTAGCAGATTTGTTTACACATAAGAATATAAAACTGAGCCTGATGGATATATTTATTTTTTCAACCTTTGTGACTATGTAATATTTATGCTTTTCAATGTCTTCTACTACATCCATGTACAGCATGCCGCAGGGGTGTGGGTGAATGTGGGTGGCCAGATTGTTGTAATAGTAGTAGTCTAGGTTATGAAGCTCCCTAGGCTCATGCAGTGACAGGATGGGTGCACCAGTTCTTCCCTTTGGGGCACACTCCCTTTCTTGGGATTCTCCTGCCTGATGGTGGTCGATATGCTCTTGGTAGTGAGGTTTTACAGTTCAAGACAGAGTCCCTATTGTTGTGACGCCAACACTAGGTGGTGTAATTGTAGTGAAGACCTTTGTGCATCAGAACAGTTCTGTACTGCAGAATTCAAGTGCAAAAAGTTCAGGACCGTTCTTATATGCCATAGAGTCAATAAAGTCCTTTTTAAAATTGGTTATCTCTAAAGGTAATTTTCTACAACTCTCTCTTGTATCTAGTTTGCCTTCTGGAGATGTTCTGGTTCTATCCTTTAGTGGCACCAGGTCCAGGATGAGCTTGCCTGTCTCCTAGCCTTTGCTAGGCTGGACTGATAACAGGAAAAGACTGGACTAGAATGACTCCAGACTGTTCTGCTCTCTTTTATAAAGAGGGTAACACCTACCCCATCTCGTGATGGCTATGAATAGGACTTGTGATTACCATGTGCATACAGAAATATAGTAAATACATTAATGACTTGAGATATACAGTTTTGCTCTTTACAGTTTGCTGCACCTTTTGGAACATGGGTGCTGCAAATGTGTTTTGAAATACCAATCTAAATGCTACCCGCCTGTAAAAATACATGTTGTTACATAACCAGATAGCGCTGTGTCAAGATAACAGATGCTACCTACCTGCCAAAACTTGAACAGCAATGCAATTTATCCATACATTGTATCTATATATCTGATCTTTATATGTTTCTATTATTTCATTAAGTGGCCACAAATGTCCTTTATTTTGACCTTTGAGTAACTGATATGACTGGTGACTTTATAGCTGATGTGAATATTTGACATGTGAATGTTATGTGACTGTTCCTATGACTTTGAAATCAGCTTGTAAGCTGCTTTTACACTTTTTATAGTCATTATCAGGAATAATGACCTTTCTAGTTGTCTCCTTTTTTTTTTGTCTTGGAAGACAGTGGGATTACTTTTACTATAACATGAAACTTATTTCAGTTATAATGGATTGTTATATAATCTCATTATTTTACTATTAAAATTAATAATTTCCGATAATTTTTTAATAATTTCATTTGATGTCCTGAAAATCATTTTAGACTGAATCATTTCCATTTAAAAAAGTTAATCTGTCTTTTAATTATATATGCAAAGGAAAAGTCTAGTATGGTTATGGATAATTTTGTGAGAATTTGATTAACAAGTCATTCTGTCTGGTGAATGAGCAAACATTTTGGAAGGCTACATTTCTGCCACTTCTAGCAGCTGTAAAGGGTAAAGTTCAGTCAATGAATGTTTACTCTATGTATTACTAACCTTCCACCTGTGGATCCAGGAAATTCAAAACTTCCTTTCGCTAGACTTTTAAAGCTTATAGAGCTTGGAAACAAGTCTGTGAAACAGAATTAGAAAAGCATCATAAATTTCACCCCCTCTCCCCCAAAATATGTTTCATATGCATATATTCAGATATATATTTGCTTATTTCCGAATTAGTTAATATATTACATTGAAAAGCACTTTAGATGCAACCTCTGCATGGTTCTAGCATATGTGCTTCTGAGATAAAGAAATTAGATTGTGAACCCCAATGAGACTGATGTGAATAGCGACACAGCTGTGAGGTATGTTGGAACTAGATAAGCAACAGAAATTTTTAAAATATGCCAAATGTTTTGGAAAAAAACTGGATAATTTTTTAAAGGCTACAGACAGTGTGTTAGGCAATAGTAAAATATCAAAGAAACTCTATATCATCATTTAATGCCTTCAATACAAGAATTTTTACTGTCTGTTTTATGGTATACAGAAGTCTAACTCTTAGTTTAAATAATAACTTTAACATGAAGGGTTCCTTTTAAAAATGTGGTTGCATGGACACAAGATATATCTATATCCATGTAAAATTCTGGTTGCCAGTGATATTTCGCTGTTGTTGTTAACTAAACATAGGTTTTTTTTTGTATCTGGCAAAATGCTGTAATTTTCCCTTATGTTTCCATATATTCTGGGAGCAACTACATGAACATCTTCTACTTTAGTCAACCCTATATATTGTTCAATTTGTGTCTGGTCTGATACTATTGCTGGGCTATATAGAGTCATAACTCTGTTAGATGCTTCCATACATAGTTTTGGGTTGTGCATTTTTCTTTTGGCCAACAAAAAAAATTCCCTCAAAAAACACCTGATTCAATTAACATTTTTGAAGCATTTATAGGTGGTTTTGAGGCATCTTTTGCCCATGTAGTATGCTTTACAACTTGTATTTCAATGGTGTTTTACATATGCTTAGCTTTTTTTTGTTTTGTTTTTTTATAAGAAAATATCTACCTCCCTGTAGAGCAGTATGGGGTAAATGCATTGTTACAAAAAAAAAAAAAACATGCAAAAATGCCATTAAAAATGCAACACACAGCGGCACTTGCATTTTTTTGTTCAAAAACATCAGGCATATGCAAAGAGTGTATGGAAGCATACTTAAGTTCTTATAATTTTTTTGGTGAGACATTTATCTATTTAATAAATACCTATCATTTTGTAATACTTTCAACCCATCATAGTGACTTTTGATTAACTGGTATTCAAATTCTAAGACCCCCACCAATTGCTAAAACAAGGGCCAGATGTTCATAGCTGAGCAATTGCTAGGCTTCTTCATTTCTGTTTGGTTCTGCTCTTCTCTCTCAGAGAGTGGAATAAACAGTGTAGGGGCTCTTTGAAACAGGGGCCAAATAGACCAAAACATCTGATGATTGGGCCTCAGATGCTTTAGGGATCTTATAACTACTGGGGCAACTTTAAGAGGCCTTATTATTACTGGGGCACTTTGAGGAGCTTTATCATTGCTGGGGGTACTAAGGGGCATTATTACTACTGGGATACATTATTAATATTATTGAGCACAATAAGGAGGGCACTGCTACTAATGGGAGCATTATCACTGTAAAAGGTATGTCTTTGGAGTGTGGGAGGAAACCTGAGTACCTGGAGGAAACCCACACAAACACATATGTTTTCCTTGGTCAGATTTGAACCTAAGCTCCCAGCTCTGCAAGGCACCAGTGCTAACTACTGAGCCACTGTGCTTCTATATTTCTTCAATACAACATCTTGGGGGCATTGGGGAGCACAGCCGGGGTAGCAGCAGCAGCAGGATGACACTAATTGGGCACCATAAGGGGGAGGATGATAGAAATGTGAAGAATCTAAGATATCTATGAAGCAAACTCGGCAGAAATAAGGTATGGCTGAAAAGTCGGCATACAATCTGTGCCAAATGGAGACAGTAAGGAAAGGGAACTTGTATAATCAGAGGAGACATCATAGGATGTAACAGGTATGTAGTGCTATATACTCCTGTACATTTAGTATTCCTGAACATAGTGTCCATCCATATATGCCATTAGCACTGGGAAGAGGTGGGATGTGGTTCCGGAATCTGGCACATATGTACTGTGGCTATTTCCCCAGATCTTTTGAGACCCTAGAAACACCACTGCCTAGAAAATATATGAGCTTTAACAGTTGTAGTTTTTTTTTTATAAAATACTTTTGAACCAGATTTGCTGTATTTTTTACTACAAGTTTCAAACTCAGGATGTCAAATTTGTATGTACAATAAGAACTTAGCGACAGCAGCAATGCTAAAAGAAATATTATAGCATTTTACAGATGTCAACTTTCAAACTGAAGCGTGCCATGACCCCTTTTTAATCTTTGTTTACACTTCTGGTTCATCAATGTGACTGCTAGTGGAAGAAGATCAATTAGCTGATAGCGAAGGAGGTCACTGAGCAAGGGTTTTTGTATCATCAATATAATGTCATAGATTGAGGAGCTGCTGTGAACCGTGCATTAGATGCAATATATAATTTTGGGTTTCAGAGGTTCCTCTAATAAGCTTTATGTTTCATTAATCTGAAGTTGAACTTTGATCACATACTGTTTCAAGGATGGCAAATACAAAATATGCATTCCTAGAGAAAACACAGTGAACTTAGAAGTCGTCCTTTTCTCAGGGAAAATTCCTACATAAACAGACTGACAAAAAAAGATTTACTTTGTTTCATTAAAGAAAAGCTTTGTATAATTCCTAATCTAGCAGAACCCATGACAAATTGATACAATGTTCAACTGATTTGTGTAATTGCACAATAACTATCCATGATGTCAGTTGTTTGGAATTTCCTTTTGTGTAAGGTTTAGGAATATGCTATGGAGATTTTAAAGGGAATGTGCACATTTGAACATCTTCGAATATGTCATTGAAACACAGACATTAATGGTGGTTCATGAGCCAAGATCCTTGCTGATTACTAGAACAAAGGGTTCACACTGAGACTGATCGGGTTCTTCTGATTCAACTAGAGCTTTCCATGGGGGGAACAAATGGAACATTACATTCTGAATAATTTCAGAGGGGACATCATTAGTTTAATACACAGAAACATTAATAGCTGGGTGAAGCTTGCTGAAGCCAAGAAGTAACAGATCATCTAGGATTCCTAGTTAGAAATGGCTACGTTCAAAAAACACCAACTGATAACATGTTTATCTCAATGATGTTTAAGAGGATGCTTAAAGAGGACTTGCCATCTCTCGTGAAGTCTGTTTTACAAAATGTATTTTTATTCCCCATGTAATATCAATTCCAGGGTATCTTTTCAAAAAACTCTGTTTTGCTATGTTCATCATTTATTGCCACAGGATGTTGAACATTGAATAGTTGAATCTGCAACAATGTGCAACCAGTGGGGTGGGGGGTCCACGCACAATGTGATGCTATCCAACAGAAAGGATCCGTGTGTATGGATCTGAAATGCGTAGATGCGTAATAAAGATCTCAGTTGTATTGGACGCTGGATTCCCTTTTAGTTCTTCAACAGTGCTACTAGTTTGAGACTGTGAGTGGGTGCACCCCCATTGGTAACACCCAGTTAAATATTCACTAATAAACCTCTAGGTGCTGCAACTGAGGAACAGAAAAACAAAGAACTAAATGAAAAGATGTTCCAGAATTTTTATTACATAGGGAATGCAGGTAGTTAATAAAACAGACATGCCAGGAGAGGTGACAGTTGGCCTTTAATATTAGGACTGAATAATAGGACTGAATACCCGGCATACCTGTTCAGCTGTTTGAAGAGGAGACGGCGCTTCATGCGATCCCTGCTTTCTCTTCATTACACTGCAATTCATCTCAGAACTGCAGTGTAACCTAAGTGCTCACTCCATTCAAGTGAATGGAGCAAGTATTTGTAATTCTACTGCACTACCGCTACACAGGAGACAACTTGTAGTGTAAAGGCACAGAAGCGGTGCTCACATAGTGCCGCCTCCTTGTCAAACAGCTGATTGGCCGGGGTTCCTTGTGTTGGACCCCCCACTGATCAGATACAGATGACTTATCAAAAGGATAGGTCATCAATATATATGGCCGGGCAACCTCTTTAAGATGGTATATATGCCCAAGGGCTGATGTAGATATTGATACCACAACCTCAGGGCTTCAGCAACTACATCTGAAGCAGAAGAATTGCTACAGATATCACGAGGAACAGAGCAGATATATCATGATGGTTATATGGTGGTTTTTAAGGGGACATGAGACTTTTTGTTCCTATTGTCTCTTCTCCGTTTCCTGAGCTATAGTACAATCATTATGATGATTTGTGATTGTTCTACGTCAGAAAATGCTCCTTCTTCCTTGAGCGATTGTGCTACTATGTAACATAGTGACCAATAGTCATTTTAATGCCATTTAGCGTTGTCGACAACCCAAGTTGCTGCCAAGAAAGAAGTTGTAGATTTGATTGTTTTGCCTGCTGATCAAACATAAGTAGTAGCAATAAACCAATTTCATGAATTAGACTAATTACATTCATTACAACGACAATTTTTATACAATTTAAAATGCTCAAAGTTTTCCTTTCAAATATTTCATCCAGCCTTTCAATTGCAAAACCATCCTTTCTACAAACCACCAGTCTTGTCTATACTGAAATACATATTTCATGCAATTTTTCTCTTCACAAAGCCTTGGGTGGGCTTTAAATTTCAATCCTAATTTATCATTCACGGCACATTGGTGTCAAATGTCACAAAAATGACACTTGTAAATTCTCTGGGATAGCATGTCGGAAAATGCTTTATAATAATTAAAGAGAAAAGCCCATTTGGGCTAGACTACCTAAGGCTACAATGATCGTCTGGCTCTTGTTCAGAGCTGTCAGGTTAGCACGAGCGCTATTAATTCATATCCCAGAATCCTTTTATCATAAAGCTGCAGATTCCTTTCTGTGTAGTTTGGCAGCGATACTGCATTGCTTTTATGTTTCTTGTAAATGCTGTACAAGACTTTGTATATGTCTTAAAAATAAGTGCCAGCAATGTGTAACTATATAAATATGGCTGTCCTGATGTCATAAATCTTAGAAAATAGCTTGAACGTGGCTTGTGGCAGAAATAATCATATTGTATCCATATACTGCTGATATTATTTATGATCATGGATTATTATATTTTAACATATTTGAGTAATACAGAGTGTTTTCTTAGTCAATACCATATGTTTCAATGGCTGTGCTTATTTGCTTACACACTATGGCAAATCCATTCCTAGATATAATTTTTTTTAAAAGTATGAATATTATCATTTTTATTATATTACATAGCGAATGAAAATTAGCATTAGAGGTTCTCTTGCTCTTAAACATTATTTTGAAGTGAAGGTTAACCTTTATCTCTCCTCTCATGTGTCATTGTATGTCAGTTCCTGGACTCCCACTAGAAGGGACACTTTGCTCACATAATAGTCCCATCAATTTCAGTGGAAGTGCCATCAACATAGCTCAGAGATATGGAAATCTCTGAGTAGTGCTGATGTGATATGTAGATCAGTAGAGTGCAGTGCCTGCTTTTTTCCATGATATTTGGGTCTCAGCTCAAGGGTCTCCTACTGATCCCATCGACTGACATGTCTCAAGGACATTTTAGTGGCTAGATAAAGGCATACTTTCAGTTTAATTCTAATATGAAGCTTCATTATATATTTTTGAGTGATACAACAAGCTAGATACAGTATGGACAAAAAGTTCTGTATTTTAACCATTTCTTTTTATATCTTCTTGTAATGGCAGGTTCATGAGAGGTGACTACCACATTGAAGTCTGTATCAATGACTACCTAGATGTATTCTGCCCTCATTATGAAGACACCGTGCCTGAAGACAAAACTGAAAGATACGTTTTATTCATGGTGAACTTTGATGGCTACAGCTCCTGTGATCACACATCCAAAGGCTTCAAAAGATGGGAGTGCAATAGACCCCACTCTTCCAATGGACCTCTAAAGTTTTCAGAAAAATTCCAGCTATTCACTCCCTTCTCATTAGGATTTGAATTTCGACCAGGAAGAGAATATTACTATATATGTAAGTACATTTTATTCCATTTTACTTATATTCCCACATGTTCACTCAGTAAAGTCATGGTGTTATATGGTTTCCACTTCCAGGAAAGACCTTAGTTTTTGTCACCAAAATTACAGAATGGGCTTTGGACCAGGTAAACTGCCATGCCAATTGTGCTCCCTTTAGAAATGACATGGTTTATTACCTTCTCATGTTTTCCTCAAAGACTCATTTATTACATTTAAGAGGCTGTTTGGTATAGAAATCTCAATTATCTATTAAAATACCCTACTAGTGAAAGGGAAGTTAATAGAAGGGGTCTCTATTTTAGGACTATTATTTAGGAAGGAGAGAAACTATACAGAATATTTCATGCTTTGGAGGACTAAACACATACAGAATAAAACATAAACCATTTAGGTAATGTGCAATGCTTGACTGGAGCACTAGGTGGCACTGCAGTCAATCTGAACACTGCAGCAGAGGCCTTCTGCAGATTACAGCTGAAGGGCATAACACTCTTTGGACTGATATACGACCACATTTTAATTATTTCTCTGCTATATGTATATTTTTATTTTACCCTCAATATAATGCTTGTAAAAAACGTGGTCCCACTCCCTCCCTTCTTTAGTAGTCACATTTGTACATACTGTAGCACACAGCCTAGCTGCTGAAAGTATTTAATGCTTTCAGATTCCTTAATACAGGAGCATTTTAGCATCTGCAGGGAACTTCAACATTTCTACAGGATTGTATGGTGATCTAAGTTCAGGTCTGTAGAAATGTAGAAGATTTGGATAAAATACGCAAAAAACAACCGTAAAATGGGTGTGTGTGTCTGAAAGCAACCTGAAACTGTTATGTAAGACAAAAGATGTCTCACTTCCTTCCTGGTGCTGGTGTCAGCTGCAGTGCTCTGAAACCATGCATGGATTCCACAGCCAAAATCAAAGACCAGCAACATTCTACTATATAAAACATTTTTAAAACATGCAAATAGCAATACAAGTGAAAGAAACATGGTAATCACTCCTCTTATATGTTTCGCTCCCTTTTTGGTATCACTTTGAGGACCTGTCACCTTTCATGACATCTTTAAGTAACTACTTGCATTCCCTATCTAATAACAATTCTGGAGTATCTATTCTTATCACTCTGTGTTGTGCCATTCCTTTATTATTCCAGTTTTGAACAAATTAACAGCAGTCTGCAGTAACGGTCCTTCTGGGTGTTACTAGTTCATAGCGTGTACCTGCTCAGTCTGAAACTATCCAATCAGAGTGCTGCCAGTGTCAGAGTGTGCAGGGACCCCCCCCTTCCCCCCACTGGTAATACAGAGATAGACCTTTACTGCAGACTGCTGGCAGTTGAAGAGGACCTTTCATCAGTTTTAACATAGGCTAATTATGGTATTACCTTGTAGGGCATCCCCCACTGATGCCATGGATTTTTTTTTTTTTTCAAAAGACCTAACCACCCCCCCCTTCCCCCGTTCATCCGCTTTTGCCCCCCCTTTGATTTGGTGCCTTGTATTGTAATGAGCAGTATCATCGCAATGGGGCGGAGATGCAGTCTTCTGCTGTGGGCGTCTCCTTCTCTGTGTGGGCGTCAGCCAGGGAGAAGGAGCTCAAGTTCTCGCGAGATTCCTTCTCCCTGGCTGTGAGCGGTCCGCTCTGATTGGATCGCGCTCACAGCCAGGGAGAAGGAGACGCCCACAGCAGAAGACTGCATCTCGCCCCATTGCGACGATACTGATATTAGAATACAAGGCGCCAAATCAACGGGCGGCCTTTGAAAGAAAAAAAAGAAAACATCCATGCCATAATACCATAATTAGCCTATGTTAAAACTGATGAAAGGTCCTTTTTAATTCATAAATATCTAGTTAAAATAATAGAGGAATGTCACAACACAAAGGGGCACAGAGTTTTAGATGCCAGTCTTAATAAAGCCATAAACTGGCAGTGGATCCACCGAAGTTATGAAGAGGCGCTGGCCTTTCGATAAGTTTGTCGCATCCAGCACCAGTTCTAAATGTAAGACAGCTTTCTGAATGGTCTTACATTTAGACCTTTTTCTATGCCTAAAACAGGAGTGGAAAATGGTGAATGAGACAGGACTGTCCCCATCCCTGCCCACGCCCACAATTGTAGACCTGACGTGAGTGGGGTGAAGTCACAGATAGTGGCGCAACTAACTGATGCGCCGCTATGTGGGCCTAAAATACGCCTAATTTAGCATAGTAAATGACCCCCAAAGTTACTACATATTAAAATGCTCCAGAATTGTTATTGCATGTTGAATGCGAGTAGTTACTAAAAGCTACAAGTCAGAAGAGGTGACAGCTCCTCTTTAATTCATGTGAATTTATATTATGCGATATAAAATGCACTGATCTCTTTCAGTAAACAGATTCACCAGTAAGGCCCCTTTCAGACGAGCGAGTTTTCAGCGCGGGTGCAATGCGTGATGCGAACACGTTGCGCCCGCACTGAATCCGGACCCGTTCATTTTAATGGGTCTGCGTACATGAACATTGTTTTTCGTGCATCATTTGTGCGTTGCGTGAAAATAACAGCATGTTCTATATTCAGCGTTTTTCGCGCAGCCCTGGCCCCATAGAAGTGAATGGGGCTGCGTGAAAAACGCATTGCCTCCGCAAGCAAGTGCGGAAGCGATATGTTTTTCACTGATGGTTGCTAAGAGATGTTGTTTGTAAAGCTTCAGTTTTTTTATCACACGCGTGAAAAACGCATCAATGCACATTTTACCCGCACAAAAAAAACTGAACAACTGAATGCAATCGCAGACAAAACTGACTGAACTTGCTTGCGAAACGGTGCAAGTTTTCCTCAACGCAACCTGAACGCATCTGGACCTAATCCGTATCGTTCGTGTGCAAGAGGCCTAATACTGAGCTAGATGGATAGATAGATAGGAGATTGATAGATAGTGTTTTGCAAGCTGGTGTGGACCCACTACGCCACTGACTGGGTATACTCTGGAGTGGCGTAACTAAGCCACTACCTGGTCTTCACTAGAGCTTCTGATGGTGAGGATAGGCTTGGGCCATTAGGGTAGTTGCCAGGGGTACTCCAGAGCAGTCCCCGAGTCAGTGGCAGCTGACCAGGGGGTTAGCGTACTCTGTGCAGGCATTGAGGGGACTTGCGTGGCCAGGAGGTTCGGGGTCTAGACAAGCGGCAATCAACCGAAGTCAGTAAGCGAAGTCAAAGACAGGCGGTAAACAAACAAAGTCCATAAACGAGATCTGAGGTCAGGGCAGGCAGCAAACAGGCAAAGTTCATAAATGAAGCCCAAGGTCAAAGGCAGGCTGCAAACAGGCAAAGTCCAGGAGTTCAATAAGCAACGTCTGGTACACAGCGAAGCAGACAAGGGAGACTCCCTAGGACTTGGAGATAGACAAGCTAAAACCATGAGGTTGCTCAGGCATCTTCCTGTGGTAGGAAGCACCTTTAAATACCTGCTGCAGTCCAGCCATAGGCTGGTGAGACAGACGGCGTGCGTGTATGTGCTGCTTCATAGGTGAAGAGAGACACACCCATGCAAGCTCAAACACCAGTACAGCTCTTCAGCGGGAAGGAAACTCTGGCATGGATCACAGACACCATATTTAAGTTACATGCTGCCCGTGCATGTCAGCACGGCGCGCAGGAGGGAATGAGGGAGCCTGGCGCCCCTGCCCGCGGTTAGGGGCAGCAGCGCCGGCACGGACCGCTGGGCTAACAAATAGATAGATGATAGATATTCTAATAAGCACAACTAGAACAGTATTGTGAGTAACATGCAAAAGCAATTTTAAAGTGTAGAAAGCATTACAGTTTATTTGTCTAACGCTTCAAGTGAAAACTTTTATAGAAAACACATCGTACAGTACTTTTCTGTGGCATATGGTTTTTGTTCTCTACACTTATAAATAGGCCCTTAACTTCTTAAACTGCAGAATAAAATATGGACCATAGAGACACATCTGTATTAACCGGCTGCAGAATCGGTTTACTACTAGAAATTACACAGCTTGTGAGAATGTGATTTCACTACTGTAAATAAAGCATGGATTAAAAGGCCCAGGATGGATGTATAAAAAACATTACAAGCAAATCTCTCAAAATATGGATATTCATGAACACAGACAAAGCACAATATAAAAGGAAATTTTAGCCAGTGAAGCAAAGATTATTTGTGCCTAGTAACTGAAATCATGAACGTTTCAATTTAGTTCTAATTCCATTTTTGATGTTACAGGGTGGTTATTTATTAGTCAACGGAGGTGTTTTACTTAGTTACAAAAGGCTGCATTTTATGTAATTTAACTGCACTATATAAAAGTCTCTTCACTCAAAAGCGGAGTGAAATTAATGTTTAATCAATTTCCTTACCCCTGATATCCTCTTTTAAAGATCCAGGCTGCTATGCAGAAGCATACCCTACATCAGTGATCACATCCATAATGACCTTCAGCTGATCAGGACAAGACATAGATGTAGAAGGTCCCTATGACAACCTTGTTCATGGTTGTCACAGGGACCATAGGAGAGCAGAGCTAATATGAGAGGGGTTGGATCTTCAAAAGAAAGAACAGAACATGTTTTTTACATTAGCAGTACAGTAAAAGGGCTTTTATATACGTACTATGCGTATTATAATCAGAGGTGTAGTATAATTACTTGAATTACACATCACAAATAACAATTTATGTTTTCTAACTTGACATAGGTGCCAACCACCATGCAAGACTACTGACAGCTCTAGGTAGAGTTTGGGGAGAGCCATACAAACATACCTTTGAAGAGCTTTTATTAGTAGTGAGAATATGAAGTTTCATTCTCCAAAATTCTGCTCCTGCAAGTGTCCTGGGTGGTATTAAACTGTGAAGTGCTCTCAGCCCCTCCCCTCTGCTGTGAGTATCAGCTGTAGCATCCAATCAGGAGAGTAATATAGCTGTCACTCCGAGCAAAGGGGAGGGGCTGTGAAGCTGCTCAATGCAGAGAGCAGTTCACAGTGAAGCCCTGTCCTGAGCACTGACAGCATCTGGGAGAATAAAACTTCATGTTCTCACTACACCTGATGAGAAAAGTTCCACAAAAGGTATGTTTGTCCTGCTCTTCCCAGCATCTATCTAGTGCAGTCAACAGTTTAGCATAATCAAAACTGCCGACAGACTCCTTTTAACAATATCATGCATACTATAAAATATTGAAATGGGCCATAGATTTGGTAACCCAAGATTCACCTAGCTAATTGCGCATCAGAATAGTTTAAGGAAATATTTACATGAGGCAGAGTCATTGTGGGGATATCTGATGAAACATATTTTCAGTTGCAGAAAATTCAACCACAAATCTTTGTGTGAGAAGTGTGAACATAACCTGAATGACACTATTTCCCATAGAAAATGAAGGGAAATGGGTAAAAATGGTTACCAAAGTTTCAGTGACAAAATGGAAGTAAATTAGCATAGTTTAAAGAAGCACTGTGTTATTTTTATTGTTGCTTCCATTTTAACACTACATAAGACATGTAGAAGAGCAAAGAATGAGCTTTCCAGACACTCTATTGTACAATTAGAAGCTCTGGTTCCAGTTCCCGTTTTCTCATGTGACCCTGACTTGACTAGCTGATTCACATAACAATTTTAATGTGGACTGGAAGTCAGTCACTCAATTCATTCTGATGAGACTGGCATTGATCCTCTTATAGGAATGCATAGAAAGATAAAAAATTAAGTTAACTTACTGATTGAGTTATTCAACACAGTCACAAGATGCACCACTTGATCACAGTGGTGCATGATGTCTGATGGACTTCCTGTACCTTACCTGAAATTAGACACTTTTCGCATTTCAAGCCAACTTTTAGTTGGCTTACCTTAGACCATTATTTTGGCACATATTTCAACTTGACAAAACCATTCCCCCTTTTCTAGTCACTTTTGAAAAGTATCTAGCAAGGTGAAACCATCTATATTTTTTGGTGCAAATCAATCATAAAATTGTCTAAACTACAGGTGTAACGTACACCAGAAATCTGGTGCAAGGAACTTAGGAAATGTTGGCCAATTGATACCAAAAGTGTAGGAAATTTATGTTGGATGGTTGACGGTATTGTAGTAGTGCTGATCTTTTTTTCCCTCTGGTAATGTATTTAGTTTGGAAAGCTTTGTATATTGTAATTTATTCTCGTGCTATTGCTCAATTTAAAAAATGAGCTTTCACTGGACTCAAACATGAACTCCGCTCCCAGTTCCACAGGAGAAATCATACTTTGTTTTCCAGTGACACATAGACCATGTTCTTATTGTACAATGGTAATGTTTAGGAACTGTATCTACAGTTTGCGGGATACAAACTTACTCTAGCTTAGTTCTTAGCCTCTAATTTTGACCTGCAGAATCAGTCGTGATCAGCGCCTTCTGAGTGATAACATGCTTCTCATTACAAAGCAGGAGGTCTTTTCATCTGCTTGTCTGACATGACACTTATGACCCAGAGTTTTATACAGTCCAAGGACAGGAGTTCACTTGTCATTCCTGCCGCATGTATGTGAGACATGGTGAAAAGGTTAACTGAATAGACAATTTAAACATCAGGTCAAGTTACAGGGTGGCTGAACTAGCATTCTTAAGTTTTACTTTTCAACTTACGTCTCTAGGGGGTTATCAGTGCCCAAAAGCACTGTCACACCACATATGCTTGTGTTTGCAGTACTAGTTAACATTTATAGATGAATTAATTACTGTGCTACAGCACAATCCAACTTTCTATGTGCTATGGAAAAGCTCCATATGTACAGTCGTGGCCAAAAGTTTTGAGAATTACATAAATATTGGAAATTGGAAAAGTTGCTGCTTAAGTTTTTATAATAGCAATTTGCATATACTCCAGAATGTTATGAAGAGTGATCAGATGAATTGCATAGTCCTTCTTTGCCATGAAAATTAACTTAATCCCAAAAAAAAACTTTCCACTGCATTTCATTGCTGTCGTTAAAGGACCTGCTGAGATCATTTCAGTAATCGTCTTGTTAACTCAGGTGAGAATGTTGACGAGCACAAGGCTGGAGATCATTATGTCAGGCTGATTGGGTTAAAATGGCAGACTTGACATGTTAAAAGGAGGGTGATGCTTGAAATCATTGTTAACCATGGTGACCTGCAAAGAAACGCGTGCAGCCATCATTGCGTTGCATAAAAATGGCTTCACAGGCAAGGATATTGTGGCTACTAAGATTGCACCTCAATCAACAATTTATAGGATCATCAAGAACTTCAAGGAAAGAGGTTCAATTCTTGTTAAGAAGGCTTCAGGGCGTCCAAGAAAGTCCAGCAAGCGCCAGGATAGTGTCACGGCTGAGGATGGGGAAAACCCTCAGCCGTGTGATGACTGAAGATGTTGGTCGCTGCTAGGCCAGGACAGGAATCAGGGAGCAGGTCACCTCCTATTACGTCCCAAATTCTGACCCTGACTCCTAGCTGTATGAGCCGACCCTGATGGTAGGAGGGCTCATACTCCGGAACCTTGGGGTCCCTACTAGCCCTCAGGGTGGCCCTGAACTAGGAGCAGGGTAAGACGACCTGTTCCTCCTAGACACGGACGAACAGGAGTCTCACTGGCCAAGCTGCAAAGAAAGGGGGACATAAACAACTTATGGCAATGGAGGGTAAATGCAACTAGTGACACCACCTACCTGCCACAGACACACAGCCTGGAACCCATGTACAAGTGCTGCTGTCCACAACAATACTAATGGACACAGCACACACAACACATCACACAGGAACCCAGGAAACCATAGCTGCAATAAACACAGAGACCAAAGAAACATCTTCATAACATCAGACATAAACTTATGACCACAAGGGTGGCCCTCACTGGCAGATGGTATATAACCATGAGGATGACTCCAACTAACCATGGCTGAAGTACCCCTCAGACTTCTGGCTTCCAACAGGAGCTAAATAGCCCCAAGTGGTCACACCCACACACACACCCAGTGTTCACACACTAAGAAGGGAGTTAACCTTTCCTACACCAGGCAAGGGAAAAGCCACATAAAGGGGAAGTGTACAATAAACAATTACACTGCAGCTGTTACCGCAGGCAACAACATGCGTGGCAACCATGTCCTGGGAGTCAGCCAGAAGGCCGAGACACTGCCACCACATGTACACAATACCACACGTTGCCACAGGCAGCCACAAGTGAAGGGAAGTATCACAGTGCACACATACACATCCTCGTGCACAAACAAACCCGGAAAGTGCACACATAAAAAGAGAGGTTGCCAGGTGAAACCGCATACACTTGACAGCAAGCTGCCTAGCAGCAGCTCAGGCTGCTATGCTGCCAAATACAAACATGTTGCCAGCGGCAACCACACGTGAGGCAACATAAAAGCAGCCCTTACCATGTGGTTGACAACAAAACCAAAACCGCAGGCAACTGCATGCGGATAAGGAGTCACGACCATAACCATGGTTGTGACAGTCTCCTAAAGAGGATTCAGCTGCGGGATCGGAGTGCCACTAGTGCAGAGCTTGCTCAAGAATGGCAGCAGGCAGGTGTGAGCGCATCTGCACGCACAGTGAGGCGAAGACTTTTGGAAGATGGCCTGATGTCAAGAAGGGCAGCAAAGAAGCCACTTTTCTCCAAAAAAAACATCAGGGACAGATTGATCTTCTGCAGAAAGTATGGTGAATGGACTGCTGAGGACTGGGGCAAAGTCATATTCTCTGATGAAGCCTCTTTCCGATTGTTTGGGGCATCTGGAAAAAGGCTTGTCCGGAGAAGAAAAGGTGAGCGCTACCATCAGTCCTGTGTCATGCCAACAGTAAAGCATCATGAGACCATTCATGTGTGGGGTTGCTTCTCATCCAAAGGGTCCATGGCCTGGAAACTCCCCAGATCTTAATCCCATTGAGAACTTGTGGTCAATCCTCAAGAGGCGGGTGGACAAACAAAAACCCACTAATTTTGACAAACTGCAAGAAGTGATTATGAAAGAATGGGTTGCTATCAGTCAGGAATTGGCCCAGAAGTTGATTGAGAACATTCCCAGTCGAATTGCAGAGGTCCTGAAAAAGAAGGGCCAACACTGCAAATACTGACTCTTTGCATAAATGTCATGTAATTGTCGATAAAAGTCTTTGAAACGTATGAAGTGCGTGTAATTATATTTCAGGTGATGTTATTTAAAATTTTCCATGCTGATATCTATATTTCTTTTTAAAAAATCCTAAAATCCTGCAGTTTTCACACTGGCCATTAAAGGGAACATGTCACCTGGATTTTGTGTATAGAGCTGAGGACATGGGTTGCTAGATGGCCGCTAGTACATCCGCAATACCCAGACCCCATAGCTGTGTGTGCTTTTATTGTGTAAAAAAAACAATTTGATACATATGCAAATTAACCTGAGATGAGTCAGAGCTTGAAAATATGACTCTTCTCACACAAGTAAGATATGACTCTTTTATGTTAATTTGCATAAAAGGTGGGAAGTACAAAAATGAATAATACTTATTGAATTCGTCTGCAAATTAAATTAAAAGTGTAATTTATATGTTTAGGGTAACACAATGAATATTTAGAAATGCTCAGTGAGGGTAGCACAGTAGAGGTGACAGGTTCCCTTTAAGCTTCTTGGTCTGTACAGATCACCTTTCATCATTATCCATCATAGACAGGATTACAATGACGGACATCACCTTTATATATAGATAACACAAGATCCACTATTCACAAGTGATTGTCTGCATAGTAGATCACACAGCATGTCTAGAAAACTCTTCCAGAGGAGTCTGAGTCCACTCCAGACTTTTGTGTCTATGGCCCATGGTGGCTGCTGTAAAGCCTATCTCTGAAGTGCTGATAACAACAGCTTAGAAAAGATGGCTGCCCCCACAGCCATGTTCAAAATTAAATAGAAATTATGCAATTATGCAATATAAACAGATTTGAAAAAATATGTGTCTCACTAATTGGTTCTACTTAGCAGAAAACTATGGTGTACATTATCAATTTAAGACGATGCAAGTGGAAGGGAAAAAAGAGCCCAAACTTTCACTCTATCTACTTCATCAAACTGACTGTTTGGTAGAGCTTCCTCAAACGTAAAGGACACTTTAAGGTGATTCATCCTGGGAAAACATATACTGGCATCTTGCATAGCCAATATATTTTGATAATTCTATTCCATCACCTTCTTTTGTCCATATGATAAGAGTCGATTTTACCATCATTGACAAAATTTAATTTATACAATAAGACTGAGGAAAGAAACAATCTAGAAACATATTTGAACTTATAATAACGCCAGTCATAACTTATTCTTGGTGTGGGAAAAGAATTGGCAACTTTGCATATGGTTTCATTTAGCTCATAAAATCCCCTTGTGGTCTTCCAGATGGAGTTATACTTTCCTTTTAGATTGCCACCTGCATTAGTAGCATGTTGTCTGTTTCCTTTGGTAGCAGACATTAACATCATTAGGCAAAATATTATTACTGTTTTGAAGCCTTTATTTTCCACTCCAAAATCTCCATATTGTCATCATACAATAAATGAATTCTAGTGGGAACCAGTATCTGCAGATGCTTCCAAGCCAGGCAGCTATGGCTCAATGCTTCATTAAGCTGTAATGTCCACTGCTTGCCTAATATGATCTATCTATAAACCAAAGGGCGCTTTGACAGCACACGAATAATAGGAATGAATTTTGTTATGAGAATACAGTCAAGAACCCAAATCACATAATTATATATGTGACTAACTTTGTTGATTATATAATATGTGGTTTAGATAATAAAGTACTTTACAACATTCAACAATAAAATATGGGCCTAGCTTTTAATTTTTATTTATTTCTTACTATGCTTATTGCAAAACTAGTATACTGTACATATGGCTTATATGCTAGATCATTGAAGGGTTGTCCCTTTAGAGACAGTATGTATGGACAATAAAGGGGAGGAGTATTCCTATGTTAGTTAAAGTGGAGAGTTTTTAGATAGCCCACTGAACTGTATCTTACCCTGCAATATAAGCTGATCACTGGTTGTTTAAAGAGAGTCTGTCAGCACTTTTGACCTTGCTAAACTGCTAACGGTGCTAGGTAGGGGCTTGGGACAGCAGTATCAACATACCTTTTTTGGAGCTTTTCTAATCAGGAGTACTGAGACTTTGAAGTTTTATTCTGCCAAATTCTGATCTTTCAAGTGCCCAGGGCAGGGCCTCACCATGAAGTGGTGTCTGCATTGACCTGATTCATAGCCCCTCCTCTCTGCTCTGAGAGACAGCTTAAGCATCCAACCAGGAGACCACTAGAGCTGTCACTCAGATCAGGGAGGAGGGGCTGTGAAGCAGATCAATGCAGAGGGAACTTAAAAGTAAGGCCTCACCTTGGGCATTTGAGAGAATAAAGTTTGGTAGAATAAAAGTTCATATTCTCACTACTCCTCATAACTAAATCTCCACAAAAGGTATGTTTCTCCTGCTACAAACACTTTTTTTTCTTTTCTTTTTTTTTTTTTCTTTTTTTCATGGTGGTGAATTCATTCTTTCTTTATTATCTGTATATTACTTATAGGTACAAATAAAGTAGTCAGTCAATCAAGAAGAGAAGTTAAATATTAATAAAGGGGTAGAAGATATAGGAATCACTTGCAAAGGCCAATACATAGCAATACAATACCATACAAACACCATAAAGAGTAAACATGATGGATCAATACCTACAACTACCTGCAAGAACCTGGCTGAAAATCCCTTTTTCAACTTTTTACATGCTCCATTTTAAATATTACATTTATTAGTTTCTTTAAAGCATTTCCATTGATACATCAAAAAGAGTGCAAGAGTATTTTCAATATTAATGGCATTTTATAGGTTTCCAAGTGTCTACAACTGATCCAGCTGGTCATATTACACTGTTCTCTTTCTTTCAAAGTTCATGTTTTCCCTCAGAAGGGCTTCATAGTTCCATTTTGCTACAGCCACTTTTACAGAGTCTCTGCTTCTGCCCCACATATGAATGCCGAGGTCAGCTCTAGGACCCCCAGGCAATTGCCTAATGTTGGTTGAGAGTAACATCCCGGAATTAAGACAGTTAACACTTCCCAGCACCTTAATTAGCCGTAATAAATCTCCTGCCGAAGAATGCAGTTCAGGGACAACTGCCTCAATCTCCTTCATCACCAGTGACAGGCTAGAGTCTTGTTGGTGGTCGTCAGTCTCCTTGCACAAAGAGGAAAACTCTTTGGCTGACAGGGAAGCGCTTTTAAAAAAGCCCTCTAAGTCCTGCTTCATTGTCAAAAAGTCCATAGCTCCATCTGTCATATATTGCATACATTTGGACGCAACTTCCTTCCAATTCATGACAATGTTTCTTCGATGCTGGGCAATTACTTTATAGAAGTAGTGGAGGGAAAGATCCTGGGTGAAATCTTGCTTCTGGCACTTCATAGGTTGGAATTGCATCCAAAATTGTCTGCATTTGTCCAAGTAACCTTTCAAAGACTGTCCGAGGGGCAGTAAGCATTTCCTTATGTCCTCTGCCAACTTATGGCTCTCCAACCAAGCTTTCTGGTAAAGCCCTTCTGAACGGTAAACTTCACCAACCAGGAAATCAATCTGTTCTAGAAGAGAATTTTCACTTCCGCTGAGGAAACACTCTTTTATGCTAGAAGAGATGAACTCTGCCTGTTCCTGGCCACATTTTTCATCCGGACTCATGTTGCGTTGCCTAGTGATCGAGAGCTGGCCAAGCAAATGGGCAATGATGGTGATAGATTGGTTAATCTGTTTCTTGGACTTTTTCAGCATTGATGTAATGTCACTTTCACAGCCATGTAGGAGAAATGCCACGCTGCCCCCCAGCTTCTTCACTTCAGCAATTAAGTCCTGTTTGGGGTACGCTGCCTGGGTGTCTGGAGCACCGAGTAAGCCATCAATCAGTCATACAGAAACGCTCATGTGGTTAAAAGCAGATGAGATGGTTATCAGATGTCGCTGGATGCTCACGTCACCAAGTTCATGTTGTTCATACGCTTGTATAACATCATTGCTTGATGATAAGATTTCATAAAGGTCAGTGAGCAGTTGAAGAACCAAGTCTTGAGAATGGTCATCCTTGCCTAATAATTCAACCTTTAGATGTTACTAGCTGCTTGCAGACTGCAGAGAAAATGGTACTCGGGACAAAGATATCGGTGTGCACTTTTCCAATAAGTAAACTTCTTCCTCTATAAAAAATTTAAATAAATACATATATCAAATATAGACCCAAGTGTGAACTGATTCCAGAAAAGTAAAATTGGTGATTTTCAAGAGGTAGATCCCTGCCCAGCTCCAAGACACAACACAGTGTTGATCATAATTTCCATGGCTGAATGTCAACAATCAGATGAGCAGGACAGGACCCATTTATATGTCAGTTCTGTACTGTGTACTTAACCACCTCAGCCCCCAGTGCTTAAACACCCTGAAAGACCAGGCCACTTTTTACACTTCTGACCTACACTACTTTCACCGTTTATTGCTCGGTCATGCAACTTACCACCCAAATCAATTTTACCTCCTTTTCTTCTCACTAATAGAGCTTTTATTTGGTGGTATTTCATTGCTGCTGACATTTTTACTTTTTTTGTTATTAATAGAAATTTAACGATTTTTTTGCAAAAAAATGACATTTTTCACTTTCAGTTGTAAAATTTTGCAAAAAAAACGACATCCATATATAAATTTTGCTATAAATTTATTGTTCTACATGTCTTTGATAAAAAAAAAAATGTTTAGGTAAAAAAAAAAATGGTTTGGGTAAAAGTTATAGCGTTTACAAACTATGGAACAAAAATGTGAATTTCCGCTTTTTGAAGCAGCTCTGACTTTCTGAGCACCTGTCATGTTTCCTGAGGTTCTACAATGGCCAGACAGTACAAACACCCCACAAATGACCCCATTTCGGAAAGTACACACCCTAAGGTATTCGCTGATGGGCATAGTGAGTTCATAGAACTTTTTATTTTTTGTCACAAGTTAGCGGAAAATGATGATTTTTTTTTTTTTTTTTCTTACAAAGTCTCATATTCCACTAACTTGTGACAAAAAATAAAAAGTTCTATGAACTCATAATGCCCATCACGAAATACCTTGGGGTCTCTTCTTTCCAAAATGGGGTCACTTGTGGGGTAGTTATACTGCCCTGGCATTCTAGGGGCCCAAATGTGTGGTAAGGAGTTTGAAATCAAATTCTGTAAAAACTGACCAGTGAAATCCGAAAGGTGCTCTTTGTAATATGGGCCCCTTTGCCCACCTAGGCTGCAAAAAAGTGTCACACATCTGGTATCTCCGTACTCAGGAGAAGTTGGGGAATGTGTTTTGGGGTGTCATTTTACATATACCCATGCTGGGTGAGAGAAATATTTTGGCAAAAGACAACTTTTCCCATTTTTTTATACAAAGTTGGCATTTGACCAAGATATTTATCTCACCCAGCATGGGTATATGTAAAAAGACACCCCAAAACACATTCCTCAACTTCTCCTGAATACAGAGATACCACATGTGTGGCACTTTTTTGCAGCCTAGGTGGGCAAAGGGGCCCATATTCCAAAGAGCACCTTTCGGATTTCACTGGTCAGTTTTTACAGAATTTGATTTCAAACTCCTTACCACACATTTGGGCCCCTAGAATGCCAGGGCAGTATAACTACCCCACAAGTGACCCCATTTTGGAAAGAAGAGACCCCAAGGTATTCGCTGATGGGCATAGTGAGTTCATGGAAGTTTTTATTTTTTGTCACAAGTTAGTGGAATATGAGACTTTGTATGAAAAAAAAATCATCATTTTCCACTAACTTGTGACAAAAAATAAAAAATTCTAGGAACTCGCCATGCCCCTCACGGAATACCTTGGGGTGTCTTCTTTCCAAAATGGGGTCACTTGTGGGGTAGTTATACTGCCCTGGCATTCTAGGGGCCCAAATGTGTGGTAAGGAGTTTGAAATCAAATTCTGTAAAAACTGACCAGTGAAATCCGAAAGGTGCTCTTTGGAATATGGGCCCCTTTGCCCACCTAGGCTGCAAAAAGTGTCACACATCTGGTATCTCTGTATTCAGGAGAAGTTGAGGAATGTGTTTTGGGGTGTCTTTTTACATATACCCATGCTGGGTGAGATAAATATCTTGGTCAAATGCCAACTTTGTATAAAAAAATGGGAAAAGTTGTCTTTTGCCAAGATATTTCTCTCACCCAGCATGGGTATATGTAAAATGACACCCCAAAACACATTCCCCAACTTCTCCTAAATACGGAGATACCAGATGTGTGACACTTTTTTGCAGCCTAGGTGGGCAAAGGGGCCCATATTACAAAGAGCACCTTTCGACTAGTTCGCGCGGTGCCACAGGCGCAAATCCGTTCTAGAAACAAATGCCTAAAGAGGGCCACACTTGTGTAAAAATTGTCCACATAAAGATGGTACCCCTTGCCGAATAAGGGTGACACCAAGTCCCAGACTGTCTTCCCACTGCTCCCCAGGTAGTCAGGGCAACCGACCGGCTCCAGGGTCTGATCTTTTCCCTCATAGATCCGAAATTTGTGGGTATAGCCTGTGGCCCTTTCACAGAGCTTATACAATTTGACCCCATACCGGGCACGCTTGCTTGGGATGTATTGTTTGAAGCCAAGGCGCCCGGTAAAATGTATTAGGGACTCGTCTACGCAGATGTTTTGCTCGGGGGTATACAAATCTGCAAATTTCTGGTTGAAATGGTCTATGAGGGGCCGAATTTTGTGGAGCCGGTCAAAAGCTGGGTGGCCTCTGGGACGGGAGGTGGTGTTGTCGCTAAAATGCAGGAAACGGAGGATGGCCTCAAATCGTGCCCTGGACATAGCAGCAGAGAACATGGGCATGTGATGAATCGGGTTCGTGGACCAATATGACCGCAATTCATGCTTTTTTGTCAGGCCCATGTTGAGGAGAAGGCCCAAAAAAAATTTTAGTTCGGAAACTTGGACTGGTTTCCACCGGAAAGGCTGGACATAAAAGCTTCCCGGGTTGGCGGATATAAATTGTGTGGCATACCGGTTTGTCTCTGCCACGACTAAGTCCAAGAGCTCCGCAGTCAAGAACAGCTCAAAAAATCCCAGGGCCGAACCGATTTGAGCCGTCTCAACCCGAACTCCAGACTGGGCGGTGAAAGGGGGAACTACAGGTGCGGCTGAAGTTGGTGACTGCCAATCAGGGTTTGCCAGCACCTCAGGGATTCTAGGGGCTCTACGGGCCTGTCTGTGCGGTGGCTGCGACGGGGTAACTACTGCACGTGCCACCGTACCAGCTTCAACTGCCCTTCTGGTGCTCGCCACGTCACCATGTTGTACGGCAGTGCTGGTACTAGGTCCAGGGAGGGCTGCGCTGCTGGTGTATGCCTCACCACGTGATCCGGCAGCGACAGCCCCACTCTGCTGCTCTTGAAGCGGATCCTGCATAACCTGTGGTCTAGCGACACGGGGCCGGGTACGCCTGGTGCTGCCAGGGACCTCAACCTCCTCGTCCGAACTTTGGGTCAGAGAGCCACTGCTTTCTACAGGTTCATATTCTGACCCGCTAGATTCGTCAGATGAGGGTTCCCACTCCTCATCCGACTGGGTCAGAATCCTGTAGGCCTCTTCAGAAGAATACCCCCTGTTTGACATTTTGGACTACTAAATTTAGGGGTATTCCCTGAGACTACCCAAGAAAAAAAGCAAGCCTGTCTTACAAAGGGGAGGCTAGCGAAGTACCGGAGGCCGCTGCGGTTGATAAAAAATATCAAAACTGATTTTTTTTATCGCCGCAGTGCGTGTAAAATAAATGTGCAGTGATAAAAAAAATATATATTTTTTGTCACTGCGGTGGGGCGGGCGTGGGTGAACGCACGTGTGGGCAACCGATCAGGCCTGATCGGGCAAACACTGCGTTTTGGGTGGAGGGTGAGCTAAGGTGACACTAATACTATTATAGATCTGACCGTGATCAGTTTTGATCACTTACAGATACTATAAAAGTACAAATGCTGATTAGCGATACGCTAAACAGCGAATAAGTGACTGCGGTGCGGTGGGGTGGGCGCTAACTCACGCTAAACTACCTAACCAAGGGGCCTAAACTATCCCTAAAACCTAACAGCCAATACTAGTGAAAAAAAAAAAGTGACAGTTTACACTGATCACTTTTTTTCCTTTCAATGGTGATTGACAGGGGCGATCAAAGGGGTGATCAAAGGGTTAATTGGGGTGCAGGGGGGTGATCAGGGGCTACAGTGAAGTGTTTGGTGTACTCACAGTTCAGTCTGCTTCTCTGCTGGATCCAACCGACGAAAAGGACCAGCAGAGAAGCCATATAACAGATCATATTTACTAATATGATCTGTTATATGGCTTGTGATTGGATTTTTTGAAAATCGCCAGCCTGCCAGCCAATGATCGTTGCTGGCAGGCTGGTGACGAACTTCTTCTTTAACTTTTGCCGGCCCGCGATGCGCATGCGCGGGCCGGCTTGGAGCGAAATCTCGCGTCTCGCGAGATGACGCGTATATGCGTGATTGTGCGCAGCGCTGCCACCTCCGGAACGTGATCCTGCGTTAGGCGGTCCGGAGGTGGTTAATGGGGTTGTCCCACAATATTTATTTATTTTTTAAAACACTTTATTTAAGGTCTGACAATAACAATTATATAAACCATATCATTATTAACATTTATCAGCATTTATTTATTTATTTTTTAAAGCCCCCAAACCCTTCCCCCCCCCCCTGCGATGCGTCTCCCTTCACCACCACCCCTCGGTCTCAAGACCGAGGGGTAGTGGTGACGGGTAGTCTCCCCAGATTCCAATCCATTTTTTTCTCAGTATTTCTCTGCTTATACAAAATATATTCATATCTCTTAGTAGTATTCACCAGATTTAACCATGTGTTCATAGTGAGACTGTTTAGCGAAAACCAGGAACGTGCTATCAAAAGTCTTGCCAAAAATATTATCTTAAATAAAAGATTTTTTTATATTGCTGACAGCTCACCTTGGCTAGCTCACCCAGTACCCAACATTCAGCGGAGAAAAGGATCCGCACCTTCAATTTTCCCTCAATATATTTTTGAATAGCCCCCCAGTATTGTTTCAACTCTGCACAGGACCAGAACATATGCAAATAATCCGCTTCAGGAGCATCGCACCTAGGACCGTTGGAATCATTCCTAATCCCACATCTACTAAGCCAAAGAGGTGTAACATAAAGTCTATGTAGAATATTAAACTGCACCAAAACGTGATTAAAATTACGTGAAACCAATTTAAAATTTAAAATTACATTCTCCTGTTCATCCAAATGGATTGGACATTCATTTTGCAAAGTCCTCTGGCCAGGAGAAGAGGCATCTCCAAATTGTGTTATTAGTAAATTTTTATAAAGGTGAGAAATCTTCATCTTCTTATCCAAATTCCCTATCCACTCATTAAATTGTATTTAAGGGTCTATTTGAAGCCTATTTTTTCCCTTTATACTCAGAATTGCCAATCTTAACTGTAAATACCGAAACCACATTAATTTCGGTTATTTTTCTCTCTGTGATAATTCTGCAAATGAAATAATATCTCCATTACTTACTACCTGTGTCAAATATAAAATATAACTTTTTTGCCAATATTGTTCCTTAACTACAAACACTTTATAGGTGCTAAACTGACCATTTAAACTCCAACAAATAGGACAACCTATATGGCCTTGGTTAAATAGCATTATTGAATGGCCTTTCTGGAAAGGAAGGGGGGCGGAGGTAGCGCTCACATAGGTCACAAAGGTGGTGGAGGACAGGATTTATATGCCCCATGTATTCACCACATAATGTTACCTGAAGGAATAGCTAGAAACTATAATCCAGCCATAAATGGTTAAATGTAGAGTTTTGTTTAAATACTTCATAATGACATTTTGCAATAAATGAAAGAAAGAATGAGGATAGTTGAAAATATCAGAATATAATCCGCAAAGCTCAGTAATCCTGTGCAAAATGCTATGAGGACGTCACCATATTTTAAAAGAACCTTTCACAATGAGCAACCGTGGAAAATAGGTTTTACAGTAAATGAAATTATTAACACAGGGTAAACTTGATTGAATGTATTTTTTCATAAATGTGAATGTGTTCAGCTTGCATAAAATAAATATTTCTGAATTCCGCTAGCTCTGTGAGCCAATTCAATGAAATCAATTTGTGTAATATAATTAGCTTACTTCAGGCCGGTGGGATGAATGGATAGATAAATACTTTACTTATTAGCTGTTCGCATTATTTGGACTAAATAATGGAGCGGTTCTAATGTACATTCTGTTTTAGACTGATAAAAAAGGATTATTTTAATAGAGGAGTGTAATGTTTGAACAGTGCCATAATATCATGAGATATGTATATTTTATATTCAGTAATATTGCCACTAGAGATGAGCGAATTGAATCCCGCAAAGTGGAATTCGATCCGAATTTCAGAATAAATTCGATTCACCTAGAAGCCAAGTTTCCTCGTGCTTCGTGTCAGCGAATCGATTTAACCTGAAATAGTATAAAAAAACAAAAAAATTCCAACTTACCTCCTCCATTTGCTCGCGACGGGCCGCCAGCCTCCATCTTGCTTGAAGATCTCAGCCGGCACGATGACACAATCTCGCGCCGCACAGGATTTCGGCCGAGATCTTCAAGCAAGATGGCGGTGGCCATCCCGTCTCAAGCAAATGGAGCCTGTAAGTTTAATTTTAATTTATTAATTCTTTACTAATTTTACATTCAGATGCCTCGTTCATGTATAAACGTGACATCTGAGGGGTACAATGACTGGGGTGGCGCTATCGCAGCTCCCTGTCATTACACCTGCTATTTGTCCCGAAGCAAATTTCAGCTGAATGGAACTTTTAAGAAATTCCCTCATCTCTAATTGCCACCTACTCCAGTAAATTGTTGATTTACTTTGGAAAGTGCTACACCCAAGGAGATTGCGTGTTGTACCATGGTAGGAAACTAAAACATCATATTAAAACATTCTGAGTAATCAAAGGAAATCCCTTATTAATAAGAAGGAAAATGTGACTCTCTCTTTGAAGAAGCTGACCTGTCCATGAATTACACGAACAGCCTGTTGATTTTAGTGACCACGATTTAATGCTTCATTTCTCCTGTGGTGATCATGCATAAAATTGAGCATTGTCAGTTTCAGCTGAACATCTTACTTTTTTGCAGGACTTCTCTTAAGGTCTTTAAGCGGACAATAACTGACAATGGTCATTCGGCTGAACGATAGTTACTACTAGGGTTGTCCCGATACCACTTTTTTAGGACCGAGTACAAGTACCGATACTTTTTTTCAAGTAGTCACCGATACCGAATACCGATACTTTTTTTAAATGTCATGTGACCGTTTTGGGGGATCTGTGGATCTGTGGATGACGCACTGTCATGTGGGGGATCTGTGGATGGCACTGTTATGGGGGACCTGTGGATGGCACTGTTATGGGGGATCTGTGGATGGCACTGTTATGGGGATCTGTGGATGGCACTGTTATGGGGGATCTGTGGATGGCACTGTTATGGGGGATCTGTGGATGGCGCTGTTATGGGGGATCTGTGGATGGCACTGTTATGGGGGATCTGTGGATGGCACTGTTATGGGGGATCTGTGGATGGCACTGTTATGGGGGATCTGTGGATGGCGCTGTTATGGGGATCTGTGGATGGTGCTGTTATGGGGGATCTGTGGATGGCACTGTTATGGGGATCTGTGGATGGTACTGTTATGGGGGATCTGTGGATGGCACTGTTATGGGGATCTGTGGATGGTACTGCTATGGGGTGGGATATCTGTGGATGGCATTGTTATGGGGTGGGGGGATCTGAGGATGGCATTGTTATTTGGTGGGGGATCTGTGGATGGAACTGTTATGGGGAGGATCTGTGGATGACACTGCTATATGTCATCCACAGATCCCCCTCATAACAGTGTCCCCCAATACACCGGGCCCCGCCGCTCACCGAAGTATTTATAAACGTGAATCCTTATCCTGTTGTTAAGTTGAACTAACGCTGCCCTCTCCCATGTTCCCCTGTATCCCCCTGTATCTCCACAGCACTTACTTAAGCTTCCATAGCAGGCAGAGCGGACGGCACCAGTAACGTCACTCACTGACGTCGCGCGCCTGCTCCGCCTGCTTCACTCATAAAGTGGGCGGAGCAGGCGCTCTACGTCAGTGAGTGACGTTACTGCTGCCGTCTGCTCTGCCTGCTATGGAAGCTTAAGTAAGTGCTGTGGGGATACAGGGGGGACATGGGAACATGGGAGAGGGCAGCGTTAGTTCAACTTAACAACAGGATAAGGATTCACGTTTATAAATACTTCGGTGAGCGGCGGGGCCGGTGTAAGAGTACAGTGACTGCACCGGGCCCCGCCCATAGTTACGCCCATAGTATTCTATTTATGTATCGGGGCGGGGTATCGGCGGCTGAGTACCGCCGAGAAAACTCGGAATCGGTCCCGATACCGATACTAGTATCGGTATCGGGACAACCCTAGTTACTACGATCATTCATCTCCATACAGTTTGCTTGTTTGTCACCATCACATCTCTGTCTGGTGACAGGGCACCATGCTGCCAACAAACCAGTATTTTAAGAAAGATGCGATCACATGATGAATGAGAGTTTGCTAGGTGATAAGTGGTACCTTTGCATGGGGGAATTATTGGAAATGTACGGTACATTTGTATAAATACTCATCCCCAATAATTGTTCTCACCTTTGGTCCATTTAAAATGTTACCTCTTTATGTATGGTATCCATATTTTTGGTTGACATTATTCTATGCAGGAAACCTTAGTTGAGTATTTTAACAAAAAAGCACTAGTCGCAAGCTAATGTAAATTGTTGTTTATTATCTGAGGAAAACAGGCCGTGGAACCTGTTCCAACACAACAAACTTGTAACTCATGTGTTATGCATTCAGTCAGTCAGATGTATTCTACCACTTGTATTGCTGGTGAAGATCGATTAGTAAGATGCAATTCCACCATTTCTTTTTAGTTTCAACAACTTATTTTCAGCCACTTAGAAACAATGGGAACAGCATTCTTTATACATTAAACTGCTAATGCTGTCTGTTGCTGACTTATAACAATTTTGAAAGAAATAGGTTGGGCTGTTATTTTAAATACAGCTCTAACTATGTAATTTTTCAATAAAAGCAATGCACATTTTGAGAACGTTAAAAAAAATTATATGTGACTCCCAACTGGGATTAAGGAGTTTTCCAAAAATATTTCTAGCGTTCTTATTGTAAAATAGCATTAATAAGTATTAGGAAAAAAGGCCTGGATGTTAGGCATTCATTGGGAATTCAAGTTATTTGCACAAAGTCTGTATTCAAACGTGAATCATTTATGACTTCATTAAATGTGCTTCTTAATTTGAAATACATTTGGTAACAAAGAATACTAAACAATGTCATGAATATATTTTCTATATTTCTAATGGCATTACTGATATATGCATAAGATGTTATCATTTCCTTCATGCTGATGATTCAGACCATGAAAGGGTAAGACATTCACTATTGGTTTTACAATGTGAGATATATTCAGTGCAACATGGAAGACTGAGCAAGTGTAAAAAAAAAAAATGCTTTAGACAGGCATGTGGAATAAATTAGTTGTAGACCACTGAGTCAATGCCATCCAAGTGGCCATTTATTTATTCAGCTCACTCTCTTCAAAATACTTTATACTTTACAGTATATACACACATGACACAAGAGAAGTAAACTTCATTTGACATCTATTGTGTATGACAGAAATTACAATATATGACACAAATCACAATATAAGACCATGGTATTGACTACACAATGCCTTTGGAAAGTTTTAAGACTCTTTAAAAAATTTTATATTTTTGATTTGTTGCGGACTTGTGCAAAATCACGTTTCCCCCTCATCAATCTGCCCTTAATACCCCACAATGAGAAAGTGAAAACAGAATTTTAGAAATGTTTGCAAATTTAGAAAAAAAAAAGGAAAACTAAACTTTTGCCTGGACATAAGTATCAAGGCCCTATATTGTAACACTTGAAATTTAGCTCTTGGGGCCTCCCTTTCCCAATTCTTATTTCTCTTGATCATCTTTGAGATGTTTTGACACCTGTGGTAAATTCAGTTGCTTGAACATGATTTAGGAAGACATACCCCTGTATGTCTCACAGCTAACAATGCATATCAAAGCGAAAACCAAACCATGAGGAGGAAAGAACTGACTGTAGAGATCAGAGACATAATTGTATGGAAGCACAGATCTAGAGAAAGGTGCAAAAAAAGTTCTGCTCCACTGAAAGTTCCAAAGAGCACAGTGGCCTCCTCAATTCTTAAATGGAAGACATTTGGAACAGCAAGGACTCCTCCAAAAGTATATAACCTGCTATATTCTGTCCATATGGTACATTGAGAGAAAGAAATACTTCTTTTCAGGCAATTAGAGGAACTTGTCATTTGGGTAAAATTTATTTGGATCTGAATTCAAACCCAATTCTAATCTTAAGATACATGCTCATCTCCACTTTTAAAAATAGAAAACTTAAAAAAGCTAATAAACACAATCCTAAAAAGAGAAAGCAAATGGACCCAATAATCCTCATCTTTGCAAGTTCTGACATGTGCATCTGGGTTAAAAACAAAGTAAGGCTACTTTCACACTCACGTTTTGGGCTCTCACAAGCGGTCCAAAACAGATCAGTTTTGCCCTAATGCATTCTGAATGGAAAATGATACGCTCAGAATGCATCAGTTTGCCTCCGATCAGTCACTATTCCACTCTGGAGGCGGAAACCAAAATGCTGTTTGCAGCGTTATGCTGTCCGCTTGACGAAACTGAGCCAAACAGATCCATCCTGGCAGACAATGTAAGTGTCACGGACGTTCCCGTGGCAGGTACCAGGAGATCGGAGAGACTGGCAACTCGTAGATTAAATTGACAAGTTCACTGTGGATCTTATTGTGTCTGTGTTTTGGTGAATGCCATACCTCTTGCTTCAGGTGTTGCTTGTTGGTAATTTACTTTTCCCATAAGTAGCCGCTTCTTACTCTTGAAGGTGCGGTTTATAGATTTTCTTCCTGCCTTCTTACTAGCTGGTCGGTTGTACTTTGTGGTGCTTCTAGAGTTGCCAGTTCTCTACTTTCAGATAAGTTTTGTCTTTTCTTATTATTTTGTGTTTGTTATATTCCCTGTTGTTTGTATCTGGGCTTGAGACAGAGATGTCCATTCGTCCATCTGGGGAGGAATGGGTTGTCTCTGCTCCTAACCTCATTCCAGGGCCTTATAGGGATATAAGGGCCTATGTATACAGCATATGAATATTCCTACCTTCAAGGTCTATTTATATTGATAGGTATTTAGGGCCCGGATTAGGGTTGTTTTAGGAGGTGACCTGTTCCTTCCCTAGTTTCCAGGCCCAGTTACTGTTCCCCTTCCCCTGTATAGTGTGGAGTTTTTCCCCCACACTGATCGTGACAGTAAGTCAATGGGAACGGATCTGTTTTCTCTGACATAATCTGGCACAATAGAAAATGGATCCGTTCCCCATTGATTTTCAATAGAGTTAATGACGGATCCGTCTTGGCTATGTTACAGATAATACAAACTGATCCGTTCATGATGGATGCATGTGGTTGTTTTATTGTAACGGAAGCGTTTTTGCAGATCCATGACGGATCCACAAAAACGCTAGTGTGAAAGTAGCCTAATACAGTGCAATTATTCCTTCTGTGTTCCTCCTGAATGTGCATCTTTTCTAATGTGATGGTTACACTTTGGTAGATACTTGATGAAGGACACAGTATCTGCACAGTCTACTGTTTGTTTTCCTTTTGCTTGTCTGAGTTCAGTCTATGAAAGTCAAAAGTGATTAAAACTGGTTCAGAGGTTCACGTCAAGCCATGTCTAGCCAGCAGAGGACAACAAATGAGCTTCAGTTTTATATTACCCTTAACTTATTCTAAATGTATTATGGACATGCGTGCAGATGTTATTATTTCACAAGACTCATACATAGGATTACTAGCATGTTAAACTGCACCTGTGGTAGCTTTCCTGAAAAGAATGCTGCTATATGATATGACACGGAGCCTTGTTTTACAATGGAAGTGAAGCGGTATGAATTAGTCTCTGTCACGTTTCTGCATTAAAAAAGGAATTAGTAATCTATATTAATCATAACCGTTTTCCCAAGTTTAATAACAAGCAGAGCGGCTGCCAAAGTACTTTCTGGAAGACATTTTCCTTCAAACTGTCATAGAGAACAAAACAGTTATTATGGGGCTTTAGATAAAGATTAAGGGTTTCAACAATTCATAAGAGAAAAAAAACATTTTACTGTAGTTTCCATCAGCGCGCAGGCCATCACTGTAGGCTTGATTTGTTGTCTGTCTGATAAAATTACACGGCAGACACGAGACAATGTAACTAAAAAAAAAGCGGAGAGGTTAATCAACTAAACCAATAATAGCCAACCCCAAGGTACATAGATTATATCTGGTCTAAGATGTAATATATATTTTTCTATTAATTTTACAAAAAGTCTTTACAGATTATTAGATGCCCAAGATTATCTGCTGATCTGGCTGCTTTAATTTGCACAATGGTCAGGTAACTCTAGATGAGCTATTGAAGGGCTTTTCAAAACTTAGATATGGTTGATATAACCTCAGGATGGGTTATCTATATAGTGAATTGAAGGCTCTATCCACTGTGTGGTTTCTGGGGATGGCATACTGCAGCTGGAATGGAAGATAAACTGCAGTGCCACAGCACAGCCACTACACTGTCACAGATGGTGGAGAGAAATCCGGTGAGTATTTGTTTTTTATTCTAACTTGCTTTGGGAGAAGATAGTATTGTGGCTGTATGTGGAAGGCATTATAACTGCAGGAGCACTATACGTTTTGGGACCACTACATGGGAATATTATAAGTACAGGGGCCACTACAGGGAGTTTCTATAAGTAGTGGAGATATTATAAGTACTGGAGGGACTACAGGGATTTACTATAATAATGAGTGCACTACAGGTGGCATTATACCTACCTACTAGGGCCTCCTTAGGGGGCATTATACCTATTGGGGCACTACAAGGGGACATTATACCTACTGGAGGTATTGTAGGGGCCAATTATAACTACTGGGGAACCATAGGTGTTACTATACTTACTCAGGGTGCTATCGGCAGCATTATACTTACTTGAGACACATAAGGAGCATTAAACTTACTGGGGCAATATACCCACTGGTGATACTACAGGGTGCATTATTACTATTAAGGGCATTACAGGGAGCCATTATAATTACCATCGGCACTATAGGGGGCATTATAGTTACCGAGAAACTGCTGGAGGCATTATAATTCTTGGGGGCATTACATCTACTGGGGGTACGAGATGGGGGTATTAAAACTACTAGGAGCACTATAAGAGGAATTATAACTACTGCGGCACTATAGAAAACCTTATAACTACTGTGGATCTACAAGGGGCATTATAACTACTGGGGGTTATTGTGGGAAATCATTATCATATGGCACAATATGGAAGGCACTACTGCTAGTAGAAACATTCTTGGAGAGCATTATCACTGTAGGGAAACCATTACTAATGAGGGCACTCTGCGAAAGAATTATTACCATTGGTGGGGGGTTTTGGAGCACTTTGGGGACTATCTGTATGGCACTGTTATTTCATAAGTGGGCAAAGTGCTGGGCACATTATTGGGGATAGCAGCAAGATAATACTGTTGGGGCATCAGGAGGGATTAGTGAGTAACCTAAGATGTCTATATGGCAAACTCTGCAGAGACGAGATGTGACTGAGTGATCATGGTGGTCTGCTCCTAATGGAGAAGATTAGGAAAGAGAATGTCTACATTAGAAAAGACATCACTGGATGTAATAGTTTTGTAGTGCTGTAGTCTCCTGTATGTGTTGATAGCACTGAATGTAATGCCCATCCAAATATACCTTTATCAATGCGGCTTGGGGCGTTGGGTCGAAATTGCATATATAAATGCATTTCACTCTTTAAAACTCAGTCTGATATGAAGACTTTTGGTCTAAATTAATGTTATATTATGCTACTATGCTGATTGAGGATTATATTGTAGATTATGTTACATAGACCTTGGAAAAAAGTAAAAATGAAAATCTCTTCTAATGAGGTTTAGATCTGGAAACATTAATTAAACATTACTCGTAACAATCCCTGCTAGATTTCATTTACATCAAAATTAAGACAATGAGGATCATGTAGATAAAAAAGAAATCAATTTTGGAACACATTAAAATGCCAAGTCACATCTACAAAACTATTAATACTTCCCCTTTCCATAAAAAGTGAGCAGTGCAAAATATCGAAGTAACTTCTATTGTACTAGAAAAGGTTAGGAATCTACATCTACTGCTTGGATAAAGATGATAGGAGTTATAGGAAATGTTGTTTAATCATTGTATTGATGTTAATTAACATTTCTTCTGTTAGTGGTCCCTTATTGCATGGCTTATTAAGCATTGTAAAGTAGAGTAATAAAGTTAAGTTCAGCTAAAAACATATTTATATACGTTGGGGGAAATTTAATAAACAAATTCTGGCTTACATGCAGGATATAAATGTGTTTTAGACACTTTTGCGCCTCAATAGTCAGTGTCTAGAAAAGCTTCTGCAAAAAGGGGGTGTGGTTCTAAAGTGCACTAAAAGTTTGGTGCAAAAAGATGCATCAAATTAATCGTAATGCATAAGCCACCGTGATATATTCTTGAATCTTCTGTCTGACATGTCCACATGAACTTCAATGCAATGCACAAACCTTGGAGGATTCAGTGCCTTTGTCAGCAACTTTTTGGCAAGGCATCTGCACTAAATTCTGCCTGCAAAAACTTGCATAAATGGTGGTGCTCTCATTTATATAATGGAGAACTGCATGGAGTTTGCTCAATTCGAATAACAACTAAATGGACAAGAATGATTTTTTTTCTCTGTATGTTATGTATCCGAATTTCACTGAGTTTTGCTAATTATATATTGTACCATAATTATCTTGATTAAAACTTCACATTGAGAGAGGGTCATGGGAAAGTAAGAAGGGTACATGTCATAGTTATAAGAGTGCATGACATTGTGGTCACAAAGGGCTGTTGACAAGAAAAGCTTAATTACAGGGTTGGGAGAAGTATACTTTTATATGCATTGATAGCAGTATAATTATGTCCAGATCACTGTATAGATGATGGTGGAGATAATGTTGTCAGCTAGAATAACTCTGAGTAGCATTTTATCTAAAGATCTCATAAATAGTTTTTTTTTTTTTGTTTCCCCGACTGCCAAAATGTGATCTGTATGCACCATTGACCCTTGTGATACATGCAGATCTCCACAGGAGCATGGAGACAGGACATGCCATCCACTGGCAGCCTCCACCAAGCGACAGTCTGAATATTGGATCCCTGCTTAGCAATCAGGGATAAGACATTAAATAGTTATGGTTGAACAAAGACATATGTCTGTCAAGCTCAACCAAGGAATGAGAGAGGACATGGATGAAGGGAACAAGTGTGGGGAAACTTTAGAAGTTTCTTTCCCATTATTGATCCAGAGCAAGGTATAAAAAACACAGACATAAGGCTTGAGACAATCTGCCCTAAAAAAAAAAAGAAGAATTTAGAGCCAATGTTATCCAGTCATTATAAATCAACAGGTGTGTCCACTATTAACTTTCCTCGAATTTAGTTAAGGATTACACATTTCTCAAGACACAAATTCAATAGCAAAACCCTTAAAACCTTCAATACATATCAATACTACTAGGTGTCCACATATAGATACATAGCATAAAAAACTCCCAACAGAGTATAGAAAAAATAATGTTTCTTTCAAAGCTGGATCTTGCACCACTCATCTCAAGTTATGTCAAGCCTAGAGGTGAGATAAGGAAGGACACACCTCTAGGCCTTTTTTAAGCCATTAAAGGAGTTGTCAGGGCTATAGATATTGATGACATAGAAACATAGAATGTGTCGGCAGATAAGAACCATTTGGCCCATCTAGTCTGCCCAATATACTGAATACTATGAATAGCCCTTGGCCCTATCTTATATGAAGGATGGCCTTATGCCTATGCATGCTTAAACTATGCATGCTTAAACTCCTTCACTGTATTTGCAGCTACCACTTCTGCAGGAAGGCTATTCCATGCATCCACTACTCTCTCAGTAAAGTAATACTTCCTGATATTACTTTTAAACCTTTGCCCCTCTAATTTAAAACTATGTCCTCTTGTTGCAGTTTTTCTTCTTTTAAATATTTTCTCCTCTTTTACCTTGTTGATTCCCTTTATGTATTTTAAAGTTTCTATCATATCCCCTCTGTCTCGTCTTTCTTCCAAGCTATACATGTTAAGGTCCTTTAATCTTTCCTGGTAAGTTTTATCCTGCAATCCATGTACTAGTTTAGTAGCTCTTCTCTGAACTCTCTTGAAAGTATCGATATCCTTCTGGAGATATGGTCTCCAGTACTGCGCACAATACTCCAAATGAGGTCTCACTAGTGCTCTATAGAGCGGCATGAGCACCTCCCTCTTTCTACTGGTAATGCCTCTCCCTATACACCCAAGCATTCTGCTAGCATTTCCTGCTGCTCTATGACATTGTCTACCTACCTTTAAATCTTCTGACATAATGACCCCTAAATCCTTTTCCTCAGATACTGAGGTTAGGACTGTATCACTGATTCTATATTCTGTATTCTGCTCTTGGGTTTTTACGCCACAGTTGCATTATCTTGCACTTATCAACATTAAATTTTAGTTGCCAGATTTTTGACCATTCCTCTAGTTTTCCTAAAACTTTTTCCATTTGATGTATCCCTCCAGGAACATCAACCCTGTTACAAATCTTTGTGTCATCGGCAAAAAGACACACCTTACCATCGAGGCCTTCTGCAATTTCGCTGATAAAGATATTAAACAATATGAGTCCCAAAACAGATCCCTGAGGTACCCCACTGGTAACAAGACCATGGTCTGAATATACTCCATTGACTACAACCCTCTGTTGTCTGTCCCTCAGCTACTGCCTAATCCATTCTACAATATGGGAGTCCAAGCTCAAAGACTGCAATTTATTGATAAGCCTTCTATGTGGGACAGTATCAATAGCCTTACTAAAGTCTAGATAAGCGATGTCTACTGCACCTCCGCCATCTATTATTTTAGGCACCCAATCAAAAAAATAAATAAGATTAGTTTGACATGATCTCCCTGAAGTAAACCCATGCTGTTTTTCATCTTTCAATCCATGGGATTTTAGAGGTTCCACAATCCTCTCCTTAAGTATGGTTTCCATTAATTTCCCCACTATTGATGTCAGGCTTATTGGCCTATAGTTGTCCGATTCCTCCCTACTACCTTTCTTGTGAATGGGCACAACATTTGCTAATTTCCAATCTTCTGGTACAGACTTGTTACCAGTAATTGGTTAAATAAATCTGTTAATGGTTTTGCTATTTTAATAGCTTTGGGTGTATCCCATCAGGCCCCTGTGACTTATTTGTATTAATTTTAGACAGCTGACTTAGAACCTTTTCCTCTGTAAAAGACACATGCATCAAAAGATTCATTAGTCTACGTCCCTAACTGAGGTCCTTTTCCTTCACTTTCCTTTGTAAAAACCGAACAGAAGTATTCATTGAGGCAGTCAGCTAGTTCTTTATCTTCTTCCATATACCTTCCTTCTTTTGTTTTAAATTTCGTAATTCCTTGTTTTAGTTTCCTTTTTTCATTTATGTATCTGAAGAATGTCTTATCACCTTTTTTCACTGACTGAGCTAATTTCTCTTCTGCCTGTGCTTTAGAAGCTCTTATAACTTATTTGACCTCTCTGCCTAATCTTATACATTTTCATGTCATCCTCGTTTTTTTTATTTTTTATTACTTAATGCTATCTTTTTCTTTTTAATGATTTTGGCCACTTCTGCTGAGTACCACAGTGGTCTCTTCCTTTTTTTTGCTTTTACTGACTAGCCTAGTGCAATTATCTGTTGCCTTCAATAGTGCCACTTTTAAGTAGACCCATTTCTCCTGTACTCCATTGAAACTGTTCCAATCTGATAGGGACTCGTATACCTCTAATCTAATTTTAGAAAAGTCAGTTTTGTTTTTGTGTGGTATGACTCAGTCACTGTACTTATATTAAACCACACTGACTGGTCATCACTAGATTCCAAGCTTTCCCCTACAGTAATATCAGACCTTAAAGGAAATGTGTCACCCAAAATTTTGCTAGTTAAAACCAGATAGTAACACGTGTCCTTTTTTTTAATCTGTTTTTATTTTCTGATTGTATATATTTTTTTTTTTTTCCTGAACATTATTATGGGAGTGACCACCTTGCCTGAGCTGTTCTTAACAGCATTTATAGAGCATTAAAAAATTGCTTTACGGCAGCCCTTTGGTCCATAGACACAATGGTCAGGAGGGGACTCTATTGACTTTTATGGGAGAGTTATCTAGGCATGCTCTGTGACCTGTGCAGAGGTCATTGTACAAGGAAAGAACAGATAAGCTTTGACAATCACCTACATAGTGTGAATGGTGGATCCTGTTTTATCTATATACAGAGGTAATATCATTACAGGCAGGATTAGAATGAGTTAACTGTAGGAAAGTGATTTTTACAAACCAAGAAGTGACACCAATTATTAGACATAGCGGCCTGTGCAAAAATTGCAGGAATTTTGGTTTTAAATTTAAATATAAAAAGTGACATGGAAAATTAAAAATAACTTAATCAAAAATTATTTAAAAATATGTTAAACATAAAAAGTGATCTAAACAGCAGGGCATTTTCTTATCACGCATTTCCTTTAAATGGGAGCTGAGCTGCAATACCCCAGCATGGCCACTACACAGTGTACATAGCTGTCCACTTCCAGCCCCGCACACTGTATAGCTTCTGGCACCAGTGACTGACTAAAAGATCTGATCTGTGAGGGTGCTGTGTGTCGGTCCAATCTGATATTGATGACCTACCCTGAGGATGAACCATCAATATCGAAGTCCTGGAAATTATCTTTAACTGTTTCTGCTGTGGATAGCTCCTTAGGTGACTTTACCACAGTTCTTATGGTAAAGAAGCATTGTCAGCACTGGAGATTGAACCATTATTTTCTATTTTATTTCAGGGAGTTCTAAACTAAACAACTTTTCACCGTATTTTCTGTATGTTGCTTTGAAGGATTTTCTATTGAATGATTTCAATTTAGTTTTATGGCTAAGATTTGCTTAATGTACTTTGAATGACAAGCTACCATTAGATGCTCCATAAAATTATGTCTCTTACCTTCATCAAGTTTTTCCAACTGGTTGGTCAAAAGAGGTACAGTGTCTAAATTGTTATTCTAAATAAAATAAATCAACTATAAGATTATTAAGATGATGCAGGGCAAAATAATGATGCATTATGCATTGATATAGAGCTGCATAAATAACAAATGATTCTCTGGGTAAAAAATATGCTCAGGATAGTTGTCACTACAGGACCGTGGAAAGGACAATCCTCTCAGCTTTAGGCTCCATTCACACGTCCGCAAAATGGCTCCGCATCCGTTCCGCAATTTTGCGGAACGGGTGTGGACCCATTCATTCTCTATGGGGACGGAATGGATGCGGGCAGCACACAGTGTGCTGTCCGCATCCGCATTTGCGGTGCGCGGCCCCGATCTTTAGGTCTGCAACTCCGCAAAAAGATAGAGCATTTCCTATTCTTGTCCGTAGCTTGCGGACAAGAATAGGCATTTCTATGGGGGTGCCGGGCTGGTGTGTTGCGGACCCGCAATTTGCGGGTCCGCAACACACCACGGACGTGTGAATGCAGCCTAATTGTAAAACTTTCCTAGTCTTGGAGAATTATCATATGTGTGTAATATTAACAACATAGCACCTTGCAGAAAGTTATATTAAGAAGGATTTCCAGAAATTATGACACTAAATATGTTTATATGGAGATGAAGCTTGATTTACACTTACTTATATGCATCCTTCTGTAGCTGTTCAATCCATATGTCCCTCGTGGTATCTGCTTTCTATTTTTATATTTTTTATCCTTAGATACCAGCTCATTTGGGGCAGTTAATAAGCCAATCATGCAGGGTAAAAAGCTAATTAACTACTTGATGCTTTTGATATACTATTCTGCCTGACAAGGGAAAGAAAGATGAGTGAGCAGACTTGGGGAGGTTCATATGCTGGAATCGCAGTATGGTTACAGTGAGGTAACAGTGCATGTTACGTACGTAATTAATTATTTACCAACTTGTGACATAGGTCTCCACTCTTAAGGGCTTCATTGGGAACCTGATGTTCCTGTAAATCACATTTTAGCATTCTAAATTCTACATCTTTCAGCCTAGAAAGAGCTAATCTGATAAAAGTATTGTAGCCGTAGTAATAATAATTATAATCATAAGTAATAAGGATGGATTTGTAGCCTCTCCAATGTAAAAAAAAAAAAAAAAGATGTTTCTGTTCAATTAAATCAAGCAGGGACTAAAACATACCTAATATACCAAAACTGTTCATCAAGCAACAAATATGCTATTTTCTTTAGATAATATGGCACAGAAATAGTGTTGGATTGGTCCCTCAAAGCACCAAAGGATTGTCCAGGGAGCTTAAGCTTTGAAACAACAATGGACCACAGAGGTCCATCAGAAAACAACCTCATAATGAGCTAATCATGGGGGGAAAGTTACGTAGTGAGTGTGGTTCCACTGTTTCACTTGAACAGATCTGGCTTGGGGCTACACCCAAAGGCATTATTAAAGTGGCTCCCCTGGTTTTCACCCTTTAAACCCTATACGGGAATCTGGACTTCACTACAGGGAAAGCCAATACATCTCAGAGAAGTCTCTGTTCAAGCGACTGCTGACCCATGGAAAACATTTTTTATAATATCACACTTTTGCAGGACACTAGCAAACTAGAACCTATTGCTCAGGCACCTACCCACAGGAGAAAGTTCCAAAAATACCCCAAAGTGGCCAGCCATTGGCTGGTGAAGATTAGGGTTGATATACACTGGCTTTCTAAGAACTTGAGGGAGCACATGTGCACTCCCTCCTGGTGGAATAAGAAAGACTTAGCTGGGAAGAAGGGGAGAGCAGGAGGCAAGTCCGCACTGTCAGGAACCAGAGCACTGGAGTGGGTGAGCTGTGTAACTGGGCTGTTGCTGTAACAGTGAACACAATTGAAAAAAAAAAAACAATTTTGGCATCAAAATAATTTAAATACAATTACCAATACAGGTGACTTTTGTGTACAGCGCTGTGGAATACAAATAGAATTAATAGAACTAATCCTGAAAAATAGCCCTCTCCTTTATTTATAGCGCCACATTCTGTTCAGTCTTTTTCCTAGTATCCAGTTTCAGCTCCGCTATATATCTGGATTTTCTCTTGTTATTAATCCACATAATAAGCTGACAATCACCCAGTCATTTATAGAGCTGAGCCCAGTAGCAGTAGCAGCTAGTAAATACAGATGGATTTTAGGATCAGACCGTTATTTTACAATTAGCTCTATAAAGACTTTTTTGTTCCATCTTTGCAAACACTAATCTTCTTTTCAGCCCAAACATTAAACCAGCATAGTTTGTAGTAATTAAATACGACAGTTGGTTATTTCTCTCTCACTTCTGTAGACTCGTCATCCATCCCTTTGTAACATGTGTTCCCGTAGTGGGCTCTTATGGAATCAATCAATGAACAAATTGGGAAAACTTTGTAATTGCCTGAATGGAAAGAAAAAGAGTTTGGTTACCACATATGTGGATAATGCAAAGTTATCTTTACAAATCTTGTTGTCTTATCCCATAAAGCTGCCTGAACGGCATTCCTCAGCTGATGGCGCATTATGAGACAGACTTATTGAACAGGCAATGTGGTGTTTGGCACAGCTGTGACACAATCGGCCTGCTGAGCAGCACAACACACTAGCCATTTGTTGTCAAGTTCATATTTCATACTCGAGGGAATTTGAAATGATTGAATACATACTGAAAGTGTTTTATTTGCAGGACCCGGTGCATACCAGAACTATGATATGACATAAACATCTGCTCTGTGATTATCTTTCAAGGCCAATTTCCTTCCTTTAGCAAAGGTTATCACTTCCAGGAAGTCTTTCACATGGACATGATCTTTACTTCTTTACTTTCAAAGAAAATTCAAACCTGAAATGAGGTTTTAAAATGAACAGAAAAACAGAATTATTCCTTGTAGATGTTTGATAAATGTAGTATAGCTACTTTCAGATTTTGCAGACTCTTTCTATTTTGATGTTTGCCCTTTCTTTGGTGCAGGTTCCTGTTGCCCAACCATTCCTCAGCTTGTTTGTTGTCTCCACACATCTTTTTCCCCATCCTTTTCACTGTGAAATATGTAGTTGCACTTGCTCCTGTATTATTTTTAAGTAGATTTGTGATGTGATGTGCATAAAGGCAGTAGAGAAAGTGGAACTACAGACTGCTGAAAGGAAGATGCCAAGTGACCCTCATAAACCTACAATATAAAGGTCCACGACTCTGCCCTGCTTCTGCCACAGTTATCGGAATCAGAGACAATTCCAACCTCCCCTCTTAAATGCTACTTTCACTGGTGACTGTGGCATCTAAGATGTTTGACAGAAAGAGGAGGTTCCCTATGTCATCCTATTGGTGAAGCACAACATGATTGAGGGCCTGCGATTGAAGGCCTAACAAAGGTTTCTTGACCTGCCATAGGTATCTGCCAAATGGATTATATAAGTGTTCAAACTATTACTGATTCAAGTCCCTCTGTGGCACAATAAAACATATTTTTTTTAAGCCTATAAAAAACTACATTTTTTTCATTAAACCTTAATGTTAAAATGGATTAGTTCACCATAAAAAAACATACTTGATACCATAAAAAGCAGGGGCCTAAATAAAAATTTCAGATTTGCTCATTATTTTTCCATCCCCCCCCCTGAAAAAAAATATCTAAATTGATTAATGAACTATATTTAACCTGAAATGGTACCAATAAAAGTTACTCAAACTACACACATTTGTTAGTGCTACATCCGTAATAACACATAAAATAAAATCATGTTATTGTTACCACATGGTAAGCATCGGGTAAATTCACACACATAAAAAAATAAAAAAAAGGAGCATTGCTTGGGGCTTTTTATTAGTATTCTCCCCCCCACAAAATCAATGAAGGTTAGTTTATAGGTGTAGCAGCAAGACAACATTTTAACATACTCTGTAGGTATGACAAAGTGATTTGAACCTGCATAAAGATGCTTAGCAAATCAATCATCACATCTAAGCCAGAATATACCACTAGGTTAAAAGCACAGAATGCTGTACCCACTCCTATACCACATTCTTTGAGGTAGGAATGGGAATGAAAAAAATGATCAGAGATTTCCAGTGCCAATACTATTGGGAATAACTGCTCTAGTGTATCTTTATCATGAGAATCAAAGTGATTTTAGCATGATACATGTATTTCTTTATTTTACTCACTTATATAGCGCTGACATATTCCATAACACTTCACAGTCAGTATCATCACTTGCTGTCCCCAGTGGAGCTCACAATTTAAGTTCCCTATGAGTACGGTATGTCTTTGTAACAGACTGGGCTACCAAGAAGAAAGCCATGCAAACATGGGAAGACCATAAAAAAATCCATGCAGATCGGACTGATTCGAACCTAGGACCTTAGCACTAACCACTGATCCACCATGCTGTCCATACACATAAATACCATTGACTATTCAACAGTTGAACTTTTTACATAATTATTTCATGGAACATTATAGCTGAAATCCAGAGTCTGAAAAGCAGAAACTTTTTAAAAGTAATGTATATGTAAATTTCTGAAATATAACTTCAAAAACTTATTTAAAGTAGCTGTCAGATCTGTTTTCCCCTCTAGAGGCACAGCCACCATTCAAGCACCTATGTCACTTATTATGTACTGTGCATTTCTGTATCTAGTCTAAAAGTCAAGTTATTTTACACATGTCAAGAGGGTTTAATGCTCTTGTTTGGTGAGAGGATTATTTCAGATACAGAAAAGCGAGTGGCAAGCTGTGTATTTTCTAATAATGTTCTTTCACCGAGACAGATAAATCATATACTGCAATAAATGGAATTGCTGGAACTTAAATGGAAGTGTTACTTAGAACCTGTATATTTCAAAAGCAAGTTGTTTTATATTGGAGAGGCATAAAATACTTCTATATATATCTATTCTAAAGAGGCATTTGTCTAGACATCGCTTAGGATCTGTACCAATAGTCATTTACATGAATATATATTATGTGTTAGCATATTGCCACTTTGTCTTTTAGATGCTAGAATGTTAGAAATAAAACATAAAATCCCAATATTTACTTAAATTAATAACTACTTTTTGATTATCACATAATTACATTTATGTATTGTCCTGTACTTTTCATTGACATCATCTGTGGAATCTCACCCCTGATCAGTGTAATATTCTGGCAGGTTTAAATGATGCACCAAAACCTATGTAAAGGGTTATTTTTTTATCCCACATCCATAATGGTCTCACAATCCCTTTTATCCTATTGATGTATCCAGGCAGAGATTGAATGGAGAGGTGGCGTTGCTTGCATGGCTGTTTGTGTAACTCCCATAGAAACGTACTTGTGTGGTCACCTGTCTAGTCATTGCTTACTTGGATTTGGCAGCTGAAGACTGACTTGTCAAGAAAGGTGGGATTTGGGGAGCCCATGATCTGGATGTGAGTTTCCCTCATATCTATTAGACATTTATGATATATCCTATGGATATGTCACAAATGTCTAAAATAGGAATATACCTTTAAGTCTCTAGAAAGTACAGACTACAGAACAAAATAGAACCACCAAGATGCAATGCAATACTTTTGACAACAAATGGCATAGTGCTGTAGAAGTTACTTTGATAAGTGTAGTTTTTCAGTTCTTTATCATCCCCTGAAGACCAAAATATTAAAGGGGTTGTCTGAGATAATTAAAACCTTCATCAACTTTAAAATAAGTAAAAATAACAAGATATACTCATCCACTTGTCCAACACATTCTCTGCTTTGGTCCTCCTGCCACTGTTTGTTTACAAACAGCGGTAGTATCTGGCCTGGATTTGATGCATCACTGCTGCAGCCAATCAGTGCCCTCAGCTGTGGAGCACTGAGGACAGTGATTGACCGCAGCAATCATATGCCGTGTCCAGGCCAGACGCTACTGCAGTTTGTAAACAAACCGTAGCAGGAGTACCGGACCAGAGAACAGCACTGGAGAAGTGAGTGAGTATATCATATATTTTTTTTATGACATTGTATGGGTTTTCCAACATTTGGTTAAAATTTTAATAATCTCAGACAACTTCTTTAATCCCTTGATGACGATGAGCGATTTTCCATTTTTGCATTTTGTTTTTTTTACTCCTTGAATTCTTATAGCCATAGCTGAACATTGCCGTAAGAGGACTTGTATTTTGCAGTAGAAGTTGTACTTTCTAATGGCACAATTTAATTATTGCATAGGATGTAGTGGGAACCTGGAAAAAAAAATCCAAATGTGGTGGAATTGGAAAAAAATGATATTTTTTATGGGTTTTGTTTTTACCATCTAGTTATGTGAACAGGCAATATGTACTTTTCATTGATACCATTTTGGGATGTGTGACTTTTTGATCACTTTTTATATAAAAAAAATTTGGGGAGGTGAAATTGCCAAAAAACGGCAAAGCTGCCATTTATAATACCAAACTAGTATACCGGACTATAGGTCTCTTGCTACATAACATTATACTCGAAAATGTTTTTTATTACATAAAAAAAAAAAGGTTGCATACTACCAGAGATTCAAATGACACTCTTATGGCATAAGTTTGTCCCATTATAGGCTAAGGATATATTCATCATTTATAGCCAAACTATTTACCAGCATAAGCCTCAAACATACAGTGGCCTGGATTTACTAATCAAGCTGTCTAGACCTGCACCAGATTTATCCCAGTCTGGCTGGAACATAAATTTGGTGCAGAGATAGACCCTTTTTTCCAAATCTGTACCAACTAATGGCTGGCTTTAAGACAGAATTTTACCCTAGAATTAGCGCTAAAAGACACATCATAGGTCATGCTTCTTTTACAGTGAATCTCCACCTTTTCTTACAACCCTCCCCCCTTTTTCAAGACTATCAGAAAAAAGTTTAGGAACCCTAGTGGCATCAAATATTGGCAATTAACTGCAACAATTTGTGCTAGTTTTTAGACAGATTTTAGATGCTGAAAAATGAGTAAATGAAGGACTATTGAATGTAGCAGGAACATAGACTAATGGCTGTATTATACTGCATTACACCGATTGTCAGCCAGATCATCGCTAACAAGCATTTGTAGTAACACTTGTTAGTAATTATCTGGCAGTGTAATACTGTTGCCGATTAGCCCTTAAAAATCATCTTTTGCAGGCCGCAGATCGGACTGTCTAATCACTAATCTGCTGCTGACAAACAACTAGTCAGTATGTAGATGAGCGATGGCATTAGCGATTGCTCCTTCCCATACTATGGGAGAGATTTCTGCATGTAAAAGCAGTGGTCTCCTCCACTAATGAACAGGCAATTGCAGGGAAGAAATGCTACCCTCCCGACAATCGTTTGCTACATTGCTATGTAATACAGCCTTAGATACATAGGTTTACAGGATTGCTAGAGTTTGCATAAAGGAAGGTAATATAGTTTAGTAGAAGAGAGATGGGGAGCTTTTTACAAAGCAACCAGATTGCAGTATATATTTTTTAGATTTCAGCATTTTTCAAAAGGAAATTACAAAATAAATAGTGTTGAGCGAGCATGCTCGGCCAAACACCACGTGTGCTCGAGTCAGTGTATTTAAATCTAATTTAGCCTCTATTTCTATGCAGAAGATTGCTGTACAGTGAGAGAATCCCTCAGTGTGTGAGTCCACAGTTTGAGTCCCTGCTCTGACTCCATATATAGCTATGTCTATATATGGAGTCAGTGCTTGCGGACACCCCAGTGTATTTAAATCTAATTTAGCCTGTATTTCAGAAAAGTTTCTGCCGGGATTCAGACTCATAACCTTTTTTCAATTAGAGGCAAGGCACTTAACCACTCAGCTATAATAGTTGCATAGCCAGTTAAAAAAATAAAAATAAATTAGACTTCTACTGTACTGTACTTCTACTGAGACCTATACAGTAGAAGTCTCATACTTTTTTTTTTTGTGTGACTGGCTATGCAGCTATATAGTGTAGTGGTTAAAGTTCTGGACTATGATACAGAAGCTGTGAGTTCAAATCCCATCACAAACTTTTTCAGAAATAGAGTTTAAATTAGATTTATATAATTTATATTTTTTTGATTTTGATTATTTAATTGTAAAAAATGTATGGTACAAAATAAATGTGCAATTACTAGAAAATCCTTACTGCTCTTCGATATTATGGAGCCATAGGCTCAGTATCACACCAGGTTTCAACTAGAAGCAATAACTACCTAATGTGGCATGTTCCTGCAAATTCTACAATTCATGAGAAAAATAAACTGTATGTTTAATGTTGGAGCCATACAGAGTTACTGTAAGGGCTGATATGTTCAACTCAATTCTGTAATAAAGCCGTTTGCATCTGCTCAGTGTAGTTAAAATGCTCAATGAATATATAAAGGAACCTGTGAATAATAACCAAAATGTAGTTTAAATAAAAAAGATTCCTGACCCACCTTTATGAATAGAAATATTACGACGGAACAATATAGGTGTACTTAACAGATACTAAAATACTACATGTAATACTGTATAGCAATGGTGAATGAAATCTTACTGACAACAGCTTATCTTTATCTAGTTTTTTCTACGAATATGAAAGTTATTTTTGTAGTCTTTTAACCTACAAAATAAGTATTCCTTTCCACATATTAGAAGTTCTGAGTTTCCTAACAATAGACATTTCATCAATAATTCTTTGGAAGGTTTATCCACAGTACCTAAGTGACTGAACTTTAGATTCAACAGTTAATCAATATTCAAATTCTTAGGAGCTTTGACACAACATAGATCTCAGATCACTAAACCTTTATGCAGCTAATATACTGTGTATTCAAGATTCCGATATAAATTTAATAGAATCTAGAAATTTCTATCTACGTGTACAAACAACCTAATTTCACCAGGGAGTAGGCGGCCGTTCATGTTTATTTTGTCACTTTGCTTATGATAAGAATCATACCCAGCTCTGCCGGCATACTATCGCTTATTTTAGGAAACCAATGAAATAAACATTTGTGACTTGGGCATGATAGAATTGAGCACAAACCTAACATGTGACTGTAGTTTTAATTTTAGGCTGTAAGCTCAGAGGAGTAAAATATATGTACTAGATTTTAGTCATGGCTTTTTGTGGTACAAAAAATGGACAAAATAGAAGTAAAATATATTTTAAAAAATGTCATAACTTCTTGAAGTTAATATATTGTTTTAACATGAATTCTGAGATCTGGGAATAAAATAGGCTTGACATGGCTTAGGTGCATAAATGTTTATTAAACTATGATAAAATATGCTAAAGATACTGTATATAACATACGGAGTAGAGTAAATAACAGTCACTTAGGCAGTGAACATGAACAAGCTCCCCATCAACCAGTTTCCTAACATGGTATCTAGCCGATGCCCATCTGATAGTAAGAGAGGTGATAGATGACATCTTACTTGATTGATATCATCAGTGGAGCTAAACTCTGTTATATGCTGAGATGTTTTCTAGCTCCCTGGCCCCTCCTATTCACGAGACATCTTACCGAGATGCTCCTAAAGGTCTTCCGTGTACAGTACGCTTGAAAAGTTGAAACCTTAGGAACACGGCCTGGTACCACTAAACAACTACATTACAAAAAATTAATGGGAAAGAACCACTAAAATAAACCTTGCCACATAAATTGTCAACCATTTGTCATCTTTCTTTCATTTATCATACAGACTATGACTGTAACAGAAGTTTCTGGGCCCAATGCAAAATCTATAACACAGTCAACTAGCTACCAGAGGCCATTTATATCAGTAATGTCTTCTTACGTGGTAGAGGAACCTTTTGGCCCCCTCAGGTTCCAGGTTCTGGGAGAGATTATTAGCTTTATACCCTTTATAGTTATAATTCTGATGTAATGCCAACTTCCTTAAGATTATTCTGTTGACAACATTGAGATTCCTTGGCTGCTGTGACTACTTACAGAAGGATTTTCACATCTGTCCCCTTAGTTCTGAGGATCCCAATAACCTATGGAGAAAATGAAAGCAGTAAGAAGTAGGCACGGGTACACATATCAGTAGAGGTAGAAAAGGGAGAATCATAAGAGAGTCATAAAGAAAGTGAGGTGTCCAACTTAAGCCCCATTCTTCTGCTCAGTGAGTAAAGTGTTCTGGCACTAGGTTTCCTTTCCTTTCCATAGTTGTCTACATATAATAATAAGAGGTATGGAAAGTACACAAGGGTCATATGTTCCTTATTGCTCTTTAAGAGATTGGTAGGAGCATTAACATGTTGTGCTACTTCATACTAGTGTTGAGCGCGAATATTCGAATATCGATTTTTTTTTTTTGCGAATATCGGCCCTTCGCTAATATTTTGAATAGCACTATAATAGCACTATAATATTTTGATTAGCACTATAAATTCGCTATTTCGAATATTCTTTTTTTTTTAGTTTTTTTTTTATTGTTATATTTTTTTCTTTCCCACTACCCAAAAGTAGTTCTTACCTGTCCTGAGGCTTCCTGGCTGCTCCAGTCAGTGCCCGTTGCCGATTCTGCCGACTTCCGTGCTTATGGAGCGTCCCCATCACCATGGGAACGCCTCCATACTAGAATGTACTGTCGGACGTGAGAATTAAGTTGAAATCGTAATTCAATTATTATAACTTGAATTAATCGAATTGCGATTTCAACTTTAATTCTAGCAAGCAGACCCATTAGAAACACAGCTCTAAGTTGAAACCGCAATTCGATTATTATAACTTGAATTAATCGAATTGCGATTTCAACTTAGCACTGCTATATTCCATATTCGTTATTAACTTTGTTAATTCTAGCAAGTAGACCCATTAGAAACACAGCTCTAAGTTGAAATCGCAATTCGATTATTATAACTTGAAGTAATCGCATTGTGATTTCAACTTAGACCTGGTTTACTATGGTTGGCTTGGTAGAATTAGCGAAGATGACGAATATGACAAATGTATTCGTCATATTCCTCAAAACGAAGATAACAAAGTATTCTCCATCTTCGTTTTAGCTCCATATTCGTCAACTTCGCTAATTCTAGTAATCAAATAGGAAAGTTGACTATAGAGACAGCTGTGTTTAATTCGCTATGTGATTATATTACTTTGCTTTTTTAAAAATAAATAGAATAATTATTATCAAGTATTATAATTATTTTATTTATTTTAAAAAAAGCAAAGTAATATTATCGCATAGCGAATTAAAAACTTAGCTGTCTCTAGTCAACTTTCCTATTTGATTGCTAGAATTAGCGAAGTTGACTAATATGGAGCTAAAACAAAGATGGAGAATACTTTGTTATCTTCGTTTTGAGGAATATGACGAATACATTCGTCATCTTTGCTAATTCGAGATATCAAACCAATAGGAAAGTTACCTTAAGTTAAAATCGCAATACGCGATTATTTAAAACGCATATTAATCGCGATAACTAGAATAATGACGAATATTCGATTTCGACGAATATGAGACGAATATTCAAGCGAATATTCGCGAATTTCGTCGAAATCGAATATGGCACCTCCCGCTCATCACTACTTCATACCCTTAGTCAAATCCACCATATTGCAAGATAACAAATCTTGAATAAAACACTAGGATAAAATATTGCTTTAGGCTACTTTTACACTCGCGCTTGGTGCTAATCCATCATGAATGGATCCGTTTGTATTATCTTTAACATAGGCAAGACAGATCTGTCTTGAACACCATTGAAAGTCAATGGAGGACGGATCCGTTTTCTATTGTGTCAGATTGTGTCACAGAAAACGGATCTTCCCCATTGACTTACATTGTGTGTCAGAATGGATCCGTTTGGCTCAGTTTCATCAGACGGACACCAAAAAGCTGCAAGCAGCGCTTTGGTGTCCACCTCCAAAGCGGAATAGAGATGGAACGGAGCCAAACTGATGCATTCTGAGCGGATCCTTTACCATTCAGAGTGTATTAGGGCAAAACTGATCCGTTTTGGACCGCTTGTGAGAGCCCTGAATGGATCTCACAAACGGAATGCCAAAACTCCAGTGAGAAAGTAGCCTTATCTGAGATTGGGTCAAGTCCTTTGATTGTACTGGTGTGACTGGATTTAGTTATTGTTGGCATCCACACGGTTTGTGTCTATAGCCCAAACTATGAGTGTTTGCCAACTCAGGCTGGGTTCACACGGGCATGACGGATTTGTTCAGGATGCGTCCTGGGTGTATTGCGGCAAACCCACGCGAGTAGGTACCCAATTGCCGTCAGTTTTTACTGCGATTGCGTTCCGTTGTTCAGTTTTTATCGCGCTTTGCACGGGCGTGATAAAAAACTGACTGTGGTACCCAGACCTGAACTTCTTCACTGAAGTTCAGGTTTGGGTTCGGTGTTGTGTAGATGTAATTATTTTCCCTTATAACATGGTTATAAGGGAAAATAATAGCATTCTTTAATACAGAATGCTTAGTAGAAGGTCAATTGAGTGTTAAAAAATAAAAAATAATTAACTCACCTTCTCCTCTTGATCGCGTAGTTGCCGATCTCCTTACTACTTTAATCATGAGCTGCCGGCTAAAGGACCTGTGGTGACGTCACATCACATGGTCCAATCACAAGGTCCATCACCGTGGTGATGGACCATGTGATTGGACCATGTGATGTGACGTCACCACAGGTCCTTTAGCCGGCAGCTCATGATTAAAGTAGTAAGGAGATCGGCAACTACGCGATCAAGAGGAGAAGGTGAGTTAATTATTTTTTATTTTTTAACCCTCAATTGACCTTCTACTAAGCATTATGTATTAAAGAATGCTATTATTTTCCCTTATAACTATGTTATAAGGGAAAATAATACAGTGAATAGACTGTCATCTTAGCAACCATGCGTGAAAATCACACTGCATCCGCACTTGCTTGCGGATGCTTGCGATTTTCACTCAGCCCCATTCACTTCTATGGGGCCTGCGTTGCATGATAAACGCACAATATAGAGCATGCTGCGATTTTCACGCAACGCATAAGTGATGCGTGAAAATCGCCGCTCATGTGCACAGCCCCATAGAAATGAATGGGTCCGGATTCAGTGCGGGTGCAATGCGTTCACCTCACGCATTGCACCCGCGTGGAAATCTCGCCCGTGTGAACTCAGCCTAATGCAGGACATCCCAAACTGTGTTGCTGTTCCAGTGGTGCCTACAAAAGCATATAATCAAGCAACATTTACAATGAGCTCTGTCGAGCTGTAATCCAATGGAGATTGACTTAATATGTGCAATTTACTTTCACCAGCTGAACCCAGCAGAGAATGCTATCTAGATCAGGTCTATGAAAAATCTAAAGCTAGCCATACACATCAACTTTTGCCAAGACCAGACAACTATATAATATGTATGTATGGGTTGCCCTGACTTTATTTCAGCAGCAGATGTCATGGGAAAGAAGGATAGAGCTGTAACATTCAGTGTGCCCCATCCTTTTGTACTCAGGGAAGATACAGTAAGATGCCACCAGAAGGGTTTGGAAGCAACTTATTCCTAGCTCTCCATTAAAGAGGACCTTTCACCTGGAAAAACATTGTGAACTAAGTATGCTGACATGGAGAGCGGCGCCCAGGGATCTCACTGCACTTACTATTATCCCCGGGCGACGCTCCGTTCTCCCGTTATGCCCTCCGGTATCTTCGCTCAGTAAGTTATAGTAGGCGGTGTCTGCCCATGTTCTGTGGGCGTCTCCTTCTCCTAGGCTGTAGCGCTGGCCAATCACAGCGCACAGCTCACAGCCTGGGAGTTTTTTTTCTCCCAGGCTGTGAGCTGTGCGCTGCGATTGGCCAGCGCTACAGCCTAGGAGAAGGAGACTCCCACAGAACAAGGGCAGACACTGCCTACTATAACTTACTGAGCGAAGATACCGGAGGGCATAACGGGAGAACGGAGCGTCGCCCGGGGATAATAGTAAGTGCAGTGAGATCCCTGGGCGCCGCTCTCCATGTCAGCATACTTAGTTCACAATGTTTTTCCAGGTGAAAGGTCCTCTTTAAGAGCACATGCATGTTTGGCCAAGCTGTGAATCAAAGTGTATCGGTAGGGGGTACAGGAGGAAAGCATTCATATGACAGCTATCTAAAATGCATAGCCAGCCCTTGGGTTAATTATACCAGTGACGAAAGCTGCTTTCATGTACATTATTTGTGGGACTGTATGTTCTCTAAGAGCAACACGTCTTTAGTCAGAAGAGCAGCTTGTCCTAATATCACGCAATTGGCAAAATTCCTCCTCCACAATTATGAAAGTCACATATTAGACAAATCCATATCTCCTTATTACTCACACCTTGTTATACAGTCATATTAAATGCATTATGCATATTTTACATGATCAGGTAATTTTGCTATAATAAGATTTTTTTTTTTTCTTAAGAACTGTAGCATCACAGCAGTTCACAAAGAGCTTCTGGTATCAAAGAGCTGCGCCGAGTATTTAATAGAGCTTGGTTGTAAGTGTTTTTGTTCCAGCAGAGCTGATAGATTCATCTCCATCTGTTCCATATTCATAACAAAGGAGCCGGCGTACAGGAGGGCTGACTTCCCTAGAGTCGAATAGAAATGATCTTTTCAACACACAATAAAAAGACTCACGCATGGTCACTTAAACTATGTCGAGAAAGCAGTAAGTGCCGAGGGCACTTCACCACTGATTTCACCTATAACATAGCATCATCTCAGCGCATACATTTCTCTGACATGCTGGAAGTCCTTTATGTGCTATTTCTTCTATAGCAACATTTGGTGTAGTGCTACTGAATTGCTGCTTTTAAAATGCAGGAAATTAGGTGTAATTAAATGTCGCTTTCAAGGCAAATCCACCAAAGTTATTTTTTTCTGCCCCATCTCTCTTTACTATTAAGCGATAAAAACGGTTCCCCCTATCCTGCGCAGTTTCGTATCTCTACCTTTATAATCTGCAATTTTCCCGAAAGCTTCAATAGCCCATGCCAGTTTTATGACGACTCCATATGTAGATGCTGAATGGCAATTAAAAGGCAGACTTCGACCAAGTGTCTTCAATAAAGTGAAAAAATGAGGCTCGACACATTCACACCGAACTGAGCTCCAGCGATTTCCACTAAAAACCGTTAAAGGAGCTATTGAATGTGCTCTTATTATATGTGTAATTGCATTCGACTAATGCTTCTTGTCTCTGCGCTATCACCATTGTGACTCCCTTTAATCGTGCTTCAATTGAAGCAGTATGTTATACACTGTCATATAATGTGGGTTTAACTTGTAATTTTGTGCTGCCAAATATCATTGTGAACTGTTTTAATTTATAATTGTTATCTTTAATCTGTCTGTTCTCTTTCATTTGGTAATTATTACTATGTTGCGTCTTTGTAATTCTATGCAAATGAGAATGGGGGGTGCGAAAACTTCAATGAGGTTCTCGCATTCAGTCTTTATTTTCGGCATGTGCTGGTTTTCCTGAGCGGAAATAATACAATCTTAAAGGGAAGGTTAACCCATGGCTCTGCTTTCCAGAGAATAATAAAGAGTTCCCTAAAAATCTATTTTATATTATTAGGGATTGCTGGAATACCACCCATTAACTGCAGAAGAGAATGGGAATTTAGTACAAGTTTTAAACTATACACTTCGTACATTAGCCTTACAGATTTCATTGCTCTTGCAGCTAACTGGACTCCTTCTGGGAGTAATATTACCTTAGGGACCTTTTGTTAACAGAATTGAAATGTAGCTTCAAGGCTGGATCTATACGATAAAGAGAACCTGTCACCCTAAAAATGCAGTGCAATCTGTAGGCAGCATGTTATAGAGCAGGAGGAGCTGAGCAGATTGATGCATAAGACTGAGGCCGCCCCATGTACAGACGCCCCATGTACAGATATCAGTGATTGACAGCTGCCTCTGTATACACACATACATAGAGAATGCACTGAACAACTGATAATAGCCAAATGGGCCGTTGAGTCAGTGTAGCAGAGATTTAAATGTATAAATTAAAAGTTTTATTGAATCTTTCAGCAAACTATAGATCAATCTGCTCAGCTCATTCCTCTCTATAACATGCTGCTTCATGCTGCAATGCATTTCGTGGTGACCAGTCCTCTTTTAAAGAAGACCCCTCACCTCTCCTGACTGATCTGTAAATACTTGTGATCCCCATGAAATATTTCTGGAGGATCTTTTCTTATAACAGTGTTGTGTCATTCCTCTATTATTCCTTCTAGCTGTATATTCATAAATTGCCAAGTGGGTGTAACTGTTGTCTATTTTTGTCATAAATTTCTGGGAAAAATAACAGTGGAACTGCAGAACACAGTTATATGAGTTATAAGAATAGATGCAGAAGAACCGAAATGTCCTCTTTAAAGGGTTCTTTAGTTTTCCACTGGGGGAATATACAAAGTTAACATAGCTTTGTAAATGGGCCTTAGCCAGAGAGATTAGAAGAGACTTTAAGTTAGGTTTGGTTAATGCAGTACCAAACATAACACGGTAACACAGTATATAAGGCCGTAAAAAGACATTTGTCCATCCAGTTCAGCCTGTTATCCAGAGGAAGGCAAAAAAAAACCTGTGAGGTAGAAGCCAATTTTCCCCACTTTAGGGGAATAAAAAATTCCTTCCCGACTCCAATCAGGCAATCAGAATAACTCCCTGGATCAACGACCCCTCTCTAGTAGCTATAGCCTGTAATATTATTACACTCCAGAAATACATCCAGGCCCCTCTTGAATTCCTTTATTGTACTCCCCATCACCACCTCCTCAGGCAGAGAGTTCCATAGTCTCACTGCTCTTACCAAAAAGAATCCTCTTCCAACATTGTACTCAATGGAAACATTTCCATATATGTTGAAATATGGACTTTAGGACGTATGTCTAGGCAGCATACAGACAATATACTATTATATTCACTTAATTGAAAAACCTAGTGGACTATTATGATTTTTAATACAAGGAGGATACTGTAAAACAGTTGCATATCTCACTCACATGTTCAATGTATAGATCCAGATATTTTCCCGGTGCATTTACTGAACATCTACCAATAAGCTGGTATGAACAGCACTTCATTGGTGTTAATGACTACAATATTACATGTGACATGGATAGTGGGGAGGGGAAGTGGATAGAGGTAATACTTATATGACATATTAGCAGCCAAATGTCTTTGTAAAGTAGCCTTAACCCAGCAGTCTACGAATGGTACTTTACTGCAATAATACTGAATATTATATTGTAACTATATAGGAACAGATTTTTCAGATTCCTATTGGTTTCAGCCATAATTACTATTGAATATTTTTTTAGATTAAAATTATATTGTGCCAGAAGTTCAAAATATGTAATTCAAACTCAGATTCCTGGGCGCAGTTCAAGTAAAAACCTTAAACTAGTTAAAGGTATTGAAAAGTCAATGATTAGGAGAAGTACAACACAGATGCATTGCTTGTTTTCTTTGTAGGCATTCCATCATGTTTTATTATCATTATGTCAGATTATCTATGTCCTGTCATGTATTATTAGTGTTCTATCATAACTATTTTTGTTTTTCCTAATATATTACAAGGAGATAATCAGATTTCATTTTGTACCAGTCAAAACCAATACTGATTTGATTCATTGGGAAATAAATAATCTTATAGAGCTGGCACATTATTTAGAAGCCACTGAATAGCTAATACTTCATCTTTTTGTTAACAATATGCAGTCATTGTCCAGACTGTATGATGTAGGAGTCATTAATATTACTGAAGATAGATGTTAGGCTTGCATATAGTCTAGATTATATAGGAAACCCAATGCAATTCCCATCAAAAGTGGGAATGGGGGGGGGGGAAGGGGTTCTGTAATCGGCATCTTTTACTATTTAAGTCTTTGTATTGAATGAATTTAATGCTGGGGGAACACAATGAGAGAATTTTGAAACCAGTGAGTCTTCTTCTGAGGTTGGAAGTTGTTTAACTGTACAACATGTTTAAGCCAATCAACTAGTTGGATCTGAATATTGTCTTTAGGGGGGTTTCACACATATAGGGCCATTTATCAAAGATTGGTCTTTTACACCAGATTTAGAAATCTACTACTCTGCAGGTGGATGCTCCTAAATTATGAATAGGCACAGGCCATCTCATAAATTAGACGCATTCTCTGGTACCCCGTGCAACAAAAAGAAATCTACAGCAGCTCAGAGCTCAAAAACTGGCGCAAATGAAGATAAATGTATTGAGCCTTATGGCCCCATCCCTCCCTTGTCACACCTCCTTTCTCACATGTGGTGTCTAAAACACAGTGTTTGCAACTTTTTTACGCCAGAGAACTGGCACAAGGAAATCTCCTCCATAATGTTTTTTTGGAAGAAAAAAAATATCTAAATTTTTTTGTGACTTTTCCAGATTTTTTTTTCTAGCATTTTTCCCTAAAAAACATTGTGGCCCAAAGTTAGCTAAAAATCAACCGTGAAATATAAAATGCAGCATGCTTTAGGCATGGTGTTTCTTTCAAGCGTTTTTCCCATCGGCTTCTCTATGGAACAAAAGACATGTTAAAATGTATAATAAAAAAAAATAACAAAAACATCACCAAAAGAAGTTTTAAAAATGCATAAAAATTTTCGAACTTTTTTAGAAGCACCAAAAAAACCTATGTGTAAAAAAGCCTAACAAGAGACATGTGGTAACCTAAAAAGCATTCATATGGGTTTAAAAAAATTGTATTAGGTTTGCTGCTAGTTTAATTTATATATTTTTCTGTATGTTCTTATACCACTGATACTAGTTTCTGGACCTCGTAAGGTTCATAGTCTTGCTGAAATTATTCAAACACTCTATAAAATGTATAATATATGCCACTTGGACAGATCCTTAAGAACTCCTTCAAAGGGATCCACACAGTTGTAAGAGGAAGGAAATGAGCAGCAACTCCCAGCAGAAAAGATAAAGTGACCTTTTACTCATCTAAGAGTCTTTTTCGGAGCGAGTGCTATCTGCTAAAATGCCTCCCAAGTTTGGTGAATTAAAAGTCACAGGCATAAAAAGGTGCAGAAATATCTCAGAGTTTTATGGAGCCATAATACTTTCATGTGTATGAGGCTGAATATACATCTCCCCTAAAATAGTTTTCAATATGTCTATCAGTCTTCATTGGCTTGGGAAAAAAACAAATTATTACAGTCATTTTATCTTGATTTTGGCTCTAACAACCATTCATATTTAAAGATTCATGGAATATTTACTTCTGTACATGGTAGCATTAGTACAAGGCATGTTTGCTTTCCTTTTGATTTGCATAGCAAACAGGAAAGAATGAGAGAATGCATAACTAAAAGGTCAGAATATTATTAGTGAGGTTGAAATGTAGGTTTTCTTTGTAGGTCAAGGCACTATGTGAGAGAGAGAGAGAGTGTTTTACAGGCAATTGGGTCACTGTCAATTTTGGTTGAATATAGTTGGACCCAAATCAAATTGAATCTATTGGACCAATTCAGACAAATCACATCCAAATCGAATTTTAAACCCTTAATGACTTCCGTTTTACGTTAGCCATTAATGGTTTTTATTCTAGGCAGCCACCACTTTATGGCAGCTTAGAATAAGTGTTTCATGGGTCTCCCATACAGTGGAGAGCAGGGCTCAGTTCTTACATAAGAACAAGCTTCCTACTCTAATGGCCCAGATTGGCGGAAGCACCAATCCCAATCTGGGATGTTTAACCCCTTAGATGCTGTGGAAAATATTGACTGCACCATCTGAGCAGTTTAGAGGAAGAGAGCCCCCTCCACCTCCCATCAGCACTGCATAAATGAGATCATGGAGTGCCAATGTCTTTGTCTATGAATAATCAAAATTACATTTATACATATAGTTGTTATAGTTACAAAGGTTGAAAAAAGGCACAGGATCCATCAATTCCAATTTGTTTGCTTTTTTTAAGGAAACTAGACTACCTAGAGGACCATATAAAATTCAAAAACTCAACATAACCATCCTAACTACTAAGCCATAATTCTGCTCTAGGCAAGAGAGTTCTAGCCATTAAAATTTTTTGGTTCATAGTTTGGTAATCCTAGCCATTTTAAGCTCTAGAAATTTAGTTGGATGGAGGCAGCCATTCAACATGTACCAGAAGAATGTTTTTTTCTTTTCCATACTCTCACTCCTCCCTGACTCCATGATACCATCTAAAGTTTCTTAGACTTGAAATCACTTTAAATAACCCACTTTGGAAATAAACTATGTTATTTTATATGGAGAATCTGGTTTTATGCTCACCTTTCTCTGAACCTAGGAAGCAATTTTCAGTGGTTAATACTTCTGGTACTTTGTTAGTACAAATAAATACTTCTGGTAATGGACTAGAATTAAAAAGGCTCTCAGCTCTTTCATAAATTAATCTATTTATAATGTTCTTATTTATAGTAGTATATAATTACAGTTAACAAGATTCTTCCATTGACAACATTTATCGCGTATCCACAGGAAAGGTGATAAATGTGTAATCTCCGGGGGTCTGACCACTGGAACCAATACTGATTATGAGAACGGGGTCACCTAATCCCCTGTGTGAATGGAGTAATGGTACACATGTGCTACCCTAGCCCTGTATCTAAATACCAACACTAGGGGATTGTACTTTCTTGGCACCCAGCTTCCATACCACACCTCATGGCACCCCTGCTTGAATTTTTCATATCCTTTTGAAGGAAGAAGCTATAAACGGTTGAAGCATGGTTGACTCGTGCAGATTATATTTGTCCCGCTCACTTGTTTTTCTATAGAGGAAGTTGTTTTTTATGTCAAATAGAAAAAAGTTTTGCGTTAACTAAAGTGACACATAGAATGTGTTGATTATTAAATTGTGCCAAGTAATTCCTTTCCTTATCTCACTGCTAATGACACTTTGAGATAAAGCTGATGCATCAGATTCAGAACACAACACTATTAGAAGCTATGAGGAAGCAAAGTGAGACTAAAGCTCTTAGTAAAAACGTTCATTTGGACACTTCCTATAAACCATAATAGATGTTTTTTCTTAGGTTACTTTCTTTACCCAGAGTCTTCATAGCTTAGAGGTTTTTTTTTTTTTTTTTTTTTTTTTACAGTTCCTCTTACTATAATTAGATCCTCCCAGTTCAAACATAAGCAGCCTGGGGACTTTGGCTACTAATATTCATTGCAGGAAATTGTAATCAAAGGCTTTTGTATCAATGTTATAAATTTACAGTTTATAATTGAGAATTTTTAAAACCTGTCAACTGCATTGAGGTGGCAAATACCATTTTGTTGAAGGGTATTTGAAAAAGGGTAGTCAAAAAAGGACAATAGTTCCAACATGACAGTAAAATCGGCAGCATTCATATTTTTGTCTTTTATTTAAGTGTTGACCAAGGTTAGCAAAATAGGTCCATCAAGTGCAACCAATAATCTTATCATGTTGATCCAGAAAAAGTTTAAAAGTCTTATGAGGCGGGTGCCAATAGTCCCATATTAAAGGGGTTTTCTGGATATAAAATTTTCCCTTTCCTTGTGCTTCCCCTACCAGGCGCTGCAACTTACTAATGTACTTTCTCGAATTCTTCTGTCTCACTCCAGAGATCGTGAGCGTGGGCACATGCCTTCTGTGAAGAATGTATTTTCTCTGCCATCACGACCAGGCCTCTCATGATCCCCACTTTCAGAATCCCTGACAGAATGGTCATGATGTCATACCCATATGATCTTAGATTGGGCTGGTTGATACTCTCAATCCACAAGCAGTATAGGCAGAGACCATTGCTCTTCATATTGAAGATGTGTGGGAGAAAACATTAGGGAGAGACAGGGTGTAGTGGGTGGAGTTTTTGGCCCAGTAAGGGGTGTAGTAGAAATTTACATTTCTGGCTGACCTTGCAGCACACAGCATTATGGGCTGTGTTGTGGCTGCAGCTCATATACAGTATGCCCACAGCTTATAAGTTTGGGTTGTAAACAGTAGAGCACAGAGGGAGCATGGAGATTGAAGGAAAGACTTAGGAAAAGTTGACAGGTACACTATTATGCTCTGTTGAATACTAGACGTGGTTTACACAGTTAACATTTTTAGGATCCCCTACAATCCCTTTAAGGAGAAAAAAAAACTTCCCTACCCCAAATATGGCAATCACAATAAAAATGTATGGGGCTAAGCTGTAATACTGGGCACAGTGCATGGACAAGTTGGGGATTTTTCTGGAAAAGATACATTTTTTATATTCACTTTAATCAGTGTAATATTTCAGTTTACACCATCAGATTTTGTACTTTCTAAATTCAGATAATCTGTTATTATCAAACATCTTTCATGAGAAAAAAAAATTAAGGTAAAGGTATGTTAAAAACTTGATCAGCCTTTTTAAAGAAACCTGCCATAATGAATTTGAGCCAGAGCCATTTTGGTACAGTTTGGTTAGTAAGTCTGCCCTATTGTGTGAAGTGGCTCAATAGGTAAATACATTTCTGTAAATGCTAAATAAAGATGGAGAAAATATTAGAAAATTTTATCAGACAATATCAGTGAAACTATTTCTTTGTTTTGTCCTTCAGCTTCAGCAATCCCAGACAATGGAAGAAGATCCTGTTTAAAACTCAAAGTCTACGTACGGCCACAAAGTAAGTGTCTTTCCTTCGCTTCAGTAGGTGGCCACTAATGCATGTTTTAACGTGTGCTACAATTAAGAGCCTTCCAGTTTTTATCGTAAAGCCTTGTGTGGTACCTTGACATCTGTGGTTTATTTTTCATTATAATTTCTAATCATTCATCACTGAGCACTATTAAATACTTGCTAACTTGTTGTTTCTCAAATGTTGTCTATGTCGAGTTTATAAAAAGAAAAGCAAAATTTGGCATTTGGAGATATGCCCTGTAGATCAAAGTAAAAAAAAATATATAGAAAAGCAAAAAGAAAATACAAAAATTATGTAGAACAAAACAACAAAAAAAGAGATAAACTAAGAAGCAAAAGTGATGGAGTTGAAGAGATCTCACTAACATATTTGGCTGTTATCTCTATTTTTATTATAGACAGCTGTTTGAAAACTATAGGTGTTCATGACCGTGTTTTCGATGTTAACGACAAAGTAGAAAATTCATTAGAACCAGCAGGTTAGTATGCTTAGAGACTATCTTTTAACCAATTTATCCTTCCCTTTGGTCTTTCTTATTGCAAGCCTTGCATGCCTTGCATGATGTCGGTGCTATTGCTGTCATGGTAAACCTCATTTCCTTAGAGCGTTATGGATTGCATGAAAGACACCACTGTATTTCCTGAATGTTTTGTGTATGCTGCTATTGGTAAAATATTATTATTAGAAGCCAGTGACATGTTCTTTATGTGTATGGCTTGCATGCAGATGCACAGAGTCCCTGTTTTATGTATGTAGAGTCCATGTCTTTTGACAAATGTCTTCTTTATCAGTTTCTTGCATACTCTCTTATCTGTTTAATGCATAGATGATGTGTGTTGTATTGACCCACGTAACGCATGACTAAATGCACCCCTCTGTGTAGCCTTGAAACCTGTACTTGTCCACATTTGTGCCAGTTTCTGTATTTTTCATTGATTAAGCAAAGAGCAACATAACACTTTCTGGCTTAGCATACAATTTGGTGGCGGTGCCCACTTTTCAGATTGTCAGATCAGAAGCATCCTAGTGTCACTAAACAATAAGACACATTTTTATGTAAAACTCCATCCTTGTGTACTTGTTTATAATCATCAATGTTTCATAATAGGGAGATTCTGTGTATTTTGTTTTGTCATATATTTTCATGAATTTAGAATGATATGCTGTAGCCTTCTTTAATGTGTGGAGGGATGGACAGAAAACCCATGGAAGCACTCAGTAGTGCTTCCGTGGGCTTTGGATCCATGCCTCCATTCTACACCGCATCTTCCAGATTGCAGACCCATTCAAGTGAATGGGCCCGCATCCGTGATGCGGGCTGCACACCGGGGGCATCCCGTGTATTGTGTACAGTATGGCCACGGCCGGGCAACGACCGTGTGCATTAACCCTTAGTAACAGTTGTTTATGCCTAGTGAATCCTAACCAGTCTCATCAATTGCAGGCCAAAATAACTTTCTTTTAAGCTGACCATAGACTTTAGATAGCTGACATACAAATGCCCCCTAACCTGTCAACTACTATTCTTGACCACCCCGTACACATGCACAATCAACTAATCTGAATGTGTATACGTTCTCGAAGGGAAGGGAATAACCTTGAGAAAGGTCCTGTGACAAAACTGGAACTTTGCTGTCTGTACATGGATAAATACACTACACATTGGATCTGCGGCTTTATTTTTGTAGATAGATAGACAAGGAACTGATGCAGCACTCCTAAAATAGGGTGTTGGATCCACTTTATTAACCCCCAACCGCAATGTTTCAGCCCAACAGAATGAGACCTTTCTGAAGCAGGAGAAAGACCTGAAGTGGGAGAAATGTCTCATTGTGTTGGGCTGAAATTTTGAAGTTGGGGGTAACTAAAGCAGGTCCACCACCATTTTTTTACCTATTTTCGGAGTGCTGTCTCATCTGTTCTTGGTATATGCGTTGGCCTACAACCAATGGTCTTGAAGGGATTTCACCCATATCAGCTTGAATTGATAGTTGCTGCAGTTTTGTTTTTTTTTCTATTTTAGATAGATCAGAGATGATGAAAGGGGACAATGGGGATGGTAACATCCATTTGTCAATTATATTTATAAATTTCGAAGTCTGGAGTGGTAACAGGTCCTCCAACTGATCTAATATTCTTACCCTGTCATGACTTTATCCATAGAATACAAAAAATATCCAACACACCACACTACGCTTTGCAATTTCTAGCTTTTAGCATTGAAATGTTGCTCAACAGCTTTCTTTACACATAAAAGTACACAGGCTTTCATTACATTGTAGAGATTTCTGGAAACAACAGACATATCAGCAAATGACGATGTCATCAGACGGCTGTAGTCTAAATATAAACTTATGGACTTGTGAACAAGATACAGCGCTGCCAGAATTCCCATAGTATTCATCGCCCATCTGTCCATTTTCTTGTAATGATCAACAATAATATAAAATGAGAAAAAGCATATATTATTAAGGGGCTCCTCTTACCTCCCAGTATTTCATTCTAAGATAATCAGGAGAATATTTCTGTGATCAGAGGATTCCCCCTGAGGATGTGTTCAAAATCACTTCAAGACATCCTTTATGCCCGGAAAATGTCATACCTTGTACGACATACCAATCAAAACATCTCTCAGCTTATGAGGACTTTTTACACATATATATATATAGGGTGGGCCATTTATATGGATACACCTTAATAAAATGGTAATGGTTGATGATATTGCGGTCCGCAAATTGCAAAAAAATCGCAAAAAAAAATAGAAGACATCCGTATGCCATCCTTTTTTTTTTGCGGATCAATTGTAACAATGCCTAAAACGGAGGAGAATAGGACACGTTATATTTTTTTTTTGCAGGGCTACTGAACGGACACACAGATGTGGATAGCACACGGTGTGCTGTCTGCATTTTTTGCGGAACCATTGAAATGAATGGGTCATCATCTTATCCGCAAAATAAACGGAAACAAAATATGTTCGTGTGCATGAGGCCTAAGAGGGTGACCGATATTTAGTTCAATCACATATTATGCATATGAGAAGACCATCCCCTTTGAAGACCATTTTCAATGTAATTTCTGGGTGGTTGTCTCCAATAGGTTTCACCATAAATTGGTGTAAGTGGAGGTTCCCTAAGCAGCTTTTTAAAGTGGCATTAAAAAGTCACAAATTATGGGGCATGTTATACTTGCAACTTTTTGAGATTCTCACAAATTTTCCAAAGTGAAGAGAAAAGGGGGTGGAGCTTAGTACCAGTTTCTTGCATATTATAATTTTTGTAAGAAAGTAGTGTAAGTAATAGCTTAAATCTACATTAACCCCTAGCTGACGTACATTTGAGTTTATGGCGCATGAAAGGCCAGAATTGCTCATTCCAGCACAAAGCAAAATGAAGACTGAGGAAATAACAGTCTTGATACAAAACAACCAATCAGAGCTCTGCTTTCATTTCTTAACCACTTCCCATCTGGGCCCTTTGCCCCCTTCCTGACCAGGGCAAATTTTGCAAATTTGACATATCTCACTTTATGTGGTAATAACTTTGGAACGCCTTTATTTATCCAAGTCATTCAGAGATTGTTTTCTCGTGACACATTGTACTTCATGATAGTCATAAATTTGAGTCAAAATATTTCACCTTTATTTATGAAAAAATCCCAAATTTACCCAAAAATTTGAAAAATTTGCAATTTTCTAAATTTCAATTTCTCTGCTTTTAAAACAGAAAGTGATACCTCATAAAATATTTATTATTTAACATTCCCCATATGTATACTTTATGTTGGCATCATTTTGGAAATGTCATTTTATTTTTTTAGGACGTTAGAAGGCTTAGAAGTTTAGAAGCAATTCTTCAAATTTTTAAGAAAATTGCCAAAACCCACTTTATAAGGACCAGTTCAGGTCTGAAGTCACTTTGTGGGGCCTACATAGTGGATACCCCCATAAATGACCCCATTGTAGAAACTACACCCCTCAAGGTATTCAAAACCGATTTTAAAAATTTTGTTAACCCTTTAGGCGTTCCACAAGAATTAAAGGAAAATGGAGATCAAATTTAAAAATTTCACTTTTTTGGCAGATTTTCCATTTTAATCAATTTTTTTCTTTAACACATCGATGGTTAACAGCCAAACAAAACTCAATATTTATTACCCAGATTCTGCGGTTTACAGAAACACCCCACATGTGGTCGTAAACTGCTGTATGGGCACACGGCAGGGCGCAGAAGGAAAGGAACTCCACATGGTTTTTAGATGCCATGTCCCATTTGAAGCCCCCTGATGCACCCTTACAGTAGAAACTCCCAAGAAGTGACCCCATTTTGGAAACTAGGGGATAAGGTGCCAGTTTTATTAGTACTATTTTTGGGTACATATGATTTTTTGATCATTCATTATAACACTTTATGGGGCAAGGTGACCAAAAAATTGGTTGTTTTAGCACAGTTTCTATTTATTTATTTTTACAGCGTTCACCTGAGGGGTTCAGTCAAGTGACATTTTTATAGAGCAGATTGTTACGGACGTGGCGATACCTAATATGTATACTTTTTCTCATTTATTAAAGTTTTACACAATAATAGCATTTTTGAAACCAAAAAATTATGTTTTAATGTGTCCATGTTCTGAGAGCTATAGTTTTTTTATTTTTTGAGAGATTTTCCTATGTAGGGGCTCATTTTTTGCGGGATGAGGTGACGGTTTTATTGGTACCATTTTGTGGGACATACGCATTTTTGATCACTTGGTGTTGCACCTTTTGTGATGCAAGGTGACAAAAATTGCTTGTTTTGACACAGTTTTTTTTTTGTTTTTTTTACGGTGTTCACCCGAGGGGTTAGGTCATGTGATATTTTTATAGAGCTGGTTTTTACGGACGCGGCAATACCTAATATGTATATTTTTTTTTATTTGTTTCACTTTAACACAATAATAGCATTTTTGAAACCAAAAAAATGATGTTTTAGTGTCTCCATGTTCTAAGAGCTATAGTTTTTTTTATTTTTTGAGAGATTTTCTTATGTAGGGGCTCATTTTTTGCGGGATGAGGTGACGGTTTTATTGGTACCATTTTGTGGGACATACGCGTTTTTGATCACTTGGTGTTGCACCTTTTGTGATGCAAGGTGACAAAAATTGCTTGTTTTGACAGTTTTTTTTTTTTTTTTTCTACGGTGTTCACCCGAGGGGTTAGGTCATGTGATATTTTTATAGAGCTGGTTTTTACGGACGCGGCAATACTAAATATGTCTATTTTATTTTATTTTTTCTATTTTTAATTTTTTTTTTTATTCCTTACTTGGGATTTTTTTTTTTTTTACATGTGAAACTTTTTTTTATTTTATTTTTTCAACCCTTTATTTTATTTTTATTTTATTTTACACTTTTCGTCCCCCATAAGGTCATACAAGACCTCTGGGGGACATTTACTTCACTTTTTATTTTTTTTTACACTGTTGATTTCTCCTGTAACTGGGGCTGACATAGTAGCCCCAGTTACAGGACAAATGCACCCCTATAGAGGCTGTACAGCAGCAATCCAGCGCTGTACAGCCTCACAGCAGGGCTGATCGAGGTCTCTGAGAGACCTCACACAGCTCCTGCACTCTCCGGTCACATGACCGCCGGGCCGGAACAGGAAGCGCACAGCGCTTCCTGCTCTGCAGACACAGCGCTCGGTGAGCGCTGTGTCTGCAGCGATCGTGAAGGCAGGGACACCTGGGCACTGTCCCTGCCTTGTCTTAGGGTTGCCCTGCTGTCACTGACAGCGGGCAACCCGATCAGCAGCTGCACGATTAGCGTGCAGCTGCTATTTCTGACAGGACGTTTTAAAACGTGCTGTCAGAAATAGACGTCCACCCATAGGACGTTTATAGTCTATGGGCGGACGTGAGGCGGTTAAACTGCTCAGGTAAACAGAAAGTTGCACAGTGATTGGTTGCTAGGGGCAACAGGGATAGTTTTTCATTTGGACTGGTACCCCAGATGGCTGCTAATACTGATACTTTTAATATAAGTTCAGTTCACAATCTAGATTATATAGTAAAAATTCTGACCAATTAGATTGCCTTTAGGATATATTAGGCTGTGATATTATGGCTTAATATGTAAATGATCAGTATCGCAAAAGTGAGAGACACCATCCAGTGTAGGTTCACACCTCCGTTTAACGGATCTGGCAGAAGAGAGCCTGCCGGGGTTCACCAGCTTCGGTCTAGCCAGACACTGCTGTTCACCTTTAGAACTCATTGACTATAATGGGAACCGACAGGGATCCGGACGCTTTCTGGTCCAGTGCCGTCTTCTTCTTTTCCTGCCTGATACAGGATACGGAACGTCATCGCTGACGTCACTGCCTCCTGCCGGCCTTCTCAGTTCCTGACTCATGTACACTACTGTGCATGCGTCGAGACTGGCCGTCTTTTCAGTGTACAGGATTCTATAAGAAGCCTGTACTGACTGTAAGCACTGTGTATGAGTCTCAGCATAACGATCAGCCACAGAGGCTGATCGCTATGCTTTACAGGTCATTAGGGCACTGTGGATGGCAAAGAGGGCACATGAGGGGCACGGTGGATGGCAAAGGGGGCACTGTGGTTGGCAATGGGGGCACATGAGGGGCACTGTGGATGACAAAGGGGCACTGGAAGGCGCATGAGGGGCACTGGATAGCAAAGGAGGCACTGGATGACACACAAGGCACTGTGGATGGCAATGAGGGCACTGGATGGCACACGAGGGGCACCGTGGATGGAAATGGGGGCACTGGATGGCACACAAGGGGCAAAGGGGATGGCAAAGGGGGCACTAGATGGTGCTCAAGGAGAATCATGGATGGCAAAGGGGGCACTGTATGGCACATGAGGGGTACTGTGGATGGCAATGGGGGCTCTGGATGGCACACAAGGGGTACTGTGGATGGCAAAGGGGGTACTGGGTGGCACACAAAGGGCGCTTGATAGCACATGAAGTGCACTGTTAATGGCAATGAGGGCACTGGATGGCACACAAGGGGCACTGGATGGCAATGGGGCACTAGATGGCACACAAGGGGCACTGTGGATTGGCAAAGGGGGCACATGAGGGGCACTGGGGATGGCAATGGGGGCACTGGCTGGTACATAAGGAAGGGGCACAGGATGGCACATGAGGATGGCAATGGAAGCATTGGATGGCACAATGGGGGCACTGGATAGCAAATAAGGAGCACTGTGGATGTCACTGTCATTGGGGCGCTGTGGAGGTCAGTCATTGGGTGCGCTGTGGAGGTCACGGTCATGGGGGTGCTGTGGAGGTCACTGTCATGGGGGCGCTGTGTAAGCCACTGTCGCAGGGGCGCTATTGAAAGGGCACTGTTATGGGCGCTCAGTATAATGATAGGGCTCATGCACGGAACCATATCTGTTTTGCGGTCTGCAAGTCGCGGATCCACTAAATAAGGTAACTGTCCGTGTGCGATTCACATTTTTTTGCATTGAGTTCTATGTGTTTTAGATCTGCATTATGAGGACCAGAATAGGGCATGTTCTATATTTTGAAGAACTGACGTACGGATGTGGAAAGCACAAGGACTTCATCAGTGTGTTCTCTACATCCATATGTCCGTTCCAGCAAAGACAGGACATCGCAGAATGGATATGGTCGTGTGCATAAGGGTTTAGATACACCGCTCAGCAGGCAGGATCATACAAGATAGGATTAGATACACCGCTCAGCAGGCAGGATCATACAAGATAGGATTAGATACACAGCTCAGCAGGCTATATTATACAAAATGGGATTAGATACACATGTCAGCAGGCAGGATAATACAAAATGGGATTAGATTCACAGCTCATCAGGCAGGATCATACAAAATGGGATTAAATATACACTTCAGCAGGCTGTATCATAGAAGATGGGATTAGATACACCGCTCAGCAGGCCGTATCATACAAGATGGGATTAGATACACCGCTCAGCAGGCCGTATCATACAAGATGGGATTAGATATAAACTTCTTCAGCAGGCTGTATCACACACGCCAGGCTGTGTATCAGGCACACATACATGCTAGGATTAGATACAGAAGTGTTTGGATGTGCTTGCTGTTTATCACACTCTGGAGATGGTGAGGTAAGAGCCTGTGGATGATCAGTAATGGGATTTAGACGCTGTGTGCAGAAAGATGGACACAGGAGTTGTAGTGGGTGGAGCTGCTGCAGGCAGAGCAGTGTGGGGGGCGTGGCCAGCCTGTGACTCATCACTGTGCAGTGCAGCCAGGCTTGTGTATCAATAAAGTTATGTATTCAACAAAACAAGAAGGGGAGAAAGTAAACAGATCTGGCAGGATAATATGATGTCTTCCAGGGGGGCTATATGTATGCATGGTGAGGGGTGTTATGAGCACATAAAAAGATTTTTGATTTTGGGACCGGACAATAATATCTCTTAGTAGCATTCTGGACGTCATTTTTGTGGACACCATCCCTTGCGTAGTCCTAGAGTAGAAGAATAACATTTTGACTTCCCACAGCCTCCCAACCCTAGGTGACATGGATTTTCAAAGTAAGCACACCAGCCTCATCAGGTGTAAGAGATCTATCTAATCAAGTATCCAGTTTATAGTGCAAAACCTGGTGACATAATCTCTTCAATAATAAAACAGTATACAATAAACTCCAGAGTGGCGCCGACATTCAACATGTTATCACTCAACTCTATGGCTATGGATGGGATTTGGAGCTCGGTATCAGAAAAATAGACATCTGGCTTCTGTAAAGCTATGTTATGAAATTATTCAGTACAACGTGTTCGAAATAAACTTAACACATTTAGAAAATTCATTTTAAGCTGGCATTGAAGATGACTGGTGTGCATTGAGTGGCTGTTGTTATTTGCTTTGGCTGGACTGGAGATTTTAATCTGAGTAATGACTTTAATACATCAGAACTTCTTTACATACTACATTGCAATGTATGATCTTATTATAGATTGGGGTTAACTATTATTTATTAATTAAATGTATTCATCAAAATTACTTTTTTCTGAACTTTGAAACATTTCATACTGTGCATGATGTAGAGATGTGTAAAACAGATTATTTTTATGCTACCAGGTTAAAAATATATCAGAAACAGTTTATTAGTTATTCGTAATACAATATAGCATAATAGTGTAAATTACCAAATTTTTCACCCTATAAGGGTACTTTCACACTAGCTTTTTTCTTTTCCGTCCTAGGGGCTCAAATCCGGAAAATAACTGATCAGTTTTATCCTAATGCATTCTGAATGGAGAGTAATTCGTTCAGGATGCATCAGGATGTCTTCAGTTCAGTCTTTTTGACTGATCAGGCTTTTCAGAAAACCGTAGCATGTTGTATTTTAACCTCCGGCCAAAAATCCTGAACACTTTGACTGAACGCCGGATCCGGTCTTTTTCCCATTGACTTGCATTAACACCGGATCCGGCGCCGTGTGTTCAGTCAAACCAGATCCGGCTTTTGCATGTTAAACCCGAAAAATGTGAAAAAAAAGTTAGTCCATAAATGGCGGATCCGTTTTTTCCAATGCATTTTTTCACTGTGATCAAAATCCTGATCAGGATTCAAATGTAATCCATTTTCACACAGTTCAGGTGTCGGAATTGAACGCCGGATTTAAACAACGCTAGTGTGAAAGTAGCCTAAGACGCACCGACCCATAAGTCGCACCTAGGTTTTAGAGGGGGACAATAAGAAAAATATATTTTTCATTATACCTCAGGTCAGACCATCAATCAGACCCCCAATGTTAATCAGACCTAAGCTGACAGCCCCAATAAGATCCCCAATGTTAATAAGACCCCAATAAGACCTCAGATCAGACCCCCAATCAGACCTCCGCTCAGACCCCAATATGAATGACTCCAATCAGACCTCAGATAAGAGCCCCATGCCTCTCATCAGCCCCCAGTAGCTTCATAGCAGCCCCCAGTAGCCTCTCATCAGCCCCCAGTAGCTTCTCATCATCCCCCAGCAGCTTCTCAATCAGCCCCCAGTTTCTCTCACCAGCCCCCGAAGTGTCCATCAGCCTCATAAATATAAAATAAAATAAAAACACTTACCTCACCTACTCCTGGACGCCGCCGCTCCTCTCCTCCAGCGCGATCTGCATCCTCCTGCTGTCGGCTGTGCTGTGAAGGCTGAGCACAGCGTGACATCACAGAGCACCTCACGCTATGCGCAGCCCCGCACAGCCAACAGCCAAGGACCAGGAAGCGCTGAGTACAAAGCCTTCACCGCTTCCCGGTCCTCTGGTACTAATGAGCGCTTCCATAATGGAAGCGGCTCATCAGTATTCGCCCCATAAGAGGGGGTATTTCCCCCACACTTTTGGGGGGGATGCGTCTTATGGGGTGAAAAATACGGTAATATGAGAGAACAGAGATGAGCGAATTTCTTAAAATTAGATTCAAGTCTGATTTGACTGAATTACCAAGCCGATTCGATTTGAGTGCTAATACATTTGATGGAAATCAGAAATATCTCTCTCTCTCTCTCTCTCTCTCTCTCTTTCTCTCTCTGAGAATACTGCCTGACTTTCCAAAATGTTAGACTTACTTTTTTCTTCTCATAAAGGTTAATAAATTATTATGATTAGTAAATTTCAAAGTTTATTGCCAAACAACTTTTAGAGTTTATGTACACCACCTCTCAATAGCTTTCTACAACTTCTGAGTTTAAGGATCCTTTATATAGTCCCATATACACCACTATTGTGTCCTACTGTAATGCCACATTCCTCTGATTTCATATGGAGGCATAAAAGTGTTCATTTAATTGGATTCTGTATTGATAAAATCATGGCATGTTCCATCAGATTTTGTATTACATATTTATTCTCCCCTATAAGCACTGCTTTCATTGGGGAACACCTCCATAATACAGTCCTGTAGGAAAGCATAATTCAAGTCTATGTGAAATACTTATGGCTACTTAGTATGGGACCACATGGAATCTGGGGGTCTCCATTTAGTCATCATGCATAAAGCTAGGTTTACACCACTTCACACCACCATTTTGTTTTTCGTGCTTCTGATCTGTCAGAAGAACAGAACCCCCCACCCCCCACAAAAAAAAATAATCCTTTATTTTGAGCATCCATTATGCTCAGTTATGCTCATTGTGCATACGTTTTAGCAGGCTCGACTGGCCCACAGGGGTACAGGTGAATCCCCTGGTGGCCCCATGAGCAAGGTGGGACCCTTGTTGTCCATCCCCTGCACAAGAGCACATGGCACAGTAGACTTTACTGCACTGCATATAGATAGACAGCGTACAGCACCTCAAACAGCCTAAGTTCACATGAAAAACTGGGGCAGGGCAGCCAGTGTCCCACTTTCCCAGGGCCATGCCTTCTCAAAGTTGCTGCAGGGACCCCATAATCAATATTCTTGTAGCATCCTGCTGCTGTGTGAGCAGTATTTCGATGTATCTATATGGTGGGCCCCCAAAATAAATTTTACCGGTGGGCCCTAGACAGCCCAGTCTAACACTGCGTTTTAGTCATTTCCGTCTAAGGGGGAAAAAAGTACTGTACTTTTGTTGAGGACTTTTTCGTGTCTAAAATAGCAGATCTCTGATGGAAATGGCTAAAATGGATGTAAAATGAGCATAACTGAGCATAACGGATGCTCAAAATAAAGGATCCATTTTTTTCTTCTGTTCTTCTGACAGATCAAACAGCGATGGGAACCTGCCCTAAGGCCTTAAAATATTCAAAAAAGATGTAGCGGAGCAGATTATCAGATATTGTTCCCCAATGCTGCAGCTTTTTCTGGCTGAGTAGGAAAATTCCAACAAAACTTATACCAGAAATAGCAGAAATGTCTAGCTTTAGTTTTAATTAGCTGTCTGCTGTATGGGCTAAACACGCCACAATGAAATCGAATGAGCAATCTGGTAGGTTAAATCAAATGGATCTTCTCCAGCTTGCCTTTGGTAGGGGCTACCAGTGTGGCTAACCAAAATCCTATTGTTTACTTATCAAACGTTTTAGTAGGTAACGTTCCTCACTCATTTCCTCAATTATTTAGTAGCTTGGTAGATCAGATTGAGCTGTATTTGTTGGATGTACATTCTGCAATCATATGTTTTGGCCCCACGATGTACTAAAGCTAAAAAATGATGACTATGCTTGTGTTTAACATCTTTAACTAATGACTTATTGCTATAAACTAGTGATACTCTTGAGCAGCTTTTGACTATGCGGCTTTAGTTATTTTGACAAATATATATCTCCACATATAATACTATTTAATCTGTTGGCTACACTGTAATAAAAACATCATATTTTATCTAGTTATATGTTTACAATGAAAACTAAATTCATGTTATGAATCTGTTCTTGCCACGTCTGCCAAAATCATAATCCAAGTATTCACTACACTTCCAGTAATATTAGGTCTTTTGAAATATTATTCCTGAGGATTTCTCTAATTATATTTAGTCAATGGAACTTTCTCTACCCAATCAGTTCTTCATTTTTAACCTTACCATCCATGTCACTGCCTGCGCCAAAAAGTCCACAACTGGCGGTACAGTGAGCAGTGGGGAAGGGATCAATAATTAGGACAAGTGTTTTTCGAATAGAAAGCTGAACTTTTTTGTACATTTTACAGAACACAAAACCAGAAGAATAAATCAGTTTGCAACTAAAAGTAAATAAAAAAAAGACTAGGTACCCCCGAGAAAGTCATTTTAATGTTTAGTTTAGGAAACAAATCCAGACCAAAATCCACATTATATTTGCAGTGGAAATTCTCCAGGGGCTAGCTCAGCATGTAATGAATGATTGATAGGGCCAGGTTCTTGCATGGTCAACTTGCCTGGCCTTGTCAATCAATATGGAGAGGGATTGGCTGGCAGAGGATACAGGTGCAGCAAGAGTGCACAAAGTTGCTTGGCCTGCCCTCAGTGCACTTAACTGCTTATTTGCATATGGATTTAAAGGACTTTTTATCCAGAATGAAGCAACAGATCACTAAATGAAAGGGTGTCATTACATTCGGCTGAGCTAATCCTACAAGGATTGTGCCTGGTTTAACAGTGACTTTCATGGTGACAGGTGACCTTTAATTTGCATCCAGTGGATATATCATCCTCACCGCTGTTAATGCAGTTTTTCCAAAGCCAGAAGTGGACCCTGAAGGAAGGACAATTTTAAGTTTTCTCTGTATATTTTCTTGTCTTGGGCTAAAAAAAAATGCAGGAAAATTTTCCACAAAAGAACACTGGGGCAGATATACTAGATATACAATTGCTCTAGAATTCTAGCGCATATGCTTTATACTGTACCTCATTTGTTTAGGGTTTTAGACACTTTTTCCAGCAAGGTTGATGAGGGGGCACGGTGTAGTGGAAAAGTGGACATGGCTTAAGATCTGCCAATGTGTGAGGTCAGCTACTGCCTCTTAGTGCTCTCATCTCTAGGCTCCTCACTAACACACTTGACTGAGAGCCAGTGCGTTCATTGGGTTCTCTGAGACCACAAACACTTTTGATATGGCCAGGCAGGTTGCATGGGTTAAAAAAAAACTCACTTTTCGCCAGTTTCACAGCTGAGCTACATTCTCCTCTTCTTCTGTTCCTCAATGAACTGGATGAATAATGTCACCTCTATGCCCACATCCCCAATGTCAGCCAATCCATGCCCTCAGAGGTGGCAGTGGTCACATGTGTGTAGATGGAACTTGAATACTGGTGACAGGCGAATGTTTTTTTTTTTTTGTAACCCTGTCTGATCTTATAATTTCTGATCCATAGTTCCTGGTCTAAGAGGACTTCTTTATCTTGAGTTTCACAGTTAGCCAGTCAACAGGCTAAAGAGCCCATTCTTAAAGGCATTTTCTCACCTCATCAAATGTCTTTTATTATGTCTAAAACATTAATATGTCACTTGCTACTGTATTCATTGCATCCAAATTGCCTGTTTTCCTGTGTTCAATCCATTCTTTTGTACCATTATAGACCACTCGTTATCAGGGCTTACGGCCACCGTAGGAGACTGCTTGAGCCTCTGTGGTGGCAAAACAAGGGCATGCATGCACAGTAGCTCCCTTCCCTGCCTCTTCGTATCTGTGCAATAGCTCTGGAGCTGTTCTACACAGCTAGGGCAGCTCCTACCAGTGCATGGTCCCTCAGCGCCAAAGCTGCTAATTAAAATGCTTCACCAGCAGCCCTGGGAGCGTGCACACACAGGCAAGTGGCTGGGTAACGCCATCCTAGCGCTGCTTGCCTGTGCCATCATTCAAACTTTTAGTTACTCCCCCCCCCCCCCCCCAAGTAGCAGGAAGTTCAGGGCTAGCAAACAACTGCTAAACTGATGAGGTGAGACAACCGCTTTAAAGTCAGTTAGGAACCCTTGTCATATATCTTCACCAACGTTATCTTCTGTTGGTGCCATGTGCATGAGTAGATGTATATAGGTAGAATTCTCCTTTAACATTCACATTTTAGAATAAGCCTGAGGTACAAATTATTTATGCATAAGCGACCATAACAGGACAACAATATTGCTATTGTTAGAAGTATCCTGTCATTCCATTAAAGTACGGTAAATGAGGTAGTCACATGTACAGTATGTATCCAGATAGTTACATTCAACTTTTCACATAAAACCAAAAAGGTTTAGAATTTTGCTTCCCCTTTCATCATTCACCGGTTACAAAAGTACTATTGAGGTGGCTAAAATGTCATGAACAATGTGGAGTGGCCAAGACCATTCAGATTATAGTTATTATATTAATCAGGCACCATCAAAAAATAAAGAATCAAAATGATTAGTAGCTATGAGCAACTCTTCTACGTTGCACTTTCCTTTTTATATTAATTGTTCCCGATCGGCTTTGTCTGAGAGCTCAGAGGGATGGTCCCTTCTTTTCAAGCAAAACTATTCAGACGTAGAATGTGGTATAAAAAAATATTATTGCTCCTGCTATTCTTTGATTTTTCTTTTCTTTTTTTGCGTGTTCACTTTTTGAACATTAGCAATTTTCTTAGCTCTTTATTATTGTTATGAAAAACTTATGCTGTATTATACAGTACTATAACGTGCTGTAGTACTAGGAGCATATCTACCACTGCTCCACTATAGCGGCCACATGAAGGGGGGCAGGATGTTAATAACATCATAAGAGACTATCACTTATATTAGTAGCAGGGCTGGACGACTGCTGGAGTCATAGGGCACAAGGTGAGTGGAGCCTGGAGAACATTTTTCTGCTGCTCAAAGTCTGTCTGAGTGGCTTTAAGCTGTCAGGTCTCTTCCTAATCATATTAAATAGTCCTTCAATCTTTGAAAGAGGATCACTTGGTAAAGAGCTTTCCATTATTACAAGAGCTTTCCATTAAAGTGAGCATTGATAGTCATGGGTTCCCTACCAACCGGTGCTTTTTTTCTGTTACAAGGAGACATTGGTTTGCTCTGGTGAGAAGTAATTTCACTTACAGTGTAGCTTATACAGATTTAGAAAACGTTGACACTTTATGCGTCAAATGTACTGTTGTAGCAAACTTTAGAAAAAGTCAAGTTACCAGTTGCTGCTCCTTTGTCTTAAATGCTGTAAATGTCAAGTTAACGTTTGCTGCATCTGTAATTGCATATGCTGAGTGCATATAAGAGTGTTTTGTTTATATGCGTGTATGTAAGTGTTCAGTGTCTTTGTGTTTATGTATGTATATGCGTATACACCTATACATCTTCTAATATATAAAGCTGAGTATGTGTGTGTATGTCCGCTAAAGGAATCCGCACCGTCGCATTTACAATCGCGAAATTTGGCACACAGGTACATCAAGTGTCCAGGAAGGTTTTAGACCAGGTCTCAACTCTCTAGGACGTACCGTTCCCGAGATATTCCCATAAAATGTATTAGCCAATAGAAGCCTGGTCACATGACCCTTATCAGCCAATAGAAGCTTGCAGGTCCTCCAGTCTCCACATACACAATTTTACTCCAGGTTTCCATAACAACCCAGCCATTTATCTTCACTGCTGTAGGAGAGCTTTAAAGGAAATCTGTCACCAGGATAATCGCTATTGAAGTAAAGCCATGGCCAGATGTGCCTTTGTTCCAGCAATAGATGTTTTTATCCTCTAAAGGTCCAGTTTATTTGATATGCAAATGAGCCAGTAAGGTGCCCAGAGGGGCGACATTCTTGCAGGAAGGAGCCCAGACACGCCCCCTGCCACAATGTGTCCACCGTCAAAAGACTTAAAAACCCCGCCCCAGGACTAAGCCACGCCCCATCCAGTTAGGCCACTCCTGAGCCAACAGGGGTTGAAAAAAATGAAGGTAAAAATCAACTTCTGTCAGCTGCAGGGGTGGGAGGGAGGGTGACTTTCTCCCTGTAGCTCACACTCAGACAGCACAGTGCTGCTGTCTTATAGTGAGCTGTTCAAAAAGACACGCCCCAGATCTGGTTAGGCCACACCCCCTCCCACTCCTTAGCCAGCTGAGATTGAAAAAATGAAGTTAAAAATCAACTTCTAGGTCCCACTAAGCCACGCCCCGGTCTGGTTAAGCCACGCCCCTCCAACTCCTGAGCCGACGGGGATTGAAATAATAAAGGTAAAAATCAACTGTCAGCAGCAGGGGTGGAGGGAGGGTGACTTTCTCCCTGCAGCTCACACTCAGACAGTACAGTGCTGCTGTCTTAGAGTGAGCTGTTTAAAAGGACATGCCCCCATCCAGTAAAGGCCACTGTTAAGGGGCAGGCCCCTGTGGAGCTCACTGTCAAGGGATGGTATTCTGTGAAAGTCACTGTTAAAGGGGAAGGCTGCTGTAAAGGTCAACGTTAAGGGGTTGGGCTGTTGTGGAGGTCCAATTTTAAGGAACGGGGCACTGTGGGGGTGGGGGGCTGTGGAGGTCACTTTTTTGGGGGCGGGGTGCTGTAGATGTCACTGTTATAGTGGATAGTGTTGATATCTTTTAATGACACACACAAACATTAAATGAAATAGATTAAATATACCTGAGCCATATATATCTTTACATGTGTGCTTGTTGGACACTGAACATGCATTTTAGGGAGGAGCTCCTTTAGAGGCATTCCGTTATTCATTCCGTCATAATAGAAGTCTATGGGCTGCAAAACGGATCCGTCCTGTTTCCGTTATGCAGAAGAGTACTCCATCATAACAGAAACAAAACAGATCAGTTTTGCAGCCCATAGACTTCTATTATGACGGAATGAATAACGGAATGCCTCTAAAGGCATTCAGTTATGCATTCCGTCATAGAATTGCGTTATGGTCCGTGGTAACGGAATCAATAACGCAGTTCACCATTTACCAGTAAACGAAGCGTGAACAAATTTCAGAACCTGAAATTCGCTCATCTCAAGTCCATATTTATTACTGTAATATATCATACTGTACTATATTATAAGCCTACCACATTATGCTGTAATATACTGTATACAATGTAGTATACTATACTAAACTATAATTTTGCAAATACTAATTGCAAAATTAGAGCGATAGATAGGCTGTAATATTGTTGGCCTATCCTTAGGATAAGACTTTATTATCAGATCAGTATTGGTCTGACTTCTGACATCCTGTTATACAGCTAGTTCTTGGGCAAGCAGAATGGCCTTTCCATTCTATACCAGACACAGTTTCATACACTGTGTAATGTCCATGCCTGGAATGGAATATTTCTTTTGCAATGTGCTCCATTTTTGTTTTTCTTATTGTATCCGTTTTTGTTCCATACTGTGTCCTGAGTTTTCAATTTTTTTTTATCCATACCTATTTAATAGTTTGTTGAAAGATAAACAATTTTTTTTTTGCTATTTTTGCAATGCTGCAGAAATACGGATGATTCAAAAATCTAACTAAAATCCACATTAGAACTATGCAAATATAATGTGTTTTCTTATATTCAACCCATTGGATTCTGTGGGCTAAAACAAAGAAATATCACAACCACATAAACAAGTGCATGTGTGAAAGAAAAAAAACAGAAATGTGAAAAAAATATTTTAGATTTTCCAATGGCAAAACAAAATAAATAAGGATCCATAATAAATATGTATGACTAAGCAGTTAGAGTTCTCTGTGAAAAGTATACATGCATTGGCCGCTATTGACAAGATGAAAATGAATAATTATTACCACTCTTGCACTAGTATATGAAATCAGTACTTTCGGACTGAATATTTATAGTCCATAATCCATATTAGAAAACGTGATCCCATGCAACGCTCAGTTATTTTAACATTATTTATATGGTCCCAGAGAACTCCTTTAATAGGGTACACTCATCGGTAATTAAATAGGTGGATTGGAAATTTGACAGAAAGAACCTGCTGTTATACTTTACATAGATGATACATTCAAAATAAACTAATACACTGTACAAACATAAAATACTATAAAGGGATTACAGGAGCAGCAAGTTTAGCTATGACTTAGCCTTGTACATACAGTAAGAGACACTTGGAAATTAATATAGCACATTTTAAATACGACATGAATATTCCATTACTCTGGACTAAAGCATTACAAATTGGCTTCCTGGTGCGAGCATATTACATATAACTTATTCTACCATTAGAAAAAAAATCAACAGAGTCAACATGTTGTGTATACAAATTAATAACATTTTTTTTAAGGAATGGGATAATTTATGATTGGTTTAGAGCTCTTGTAGAAAAATAAGTTTGGGTTATGGTGCCCATAGATATAATAATTATGCTTCAATTTAGTGGTCGCAGTGAGAAAATGATTGTAGACCAAAAGAGGCAATATAAATTGTTGAATTTGTTTGGGAAATTATTAAAGTCTTTAGTCAATATAACTACTATTACAACACATAACCATTATACATATTATACGATAACATTTAGCAAAAAAAAATCCCAAGAGTGACAATGCAAAAATGAGATGGCTTTGTCTCGTGAGGACAACCACTTTTTAAATTGAAGCCAGTCTGGTGATCGACTAATCAGAAACTCCTGCTATGGCTTCCCATGCATTGAAGTGAATGGCCAACCATGGACAGAAGACATTTGGCTTTTTAGCATCTCTATGCTCTGGGTAGAAGAGAGAGAACCTAGGCAGAGGGAAACCCTCTATGATGACTATATGCCCTATTACTGTAGTGGCAACAGCTCCTCTAAATTATTTTAAAAATTGTAATGCTATAATCAGAATAAAATAGATTTATAGGAATTAGTAATTATCAAATTATCTGTTGAGGAAAACAGAGTATATGTGCATATCCATTTGTATGTAAAGTATATATACTAGACAATTCTAACTCAACTGAAAGAAGGTCAAACTATAAACTATCCATTAGTGTAACAAATAAAGTAAATCTAATGACTTTAACTCTTCAGTCTCTCTATCTATTCTACATGCAGAACATCTTGCTTTAATCAGTTTGGACATCCAGACATGAGAATAACTGTTAAAGATATGAATACTAAAGTTTTTTTTTGTACTGTGAATAGGGCCTTATAGTGTAAATAAAATGATAGAGAAGAATAGAACAGAGATTAGAGATTAGCAAAATTCTCAAAATTTTGAGTACAGTTCAAATAGTTGTCAAATTAGATTTGGTCCAAATAAATTTGGGCTGAATCTTAAGTGCCTCAGTGGCCCTGAAAACTCTATTTTCTAAGACTGTATCCAACCCTGTTAAATTGAATGCCAAGACTGCATTAGTAAAGTGAAAATGACAGTGTCAATTATATGGCTATGGGTAAACGCGTGGTAAACGGTGATAGCAAGCAGCCTTTTTAAGAACACACTGCAGCTGTCTTCTTCTCTGTCTTGTGATCAGTAAAATGTTTGCCTCCATTTTGAGCAATTCATGTGAGATAAATCAAAAAGTTTTGGATTAGTCCAAATTTTAAATCTTTTGGGAAATTCATAATAAATTAGATTTGTGCAGAATCAATTTACTCATCTTATAGAGGCATAACCCCAATTCAGTAGTGTTGTAAACATGGCTTTAGATAGTATCATTGACTGCTATTCTCTAAACATGCTATACATACTAACACCTCTTAGCTGGCATAGATATATGTCAACAACTAATGCAAAAAATGGCACGTGACCTTGCTTCTCACAAATACTGTTACCCACATTCTTTTTCTCTTAAAGGGAATTTGTCAACACTACTATGCTGCCCTTGCCGAGTGCAGCATGGTATAGGGACAGACCCGCTGATTCGATACTTTTACAGTCCTGACAGACTGAAACCAGCAGCATGTGAAAATCAATGGGTCCGATGAAACTCGTGGCCCTACCCTTCCGCCTCTTGACTATGATTGATAGTTTTCTTTCCTATGATTAATAGGTTTCTTTCCTATGAGTAACTTCTTGTAATGTATTTATTAAGTATACAAGAGTGACTGGAGAATAGTGAGACTTCTCAGGAGTTATAGATACAACCAATCCCTTCACATCTAATAATGGTATAACCTAAAAATGAGCAAGTTAGTTTGCAATGAGTAAAATAGCTGTATAGCTACAAATTATAATCTGTGAGACTCTGGAAGTGACTTAATTGTGGGAGACTGAACACGGAAGGTTGACCACTGGAAATCCCTACCTCAGTAGTTTGAGAATCCTTGTACTATATGACAAGTGTGACCTAATGCTACCTAATGCTACTTTGGGGATGTTATGGTTCACCATCTCATTAAACCATACAATCCTAATCCACCTAATCCTAATTAGGTGGTTTATGAGGATATTGTTGTAACTGATATCATTTGATCCTGGTCTGTCACTTCCTTTAATCTACTGAAAGAGCATTTTAATTATCCTTTAACATGTGATAAGTAGAAGAGCTAAATTGCCTCACATTAATGCCATTGTCCCTTATTTCATTGTCTTTATCACATCACAATGTTGTGTTTGTGGATTTGTTTGGCATTCCATGCAATTTTATCAATGCATTTACATTTCCACCCACAAAATGCAATTCCCATAAAATTTGACTAATTGTGTTATGATGACTTCATTTACCCTCAATTTTCTTGGGCAATTAATTTAATCTTAGGCTCATTGTGGTTAAATCCACTGTGCAAAGTGTTATGTTGTGTTATAAATTCACAAAAAATGCCTGCATTAATGTGCAATGTGATTTTAGAATAATTATTATGCACAGACATTTAACATTTTCAGTTATAATATTAGGCACTGATCACACAAGAGTATAAATAATATAGTGCATGCCATTATTGGCTGTGCACCATCTTATCATACAAAGCTATAATATATGAAAAACTCTACAATTAACATGCACAATAAAACATTTAATGGTGGAATTAATATTTGCTTTCTGGCTATCCACCTCCATCATTGCACTACTACTCAACACTTTGCTTTGTGCTCACACATTCTGGCTTATACACTCAATAGCTCACAATCGAAAGTACTACAACCACAGCATACTTCCTTCCCAAGTGGTACTCCTCTCTTTTCCCTGCAGGCTTCGATATCAGTGAAGCACCAAGTTACCCTGCCAATCTGACAAGCACAGAACTCAGTCAGTGAGATGAATCTTTGCATTTTGTGGGGATAGAATTGGGGAAGGGGTTTACCATGGAGCTCTGTGTCTAGCTGCTTCTTCCACCATCCCTGCCTGTCTTTCTGTAACGTGTGTTTAATGAAATTTTCAGAAACAATACAATACTTTTCGGGAGAAGATATGGAACAACCTTAAAGTTGGATTAAAAACTGATAAATTAATATATTCAAATATGAAACTTCTATAAAAATAAATGTCTCCCACCCTGCCAAGCCATTGGTAACTGAACATATGTTTGAGAATTACTAAACTGTAAAATCGTGTAATAATTTCACATTTCTGATCATTAATTACTGAATTGCTTCTACCTTTTTATCCCAAATCCATCCTACGCCTAAACAATAATAAAACTATACCGTTATTAGGACCTCTCTGTTAAAAAAGTTACACTCCCCACTATCGTTATATTTGGTCTTGAGGACAGGCAGCAAGGACAGCTGGAGGATTTTAAAAACATCCAGGACTTAACCATAGATATAAGGATTTTTTACCCTAAAACATATGTTGTATTTTATTTTATTAATGATGGTAATCATTGCAATGGAAATGTAGTTTTTATAAATCCTCCAGGTGTTTGTGCTTGAAAGACACTGCTCATTGAGCTGCTTGAGTGAATAATTGAAGCATGGTGGAAGAATATGCTCTTTAATGTGTTTAGTATTTTGCACTTGTCTTATACAATGATGCTTTTATAAAAATGATGCTATCTTAAGAGACATTCACCAATAAGCTTACCAGATAATCTGATTTATCAGGGGCGCATATTTAACACATGCAGCAACTGTGTGAAAATCACAGCTAAAGCAATATAAGTTGGATTGGAAAGGAAAATCCCCTTGGTATTATAGGGAGAAATTTATCAAAAATAGTGCCAAAGAGAAATGGATTTGCCAATAGAAACTAGGGATGAGCAAATTGACTTCGGATGAAGTATCCAAAGTTGATTCGCTCATTCCTAATAGAAACCAATAAGAATGTAAGATATTTTTAAAAATTAAAGTAACACTTCAAATTGATGCTATAGACAATTGCTTCAGTTTTCCTGCGAACTAGTTTTAATCTCCCCCATAAAGTGCTCTTCATGCAATGTGACTGTTAAAGGGATTTTTTGGGACTTAGATATTCCTGACCTATCCTCAGGATAGGTTATCAATTACAGATCAAAGTGGGTCCAACATCTGGCATGGATAGGCAATCAATGCCTAAGTACTAAAAAAAAAACTTTATCCACTGGATGTATCCTCTTAAAAGAATTGTATTGGCATGCATAGCTCCATTTCATACCATAACTGCTTACATCACAAAATGTATAGCATTTTTATGACACCAATTATCCTCTGAGGTATAGGGCTTAGTGTATATGTGAATCAGATCCCATTCAAAGCTCCATAACAGATTTGATCATAGTTGATGGTTTTTCACCATAAAATCTGCAAATATGAGCCCCTGATTGAAATGTTTATCTTGTAATCTTGTGGTACAATACTAGTATTGTCAGGAGATGGCGTAATACTAGGATTTGAGATTGAATACATTTGGTTCCTAATAAAGAACTATGAGCTCACATGTTGCAATGTCTCTCTTGTTTTCAGTGTTGTTAACATATTTTGGTTACTTTAATTAAAGATACATTACAGATCTGCATAAACAGCAATTCCCTTATACAATGTTGTAATTGTAATACTCCCAGTTTAATGGCAGCTGATCTGCATTAAAGAGGCTCTGTCACCAGGAACAACCCTATTAAACCTGGCATATAGCCTGTTAGGGTTGATCCTGGTGACAGAGCCACTTTAAACATTATTTATATGACAGGCATAAGTTTTTTTAAATGAGCGTATAAATACATTGATGCTTAAAGAGCATCTGTCAGCAGATTTGTACCTATGACTCTGGCTGACCTGTTACATGTGCGCTTGGCAGCTGAAGGCATCTGTGTTTGTCCCATGTTCATATGTGCCCGCATTGCTGAGAAAAATTTCTTTATATATACAAGTGAGCCTCTAGGAGCAACGGGGGCGTTGTTGTTAAACCTAGAGGCTCTGCTCTTTCTGCAACTGCTGCGCCCTTTTCACTTTGGTTGACCAGGCCAGACATGGAAAACCTCATCATGCCTGCCTGGTCCTGTCAATCAAAGTGCAGAGAGTTCTACAGTTGTAGAGAGTGCAGAGCCTCTAGGAGTAAAACCCATGCCCCCGTTGCTTCTAGAGGCTCATTTGCATATAATAAAACATCACTTTTCTCAGCAATGCGGGCACATATGAACATGGGACCAACACAGATGCTTTGATGACCTTTAACATATTTTTGAGCTGCATAATACTACAAAAGGTTATGTAACACAGGACAAGGATTGGGGCAATTATCAGGAAGAAACATTCCTAGGAACTCTTGTTTCCAATAATTGACTTTGGTAAGTGCAATCACTTGTTCACGAGGTGGAAGCATCGCTGGTGTGGGCACCATAAATAATTTCTAGGCAGCAAATTGTGGTGACTAAACAGCAATCTGCTTCCCAGAAACAATGGATATGTGTAGTGATCACTCAGCACCATGCAGCGAGAATGATTGCTGCAGAAAAATGCTGCAATCTGACGAGCTGGTAATTATTGGGAACGAACAGTTTGTTGCCATAAATGCCTGCTATGTCTGACTGTGTAGAGGTCCTTTTAGTAAAATGAATGGGATAATTCATTTTGGGCAGTGTATTTTCTTTATCTGAGCATGGTGAGCATACTCTATATACACTCTATATTGGAGAGAAGTATATAGAGCAGTTCCAAAATATTAACAAATGGCTAGAATATCTGTTTTTATAAGCTATAGCAAAGTGATTAAATGGCTGTTTGACGACAGTCTGTCTTGTTTTAGTACAAGTTGTCCTAAACAGAAAACAATGCTTCCCAAGATGAAAAATAGAAATTTCCACAGCCTTCAAGCCCCATTTTACCTCTATATACAACTGATGTCATACATTAGCATATGGAGGTTTTTTCAGTCTGCTTCATTTGAACTCTAAGAAAAAAGATCAAGGCGTACTTCATTAGATAACATTATCAAGCTATTCTGGTCTAGAAACATTCTTTCCGGGGAGTATAGAGGCACCATAAGGTAGCATGATAAGTGTTTGTGCCACTATACAGGCTCTGTGTGCATGAGCCCCAACAGGGGGCAATTCTGAAAATGAGATTTGGGGATTGCTTTTTATGTAGCCAACACTGCATGATATGAAATTTGCAAAGATATATTGCTCCCTACATGGATTGTAGCTGGGCCATTTCACCATATTGGAGCGCTTCATCATAAAGAAGAGTCTCCTATTAAAGAAGAGTCTTCTGTTCTATACAACATAGCACATACATTTGTAAATCCTTATTTGCATATTTTTGCATGCATAAATGAATATCTCTTCTAATGAAAATGAATGAAATTGTAATTTATTTATTAACTTCATCATTGTTTATACAGTTCTATATAATGTAAACTAATCATATATGGGGTCATTTATTAAGACCGACGTTGATTAAAATAATTTTTTATGCCAAAAACTGGTGTAGAAAATGATAAATGAGATGGGTCTGTCGGCCCGTTCTCCTACACGCCCATGTCACCCCCCCCCCCCTTTTTGGTACTGGCGTGAGCGGCGTGCACAGCTCAAAGTTCACAGATTTTATTGCAAATAACTTTTGTGCCAAAATCTGCTACAGATATACGCCAAAAAAGTGGCATATATCTAATCATAAATGACTCCCATAGAGTATTTGTAGTGTTTGGTTTAAATCTTTGTGTATTCTTAAAATATGGAACTATTATATTTGAAAATGAAAAAAAGGCATGTGATCTTTCCAGTCAAGAAACTGAATGTGTTTTTTGTATTTGAACAGATGACACAGTTCATGAATCAGCTGAGCCTTCCCGTGGTGAGAATTCAGCACCAACACCAAGGATATCAAATTGGCTTTTAACAATCCTTCTGTTTCTCCTGGCGATGCTTTTGACGTTATAGCACAGCATACATCACAGACCAACTGCAGAAAAACAGGGTCTTGGAACATCAAAGATCCACCTAACTGCTTCACTCAAGAAAGGAAAAGTTTTCATTTTGTTTTCCCCCTCTTTATTGCTCGTTATATACATTTTTCCCCACTTTCAAGAGAACATGAATTCCACAAGAATATTTACTTAACACATTATAATTTAGATGTTGCTTTTGTTCCAGAACCTTAAATCCTGATTTAAAAAAAGGCAAATTTAAATTGTGACACTAGTGAATAAAAGTTTCCCTTGCATTCGGCATAAGAAGTCACGTTTTTGGCACACGTCTGTGCAGATCGACATAAGCGGTATGAGCCAGTTAATATGGATATGGACTTAACAGAAGTTAAATCTAAAAGGAATTTCTCCTTTGGTGACCACCTTACAGAACTGTTGGATGATGTGGTAAAATATGCAGTAGAACACAGGAGGAGATATTCCAGATTTTCAAGGACATGTTTATCTGAGAAGACAATATTCATTGACTATGCTAAGCACTCTTACCTGCACTATGGGATTACCAAAGGGTATGGGGGGAGTCTTTTTAAATATTATTTTTGTTCTTTTAATATATTTGAAGTTATCTGGAGTGCAGAGAATTGTACTATTTAAAACATAGGCAGATACCATAAAATGATCTCCAAGGTGCTACATTTTTGATTTTGCTGTTCTTCGACTCATGCATTTTATATACAATGTGACCATGCCCAAAGGCTTCTTCTTGGTTCACTGGCCTACAATGTGCATCGGCAAGGAAACATTTAATATTACTGGACTTTTGGTCTTTTGAAATGACTTTCTTAATCCTTGGAAGAAATAGGTGAAATTATGGTGATGTACCAGCTTTGAAAGAAAGTCTGATGCCGTGAATTCATTGTATATTTCGTTTGACCCATTAATGGCTTTCAATTGACCTTTAAGTGGCAAATTGCATCCCCTTTACAAAGATGTATATGGAAAATCTGTTGAAATTTAGATGTGATCTAAATTGGCTATAAAATATTTTAAGGAATAACTGTCAACCAATGTGTATATGCATTAATACGAAAAATGTAAGCTGAGGATAACGTAATATAACACCTAATTGTCGATAGACTTGATTTCAGCAGTAAATCAAATCGTGATTGTGCTAATTGGATGGCTACCTATTGTCACATTGGAAGATTCAAATATGGACGCTTAATAACTTTTCAGGGTGCCTTGAGTTTTTGTTTATTATTGATGTATAGCAAAGGACGTGACTCAGACACTTCATAGTCACCAAATGTACTTTACGTAATAAAGACTTTAACAAACTGTGATTATGTTTAATATAAAAAGTAAAAAAAAAATTATCAAGTACAATAACTTTTAATATATTTCTAAGAACAATACAGACATGCATAAATGGTCATAGTTATTCAATACCATTTTCTAACTGTCTAAATGATTTATTCCTAGAAATAGGAATGCAGTGGGAGATGTAACAAGAGCCTTCAAAAAATCCATGTGCTGGCCTGGGTTGCTTTAATCTAGAACAATAGTATTATGCAATTTTTTTAACGTCGTATATACAATAAAGTACAATAAAGCACAGAGACCGATAACCTAAGAAATATTACATTATTCTACAGGCTATATTGACAACAATGTGATTCATATGTTGTAGTTTGTCATGCCGCAACTTTACAGTGTTAGCACAAAAACTACCTTAAACACAGTTTGGGATCTGGTTTCTATAATGATGTAGCAGTCCTTGATAACAGCCATTAAAAATAAGAATCCTCTTGTAAAGTATGACCTCTAATAACACTTCGGTAAAACAACTGCTACTTCCGTGCATTACTTGTTGATGGCTGTTTATGTATTTAACAGCCTTATCATTGTTTTAGGACTTTTCATTTTAATAATGGAGCTTGAGTTTATTGTTATTGTTATTTTTTATTACTGTCATGAAGTAGCAGTCTTATTTTATACCTTAAAAAGTTGTATCTCCCTCTTATACACCAGTACACTGAAAATTACCAACTAAATCACGAATATTGTAATACAATCATGTACGTACAGTATATCCATATGGACAGAAGCTGGTTGCAATCAAATAGGAAACAATAAAAGTAATAGAATTGTAGAAGATGTTTTCTATGTTTAGTCATGTAATTTGAAGGATATTGGGGCAAAATTGAAGCTGCTCATTGCACTTGAAGTCTCCTTGGCTTTCTTCTCTTTTCACACGCTTTGCCTTTTCCTCTTTATTTTTTTCACATAAACTATTATGGCCCACGTAGGGTACCCTTTTGACACATTTTCCTGGTTGCCAGTGACTTTGCAACTTGAAGCAGGGGGATTAAAGCATCAGTCTGTTTGGTGGATACTGTGTATCCTTTAATACACAAGATAACATTTCATGTTAGATTAGAATATTGTTTTGTACTATACCTTCTTGGATGGCAAAGAATATAAGATAAAGAAAAAGTACATTCTTTAAATTCTGTATTATTAGCAACCTATGTTGTATATAGTGTTTGATAATAAAGTATTAATTAAATTCTTATGTCTTTTGTAAGTGAATACATAAGACTTTCAGACCACAAAAAAATAAACATTTAAAAAAATCATACTTGTCACCCAATGATGCTTAAAAAAAAACAAAACAAAAAAAGAATAGGTTTGTTTGTGAACATGATCACTCACAAGTCCTCACTCAGTCACGACCCAGAGATACACAACATGTAATGATCAAGGTTTTATACTAAATGTTTATAGGTCTGATGTTAGAACCCTGTGTATTTTTGGCATGTTGGCTTAAGGAACATATGGACATTTTTCTTACTTTTTATTTTTTTTTGGGGGGGGGTCTTCTAATTAAGACATACTTCTCTCCATGCTTAAGACATGTGTCAGATACATGGCACATTCTCTAGGAAAAAAAACCATAGTATTAAAATAAAAGACATATATTAAAATTATATTTAATCATTTAGCTTACATAATCTGTTTTTGTCCAACAGAGCCACAGCCTTCAGAGTATCCTTGTAATATTAAATGTGTTTCCAGTATCCTTTACAGCTGTACTTGGTTCTGTTAACTTGTCATGTGTTTGTGTGGCTACCTGTTTTAATTTCTACCCTTTTCTGTTACTTCTGCTCTAGCTGTCTTTTTCCTTTCAAGCAGTGAATGAGCAGATCTGCCCTACTTTTGGCATCACCAGGTTTTTCCCAGGCATTCACCCCAACTTTCTAAGATCTGAAACAAATCTCCCTATGATACGCTTACTGCCATTGTCTGTGCAGTTTAATAGATGCTGGCATGTTGGAGGTTACCCATGAGGCTACAAAATCTGCTTTTCATACTTACTCTTGACATCTCATTGAAACCACTCATTGTCTGTGCATCTGGGTAAGAAAGTTCAGCTCAGTGTGGTCCTGTGCTTGTACTCCCCTGCTTTGGACTTACTATTCATTGAGTGCTGTTTTGAAATGCTTACATTATATGAGTTGAAAATAAAATGTAAAAAAAAATAATCATAAACTGTATTTGTATATACACGTGTCCGTACAAATAAACTTAAATAAAAAAAAAGAAATTAACTTGTTGAGCCTTCATTTATATGTGTCCATTTCTAGAGTTAGGCCTTGAATAATGTTGTTTAGTATTGCTACTTGGTTATTTTCTGCTTCCTTTAAAGGCATTGTATCATCAGATATATAATACTTAAATAGCTAATACTATTTTACATTTCTTGTGCTTTTATATTACTATCCAAATTTAAAAATCCAGTTATTACATTGGCAATTAGAGCACCCAAAACATTTCTTGTTCCCTGCAATCTGCATGTCCGCTTTGCTGCATAGAGTGGGACAGAGTAAGCAGAGTTACCTACCGTAATTACCAGAGGGCCAAGGAGCTGATGACAGATGACATCACAGTTGTACTATTGGTGTAGATAAGGCAGGATAGCAACATTCAGGGCTATGACTAAGATTAGGCTGAGTAGGCAGCAACAAATTACACCCCCCCCCCCCCCAAATGTAAAGAAAGAAGTAAAACATGGGTTCACCAAAAAAATCTAACTAATTTTGCAGTCACAAAAGATAAGACAAATGGTGGGAGAATATAAGACTTATATTTCCCACATTTACATGGTTCTCAGGTGGCATACTCAATAACAGCTTAGAATTCTGTAGGGTTAAACATTTTACACAAATATGCACATCTTATATTGTAATTAACATCTGAAGTAGCGTTGAAGCGAAGCATTCAAAGCGAAATTCAGTCTGAAGTTTAGGAAAACTGATTTGCAACAAATCCAAATTTTCTTGCCCTTCTTGGTAACAAATCAGGTTTTCCTAAAATGGCGGCTGTACATGTAAGAAAGCAATACTAAGTGTAGAGGAGACAAGCCCGGGAACACAAGATCACCCATAATGCTATGCAGCCAGCCAATCTGCAGATAGCCATCCTCTGTGATGTCACAGCCCTATAAAAACCCTCATCCTGTGTGGTCTCCCCCATTGTCCTGTGAGCTGAGCATAGGGAGAGATGTGGTAAGCACGCATGCACTAGGGATAGTGTTGCTGAAAATGATTAATAAAAGAATATTGGAGAGGGAGAGTGCAGGGAGTCTTATGGTGCTTCAGTATTATGTATTTATTCCTACTTTTTTTTATTTATTTTTTTCAACACCTTTATTAGTATACAAGGAGGTAACAGAAGGAGAAAAAAATATAAACATTAACATTTGATATAATTTAAGCTTACTCCCTTTTACCCCCCAGTCCCATATTTTCCCCTCCCGCCCCACCCCCCTGCGATGCGTCCACTGTCCCCCCCCCCCCCCACACACACACACCAGTAGGGAAGGGGGGAGAGAGAGGAATAGGAGAGAAGAGAGAGAGAGAGAGAAAAGAGAAAAAAAGAAAAAAGGAGAGGAAGCCTATCAGAGCCTCCAAGCCTCCCATATCTTGTTCCATTTTTCCAATCGGCCTCTATGCTTATACAGGATCCATTCATAGTTTTTGATCTTAATAACCAGATTTATCCAGTTGTTTAATTTCGGGGGATGGCCTGCAAACCAATTTCGACTGATCAATAGTCTAGCCAGCAATAGTACGCTACCTAATAGAATCTTTTGGTATTTATGGATAATTACTGAAGACAAATCGTTAAGTAGAAACAGTTGTGGATTAAGAGATATACATATTTTTAACTTGTGGGTAAGAAGATTTTTAACGCCCTTCCAATATGCTGCAAGGCCTGGACAAAGCCACAACATATGCAGATAATCCGCTCCTATATTATCACAGCGAAGGCACTTAGAGGTATCTCTTAATCCACATCTGCTCAACCAAACGGGGGTAACATAAAGTCTGTGATAGATATTGAACTGTGTTAAAACATGATTGAAATTATGAGAGAGTACGTCCGGGTTAGTAAAGATACTTCCCCATCCCACCAACTTTATATTTGGGCAGTCCACCGCCCAGGCCCTTTGACCTGGTGATTGTGTGTCAAAAAAACGTGCCTTGATCAGTAGTTTATATACATTTGAAATCTTTATTTTTAGTGGTGTCTTCCCTAACCATTGATTTAATGGTGACGAAGTATCTATTTCCAATCGTGCTTTATCTTCCAAGCTAAAGAGTGCCAAACGAAGCTGAAGATACCTAAACCATGAGAGGTTCTGTACACTATGTGATAGTTCCGCAAATATCTTGATTTCTTTATTCTTTATTCTTAACAACCTGTGCCAGGTATAAAATCCCCTTCTTTTGCCAAAATTGATTGGTTGCTATACTATCTAACGACTGTAAGTGCTTATTATGCCAAAGAGGCGTAAAATTAAGTGATCCCTTTACCCCCAGCCATCCTCTAGTGATAGCCCACATTTTGAAAAGTGCTTTTGTAGTTTCTTTATAACCCCGGTCCCCATCAACCATTAACCCAGACTCTAGGAACTTAAAAATGTTGTTATGCGTAGAGGCACTTATTAGGTCAGTCAAGGATACACTGTTTACCCACTAATTGCACGTCCATAATTGAGCTGCCACAAAGTAGCCTTTGAAGTATGGGAGATTTAAGCCCCCACACTCCAGAGGCTTATATAAATATTCTATTTTGAGTCTCACTCTTTTCCTTCCCCAGACTAACTTAAACTTTCCAGAAGTTTAAAGTATTTGTCGTCTATCCAAATGGGTATATTTCTAAGAACATAAAGAAATTGAGGGAGAATTATCATCTTCACCAGCGAGACTCGATCAGCTCTAGATAAAGGAAGTCGCAACCAGATCCCTACCTTTGCCCTGATTTTTGTTATCAGTGGGGTAAGGTTAAGTTCCAGAAGATTTTCAACCTTAGGAGATATCATCATGCCCAGATATTGGAAGGTATCGACGACTTCTAGTTGATTTAAAAGGGGCTCTTTTTCCGGCAAATGGTCTAATGGCATCAAAGTTGTCTTTGACCAATTTATATCTAAACCTGATACCTCACCAAATAATTTAACTGATTGAATAATCCTTGGGGCATTTATTTCTGTATCCTCTATAAAAAAAAAAAAGGACTTCGTCCGCATATAGAGAAATACGATCTTCCTCTCTTAATGTTCCAAGCCCTTTAATTTGAGGATCTTGCCTGATAGCCAACGCCAAAGGCTCGATATATATATCGAATAAGAGAGGAGATAAAGGACAGCCCTGCCGAGTACCTTGCTCTAAGTCAAAACTAGCAGTAAGGCTCCCATTAAGACTCAGTTTAGCTATGGGATGTCTATACAAAACGTTAATAATATTTATGAATCTCTCCCCAAAGCCCATCCTGAGCAGCACCATCCAGAGGAATCGCCACTCCACCCTGTCGAAAGCCTTAGAGGCATCTAAGGACAGGATGGAGCGATCAGATCCCCCGGGAACCTGTAAGTTTGCAAAAAGACGATGAAGGTTATGGTGCGTACCCTTCTTTGGAATGAAACCGTTCTGATCTGGATGGACGATGGAAGAGATGACCCCAGAAAGTCTTGACGCCAAGATCCTTGCAAGGAGTTTTACATCGGTGTTCAATAATGAGATTAGTCTATACGATCCCATATCTGTGGGGTCCTTCCCTTTTTTCGGAACTAGAATTATTAGCCCTTCCATCATTGAGCCAGGAAGGTTCCCTTCTACCACCGATTCAGCCAAAACCTTCAAGAGTTTAGGTAAAATTGCCTCCTTATATTTACTATAAAATTCATATGGAAGTCCGTCTGAGCCGGGGGTAGAGTTGGCCGAGCATGCTTTAATTGCCCCTTCAAGCTCCTGCATCGAAAGATCAGCCTCAAGTGCCTTCTTTTGGGCCGCAGTGATAGTGGGGAAAACAATATTATCCAGATAGGAATCCATCCGTTCCTCCGTGATCCTACCATCGGCTCTATAAATGTCCGAAAAGTAGTCCCGGAAAGCCTCCTCAATGGAAGCTTGATCCGTCACGGTCCTTTAGTTAGGCAACTAATGTTATCTATATTCTTTTTAGGGTCCTGACTCGTAATCACTCTAGAGAGGAGTTTCCCTGGTCGCCCTGACTCGGTGAAATATTTTTGGCCCTTAAAAAAAAAAAAAAGAGTATGTTGCGCCTTTTCCAGCAAAAAGTTAGAATATGCTTGTGTGGTCTTCTGCATTATTTCCCTGTTTTCTTCTGAGCTATTCATATAGAAGATTTGTGTTGCTGAAGAGGCTTGTTTTTAAAAATTTTCCTCACTTTCCCCATATTCCTTTCTTAGGTTTGCAATGCTACTAACCATTATTCCCCTCATATATGCCTTAAGAGTATCCCATACTACCTGAATCCTGGTTGACCCATAATTGGCCTCCCAAAATTGATCGATTTCCCCTTGTATTATGTCGTGGTTCTTCAATATTGACAACCAATAGGGATTCAATCTGAAAGGAAGCCTCACTATTTGTTTGTCCTGGGTCAAGCAAAACTCAAGGAGCAGTGGTAAATGGTCTGAAAATGACCTAGTTTCATACTTCAGTCGTTTTACATACCGTAGATATTTCCTATTAATCAGGGCATGATCTATTCTGGACATGGATTTCCCTTGTTTACTAATACATGAGAAAACCCTTTTCCCCCGACCCAGACTTCCCCAAATATCTTCAAACCCAGCCTCAGAACAAAACCGTGCGAGGGGGGAACTCTGGACGGAGGCCTCTCCTTCGATACCCATAGACACCCTATCTGTTGAAGGATTCATTACACAATTGAAATCCCCAATAATCAATGTAGGGCATTCCGACCATTTGTCCATAAATTCCAACAGGGACTTAAGTACCGCGAAGGAAAAAGGAGGTGGAATATAGACAAATGCCAGAATACACATCTTCCCCGCCAGTCTGCAGTATAGGAATACATATCTCCCCTGTTGGTCAACAGATGACGCCTCGCACAAGAAGTCAATCGCTTTATGAACAAAGACCGTCACTCCCCTGGAGTGGCTGGAAAAAGTAGAGTGACACGTGTGCACAGCCCATCCCCTGGTGGCCAACCTGGAGGTATCCCTGGTAAGATGTTTTTCAGTGAGGGATACAATTGCTGGGAGGTGTTTACGCATCCAGTCAAAAAACGCTTGTCTCTTTCTTTTATCTCCCAGACCCCTAACATTCCAAGTGATAATTCTGATAGCCATTACACAGAGGTTAAAAAATTAAAATTTGCCTTTTCTCTCTCTCTCCTCTCCACCCCTCCCCCCACTAGACACATCGGAGCCCATCCCACCCCATTCCCACCCACCTCCCCTAGACTAACTAGTAATCCACCGCAATGCAGCAGATCTCTTACCAATCCACCGCAATGCAGCATGACCATCCCTCCCCCCCACCCCACCCGCACGACATCTCCCCGCTATATGACCAAAGTAGAAAAAGATCATCTGCAGGCTCTTATTCTCCTCAAAAGCCCTAAACAATTAAATTCACACATTATTTATTCCTACATTTACTTATTCCTACATCAGCCATAGACTAAGATATGTAATGCAATACCAATAAGATGGAAGCCTTTATTATTCCGATGCCAGCATGCCAACCTATACTATCCAGTCTGCAGCCCTCTGGGGAGCCAGGTCTTAATAATAACCATCCTCCTCTTTTTCTGGCTTTGCTTCTTCAAAATCCTCCTTCATAGTCTCCATATCTTAGAAAAGATGCAGAGAGAGATGCTGGATGTTCCTGATGACATATTCTCATCGATATTAGGTACAGTTTGACTTTGGATAAGTTTTAATCAAGATAACCCTGCCAAAAAGCAACTACCTAGTGATGAGATAATTGCCATTGGTCAAGCTGCTGAAAACTGGAAGCTGCAGATGACCATACATTTTCCCTGCAGATGACATGTTGCCCCTGCACATATATGGTTTTCCTCCAGAGCAAAAGCTACTCTTTCTGGCAACCCTTAACAATGCTTGGATGAGACAACCCCTTACATAGACTATATAAACTACTTTTTATCTGCTGTCGGTATTCTACATTCCTATGTATTATACTGTATGTATGGTATTACAGTGAATAACCTGTGCTTTTATTATTGTACATTTGTACGTTTTATGTGGTAAGCAAATTGATGGCATGCTAACAATGTAGCATAATGTATTAGATACACTGAAGATTCTTTTCTGGAAACATCCCATGGGAAAAGAGATGTATGTATTCTAATACATAAAATGATCCCCTGCGATTATGTGAGCTCCACAGTAATGCATTAACTAACATACATATTTTAAGAACTCATTAAAAACATTGAAATGCATTAACTGCTTTCCAACCATTAGCTGGAAAAAAAATCCTTTGTGTTATTGGAATATTAGCAGTGTAGTTAAGTATTGACAGCACAGGGTTTGCATGTCTCATTTACTGGTGGAGGGTGGGTGGCTGAATATTCATTGTGGTGAAACGCTAATGTTTAGAACATGACCTCCCTCACAATTAAGCATGTCATACAATTCTACAAAGATGCAGAATTTCTCCTGTTTATTGGAAAATACACACAAACACTAGCTGGAGAACTAGCACATCAATGTACTAATACCTGATGTCATATAAAAAGATTTTGCCACCATGACTGTGTGGAGGATGGCTCAAGTCAAGAAAATGTTGGGCAATAAGAGGATTTAATATTCTATAGTATTAATCTCTCCCTTTAGCTCTATTAATATAAGGATTATCTCCAAATCCCTGATGCTTTCTGAAAACTGAAAGTCATCCCCAGTGTGAAATGTGAATAGAGCTGTTAACTTCTTGATGTCAAAACCATTTTTGATTGGCATTGTTCAACTGAACCAACATTTCCCTTGCCAAAGGGGTGTGTTCCTACATAGTCTGACACTTGCAGCACTAACTGTGTAAGAACACATCCCCAACTAGAAACTTCCAGTTGGCAATGTATTCACACATTTCTAGGAGCAATAACAAATAAACAGAACAACACAGAGATCTTAAGGAAAAATGCAGCAGAATTCTCATATTAAGGGGAATACACAGGAGTGCACTGCCAATGAGATGAGGTGAGGCGATTGCCTCAGGTGTCGCCAGAAAGGGCAAAGTGGGGGCAGCCATGGACAATAAGCACTTCCATTGTGGAAGAGCTCATCTCTGAATATCCTTCCTGCACCTTTAACAGTAGGGCTGTAGGTAAGAAGTTGAGAATTTGGCATTTGGGTCACGGGGGTGGGGGGGTATGCATACAGTTCTTTAATCCTAGACAGATATGTTAAGAGAGGCAACTGATCTCTTTAAACAATATTTTTGTCCCTGTTTCTTATTCTCGCTTCTTTCACAATCTTTATACACTGAACAAAAATATAAAAACGCAACACTTTCGGTTTTGCTCCCAATTTGCATGAGCTGAACTCAAAGATCTGAACATTTTCTACATACACAAAAGACCCATTACTCTCAAATATTGTTCACAAATCTGTCTAAATCTGTGTTAGTGAGCACTTGTCCTTTGCCGAGATAATCCATCCCATCTCACAGGTGTGGCATATCAAGGTGCTGATTAGACAGCATGAATAATTGCTCAGGTGTGCCTTACTGGGGGGGGTTTGATAAAACCAGTCGGTATCTGGTGTGCCACCATTTGTCTCACGCAGTGAGAAACATCTCCGTCCCATAGAGTTGATCAGGTTGTGGATTGTGGCCTGTGGAATGTTGGTCCACTCCTCTTCAATAGCTGTGTGAAGTTGCAAAATATTGTCAGGAACTGGAACACGCTGTTGTGAACGCCGATCCAGAGCATCCAAAACATGCTCGATGGGTGACATGTCCGGTGAGTATGCTGGCCATGCAAGAACTGGGATGTTTTCAGCTTCCAAGAATTGTGTACAGATCCTTGCAATATGGTGCTGTGCATTATCATGCTGCAACATGAGGTGATGGTCGTGGATGAATGGCACAACTATGGGCCTCAGGATCTCATCACGGTATCTCTGTTCATCATCTTAACTGACTTGAGTGGGCAAATGCTCACATTCTATGGCGTCTGGCACATTGGAGAGGCGTTCTGTTCATGGATGAGTCCCGTTTTTCACTGTTCAGGGCAGATGGCAGACAGCGTGTGTGGCGTCGTGTCGGTTAGCGGTTTGCTGATGTCAACGTTGTGGATCGAGTGGCCCATGGTGGCGGTAGGGTTATGGTATGGGCAGGAGTATGTCATGAACAACGAACACAGGGGCATTTTATTGATGGCATTTTGAATGCACAGAGATACCGTGATGAGATCCTGAGGCCCATTGTTGTGCCATTCATCCACGATCATCACCTCATGTTGCAACATGATAATGCACGGCACCATATTGCAAGGATCTGTACACAATTCCTGGAAGCTGAAAACATCCCAGTTCTTGCATGGCCAGCATACCCACCGGACATGTCACCCATTGAGCACGTTTTGGATGCTCTGGATCGGCATTCACAACAGCGTGTTCCAGTTCCTGCCAATATTCTGCAACCTCACACAGCTATTGAAGAGGAGTGGACCAACATTCCACAGGCCACAATCCACAACCTGATCAACCCTATAGGACGGAGATGTTTTTCACTGCGTGAGACAAATGGTGGCACACCAGATACCAACTGGTTTTATGAACCCCCCCCCAGTAAGGCACACCTGTGCAATATTTATTCTGTCTAATCAGCACCTTGATATGTTACACCTGTGAGGTGGGATGGATTATCTCGGCAAAGGAGAAGTGCTCACTAACACAGATTTGTGAACAATATTTGAGAGTAATGGGTCTTTTGTGTATATAGAAAATGTTTCAGATCTTTGAGTTCAGCTCATGCAAAATGGGAGCAAAACCTAGAGTTAAACATTAGGGGAGTCATTTACAATGGCCAAAAGCAGGTTTACGACTCTATAAATGGTATTGTGACTAAATTTAGTCACAAGTGCCATTTCTAGGCTGCCCTCACCACTTTCCGAAAAGAAAAGAAGATGTGACATATTTATCATCATTTACATCAGGTTTCTGGTGAAAATGACTACTAAACGCCACTCCAGCTATGAACTGGTGTAGATTTTCATCTGGGCACATGGGCTGCAGAGGAATACACTTAATTTATGATGTGTTTCTTCCATTGCACTGTTTATAGTGACACAGTTGATAAATGAAGAAATAGACTGCTTTGACATGATTATAATCACAGAGGCAATGGGGAAAATGTATTAAAATGGACTAAATAAAAATAGCCTAATCCTAGAGGAGCTAGACTGAAAATGCATCAACATTTAGCACTTTCTGAGGTGCACAATGTTTCATATCTTCAGCACATATTTGGCTGAGGTGAGATCCACTTTTCTTCCTTATGTCACCTCTTGGGTGGCATATTTTAGAACAGTATTCTATGCCAGAAAAACTGGTGCACATTAAGAAGTGTGCAACATTTTACACCTGAAGAATGCCACCGATATCCTTAGTACAAGACCAAATGTGGAAAGCATGACACAAATTACTATACTTTTTTGGTATAAAACTATAATGCTTGTGTGGAAAACAAGATGACCCAAAAGTCTGACAGAACTTGTGAGGCACAACAAAATTTATAAATCTGCTGCAACGAGAAGTTTGACAATACCATAAGATAGCACTGAACAGGTAGAAACAGAAAAATTATTGTTATGCCATCATAATAAAGACCATGAATAAAGACAAATTACCACTATTTCAGGCTACACATTGATGCAATTGCAGGGAACTACTGAGTATGCTTGTCCACCACTGAATGCAGAAGATGGACCAGAATTTCAGCCACAGGAGCAACAGCAGGGGATACTTCCAAGGAGGAGAATGTAATATACATGATAGCACATATCATGTATGTTACATTCTCCTCCTTGGAAGTATCCCCTGCTCTTTCTCCTGTGGCTGAAATTCTGGTCCATCTTCTGCATTCAGTGGTGGACAAGCATACTCAGTAGTTCCCTGCTCCATCCCTCCTCTCAATGCCAGCGTAGTGGTCTTATAGTGAAGCCAGTGAAGTGGCCCAGATACCTTTCATTTATTTGTTCCTACTTCTAAATTCATAAAGATATATACAGTTGCAAGAAAAAGTATGTGAACCCTTTGGAATGATATGGATTTCTGCACAAATTGATCATAAAATGTGATCTGATCTTCATCTAAGTTACAACAATAGACAATCACAGTCTGCTTAAACTAATAACACACAAAGAATTAAAGGTTACCATGTTTTTTTTAACACACCATGTAAACATTCACAGTGCAGGTGGAAAAAGTATGTGAACCCTTGGATTTAATAACTGGTTGAACCTCCTTTGGCAGCAATAACTTCAACCAAACGTTTCCTGTAGTTGTAGATCAGACGTGCACAACGGTCAGGAGTAATTATTGACCATTCCTCTTTACAGAACTGTTTCAGTTCAGCAATATTCTTGGGATGTCTTGTGTGAATTGCTTTCTTGAGGTCATGGTGCAGCATCTTAATCAGGTTGAGGTCAGGACTCTGACTGGGCCACTCCAGAAGGCGTATTTTCTTCTGCTTAAGCCATTCTGTTGTTGATTTACTTCTATGCTTTGGGTTGTTGTCCTATTGCAACACCCATCTTCTGTTGAGCTTCAGCTGGTGGACAGACGGCCTTAAGTTCTCCTGCAAAATGTCTTGATAAACTTGGGAATTCATTTTTCCTTCGATGATAGCAATCCGTCCAAGCCCTGATGCAGCAAAGCAGCCCCAATTCATGATGCCCCCACCACCATACTTCACAGTTGGGATGAGGTTTTGATGTTGGTGTGCTGTGCCTCTTTTTCTCCACACATACTTTTGTGTGTTTCTTCCAAACAACTCAACTTTGGCTTCATCTGTTCACAGAATTTTTGCCAGTGCTTCTGTGGAACATCCAGGTGCTCTTGTGCAAACTGTAAACGTGCAGCAATGTTTTTTTTGGACAGCAGTGGCTTCCGCTGCGGTATCCTCCCATGAAATCCATTCTTGTTTAGTGTTTCACGTATCGTAGATTCGCTAATAGAGATGTCGCAAACATAAAATTTTCCGTTCGCGAACAGCAAACGCAAGTTTTTGCAAATTTTCGCGAACGGGCGAACCGCCATAGACTTCAATGGGCAGGCAAATTTTAAAACCCACAGGGATTCTTTCTGGCCACAATAGTGATGGAAAAGTTGTTTCAAGGGGACTAACACCTGGACTGTGGCATGCCGGAGGGGGATTCATGGCAAAACTCCCATGGAAAATTACGTAGTTGACGCAGAGTCAGGTTTTAATCCATAAAGGGCATAAATCACCTAACATTCCTAAATTGTTTGGAATAACATGCTTTAAAACATCACGTATGATGTTGTATCGATCAGGTAGTGTAACGGTTACGCCCGCTTCACAGTGACAGACCAAACTCCCTGTTTAACACACCGCAAACAACCGCAAAGAGTCCATTTGCACAACCGCAAACTCCCCATTTGCACAAGGTTGGATACCAAGCTAGCCATGTCCCGTTCCTTGTCCTCACTGATGTAATTGAAGGTCTCTTCCTCCACCCAGCCACGTAGAACACCAAGGGTCCCCGAAAGGTGACAACAAGCCCCCTGGGACGCCTGCTGTGTTTGGTCTTCCACCTCCTCAAAGCCACCTTCCGCCTCTGACTCCTCTTCTTCAGACTCCTCTCTCTGCGTTGCCTCTCTCTGCGTTATTATAAGGTGTGTTAAGTAGTACTATTCCTATCAGTTTAATCCCTGTTACGTCCCCTATCAGGGGACATGTATATGGAATCGATTTTAGGAACCGGGAGATGGAAAAAGATGCTTGGTCGGTCCTCCTACTTCAAATTTGGGGCACTGCGCGTGCAATCTAATGTGCCACCAGATATGAGTGGTGAGTTAAGTAGTACTATTCTTATCAGTTTAATCCCTGTTACGTTCCCTATCAGGGGACGTGTATATGGAATCAATTTTAGGAACCAGGAGATGGAAAAAGATGCTTGGTCGGTCCTCTTAATTCCAATTTGGGGCACTGCGCGTGCGCTGTGTAATGTACAGTAGGTGAACCCGATTTTGTGTCAATCTCGCTCTCTTTCTCGGCGAGATTGAGCACCTACGAGCCCCATCGCGGGAGCCAGCGCCGAGCTGGCTTGCCGCGATGGAGACAGAGCCGTCATAGAAGCGACGGGAGATCCGACTTGGATTCCCGCCAATTCTACACGTGTGCGGCGTTTGTTATGAATCCTGAGGGGGAAGTCCCCGCCGGATTTTAAATAAAAATCCGGCCTGGGTCCCCCCCTCAGGAGCATACCGGGCCCTTAGGTCTGTTATGGGTTGTAAGGAGAGCCCCCCCTACGCCGAAAAAAACGGTGTAGGGGTCCCCCTACAATCCATACCAGACCCGTATCCAAAGCACGCTACCCGGCCAGCCAGGAAGGGAGTGGGGACGAGCGAGCGCCCCCCCCCCCCCCCTCCTGAGCCGTACCAGGCTGCATGCCCTCAACATGGGGGGGTTGGGTGCTCTGGGGCAGGGGGCGCACTGCGGCCCCCCCACCTCAGAGCACCCTGTCCCCATGTTGATGAGGACAGGGCCCCTTCCCGACAACCCTGGCCGTTGGTTGTCGGGGTATGCGGGCGGGAGGCTTATCGGAATCTGGGAGCCCCCTTTAATAAGGGGGCCCCCAGATACCGGCCCCCCACCCTAAGTGAATGAGTATGGGGTACATCGTACCCCTACCCATTCACCTGCAAGAAAAGTGGTAAAAACACAAATAAACCACACAGTGTATTAAAATATTTTATTTTTCTGCTCCGGAGGCCGCCCCCTGTCTTCTTTATTAGCTCTTTTACCAGGGGGGGCTCTTCTTCTTCCGCTATCCCGACGGGTCTTCTCCGCTATCCGGGGGGTCTTCTCAACTCTCCGGGGTTCTCCTTCTGTCTTCTCCGCTATCCGGGGGGGTCTTCTCAACTCTCCGGGGTTCTCCTTCTGTCTTCTCCGCTATCCGGGGGGGTCTTCTCAACTCTCCGGGGTTCTCCTTCTGTCTTCTCCTTCTGTCTTGTTGACTCGGCGCACCCCGGTTCTTTGCGCCGAGTCTAGCGAGACGAAGAACCGGGGTGCGCCGAGTCAACAAGACAGAAGGAGAAGACAGAAGGAGAACCCCGGAGAGTTGAGAAGACCCCCCCGGATAGCGGAGAAGACAGAAGGAGAACCCCGGAGAGTTGAGAAGACCCCCCCGGATAGCGGAGAAGACAGAAGGAGAACCCCGGAGAGTTGAGAAGACCCCCCGGATAGCGGAGAAGACCCGTCGGGATAGCGGAAGAAGAAGAGCCCCCCCTGGTAAAAGAGCTAATAAAGAAGACAGGGGGCGGCCTCCGGAGCAGAAAAATAAAATATTTTAATACACTGTGTGGTTTATTTGTGTTTTTACCACTTTTCTTGCAGGTGAATGGGTAGGGGTACGATGTACCCCATACTCATTCACTTAGGGTGGGGGGCCGGTATCTGGGGGCCCCCTTATTAAAGGGGGCTCCCAGGTTCCGATAAGCCTCCCGCCCGCATACCCCGACAACCAACGGCCAGGGTTGTCGGGAAGGGGCCCTGTCCTCATCAACATGGGGACAGGGTGCTCTGAGGTGGGGGGGCCGCAGTGCGCCCCCTGCCCCAGAGCACCCAACCCCCCCATGTTGAGGGCATGCAGCCTGGTACGGCTCAGGAGGGGGGGGGCGCTCGCTCGTCCCCACTCCCTTCCTGGCTGGCCGGGTAGCGTGCTTTGGATACGGGTCTGGTATGGATTGTAGGGGGACCCCTACGCCGGTTTTTTCGGCGTAGGGGGGGCTCTCCTTACAACCCATAACAGACCTAAGGGCCCGGTATGCTCCTGAGGGGGGGACCCAGGCCGGATTTTTATTTAAAATCCGGCGGGGACTTCCCCCTCAGGATTCATAACAAACGCCGCACACGTGTAGAATTGGCGGGAATCCAAGTCGGATCTCCCGTCGCTTCTATGACGCGCTTGCTGGGATGTGCTGTCACTATTCCAGTGAGTGCGAGATCTCGGCACCATGTTGCCGAGTATCAGCGCGACGCTGTCGTGCTAAAAGCACAATCTCACAAACACCTACTGTACTGTGCAATCCCAATATGTGTGGTGTGTTAAGTAGTACTATTCCTATCAGTTTAATCCCTGTTACGTCCCCTATCAGGGGACGTGTATATGGAATCGATTTTAGGAACCGGGAAATGGAAATAGATGCTTGGTCGGTCCTCCTACTTCAAATTTCAGGCACTGCGCGTGCAATCTAATGTGCCACCAGATATGAGTGGTGTGTTAAGTAGTACTATTCCTATCAGTTTAATCCCTGTTACGTCCCCTGACAACCGCAAAGAGTTGGCAATAGTTGACATACTCATGACATAAATTTTATACCTCTATGCGTCAATCTTGGTGTAGTTATGACTGTGCTCGTGCGCACGTTTGGGAGATTGCAGGCGATGGGGTTTTTTCAAAGCCTATGGTCGTGCTAAAGTAGTTCAGTGACAGTTAAGTGACCCAGAAAACAATGATTCTGCAGTGTGGGCCCATTGTTGGCCTAGTAGGCTTTAATGATCACCTTAGATGATCACAAAGAAAATTAATGTTTTTTCTATGCAAAATTATCCAGCCAATCGCTTTTGGTCTGTTCACAATGAAGCAACGACTTTATCATCTGGGGTGTGCCAACATTGCCATTGCCAACACACTCATAGAGGTGGTCGCTTCATTGTGATACGCAAGCCCCTTCACCACAACAAGGTAACAATCACGAACAGGAATTTACACATGTATGTGCCTTTTTTTGGGGGGAATTTGAAGCCACAGTGCAGCACCAGAGGCCAGAAAAATTAGGCATGTACACATGCCTGAAAAATTTGGTATTGTTGCAGCAGCCAGAAAAATTTATGTTCGTTTCCCTGGCAGAAAGTGCCCTAAAACATTGCGGCTTGAACCCTAGTTGGTGGCGGATAAGTCACGCAAGTCATCCGGCATTCAGAGATAAAATACAGCAGCGTGTGGACCATTTTTAGCCCAAGGCAGCTCATCTCATTAGGCCTTTTTTAGTCTAATGTATCGCCCACTGTCAGTCCCTTCGGGATCCATCCCTCATTCATCTTAATAAAGGTGAGGTAATCTAGACTTTTTTGACCTAGGTGACTTCTCTTCTCAGTGACAATACCTCCTGCTGCCCTGAAGGTCCTTTCTGACAGGACACTTGAAGCGGGGCAGGCCAGAAGTTCTATCGCAAATTGGGATAGCTCAGGCCACAGGTCAAGCCTGCACACCCAGTAGACAAGTGGTTCATCGCTCCTCAGAGTGTCGATATCTGCAGTTAAGGCGAGGTATTTTGCTACCTGTCGGTCGAGTCGTTCTCTAAGGGTGGACCCCAAAGGGCTGTGGCGATGTGCAGGACTTAAAAAGCTCTGCATGTCCTCCATCAACAACACGTCTGTAAAGCATCCTGTCCTTGCCGGCGTGGTCGCGGGAGGAGGATTACTTTCACCTCTTCCCCTGTTAGATTCCCGTTTTGCTGTGACATCACCCTTATACGCTGTGTAAAGCATACTTTTTAATTTATTTTGGAACTGCTGCATCCTTTCCAACTTGCGGTAATTCGGTAACATTTCAGGCACTTTCTGCTTATACCGGGGGTCTAGTACCGTGGACACCCAGTACAGGTCGTTCTACTTCAGCCTTTTTATACGAGGGTCCCTCAACAGGCACGACAGCATGAAAGACCCCATTTGCACAAGGTTGGATGCCGAGCTACTCATGTCCCGTTCCTCGTCCTCAGTGATCTCACTGAAGGTATGTTCTCCCCCCCAGCCACGTACAACACCATGGGTACCAGATAGGTGACAATGAGCAACCTGGGATGCCTGTTGTGGTTGGTCTTCCTCCTCCTCTTCAAAGCCACATTCCTCCTCTGACTCCTCTTCCTCACAATCCTCTTCCAGCGTTGCCGCAGGTCCAGCAAGCGATGCTGATAAGGCTGTTTCTGGTGGTGATGGTGGCCACAACTCTTCCTCTTCCTCTTCACGCTCATCTACGGCCTGATCCAGCACTCTTCGCAGGGCACGCTCCAGGAAGAAAACAAATGGGATGATGTCGCTGATGGTGCCTTCGGTGCGACTGACTAGGTTTGTCACCTCCTTAAAAAGGACGCATGAGCCTACAGGAATTGCGCATGGGCGTCCAGTAACGTGGCAAAAAAAATCCCAGCTCTGCAGAGGCTGTCCTAGCACCCCGGTCATACAAATACTCGTTGACGGCTTTTTCTTGTTGGAGCAGGCGGTCAAACATTAGGAGTGTTGAATTCCAACGTGTCAGGCTGTCGCAAATCAAGCGCCTCACTGGCATGTTGTTCCGCCGCAGAATATCGGAAAAGTGCGCCATGGCCGTGTAGGAACGTCTGAAATGGCCACACACCTTCCTGGCCTGCTTCAGGATGTCCTGTAAGCCTGGGTACTTATGCACAAAGCGTTGTATGATCAGATTACACACATGTGCCATGCACGACACATGTGTCTACTTGCCCAAATTCAATGCCGCCAACAAATTGCTTCCGTTGTCACACACCACTTTGCCAATCTCCAGTTGGTGCGGAGTCAGCCACTGATCCACCTGTGCGTTCAGGGCGGACAGGAGTGCTGGTCCGATGTGACTCTCTGCTTTTAGGCAAGTCAACCCCAAGACGGCGTGACACTGCCATATCCGGGATGTGGAATAGCCCCTGGGGAGCTGGGGGGGTGCCGTTGATGTGGAGCAAGACGCAGCAGCAGAAGAGGTCTCAGCCGAGGAGGTTATGGAAGAGGATGGAGTAGGAGGAGTAGAGGAGGTGGCAGCAGGCCTGCCTGCAAGTCGTGGCGGTGTCACCAACTCCTCTGAAGAGCCACGCATTCCATGCTTGGCAGCCGTCCGCAGGTTTACCCAATGCGCAGTGTACAGTCGTGGCCAAAAATTTTGAGAATGACACAAATATTAGTTTTCACAAAGTTTGCTGCTAAACTGCTTTTAGATCTTTGTTTCAGTTGTTTCTGTGATATAGTGAAATATAATTACACGCACTTCATACATTTCAAAGGCTTTTATCGACAATTACATGACATTTATGCAAAGAGTCAGTATTTGCATTGTTGGCCCTTCTTTTTCAGGACCTCTGCAATTTGACTGGGCATGCTCTCAATCAACTTCTGGGCCAATTCCTGACTGATAGCAACCCATTCTTTCATAATCACTTCTTGGAGTTTGTCAGAATTAGTGGGTTTTTGTTTGTCCACCCGCCTCTTGAGGATTGACCACAAGTTCTCAATGGGATTAAGATCTGGGGAGTTTGCAGGCCATGGACCCAAAATGTCAACGTTTTGGTCCCCGAGCAACTTAGTTATCACTTTTGCCTTATGACACGGTGCTCCATCGTGCTGGAAAATGCATTGTTCTTCACCAAACTGTTGTTGGATTGTTGGAAGAAGTTGCTGTTGGGGGGTGTTTTGGTACCATTCTTTATTCATGGCTGTGTTTTTGGGCAAAATTGTGAGTGAGCCCACTCCCTTGGACGAGAAGCAACCCCACACATGAATGGTCTCAGGATGCTTTACTGTTAGCATGACACAGGACTGATGGTAGCGCTCACCTTTTCTTCTCCGGACAAGCCTTTTTCCAGATGCCCCAAACAATTGGAAAGTGGCTTCATCAGAGAATATGACTTTGCCCCAGTCCTCAGCAGTCCATTCACCATACTTTCTGCAGAAGATCAATCTGTCCCTGATGTTTTTTTGGAGAGAAGTGGCTTCTTTGCTGCCCTTCTTGACACCAGGCCATCTTCCAAAAGTCTTCGACTCACTGTGCGTGCAGATGCGCTCACACCTGCCTGCTGCCATTCCTGAGCAAGCTCTGCACTGGTGGCACTCCGATCCCGCAGCTGAATCCTCTTTAGGAGACGATCCTGGCGCTTGCTTGACTTTCTTGGACGCCCTGAAGCCTTCTTATCAAGAATTGAACCTCTTTCCTTGAAGTTCTTGATGATCCTATAAATTGTTGATTGAGGTGCAATCTTAGTAGCCACAATATCCTTGTCTGTGAAGCCATTTTTATGCAACGCAATGATGGCTGCACGCGTTTCTTTGCAGGTCACCATGGTTAACAATGGAAGAACAATGATTTTAAGCATCACCCTCCTTTTAACATGTCAAGTCTGCCATTTTAACCCAATCAGCATGACATAATGATCTCCAGCCTTATGCTCGTCAACATTCTCACCTGAGTTAACAAGACGATTACTGAAATGATCTCAGCAGGTCCTTTAATGACAGCAATGAAATGCAGTCGAAAGTTTTTTTGGGGATTAAGTTAATTTTCATGACAAAGAAGGACTATGCAATTCATCTGATCACTCTTCATAACATTCTGGAGTATATGCAAATTGCTATTATAAAAAGTTAAGCAGCAACTTTTCCAATTTCCAATATTTATGTAATTCTCAAAACTTTTGGCCACGACTGTAGGTGATATACCTGCCCTGACCGTGCTTTGCAGACCAGGTATCAGTGGTCAGATGGACCCTTGCCCCAACACTGTGTGCCAGACATGCCATTACTTCCTTTTCCACAATAAGGTACAGGTTGGGGATTGCCTTTTGTGCAAAGAAATTTCGGCCGGGTACCTTCCACTGTGGTGTCCCAATAGCTACAAATTTTTGGAATGCCTCAGACTCCACCAGCTTGTATGGTAAAAGCTGGCGGGCTAAGAGTTCAGACAAACCATCTGTCAGACGCCGGGCAAGGGGGTGACTTTGTGACATTGGCTTCTTACGCTCAAACATGTCCTTGACAGACACCAGACTGTGGGCAGATGAGCAGGAACTGCTCAACGTGAGAGGCGGAGTGGCGAATGGTTGAGAGGGGGCAAGGAGGACAGCAGTGGTTGACGTGGCTGAAGATGCTGGACCAGGAGGAGGATGGCGGCTTTGAGTTTGTGTGCTGCTTGTACTCATGTGTTGATCCCATAGGCGTTTGTGATGTGCGATCATGTGCCTTCACAAAGCAGTTGTACCTAGGTAGGTGTTGGACTTCCCACGACTCCATTTCTTTTGGCACAGGTTGCAAATGGCATCGCTGTTGTCAGAGGCAGACACACAAAAAAAATGCCACACTGCTGAGCTCTGCAATGACGGCATTCTGGTGGTGGCAACAGCATGCGTTGATTGGCGTGCTGTCTGGCTGACCCCGGGTGCCGATGCATGCTGTCTGACTGTGCCACTAGCTCCTTGCGACGACCTCCCCCTGCTTCCAACTCGTCTCCTCCTCCTCTCTGTCTCCCCATCAGAACTTTCCCCCTGTTCTTCTTCTCTTTGAGCGGGCACCCACGTGACATCCACAGACACATCGTCATCATCAACCGCTTCACTTGTATCTGACAACTCAGCAAAGGAAGCAGCAGCGGGTACAACATCATCATCATCATCCTCACACCGTACGTCTATGTATGTAATGCTGCCTGTCTGAGACATATCCCTGTTATCTACATCCTCTGGCAATAATGGTTGCGCATCACTCATTTCTTCCAACTGATGTGTAAATAACTCCTCTGACAGATCAAGCAAAGCGGCTGTGGTGCTAGTGTTGGTGGTGGCGGCAGGCGGGCGAGTGGTAACTTGAGAGGTGCCCAAAGCTGAGCTGGAGGAGGATGGTGCGTCAAGGTTCCGAGCGGAAGCTGTAGAAGATTGGGTGTCCTGTGTTAGCCAGTCAACTTTTCGAGTTCAGGGTACGTGGCCTCTGAACACTGGGCATTATTCTAGGGCCAAAGGGAATCACAGCACCACGACCACAACGGCCCCTGCGGGGTGGCCTGCCTCTGCCTGTCACTTTTTTTTAGATTCGTTAAGTTGTACTATGCGTGCAAGCTACTGTGACACCAGATATGAGTTGCGCTGGTGACACTATGCACTTGCAGCTGGGCCTTAAACACACAAACACGTGTGTGCAACTGACTGCTATTTATTCACAGTCCAAATTGTTGTTTTTATTTAAATGGAATCGAATGTGACACCAGATATGAGTTGAACTGAAGTGACACTATGGACTTGCAGCTGGGCCTTAAACACACAAACACGTGTGTGCAACTGACTGCTATTTATTCACAGTCAAAATTGTTGTTTTTATTTAAATAGAATCAAATGTGAGACCAGATATGAGTTGCGCTGAAGTGACACTATGGACTTGCAGCTGGGCCTTAAACACACAAACACGTGTGTGCAACTGACTGCTATTTATTCACAATCAAAATTGTTGTTTTTCTTTAACCGCCTCCGGACCGCCTAACGCAGGATCGCGTTCCGGAGGCGGCAGCGCTGCGCAGAGTCACGCATATACGCGTCATCTCGCGAGACGCGAGATTTCGCTCAAAGCCGGCCCGCGCATGCGCATCGCGGGCCGGCAAAAGTTAAAGAACAATTTCGGCACCAGCCTGCCAGCAACGATCATTGGCTGGCAGGCTGGCGATTTTCAAAAAAACGAATCACAAGCCATATAACAGATCATATTAGTAAATATGATCTGTTATATGGCTTGTCTGCTCCTCTGCTGGTCCTTTTCGTCGGTTGGATCCAGCAGAGGAGCAAACTTCACAGTGAGTAGCACAAACACTACACCTTAGCCCCAGATCACCCCCCTGCACCCCAATTAACCCTTTGATCACCCCTTTGATCGCCCCTGTCAATCACTAGTGAAAGACAAAAAGTGATCAGTGTAAACTGTCACTTTTTTTTTCCACTGGTATTGACTGTTAGGTTTTAGGATAGTTTAGGCCCCTTGGTTAGGTAGTTTAGCGTCAGTTAGCGCCCACCCCACCGCACCGCAGTCACTTATTCGCTGATTAGCGTATCGCTAATCAGCATTTGTACTTTTATAGTATCTGTAAGTGATCAAAACTGATCACGGTCAGATCTATAATAGTATTAGTGTCACTTTAGTTCGCCCTCCACCCAAAACGCAGTGTTTGCCCGATCAGGCCTGATCGGTCGCCCACACGTGCGTTCACCCACGCCCGCCCCACCGCAGTGACAAAAATTTTTTTTTTTTGATCACTGCACATTCACTTTACAAGCACTGCGGCGATAAAAAAATCAGTTTTGATATTTTTTATCAACCGCAGCGGCCTCCGACTTCGCTAGCCTCTCCTTTGTAAGACAGGTTTGCTTTTTTTCTTGGGTAGTCTCAGGGAATACCCCTAAATTTAGTAGTCCAAAATGTCAAACAGGGGGTATTCTTCTGAAGAGGCCTACAGGATTCTGACCCAGTCGGATGAGGAATGGGAACCCTCATCTGACGAATCTAGCGGGTCAGAATATGAACCTGTAGAAAGCAGTGGCTCTCTGACCCAAAGTTCGGACGAGGAGGTGGAGGTCCCTGATAGAACCAGGCGTACCCGGCCCCGTGTCGCTAGACCACAGGTTATGCAGGATCCGCTTCAAGAGCAGCAGAGTGGGGCTGTCGCTGCCGGATCACGTGGTGAGGCATACACCAGCAGCGCAACCCTCCCTGGACCTAGTACCAGCACTGCCGTACAACATGGTGACGTGGCGAGCACCAGAAGGGCAGTTGAAGCTGGTACGGTGGCACGTGCAATAGTTACCCCGTCGCAGCCACCGCACAGACAGGCCCGTAGAGCCCCTAGAATCCCTGAGGTGCTGGCAAACCCTGATTGGCAGTCACTAACTTCAGCCGCACCTGTAGTTCCCCCTTTCACCGCCCAGTCTGGAGTTCGGGTTGAGACGGCTCATATCGGTTCGGCCCTGGGATTTTTTGAGCTGTTCTTGACTGCGGAGCTCTTGGACTTAGTCGTGGCAGAGACAAACCGGTATGCCACACAATTTATATCCGCCAACCCGGGAAGCTATTATGCCCAGCCTTTCCGGTGGAAACCAGTCCAAGTTTCCGAAATTAAAATTTTTCTGGGCCTTCTCCTCAACATGGGTCTAACTAAAAAGCATGAATTGCGGTCATATTGGTCCACGCACCCGATTCATCACATGCCCATGTTCTCTGCTGCTATGTCCAGGGCACGATTTGAGGCCATCCTCCGTTTCCTGCATTTTAGCGACAACACCACCTCCCGTCCCAGAGGCCACCCTGCTTTTGACCGGCTCCACAAAATTCAGCCCCTCATTGACCACTTCAACCAGAAATTTGCAGATTTGTATACCCCCGAGCAAAACATCTGCGTAGACGAGTCCCTAATACATTTTACCGGGCGCCTTGGCTTCAAACAATACATCCCAAGCAAGCGTGCCCGGTATGGGGTCAAATTGTATAAGCTCTGTGAAAGGGCCACAGGCTATACCCACAAATTTCGGATCTATGAGGGAAAAGATCAGACCCTGGAGCCGGTCGGTTGCCCTGACTACCTGGGGAGCAGTGGGAAGACAGTCTGGGACTTAGTGTCACCCTTATTTGGCAAGGGGTACCATCTTTATGTGGACAATTTCTACACAAGTGTGGCCCTCTTTAGGCATTTGTTTCTAGAATGGATTTGCGCCTGTGGCACCGCGCAAACTAGTCGCGTGGGCTTCCCGCAACGGCTCGTTACCACCCGTCTTGCAAGGGGGGAGAGGGCTGCCTTGTGTAACGAAAAACTGCTCGCGGTGAAATGGAGAGACAAGCGTGACGTTTACATGCTCTCCTCCATTCACGCAGACACGACAATACAAATTGAGCGAGCAACCCGTGTCATTGAAAAGCCCCTCTCAGTCCACGACTATAATTTGCTCATGAAAGGGGTGGACTTCAATGACCAGATGTTGTCTCCGTATTTAGTTTCCCGACGCACCAGACGCTGGTATAAGAAGGTGTCTGTATATTTGATTCAATTGGCTCTGTACAATAGTTTTGTTCTCTACAGTAAGGCTGGGAGAACAGGATCCTTCCTCAAATTCCAGAAGGTTCCGTGGCCCCATCCACCAGTGTAGTTAGCCGTCTACACGAGCGACATTTCCCCAGTGTCGTTCCTGGTTCCTCAACCCAACCGTCACCCCGAAAAAGATGTCGTGTCTGTAGCAGGAGGGGAATAAGGCGTGACACCCGCTATTTCTGTCCTGACTGTCCTGACCACCCTGCCCTATGCTTTGGTGAGTGTTTCCGGAAGTACCACACACAGGTACACTTAGCATAGGGATTGCATCTCACAGGACAGGCACACAGGGCTATTAGGGCCCATTTACTCACAGCTGCTGCAAACCTCTCCTTTCACCTGGGATAAAGTGCATAACGTACTTCGCCACATCTTTGGGCGATTTGCGCTTTGCACATTGTCCCATGGGGAAGGAGAGGTTTGTTCTATAAAAGGTAAAAAAAACTAAACAAAAAAAAAAATACCGGTAAGTAAAAAAGTTAACGTTCAGTTAAAAAAGTTAAAAAAAGTTTATATGTTTGGTTCAAAAGTTAATAAATTTATTGCGTTGCGGCCTGGTTTTTTCTTTTTTGTTTTGTTTTTTTTTACCTTCCAGGTGGACCAACCGATCGACTAGCTGCAGCACTGATGTGCATTCTGACAGAAGCATTGCGCTGCTGTCAGATTACACGCAAGTCGGTGTATGCGGCGCTGCAAGACGAGATTTCTCCTCTGCAGTAAAAGATACGTTTGCCGAGGCATATGAGCTGAGGAGGTGGCGGTGTTCATATACTTTGGCAAACACTTTGTATATATAAAAAATAAAATCCCGGCAAGGATTTATTCATTTACATCGATTGATGTGAATGGAGAAATCTGGTTTGCCAGGGCATACGAGCTAAGTGGTATGGATGTTGGGCGGAGCTCCTATGTCCTGGCAGACGCCTTTCCCCTCCTTTTTCTTTTTTTGGCAGAGATTTTTTCATCCACATTGATCGATGCGAATGAAGAAATCTGTGCCGTTCATTTTTTTCTTTCAGCCCAGAGGCTGAACGAAAAAAAAAAAAAAAAAAAAAAATCTCATTACCCGTATGCTCAATATAAGGAGAATAGCAGCAACTCCTAATGCTGGCCATACATGTAATGATTGCGGAGACCCTCAAATGCCAGGGCAGTACAAACACCCCACAAATGACCCCAATTTGGAAAGAAGACACCCCAAGGTATTTGCTAAAGGTGCTTATTGAGTCCATGAAAGATTGAAATTTTTGTCCCAAGTTAGCGGAAAGGGAGACTTTGTGAGAAAAAAATCAATTTCCGCTAACTTGTGCCAAAATTTTTTTTTTTCTATGAACTCGCCATGCCCCTCATTGAATACCTTGGGGTGTCTTCTTTCCAAAATGGGGTCACATGTGGGGTATTTATACTGCCCTGGCATTTTAGGGGCCCCAAAGTGTGAGAAGAAGTCTGGTATCCAAATGTCTAAAAATGCCCTCCTAAAAGGAATTTGGGCCCCTTTGCCCACCTAGGCTGCAAAAAAGTGTCACACATGTGGTATCTCCGTATTCAGGAGAAGTTGGGTAATGTGTTTTGGGGTGTCATTTTACATATACCCATGCTGGGTGAGATAAATATCTAGGTCAAATGCCAACTTTGTATAAAAAAAAATGGGAAAAGTTGTCTTTTGCCAAGATATTTCTCTCACCCAGCATGGGTATATGTAAAATGACACCCCAAAACACATTCCCCAACTTCTCCTGAATACGGAGATACCACATGTGTGACACTTTTTTGCAGCCTAGGTGGGCAAAGGGTCCCACATTCCAAAGAGCACCTTTCGGATTTCACAGGTCATTTACCTACTTAACACACATTTGGGCCCCTAGAATGCCAGGGCAGTATAACTACCCCACAAGTGACCCCATTTTGGAAAGAAGACACCCCAAGGTATTCCGTGAGGGGCATGGTGAGTTCCTAGAATTTTTTATTTTTTGTCACAAGTTAGTATAAAATGATGATTTTTTATTTTTTTTCTTACAAAGTCTCATATTCCACTAACTTGTGACAAAAATTAAAAACTTCCATGAACTCACTATGCCCATCAGCGAATACCTTGGGGTGTCTTCTTTCCAAAATGGGGTCACTTGTGGGGTAGTTATACTGCCCTGGCATTCTAGGGGCCCAAATGTGTGGTAAGGAGTTTGAAATCAAATTCTGTAAAAAATGACCAGTGAAATCCGAAAGGTGCTCTTTGGAATATGGACCACTTTGCCCACCTAGGCTGCAAAAAAGTGTCACACATGTGGTATCTCCGTATTCAGGAGAAGTTGGGGAATGTGTTTTGGGGTGTCATTTTACATATACCCATGCTGGGTGAGAGAAATATCTTGGCAAAAGACAACTTTTCCCATTTTTTTATACAAAGTTGGCATTTGACCAAGATATTTATCTCACCCAACATGGGTATATGTAAAATGACACCCCAAAACACATTCCCCAACTTCTCCTGAATACGGAGATACCACATGTGTGACACTTTTCTGCAGCCTAGGTGGGCAAAGGGGCCCACATTCCAAAGAGCACCTTTCGGATTTCACCGGCCATTTATTACAGAATTTGATTTCAAACTCCTTACCACACATTTGGGCCCCTAGAATGCCAGGGCAGTATAACTACCCCACAAGTGACCCCATTTTGGAAAGAAGACACCCCAAGGTATTCGCTGATGGGCATAGTGAGTTCATGGAAGTTTTTATTTTTTGTCACAAGTTAGTGGAATATGAGACTTTGTAAGAAAAAAAAAAAAATCATCATTTTCCGCTAACTTGTGACAAAAAATAAAAAGTTCTATGAACTCACTATGCCCATCAGCGAATACCTTAGGGTGTCTACTTTCCGAAATGGGGTCATTTGTGGGGTGTTTGTACTGTCTGGCCATTGTAGAACCTCAGGAAACATGACAGGTGCTCAGAAAGTCAGAGCTGCTTCAAAAAGCGGAAATTCACATTTTTGTACCATAGTTTGTAAACGCTATAACTTTTACCCAAACCATTTTTTTTTTTTACCCAAACATTTTTTTTTTATCAAAGACATGTAGAACAATAAATTTAGAGCAAAATTAATATATGGATCTCGTTTTTTTTGCAAAATTTTACTGCTGAAAGTGAAAAATGACATTTTTTTGCAAAAAAATCGTTAAATTTCGATTAATAACAAAAAATGTTAGCAGCAATGAAATACCACCAAATGAAAGCTCTATTAGTGAGAAGAAAAGGAGGTCAAATTCATTTGGGTGGTAAGTTGCATGACCGAGCAAAAAACGGTGAAAGTAGTGTAGGTCAGAAGTGTAAAAAGTGGCCTGGTCTTTCAGGGTGTTTAACCACCTCCGGACCGCTGTACGCACAGACGCGTCCTGGAGGTGGTTGATTCATTCCTCCTGGACGCGCCGGCGCGTCCTCTCGCGAGACGCGAGATTTCCTGTGAACGCGCGCACACAGGCGCGCGCGTTCACAGGATCGGAAGGTAAGCGAGTGGATCTCCATCCTGCCAGCGGCAATCGTTCGCTGGCATGCTGGAGATGTGATTTTTTTTAACCCCTAACAGGTATATTAGACGCTGTTATGATAACAGCGTCTAATATACCTGCTACCTGGTCCTCTGGTGGTCCCATTTGTTTGGATCGACCACCAGAGGACACAGGCAGCTCAGTAATATGTTGCACCAAGCACCACTACACTACACCCCCCCCTGTCACTTATTAACCCCTTATTCACCCTTGATCACCCCTGATCACCCTATATAGACTCCCTGATCACCCCCCCCCTGTCATTGATCACCCCCTGTCATTGATAACCCCCTGTATAGCTCCATTCAGAGGTCCGTATGAATTTTACGGATCCACTGATAGATGGATCGGATCCGCAAAACACATACGGACGTCTGAACGGAGCCTTACAGGGGAGTGATCAATGATGGAGGTGATCACCCCATATAGACTCCCTGATCACCCTCCTGTCATTGATCACCCCCCTGTAAGGCTGCATTCAGATGTCCGTATGATTTTTACGGATCCACTGATAGATGGATCGGATCCGCAAAACGCATACGGACGTCTGAATGGAGCCTTACAGGGGAGTGATCCATGACGGAGGTGATCACCCCATATAGACTCCCTGATCACCCCCCTGTCATTGATCACCCCCCTGTCATTGATCACACCCCTGTAAAGCTCCATTCAGATGTCCGCATGATTTTTACGGATCCACTGATAGATGGATCGGATCCGCAAAACGCATACGGACGTCTGAATGGAGCCTTACAGGGGCGTGATCAATGACTGTGGTGATCACCCCATATAGACTCCCTCATCACCCCCCTGTCATTGATTACCCCCCTGTAAAGCTCCATTCAGACGTCCGCATGATTTTTACGGATCCACTGATAGATGGATCGGATCCGCAAAACGCATACGGACGTCTGAATGGAGCCTTACAGGGGCGTGATCAATGACTGTGGTGATCACCCCATATAGACTCCCTCATCACCCCCCTGTCATTGATTACCCCCCTGTCATTGATCACACCCCTGTAAAGCTCCATTCAGATGTCCGCATGATTTTTACGGATCCACTGATAGATGGATCGGATCCGCAAAACGCATACGGACTTCTGAATGGAGCCTTACAGGGGCGTGATCAATGACTGTGGTGATCACCCCATATAGACTCCCTCATCACCCCCCTGTCATTGATTACCCCCCTGTTATTGATCACACCCCTGTAAAGCTCCATTTAGACGTCCGCATGATTTTTATGGATCCACTGATAGATGGATCGGATCCGCAAAACGCATACGGACGTCTGAATGGAGCCTTACAGGGGCATGATCAATGACTGTGGTGATCACCCCATATAGACTCCCTCATCACCCCCCTGTCATTGATTACCCCCCTGTCATTGATCACACCCCTGTAAAGCTCCATTCAGATGTCCGCATGATTTTTACGGATCCACTGATAGATGGATCGGATCCGCAAAACACATACAGGCGTCTCCCTGGAGCCTTCCAGGGGGGGTGATCACCCCATATAGACTCCCTGATCACCCACCTGTCATTGATCACCCCCCCTGTCACGCTGCATTCAGATGTCCGTATGATTTTTACGGATCCACGGATAGATGGATCGGATCCGCAAAACACATACGGACATCTGAATGGAGCCTTACAGGGGGGTGATCAATGACAGGGGGGTGATCACCCCATATAGACTCCCTGATCACCCCCCTGTCATTGATCACCCCCCTGTCATTGATCACCCCCCTGTAAGGCTCCATTCAGACATTTTTTTTGGCCAAGTTAGCGGAATTTATATATTTTTTTCTTACAAAGTCTCATATTCCACTAACTTGTGTCAAAAAATAAAATCTCACATGAACTCACCATACCCCTCACGGAATCCAAATGCGTAAAATTTTTTAGACATTTATATTCCAGACTTCTTCTCACGCTTTAGGGCCCCTAGAATGCCAGGGCAGTATAAATACCCCACATGTGACCCCATTTCGGAAAGAAGACACCCCCAGGTATTCCGTGAGGGGCATATTGAGTCCATGAAAGATTGAAATTTTTGTCCCAAGTTAGCGGAAAGGGAGACTTTGTGAGAAAAAATAAAATATAATCAATTCCCGCTAACTTGTGCCAAAAAAAAAAATTTCTATGAACTCGCCATGCCCCTAATTGAATACCTTGGGGTGTCTTCTTTCCAAAATGGGGTCACATGTGGGGTATTTATACTGCCCTGGCATTTTAGGGGCCCTAAAGCGTGAGAAGAAGTCTGGGATCCAAATGTCTAAAAATGCCCTCATAAAAGGAATGTGGGCCCCTTTGCGCATTTAGGCTGCAAAAAAGTGTCACACATCTGGTATCGCCGTACTCAGGAGAAGTTGGGCAATGTGTTTTGGGGTGTCATTTTACATATACCCATGCTGGGTGAGATAAATATCTTGGTCAAATGCCAACTTTGTATAACAAAATGGGAAAAGTTGTCTTTGCCGAGATATTTCTCTCACCCAGCATGAGTATATGTAAAAAGACACCCCAAAACACATTGCCCAACTTCTCCTGAATACGGCGATGCCACATGTGTGACACTTTTTTGCAGCCTAGGTGGGCAAAGGGGCCCACATTCCAAAGAGCACCTTTAGGATTTCACAGGTCATTTACCTACTTACCACACATTAGGGCCCCTGGAAAATGCCAGGGCAGTATAACTACCCCACAAGTGACCCCATTTTGGAAAGAAGACACCCCAAGGTATTCCGTGAGGGGCATGGCGAGTTCCTAGAATTTTTTATTTTTTGTCACAAGTTAGCGGAAAATGATTTTTTTATTTTTATTTTTTTCCCTTACAAAGTCTCATATTCCACTAACTTGTGACAAAAAATAAAAACTTCCATGAACTCACTATGCCCATCACGAAATACCTTGGGGTGTCTTCTTTCCAAAATGGGGTCACTTGTCGGGTAGTTATACTGCCCTGGCATTCTAGGGGCTCAAATGTGTGGTAAGGAGTTTGAAATCAAATTCAGTAAAAAATGACCAGTGAAATCCGAAAGGTGCTCTTTGGAATATGGGCCCCTTTGCGCACCTAGGCTGCAAAAAAGTGTCACACATCTGGTATCTCCGTATTCAGGAGAAGTTGGGGAATGTGTTTTGGGGTGTCATTTTACATATACCCATGCTGGGTGAGAGAAATATCTTGGCAAAAGACAACTTTTCCCATATTTTTATACAAAGTTGGCATTTGACCAAGATATTTATCTCACCCAGCATGGGTATATGTAAAATGACACCCCAAAACACATTTCCCAACTTCTCCTGAATACGGAGATACTAGATGTGTGACACTTTTTTGCAGCCTAGGTGGGCAAAGGGGCCCATATTCCAAAGAGCACCTTTCGGATTTCACTGGTCATTTTTTACAGAATTTGATTTCAAACTCCTTACCACACATTTGGGTCCCTAGAATGCCAGGGCAGTATAACTACCCCACAAGTGACCCCATTTTGGAAAGCAGACACCCTAAGGTATTCGCTGATGGGCATAGTGAGTTCATGGAAGTTTTTATTTTTTGTCACAAGTTAGTGGAATATGAGACTTTGTAAGAAAAAAAAAATAAAAAAATCATCATTTTCCGCTAACTTGTGACAAAAAATAAAAAGTTCTATGAACTCACTATGCCCATCAGCGAATACCTTAGGGTGTGTACTTTCCGAAATGGGGTCATTTGTGGGGTGTTTGTACTGTCTGGCCATTGTAGAACCTCAGGAAACATGACAGGTGCTCAGAAAGTCAGAGCTGCTTCAAAAAGCGGAAATTCACATTTTTGTACCATAGTTTGTAAATGCTATAACTTTTACCCAAACCATTTTATTTTACCCAAACATTTTTTTTTTATCAAAGACGTGTAGAACAATAAATTTAGAGCAAAATTTATATATGGATCTCGTTTTTTTTGCAAAATTTTACAACTGAAAGTGAAAAATGTCATTTTTTTGCAAAAAAATCGTTAAATTTCGATTAATAACAAAAAAAGTAAAAATGTCAGCAGCAATGAAATACCACCAAATGAAAGCTCTATTAGTGAGAAGAAAAGGAGGTAAAATTCATTTGGGTGGTAAGTTGCATGACCGAGCAATAAACGGTGAAAGTAGTGTAGGTCAGAAGTGTAAAAAGTGGCCTGGTCTTTCAGGGTGTTTAAGCACTGGGGGCTGAGGTGGTTAAGCTATGGGGGCTGAGGTGGTTAAATGGAATTGAATGTGACACCAGATATGAGTTGCGCTGGAGACACTGTGCACTTACAGGGCATGAAACACACGCGCGTGCCGGCAAATGACTGCTATTATGTGACACCAGATATGAGTGGTGGCACTGGAAAGTGGGCACAGTATACGCTGTGAGCCTGACACACACGCTGGCAGGCAGGCAGGCAACTGCAATTAGATTACACAGGAAAAAAAAAAAAAGCAGACTGATGTTCTAGACCTAAAAAGGGCTTTTTGGGGTGCTGTCCTTACAGCAGAGATCAAATGAGTCTTTCAGGACTGTAGTGGACACTGAATACACTAGCCTAGCTATCGATTTCCCTATTAAATCAGCAGCAGCTACACTGTCCCTCCTGTCACTAAGAATGCAGCTTCCGAATGAATCTAAAATGGATGCTGTCCAGGAGGTGGGAGGGTCTGGGAGGGAGGGTCTACTGCTGATTGGCTGGAATGTGTCTGCTGACTGTGAGGTACAGGGTCATTAGGAACCCAGCTCTAAGTTGAAATCACAATGCGATTAATATAACCTGTATTAATCGCATTGCGATTACAACTTAGATCTGAGTTCCTAATGGTTGTATTGCTAGAATTGAAGAATATAACGAATATAGCACTATATTCTCAATCTTCGTTATATTCTAGCAATACAACAACCATTAGGAACCCAGCTCTAAGTTGAATTCGCAATGCGATTAATATAACCTGTATTAATCGCATTGCGATTACAACTTAGATCTGAGTTCCTAATGGTTGTATTGCTAGAATTGACGAATATAACGAATAAAGCACTATATTCTCAATCTTTGTTATATTCTAGCAATACAACAACCATTAGGAACCCAGCTCTAAGTTGAATTCGCAATGCGATTAATATAACCTGTATTAATCGCATTGCGATTACAACTTAGTCAAATTTGTGACACTGCAGCTTCCGAACGAATCTAAAATGGATGCTGTCCAGGAGGTGGGAGGGTCTGGCAGGGAGGGTATGATGCTGATTGGCTGGAATGTGTCTGCTGACTGTGAGGTACAGGGTCAAAGTTTACACAATGATGACGAATAGGGGGCGGACCGAACATCGCATATGTTCGCCCGAGGCAGCGAACAAGCGATGTTCGCCGGGAACTATTCGCCGGCGAATAGTTCGGGACATCTTTATTCGCTAACAGGGATGTTAGCATATGCCAGAGACTTTTGTAAGTCTTTAGCTGACACTCTAGGTTTCTTCTTCACCTCATTGAGCAGTCTGCGCTGTGCTCTTGCAGTCATCTTTACAGGATGGCAACTCCTAGGGAGAGTAGCAGAAGTGCTGAACTTTCTCCATTTATAGTCAATTTGTCTTACCATGGACTGATGAACAGCAAGGCTTTTGGAGATACCTTTATAACCCTTTCCAGCTTTATGCAAGTCAACAATTCTTAATCGTAGGTCTTCTGAGAGCTCTTTTGTGTGAGGCATCATTCACATCAGGCAATGCTTCTTGTGAAAAGTAAACCCAGAACTGGTGTGTGTTTTTTATAGGGCAGGGCAGCTGTAACCAACACCTCCAATCTCATCTCATTGATTGGACTCCAGTTGGCTGACACCTCACTCCAAATAGCTCTTGGAGATGTCATTAGTTTAGGGGTTCACATACTTTTTCCACCTGCACTGTGAATGTTTACATGGTGTGTTCAATAAAAACATGGTAACATTTAATTATTTGTGTGTTATTAGTTTAAGCAGACTGTGATTGTCTATTGTTGTGACTTAGATGAAAATCAGATCACATTTTATGATCAATTTGTGCCGAAATCCATATTATTCCAAAGGGTTCACATACTTTTTCTTGCAACTGTAGCTGTATATCTCTATCTAGACAGTAAAAACGCAAATGAGGAATTGTTTTCTTGCCATGGAAGTTTTGACAGGTAAACAGAGCTTCAACAACTTGTGGGGGACAAGGTTAGCAAGAGCTGACTGTGATGTACTTCTTTGAGAAGCATATGCTTGTTTTCCACATAGGATAAGCTGCTGCCTGTCCACAGAAACTGAAGAGATCAGAGCTGCAAATGGGTGAGTAAAAAAGCTAAAAAGGGTAAAACTCAAACTGGAGATCAGTATTTTTGCACTAATATAGGTAAATTAATGGTATGTGCAATGGACCCTTCCCCCTAGGACCCTCTATATAATGCATCCCAGGTGTAGGAAATGCTGAGTGGTGTAAAATGTCTCTTTATGTGTGTCACGATGCTCCTACCTGGATACTGCTGGACCCCAGGCTTTGGCTTTGAAGCAATAAATAGGGGTGAAAATTGAGGGATTTGAAAGTAAGATTGAGTCCAGAACTTGTATGTAGTTGAACAGCAGCTTTACTTTGCATTAGCATTCTCCAAAACGGTTTACAGACTTTGTCTTGGTCCCAGCAGGCTTTAGCATGAAACTGGCAGGCAAACTCCACTCAGCTAGATCTGTTTCTCTCTGGCTCCGGTGTACTGACAGGATGACTGTATGACTTAGCTTCTTCTTGTATGCTGCAGTTCTCTTTGTATGGTCTGTCTCTAGATTAGACCAGGGAACTTTCCTCCTGGCTCCTGAGGCTCTAAACTTTGGCCTCCATGGCCAGCAGAGCTTAGGGTGCTCTGGCTGGTGTGGGCATATCCAGCAGAGACATGCCCCTGCATACCCTTCCCTTGCTGGGGGTAAACTACACTGGAACTAACTGGTCCCCACCCTTCCTGCAGGAAGTAGGGCTGGCCTACTTCTCTCTAGAGGGGGGTTAGAATGGAATGGAAAGTTCCATTCTATCTAAGATACCTCTGCCATATTTGCTGCCACCTGCTGGTGAACCAGGAACATTATATGTGAACAAAACAGTTACAAACAATATTATAAATGCACAGTGTTGAGGACCTGGAATAAATGCATAAGATGACATGAGGTTAGACCAATAAAGACAGTAGCAGGGTGCAGAAGTGGTAACACCACTCTAGGGTGTTACATATGCATTACTCCAGATGTTTTGCTTTTTAATTTGTGACATATCCCTTTTAAAGACAAACACTATTGTTAGCAAGAGCTGACTGCGTTGCACTCCTGGGAGAACCATATGCTTGTTTGCCACACATGATAAGCTGCTGCCTGCCCACAGAAACTGAAGAGATCAGAGCTGCAAATGTGTTAGTAGAGAAGCTAAAAAGGTAAAAATTACACTGGAGATCAATATTTTTGCATTGATATAGGTAGAATAATGGTATGCATTACTCAAGGGATTTAGTTTTTTAATTTGTGGTGTAAACCTTTTAAAAACAAATACATATATTCAATTAACGCCTTAAGGACCCTGCCATTTTTCACCTTAAGGACCAGGCCATGTTTTGCAAATCTGACGTGTCACTTTATGTGGTGATAACTTTAAAATGCTTTTACTTGTCCAAGCCATTCTAAGATTTGGAAAAATTAGCAATTTTCAAAATGTCAATTTCTTTGCTTTTAAAACAGATAGTGATGCCTCCTAAAATAGTTATTACTTTACATTTCCTTTATGTCTACTTAGTGTTTGTATCATTTTGTTAACAATTTTTTTTGGGGGGGGGGGGAGCGGGGACGGACTTTAGAAGGCTTAGAAGTTTAGATGCAAATTTAGAAATTTTTCTGAAAATTTCCAAAACTCACTTTAAGGACCACTTCAGGTCTGAAGTCACTTTGTGAGGCCATAAATGGACTCATTTTAGAAACTACACCCCTCAAGGTATTCAGAACTGATTTTACAAACTTTCTTAACCCTTTAGGTGTTCCACAAAAATAAATGGAAAATGGAGATGAAATGTCAGAATTTCACTTTTTTGGCGGATTTTACATTTTAATCAATTTTTCCAATAGCAAAGCCAGGGTTAACAGCCAAACAAAACTCAATATTTATTACCCTGATTCTGCGGTTTACAGAAACACCCCACATGTGGTCATAAACTGCTGTATGGCCACACAGAAGGGCGCAGTAGGAAAGGAATGCCATTTGGTTTTTGGAAGGCAGATTTAGCTGAACTGGTTTTCAGATGCCATGTCCCATTTTATGCCTCCCTGATGCACCCCTACAGTAGAAACTCAAAAAAGTGACCACATTTTGGAAACTATGGGATAAGGTGACAGTTTTATTGGTACTATTTTGGGGTACATATGATTTTTAATTGCTCTATATTAAGTTTTTTGTTAGGTAAGGTAACCAAAAAATTGATGTTTTGGCACCGTTTTAATTTTCAACAACATTCATCTGATAGGGAAGATCATGTGTTATTTTTATAGAGCAGGTTGTTACAGATGCAATGATATAAAATATGTCTATTTTCTATGATGTTTGTTTCAGTTTTACATAATAAAGCATTTTTGAAAACAAAAATTTGGTTTTTCTGCCGATCGTCTTGTGTATGGGCTCTTTTTTTGCAGGAAGAGTTGACATTTTTATTGGTACCATTTTTGGGTACATATGACTTTTTGATCATTCATTATTACATTTTATGGGGCAAGGTGACCAAAAAGTTGGTTGAATTGGCGCAGTTTTTATTTATTTATTTTTACAGTGTTTACCTGAGGGATCTGGTCATGTGACTTTTTTTATAGATCAGATCGTTATGGACGTGGCAATACCTAATATGTCTACTTTTTCTTATTTATTTAAGTTTTACACAATAATAGAATTTTTGAAACTGAAATAATGATATTTTAGTGTATTCATAGTCTGAGAGCCATAGCTTTTTAATTTTTTGACTGATTGTCTTAGGTAGGGTATCATTTATTGCAGGATGAGGTGACGGTTTGATTGGTACTATTTTGGGGGGCATACACCTTTTTGATCGCTTGCTGTTGCAATTTTTGTGATGTAGGGTGACACAAATGGCTTTTTTTTCATTATTTTTTTACGGTGTTCCCCTGAGGGGTTAGGTCATGTGATTTTTTTATAAAGCTGGTTGTTACGGACGTGGAGATACTTAATATGTATATTTTTTAACCACTTTCCGTCCGCCCATAGGATATAATCGTCCTATGGGTGGACCTCTATTTCTGAAAGCACGTTTTAAAACGTCCTTTCACAAATAGCAGCTGCACGCTAATCGTGCAGCTGTTGATCGGGTTGCCCGCTGTCAGTGACAGCAGCGCAACCCTAAGACAAGGCAGGGACAGTGCCCAGGTGTCCCTGCCTTCTGGATCGCTGCGTACACAGCGCTCACCGAGCGTTGTGTATGCAGAGCAGGAAGCGCTGTGCGCTTCCTGTTCCGGCCCGGCGGTCATGTGACCGCCGTGACCGGAGAGTGCAGGGGCTGTGTGAGGTCTCTCAGAGACCTCGATCAGCCCTGCTCTGAGGCTGTACAGCGCTGGATTGCTGCTGTACAGCCTCTCTAGGGGTGCATTTCTTCTGTAACTGGGGCTACTATGTCAGCCCCAGTTACAGGAGAAATCAACAGTGAAAAAAAAAAGAAAAAGTGAAGTAAATGTCCCCCAGAGGTCTTGTATGACCTTATGGGGGACGAAAAGTGTAAAATAAAAAAAATAAAAATAAAAGGTTGAAAATAAAAAAATAAAAAAAAGTTTCACATGTAAAAAAAAAAAAGTCCCCAAGTAAGGAATGAAAAAAAAAATGTTAAAAATAGAAAAAATAAAATAGACATATTTGGTATTGCCGCGTCCGTAAAAACCAGCTCTATAAAAATATCACATGACCTAACCCCTCGAGTGAACACCGTAAAATAAAACAAAAAAAAAACTGTGTCAAAACAAGCAATTTTTGTCACCTTGCATCACAAAAGGTGCAACACCAAGTGATCAAAAATGCGTATGTCCCACAAAATGGTACCAATAAAACCGTCACCTCATCCCGCAAAAAATTAGTCCCTACATAAGAAAATCTCTCAAAAAATAAAAAAACTATAGCTTTTAGAAAATGGAGACACTAAAACATCATTTTTTGGGTTTCAAAAATGCTATTATTGTGTTAAAGTGAAACAAATAAAAAAAGTATACATATTAGGTATTGCCGCGTCCGTAAAAACCAGCTCTATAAAAATATCACATGAGCTAACCCCTCAGGTGAACACCGTAAAAAAAAAAAAAAAAACTGTGTCAAAACAAGCAATTTTTGTCACCTTGCATCACAAAATAGTACCAATAAAACCGTCACCTCATCCCGCAAAAAATGAGCCCCTACATAAGAAAATCTCTCAAAAAATAAAAAAACTATAGCTCTCAGAACATGGACACATTAAAACATAATTTTTTTGTTTCAAAAATGCTATTATTGTGTAAAACTTTAATAAATGAGAAAAAGTATACATATTAGGTATCGCCACGTCCGTATCAATCTGCTCTATAAAACTGTCACATGACCTAACCCCTCAGGTGAACGCTGTAAAAATAAATAAATAGAAACTGTGCTAAAACAACCAATTTTTTGGTCACCTTGCCCCATAAAGTGTTATAATGAATGATCAAAAAATCATATGTACCCAAAAATAGTACTAATAAAACTGGCACCTTATCCCCTAGTTTCCAAAATGGGGTCACTTCTTGGGAGTTTCTACTGTAAGGGTGCATCAGGGGGCTTCAAATGGGACATGGCATCTAAAAACCATGTGGAGTTCCTTTTCTTCTGCGCCCTGCCGTGTGCCCATACAGCAGTCTATGACCACATGTGGGGTGTTTCTGTAAACCGCAGAATCTGGGTAATAAATATTGAGTTTTGTTTGGCTGTTAACCATCGATGTGTTAAAGAAAAAAATTGATTAAAATGGAAAATCTGCCAAAAAAGTGAAATTTAAAAATTTGATCTCCATTCTCCTTTAATTATTGTGGAATGCCTAAAGGGTTAACAAAGTTTGTAAAATCAGTTTTGAATACCTTGAGGGGTGTAGTTTCTACAATGGGGTCATTTATGGGGGTATCCACTATGTAGCCCCCACAAAGTGACTTCAGACCTGAACTGGTCCTTAAAAAGTGGGTTTTGGCAATTTTCTTAAAAATTTGAAGAATTGCTTCTAAACTTCTAAACCTTCTAACGTCCTAAAAAAATAAATGTCATGAAGTACAATGTGTCACGAGAAAACAATCTCTGAATGACTTGGATAAATAAAGGCGTTCCAGAGTTATTACCACATAAAGTGAGATATGTCAGTTTTGCAAAATTTGGCCTGGTCAGGAAGGGGGCAAATGGCCCAGATGGCAGGTGGTTAATGTATTTCACTTTAGCACAATAATAGCAGTTTTGAAACAAGAAAATGATGTTTTAGTGTCTCCATGTCCTGAGATCTATAGTTTTTTTTTATTTTTTAGCCTATTGTCTTAGGTAGGAGCTCATTTTTTGCGGGATGAGGTGAGGGTTTTATTGATACCATTTTGTGGGACATACGCCTTTTTGATCGCTTGGTGTTGCACTTTTTGTGATGTAAGGTGACAAAAATGATTTTTTTTTTACACCGTTTTTATTTTTTATGGTGTTTATCGGACAGGGTGGATCATGTGATATATTTATAGAGCCTGTCATTACGGACGCAGCGAGACCTAATATAAGTTTATTTTTTGGTTTTTTATTATAAAATAAGGGGGAAAGAGGCGTTTCATTTTTTTTTTTTACTTAAAAACTTTATAAATTTTATTAAAAACACTTTTTTTTACCTTTTTTTCTTTACTTTATTTCTGATGTTCACTTTTGGAGGTCTTATCCCCTCTGCAATGCATTGCAATACATCTGTATTGTAATGCAATGCCTGTTCGTGTACTACAGTGAGTAGTACACTAACAGGTTGCATAGGAGACCCAGCCTGAGGTTGGATCTCCTCGACACCCGTAGAAGGCAGGCCCTGATGCCGTGCAAGGCATTGGGCAGCCTCTGCACGGCATCGGGACATTGAGTCCCCGGCACAGCAGCGCAGGGACTGGATGCGCTTCCTAACCCGACGCAAACCCCTTATTAGTGATGGACGAACATCTGCCGGGGCGGTTCACGAACGCAATCAAATGTTCGCGAACCACAAGTTTGCGACGGGTCCAATTCATTTTAATGGCAGGCGAACCTGAAAAACCTTCAGCTCATATTTGCAGCCAAAAAATAATTACTAGAAGTGCACAAATAGTCCCATAACATGGACAGTGACATACCAGATGTATTATTCGAATTTGCGATCTCCATTCATTTTTGTTTTCAATGTGAAATATCTGCAATATAATTTTTGCGTACACGCATGCGCAAATGCACTATACAGTACCCAAATGCACTATAAAGAAAGTATATTGGTATATAACACCCCGCTTCAATCAGTTTTTTTGGGGGACGACTGGTATATCACACCAGTAGAAATTATTTGTTCCAATAATGCTTGTCCCTCTATATACCTGCAGTAGAACCGCACACAACTGCCGCACAATACAAATGCACTATAATATTCTTTCTAATATGGAAAGTATATTATAACATTGTACAAGGAAGGCAATCCATTAGAATATACATGAAGATAAAACGTAACCTTTAATAATTTTACTATGAGGGTCCATTCACACGTCCGTAAGTGTTTTGCGCATACGCAAAACACGGACACCGGCAATGTGCATTCCACAATTTGTGGACCGCACATCGCCGGCACTATAATAGAAAATGCCTAATCTTGTCTGCAATTGCGGACAAGAATAGGACATGTTCTATTTCTTTGCGGAAACGGAAGCACAGATGCGGAAGTGCGGATCCGCGGATGCGGACAGCACATTCCGGCCCCATTGAAAATTAATGGGTCTGCACCCTTTCCGCAAAATTGCGGAACGGATGCGGACCCATTTTGCGGACGTGTGAATGGAAAAGATATCCCTCAAAATGAAAATAAATGAAATCATTAAAATTAACCAAAAAGCATAGATGTGGTAGGCAATAACAAGTGCTCAGCGGCACCAAATCAGAAACCATATGTCCTACCACAATCCGGGGGGTTCCAGTGCACATCGATGAATCCAGGAGGGAAAGCAAAAAAACATCCATCCCTGGGCTAGATGATTATGTGGTATTGAAGGACAGGGTGGGCAAAGAACTGTCCCTGATATTGCCCTACAGGGGGGTGCTATTCTGGCCCTGATAGCCTAACCACAGACCACCCGCCCTGATAAGAGCAACCCCGTCCGGAACCTTACCCTATATAAAAATGGCCCTAGTAAGCCCCTAGGCCCCTGACTTCCAGGTGATCACTATATAGATCTATGTGTTTTTGACTCATTATAAAAGTATATTATAAGTATATCACACATATCGATAGCACACCTATACTAGTGCTTAAAATGACTTTTGTGGCCCTATTAGCTAGCGTTTGGTGTCCCTAACAGCCTGTCCCTGCTCCACACAGCAACCTCTCCCTACACTGGCAAAACACTGAATGTAAAATGGCAGCCAGATCAGGTTTATTTATGAGGTAGGGGGTATGTCCATGTGCTGAAATGTCTCAATTGGCTGTCCTGTACCACCTGATGGATGTGTCATGTGTCAAATTTCTTCACAATGTAAAAGAATATGGCAGGCGCGAATTTCTCCATATTTTCGCATGTTCGGCGAATCGCGAACACGCAAAGTTCGCTGCAAAATGACCACCGGGCGAACCGCAAGGCCATCTCTACCCCTTATATATGTCGCGGTCAGCCCCGGAAGGGGTTAGGAGGAGTTATAAGCTACAGTGTGTTCTATAATTATATAATGACCATGTTTTCATTCATAAGTTACAGCATGTTCTACTGTATAGATGTCACTCTAGTGTTGGCTTATTGCTGGGCTTTAGCCAAATGATTATGTGATTATGTGGCTAGAGGTATATTAGACGCTCATTGGATATCAATTATGCTGCAGGCCAGTGGAGTACACGCACTAAATATTAGTCATTCACCGGACATAAAACATCAAGTGATTATGTGGCTGGAGTTATATTAGACAGTCATTGGATATCAATTTTACTGAAGGCCAGTACAAATACATGTCAAATACATTTGTTTAAAAGAACTAAAAATATTAAATTGGATTAAAAACATGGCTAACGAAATCCCCCCTCTTGAATAAACCCCAAATGATAATAGGTGGTCGTCACAGGTGTTGAACTCCTCTGAGGCTCCAACAATTAGGCATTCACCGTGCAGAAAAGATCAAGTGATAATGTGGCTGGACGTATATTAGATGGTCATTGGTAGTGATGAGCGGCATAGGCAGTATTCGAATTTGTGATATTTCGCCCATTTTTGGCCAAATATTCGCCATAAATTCGCAAATTCGAGAATTTGTGATCTCCAGTCATTGTTTACGTGATTGCAAAAATCGTCAATGTAATATATTTGCGATAAATTCGTGATAAATTCACAATTAGAATATTCAACACTGTTCGCGAATACAAATATATAGCACTATATTCTAAGAATTCGCAAATTCTCAAAATGGCAATATTCGCTATTAAAATTTGTGAATCGAATATTCGCGCTCAACACTAGTCATTGGATACCAATTTTACTGCAGGCCAGTGGAGTACAGCCTCCAAACATTAGGCATTCACTGTACAGAAAAGAACAAGTGATTATGTGGCTGGAGGTACATTAGGAGGTCACCGTATAACAATATTTCTGTTGGCCACTTAGATTACATGCCCCAAAAAATATGCATTCACCGTACAGAAAAGATCAAGTGATTATGTGGCTGCAGGTATATTAGATGGTCAATGGATATCAATTTTACTGCAGGCCAGTGGAGTACAGGCCCCAAAAATTAGGCATTCACTAGACAGAAAACATCAAGTGATTATGTGGCTGGAGGTATTTTAGAAGGTCATTGGATAACAATTTGACTGTAGGCCAGTACAAATACATGTCAAATACATATGTGTAAAAGAACTAAAAATATAAAATTGGATTAAAAACATGGCTAACGAAATCCCCCCTCTTGAATAAACCCCAAATTATAATAGGTAAAATTCGATAACGCGTGTTCATAGGTGTTGAATTCCTCCGAGGCCCCAACAATTAGGCATTCACCGTACAGGAAAGATCAAGTGATTATGTGGCTGGAGGTATATTAGATGGTCATTGGTAGTGATGAGCAAAATAGGCAATATTCGAATTCACGATATTTCGAGAATTTTTGGCAAAATATTCGTCATAAATTTGCAAATTCGAGAATTTGTGTTTACTTGATTGCAAAAATGGTCAATGTAATATATTCGCAATAAATTTATGATAAATTCACGATAAATTTGCGATAAATTCGCAATTAGAATATTCAACACTATTCTCGAATACAAATATATAGCACTATATTCTAAATATTTGCAAATTCTCTAAGTGGCAATATTTGCTTTTAGAATTCGCGAATCGAATATTCGCGCTCAACACTAGTCATTAGATACCAATTTTACTGCAGGCCAGTGGAGTACAGGCCCCAAACATTAGGCATTCAACGGACAGAAATGGCCTTTTAAGCCGCTGTATTTACATAAGACAGACACCATTCTTTGTTCTGGTTGATGGCGGATATGTGTGGGCTGGCATGAGGAAATTAAATTAAACCTGGTCGTCACAGGTGTTGAATTCCTCTGAGATCCATGCCTCATTCATTTTTACAAATGTGAGGTAATCCACACTGTCGTGAGTTAGGCGAGTTCAGTTATCGGTCACGATCACCACTGCTGTGCTGAACGTCCTTTCGGACAGGACACTGGACGAGGGGCAAACCAAGAGTTTCATGGCAAATTGTGCCAGCTCTGGCCACAGGTCAAGCCTGCACACCCAGTAGTCCAGGGGTTCATTGCTTCTCAGAGCATCTACATCGGCCGTTAACCCGATGTAGTCGAACACCTGTCGGTCTAGGCGTTCCCTGAGGCTGGATCTGGAGGGCGGCTGTTGATGGGTTGGCTGCAAGAATGATCTCATATCTGAACTGACCAACACATCTTAAAACCGCACACTTCTTGCATGTGCGGTAGGATTGGTACCCGCAACTGTTTCTCTGTGGGTGGAAATTCCTCAGCCAGCGCCCGCAGCAGCCAAATGCAGCATCTCTCACAGCAAGGCCTGCGAAATGCTGTATTTTGACAGCCCTCTGTGATGCTGGTAACATGTTCGCCATTTTGTGTTTGTACCGGGCGTCTAAGTACGTTGCCACCCACTTCTGGTCATTGCCCTTTATGCTTTTTATACGGGGGTCCCTCTTCAAACATTGCAGCATGAAGGCCCCCATTTGCACTTAATTGGAAGCTGTGGCGCGCCCTGGCTCCTGCTCATTGCCCAGGAGAATGTCGTCCTCGGTCTCCTCCCCCCAGTCAAGGACAATACCAGGGATCCCCGAATAGTTTAAAGCCTGCTCTTCTTGATCCTCCTCGTCCCCCAGGCACCTTCCTTCTCTGACTCCTCTTCAGACTCCTGCTGACTTGTCTCAGATGGAGTAATTCCCCATAGGAATTCATTCAGCCTTGCGACTTCCTCATCTTCCAGCTCCTACTCCTCGACGGCTTGATCAATGACACAATGCAATGCACGCTCCAGAAAGAAGGCGTAAGGTAGGATGTCACTGATGGCGCCCTGGTTGCGACTGACCAGTTTAGTGATCTCATCAAATGGCCACAGAAGTCTGCATGCATAGCACATGAGCAGCCACTGGCATGGTGAAAAGAAACCAAGCTCACTAGAACCTGTCCTGCTGCAGAGTTCGTACAGGTAGTTGTTATTGGCACATTGCTGCTAGAGCAGGCTATCAAGCATATACAAGGTAGAGTTCCAGGACTTCGGGCCGTCACAAATCAGACGTCTGACAGGCAGGTGGTGTCGCCGCTGAACGTCAGCAAGGCGAGCCATGGCCGTGTAAGATCTTCTAAAATGGCCAGAGATTTTCCTGGCCTGCCGCAAGACGTCTTGGACCCCGGGGTATTTGGTAACGAATCGCTGCACGATTAAGTTCAGGACGTGTGCCATTTTGCCCTGTTTCAGCGCGCTCAGCAGATTGGCACCGTTGTCGCACACCACTTTACCAACTGTCAAATTGAGCGTGGTTAGCCACTGATCAGCCTGTGACTGCATAGCTGAAAGCAGTGCAGGACCGGTGTGGCTCTTGGCTTCCAGGCACAACAGCCGCAGCACAGCATGGCAACGTCTCACCTGGCATGTCAAATAGGATCTGGGGAGCTTAGGGGGTGCCGCGGAAGAGGCGGTAGCAGTGGAAAAGGAGGAGTCAGCCGAGGAGGAGACGGAGGATGGAGTAGGAGGAGAAGAAGAGGCAGGCCTTCATGTAATCCGTGTCGGTAACACCAAATCCACACGGGTGCCTCAAGTTGCATGCTTGACAGCCGTCAGAAGGTTCACCCAGTGGGCAGTAAAAGTTATTTACCTTCCCTGCCTGTGTTTGCTAGACCATGTGTCTGTGGTCAGATGTATCTTGGCACCGACACTGAGTGCCAGACATACATTTTCTTGCCGTTGAACGTGGCCATATAGCTCTGGGATGCCTTTCTGGGAGAAATATTTACTTCCGGGGACCTTCCATTGCTGTGTGCCAATGGTCACAAATTTTCTAAAGGCCTCCGAGTCCACCAGTTTATATGGCAGTAGTTGGCGGGCTAGCAGTTCCGACCAGCCAGCGGTCAGCCATTGGGCAAGAGGGTTATCTGGCGTCATCAACTTTTTACGTTCAAACATTTGGGCCACAGAAGCCTGTCTTTTGCTAGATGAAAGCGACGACAGCACGGTGAAAGGTGGAGTGAAGGACAAAGGGGAGGAGAGAGGAGAAGAGGCAGGACGTGGAGTGCTGGGAGTGTGGCTTTGTGGGTTCTGACGGTGTTGCTCCCACTGGGCTCGGTGATGAGAGGCCAGGGTCTATCACACCCCTCATCCCTAGGTGAGTGTTGGGCTTTCCGCGACATATGTGTTGATAGCACAGGCTGCAGATGGCAACACTATTGTCAGAAGCTGACACTTTAAAAAAAAAAAAACACACTGCGGAGCCATGTCCCAGCGTCCTGGGAGCGCCAGATGTGACCGTGCATGGTCGATGGCTCACTCCAGATACATTTGTAGTCTGCTTTTTGCCTCCGGTGCACTGCAAGTTCTGCCTGCTTCTCCTCCTACTACCCCCTATCTGCTGGTCTGTCGCTCCCTCTGAACTCTCATCCTCTTCCTCTCTTGTGGGCACCCACATGACATCCATGGACATGTCATCATCATCACCTTCACCACCACTGACATTAGAGATCTCGGAGTAGGCAGCAACAGCGGGGACCTCCGTCCTTGGGTTGATCTGAGTACTTTCGTCAGACCGCTGGGTGGCGGCCGTTGCTACCTTCTCTTCCTGATCCGATGCCAAGAATGGTTGCGCATCAGTAAGGTCTGGGAATGGATGGGAAAATAATTTCTCTGACTCGAGTGGAGGGGCTATGGTGGTGGTGCATTTGGGGGTGCACACAGGAGAGAGTGAGGAGGGTGCAGATACAGAGGATGAGGAGGGTGCAGAAGCGGAAGGCTGAGTGAGCCACTCAACCAACTCTGGTGCGTCCTGATGTAATCGCACGCACCTTCTCTAACTTCCCACTTAGGATCGAGCCTGGTGCACCTGCCCGACCCCTACCACCTCTGCAGAATGGCCTGCCTCTTTCTCTGCCTGTTATTTTAAAAAATTCCCTGTGACAAAGTCCCTATAGAAGAGCAGTATTTGTGGAAGCAGGTATATCGCAGGCCTCAATAAATATTTGGTGGAAACCGGTATAGCAATCCCCTCTATCAGTATTTTGAGGAAACAGGTATATAGAACCTCTTATTAAGTATTTGCTGGAAGCCGGTATATCAAACCCCTCAATCAATATTTGGTGGAAGCCGGTATATCAATCCCCTATATCAGTAATTTGTGGAAACAGGTATATGGAACCCATTAATGAGAATTTGCTGGAAGCCGGTAAATCAAACCCCGTAATCAATATTTGGTGGAAGCCGGTGTATCGCAGGCCTCAATCAATATTTTGTGGAAGCTGGTCTATCACACCCCTCAATCAGTATTTTGTGGAAGCAGGTATATCAAACCCCTTAATCAGTATTTTGTGGAAGCAGGTATATCGCACCCTTTAGGGTACTTTCACACTAGCGGCAGGACGGATCCGACAGGCTGTTCACCCTGTCGGATTCGTCCTGCCGCTATTTCGCCGTGCCGCCGGACTGCCGCTCCATCCCCATTGACTATAATGGTGATGGGGTGGAGCTCTGGCGCAGCACGGCGAAAAGCCGCCGGACTAAAACTACGACATGTCCGACTTTTTAGTCCGACGGCCTCTCGCCGTGCACTGCCGTGCTGCACCGTAGCTCCGCCCTGTCCCCATTATAGTCAATGAGGACGGAGCGGAGGTCCGTCGGCATGGCAAAATAGCGGCAGGACGGATCCGACAGGATGAACAGCCTGTCGGATCCGTCCTGCCGCTAGTGTGAAAATACCCTTAATCAGTTTTTTGGGGGGAAACAGGTATATCACACCAGTTGCAATTAGTTATTCTTATAGCGTTTGTCCCTCTTTCTAGCTGCGGTATATCAGCAGAACCGCACATAACTGCTGCACAATACAAATGCACTATAATATACTTTCTATGTTAGAAGGTATATTATAGGTATATCACACCCCTCAATCAGTGTTTTTTTTTTTGGGCAACAGGTATATCACACCAGTTGCAATTAGTTATTCCAATAGCGTTTGTCCCTCTATCTAGCTGCGGTATCTCAGCAGAACCGCACACAACTGCTGCACAATACAAATGCACTATAATATACTTTCTATGTTAGAAGGCATATCACACCAGTTGCCTTTAGTTACTTCAAATATCGTTTGTCCCTCTATCTAGCTGCAGTATCGCAGCAGAACCGCACACAACTGCTGCACAATACAAATGCACTATAATATTACTTATTACCTATGTTAGAAAGTATATTATAAGTATATCACGTCCCTCAGTATGTCACAACTATCGATAGCACACCTATACTAGTCATTAAAAGGACTTTTGTGGCCCTATTAGCTAGTGTTTGGTGTCTCTAACAATTTGTCCCTGTTCCACACAGCAACCTCTCCCTACACTGGCAAAAGACTGAATGTAAAATGGCTGCCAGATCGGGTTTATTTATAGGGTCTTCATGTGCTTAAACGTCTCAATTGGCTGTCCTGTCCCACCAGATGGATGTGTCATGGGTCAAACTTCGGCACAATGCAAAAGAATATGGCGCCGGCGGACATCGCCATATGTTCGCATGTTCGGCGAACCACGAACGAGCAAAGTTCGCTTCGAAACGACTGCCAGTTGAACCGCAAGGCCATCTCTACATGAAAACACTATGTATTGACCCACATATGGGCACTTCAGAAAGACCCCTGTGGAAGGGACCATACAGTATGTATAGTTGCAAATAAAGACTATGGGGGTCATTTATGAACACATATATGCCACTTTTGTGGCATATATCTGACGCAGATTCTGTCACACGCCATGTTGCGGCAGAATCTGCAACTTCTACCCCACTTAGGCCAGATCTAAAAAAGGGGGCATGGAGTGGGCAGGGAAGGGGATGTGCCGGCAGGCCTGTCTCATTCATGATTTTCTACCCATGGTTTAGGCGGACAAATAGTCTAAATGTAAGACAGCTAGGAAGCTGTCTTATATTTATAATCATTGGTGGATACACCAAAGTTACACTACTCACAAAAACTTAGGAATATTTGGCTTGTGTGTGAAATTTCAGGATGTAATTGCATTGTAATCTTTTCAGGTGAACTCAATGTGGTGGTGGTGTTACGGTATGGGCAGGTGTGTCTAGTCAATGCAGAACTGCCCTACACTTTGTTAATGGTACAGTGACATGCCCACACTACTATCATTAATCTAGTCATTGTGCCCCTGCATAAACAACATAGGCCTAATTTCATCTTCATGAATGACAATTCGCCAGCTCATGGAGGTATGATCATTAGGGAATGGCTGCTGGAGACTGAGGTACCTCAAATGGAGTGGCCTGCACTTTCTCCAGACCTGAATCCCATTGAAAAACTATGGGATCAGCTGAGTCGTCGTGTAGAGGCTCGTAACTCTGTACCCCAGAACCTCAATGACCTGAGGATCACCCTTCAAGAAGATTGGGATGCCATGCCACATTTTCCAAAAATTTCACCCAAAAGCCAAATATCCCGGCACTGGGGTTTATTAAGATCGGCGTCTAAATGATGGTATTAATAATGTAATGGTATGATGGTATTAATAAATGTGCCCCTATATTTATTTAGATCCTGGCAAACTCTTTTTATTATATTGGGATATCTTCTCAATAGAGCATACTGTATCTTATACATGAAGACATAGGCTATTGTGAGATCACAATAGAATTCACACAACCGTATAGTCTCCGTAGGTGCACCCAGATCAAGATCAAGCCAGATCGTATGGTCTCCGTGCCCGTGTTGCGGACTGCTATTTGCACCGGCACACGGGCATCGGCCATCTGAACTCCGCATTGCAAATACGGAACCATTGACTTTAATGGGTCCAAGATCCACAAGATACGGCAAAAGATAGGACATCGGCTGTCTTTTGTTGTGCGGCGACATAGATCTTCTGTGGGCTTCTGCATCCGTGCCTCCTCACTGCAAAAGATAGGACATATCCCATCTTTTGCTGTATCTTGTGGATCGCGGACACATTCAAGTCAATGTGTCAGCAGTGCAACGTTCACACGGCCGGTGCCCCTGTTTTGTGAGCTACTATTGTCGCCGTGCACAATGACAATATGTTCATGTAAATGGGCCCTAAGCATAATTAGAAATGCTGTAGTGATATCACCACAATAACTGATTGCAGACCACCCATTGACTATAAACATCCTTGCAGAGATCACTGCTGCAGGGCTTCCCATAGAGAAGACAGGGATGGTTTTTCCTTACCGTTCCCATCACTCTATATACTGTACAGATCTCAGTGAGAATTGTGTATAGAGATCAGGAAGTGGCAATGCTCCTTCCTGCTTAGCTCCTAGCGATCATGTGATCACAGGGCGCCAGGTGTCTGCATGAGCTGCTGGGTGTTAGCAGACCCAGATAAGGTCTGTAAAGAAGCTATACAGCCTTGTGCAACTTTTCTATAGACTGTATTTCCCCTGTAACTGGGGCTACTATCAACAATAATTTTTTTTAATGTTAAATGCCGCCATAAAGGTGGTGAGAAAGTTTAAAATAACCCATTAGTGACCGAAAATATGCTATTTAGAGGGCAAAAATGCCATCTGTCAGGCAAATGAGATCATGGGGTTCTGATGACTTAGCATGGCAGCGGGGGGCATAAAGAAAGCCCCCCGTCTGTCTGCAGTGTATGCTCATCAGGCTGTGCCTCTATAGTGCAACCTGATTATATCATTGATGGTACAATACACTGTACTGCCTAAGCAAAAGTCCCCTTGTGCTGTTATAGCTAGCAGAGGCTTTAACTATGTCGAAGAAGAATACTGTGTAAGATCTCTGAAACAGTATCATTCAGCTAAATGAAGTTTGGAGATACATACTATATGGTTTAATGGCTCTAGATAAGAAGTGAGCGAATCTGTTGAGCTTCGGTTCAGTTCCGAATCACCCAAATTTTTACAAATTTTAGTTCCGATCCAAAATGATTTTTGCTGAACCAAATTGGCTCCATTTACCCTGTAAATTGGTATATAACACCCTCTAGTCCCCTAAGACCATCCCTAAGCTTTGAACACAATGACAGCAATAGTAAATCACGTCTGAATGACAGCGACCTTCATAGCTATGGGTAAACGCATGTTTGATGGAGTTAATGAACAGAGTTTTAATAAAAAAAATGCGTCATGCATATTCCAAGGCTTTTGCTGTTTAAGAACACCGGATGTTACAGGGGAAAAAGTGGATTGTTGTGGAAAAAGTGATAAGCGGTAAAGGCAATATTCGAATTCGTGATATTTCACAAAATTTTAGCTAAACATTCGCAATTGCAAAAATCAGCAATAAAATATGCACGTTTTGTGCACACAATTTCATTATCTATAACATACAATCACCCAAAGGCTATATGCCAAAAGCCAGGTATGTGCAAGCCAACAACCTATCCATGAGACAGGTATAGTAAGCATACCTTACAATGACAGCCTTGTGCACTATGAGACATTCAAGACCAGCTATCTATTCATACAGACTTGCGAGCCAGTGAGCCTCAAAGTTGCTTGACTTTTGTTGGATGGCTTGGGGGACCTGTGCACCTAGATCATTATCATTAGGGTGACAAAAAAAATGTATATATTTTTTTGGGATGCCAGCTAACTCTTCTCTCACTGCTTTTCCCATATGCCGATGTTTATGCAAATGAGTTTACATGACAAAACAGTATAGAAAGGTTATTGAATATAAATGTTAGGACAATTAGAAAACTGAAAAATTTTATGCAGCCCTCCTAAGCAGTGAGAGAAGTTAGCTGGCATAAAAAAAATTTTTTTACATTTTTTGTCACCATAATGATAATGATCTAGGTGCGCTGGTCCCCCAGGCCATCCAACAAAAATCAAGCAACTTTGAGGCTTACTGGCTCTCAGTCAGATGAATCTCGTTTCTCCATCTTGATCTTCTGATTACAATCAAGGCATGCCCGGACGTGGTCGGAGGGTGCAAGGTTTGAGCTGATTTGGTTTGCTTTCTTAAGGGAGATGTTTTTTTTCTCTGTGGCTTTGGCTGACAGCTCCTAAAGACGGCTGGAATCCCGCACTCCATTCGTTTGGAAGTGGACCCGAAGGATAGAAGAAAGAATACTTTGGAATTTATTGTGATCGAGCTCGTGGAAAAGAAGGCTGGAACTGGGAGACATCTAATTTATAGTGTCCAAAACTTCCCTAAAACAGGTGTGTACGATGTACCTTTTCTTAATGAGAACCTTTGTTTGGAGGCATATGAATGGTTCAGAAACAATTCAGAAGATCCTGAATTAATGGGAGTGAAGATAACTCCGTTGTTTGGTCTTCATTAAATTTCAGTTGTAGTACATGTTTATAATCCTTTTACTGAAGTTAATTTCATTATGGACTTTTTGCTGAAATATTGTGAATATGTGGGGAAACCTGTGCCTCAGAAGAATCATCTTGGTATCTTTAATTGTAAATACCATTTCAAAGCTAAATTGAAAAAGGACCCACAGCGTGTGGGAGGTTTTAGTAACCCGCCGGCTAATTTTTCGGTGGCGAGGAATAGAGGTTACTTAATGTACCCTGGGCAGCCGTCATATTGCAGAAAATGCTATTCTTTTGGACACAGGAGAGTTGTCAGAAAGGTGTATATTGTAGGAACTGCAAGCAGAAGGGACATACTGCTGGGGAGTGCACAACTTCTAAAGCATGTGATATATGTGGGAAAACAGATCACATGTATAGGAATTGTCCAAGTGCTGAAGCCCAAAGAGACAACAACGTGAGGCAGCAGTAGATAGTTCAAGAGGAGTGGGAAAGGAGAAGGCTAACCTATGCTGCTGTGGTGAGTAAGGGTGTGAGGAGGGAAAGAAGAGAAGGGCCCTGCTACAAGACTTAATTGTGCAACCCTTCCTAAAGCACCCTGTAAGAAGCTTGGAGGAAGTTATAGATGATATTTCAAGTGCGTCTGACCCAATAAATATTGAAGAATTTATGCCTAGAGAGGTGTCTGGAGGAGGGCGGTCTGGAAAGAGTCAAAGGGAGGGTGGTGGGGAGTCCATAGAAGAAGAAGAAGATAGCTCTTTAGTCGTACAGAAGAGTAAGAGTGTCAAAAAGAGAAGGGGTTATACGAGTGGACCAGAAATCAGCAACCCCTACGAAAGCCAGCAAGAGGAGAGCAAGGATTCTGGTGGAGGTGGCGAAACTGTATGACTTTCAGCATAAGCTACCTGGAAAATATGGATGAATTTAAAATGTTTTTTTTTTTTAGTTTTTTTTTTCTCCGTTAAAAAAAGAAAAGAAAAAAAAAATATATGGGTTTCAAGATCTGCTTACAGAATGTAAGAGTATTTAAAAGTAAGATTAGAAGAACGGCGATTCTCGAATTTCTAGCACAATTTTTTGTTTGCAGGAATGTGGTCTGTGTGAAGTAGTAAGAGAAGAAGAGTGGATGAATGGAAAGTCTGTGTGGTCTGGGAGTGTGTTAAATAAAAATGATGGTGTTGGCTTTTTAGTTAAAGGGAGAGATGTATCTTTAGTAAGTTACATGGTAATAGAAGAAGGGAGGTGTATATTAGCAATTTTTTTAATATAAAAATGTGCCATTTTTTGTCAATTTATATTTACGCACCTATAAATAAGAATGAACGGAAACTTTTGTTTGAGAAGGTGAGATTGTTTAACCCTGGGAGAATGCCAGTAATTCTTGCGGGAGATTTTAATTGTGATTTAGATAAGAGTCATATGGATGAGTCTGGGAAATCGGATTTTAAATTATGTGATATGCAAAATTTATGTAAAGTTGAACCTAAATTGAAGACCTATCATGCGGATAGTGGCAGATTTCATAGCAGGTTAGACTATTGTTTTGTATCACAAAATGTGTGTCCTTTAAGTTATAAACAGAAAGAAGTTGATTTTTGGGATCATGAATGTGTGATATGTGATTTGGATATAGAATTAAGAGGAGTGTATGGACGTGGGTTGTGGAAATTAAATGTGAGTTTGTTGGAAAATGAGGAGGTTAAAATGGATTATAGAAGATTGTATGAAAGTTGGTGTAGGAGAGTGGGTTTAGTGATATGTCTAAGTGGTGGGAATAGGTGAAAATGAAAACAAGGTCTTTTTTTAAGAATTTAGGTTATAAAATAGCGACGGCAAAAAGAGAGCAGTATGTAAGATTGAATGCTAGGGAGTGAAACGTGAGATTAAAGAATTTTTGATCGAAAAAGGAAGAAGTATAATATATAGGGCAAAATTTGAAAATTTGGAGAAGAATGAAAAATGCAAATTTTTTTTTTTTTTTTGTTAAAGGTGTTTGGAAAGAGGCAGTGCAGAAATGTATGTTATAATCAGAGTGGTAATGAGGTGAATGGAGAAGAAATGAAGGAAGAAGTTGCAAAATTTTATGAAGAATTGTATGCTGAGAAATGGAGGGATGAAAGGTTGGAGGATGATGTGTTAAGTGTGATAGATAAGAGCTTGAATGAAGAAGAAAGAGTGGGGATTATGAGGGATATAACAAGTAATGAAATATGGAGGGTGGTTAGTAGTATGACAGTAAATAAGACGCCAGGGGAGGATGGTCTTCCGGTTGAATTCTATAGAAAGATGTGTGATGTGGTAGGAACTGATGTGGTAGCATTGTATAAGTTTATGTGGATGAATGGAAAAATGGCTGATAGTATGCGGTCGGGGGTGATTACCTTGATTCCGAAAAATGTTGACTGTAAGGATTTAAGGAATTGGCGACCGATAACGTTGCTTAATTGCGATTATAAGATTTACGCAAAAATGTTTGCAAATAGAGTGAAAGAAGTGATTGATAGAGTGATAGGGAAAGGACAGTGTTGTGCAATACCAGGAAGGAGGATTCATGAAAATATGTGTATGTTGAGAGATTGTTTGTGGGACTGTATGGAGAGGAAAAAGAAGGTGTTTTTGTTAAGTTTGGATTTTGAAAAAGCATATGATAGATTGTCTCATAAGTTTGTGTATAGAGTGTTGTTAAGAATGGGATTTCTAGCTGAGTTTGTGTGGAAAGTGAGAAGTATGCATGATGGAATTTTTAGTCAAGTGTTGTTGAATGGTTGTATAGGTAGAAGAGTAAATGTGTTTTCAGGGGTGAGGCAAGGGTGCCTATTGTCACCTATTGTGTTCATATGTGCGATTGAACCATTGTTGTTTTTGTTAAGGAAAGATAAGGTGATTCGTGGAGTGCAAATACCAGGAGGTGGTGGGAGAGAATGGAAGGTGAGTGGTTATATGGATGATGTGTGTGTGTGTTATGTGATTCCGAGTGTTCAGTAGGACGGGTGAAATTGTTAGTGTCTATATTTTGTGGAGCATCTGGTTTTCGTGTGAATTGGAATAAGAGTGAATGTAAAACTTTTGGAGAAGTGATTGGGAGGGATGAGGGAGTTAGTGTGGTGGAAGGTCCGATTAAGGTTTTAGGTGTGAAATTTGATGAAAAATTAGAAGGAAAGGATAGTTGGGAGGATGTGAATGTGAGAGTTAAATATAAGGTAAATTTTTGGCGGATGAGGGATTTGTCCTTTTTTGGTAAGATAATGGTGATTAAAAGTGTTATCTTGCCTATTTTTTTGTATACTGCAATCGTCTTCCCACCTGGTTATATAATGTTGAGAAATCTTAATAGAATTTTGTTTGCGTTCCTATGGGAATCGAACATGGAGAGAGCCAAGAGGGAAGTATTAGTTAAATGGATAAGTAAAGGGTGTTTGGAGTTTCCAAATTTGGAGGTATATTTTGGAGTTAATATTATTTTTTGTTTTTACTAAAGATAGTTAAGATAGAGACGAAATACTCATGTATGTATAGATATTTATTTGGAACCTACTTGATACGGTTGAAGTGGTGTGTGAGGGATTTGAGATATCCAATTTCATTTGGGGTGCCAGTATGGTATATGTGGGTGTATAAGTTTTTGGTCAAGTATGAATTATGTGGAGTAGATGTGAGAATGTTGCATAATAAAAATTTGTTATACAGGATGATAAAGTGTAAAGAGATGGAGTGTGGAATAAATATGGTAAGGGGTGCTGATATAGAGAAGGTATGGAAGAAAGTTAGTATGGATGGGTTAACGAATAGACAGAGTGAAGTGGTTTGGCAGAGTTTACATGGGGGGTTACCAGTAAAAGAGTTTCAGAGGAATCGTGGGTTAGTAATAAGTGATGAATGTCCTAGGGAGGGTTGTGGTGGAAGTGAGAGTATTGTACATCTATTCTGGAATTGTAAGTTTGCGTGGGAGTTGATTAGAAGAGTGGGACCATTATGTAAAGAATTAACAGGGATCAGTTTGTTGTCCTTCGAATTATTTATGTTTGGTTTAGGTATGAATTATGGGGTGAAGGGGAGAGTGTTGTGGTTGTTGTTGGCTTCTATAAAAGAAGTATTGTGGAATGTAAGAAATATATATGTGTTTAAAATGAAAGAATTAACAATTAGAAATAGTGTACGAATGGTATTAGGGAAGTTATATGTGTGTTAACTGTGGGATAAAAAAAGGAAAGGGGAGGTTGATGCAGAAGGGACATGGAAAGTGAGGAAGTGGATTAATGTAGTAGATTGTATTTTTTATATTCTTGATTTGTATTTTTTGTATTCTTTGCAAGTATGTTGGAAAATAAGAAAAATAATGGTTCCCAGATGATGATGGGTGGGAGAAGTATGATCGGTAGTTTAACCACTTACCGCTACGCTAACGTCGAAAGGCGTCATCGCTGCGGCGCTCCCAGGCTACACTAACGCCAATTGGCTTCATCTTGCGTGAGCCGAGATTTCCTGTGAACGCGCGCACACAGGCGCGCGCGTTTACAGGATCGGAAGGTAAGCGAGTGGATCTCCAGCCTGCCAGCGGCGATCGTTCGCTGGCAGGCTGGAGAAGCGATTTTTTTAACCCCTAACAGGTATATTAGACGCTGTTTTGATAACAGCGTCTAATATACCTGCTACCTGGTCCTCTGGTGGTCCCTTTTGCTTGGATCGACCACCAGAGGACACAGGTAGCTCAGTAATAAGTAGCACCAAACACCACTACACTACACCCCCCCCGTCACTTATTAACCCCTGATCACCACTGATCACCCTATATAGACTCCCTGATCACCCCCCTGTCATTGATAACCCCCCTGTTATTGATCACCCCCTTGTAAGGCTCCATTCAGACGTCCGTATGATTTTACGGATCCACGGATACATGGATCGGATCCGCAAAACACATACGGACGTCTGAATGGAGCCTTACAGGGGGGTGATCAATGACGGGGGTGATCACCCCATATAGACTCCCTGATCACCCCCCTGTCATTCATCACCCCCCTGTCATTCATCACCCCCCTGTAAGGCTCCAATCAGACGTCCGTATGATTTTTACGGATCCACGGATACATGGATCGGATCCGCAAAACACATACAGACTTCTGAATGGAGCCTTACAGGGGGGTGATCAATGACAGGGGGGTGATCACCCCATATAGACTCCCTGATCACCCCCCTGTCATTGATCACCCCCCTGTCATTGATCACCCCCCTGTCATTGATCACCCCCCTGTAAGGCTCCATTCAAACGTCCGTATGTTTTTTCGGATCCACGGATACATGGATCGGATCCGCAAAACACATACGGACATCTGAATGGAGCCTTATAGGGGGGTGATCAATGACAGGGGGGTGATCACCCCATATAGACACCCTGATCACCCCCCTGTCATTGATCACCCCCCTGTAAGGCTCCATTCAGACATTTTTTTGGCCCAAGTTAGCTGAAATTTTTTTTTTTCTTACAAAGTCTCATATTCCACTGACTTGTGTCAAAAAATAAAATCTCACATGAACTCACCATACCCCTCACGGAATCCAACTGCGTAAAAATTTTTAGACAATTATATTCCAGACTTCTTTTAACGCTTTAGGGCCCCTAAAATGCCAGGGCAGTATAAATACCCCACATGTGACCCCATTTCGGAAAGAAGACACCCCAAGGTATTCCGTGAGGGGCATATTGAGTCCATGAAAGATTGAAATTTTTGTCCCAAGTTAGCGGAAAGGGAGACTTTGTGAGAAAAAATAATAAAAATCAATTTCCGCTAACTTGTGCAAAAAAAATAAAAAAATTCTATGAACTCGCCATGCCCCTCATTGAATACCTTGGGGTGTCTTCTTTCCAAAATGGGGTCACGTGGGGTATTTATACTGCCCTGGCATTTTAGGGGCCCTAAAGCGTGAGAAGAAGTCTGGGATCCAAATGTCTAAAAATGCCCTCATAAAAGGAATGTGGGCCCCTTTGCGCATCTAGGCTGCAAAAAAGTGTCACACACCTGGTATCGCCGTACTCAGGAGAAGTTGGGCAATGTGTTTTGGGGTGTCATTTTACATATACCCATGCTGGGTGAGATAAATATCTTGGTCAAATGCCAACTTTGTATAAAAAAATGGGAAAAGTTGTCTTTTGCCGAGATATTTCTCTCACCCAGCATGAGTATATGTAAAAAGACACCCCAAAACACATTGCCCAACTTCTTCTTAATACGGCGATACCACATGTGTGACACTTTTTTGCAGCCTAGGTGGGCAAAGGGGCCCACATTCCAAAGAGCACCTTTAGAATTTCACAGGTCATTTTTTATACATTTTTATTTCAAACTACTTACCACACATTAGGGCCCCTAGAATGCCAGGGCAGTATAACTACCCCACAAGTGACCCCATTTTGGAAAGAAGACACCCCAAGGTATTCCGTGAGGGGCATGGCGACTTCCTAGAATTTTTTATTTTTTGTCACAAGTTAGCGGAAAATGATGATTTTTTTTTTTTCTTACAAAGTCTCATATTCCACTAACTTGTGACAAAAAATAAAAACTTCCATGAACTCACTATGCCCATCACGAAATACCTTGGGGTGTTTTCTTTCCAAAATGGGGTCACTTGTGGGGTAGTTATACTGCCCTGGCATTTTAGGGGCCCGAATGAGTGAGAAGTGGTTTGAAATCAAAATCTGTAAAAAATGGCCGGTGAAATCCGAAAGGTGCTCTTTGGAATGTGGGCCCCTTTGCCCACCTAGGCTGCAAAAAAGTGTCACACATCTGGTATCTCCGTATTCAGGAGAAGTTGTGCAATGTGTTTTGGGGTGTCTTTTTACATATACCCATGCTGGGTGAGAGAAATATCTCGGCAAAAGACAACTTTTCCCATTTTTTTATACAAAGTTGACCGAGATATTTATCTCACCCAGCATGGGTATATGTAAAATGACACCCCAAAACACATTGCCCAACTTCTCCTGAGTATGGAAATACCAGATGTGTGACACTTTTTTGCAGCCTAGGTGGGCAAAGGGGCCCACATTCCAAAGAGCACCTTTCGGATTTCACCGGCCATTTTTTACAGATTTTGATTTCAAACTACTTCTCACGCATTTGGGCCCCTAAAATGCCAGGACAGTATAACTACCCCACAAGTGACCCCATTTTGGAAAGAAGACACCCCCAGGTATTTCGTGATGGGCATAGTGAGTTCATGGAAGTTTTTATTTTTTGTACAAGTTAGTGGAATATTAGACTTTGTAAGAGAAAAAAAAAAAAATCATAATTTTCCGCTAACTTGTGACAAAAAATAAAAAAATTCTAGGAACTCACTATGCCCATCAGCGAATACCTTAGGGTGTCTACTTTCCGAAATGGGGTTATTTGTGGGGTTTTTCTACTGTCTGGGCATTGTAGAACCTCAGGAAACATGACAGGTGCTCAGAAAGTCAGAGCTTCTTCAAAAAGCGGAAATTTACATTTTTGTACCATAGTTTGTAAACGCTATAACTTTTACCCAAACCATTTTTTTTTTACCCAAACATTTTTTTTTTATCAAAGACATGTAGAACAATAAATTTTGAGAAAAAATTATATATGGATGTCGTTTTTTTTTTGCTAAATTTTACAACTGAAAGTGAAAAATGTCATTTTTTGGCTAAAAAAAAATCGGTAAATTTCAATTAATAACAAAAAAAGTAAAAATGTCAGCCGCAATGAAATACCACCAAATGAAAGCTCTATTAGTGAGAAGAAAAGGAGGTAAAATTCATTTGGGTGGTAAGTTGCATGACCGAGCAATAAACCGCTAAAGTTGTGGCGTGCCGATTTGTAAAAAAGGGCCTGGTCTTTAGGGGGGTATAAACCTGTGGTCCTTAAGTGGTTAATGATCGTATAGTATCCCTATCTGAGGGGAAAAAAAAAAAAAACTGGTCTTGAATGTCTCATTCTACACAAGACTGCCATTGGAAGGTATGCTGACTGTACCTGTCTCATGGATAGATTGTTGGCTTGCACATGCCTGGCTTTTGGTATATAGCCTTTGTGTGATTGTCTGTTATATGTTGTCTATTGTATGTTATAGGTAATGATTTATTTTAAAAATAAAATATAGCATTTGTAAATAGAAATTATTAATGATAGGTAGGAAAATACTTTAATAAAAGTTTATTAAAGGTAGGTAAAATAGTAACTATACAAAAAATAAAGTATGGATGATAGATAGCATAATAAGGATAAAGAGAAGCTATGTACAATAAATGAAAAAAGATTAGAATATTTGTTATTACAAAGATATAGCGCTATATTCTAGATCTTCTCAAAAAATATTTGTTACAGCAGAGAGGACAGCAGGAATTGGTTAACTCTGCAGAGGGCAAAGAGTGGCCTCCCTTTTAGGCACGTCACCATTTTGTTTTGATTGCAAGGGTCTAAAAGCATGGCTATCAAGTAATTATCAGACTGCTTGATCTGAATGATATGTCTGTCAGTGCATTAGCAAACAAGCATACAGCTTGACATTCTGGCCAGCGTGCCTGAGGAGCCAGTTCATTTTAGCTCCACCCTCACTGGGATGATTGGGTGTCGTTGCCAGCTCTTGCTCCTCCACATCCTCCCCCTCCTTCTCCTCCAGTCGCAGATCTTCATTCTCATCCTCCTCCCCCATGTGAGTTTCTCCTTGTGGGTCCCCAACAGCTACAGTGAGGACAGCAAGATGCATTAGCTGTTCTCCCTCCTCCGTCAACTCCTGCTGCATGAATGTCAGTGTCTTTTCTAAGATTAATATGATCTGGATGAGATTGTTCATGCCGCAATTGTCCCTGCTGACAAACTTTGTGGCCTCTTCGACGGGGTTCAGCACTTGACAGGAGGCTTGGATGAGCTGCCACTGCCTGACCTCACAACAACACATGCTCCTTGCTAAGGTGGTCTGTTGCGTGACAAAATCATTCATGGCTTTCCGCTGCTTGTACAGATGCTCTAACATGTGTAATGTTGAATTCTAGAGAATTATAACTCGACGGATTGGGCAGTGTAGAGGCATATCATTCTGTCACTGCAAGTCCAGGAGAACGTTCCTCGTAATGTAAAAATTCCTAAAATGCGAGGACAGAATCATACAGTATGCTAGCACCTTGACCTCCAAGCCAGTGTACTTTTTAAAGTGGTGCCCAATAGTGTTGATCAAGAACCAAAGTGCTTGTGTGCTCTACCGAGCACAATGGGAGAACCCCAGGCACACCCTGCTCAGAAGAGAACAGGGTATCTGGTTCACAAAAAAAAGCTAAAAATTTATGGAAACCCCACCAAAATAGTTTGGAAACAGCATTAGGAGGATGTCTGGATTTATCTTGGACTCCTATTACCCATCAAAATGGTTTGGAAACAGCATTACGAGGATGGCTGGATGCATCTTGGACTCCTGTTGCCTATGACATAAAATAGACAACCACACAAAGGCTATATGCCAAAAGCCAGGTATGTGCAAGTCAACAATCTATCCATGAGACAGATAACAGTCAGCATACCTAACAATGGCAGCCTTGCGCACTATGAGACATTCCAAACCAGCTCTCATCTGGCTGAGAGCCAGTAAGCCTCAAAGTTGCTTCATATCTGTTGGATGGCTTGGGTGGACCTGCACACCTAGATCAATATCATTAGGGTGACAAAAAGTTTTCTGATTGTCCTAACATAATATTCAATAACCTTTCTATACAGTTTTGTTATGTAAACTAATTTGCATAAACATGGTCATTTGGGTAAGACAGGCAAATGAGCAGAATCTGCCTTGTTTTTCAGCTGAAAAACCATTTGCATGGAAAATTCACGATATCTGTGTATATCCGTCCGATATCTGTCTAAAGATGCCAAAAAAACAAAAAAAATAATAATAGTAATTGTCTGTAGATGACCTGATACAGATTTTGGTTTACTATTTTAGGTGTTCACTGAGTTCAACTGCTTTCTATCCTCTGAATGATAAAACACAGTTTTGAGCTTTTTCCCTCCACAAAAAAAACTAAAACAAAACTAAACTGTATTTACAAAACTGTATTTCTGCTAAAATGGGGGAGGGGATATTCAACTGTAAGCCAGTGTTGCCCCCCCCCCCCCCTTTTATTTGCATTGCACTGCTTTGCCTTTCTTTTGCACACACAAGATATTAGAAAGTTCATGCCACTTCTTGCAAACATTTTAATTGGTGGAAAAGTGCCAAATGCTTTTTCTTATTCCTCAGTGTGCTTAGAGTAGTAATAAAGGGATTTTATAATATATCTTTGTGCATGTGCTGTCTACACTTTCCGAGGAAAAATGCATTCAGTATTTAGCTGCTCCACTAATGTGTGACACTCTGTAATTACTGTTCATTGCTGGCTAGAGCTACAACCCGGCTGCACAACTTCTGCACTGCTTATATTTTGCATATTATAAGCATTTGGTAAATGAGCTGCCAAATAAGAATAAAAGAACAAAATCAAGTAAAATTTGTTACACATAGGTAGCAGAAACAATAAATGCCTTAAACGCATGAATTTTGCTCTGGTGTTACAGTATTTTAGCACTGAAAAAGAGGCCAAATATGCTTATACAATTTTATTACTGCACCTACGTCATTTGCTAGGGTTTTTGTGGCATTTTTAGTCGAGTTTTTATTTTTTTTAAATGGCTGTGTGAACTGCCTTTTATTTCCAGAATTTTTACCCTATGGTGAAAGATTAAAAAAAAATCTTGAAAAAACACCAAAAACTACAGTATTCTGCATATTTTTTTTTTTAAATACAGAAAGACAGAAAACATCAGTAGATGTGTGTCCTGAATTTCATATTTCACATAGATTTTCAGCTACCATCTGGTGTTGGTGCTTTTTTATGCAAAAAACTGCAAAAATGCAGGTGAAAAAATAGCTAAAATTACAAAAGTGCAGAAAGATACCAGCAAAATTGTATATGTGAAAACGTAGATAAACATTACCTATTAAATGTGCTGTCTTTCTAGCGTCAGTGTGCCAGTGGTCCCCACTAATGTTTGTTTGCAGCGATGACATCACACTCATTCATGTGACTGCTGCAGTCAATATCTGTCCTCAGAGGTTGTATAGCATACATGCTACTATATACACTCACCTAAAGTATTATTAGGAACACCATACTAATACGGTGTTGGACGCCCTTTTGCCTTCAGAACTGCCTTAATTCTACGTGGTATTGATTCAACAAGGTGCTGATAGCATTCTTTAGAAATGTTGGCCCATATTGATAGGATAGCATCTTGCAGTTGATGGAGATTTGAGGGATGCACATCCAGGGCACGAAGCTCCCATTCCACCACATCCAAAAGATGCTCTATTGGGTTGAGATCTGGTGACTGTGGGGGCCATTTTAGTACAGTGAACTCATTGTCATGTTCAAGAAACCAATTTGAAGTGATTCGAGCTTTGTGACATGGTGCATAATCCTGCTGGAAGTAGCCATCAGAGGATGGATACATGTTCTCATTCTGTTTACGCAAAATTCGGACTCTACCATTTGAATGTCTCAACAGAAATCGAGACTCATCAGACCAGGCAGCATTTTTCCAGTCTTCAACAGTCCAATTTTGGTGAGCTTGTGCAAATTGTAGCCTCTTTTTCCTATTTGTAGTGGAGATGAGTGGTACCCGGTGGGGTCTTCTGCTGTTGTAGCCCATCCGCCTCAAGGTTGTGCGTGTTGTGGCTTCACAAATGCTTTGCTGCATACCTCGGTTGTAACGAGTGGTTATTTCAGTCAACGTTGCTCTTCTATCAGCTTGAATCAGTCGGCCCATTCTCCTCTGACCTCTAGCATCCACAAGGCATTTTTGCCCACAGGACTGCCGCATACTGGATGTTTTTCCCTTTTCACATCATTCTTTGTAAATCCTAGAAATGGTTGTGGCTGAAAATCCCATTAACTGAGCAGATTGTTAAATACTCAGACCGGCCCGTCTGGCACCAGCAACCATGCCACGCTCCAAATTGCTTAAATCACCTTTCTTTCCCATTCTGACATTCAGTTTCGGAGTTCAGGAGATTGTCTTGACCAGGACCACACTCCTAAATGCATTGGAGCAACTGCCATGTGATTGGTTGACTAGATAATTGCATTAATGAGAAATAGAACAGGTGTTCCTAATAATTCTTTAGGTGAGTGTATATATATATATATATATATATATATATAAATGCAGCAGCATTACCAGTTTCAGAGATGTAATGGTTCAGTCCATAAGGTGGTGGTGCCAGCAATGAAAAAAAGTTAAAAAATTAAATTGTTAAAAAAAAATAGTTTCAAGTTAAAAAAAAAGAGTCCTTTTCCAAAAATAAAGTAAAACATTTTTTACAAAATAGGGAAAAAAAGAAAAGTAGAATGCTTTTATTGTGTTAAATGTATTTTTTTTTAAAAAAAGTAGAGATATTAAGTATCGCCGCATCCGTAACAACTTGCTCTATAAAAATAACACATGACCTAATCCCTCAGGTAAACACCGCAAAAAATAAAAATGATGTCAAAAAAGTAATTTTTTGTCACCTTATATCACAAAAAGTATAATAGCAAGCGATCAAAAAGTCATATGCACCCCAAAATAGTGCCAATCAAACCGTCCCATCTCATCCCGCAAACATTATACCCTACCTAAGACTGCTCCTGGTTACGACCTGCTCCTGGATACGACTCAGACTGCTGACTACGTCTGTACTTCTGGTACCTTGCTAAGGTACCTCCTGGTCTGCCTGGACCAGCTGCCTTGTATGTCAATCCTCCTCAAAAGGTAGCAACCTGGTGTTCCCCTCGGGAAAGTCTATCCCCACCATCAGGGGTACTGTGAAGAACAAGGTGCTCACTTAGACAACACCCTTAGAGGAGGTAGGACACGTGGCACAGTGGGTTACCACACGTTGGTTCATGACACCTATCCTCAGGATAGGTCATCAATATCTGGTGGGAGTCAAACAACCCCCACCCCACCAATCATTTGTTTGAAGAGGAGGTGGCACTTCATATGAGCACTGCTTCTTCTTCATTACACTGCCCATTGTCTCAGACGCAAGTATAATTACAAGTCCTTGCTCCATTCACTTGAATGGAGCTAGTACTTGTAATTACACTGTGCCACAACTTCAAGGGAGATGATGCTTATTTGAATGAAGCGAAAGCAGTGCTCTTATGGAGCACCACCTCCTCTTCAAACAGCTGATCAGTGGAGTTGCCGGGTGTCAGACTCCCACCGATCAGATATTGATGACCTATCCTGAGGATAGCTCAGCAATATACTAGCAATTCACAACCCCTTTAATAAACAACATTGTTGGCTTACTTACCTACTTTGCATATTAGAAAAGTAAAAACAGTTATAGTACAATCTGTATTTACTGTAATTCAATCTTTTAAATGAAAATATGATGAAAAAACATAAAAACATATACAGATATACTAAAATTGGCATAACAAACAACTCTCTTACTCTTAAGTTCACAAGTGCAGAATTAACCACTGGTCTCCTAATAAATTTGGTACATCTTCAGGCAGTCCATGAGCCCAAAACTTAGATCCAGATGAGATATGAGCTGGAGTAGATTTAAATTATCAATTACACCAGTTTCTGGTGGAGGTCATACACGCTCCCACTAAGCCCCACACACTTTTCTAGCCACTTTTGAAAAGTGGTGAGAGGGGTGAAAAGTCACAAATTATAGAGCAAATATGGTGTGCGCTAGAATTTGCAACTTTTTAATGCCACAATAGTTTTGTAAAACAATGGATTAATGTCTCTTGTTGTGTGAATGGAAACAATTGTTCTTTACTAACTTGTAATATCTTGACACTGCATTTTCAGTCATAAAATAAAATATGAATATGAACTAAGGGGGTCATTTATTATACTGAAATACGCCTATATTAGGAAAATTTCAGGCACAGATATCGGTATCTGCGACTTTTCCCAGTTAGTGCTGGGTCTAAAATTGTGGGCATGGTGTGGGCAGGGAAGGGCCGGGACAGCCTGTTTTAGGCGTAGAAAATGGTCTAAATGTAAGACAACTCGGAAGCTGTCTTACATTTGTATTTGGCAGAGGATCACATATATAAATTCTAAAGAAGTGCTTCCAAATGTCTTCAGATCAAGACATCCCAAAACAGTTACAGACCCCCCTGAGGAATCCTAATCCATTTATATGTTGCCTAACCAAAGTGAAGTCCATAGGGATATAACCACTAATTGGCCACCATGACTAGTATGGATGATAGCTTATTATGTAAGAAGAGGTATGTTGTGAGAATGATGGGGTAAGGACTGGTGGGCGGGTATCAAATATTGTATGGCCAGCTTAACATCCTGCTGAACTTGTCAATACCATGTAAAAAGCTCCTGGATACGACTCAGACTGCTGACTACGTCTGTACTTCTGGTACCTTGCTAAGGTACCTCCTGGTCTGCCTGGACCAGCTGCCTTGTATGCCAATCCTCCTCAATAGGTAGCAACCTGGTGTTCCCCTCGGGAAAGTCTATCCCCACCATCAGGGGTACTGTGAAGAACAAGGTGCTCACTTAGACAACACCCTTAGAGGAGGTAGGACACGTGGCACAGTGGGTTACCACACGTTGGTTCATGACCTATCCTGAGGATAGGTCATCAATATCTGGTGGGAGTCAAACAACCCCCACCCCACCAATCATTTGTTTGAAGAGGAGGTGGCACTTCATATGAGCACTGCTTCTTCTTCATTACACTGCCCATTGTCTCAGACGCAAGTATAATTACAAGTCCTTGCTCCATTCACTTGAATGGAGCTAGTACTTGTAATTACACTGTGCCACAACTTCAAGGGAGATGATGCTATTTGAATGAAGCGAAAGCAGTGCTCGTATGGAGCACCACCCTCCCCTTCAAACAGCTGATCAGTGGAGTTGCCGGGTGTCAGACTCCCACCGATCAGATATTGATGACCTATCCTGAGGATAGCTCAGCAATATACTAGCAATTCACAACCCCTTTAATAAACAACATTGTTGGCTTACTTACCTACTTTGCATATTAGAAAAGTAAAAACAGTTATAGTACAATCTGTATTTACTGTAATTCAATCTTTTAAATGAAAATATGATGAAAAAACATAAAAACATATACAGATATACTAAAATTGGCATAACAAACAACTCTCTACTCTTAAGTTCACAAGTGCAGAATTAACCACTGGTCTCCTAATAAATTTGGTACATCTTCAGGCAGTCCATGAGCCCAAAAACTTAGATCCAGATGAGATATGAGCTGGAGTAGATTTAAATTATCAATTACACCAGTTTCTGGTGGAGGTCATACACGCTCCCACTAAGCCCCACACACTTTTCTAGCCACTTTTGAAAAGTGGTGAGAGGGGTGAAAAGTCACAAATTATAGAGCAAATATGGTGTGCGCTAGAATTTGCAACTTTTTAATGCCACAATAGTTTTGTAAAACAATGGATTAATGTCTCTTGTTGTGTGAATGGAAACAATTGTTCTTTACTAACTTGTAATATCTTGACACTGCATTTTCAGTCATAAAATAAAATATGAATATGAACTAAGGGGGTCATTTATTATACTGAAATACGCCTATATTAGGAAAATTTCAGGCACAGATATCGGTATCTGCGACTTTTCCCAGTTAGTGCTGGGTCTAAAATTGTGGGCATGGTGTGGGCAGGGAAGGGCCGGGACAGCCTGTTTTAGGCGTAGAAAATGGTCTAAATGTAAGACAACTCGGAAGCTGTCTTACATTTGTATTTGGCGGAGGATCACATATATAAATTCTAAAGAAGTGCTTCCAAAATGTCTTCAGATCAAGACATCCCAAAACAGTTACAGACCCCCCTGAGGAATCCTAATCCATTTATATGTTGCCTAACCAAAGTGAAGTCCATAGGGATATAACCACTAATTGGCCACCATGACTAGTATGGATGATAGCTTATTATGTAAGAAGAGGTATGTTGTGAGAATGATGGGGTAAGGACTGGTGGGCGGGTATCAAATATTGTATGGCCAGCTTAACATCCTGCTGAACTTGTCAATACCATGTAAAAAGCTCCTGGATACGACTCAGACTGCTGACTACGTCTGTACTTCTGGTACCTTGCTAAGGTACCTCCTGGTCTGCCTGGACCAGCTGCCTTGTATGCCAATCCTCCTCAATAGGTAGCAACCTGGTGTTCCCCTCGGAAAGTCTATCCCCACCATCAGGGTACTGTGAAGAACAAGGTGCTCACTTAGACAACACCCTTAGAGGAGGTAGGACACGTGGCACAGTGGGTTACACACGTTGGTTCATGACACCTATCCTCAGGATAGGTCATCAATATCTGGTGGGAGTCAAACAACCCCCACCCCACCAATCATTTGTTTGAAGAGGAGGTGGCACTTCATATGAGCACTGCTTCTTCTTCATTACACTGCCCATTGTCTCAGACGCAAGTATAATTACAAGTCCTTGCTCCATTCACTTGAATGGAGCTAGTACTTGTAATTACACTGTGCCACAACTTCAAGGGAGATGATGCTTATTTGAATGAAGCGAAAGCAGTGCTCTTATGGAGCACCACCTCCTCTTCAAACAGCTGATCAGTGGAGTTGCCGGGTGTCAGACTCCCACCGATCAGATATTGATGACCTATCCTGAGGATAGCTCAGCAATATACTAGCAATTCACAACCCCTTTAATAAACAACATTGTTGGCTTACTTACCTACTTTGCATATTAGAAAAGTAAAAACAGTTATAGTACAATCTGTATTTACTGTAATTCAATCTTTTAAATGAAAATATGATGAAAAAACATAAAAACATATACAGATATACTAAAATTGGCATAACAAACAACTCTCTTACTCTTAAGTTCACAAGTGCAGAATTAACCACTGGTCTCCTAATAAATTTGGTACATCTTCAGGCAGTCCATGAGCCCAAAACTTAGATCCAGATGAGATATGAGCTGGAGTAGATTTAAATTATCAATTACACCAGTTTCTGGTGGAGGTCATACACGCTCCCACTAAGCCCCACACACTTTTCTAGCCACTTTTGAAAAGTGGTGAGAGGGGTGAAAAGTCACAAATTATAGAGCAAATATGGTGTGCGCTAGAATTTGCAACTTTTTAATGCCACAATAGTTTTGTAAAACAATGGATTAATGTCTCTTGTTGTGTGAATGGAAACAATTGTTCTTTACTAACTTGTAATATCTTGACACTGCATTTTCAGTCATAAAATAAAATATGAATATGAACTAAGGGGGTCATTTATTATACTGAAATACGCCTATATTAGGAAAATTTCAGGCACAGATATCGGTATCTGCGACTTTTCCCAGTTAGTGCTGGGTCTAAAATTGTGGGCATGGTGTGGGCAGGGAAGGGCCGGGACAGCCTGTTTTAGGCGTAGAAAATGGTCTAAATGTAAGACAACTCGGAAGCTGTCTTACATTTGTATTTGGCGGAGGATCACATATATAAATTCTAAAGAAGTGCTTCCAAAATGTCTTCAGATCAAGACATCCCAAAACAGTTACAGACCCCCCTGAGGAATCCTAATCCATTTATATGTTGCCTAACCAAAGTGAAGTCCATAGGGATATAACCACTAATTGGCCACCATGACTAGTATGGATGATAGCTTATTATGTAAGAAGAGGTATGTTGTGAGAATGATGGGGTAAGGACTGGTGGGCGGGTATCAAATATTGTATGGCCAGCTTAACATCCTGCTGAACTTGTCAATACCATGTAAAAAGCTCCTGGATACGACTCAGACTGCTGACTACGTCTGTACTTCTGGTACCTTGCTAAGGTACCTCCTGGTCTGCCTGGACCAGCTGCCTTGTATGCCAATCCTCCTCAATAGGTAGCAACCTGGTGTTCCCCTCGGGAAAGTCTATCCCCACCATCAGGGGTACTGTGAAGAACAAGGTGCTCACTTAGACAACACCCTTAGAGGAGGTAGGACACGTTGCACAGTGGGTTACCACACGTTGGTTCATGACACCTATCCTCAGGATAGGTCATCAATATCTGGTGGGAGTCAAACAACCCCCACCCCACCAATCATTTGTTTGAAGAGGAGGTGGCACTTCATATGAGCACTGCTTCTTCTTCATTACACTGCCCATTGTCTCAGACGCAAGTATAATTACAAGTCCTTGCTCCAGTCACTTGAATGGAGCTAGTACTTGTAATTACACTGTGCCACAACTTCAAGGGAGATGATGCTTATTTGAATGAAGCGAAAGCAGTGCTCGTATGGAGCACCACCTCCTCTTCAAACAGCTGATCAGTGGAGTTGCCGGGTGTCAGACTCCCACCGATCAGATATTGATGACCTATCCTGAGGATAGCTCAGCAATATACTAGCAATTCACAACCCCTTTAATAAACAACATTGTTGGCTTACTTACCTACTTTGCATATTAGAAAAGTAAAAACAGTTATAGTACAATCTGTATTTACTGTAATTCAATCTTTTAAATGAAAATATGATGAAAAAACATAAAAACATATACAGATATACTAAAATTGGCATAACAAACAACTCTCTTACTCTTAAGTTCACAAGTGCAGAATTAACTACTGGTCTCCTAATAAATTTGGTACATCTTCAGGCAGTCCATGAGCCCAAAACTTAGATCCAGATGAGATATGAGCTGGAGTAGATTTAAATTATCAATTACACCAGTTTCTGGTGGAGGTCATACACGCTCCCACTAAGCCCCACACACTTTTCTAGCCACTTTTGAAAAGTGGTGAGAGGGGTGAAAAGTCACAAATTATAGAGCAAATATGGTGTGCGCTAGAATTTGCAACTTTTTAATGCCACAATAGTTTTGTAAAACAATGGATTAATGTCTCTTGTTGTGTGAATGGAAACAATTGTTCTTTACTAACTTGTAATATCTTGACACTGCATTTTCAGTCATAAAATAAAATATGAATATGAACTAAGGGGGTCATTTATTATACTGAAATACGCCTATATTAGGAAAATTTCAGGCACAGATATCGGTATCTGCGACTTTTCCCAGTTAGTGCTGGGTCTAAAATTGTGGGCATGGTGTGGGCAGGGAAGGGCCGGGACAGCCTGTTTTAGGCGTAGAAAATGGTCTAAATGTAAGACAACTCGGAAGCTGTCTTACATTTGTATTTGGCGGAGGATCACATATATAAATTCTAAAGAAGTGCTTCCAAAATGTCTTCAGATCAAGACATCCCAAAACAGTTACAGACCCCCCTGAGGAATCCTAATCCATTTATATGTTGCCTAACCAAAGTGAAGTCCATAGGGATATAACCACTAATTGGCCACCATGACTAGTATGGATGATAGCTTATTATGTAAGAAGAGGTATGTTGTGAGAATGATGGGGTAAGGGACTGGTGGGCGGGTATCAAATATTGTATGGCCAGCTTAACATCCTGCTGAACTTGTCAATACCATGTAAAAAGTAATATTAAATATCAATAAATAAATATATATATTTTTTTTACAATAACAAAAAGTTTGGGATTTTTGGCTTGTGGGTGAAATTTCAGGGTGAACCTAAAATGCACTCTAACCTTTACAGGTAAATTTAATGTGACCTTCTCTAAACTTATGAATGCACATGTCTAACTGTTCAATGTTTAAGTACTTTTTCCACAACTAGTTCTCTAACAAGGATCTTAACGGCGAAATTCACAACAATTCATGTTTGACCCATGAATCGCCCAATACATCTTCTGGTTCAATTAGAGTTAGTATTTAAACAGTCCTCCTCATCATACTGTTCACATTTTGACATCATGAGACCAAGACAACAGCTAACAATTGATCAACAGTACCTCGCCATTGCGAGGCTTCAAGCAGGATGTTCTCAGACGGAAATGGCCACTGAGCTTAGTTAGTCACAGAAAGGCTTAGTAGTGGACATCTTTTGGCCACATCCCACACTATTTCCGCTAATGACCGCTTCATTGTGAACAATGCACCCTGCAGATCCGGATGATGAATGCCACACAACTCCAGGCACATTTAAGGGAGGTGAGAGGCACCCAAGTGTCACGTACGACCATTTAAAACCATTTACATCAGCATGGTCTGCAAGGGTACCTGACCATAGGCCCCTGTTATGCCCCCCATGCAAAAGTCCTCAAACTTTTCCACATGATGTCAAAGTTAGTGGCATAAAGTAGCGAACACTCCACAAGTGTGCGTACAGACGTAATCAGATGAACCCAATAGCCTCTTCAAAGACGTTGTCTCTGTATTTGTAGATAAGCAGACAATATTGTCTGTGTCTTCAGAGAACAAAAGGCAACAGTTCTAAAAAATGCTCCTAGCATATTGTTTATATATTGTTTTAAAGGGGTTGCCCATTTATCCTTTATTGATAACCTATACTCAGGATTGGTCATCAATATCAGATTGGCGGAGGCCTGACCGCCGGCATTCTCGCTGATCAGCTGTATGAAGACACTGCAGCGCTCATACAAGTGCTGAGTTCTCTCCACTGCTTACCTGCTCACCGTTAACATTGCAGCGGTGACGGCTCCCTCCTATTTAAGTGAATTAAAGCTGGCCTCATCATGAATTAGGAGGCAGACCGTGCACCTGGAGTGAAAACTTTTCCAACCTTGACTTCACTCCCCTTTACGCCCAGCCCCCACCACTCTCGCCACTCCCAAAATATTGTCGCAATAAGGGATTTTGTGACTTATTTTTTAACGCCAAACTGGTGTTAGTAAATTACTCCCAGTATTTAGGACACTTGATGGGACTACCTAAGGTTTTTATCTGAAGACATCTATATGACATCAACACTACCATTTCAGTGTTGTCCAAACATGTTAAGGGAACACACAGAATAACTCTAATGGTTTTACCTTTACTGCTATTGATTGAGTGTACAAATCTGTGCAACGAGGCGCCTGTAGTAATAAACTGATAAGGAATGAGACATTTTGGATCTGGGTAAAAGACAAGCAAATGATTTGAATGTACGACAAGCAGTGGCGTATCCAAGCTATGGCAGCCATGGCTAGTGCCATAGGCGCCAAGCGGGGGGGGGCGACCAGGGCCGATCCTACACAGGGTGCAGTGGGTGCCCGGGCCCCGCACCCCAGCGCTGCGGCCCTGGTGACAAGTGGGGGCGGCCGCGGCCGGCGGCAGGGCAGAGCAGGAGATGTTGGCTGCTAGACCAGTGGGTGGTCTAACCCATTCAGTAGATCAAGGAAATAATATCAGAAGCCATAACTCCGACCTCATGGCACCCACAGCCTCAGAACCCTAATAATTGTGTTCAGCCTGACATGGGCTTCGGGCAGAGTCTATGCACGCCATACTGGACAGGAGGCATTTCTCGGTATTCAGGATCTGGCCTTCTGGAAATCATAACTCAATCATATTTGGTGTCTGTATGACCGGAACGAAGCGACTCAGATTATGGGATCATACCTGTACCCGCAGTCCCTGTCATACAGCGAGGAATCTCCGCGATTCATATTGCCACCTCAGTCAGTCTTCTGGGATGGTGGGGCAGAAACCTGAATAATATCAGACGTCTCAGAAGGCCGGACCGTAAGGAGGGAGGTTCCCTCACAGCCCACACCTCGGCTGAGGGGGGATAAAAATGGGTGTTTGGGAACAAGTAATGGTCAGCCATTTTGGGGATCCACATCATTTGAAGTGACTGCCAATATCTTCAGCTGTCCCCACAGCCGGAATATAACTGCTGCATCTCAGTAATAGTGATAGCCCGAATAGTTCGCCGGCGAATAGTTGCCGGCCAACATAGCTTGTTCGCGTTCGCCGCGGCGGGCGAACATATGCGATGTTCGGTCCGCCCCCTTTACATCATCATTGAGTAAAATTTGACCCTGTACCTCACAGTCAGCAGACACATTCCAGCCAATCAGCAGCAGACCCTCCCTCCCAGACCCTCCCACCTCCTGGACAGCATCCATTTTAGATTCATTCGGAATCTGCATTCTCAGTGAGAGGAGGGAGAGTGCTGCTGCTGCTGATCTAATAGGGAAAGCGTTAGCTAGGGCAGTGTTCTGTGTCCACAGACTCATCTGCTGTAAGGACAGCGTCCTGACAGCACCCCAAAAAGCCCTTTTCAGGGCTGGTACATCAGTCTGCTTTTTTTTTAATATATATATATATATATATAGAGAACAAAGAAGTAGGACTGCACTCCAAGATAGTGATAAAATCAGCAAGTGGTTTATTCACCCATAATATGGCAAGTCTTGCGACGTTTCGGCTCACAAGAGCCTTCCTCAAGCATGGTAACAGTGAAAGTGAGAGCATTATAAAGGCATTTACAAAGTGTCCAACCCATAAGGGTGTGGTTACAATCAATTACAATTGCAAACATACGATGCATAGCAATACAAATAAAGTGCATGTGCATAAAGTGAGCAGTGGTATACAATTCATGACTAAGGGATGCCATCCCTACAAAGTGTATTAAAATGTATGTGATACTTCATCTAAGCTAAAATCACAATTATATAGGTGATAATATGATGAAGGTGGATCACAGAAGTCAAACCGTAGGAAGCAATGGGGCCCGCACATACCATAGCGTTCTTTGTGCGTCTCCAGGTCCTCATTGCGCATGACCACACTGACATCATCCGATGCATCACAGTGTAAAGGTCAAGCGCTCGCGCTCTGCCTGGGTCGACATGAGAGCGCCATTTTACATAAGGGAAATACACCTAAAGGTTACGTACAGGTTATCTATTTAACTGTTGTCCACACGGAACAATCATATCTCCGACCGCTGCAGGGATCTCCTACATATATCAGCAAATGGACAGGGGTCCCGTCCAAATGGGCGGGACACCTGACCAAGGCGCCACTACAAGCACAATTGCCAAAAAAAATAGCAGTCGTAGAGGGATGATCCCTCAATTGTACCAACAACCTTATCTTGTTAAAATATAATGACATATCTGGAGTAACGCATTAATAAAAGAACGCTGATGTCCACCTCGGGTCGCATAGCTTCCAAAGGGTCTGATTCTAGGATCCACATCCAATTTGGTGAAAATATAAAATCCTAAAAAGCAGAGAAAAAATATTTTAGTTTCAAAATAGATTTTTTTCATAATTGTAGATAAATCTTTCACGGTTATCAAGCACCAATATACAAAAATGAGAAAGACAAAGCGCAAACATGCCAAGGGACCGGGGGTCAGCCACAGATCCTAGGTCTCTCACCTGAACTCAATATTGAGACCCCTGGGATGCAGGCTATCCAGATCATATATCCAGCGTAACTCTCTTTTCTTCAAGAGTGTCAGGCGATCACCACCTCTTCTAGGAAGCCTGACCTGATCAATGATCCAGCATCTTAGATCACGCTCGGAGTGTCCGAGGGATCCAAAATGTCTGGACACTGGTAGGTCAGTACGTTTCTTCCTTATTGAATTCCTGTGGTTATTCAACCTTACTTTCAATTCTGTGGAAGTTTCCCCGACATATAATAGGTTACAGGGACAAGCCAACACATAAACTACATATGACGAGGAACAGTTTAGATGGAACTTTATCGGATACTCTTTGTTGGTAAGCGGGTGTGTGAAAGATCTAGTTTTACATATATATCGACAATTGACACAACCGAGACACGGATAACATCCAAGTCCCGGCTGTGTCAATGTCCGCTGTATGCTGGTTTTCTTTGGACCTGCATCCGCTCTGACCAAGTGGTCTTTAAGATTTTTGTTTTTACGGTACGATAAAAGAGGCGGAAGCTTAAACTCTGGTACATCTTTAATAGACCTGCTGAGGATACTCCAGTTGTCCTTCAGGATACGTCCTATCTCCATACTACATCCAGAATAAGTGGACATAAATGGTATCCTCTGAGTTTTTTTAGAGGTGGTATGTGTTATTTCAGTATTTATATGTAGGATTTTGTTCTTATGTGCATCTAATAATCTGCGAGGATAACCCCGCTCCCTAAACTTATCTGACATCGTATCCAGTGTAGTCTCCAACTCAGTGTGGTCTGAAACAATGCGTTTCGTACGGAGGAACTGCGAATGAGGGAGGTGTTTAACCAGGCTGCGTGGATGATTGCTTTCATAACGTAGGATAGTATTTCTATCTGTCGATTTGACATATAAGCCTGTGCCAACCATACCATCAACTAGCTTGACGTTCGTGTCTAGAAATGACAATTGCGTTTTAGAGTATGATATAGTATACTGAAGATCAGGATCTATATCATTCAAATATGTGTGAAACTCCCTCAATTGTAGTTCAGTGCCCGACCACAGGAGGAAGACATCATCTATGTACCGCCACCATCTAACAACATGTTGAAAGTGGTGGGATACATAGATAAAGTCCTCCTCCATGTGGCGCATATAAATATTTGCGTACGTTGGGGCCACATTGGACCCCATCGCAACGCCGCGTTTCTGATTAAAGAAGATATCTTGAAACAAGAAATAATTGTTTTCAAGAACCAATCTCAATAGGGTATTTATAAAACATTTTGCATTCTGTGTTATGGGTGAACCATCCAAGTATTTATTGACTGCAGAGATGCCCTTCTCATGCCCTATTGACGTGTATAAGGAAACAACGTCAAAGGACACGAGAGTGACACCGTGCAAGTCGCCAGCTTCAACTGACCTCAGTTGTTGTAGAAAATCGCCTGTGTCTTTAATGTAAGACTTTCCGGCCATTGAAAAATCCCTCAATATCCTATCAAGAAAGATGGATATTCTACTGAAAACAGAGTCAGAACCAGATACGATGGGGCGACCGGGGGGGTCCACAAGACTTTTGTGGACTTTAGGTAGTACATATATTACAGGAGTGATGGGGGATCCCACCGTCAAATACTCCCTCAATCCCTCATCTATGATACCCCCGGCCACCGCATCGGAAAGACTCTTGTTGATTATGTTCATAATGCGAAATTTCGGATCGCTCTGCAATACACTATATACATTTATATCATTCAATTGTCGTTCAATTTCTCTGATGTATTTGTATGTATCAAGAACAACTACCCCGCCGCCCTCATCAGCTGGCTTAATGGTTAATAGGGGGTTGTTCTTGAGTTCGGAAAGGGCCTCAATCTCTGCAGTGGTCAGATTAGGATTGCATAATCGTGCCTCATCCCCTGTTGTGGATTTCAGCATTCTGACATCTCTCTGAACTGCAGAGATGTAGGCCTCAACCGCAGGTTCATCTATATTAGGAAAAAAAGCACTTTTGTTAGTTAAATTCAATCCTTTGAGTGAGAATTCGCTGGAGCATATTTGTGTATTTGCAAAACGTCCCTTAAAGAACACTTTCAATTTAATCAAACGAAAAAAATCATTCAAATCCATCTCTAGATCAAACCAGTTTACCTTAGTGCTCGGGCAAAAAGAAAGCCCCTTGGATAAAACACTTAGCTGGGCATCTGTTAATTCGACTGATGATAAATTAAAGACTATTGTCTCTTTCTCTGTGATGGCGTCTTTGTTGATTGTTGTCTGGTTCTGTTGTAACGTTGTTTTCCCTTGTCTTCTGTACCGGCGACCTCCTCTCCTGGTTCTGGATCTTTTCTTTTCTTTATGTCCGAGTCCACCCCTAAAAAAGCTTTATCTTCATCTATAGGGAGTTGTGTAAACCTTCTCCTTGACTTATTGTCACGATTAAAACTCGTAGACGGCTGATCAGTTTGCCATGTATAAATGTCACCTCGCTTGTAATCATCTGCATCACGTGACCATTTGTTTCTTTTCCCCTCCTCCAGTTCCATCTGAAACTTATTAAGCTGATTTTTGACTTCCTCTTTATATAGTGCGAGGTCATCAGCAGGCATTTGTAAACATAATGTCCGTTCAACCTCCACCAGATCATCAGAGAGTGAAGCGACTTCTGTTTGAAGAAACTCAATGTTTAATAAAATATAATCAAGCGAATATCTGTTTGATAGTGTTTCAAAACGTTTACAAAACAGATCATTATTCGGAAACAGATTTGGGCGTAAATTTGAACGCATTCCCCTCGGGATTCTTTTATCTTTATAGTACTGTCCCAATGTGGCCATATGCAATTTCATTGCTATAAGTCGCCTAGATAACGCGACATACTTGCGTTTGAGTTCCTTGGCAGTTGGAGCCTGTAGAAATGAGGCATCGCCCTCAATCCCCCGCATGATGCGGTCGACCTCCTCAGCAGTATAGGTGCCGCCATTGGGTGTTTCCGTGTTTGACATGGTAAATTATCCGGGTGTGCTCACTCACAATGCCGATATTGTAGAGAAGAAAAAGTCCAGTGGGAGCACCAGCCAGCATGTGGGTGCAAGGTCCAACGTAGGGTAACGGCAATCCCCAATGGTATAGAGAACAAAGAAGTAGGACTGCACTCCAAGATAGTGATAAAATCAGCAAGTGGTTTATTCACCCATAATATGGCAAGTCTTGCGACGTTTCGGCTCACAAGAGCCTTCCTCAAGCATGGTAACAGTGAAAGTGAGAGCATTATAAAGGCATTTACAAAGTGTCCAACCCATAAGGGTGTGGTTACAATCAATTACAATTGCAAACATACGATGCATAGCAATACAAATAAAGTGCATGTGCATAAAGTGAGCAGTGGTATACAATTCATGACTAAGGGATGCCATCCCTACAAAGTGTATTGAAATGTATGTGATACTTCATCTAAGCTAAAATCACAATTATATAGGTGATAATATGATGAAGGTGGATCACAGAAGTCAAACCGTAGGAAGCAATGGGGCCCGCACATACCATAGCGTTCTTTGTGCGTCTCCAGGTCCTCATTGCGCATGACCACACTGACATCATCCGATGCATCACAGTGTAAAGGTCAAGCGCTCGCGCTCTGCCTGGGTCGACATGAGAGCGCCATTTTACATAAGGGAAATACACCTAAAGGTTACGTACAGGTTATCTATTTAACTGTTGTCCACACGGAACAATCATATCTCCGACCGCTGCAGGGATCTCCTACATATATCAGCAAATGGACAGGGGTCCCGTCCAAATGGGCGGGACACCTGACCAAGGCGCCACTACAAACACAATTGCCAAAAAAAAATAGCAGTCGTAGAGGGATGATCCCTCAATTGTACCAACAACCTTATCTTGTTAAAATATAATGACATATCTGGAGTAACGCATTAATAAAAGAACGCTGATGTCCACCTCGGGTCGCATAGCTTCGAAAGGGTCTGATTCTAGGATCCACATCCAATTTGGTGAAAATATAAAATCCTAAAAAGCAGAGAAAAAATATTTTAGTTTCAAAATAGATTTTTTTCATAATTGTAGATAAATCTTTCACGGTTATCAAGCACCAATATACAAAAATGAGAAAGACAAAGCGCAAACATGCCAAGGGACCGGGGGTCAGCCACAGATCCTAGGTCTCTCACCTGAACTCAATATTGAGACCCCTGGGATGCAGGCTATCCAGATCATATATCCAGCGTAACTCTCTTTTCTTCAAGAGTGTCAGGCGATCACCACCTCTTCTAGGAAGCCTGACCTGATCAATGATCCAGCATCTTAGATCACGCTCGGAGTGTCCGAGGGATCCAAAATGTCTGGACACTGGTAGGTCAGTACGTTTCTTCCTTATTGAATTCCTGTGGTTATTCAACCTTACTTTCAATTCTGTGGAAGTTTCCCCGACATATAATAGGTTACAGGGACAAGCCAACACATAAACTACATATGACGAGGAACAGTTTAGATGGAACTTTATCGGATACTCTTTGTTGGTAAGCGGGTGTGTGAAAGATCTAGTTTTACATATATATCGACAATTGACACAACCGAGACACGGATAACATCCAAGTCCCGGCTGTGTCAATGTCCGCTGTATGCTGGTTTTCTTTGGACCTGCATCCGCTCTGACCAAGTGGTCTTTAAGATTTTTGTTTTTACGGTACGATAAAAGAGGCGGAAGCTTAAACTCTGGTACATCTTTAATAGACCTGCTGAGGATACTCCAGTTGTCCTTCAGGATACGTCCTATCTCCATACTACATCCAGAATAAGTGGACATAAATGGTATCCTCTGAGTTTTTTTAGAGGTGGTATGTGTTATTTCAGTATTTATATGTAGGATTTTGTTCTTATGTGCATCTAATTTTGATAAGGGCGGCGGGGTAGTTGTTCTTGATACATACAAATACATCAGAGAAATTGAACGACAATTGAATGATATAAATGTATATAGTGTATTGCAGAGCGATCCGAAATTTCGCATTATGAACATAATCAACAAGAGTCTTTCCGATGCGGTGGCCGGGGGTATCATAGATGAGGGATTGAGGGAGTATTTGACGGTGGGATCCCCCATCACTCCTGTAATATATGTACTACCTAAAGTCCACAAAAGTCTTGTGGACCCCCCGGTCGCCCCATCGTATCTGGTTCTGACTCTGTTTTCAGTAGAATATCCATCTTTCTTGATAGGATATTGAGGGATTTTTCAATGGCCGGAAAGTCTTACATTAAAGACACAGGCGATTTTCTACAACAACTGAGGTCAGTTGAAGCTGGCGACTTGCACGGTGTCACTCTCGTGTCCTTTGACGTTGTTTCCTTATACACGTCAATAGGGCATGAGAAGGGCATCTCTGCAGTCAATAAATACTTGGATGGTTCACCCATAACACAGAATGCAAAATGTTTTATAAATACCCTATTGAGATTGGTTCTTGAAAACAATTATTTCTTGTTTCAAGATATCTTCTTTAATCAGAAACGCGGCGTTGCGATGGGGTCCAATGTGGCCCCAACGTACGCAAATATTTATATGCGCCACATGGAGGAGGACTTTATCTATGTATCCCACCACTTTCAACATGTTGTTAGATGGTGGCGGTACATAGATGATGTCTTCCTCCTGTGGTCGGGCACTGAACTACAATTGAGGGAGTTTCACACATATTTGAATGATATAGATCCTGATCTTCAGTATACTATATCATACTCTAAAACGCAATTGTCATTTCTAGACACGAACGTCAAGCTAGTTGATGGTATGGTTGGCACAGGCTTATATGTCAAATCGACAGATAGAAATACTATCCTACGTTATGAAAGCAATCATCCACGCAGCCTGGTTAAACACCTCCCTCATTCGCAGTTCCTCCGTACGAAACGCATTGTTTCAGACCACACTGAGTTGGAGACTACACTGGATACGATGTCAGATAAGTTTAGGGAGCGGGGTTATCCTCGCAGATTATTAGATGCACATAAGAACAAAATCCTACATATAAATACTGAAATAACACATACCACCTCTAAAAAAACTCAGAGGATACCATTTATGTCCACTTATTCTGGATGTAGTATGGAGATAGGACGTATCCTGAAGGACAACTGGAGTATCCTCAGCAGGTCTATTAAAGATGTACCAGAGTTTAAGCTTCCGCCTCTTTTATCGTACCGTAAAAACAAAAATCTTAAAGACCACTTGGTCAGAGCGGATGCAGGTCCAAAGAAAACCAGCATACAGCGGACATTGACACAGCCGGGACTTGGATGTTATCCGTGTCTCGGTTGTGTCAATTGTCGATATATATGTAAAACTAGATCTTTCACACACCCGCTTACCAACAAAGAGTATCCGATAAAGTTCCATCTAAACTGTTCCTCGTCATATGTAGTTTATGTGTTGGCTTGTCCCTGTAACCTATTATATGTCGGGGAAACTTCCACAGAATTGAAAGTAAGGTTGAATAACCACAGGAATTCAATAAGGAAGAAACGTACTGACCTACCAGTGTCCAGACATTTTGGATCCCTCGGACACTCCGAGCGTGATCTAAGATGCTGGATCATTGATCAGGTCAGGCTTCCTAGAAGAGGTGGTGATCGCCTGACACTCTTGAAGAAAAGAGAGTTACGCTGGATATATGATCTGGATAGCCTGCATCCCAGGGGTCTCAATATTGAGTTCAGGTGAGAGACCTAGGATCTGTGGCTGACCCCCGGTCCCTTGGCATGTTTGCGCTTTGTCTTTCTCATTTTTGTATATTGGTGCTTGATAACCGTGAAAGATTTATCTACAATTATGAAAAAAATCTATTTTGAAACTAAAATATTTTTTCTCTGCTTTTTAGGATTTTATATTTTCACCAAATTGGATGTGGATCCTAGAATCAGACCCTTTGGAAGCTATGCGACCCGAGGTGGACATCAGCGTTCTTTTATTAATGCGTTACTCCAGATATGTCATTATATTTAACAAGATAAGGTTGTTGGTACAATTGAGGGATCATCCCTCTACGACTGCTATTTTTTTTGGCAATTGTGCTTGTAGTGGCGCCTTGGTCAGGTGTCCCGCCCATTTGGACGGGACCCCTGTCCATTTGCTGATATATGTAGGAGATCCCTGCAGCGGTCGGAGATATGATTGTTCCGTGTGGACAACAGTTAAATAGATAACCTGTACGTAACCTTTAGGTGTATTTCCCTTATGTAAAATGGCGCTCTCATGTCGACCCAGGCAGAGCGCGAGCGCTTGACCTTTACACTGTGATGCATCGGATGATGTCAGTGTGGTCATGCGCAATGAGGACCTGGAGACGCACAAAGAACGCTATGGTATGTGCGGGCCCCATTGCTTCCTACGGTTTGACTTCTGTGATCCACCTTCATCATATTATCACCTATATAATTGTGATTTTAGCTTAGATGAAGTATCACATACATTTTAATACACTTTGTAGGGATGGCATCCCTTAGTCATGAATTGTATACCACTGCTCACTTTATGCACATGCACTTTATTTGTATTGCTATGCATCGTATGTTTGCAATTGTAATTGATTGTAACCACACCCTTATGGGTTGGACACTTTGTAAATGCCTTTATAATGCTCTCACTTTCACTGTTACCATGCTTGAGGAAGGCTCTTGTGAGCCGAAACGTCGCAAGACTTGCCATATTATGGGTGAATAAACCACTTGCTGATTTTATCACTATCTTGGAGTGCAGTCCTACTTCTTTGTTCTCTATACCATTGGGGATTGCCGTTACCCTACGTTGGACCTTGCACCCACATGCTGGCTGGTGCTCCCACTGGACTTTTTCTTCTCTATATATATATATATATATACAGTACAGACCAAAAGTTTGGACACACCTTCTCATTCAAAGAGTTTTCTTTATTTTCATGACTATGAAAATTGTAGATTCACACTGAAGGCATCAAAACTATGAATTAACACATGTGGAATTATATACATAACAAACAAGTGTGAAACAACTGAAAATATGTCATATTCTAGGTTCTTCAAAGTAGCCACCTTTTGCTTTGATTACTGCTTTGCACACTCTTGGCATTCTCTTGATGAGCTTCAAGAGGTAGTCCCCTGAAATGGTTTTCACTTCACAGGTGTGCCCTGTCAGGTTTAATAAGTGGGATTTCTTGCCTTATTAATGGGGTTGGCACCATCGGTGGCGTTGAGGAGAAGTCAGGTGGATACACAGCTGATAGTCCTACTGAATAGACTGTTAGAATTTGTATTATGGCAAGAAAAAAGCAGCTAAGTAAAGAAAAACGAGTGGCCATCATTACTTTAAGAAATGAAGGTCAGTCAGTCAGCCGAAAAATTGGGAAAACTTTGAAAGTAAGGGCTATTTGACCATGAAGGAGAGTGATGGGGTGCTGCGACAGATGACCTGGCCTCCACAGTCACCGGACCTGAACCTAATCGAGATGGTTTGGGGTGAGCTGGACCGCAGAGTGAAGGCAAAAGGGCCAACAAGTGCTAAGCATCTCTGGGAACTCCTTCAAGACTGTTGGAAGACCATTTCAGGGGACTACCTCTTGAAGCTCATCAAGAGAATGCCAAGAGTGTGCAAAGCAGTAATCAAAGAAAAAGGTGGCTACTTTGAAGAACCTATAATATGACATATTTTCAGTTGTTTCACACTTGTTTGTTATGTATATAATTCCACATGTGTTAATTCATAGTTTTGATGCCTTTATAGTCATGAAAATAAAGAAAACTCTTTGAATGAGAAGGTGTGTCCAAACTTTTGGTCTGTACTGTATATATATATATATATATATATATATATATATTGCAGTTGCCTGCCCGTGTGTGAGAGGCTGCAAGCTCAGTCACAGACAGTACTGTGTGCACACCATTCATACAGGGTGTGACAGAAAATACCTTGCAGATAAAAAAAAATTCTATTTAATCTTTTTCTGTGATCTAATCACATTTGCAAGCCCGTGTGTGTCAGGCCCACACAGACTGTATTGTGGCCACTGGCTAGTGGCTAGGCCTCCACTTATACCGTTACAGGCTGTCACTCACTCACAAATACCTCGCAGATAAAAAAAAATTCTAGTAGATAAATGAGGGGCACTCCGTATAAGGGAACAAGAGACGGCAAATAAAGATTGGTTATTTAATCTTAAATAAAAGACATTGCATCAAACAGTCACAATAAAAACATCCATGTAATAATACAATAAAATACATACACAATGGAAGAGGGCCCTGAAAAATAGCCAGATAATAGTGAAAGTTCAAGGATTCATGAGTAATCAGCAGTCCCCACAATGAACATCAATCACAGCGGATCCTAATGCACCTGGATAAGGCTCCAAAAAGCACGATCTGACGGCGTCAGAGGGGTAGTATAAAGTGCTATGTACTGTCCAACTTCAGACCTTCAATGTATAAGGACAATCAGATTTATCAAATCCTGGGAGGAATCTCTATTCAGATGAACAGATTGTAGCAAGAGTCTCTTACCCTATTCCGTCACTGGCTCAGTGTAGTGAATCGAAGAAACAGCCGATCTCAGCTAAACGCGGCGTCCCACGTGATGTGGAGTCTGAACGTGACGTCTCACGTGACCCCTCGGCTGGAGCAATAGTGACGTGGTCGGTCCTACTTGGAAACACAGCCTCAATGCGAGACAAACTGTGAAAGTCACCTCGACCGTCGTTGTTTCCTCTTGGTGACTCGTGGTTACTTGGGGGGAACGGCTCACTGTCCCAACTAGCCCAAACGCTTTTTAGGGTATACACCCCTTCCTCAGTGGTAAAGACAGTGAGTACTTTGCAGCATTTTATATCTTCCCAAGAGACCAGCCATGGGTGGGACTGATCTAATTGGTAAATCATGAAAACCCGGTATGGAATCCTATTATCTTTGGTATCCCAAACCATACAACTATAAAGCATCTAATCATGCGAAATAACATCATGAATAATACAAACATGTTAAAAACATATAAATAGCAATGTGGATCTAAAAATAATACAAACGCACGAAAAACGCACATGCAGTCATATGTGCTTTCAATGCGCCTTTAATGCGTTTTTCCCAAAAAACAATAAAATCCTCCATTTAGGAGGTCCAGAAGACATACAAGGTGGTGTCCCAGACCATACCACCATAGAGCATTTGATCATGCAAAAATAGCATCATGAATAATACAAACATATAAAAAACATATAAATAGCAATGCGGATGTAATAATCACACAAAATAATAAAATAAAAAAAATAATAATAATAATAAAAAAAAATAATAAAAAAACGCACAAAAAAACGCACATGCGGTCAGATGCGTTTTCGATGCGTTTTTTTTTCAAAAACAGTAAAATCCTCCATTTGGGAGGTCCAGAAGACATACAAGGTGGTTACTTTTCATTAAATCAGGATTTAGACAGACTATTTTCTTGGGCAAGCATGAATCTCTGCCAGATTTCTACAAAAGGCCTATATAAGTCGTGCTGATTACTCATGAATCCTTGAACTTTCACTATTATCTGGCTATTTTTCAGGGCCCTCTTCCATTGTGTATGTATTTTATTGTATTATTATTGTTTTTATTGTGACTGTTTGATGCAATGTCTTTTATTTAAGATTAAATAACCAATCTTTATTTGCCGTCTCTTGTTCCCTTATACGGAGTGCCCCTCATTTATCTACTACTATTTCTGTCTATCGTGCGGTCTGGGTGGACCGAGAGGTGAGCACCCACATCTGTTCGGTCTATAGGTTGAGTCACTGGTTTATACTATTTTTTTATTCGTAAAAAAAAAATTCTATTTAATATTTTTCTGTGATCTAATCACATTTGCAAGCCCGTGTGTGTCAGGCCCACACAGACTGTATTGTGGCTAGTGGCTAGGCCTCCACTTATACCGTTACAGGGTGTCACTCACTGACAAATAGCTCGCAGATAAAAAAAAACTATATTTAATATTTTTCTGTGATATAATCACAGTTGCAAGCCCGTGTGTGTCAGGCCCACACAGACTGTATTGTGGCCACTGGCTAGTGGCTAGGCCTCCACTTATACTGTTACAGGGTGTCACTCACTCACAAATACCTCGCAGATAAATAAAAATTCTATTTAATATTTTTCTGTGATCTAATCCCATTTGCAAGCCCGTGTGTGTCAGGCCCACACAGACTGTATCGTGGCCACTGGCTAGTGGCTAGGCCTCCACTTATACCGTTACAGGGTATCACTCACTCACAAATACCTCGCAGATAAATAAAAATTCTATTTAATATTTTTCTGTGATATAATCACATTTGCAAGACAGTGTGTGTCAGGCCCACACAGACTGTACTGTGCCCACTGCCCACCACTTATATAGGGTGGCACAGTACCTTGCACGCATAGTAACACTTATCTAATAAAAAATGACAGGCAGGCCACGCCGCAGGGGCCGTCGTGTTCGTGGTGCTGTGATTTCCACTGGCCCTCGAATAATGCCCAGTGTTCAGAGGCCACATACCCTGAACCCAAAAAGTTCTGAGAAAATAGTTGACTGGCTTACACAGGACACCCAATCTTCAACAGTTTCCGCTAAGAACCTTGACGCACCATCCTCCTTTAGCTCAGCTTTGCTCACCTGCTCTCAAGTTACCACTCTCCTGCCCGCCGCCACCACCACCACTACCACCACAGCCACCACAGCCGCTTCACTTGATCCCTCAGAGGAGTTATTTACACATCAGTTGGATGAAATTAGTGATGCGCAACCATTATTGCCAGATGATGGAGATAACAGGGATATGTCTCAGTCAGGCAGCATTACACACATGGACGTACAGTGTGATGATGATGATGATGTTGTACCCGCTGCTGCTTCCTTTGCTGAGGTGTCAGATACAAGTGAAGTGGTTGATGATGACGATGTGTCCGTGGATGCCACGTGGGTGCCTGCTCGAAGAGAAGAAGAAGAGGGGGAAAGTTCAGAAGGGGAGACAGAGAGAAGGAGGAGACGAGTTGGAAGCAGGGGGAGGTCGTCGCAAGGAGCTAGTGGCACAGTCAGACAGCATGTATCGGCACCCGGGGTCAGCCAGACAGCACGCCAATCAACACATGCTGTTGCCACCACCAGAATGCCGTCATTGCAAAGCTCAGCAGTGTGGCATTTTTTTTGTGTGTCTGGCTCTGACAACAGCGATGCCATTTGCAACCTGTGCCAAAAGAAACTGAGTCGTGGGAAATCCAACACCCACCTAGGTTCAACTGCTTTGCGAAGGCACATGATCACACATCACAAACGCCTATGGGATCAACACATGATGACGAGTAGAAGCAGCACACAAGCTCAAAGTCACCATCCTCCTCCTGGTCCAGCATCTTCAGCCACGTCAACCACTGCTATCCTCCTTGCCCCCTCTCAACCACCGCCACTCCGCCTCTCACCTTCAGCAGTTCCATCTCATCTGCCCACAGTCAGGTGTCTGTAAAGGAAATGTTTGAGCGTAGGAAGCCAATGTCACAGAGTCAACCCCTTGCCCGGCGTCTGACAGCTGGCTTGACGGAACTCTTAGCCCGCCAGCTTTTACCATACCAGCTGGTGGAGTCTGAGGCCTTCAAAAACTTTGTCGCTATTGGGACACCACAGTGGAAGGTACCCGGATAAAATTTTTTTTCAAAAAAGGCAATCCCAAACCTCTACTCAGTGATTGAAAAGGAAGTCATGGCATCTCTGGCATACAGTGTTGGGGCAAGGGTCCATCTGACCACTGATACCTGGTCTGCAAAGCACGGTCAGGGCAGGTATATCACCTACACTGCGCATTGGGTCAACCTGCTGATGGCTGACAAGAATGGAATGCGTGGCTCTGCAGTGGAGTTGGTGACACCACCAAGACTTGCAGGCAGGCCTACTGCCACCTCCTCTACTCCTCCTACTCCATCCTCTTCCATAACCACCTTGAATCCTCTTCTGCTGCGGTGTCTGGCTGCACATCAACTGAATCCCCCCAGCTCCCCAGGGGCTATTCCACATCCTGGATACGACAGTGTGACGCTGTCTTGGGGTTGACTTGCCTAAGAGCAGAGAGCCACACCGGACCAGCACTCCTGTCCGCCCTGAACGCACAGGTGGATCAGTGGCTGACCCCGCACCAACTGGAGATCGGCAAAGTGGTGTGTGACAATGGAAGCAATTTGTTGGCGGCATTGAATTTGGGCAAGTTGTCACATGTGCCGTGCATGGCACATGTGTTGAATCTCATCGTACAACGCTTTGTGTCTAAGTACCCAGGCTTACAGGACGTCCTCAAGCAGGCCGGGAAGGTGTGTGGCCATTTCAGGCGTTCCTACACGGCCATGGCGCACTTTTCAGACATTCAATGCCGAAACAACATGCCAGTGAGGCGCTTGATTTGCGACAGCCCGACACGTTGGAATTCAACACTCCTAATGTTCGACCGCCTGCTCCAATAAGAAAAAGCCGTCAACGAGTATTTGTATGACCGGGGTGCTAGGACAGCCTCTGCGGAGCTGGGAATTTTTTTGCCACGTTACTGGACGCTCATGCGCAATGCCTGTAGGCTCATGCGTCCTTTTGAGGAGGTGACAAACCTAGTCATTTGCACTGAAGGCACCATCAGCGACCTCATCCCATTTGTTTTCTTCCTGGAGTGTGCCCTGCGAAGAGTGCTGGATCAGGCTGTAGATGAGCGTGAAGAGTTGTGGTCACCATCACCACCAGAAACAGCCTTGTCATCATCGCTTGCCGGACCTGCGGCAACGCTGCAAGAGGAGTATGAGGAAGAGGAGTCAGAGGAGGAATGTGGCTTTGAGGAGGAGAAAGACCAACCACAGCAGGCATCCCAGGGTGCTCGTTGTTGTCACCTATCTGGGACCCGTGGTGTTGTACGTGGCTGGGGTGAAGAACAGACGGTCAATGACATCAGTGAGGACGAGGAACGGGAATTGAGTAGCTCGACATCCAACCTTGTGCAAATAGGGTCTTTCATGCTGTCATGTCTGTTGAGGGACCCTCGTATAAAAAGGATGAAGGAGAACGACCTGTACTGGGTGGCCACGCTACTAGACCCCCGGTATAAGCAGAAAGTGGCAGAGATGTTACCAACTTACCAAAAGTCAGAAAGGATGCAGCAGTTCAAAACAAAACTAAAAAATATGCTTTACACAGCTTATAAGGGGGATGTCACAGCACAACGGGAATCTAACAGGGGAAGAGGTGAAAGTAATCCTCCTTCTACCATGACCACGGCGGCAAGGACAGGACGCTTTACAGATGTGTTGTTGATGGAGGACATGCAGAGCTTTTTCAGTCCTACACATCGCCACAGCCCTTCGGGATCCAGCCTTAGAGAATGACTCGACCGACAGGTAGCAGACTACCTCGCCTTAACTGCAGATATCGACACTCTGACGAGCGATGAACCCCTTGACTACTGGGTGTGCAGGCTTGACCTGTGGCCTGAGCTATCCCAGTTTGCGATAGAACTTCTGGCCTGCCCCGCTTCAAGTGTCCTGTCAGAAAGGACCTTCAGTGCAGCAGGAGGCATTGTCACTGACAAAAGAAGTCGCCTCGGTCAAAAAAGTGTTGATTACCTCACCTTCATTGAGATGAATGAGGCATGGATCCCGAAGGGACTGACAGTGGGGGATACGTTTGACTAACAAAAGGCCTGATGACATGCCTTGGCCTCAAAATGGTCCCCACGCTGCTGTATTTAATGTCTGCATCCCGAATGACTTTCGTGAATTCTCCGCCACCAACTAGGATTCAAGCCGCAATGTTTTAGTCACCTTTCTGCCTTGAAAACATCAATTTTTCCGGCTGCTGCTACAACAGCGGCTGCAACAATAACATTATTTTTCAGGCATGTGTACATGCCTAATTTTTCTGGCCTCTGGTGCTGCACTGTGGCTGCAAAAACAAAACAAAACAAAAAGGCACATACAAGTGTCAATTCCCCTTCGTGATCGTTACCTTGTTGTGGTGAAGGGGCTTGTGTATCACAATGAAGCGATCATCACCTCTATGAGTGTGTTGGCAATGTTGCCACACCCCAGAGGATAAGGCCGTTGCTTCATTATGATCAGACCAAAAGCGATCGGTTGGATAATTTTTCATAGAAAAAACTTAAATTTGTAGTGGTTGGTTTTTAATACATAAAATAATAAAGTCTCTTAATAGATTATTAGAAATAATGCAGACAATTTAAAAAATCCCCATCAATTCCAATACAAAGCAAGTACAAAGCTCAGAACTAAATTATTCCAGGATGTCGTAATGGTTCGTTAATTCGACAATGGTTAATCAATTCGACACACGTCCCCGGATAGGGGACATAAGAGGGATTAAACAGATCGGAATAGTACTAGTTAAGACACCACTCATATAGGATGTCACAGCACATTGCTCCGTGCACGTGCAGTGCCCCAACTTGGGAGTAAGAGGACCGACCAAGCTGCTTTTTCCATCTCCCGGTTCCTAAAATTAATTCAGTTTGGCGTATCAGAGTTTGGTCTGTCACTGTGAACGCAGTCGAAGGTACCCGGCCTAAATTTTTTTCACAAAAGGCAATCCCACCCTGATATGGGACGTAACAGGGATTAAACTGATGAGAATAGTACTACAGAAAATAGCACTCATATCGGGTGTGACAGTAAATTGCACGGTGCAGACGCAGTGACCGTGTCATGGATTCAAACAAAGGGGAGGGAGCCAGCGTTTTTTTAACCATCATCCCGTTCGAAAAATCAATTTAATAAATGGACCCCAGATTGGGGACGTAACGGGGATTAAACTGATGAGAAGAGAGAACTACAGAAAATACCACTCATATCGGGTGTGACAGTAAATTGCACGGCTCATACGCAGTGACCGTGGCGTGGATTCAAACAAAGGGGAGGGAGCCAGCGTTTTTTTAACCATCTCCCCGTTCGAAAAATCAAATTAATAAATGGACCCCAGATTGGGGACGTAACAGGGATTAAACTGATGAGAATAGAGAACTACAGAAAATACCACTCATATCGGGTGGGACAGTAAATTGCACGGCACAGACGCAGTGACCGTGGATTCAAACAAAGGGGAGGGAGCCAGCGTTTTTTTTAACCATCTCCCCGTTCGAAAAATCAATTCAATTCACCTTTCCGGGACCCTTGGTGTTGTACGTGGCTGGATGGAGGAAGAAACCTTCAATGACATCAACGGGACATGGCTAGCTTGGTATCCAACCTTGTACAAATGGGGAGTTTGCGGTTGGGCAAATGGACTGTTTGCGGTTGTTTGCGGTGCATTAAAAGGGGAGTTTGGTCTGTCAATGTCTGTGAAGCGGGCGTAACCCTTACACTACCTGATCGATACAACATCATACCTGATCGTATACACACACTGGATGTTTTAAACCACGTTGTTCAAAAAAGATTTGGATTGTTAGGTGATTTATGCCCTTTATGGATTAAAACCCAACTCTGCGTCAACTATGTAATTTTCCATGGGAGTTTTGCCATGGATCCCCTTCTGGCATGCCACAGTCCAGGTGTTAGTCCCCTTGAAACAACTTTTCCATCACTATTGTGGCCAGAAAGAGTCCCTGTGGGTTTTAAAATTCGCCTGCCTATTGAAGTCTATGGCGGTTCGCCCGGTTCGCCCGTTCGCGAACATTTGCAGAAATTCGCATTCTCCGTTCGCGAACAGAAAATTTTATGTTCGCGACATCTCTACTCAGTAAGCCAATATGCTGTATTTGATCCCTTTTATTTTATCTGTTTTACTGCATTGTTATTGTATGTATATTTTGTTTTTATCTATTATTTGACACTTTCTTTTTGTATTGCACTGCACTATTGTGTAGGGGGTAAAATTTTCCGTTTGCGAACGGCGAACGCGAATTTATGAAATCACAGCACCAGCACCACGACCACGAGTGGTGGGCATTGGGCACAGTACAGTCTGTGGGCCTGACATTGACTGGCAGGCAACTGCAATTATATTACAGAGGAAAAATGAAATGACTTTTTTATCTGCAAGCTACTGTGCCACCCGATATGAGTGGTGGGCACTGGCAGTGGGCACAGTACAGTCAGTGGGCCTGACACTCACTGGCAGGCAACTGCAATTATATTACAAAGGAAAAATGTAATGACTTTTTTTTATCTGCAAGGTACTGTGCCACCCTATATGAGTGGTGTGCACACAGTACAGTCTGTGGGCCTGTGGCCTCTCACACACGGGCAGGCAACTGCCATATATATATAGAAGAATAAATAAAAGCAGACTGATGTACCAGCCCTAAAAAGGGCTTTTTGAGGTGCTGTCAGGACGCTGTCCTTACAGCAGATGAGTCATTGAGGACTGGAGTGGCCACAGAACACTGGCCTAGCTAACGCTTTCCCTATTAATTCAGCAGCACTCTCCCTGCTCTAACTAAGGCCTCTTTCACATGGGCGTTGCGGAAAAATGTGCGGGTGCGTTGCGGGAACACCCGCGATTTTTCCGCGCGAGTGCAAAACATTGTAATGCGTTTTGCACTCGCGTGAGAAAAATCGCGCGTGTTTGGTACCCAAACCCGAACTTCTTCACAGAAGTTCGGGCTTGGGATCGGTGTTCTGTAAATAGTATTATTTTCCCTTATAACATGGTTATAAGGGAAAATAATAGCATTCTGAATACAGAATGCATAGTAAAACAGCGCTGGAGGGGTTAAAAAAAAAATAAAAATCATTTAACTCACCTTAATTCACTTGCTCGCGATGCCCGGCATCTCCGTCTGACTCTTTTACTGTATAGGACCTGTGGAGAGCATTAACTATAGTTTAAGGACCTGGGATGACGTCACTCTGGTCATCACATGGTACGTCACATGATCTTTTACCATGGTGAATCACCATGGTAAAACATCATGTGACGTACTATGTGATGACCGGAGTGACGTCATCCCAGGTCCTTAAACTATAGTTAATGCTCTCCACAGGTCCTATACAGTAAAAGAGTCAGACGGAGATGCCGGGCATCGCGAGCAAGTGGATTAAGGTGAGTTAAATGATTTTTTATTTTTTTTAACCCCTCCAGCGCTGTTTTACTATGCATTCTGTATTCAGAATGCTATTATTTTCCCTTATAACCATGTTATAAGGGAAAATAATAAGGTTCGGGTCTCCATCCCGATCGTCTCCTAGCAACCGTGCGCGAAAATTGCACCGCATCCGCACTTGCTTGCGGATGCTTGCGATTTTCACGCAACCCCATTCATTTCTATGGGGCCTGCGTTACGTGAAAAACGCACAAAGAGGAGCATGCTGCGATTTTCACGCAACGCAAAAGTGATACGTGAAAATCACCGCTCGTGTGCACAGCCCCATAGAAATGAATGGGTCAGTATTCAGTGCTGGTGCAATGCGTTCACCTCCCGCATCGCATCCGCGTGGAATACTCGCTCGTGTGAAAGGGGCCTTACACTGCAGCTTCAGAATGAATCTAAGAGGGCTGCCGTCCTTGCTTTTTTTTTAGGAGGTGGGAGGGTCTGGGAGGGAGGGTATGCTGATTGGCTGGAATGTGTCTGCTGACTGTGAGGTACAGATTTAAAGTTTGCTCAATGATGACGTATAGGGGGCGGACCGAACATCGCATATGTTCACTCGCCGCGGCGAACGCGAACAAGCGATGTTCGCCGGCGAATAGTTCGGGACATCTCTACTATTGTGTATTAAATTTAAACATTAATAAGTCCCTTCCTTGTGGTCTTATAGGACCAGTAGTGTTTCAGAGGATTTTATGTCCCATATAGATAACTTGTGTTACAGTGTTAAATTTGGGTTGATAGAATATCTGAGTATAGGCCCCTATTGCCTTATAGTATAGAGATGGTGGCAGCTATTGTGATAGAAAATATTGGGGTGTTAGAATCTAGGGGAGTAAGTTAGCATAATTCCGTCATCTAGAATAGGTGGGTGGGAATTTCTGTGGTAACTTGACAAGCTCACTAGTATTATTCGAAGCGACCCGAGAGTATGGATCGTCACAGCCATGTCCACCATGAAATTGTTATGCATTACGGTCAAGTCGATATAGGTCACATGTTTAGCTAAACACTGTATGCACCTTATTAATTCTTTTTCTGTGTTTTTTTTCTCTCCGTTTGGATCCCTATTTTTGGACTCAAATTAAATTGGATGTTTTTACTGGATGTTCCACTTGTATTCATACAACACATAATGACCAAAAATTACCAAAAGTTAAGCCCTGCCATGAATATATGAATCCGTATGTGCCAGTTTCTATGTTGCTGCTGGTGTCTGCTATTACTGGGAACCAGTACAAAATGATGCTAGCAGCTGTTCCTATATATGATGCTGATGTCTCTTCCCTTGTCTCATCACCTCTGCCAAGCTCTTGATAGCAGAGAGAGACATCTTGATTAGACACGTCAGCTGTTGGTGTTCAGCCGTGAGTGATCACCTCCGATAATAAAAACCTGATGAGAACTGACACATCTTGCCTGACTTAGCATGCCTGTACTAGTTCAGGATTTAACCCCCCAAAAGTCACATCAAAATGGGAAAAAACACTCCCAATTTTTTTTATAGATTTTGAATTTACTGTATGTCCAAAGTAAATATAGCTGGCACATAACTCAGATGTCTGAAGTGCATTTTTACTCCTTAGGCTACTTTCACACTAGCATTAATATTTTCCGGTATTGAGATCCGTCACAGGTAGAGATGGCCTTGCATTTCGCGGCAAACTTTGCGTGTTCGCGATTCGCCGAACATGCGAACATATGGAGATATTCGCACCCGCCATATTCTTTTACATTGTGAAGAACTTTGACCCATGACACATCCATCAGGTGGTACAGGATAGCCAATTGAGAAGTTTCAGCACATGGACATATCCCCTACCTTATAAATAAACCTGATCTGGCCGCCATTTTACATTCAGTCTTTTGCCAGTGTAGGGAGAGGTTGCTGTGTGGAGCAGGGACAGACTATTACGGACACCAAACGCTAGCTAATTGGGCCACAAATGTCTTTTTAAGGACTGGTATAGGTGTGCTATCGATAGGTGTGATACACAGAGGGGTGCGATATACTTATAATATACTTTTATAATGTTTCAAAAACACATAGATCTATATAGTGATAACCTGGAAGTTAGGGGCTAGGGGCTTACTAGGACCATTTTTATATAGGGTAAGGTTCCGGACGGGGTTGCTCTTATCAGGGCAGGTGGTCTGTGGTTAGGCTATCAGGGCCAGAATAGCACCCCCTGTAGGGCAATATCAGGGACAGTTCTTTGCCCACCCTGTCCTTCAATAGCACATCATCATCTAGCCCAGGGATAGATGTTTTTTGCTCCGGGATTCATGGATGTGCACTGGAACCCCCCGGATTGTGGTAGGACATATGGTTTCTGATTTGGTGCCGCCGAGCACTTGTTATTGCCCACCACATCTATGCTTTTTGCTTAACTTTAATAATTTAATTTATTTTCATTTTGAGGGATATCTTTTCCATTCACACGTCTGCAAAATGGGACCGCATCCGTTCTGCAATTTTGCGGAACGGGTGCAGACTCATTCATTTTCAATGGGGCCGAAATGTGCTGTCCGCATCCGCATTTGCGGATCCGCGCTTCCGCATTTGCGGATCCGCGCTTCCGCATCCGTGCTTCCGCTTCCGCCAAAAAATAGAACATGTCCTATTCTTGTCCGCAATTGCAGACAAGATTAGGCATTTTCTATTATAGTGCCAACGATGTGCACTCCGTAAATTGCGGAATGCACATTGCCGGTGTCCGTGTTTTACGGATCCGCAAAACACTTACGGACGTGTGAATGGACCCTCATAGTAACATTATTAAAGGTTGCGTTTTATCTTTATGTATATTCTAATGGATTGCCTTCCTTGTACAATGTTATAATATACTTTCTCTTTTAGAATGTATATTACAGGGAGTGCAGAATTATTAGGCAAGTTGTATTTTTTAGGATAAATTTTATTATTGAACAACAACCATGTTCTCAATGAACCCAAAAAACTCATTAATATCAAAGCTGAATATTTTTGGAAGTAGTTTTTAGTTTTAGCTATTTTAGGGGGATATCTGTGTGTGCAGGTGACTATTACTGTGCATAATTATTAGGCAACTTAACAAAAAACAAATATATACCCATTTCAATTATTTATTTTTACCAGTGAAACCAATATAACATCTCAACATTCACAAATATACATTTCTGACATTCAAAAACAAAACAAAAACGAATCAGTGACCAATATAGCCACCTTTCTTTGCAAGGACACTCAAAAGCCTGCCATCCATGGATTCTGTCAGTGTTTTGATCTGTTCAAAATCAACATTGCGTGCAGCAGCAACCACAGCCTCCCAGACACTGTTCAGAGAGGTGTACTGTTTTCCCTCCTTGTAAATCTCACATTTGATGATGGACCACAGGTTCTCAATGGGGTTCAGATCAGGTGAACAAGGAGGCCATGACATTAGATTTTCTTCTTTTATACCCTTTCTTGCCAGCCACGCTGTGGAGTACTTGGATGCGTGTGATGGAGCATTGTCCTGCATGAAAATCATGTTTTTCTTGAAGGATGCAGACTTCTTCCTGTACCACTGCTTGAAGAAAGTGTCTTCCAGAAACTGGCAGTAGGACTGGGAGTTGAGCTTGACTCCATCCTCAACCCGAAAAGGCCCCACAAGCTCATCTTTGATGATACCAGCCCAAACCAGTACTCCACCTCCACCTTGCTGGCGTCTGAGTCGGACTGGAGCTCTCTGCCCTTTACCAATCCAGCCACGGGCCCATCCATCTGGCCCATCAAGACTCACTCTCATTTCATCAGTCCATAAAACCTTAGAAAAATCAGTCTTGAGATATTTCTTGGCCCAGTCTTGACGTTTCAGCTTGTGTGTCTTGTTCAGTGGTGGTCGTCTTTCAGCCTTTCTTACCTTGGCCATGTCTCTGAGTATTGCACACCTTGTGCTTTTGGGCACTCCAGTGATGTTGCAGCTCTGAAATATGGCCAAACTGGTGGCAAGTGGCATCTTGGCAGCTGCACGCTTGACTTTTCTCAGTTCATGGGCAGTTATTTTGCGCCTTGGTTTTTCCACACGCTTCTTGCGACCCTGTTGACTATTTTGAATGAAACGCTTGATTGTTCGATGATCAAGCTTCAGAAGCTTTGCAATTTTAAGAGTGCTGCATCCCTTTGCAAGATATCTCACTATTTTTGACTTTTCTGAGCCTGTCAAGTCCTTCTTTTGACCCATTTTGCCAAAGGAAAGGAAGTTGCCTAATAATTATGCACACCTAATATAGGGTGTTGATGTCATTAGACCACACCCCTTCTCATTACAGAGATGCACATCACCTAATATGCTTAATTGGTAGTAGGCTTTCGAGCCTATACAGCTTGGAGTAAGACAACATGCATAAAGAGGATGATGTGGTCAAAATACTCATTTGCCTAATAATTCTGCACGCAGTGTATAGTGCATTTGTATTATATTGCCGATATTTCGCATTGAAAAAAATTATGAATGGAGATCGCAAACTCGAATAATACATCTGGTATGTCACTGTCCATGTTGTGGGACTATTTGTGCACTACTAGTAATTATTTCTTGGCTGCAAATATGAGTTGAAGGTTTTTCAGGTTTGCCTGCCATTAAAATGAATGGGACCCGCCGCAAACTTGTGGTTCGCGAACATTTGATCTCGTTCGCGCGATCGCGTTTGCGAACCGTCCCGGCAGATGTTCGTCCATCACTAGTCACAGAGTCTCAATACCGGAAAAAAACGCTTCCGTTTTGTCCCCATTCATTGTCAATAGGGACAAAACGTAACTGAACAGAACGGAGTGCTCCAAAATGCATTCCGTTCCGTTCTGACACCGGAGAGCAAACTGCAGCATGCTGCTGTTTGCTTTCCGTCCTGGGATGCGGAGCAAGACGGATCCGTCATGACTCACAATGAAAGTCGAGAGGGACGGATCCGTTTTCTCTGACATTCTGACACAATAGAAAACGTATTTGTCCCCCATTGACTTTTAATGGAGTTCATGACGGATTCGTCTTGGGTATGTTAAAGATAATACAACCAGATACGTTCATGATGGATGCAGGCAGTTGTATTATCAGTAACGGAAGCATTTTTGCTGAACTCTGCCGATTCCAGCAAAAACGCTAGTGAGAAAGTAGCATAAGTGATGTAACTAATTTTAGCCTTAAAGGGAACCTGTAACATTGAACATGGTGTCTGAGCTGCAGGCAGCAGGTTATAGAGCAGGAGGAGATGAGCAGATTGATGCATAGTTTTATGGGAAAAGATTCAGTATAACTTGTATTTCATTCATTTAAATTCCTGCTCATTCTGGACTTTGAAGTCAAAGAAGGGGTTCTATCAGTGATTGACAGCCAGGGCCGGCTCCAGGTTCATGCGGGCCCTGGGGTGATAAATCCCAGTGGCCCCCCTGAGGCATTTTCTTACACTTACATGTCCCCCTGTGGCTCCCACACGGTATAATGACCCCTAGTGGCCCCTATACAGTATAATGACCACTAGTGGCCCTTCACACAGTATAATGACCCCAATGCCCCCCACACTGTATAATGACCCCCAGTGGCCCCACACACAGTATAATGACCCCACAGCGGCCCTCCATTCAGAATAACCTCCAGTCGCCCCCCATTCAGAATAATGACCCCCAGTAGCCCCTACACTGTGGGAATACTGTATGCAGGGGCACTGGGGGTCATTATACTGAATGGAGGGTCATTGGGGATCATTATACTAAATGGGGGACATTATACTATGTAAAGGGCCCTCCCTCACAGTATAATGACCCCACAGTGGCCCTCCATTTAGAATAATGACCCCCAGCGCCCCCACACTGGAGGTTATACTGTGTGGAGGGGGCACTGGGGGTCATTATATTGAATCGGGGCTCTGGTGGTCATTATACCAAATGGAGGGTCAATGGGGATCATTATACTAAATGGGGGGCACTGGGGGGTCATTATATGGTGTAAGGGGCCCTCACAGTGTAATGACCCCCCCAGTGACCCCCTCGCATACCTATCATTGCTGGAGCCCAGGGGAGCTGGCGGTCCTGTCATTCACTAACCGCAGCTCCCTGCGCTCCTTCTCTCCTCAGGCCCGCTGCAGCAGTGAGACACACGTCATGACGTCACCCTTGGGTCGGCCTGAAGGAGAGAAGGAGATGTGCAGTGATGTAGAAAGAACTGACTGGGCCCCACAGCAAATTTTAGTAGGCCCCCCCAGTGGGTTCACATCACGTTTTTCCTATCGGTTTGATGTATACAAATGTGCAGCACTCCACGTTTTTGTATCCTGCAGAATCCAGTAAAAAATGCATACGTTAGCGTATATTTTTTTTTACAATGGAACTGTATGGTGAACGGATGACACTGTACGGCATCAGTCTGGGGCATCTGTTAATGCATAAATTTTTGGTGTACAGTAAATGGATGGCACTAATGAGATGTGAACCCAGCCTTAGTGTCAGAATAAGCACCAGTACACAGCGGAGCAGCATGGCGGAGAGGGGATGCCGCCATGTACTGACAGAGCGCTACCTGGTCCTGGTGGTTAGGGATTAGGACTGTGTTTCCCAAGGATTATTTTCTACTGGGAAATACATGGCACAGTATAATACACTAGAATCTATATAATATAAAGCTATTAGCCCTACCCCCGAATAATAATACAATTTGGAGGTCATTTATTATATAGAAATATGTCTATATTAGGCGTATTTCTGACACAGATGTGGCGCAAAGGTCCTCAGCACCGCAATCTGTATCTTTTCCCACTCATGCCAGGTCTAAAAAAAGTGGTGTGGGCAGGGAAGGGGATACAGTTATGGCCTTACAGTTATTAGACACCACCGCCATACAGTGATAACACCGCCATACAATGATAAAACCACCATACAGTGACCGGATAAAAGGGTATAATAGAGCACAGTACAGGGAATGACTAGGGGCACTGCACAGGGTGTGGTAAGGGGGCACAATGCAAGGTATAAAGGGGCACAGTACGGAGTGAGGGGCACAGTACTGGGTGGGGGCACAGTGACATGCCCTGTGACATTAGGAGGTCTTTATGGTGAATTCAGTTCATGAGAGGCAGAGGAGTGAGACAGGGGCCCTGGATGGACAGGAGTGGTGGACACAGCAAGTAGGTTGAAGGGGCTCTGAGGGGGATTCGTACAAGTAGTGGCAAGAGGTCTGTGCAGGGCAGCAATAGGAGATAGAAGGGTGGAACTGGAACTCTGGATACATGAGGGAGGAAAGGAGACAGCAGGGGCTCCATGAGGATGAGATAGGACAGGATATGGGGGGGGGGAACAGGTGTCATGCAGGTAAACTGCTTAATGAAACAGTAAAACAACTAAATAGAATGAAGCAGCATCCAGCAGCAGATCATAAAGTCGTCGCCCCCCCCCCCCCCCCCCAGTCCCACAGAGAAGAGACAGTGCAGACTCACTGACAACCTATGTTCACACTTCTGCTCCAGCCCTGCCATCTCTCTCCTCAGGCAGCATGTCCTGTGTAGAAGTGGCGTGTCTGAGTCTCTGCAGCAGCTGGTCTCATGTGACTCAGAGGGCCAACCAAAGGGGTACTGCGTAAGTGAAATAACAGCAATGAGAGCTTCCATCTGTATTGATGGAAGTGCTCATAGCAGCTCAGTGGCCCCCCCAGGAGCATTGGGCCCCAGCACTTGCCCGGGTTTGCAGGGTTATGACGCCGGCCCTGTTGACAGCCTTCCCTCTATGACTGTGCATATAGAGATAGCTGTCAATCACTGATAGGATTTCTCCTTGGCATCCCATAAAACTATTAAAAAAAAAACATGGAAAAAGATACAAAACATCCTGCACAATATGAAAATGAATATGCGGATTTGCATGGCTACATTTATAAAATCATAGAAAATAATGCCCTAAAACAATAGATGCAAGCATTATACAGTACATGGACTAAGCCCTCATTCTGATATAATAAAATCTGAGACTGAGGTGCCACGGGGGGGGGGGGGGGGGGGGGGGGGTATGGTGTTCGTGGCCAGATGGCGGGAGAGGTAGACGTGTGAGCCGGTAGCTCCGAGCCCAAGGTCACAAGCAACCATGAACAAACAAGATATCCAATATCCATGACAGATTCAAACAAATCTTGCTTTTTTTTAACTATCTGTCTCCAGCAACCCTCACGAGGAGAAGGATATTTATTTCTTACACCAAAGCTCTCAGGATAAACAACATCCCTTACAAATGGGGGTGTCCTGTAAAGTTAATAGTGCACCACAATGGCACTTCACAGATGGAACATTCATATGTCACATGAGGGCGCCCACGACAAAGGTAGAGACTCCTCTGTTTCTCCTCTGAGAAAAAAGCCGACGATTTTGACTCAAGAACGGTCCAAAGTTGGATCTAACTCCACTCAAGTCGCTCCCTAAGCCGTCTTTTAGGTTTATTTTCAATTTGATATGTTGCGAAGAGACTAACGTGTTAAATGAGATCCTATTCTGACAAGTCTAAGAAGCTTTGACTCTTTACCCTCATTAATACTGTTCCCCTGAGTTTCTTCAAGCAACTTTCAGGCCCCTTTCACACGAGTGCGGATGCAATGCATTTTTCAAGGATGGTTGCTAAGAGATGTTGTTTGTAAACATTCAATTTTTTTTTAACGCACGTGAAAAACGCATCAATGCGCATTGCACATGCACGATAAACACTGAACTGAATGCGATTGCATACAAAACTGAATGAACTTGCTTGCGAAATTGTGCATTTTTCACTGAACGCATCCGGACCTAATCCGCTCACGCTCGTCTGCAAGGGGCCTTAGTATTCACATGTCCATCAGTCTTCTCTCTCCCTTATCTAAGTGACTATCCATTTTTATCCTTACTAGCTCTAAGGTATTTTTGGTCCCAGTTGGGCCCTTGTTTAAGTTTTTCTTTTTTCAGTTGTTTAATTGTAGGATCAGCGATTACTGTGCCACCAAACTAAAGAAGAATAGAGGAAATCTCTGGACTATAATACCACTAGGGGAAAAAAAAAAGCTTACACTGTACTGCTATGAGGTATGCTACATCGGGCTCAACTCCAATTGTGATTATGTATTTTGTCCTATATATCTAGAGGGAAATGCATTTCTTTTTAAGTGAAAATGGTACTTAAAATAATGTCACTGAATGTGAGGGGTTTGAATAGCCCTTTCAAGAGCTTCACATTCTGGGCGGAAGTAAAAAAAAAAAAAAGAATGTGATATCTTTTGTATCCAAAAGTCTCATCTGAACCAATCGGATTCCCATAACATTTTATATGCTCAACAAAAAACGGGGGTTATTATTGGTTTCAAACATTCCTTAGCTTTTCATTGTCATAAATCCCCTATTAACAAAGAGGATAGGTTCACCATATTAATATGCTCCATAAATAATGCGATGTATGCATTAGTTAATTTGTATGCTCCCAACAATCGCCAACGTGAGGTTCATTAACCACTTCCTGACCGCCCATTGACTATAAACATCGGTTTATCTCTGAATGGACGTTCTGGAACATCCATTCAGAGATCGCAGCTGCAAGCTAATCGTGCAGTTGCCAAGCAGGGAGCCCGATGTTAGTGACAGCAGGGCACCCCAGAGAGAAGGCAGTGACCATTCCTGGGTGTCCCTGCCTTTTAGATCGCTGTATACACAGCGCTCAACAAGTGCTGTGTATACAGATCAGGAAGCGCTATGCCGCTTCCTGTCCCGGCCTGGTGGTCATGTGATCTCCAGGGCTGGGTGAGTGCAGGAGCTGTCGGGTATTCCATAGACCTCGATCAGCCCTGCACTGAGGCTGTACAGCGCTGTATTATGCTGTACAGCCTCTCTGGGGGGTGTATTTCCCCTGTAACTGGGGCTACTAAATGAAGTTAAATGTCCCCCAGAGGTCTTGTATAACCTTATGGAGAACCCTAAGTGTAAAAAATAAAATAAATTAATTAAAATAAAGTGTTTTAAAAAATAAAATAAAAAAGTTTCACATAAAAAAAAAATTCCCCCCTAAATCCGTTATTTAAAAAATGTTAAAAAAAATTAAATAGACATATTTGGTATCACCGCGTCCGCAACGACCGGCTCTATAAATGATCTAATCCACTAGGTGAACGCCGTAAAAAAAATAAATAAACATTGCGCCAAAACAGATTTTTTTGTGAGCTCACCTCCCAAAAAACATAATGTTAATCAATCAAAAAGTCGTATGTACCCCAAAATGGTAGCAATAAAAACGTCACCTCATCTCGCAAAAAATGAGCATCCACACAAGACCATACCTAGAAAAAAAAGGCTCAAAAAGATGTTTTTGTTTCTAAAAATGGTCTTATTGTGTAAAATGTAAAAAGAAAAATAGACATATTTGGTATCACCGCGTCCATAACAATTGGCTCTACAAAAATATCACATGATCTACCTCAGCAAGTGAACTGTGTAAAAAAAAAACGAATAAAAATTATGCCAAAACAGGTTTTTTTGGTCACCACTAGAGATGAGCGGATCGAAGCTGACAAAGTGGAATTTGATCCGGATTTCAGGAAAAATTTTATTTGCAATGAATGCGAATTTCCTTGCGCTTCGTGGTAACGAATCGCAATTTTCCTAAAATGGCAGCTACATGTGTAAGGACATGGGGCAAGGAACTCTGGGAAGGCGGGATCACTCAGATTGACATGCCTGCATGCAGCCAATCAGTAGCCAGGCAGCCCTGTGATATTACAGCCCTATAAATACGGCAGCCATTCTAGATTCTGCCATTTTCCAGCATTCAGAGTGCAGGGACAGACGTGTGAAGGCGCTAGGGACAGCAATTGAAAAAACTATTGTGGGGAAAAATAGACAGAAAAAACGATTTATAAGTGCAGGGAAAGGTTAGGAATCATTCCACAGCATCTTAGTACAGTGAGAGACGTCAGAAGGCGCTAGAGACATTGATAGAAAAGTGATTTACAAGTGCAGGGAACAATTATTTGGGGATCCAAATAGTCATTAGACAGCTCTGTCATTCCAGCTTTTTGTTACTGTGCTGCAAGTGTTATGTTGAAAAGCCTTTAGTGGCTTATATCTTAGTATCTTATTCAGTACGACAAGAAAAATATATACGCATTTCACTTCTGCAGTTATTTCTGTTGAAAGCGTATAGCGGCGTATTTCAGTACGACAAAAAATATATATATACGCACTGCACTGTTGCAGTTATTTCTGGTGAAAGTGTATAGGGGCGTAGTTCAGTACAACAAGAAAAATATATTCTCAGTTCACTTCTGCAGTTATTTCTGTTGAAAGCATATAGCGGCGTATTTAAGTACAAGAAGAAAAATATATACACACTGCTTTGTTGCAGTTATTTCTGGTGAAAGCGTTTAGGGGCGTAATTCAGTACAACAAGAAAAATATATTCTCAGTTCACTTCTGCAGTTATTTCTGGTGAAAGCATATTTCTGAACTACAAGAAAAATATATACGCACTTCACTCTTTGATTGTTTTCTGGCCAAAGCGTATAGTGGCCTATTTCAGTCCAACAAGAAAAATATATACACACTGCACTGTGACAGTTATTTCTGTTTAAAGTGTATAGGGGTGTATTACAGTAAAAAAAGAAAAATAAACACACTGCACTGTTGCAGTTATTTCTGGTGAAAGCGTATAGGGGCGTAGTTCAGTACAACAAGAAAAATATATATGCACTGCACTGTTGCAGTTATTTCTGGTGAAAGCGAATAGGGGCATAGTTCAGTACAACAAGAAAAATATATTCTCAGTTCACTTCTGCAGTTATTTCTGGTGAAAGCATATTGGGGCATATTTCTGAACTACAAGAAAAATATATACACACTGCACTGTTGCAGTTATTTCTGGTAAAAGCGTATATTGGCGTAGTTCAGTACAGCAAGAAAAATATATACACACTGCACTGTTGCAGTTATTTCTGGTGAAAGCGTATATTGGCGTAGTTCAGTACAGCAAGAAAAATATATATGCACTGCACTGTTGCAGTTATTTCTCGTGAAAGCGTATTTGTGAACTACAAGAAAAATATATACGCACTTCATGCTTTGATTGTTTTCAGGTCAAAGCGTATAGTGGCCTATTTCAGCCCAACAAGAAAAATATATATGCACTGCACTGTTGCAGTTATTTCTCGTGAAAGCGTATAGACGCGTATTTGTGAACTACAAGAAAAATATATACGCACTTCATGCTTTGATTGTTTTCAGGTCAAAGCGTATAGTGGCCTATTTCAGTCCAACAAGAAAAATATATACGCACTGCACTGTTACAGTTATTTCTGGTAAAAAGCGTATAGGGGTGTAGTTCAGTACAATAAGAAAAATATATTCTCAGTTTACTTCTGCAGTTATTTCTGTTGAAAGCGTATAGGGGAATATTTCAGTACAACAAGAAAAATATATATGCACTGCATAGTTGCAGTTATTTCTGGTGAAAGCGTATAGGGGCGTATTTCAGTAAAAAAAAAGAAAAATATAAATGCACTGCACTGTTGCAGTCATTTTAGTGAAAGCGTATAGGGGCGTATGTCAGGCAGAGAAGTGCCAGGCCATGCACAGAGGACTGAATATTTTGGGCGCAAGCAGAGGTTCCAGCAGAGTAAGGGGACGTGGCAGCAGGAGTCGTAGCGAGAGGGCTGAGCTCCCGGTGTCATCCTAGCGGTCGTGTCTTGACCAGCAACCCAGCGGTTCTTGATTTGTTAACTTGTTCATCCACATCTTCCCAAGTGACATCAGACACCCCCAGCCAACAGTCGGTGGGTTTGTCAGACACAACTCTTAGTTGGCATGGCCTGGGAGAAGGCCCTGTGCCCTCACCTGTCCTCAACCTGCTTCTGTCTTTTGCTGTTCGCTCAGCCACAGAAGTATTGTATGCTGTGGGCTCAGCTCCACTATACAGCAAGGACGGGCTGCTAGCGGAGAGTCAGCAACTACTGCCCAGCCAAGATCTGGAGGAGACATCCGCCGCTTCCTCCGCTAGCCGGGCAAGTAGTGATAAGGAGAGTGGTGCAGGAGCTTGTGTTGCGAGCAGTCAGGCTCCTGACCCATAGACCGTTGAGGAGGACATCAGTGACGTGCAGACACTACTTGATAACGATGAAGCCGATCGCACTTGGGAGCCGGGTGTAGAAGGGGCTTCATCATCATCAGGAAAAGAGGGTGGCAGCTTGCCTGTGAGGCAGCGGCTGGGCGAGCTGTGTGGTAGCATGGCTGGGAGTCAGTAGTTGCTGGTCGGGAGCGGAAAGTGCCTGGGGTAAACCACTTGCTTTGCAGCAGCCTATCTGCCTGGTAAGTAGTGGTGCAGGGGTTCACGCAGGCAGCGGCGGTAGAACTCAGTCAGTGCAGACTGTTGGGGGGAAAATCACCTACTCGGCGGTGTGGCAGTTTTTTATTAAGCTGCCAGAGGAGGTTAACGTGGCCACATGTAGAATATGTGGGCAGAAGGTGAAGCGTGGCCAGGGTGCCAATGTTGGCACTAATGCCCTGCGTCAAAATATGCGGTATCGCCGTGCAGTGGCATGGGAGAACCGTGGCTCCGATGTGGTGGTCCAGCCTGCCGCAGCTACCGCTGCATCACCCAGTGGCACACACCCAGTTTCGGTCAGTCAAGGCTCCACCACCTCAGCCGAAGGAAGATGTCTGTCATTCAGCCACCTTGCAGCCCCCAAATACTTAGTCCTACAACATGGACAGTGACAAACCACAATAGCAAAAATCTGCGCAAAAAATATGTATTTTAATCAGGGGCCATTTTTTTGCATCTTAAAGGAAACTCTAAAAAATGTGCCCTGCTGGAGCCTAGAAAAATTTTATTTTAGGCCACGGGAGTACAGGTCCCAAAAATTAGGTATTCACCTGATAGAAAAGAACATGTGATTATGTCGCTGGAGGTACATTAGGCTGTCACTAAATAACAATTTTACTGTAGGCAAGTGGAGTATAGGCCCCAAAAATTAGGCATTCACCTGACAGAAAAGAACAAGTGATTATGTGGCTGGAGGTATATTAGACGGTCAGTGGGTCAGTGGATAATAATTTTACTGTAGGCCAGTACAGGCCCCAAAAATTAGGTATTCACCTGACAGAAAAGAACAAGTGCTTATGTGGCTGGAGGTACATTAGGCGGTCACTGAATAATAAATTTAATGTATGCCAGTGGAGTAAAGGCCGCCAAAAATTAGGCATTCACCTGACAGAAAAGAACAAGTGATTATGTGGCTGGAGGTATATTAGACGGTCGGTCAGTGGATAACAATTTTACTGTAGGCCAGTGCAGACCCCAAAAATTAAGCATTCACCAGACAGAAAAGAACTTGTGATTATGTGGCTGGAGGTACATTGGGCGGTCACTGGCTAAAAATTTTACTGTAGACCACTGGAGTAGAGGCCCCAAAAATTAGGCATTCACCTGACAGAAAAGCCCTTTTATGCTGCTGTATATTAATAAGACAAGGACCATTCTTTGTTCTGTGTGGTGGCGGATATGTGTGGGCTGGCATGAGCAAATTCAATTTCACGTGGTCGTCACAGGTGTTGAATTCCTCCGAGATCCATGCCTCATTCATTTTTAGAAATGTGAGGTAGTCCAAACTGTCGTGAGCTAGGCGAGTGCGCTTATAGGTCACGATCCCCCCTGCTGCGCTAAACGTCCTTTTGGACAGGACAAGACAAGCCAAGAGTTTAATGGCAAATTGTGCCACTTCTGGCCACAGGTTATGGCTGCACACCCAGTAGTCCAGGGGTTCCTCGCTTCTCAGAGCGTCCACATCGGTCGTTAACCCAATGTAGTCAGACACCTGTCGGTCTAGGCGTTCCCTTAGGCTGGATCTGGAGGGTGGCTGTCGATGGGTTGAATGCAAGAATGATCTCATATCCGAAGTGAAAAACATATCTTCAAACTGCCCTCTACTTGCAGGTACGGTCAGTGGCGTCTCTAGCTTTCAAATTTTGGGGGGGCACACTGGGGGCCAGGACAAAAGTAGGGGGGCAGCTATAACAACGATACATTTACACAAGTATGCTTAGAAATGCTGCAATACTTTACCCAATACCTAAAACCGCAACAGGGAAGAAAAGTCCAGCTGTCTATGGATGATACTTTTATAGAGAGGGGGATCTGTGGATGACACTGCTATGGGGGGGGGATCTGTGGATGCCACATACCGTATATAGCATCTTATGCTATATGTGTCATCCACAGATCCACCCCATGACAGTGTCATCCCCATTTCCCCCTCCATAACAGCGTCATCCACAGATCTCCCTCCCTATAACAGTGTCATCCACAGATATCCCTCCCCACCTCTCACAGGAGTGTACATATATAAAATAAACATATTTCACATGAACACTTACAGTCACTTGGCTTGGTCCTTGGGGATCTCGGACGCCACTTCCACACTTTAGCCGGGGGCTCGGTGGAGCTGATGTTGTGTTTTATCCTAATGAGAAAGATTTCATAATAAGGATTTGGAGAAGGGGCAGAGGGATAGCAGAGCAGAGAGAGGATGGTGCTGCTACTAGGGGGTCATACCATGGGGGAGTAATAAAACCCACCATAATGCCCCCCAGTAGAAATAATTCTCCTTATAATGTGCAAAACATACCCCCTTATGCCCCCAGTTGAGCTAATGTCCCCCATAATGTGCCAGTATAAAAAACCCCTATATAGTGCCCCAGTAAATGCCTCCATAGTGCTCCTCTCCCCCCTTCCTGCTAGTGCCCCCCATAATGTACCAGTATAAAATGCCCCATATATCTTGCCCCAGTAGATGCCCTCAGTGTCCCCCATAATTTGCAAGTATAAAATACCCTTTCTTACTGCCCCCCGTAGATGACTCCAGAGTACTCCTGTCTCCCCTTCTCCATAGTACCCACCATAATGTGTCCCAGTATAAAATGCTACTGTAGAGAGCCCCCCATATAAAACACCCCTTCTTTGTGGCCTCAATAGATGCCGCTATAGTGCCCACCAATAATGTGCCAGTAATAAGTGCCCTCAATAACGTGCCACTGCCAGTAACAAGAGCCCCCCAATGTGCCAATAATAAGCCCCCATCACGTGCCAGTAATAAGCCCCCATCATGTGCCAGTAATAAGCCCCCCATCATGTGCCAGTAATAAGCCCCCTAATGTGCCAGTAATAAGCCCCCCATTACGTGCTAGTAATAAGCCCCCCCATTTACGTGCCAGTAATAAGCCCCCCCATTACGTGCCAGTATTAAGCCCCCCCCATCATGTGCCAGTATTAAGCCCCCCCATGTTCCAGTATTAAGCCCCCATCATGTGCCAGGATTAAGCCCCCCATCGTGCCAGTATTAAGCCCCCCCATCATGTGCCAGTATTAAGTCCCCCCCATCATGTGCCAGTATTAAGTCCCCCCATCATCATGTGCCAGTATTAAGTCCCCCCATCATCATGTGCCAGTATTAAGTCCCCCCATCATCATGTGCCAGTATTAAGTCCCCATCATCATGTGCCAGTATTAAGTCCCCCCCATCATCATGTGCCAGTATTAAGTCTCCCCCATCATCATGTGCCAGTATTAAGTCCCCATCATCATGTGCCAGTATTAAGTCCCCCCCCATCATCATGTGCCAGTATTAAGTCTCCCCCATCATCATGTGCCAGTATTAAAGTCCCCCCCATCATCATGTGCCAGCATTAAGTCCCCCCCATCATCATGTGCCAGTTTTAAGTCCCCCCCCATCATGTGCCAGTATTAAGTCCCCCCCATTGTAATAAGCCCCCATAATGTGCCAGTAACACTATTGTAAAAAAACAAACAAAAACAAACACTTATACTTACCTCAGTGTCAGCGATGTGATGCAGACTCTTTCTGTGTCCCGTGCTGTAAGGCTCAGGCGGCGCGATGACATCATCGCGCCGCCTGCGCCGACCTCTGATAGGCTGCCGGCCTAGTGCCTGCAGCCTATCAGAGGAAGGAGAAGGGACACGCCTCTCCCTCCCCCAGTGGCGTAGCGTGGGTTGCCAGCACCCGGGGCAAGCCAAAAATTGCGCCCCCCCCTACCCCATGCACGCCCCTTTTAACAGATACTGTAGTAGATCACCTGCAGTCCTATGTAACACCACAGATAACACAGTGATAACTCTGAGTACAGATAATGTAGTAGATGGGTGTGAGCCCCCAGAATTCAGAACACACACAGTGTGACCTGAAGTCTGGGGCCGAATGCGGCAGGGTGGGCCATATTCTCAATCTCCTCCCCCAACCCCAGGGCTGGGACAAGGCCATTTGGTGCCCAGGGCGAAGATGGCAAACTGCGCCCCCCCCCCCCCCCCCCCCGTTTTTAAGAAAGAATCAATGTTGTTTCAAAACAAGAATATACTTAAAGCAATAGAACAAAGGACTGTGGGACTTTGAAAGTCACAGACACTATAAAGTTCCCCCCCATCATCATGTGCCAGTATAAAGTCCCCCCCATCATCATGTGCCAGTTTTGTAATAAGCCCCCCCAATGTGCCAGTAACACTATTGTAAAAAAAAACAAAAAAAAAACACTTATACTTACCTAAGTGTCAGCGATGCGATGCAGCCTCTTCCTGTGTCCCACGCTGTAATGTAAGGCTCAGGCGGCACGATGACGTCATTGCGCCGGCCTCTGATAGGCTGCCGGCCTAGTGCCTGCAGCCAGGGGCGTACATAAAAATCACTGGGCCCCATAGCAGGAATCTAAATTGGGCCCCCATTCCCCTTTTATAGCCCCTCCCTTTGTTCCATGAACTATTCTTGCTGCTGCGTTTTATAATTTATGCCATCAGGGCCGGAATGGGATTACAAAACAGCCCTGGCACACAAAAGAGGTATAATAGATGCAGATGTATATTATATACAGCAGTGTACAGTTATGTGAGGCACGCGGTATAATAGATGCAGTGTGTACAGGTATATAGTATATTCCCTAGTGTTCTGATATGTGAGGTACAGGGTATAATAGATGCAGTGTGTACAGGTATATAGTATATACAGCAGTGTACTGATATGTGAGGTACGGGGTATAATATATGCAGTGTATACAGTATATACAGTAGTGTAATATGTGAGGTACGAGGTATAATAGATGCAGTGTGTACAGGTATATAGTAAATACAGCAGTGTATTGACACCTCGTACCTCACATATCAGTACACTGCTGTATATACTATATATCTGTACACACTGCATCTATTATACCTCGTACCTCACATATATAGTATATACAGAAGTGTACTGATATCTGTACACACAGCATCTATTATACCTCATACCTCACATATCAGTGCACTGCGGTATATACTATATATCTGTACATATTGCATGTATAATACTGTGTAATATATGCAGTGTGTGTGCATGTATGTGTGTGTATATATATATATATATATATATACAGAGCAGTGTATTGATGTGACACATAGAAGGTATAATACTGTAGATGCAGTGTTTATAGAAATATGTGGTCAGTTATGCATTATAGTCACTGTGAGGTACATGAGGTAGTGGTAACTGTCTGAAGTAGTATACATGAGTGAGCAATGAGTAAAAACAGGGCATGGAGGGGGGGGGGGGTAAATGATGAAAAGTGGAGGACCTCCTCTTACCTCTCCATTCCAGTCTGTATGGATCAATACAGAGCTGCTTGTGAACTTTTAATACTTGCTGTTAGGGGTTGAAGGACCTGTGATGATGTCATCACAGGTCCTGGCAGATGTACCTTTGAAACCTAGGAACTACACCATTTTTGGTGCAGTTCCTTTGCTAGATTCTGCAGGACCTGTGATGTTGAAGATGATGTCATCACAGGTCCTGGCAGATGCACTGTTCTAACCTGGGAACTACACTTTACACTGTGCAGTTCCCTTACAGGACCTGTGATGACATCATCAAAGGTCCTTTAGCTTTAGAAAGGTAAACAGGAGTAATTAGGGGGCGGGGCCTCTCCTCCACTTCGGTGCCTGCCTGCAGCCTATCAGAGGAAAGGGAAGGGACACGCCTCTCCCTCCCCTGCACCTCCGCTGGCACAGACAGTTTACAATGGAGATGAGCGCAATGGAAGCGCTCATCTCCCTGTGCCCGGCGGCGGCTGCTCACTTGGGGGGGGGGTCATTTTAGTTGGGGGGGCACATGGGGGGGCACAGCATGATGTAGGGGGGGCCGTGGCTGGCACTTCACCTGCGCCCCCCTCCTGTCCGCAAATGGTAGCGCCCAGGGCACCCGCTCCTTCGGCCCCTGCCTTGTACCGGCCCTGCCCAACCCTACTGTGAAACAGATATGTGCATGGACATTATTATTACAGTATAATACCGCCCCATACCTGTTACATCCAGTGACGTCTCCTGTGATGTAGACTCTCCTCGACGTCTTCATTCAGAGATAAGGCCGCCATGATACCTTCTTTCAGCCGCTTCTCGTCTCTGCAGAGTTTCACAGAATTTTTTTTAGGTTCCTCACTTTACTCTCATCCTCTCCTTCCTGGTGTCTCAACACTGTCATCCTGCTGCCCCCCAATACTGTGCTAGAGCCAGACAGATAGTCCCCCATTCCTCATAATATTATTTCCCCTGTATATTATAATGTCCCCCTCTTTGTTAATAATACAATAGCCCCCTTTTTGTTATTAATATAATGTTCCCCTCTTTGTTATTAATATAATGTCCCCTCTTTGTTATTAATATAATGTCCCCGCTTTATTATTAATATAATGTCCCCCTCTTTGTTATTAATATAATGGCCCCCCTTTGTTATTAACCACCTCAGCCCCCAGTGCTTAAACACCCTGAAAGACCAGGCCACTTTTTACACTTCTGACCTACACTACTTTCACCGTTTATTGCTCGGTCATGCAACTTACCACCCAAATGAATTTTACCTCCTTTTCTTCTCACTAATAGAGCTTTCATTTGGTGGTATTTCATTGCTGCTGACATTTTTACTTTTTTTGTTATTAATCGAAATTTAACGATTTTTTTGCAAAAAAATGTAATTTTTCACATTCAGTTGTAAAATTTTGCAAAAAAAACAAGATCCATATATAAATTTTGCTCTAAATTTATTGTTCTACATGTCTTTGATAAAAAAAAAATGTTTGGGTAAAAAAAAAATGGTTTGGGTAAAAGTTATAGCGTTTACAAACTATGGTACAAAAATGTGAATTTCCGCTTTTTGAAGCAGCTCTGACTTTCTGAGCACCTGTCATGTTTCCTGAGGTTCTACAATGCCCAGACAGTACAAACACCCCACAAATGACCCCATTTCGGAAAGTACACACCCTAAGGTATTCGCTGATGGGCATAGTGAGTTCATAGAACTTTTTATTTTTTGTCACAAGTTAGCGGAAAATGCTGATTATTATTTTTTTTTTTTCTTTCTTACAAAGTCTCATATTCCACTAACTTGTGACAGAAAATAAAAAATTCTAGGAACTCGCCATGCCCCTCACGGAATACCTTGGGGTGTCTTCTTTCCAAAATGGGGTCACTTGTGGGGTAGTTATACTGCCCTGGCATTCTAGGGGCCCAAATGTGTGGTAAGGAGTTTGAAATCAAATTCTGTAAAAAATGACCAGTGAAATCCGAAAGGTGCTCTTTGGAATGTGGGCCCCTTTGCCCACCTAGGCTGCAAAAAAGTGTCACACATTTGGTATCTCTGTATTCAGTAAAAGTTGAGGAATGTGTTTTGGGGTGTCTTTTTACATATACCCATGCTGGGTGAGAGAAATATCTTGGCAAAAGACAACTTTTCCCATTTTTTTATACAAAGTTGGCATTTGACCAAGATATTTATCTCACCCAGCATGGTTATATGTAAAAAGACACCCCAAAACACATTCCTCAACTTCTCCTGAATACAGAGATACCAAATGTGTGACACTTTTTTGCAGCCTAGGTGGGCAAAGGGGCCCATATTCCAAAGAGCACCTTTCGGATTTCACTGGTCAGTTTTTACAGAATTTGATTTCAAACTCCTTACCACACATTTGGGCCCCTAGAATGCCAGGGCAGTATAACTACCCCACAAGTGACCCCATTTTGGAAAGAAGAGACCCCAAGGTATTCGCTGATGGGCATAGTGAGTTCATGGAAGTTTTTATTTTTTGTCACAAGTTAGTGGAATATGAGACTTTGTATGAAAAAAAAATAAAAATAAAAAATCATCATTTTCCACTAACTTGTGACAAAAAATAAAAAATTCTAGGAACTCGCCATGCCCCTCACGGAATACCTTGGGGTGTCTTCTTTCCAAAATGGGGTCACTTGTGGGGTAGTTATACTGCCCTGGCATTCTAGGGGCCCAAATGTGTGGTAAGGAGTTTGAAATCAAATTCTGTAAAAAATGACCAGTGAAATCCGAAAGGTGCTCTTTGGAATGTGGGCCCCTTTGCCCTCCTAGGCTGCAAAAAAGTGTCACACATTTGGTATCTCTGTATTCAGTAAAAGTTGAGGAATGTGTTTTGGGGTGTCTTTTTACATATACCCATGCTGGGTGAGATAAATATCTTGGTCAAAAGCCAACTTTGTATAAAAAAATGGGAAAAGTTGTCTTTTGCCAAGATATTTCTCTCACCCAGCATGGGTATATGTAAAATGACACCCCAAAACACATTCCCCAACTTCTCCTGAGTACGAAGATACCAGATGTGTGACACTTTTTGCAGCCTAGGTGGGCAAAGGGGCCCATATTCCAAAGAGCACCTTTCGGATTTCACTGGTCAGTTTTTACAGAATTTGATTTCAAAATTCTTACCACACATTTGGGCCCCTAGAATGCCAGGGCAGTATAACTACCCCACAAGTGACCCCATTTTGGAAAGAAGACACCCCAAGGTATTCGCTGATGGGCATAGTGAGTTCATGGAAGTTTTTATTTTTGTCACAAGTTAGTGGAATATGAGACTTTGTAAGAAAAAAATAAAATAAAAAAATCATCATTTTCCACTAACTTGTGACAAAAAATAAAAAATTCTAGGAACTCGCCATGCCCCTCACGGAATACCTTGGGGTGTCTTCTTTCCAAAATGGGGTCACTTGTGGGGTAGTTATACTGCCCTGGCATTTTCCAGGGGCCCTAATTTGTGGTAAGTAGGTAAATGACCTGTGAAATCCTAAAGGTGCTCTTTGGAATATGGGCCCCTTTGCCCACCTAGGCTGCAAAAAAGTGTCACACATCTGGTATCGCCGTATTCAGGAGAAGTTGGGGAATGTGTTTTGGGGTGTCATTTTACATATACCCATGCTGGGTGAGAGAAATATCTTGGTCAAATGCCAACTTTGTATAAAAAAATGGGAAAAGTTGTCTTTTGCCAAGATATTTCTCTCACCCAGCATGGGTATATGTAAAATGACACCCCAAAACACATTCCCCAACTTCTCCTGAGTACGAAGATACCAGATGTGTGACACTTTTTGCAGCCTAGGTGGGCAAAGGGGCCCATATTCCAAAGAGCACCTTTCGGATTTCACTGGTCAGTTTTTACAGAATTTGATTTCAAACTTCTTACCACACATTTGGGCCCCTAGAATGCCAGGGCAGTATAACTACCCCACAAGTGACCCCATTTTGGAAAGAAGACACCCCAAGGTATTCGCTGATGGGCATAGTGAGTTCATGGAAGTTTTTATTTTTTGTCACAAGTTAGTGGAATATGAGACTTTGTAAGAAAAAAATAAAATAAAAAAATCATCATTTTCCACTAACTTGTGACAAAAAATAAAAAATTCTAGAAACTCGCCATGCCCCTCACGGAATACCTTGGGGTGTCTTCTTTCCAAAATGGGGTCACTTGTGGGGTAGTTATACTGCCCTGGCATTTTCCAGGGGCCCTAATGTGTGGTAAGTAGGTAAATGACCTGTGAAATCCTAAAGGTGCTCTTTGGAATATGGGCCCCTTTGCCCACCTAGGCTGCAAAAAAGTGTCACACATCTGGTATCGCCGTATTCAGGAGAAGTTGGGGAATGTGTTTTGGGGTGTCATTTTACATATACCCATGCTGGGTGAGAGAAATATCTTGGCAAAAGACAACTTTTCCCATTTCTTTATACAAAGTTGGCATTTGACCAAGATATTTCTCTCACCCAGCATGGGTATATGTAAAATTACACCCAAAAACACATTCCCCAACTTCTCCTGAGTACGGCGATACCAGATGTGTGACACTTTTTTGCAGCCTAGATGCGCAAAGGTGCCCAAATTCCTTTTAGGAGGGCATTTTTAGACCTTTGGATACCAGACTTCTTCTCACGCTTTGGGGCCCCTAGAATGCCAGGGCAGTATAAATACCCCACATGTGACCCCATTTTGGAAAGAAGACACCCCAAGGTATTTAATGAGGGGCATGGCGAGTTCATAGAATTTTTTTTTTTTTGGCACAAGTTAGCGGAAATTGATATTTTTTATTTTTTTCTCACAAAGTCTCCCTTTCCGCTAACTTGGGACAAAAATTTCAATCTTTCATGGACTCAATATGCCCCTCACGGAATACCTGGGGGTGTCTTCTTTCTGTAATGGGGTCACATGTGGGGTATTTATACTGCCCTGGCATTCTAGGGGCCCTAAAGCGTGAGAAGAAGTCTGGAATATAAATGTCTAAAAAATTTTACGCATTTGGATTCCGTGAGGGGTATGGGGAGTTCATGTGAGATTTTATTTTTTGACACAAGTTAGTGGAATATGAGACTTTGTAAGAAAAAATAATAATAATTCCGCTAACTTGGGCCAAAAAAATGTCTGAATGGAGCCTTACAGAGGGGTGATCAATGACAGGGGGGTGATCAATGACAGGGGGTGATCAGAGAGTCTATATGGGGTGATCACCCCCCTGTCATTGATCACCCCTCTGTAAGGCTCGATTCAGATGTCCGTATGTGTTTTGCGGATCCGATCCATGTATCCGTGGATCCGTAAAAATCATACGGACATCTGAATGCTGCCTGACAGGGGGGTGATCAATGACAGGGGGGGGTGATCAATGACAGGGGGGTGATCAGGGAGTCTATATGGGGTGATCACCCCCCCTGGAAGGCTCCAGGGAGACGCCTGTATGTGTTTTGCGGATCCGATCCATCTATCAGTGGATCCGTAAAAATCATGTGGACATCTGAATGGAGCTTTACAGGGGGGTGATCAATGACAGGGGTGTAATCAATGACAGGGGGGTGATCAGGGAGTCTATATGGGGTGATCACCACAGTCATTGATCACGCCCCTGTAAGGCTCCATTCAGACGTCCGTGTGCGTTTTGCGGATTTGATTCATCTATCAGTGGATCCGTAAAAATCATGCGGACATCTGAATGGAGCTTTACAGGGGGTTAATCAATGACAGGGGGGTGATCAGGGAGTCTATATGGGGTGATCACCACAGTCATTGATCACGCCCCTGTAAGGCTCCATTCAGACGTCCGTGTGCGTTTTGCGGATCCGATTCATCTATCAGTGGATCCGTAAAAATCCTGCGGACATCTGAATGGAGCTTTACAGGGGGTTGATCAATGACAGGGGGGTAATCAATGACAGGGGGGTGATCAGGGAGTCTATATGGGGTGATCACCACAGTCATTGATCACGCCCCTGTAAGGCTCCATTCAGAAGTCCGTATGCGTTTTGCGGATCTGATCCATCTATCAGTGGATCCGTAAAAATCATGCGGACATCTGAATGGAGCTTTACAGGGGTGTGATCATGACAGGGGGGTAATCAATGACAGGGGGGTGATCAGGGAGTCTATATGGGGTGATCACCACAGTCATTGATCACGCCCCTGTAAGGCTCCATTAAGACGTCCGTGTGCGTTTTGCGGATCCGATCCATCTATCAGTGGATCCGTAAAAATCATGCGGACGTCTGAATGGAGCTTTACAGGGGTGTGATCAATGACATGGGGGTAATCAATGACAGGGGGGTGATCAGGGAGTCTATATGGGGTGATCAAGGGTGAATAAGGGGTTAATAAGTGACAGGGGGGTGTAGTGTAGTGTAGTGGTGTTTGGTGCAACATATTACTGAGCTACCTGTGTCCTCTGGTGGTCGATCCAAACAAAGGGGACCACCAGAGGACCAGGTAGCAGGTATATTAGACGCTGTTATCAAAACAGCGTCTAATATACCTGTTAGGGGTTAAAAAAAACACATCTCCAGCCTGCCAGCGAACGATCGCCGCTGGCAGGCTGGAGATCAACTCTCTTACCTTCCGTTCCTGTGAGCGCGCGTTCACAGGAAATCCCGGCCATCGAGAGATGACGCGTATATGCGTGATTGTGCGCAGCGCTGCCACCTCCGGAACGCGAATCTGCGTTAGGCGGTCCGGAGGTGGTTAATATAATGTCCCCCTCTTTGTTATTAATATAATGTCCCCCTCTTTGTTATTAATATAATGGCCCCCTCTTTATTATTAATATAATGGCCCCCTCTTTGTTATTAAAGAGGGGGTCATTACATTAATAATAAAGAGGGGGCCATTTTATTACTAATAAAGAGGGGGTCATTACATTAACCACCTCAGCCCCCAGTGCTTAAACACCCTGAAAGACCAGGCCACTTTTTACACTTCTGACCTACACTACTTTCACCGTTTATTGCTCGGTCATGCAACTTACCACCCAAATGAATTTTACCTCCTTTTCTTCTCACTAATAGAGCTTTCATTTGGTGGTATTTCATTGCTGCTGACATTTTTACTTTTTTTGTTATTAATCGAAATTTAACGATTTTTTTGCAAAAAAATGACATTTTTCACTTTCAGTTGTAAAATTTTGCAAAAAAAACGACATCCATATAGAAATTTTGCTCTAAATTTATAGTTCTACATGTCTTTGATAAAAAAAAAATGTTTGGGTAAAAAAAAAATGGTTTGGGTAAAAGTTATAGCGTTTACAAACTATGGTACAAAAATGTGAATTTCCGCTTTTTGAAGCAGCTCTGACTTTCTGAGCACCTGTCATGTTTCCTGAGGTTCTACAATGCCCAGACAGTACAAACACCCCACAAATGACCCCATTTCTGAAAGTACACACCCTAAGGTATTCGCTGATGGGCATAGTGAGTTCATAGAACTTTTTATTTTTTGTCACAAGTTAGCGGAAAATGATGATTTTTTTTTTTTCTTACAAAGTCTCATATTCCACTAACTTGTGACAAAAAATAAAAAGTTCTATGAACTCACTATGCCCATCAGCGAATACCTTGGGGTCTCTTCTTTCCAAAATGGGGTCACTTGTGGGGTAGTTATACTGCCCTGGCATTCTAGGGGCCCAAATGTGTGGTAAGGAGTTTGAAATCAAATTCTGTAAAAAATGACCTGTGAAATCCGAAAGGTGCTCTTTGGAATATGGGCCCCTTTGCCCACCTAGGCTGCAAAAAAGTGTCACACATCTGGTATCTCCGTACTCAGGAGAAGGTGGGGAATGTGTTTTGGGGTGTCATTTTATATATACCCATGCTGGGTGAGAGAAATATCTTGGCAAAAGACAACTTTTCCCATTTTTTTATACAAAGTTGTCATTTGACCAAGATATTTATCTCACCCAGCATGGGTATATGTAAAAAGACACCCCAAAACACATTCCTCAACTTCTCCTGAGTACGGGGATACCAGATGTGTGACACTTTTTTGCAGCCTAGGTGGGCAAAGGGGCCCATATTCCAAAGAGCACCTTTCGGATTTCACTCCTCATTTTTTCCTGAATTTGATTTCAAACTCCTTACCACACATTTGGGCCCCTAGAATACCAGGGCAGTATAACTACCCCACAAGTGACCCCATTTTGGAAAGAAGACACCCCAAGGTATTCCGTGAGGGGCATGGCGAGTTCCTAGAATTTTTTATTTTTTGTCACAAGTTAGTGGAAAATGATGATTTTTTTTTTTTTTTTTTTTCATACAAAGTCTCATATTCCACAAACTTGTGACAAAAAATAAAAACTTCCATGAACTCACTATGCCCATCAGCGAATACCTTGGGGTCTCTTCTTTCCAAAATGGGGTCACTTGTGGGGTAGTTATACTGCCCTGGCATTCTAGGGGCCCAAATGTGTGGTAAGTAGGTAAATGACCTGTGAAATCCGAAAGGTGCTCTTTGGAATGTGGGCCCCTTTGCCCACCTAGGCTGCAAAAAAGTGTCACACATCTGGTATCTCTGTATTCAGGAGAAGTTGAGGAATGTGTTTTGGGGTGTCTTTTTACATATACCCATGCTGGGTGAGATAAATATCTTGGTCAAATGCCAACTTTGTATAAAAAAATGGGAAAAGTTGTCTTTTGCCAAGATATTTCTCTCACCCAGCATGGGTATATGTAAAATGACACCCCAAAACACATTCCCCAACTTCTCCCGATTACGGAGATACCAGATGTGTGACACTTTTTTGCAGCCGAGGTGGGCAAAGGGGCCCATATTCAAAAGAGCACCTTTCGGATTTCACAGGTCATTTTTTACAGAATTTGATTTCAAACTCCTTACCACACATTTGGGCCCCTAGAATGCCAGGGCAGTATAACTACCCCACAAGTGACCCCATTTTGGAAAGAAGAGACCCCAAGGTATTCGCTGATGGGCATAGTGAGTTCATGGAAGTTTTTATTTTTTGTCACAAGTTAGTGGAATATGAGACTTTGTATGAAAAAAAAATAAAAAAATAAATAAGCATTTTCCACTAACTTGTGACAAAAAATAAAAAATTCTAGGAACTCGCCATGCCCCTCACGGAATACCTTGGGGTGTCTTCTTTCCAAAATGGGGTCACTTGTGGGGTAGTTATACTGCCCTGGCATTTTCCAGGGGCCCTAATGTGTGGTAAGTAGGTAAATGACCTGTGAAATCCTAAAGGTGCTCTTTGGAATATGGGCCCCTTTGCCCACCTAGGCTGCAAAAAAGTGTCACACATGTGGTATCGCCGTATTCAGGAGAAGTTGGGGAATGTGTTTTGGGGTGTCATTTTACATATACCCATGCTGGGTGAGAGAAATATCTTGGCAAAAGACAACTTTTCCCATTTTTTTATACAAAGTTGGCATTTGACCAAGATATTTCTCTCACCCAGCATGGGTATATGTAAAATGACACCCCAAAACACATTCCCCAACTTCTCCTGAGTACGGCGATACCAGATGTGTGACACTTTTTTGCAGCCTAGATGCGCAAAGGTGCCCAAATTCCTTTTAGGAGGGCATTTTTAGACATTTGGATACCAGACTTCTTCTCACGCTTTGGGGCCCCTAGAATGCCAGGGCAGTATAAATACCCCACATGTGACCCCATTTTGGAAAGAAGACACCCCAAGGTATTCAATGAGGGGCATGGCGATTTCATAGAAATTTTTTTTTTTTGGCACAAGTTAGCGGAAATTGATATTTTTAATTTTTTTCTCACAAAGTCTCCCGTTCCGCTAACTTGGGACAAAAATTTCAATCTTTCATGGACTCAATATGCCCCTCACGGAATACCTGGGGGTGTCTTCTTTCCGAAATGGGGTCACATGTGGGGTATTTATACTGCCCTGGCATTCTAGGGGCCCTAAAGCGTGAGAAGAAGTCTGGAATATAAATGTCTAAAAAAATTTACGCATTTGGTTTCCGTGAGGGGTATGGTGAGTTCATGTGAGATTTTATTTTTTGACACAAGTTAGTGGAATATGAGACTTTGTAAGAAAAAAAAAAAAAAATTCCGCTAACTTGGGCCAAAAAAATATCTGAATGGAGCCTTACAGAGGGGTGATCAATGACAGGGGGGTGATCAATGACAGGGGGGTGATCAATGACAGGGGGGGTGATCAATGACAGGGGGTTGATCAATGACAGGGGGGTGATCAGGGAGTCTATATGGGGTGATAACCACAGTCATTGATCACGCCCGTGTAAGGCTTCATTCAGACGTCCGGATGCGTTTTGCGGATCCGATCCATCTATCAGTGCATCCGTAAAAATCATGCGGACGTCTGAATGGAGCTTTACAGGGGGGTAATCAATGACAGGGGGGTGATCAGGGAGTCTATATGGGGTGATCACCACAGTCATTGATCACGCCCCTGTAAGGCTTCATTCAGACGTCCGGATGCGTTTTGCGGATCCGATCCATCTATCAGTGGATCCGTAAAAATCATGCGGACGTCTGAATGGAGCTTTACAGGGGGTTGATCAATGACAGGGGGGTAATCAATGACAGGGGTGTGATCAGGGAGTCTATATGGGGTGATCAGGGGTGATCAGGGGTGATTAGGGGTGATCAGGGGCTAATAAGGGGTTAATAAGTGACGGGGGGGGGGGTGTAGTGTAGTGTAGTGGTGCTTGGTGCTACTTTACTGAGCTACCTGTGTCCTCTGGTGGTCGATCCAAACAAAGGGGACCACCAGAGGACCAGGTAGCAGGTATATTAGACGCTGTTATCAAAACAGCGTCTAATATACCTGTTAGGGGTTAAAAAAAACACATCTCCAGCCTGCCAGCGAACGATCGCCGCTGGCAGGCTGGAGATCAACTCTCTTACCTTCCGTTCCTGTGAGCGCGCGCGCCTGTGTGCGCGCGTTCACAGGAAGTCTCGCGTCTCGCGAGATGACGCGTATATGCGTGACTGTGCGCAGCGCTGCCACCTCCGGAACGCGATCCTGCGTTAGGCGGTCCGGAGGTGGTTAATAATAAAGAGGGGGTCATTACATTAATAATAAAGAGGGGGCCATTATATTAATAATAAAGAGGGGGTCATTATATTAATAATAAAGAGGGGGCCATTATATTAATAATAAAGAGGGGGTCATTACATTAATAATAAAGAGGGGGCCATTATATTAATAATAAAGAGGGGGTCATTACATTAATAATAAAGAGGGGGTCATTACATTAATAATAAAGAGGGGGCCATTATATTAATAATAAAGAGGGGGTCGTTACATTAATAATAAAGAGGGGGTCATTACATTAATAATAAAGAGGGGGCCATTATATTAATAATAAAGAGGGGGTCGTTACATTAATAATAAAGAGGGGGTCGTTACATTAATAATAAAGAGGGGGTCGTTACATTAATAATAAAGAGGGGGCCATTACATTAATAATAAAGAGGGGGCCATTATATTAATAACAAAGAGGGGGACATTACATTAATACTAATGTATTGGCCCCCTATTTATTATTAATATAATGTCCCCATCTTTGTTATTAATATAATGGCCGCCTCTCCCCTCCTCTCACCTAATTACACAGGGTGGGACTCTGCACTCAGGGACAGTCACTGACTCAGACTGTCACTCACTCTGGGTCGCTTGAATCACTGCCTGGCCTGGAGTCTGGACTTCAGTTCTGCATCTTCAGTTCATTCTTGCTCCGGCTACTGGCTCTGCACTGCCTTTCCCGCCTGGGAGGTGGGCGGAGCCTATTGGGAACTGCCGTGCATGCCCCGCCCCCTCTCCCCTCCTCACTCTGCTCTGCAGCCGGACGCTGTGTGAAGACGCTGGCGGCTCACTTGGGGGGGGGGGCATTTTAGTTGGGGGGGCACATGGGGGGGCACAGCATGATGTAGGGGGGGGCCGTGGTCCCCTCTGGCCCCCCCTGGCGACGCCACTGGGTACGGTAGGATTGGTACCTGCACCTGTTTCTCTGTGGGTGAAAATTCCTCTGCCAGTGCCCGCAACAGCAGAATGCAGCATCTATCGCAGTAAGGCCTTGAAATGCTGCATTCTGACAGCCCTCTGTGATGCTGGTAACATGTCTTCCATTTTGTGTTTGTATTGGGGGTCTAAGTACGTTGCCACCCAGTACTGGTCCTTGCCCTTTATGCTTTTTATACGAGGGTCCCTCTTCAAACACTGGAGCATAAAGGCCCCCATTTGCACTAAATTGGAAGCGGTGGAGCACCTAGGAGAATGTTGTCCTCGGTCTCCTCCCCACAGCCACGGACAACACCAGGGATCCCCAAAAAGTTTAAAGTCCACCTCAAAGCCTGCTCTTTTTGCTCCTCCTCCTCCTCCCCCCAGCCACCATCCTCTGACTCCTATTCACACTCCTGCTGACTTGCCCTCCCTGGGAATTCATTCAGCATTGCAACTTCCTCATCTTCTAGCTAATGCTCCTCTACAGCTTGATCAATGATACGACGCAATTCACGCTCCAGAAAGAAGGCGTAAGGTACGATGTCATTAATGGTGCCCTGGCTGCGACTGACCAGTTTGGTGATCTCATCAAATGGCCGCAGAAGTCTGCATGCATTGCGCATGAGCAGCCACTGGCGTGGTGAAAAGAAACGAAGCTCCCAGAACCTGTCTTGCTGCAGAGTCCTACTGTACAGGTAGTCGTTTACGGAACATTGCTGCTGGAGCAGCCTATCAAGCATATACAAGGTGGGGTTCGAGTGCGTCGGGTTCTCACAAATCAGACGTCTGACGGACAGGTGGTGTCGCCGCTGAACGTCAGCAAGGCGAGCCATGGCCGTGTAAGATCTTCTAAACTTCTAGATTTTCCTGGCCTGCCGCAAGACCTCCTGGACCCCGGGGTATTTGGCAGCGAATCGCTGCCGACTAAGTTCAGGACGTGTGCCATGCACGGCACGTGTGTCATTTTGCCCTGTTTCAGCGCGCTCAGCAGATTGGCACCATTGTCGCACACCATTTTACCAACTGTCAAATTGAGCAGGGTTAGCCACTGATCGGCCTGTGACCGCATAGCTGAAAGCAGTGCAGGACCGGTGTGGCTCTTGGCTTCCAGGCTCAACAGCCGCAGCACAGCATGGCAACGTCTCACCTGGCATGTCGAATAGGTTCTGGGGAGCTTGGGGGGTGCAGCGGAAGAGGCAGTAGCAGTGGAAAAGAAGGAGTCAGCCGAGGAGGAGACTGAGGATGAAGTAGGAGGAGGAAAGGAAGAGGCAGACCTGCATGCAATCTGTAGTGGTAACACCAAATCCACACGAGTGCCATGGGTTACATGCTTGATGGCCATCAGAAGGCTCACCCAGTGGGCACTAAAAGTTATGTATCCTCCCTGCCCGTGTTTGCTAGACCACGTGTCTGTGGTCAGATGTATCTTGACACCGACACTGTGTGCCAGAGATATATTCAATTGCCGCTGAACGTGGCCATATAGCTCTGGGATGCTCTTCTTGGAGAAATGTTTCCTTCCGGGGACCTTCCATTGCGGTGTGCCAATGGCCACAAATTTTCTAAAGGCCTCCGAGTCCACTAGTTTATATGGCAGTAGTTGGCGGGCTAGCAGTTCCGACAAGACAGTGGTCAGCCGTTGGGAAAAGGGTTATCCGTCATCATAAACTTTTTACGCTCGAACATTTGGGCCACGGAAGCCTGCCTTTTGCCAGATGAATGCGATGACGGTACGGTGGAAGGTGGAGTGGAGGACAAATGGGAGGTGAGAGGAGAAGGAGAAAGAAAAGAGGCAGGATGTGGAGCGCCGGGAGTGTGGCTTTGCGAGTTCTGACAGTATTGCTCCCACCAGGCTCGGTGATGGGAGGCCAGGTGCCTTCTTAAGTCGGTCGTCACTCCCTAGGTGATTGTTGGGCTTACAGCGACTTATGCGTTGACAGCACACGCTGCAGATGGCAAAACTATTGTCAGCAGCTTACACTCTAAAAAAAAGCCCACACTGCGGAGCCATGTGCTGGTGTCCTGGGAGCTCAAGATGTGACAGTGCATGGTGGATGGCTCTCTCCAGATACAGTTGCAAGAAAAAGTATGTGAACCCTTTGGAATGATATGGATTTCTGCACAAATTGGTCATAAAATGTAATCTGATCTTCATCTATCAACAATAGACAATTACAGTCTGCTTAAACTAATAACACACCATGTAAACATTCACAGTGCAGGTGGAAAAAGTATGTGAACCCCTAGACTAATGACATCTCCAAGAGATAATTAGAGTGAGGTGTCAGCCAACTGGAGTCCAATCAATGAGATGAGATTGGAGGTGTTGGTTACAGCTGCCCTGCCCTATAAAAAATACACACCAGTTCTGGGTTTGCTTTTCACAAGAAGCATTGCCTGATGTGAATAATGAGCTCTCAGAAGACCTGCAATTAAGAATTGTTTACTTGTATAAAGCTGGAAAGGGTTATTAAAGTATCTCCAAAAGCCTTGCTGTTTATCAGTCCACGGTAAGACAAATTGTCTATAAATGGAGAAAGTTCAGCACTGATGATATACTCCCTAGGAGTGGCCGTCCTGTAAAGATGACTGCAAGAGGTCAGCACAGACTGCTCAATGAGGTGAAGAAGAATCCTAGAGTGTCAGCTAAAGACTTACAAAAGTCTCTGGCATATGCTAAAATTCCTGTTAGCAAATCTACGATACGTAAAACACTAAACAAGAATGAATTTCATGGGAGGATACCACAGAGAAAGCCACTGCTGTCCAAAAAACCATTGCTGCACGTTTACAGTTTGCACAAGAGCACCTGGATGTTCCACAGTAGTACTGGCAAAATATTCTGTGGACAGATGAAACCAAAGTTGAGTTGTTTGGAACACTATATGTGGTGAAAAAGAGGCACAGCATACCAACATCAAAACCTCATCCCAACTGTGAAGTATGGTGGTGGAGGCATCATGGTTTGGGGCTGCTTTGCTGCGGATTGCTATCATCAAATGAATTCCCAAGTTTATCAAGACATTTTGCAGGAGAACTTAAGGCCATCTGTCTACCAGCTGAAGCTCAACAGAAGATGGGTGTTGCAACAGGACAATGACCCAAAGCATAGAAGTAAATCAACAACAGAATGGCATAAACAGAAGAAAATACGCCTTCTTGAGTGGTCCAGTCAGAGTCCTGACCTCAACCCAATTGAGATGCTGTGACATGTGCTCAAGAAAGCGATTCACACAAGACATCCCAAGAATTGCTGAACTGAAACAGTTCTTTAAAGAGGAATGGTCAAGAATTAATCCTGACCGTTGTGCACGTCTGATCTGCACCTACAGGAAACGTTTGGTTGAAGTTATTACTGCCAAAGCAGGTTCAACCAGTTATTAAATCCAAGGGTTCACATACTTTTTCCACCTGCACTGTGAATGTTTACATGGTGTGTTCAATAAAAACATGGTAACATTTAATTCTTTGTGTGTTATTAGTTTAAGCAGACTGTGATTACCTATTGTTTTGACTTAGATGAAGATCAGATCACATTTTATGACCAATTTGTGCAGAAATCTATATCATTCCAAAGGGTTCACATACTTTTTCTTGCAACTGTACATTTGCAGTCTGCTTTTTGCCTCCGGTGCACTGCGAGTTCTGCCTGCTTCTCCGCCTACTCTTCCCTATCTGCTGCTCCATCTCTCCCTATGAACTCCCCTCCTCTTTCTCTTTTGTGGGCACCCTTGTGATGTCCATCGACACATTATCATTGTCACCTTCACCATCACTTACATATGAGATCTCGGAGTAGGCAACAGCGGGGACCTCCCTCCTTGGGCTGATGTGGGTACTGTCATCAGACTGCTGGGTGGCGGCCTTTGCTACCTCCTCTTCCTCATCCGATGCCAAGAATGTCTGCGCATCGGTAAGGTCTGGGAATGCATGGGAAAATAATTCCTCTGACTCGAGTGGAGGGGCTACGGTGGTGTCTTTGGGGGTGCAGCCAGCAGTTAGTGAGAAGGGTGCAGATACAGAGGATGAGGAGGGTGCAGAAGCGAAAGGGTGAGTGAGCCACTCAACCAACTCTGGTGCGTTCTTTGAAGTAATCGCATGCGCCTTCTCCAACTTCCCACTTAGGCTCCGGCCTGGTGCACCTGCCCGACCCCCTACAACCCCTGCGGAACAGCCTGCCTCTTTGTCTGCCTGTCAAATGAATCTGCGCCTAAGTCCCTAGAGAAGAGCATTATTTGTGGAAACAGGTATATCGCAGGCCTCAATCAGTATTTGGTGGAAGCAGATATATCAAACCCCTTAATCAGTATTTTGTGGAAGCAGGTGTATCGGAAGCCTCAATCAATATTTGGTGGAAGCAGGTATATCGCACCCCTCAATCTATATTTTATGGAAGCAGGTATATAGAACTCCTCAATCAATATTTGGTGGAAGCAGGTATCTCTCACCCTCCAATCAGTATTTTTTTTATTTATTTATTTATTTTATTTCAAATTTTTATATAACGTAACACGGTACATGTATAGGTTCCGATACGTCTTGCAAGACGTGATATGCGTACATAGATATAATAGTATATTTCACATCAGATACAGCAGGTGACATTATTTCTCATTTCCAATAATTTGTCAGTCACAAAATATCTCTTAAAAGATTAAAGTTAGTAAAATACAGCAGCAAATGATGCACAATATAACTGAGATACACTGGGGGAAATCATTGTAGGATGTTGGCAAGAGGTTTATTTACGTCTGGGTGTTTCAGACTTAAATGGGAGTCATCTATGTCTGAGAAGATGGTGGATGAATCCCTATGGGTAGCTCGGGTGTCTAAACTTTTGCCATAAGTGCCACTGACGTTGGAACTTTTGATGATTCCTAGCTTCCCACGCGGAAACCTCTTCAAAACGGAAAACTTGATCAACTTTCAATTTCCATTGCTCTATGGGGGAGGGGTAGTGGATAGCCAATACTTCGGAATCAATAAGCGGGCTGCTATCAGAAGTTGTTTAAAAAGGAAGGACATAGGATGTAAAGCATTATCCTCATCAAGGTTGAGTAGGGCTTTGGATGCGGACATTCGCACTGTAGACTGGCATATTTGATTACTAATCTGAAATATTTCTGTCCACCAGATCGTAATGATTGGACATTACCACCAAATGTGGAAGAAAGATCCTCTACTAACAAGGCACCTCCAACATCTGTCTGAAGCTGTTACTGAATATAGTGATGTTATGTCAGGTGTTTTATACCATCTGGTTAGGATCTTATACCCGTTTTCCTGAATATGGACACATCTGGATGAGGTATGTGAGGAGGACATTATGTTTGGCAGAGTTATGATGGAAAACTCTTGTCCCAGGTCTTTTTCCCAATGTCGGACAAAGGCTGGTTTAGTAAGCAGAGGAGGAGTATTTAATCTTTTGAAAAGTTGTGATATTAGTTTTCTTGGGGGGGATAGGATTAGAGATAAGTGTCTCAGACCATAGCAGAGGGCGGTAAATGTCACTCATTGATATGTGCTGAGAGATGAAGGCATGAAGATATGATGTGGAGGATAAGTGTAGGTGACTGGCGGTGAAGACCTTCTGGAACTCCTTGAGCTGGAGTAGAGAACCATCTGGGTTAAAGAATGAGAGGATTGGGGTAGATGAGTCTCTCAAATCTCGTGGGGTACAATCAATTACGGCGGGCAGGGCTGTCTCCAAAATGTCTCTAATCGAGAGAATAGGAGATGGGAAGGGTATTGAACAGTGGGAAGATTGGAACCATTTCCACATATTAAGAGTAGCTTGAATAATTGGATATGGCGAGGAGGGTATATTGTATATGCTGTTGTTGCCCAGTAAAAGGGATCAGAAAGGTTTGTTTACGAGTTCCTGTTCTATTGCTACCCATGGTTTAGTATTGGAAGGTCTAAGCCAATCTATTATTCTGGATAAAAGGACCGCCCTTCCATATATCTCTGGATCTGGCAGGGCAATACCATCAATACACTTAGGACGTGATAGAAGATCATAAGACAACCTGGGAATGGGCAAAACTTGTTGTAAATATGTAAGGCGGGGGAGTATCAAAGATGTAAGGAGGTTTTTACGGCCAAACCAGGAGATAGTTGGAGTATCTAACTTGTCTATACTAGAGGAGATGTCCTTTAGTAATGGAGCGTAATTGAGTGAGAAAAGTTCCGAAGTATTAGGGCTGATTTTGATCCCTAAATATGTTATGTAAGGGGAGGACCAGTTGAATGGGGAGTCTTTTCTTAGGTTTCTTTGTGTCGATTGGGGAATCCCAAAACAAATCACAAGTGACTTTTGCTTGTTAATCTTAAAGTTGGAAAAGGAGCCATATGTGTCTAGATGTTTCTGTATCACAGAGAGTGAGTTCTTAGGGTTAGAGGTCATAATCATGATATCGTCCGCAAAAGCGTCAATTTTATGATCCGTACCTCCCAGCGCTACTCCTAGAATTTCTGTGTCGGCTCTCAATTTAAGGAGAAGGGGCTCCAGAGCTAGGACAAAGAGCAGAGGGGAAAGGGGGCAGCCTTGCCTAGTGCCGTTTTGGATGTTAAAGGGGTCTGATAGGTCGCCATTGATCAAGACTGAGGCTGAGGCCTGAGCATACATTGAAAATGTGGCTTGTACAAAGGGATCAGGTAGGCCAAATCGGTATAGAATGTGTCGCAGAAAAGACCAGTTAATTCTGTCAAATGCTTTTTCTGCATCTGTGCTCAGCAGGAGGTGAGGTCTGGAACGGAGAGCAGAAAATTGCACTATATTTAATACTCTGGTCGTATTGTCCCTGCCCTCTCTACCCTTGACAAAGCCCACCTGATCCCCATGTACCATTGAAGGGAGAAGAGCTGAGAGTCGATTAGCCAGCAATTTTGCAAGTAATTTAAGATCAATATTGAGAAGGGAAATGGGTCTGTAATTGGCGCATTGTTTAGGGTCCTTCCCTTCTTTGGGGATCAAAGTAATATGAGCTAGTGTCATATCCCTAGAGAGTTTTTCCCCTTGTAAGGCTAAATTACAAACCGAAAGCAGGTGGGGGAGTAAGTATTGTTGGTAGGTTCTCTAATATAAAACTGGGAGGCCATCCGGGCCTGGGCTTTTGCCCGGGGGAGTCTGTTTTAAGGCAGCCGAGAGTTCCTCCAAGGTGAATGGGGAAGCAAGTTTTTGTTTCTGATCTTTGGAAATGGTAGGTATTGAAAGTGAGTCTAGGAAGGTTATATAGAGCTTCGTAGAAACTCACGAAATTGGGCACCTATAGCTTTGGAAGAGTATAGGGGTGATCCTCGGGGGGATTCTATTTGGTGAATGTAGTTTGTTGATTTTCTGTTCTTTATTCTACGCATCATAAATTTAGACGCTTTATCTCTGTGTGCGAAGAATTTATGTTGCGAGTTCAAGAAAAATTTAGCCGTAGAGTGCTGTAGCAAGGATTTCAGTTCAGCTCTACAATTAGATAACTCCTGCAACTGTAGAACAGAGAATGAACGTTTATGAAGGGACTCTAAGGATTGGATTTTTTGGCAGGGAGTCAAGCCTTTTGTTCCTCTCCTTTTTTAGGTAAGCTCCCATACTTATAAAATGTCCTCTGATAAACGGTTTGTGGGCATCCCATAAGGATAGGGCAGAGCTATCTGGATCTTTATTAATAGTGAAGTATTCTTCAAGGAGATCCGCAATCTTATCTCTGGTATTCAAATTACCTAATAAGGATTCATTTAGGCGCCACTTGAATTGGTTCTGTTTAAAAACAGGAGCTGAAATTGATAGGGAGATAGGGGCATGATCGGACAGGTGAATGGATCCTATTTGGGAATTATGACAGAGCTGGATACAAAAAGGTAGTCCAAACGTTGGTATGTACCATGAGAATTAGAGTAGAAAGTATAATCAGCAGTATTTGGATACAGCGTACGCCAAACGTCTATAAGATGTAAATCCCAGAAACCCTCTCTTAAGAAGCGCAGAGTCTTTAGCGCAAGGGCCGATTTTGATGTTGAGGAGTCTAATTGTGGGTTTAAGGTTGCATTGAGATCACCTCCTACCACGACTAGGCCTTCTGCAAAGGACTTAATAATAGGGAATACCTTGGAAAACCAGCTATAGTGACCATTGTTAGGTACATAGAGGTTTATAAACGTATATATCTGAGGGCCAATGCAACCCTTAACCATCAAATAGCGGCCTTCGGGGTCCTGCAGGTGAGAGGTATATTGAAAGGGGACCCTCCTCTGAAACCCAATACTCACCCCCCCCGAAGCAGACGAGTTACCTCCACAATGAAACCACTGGGAATAGTGGCCATATGAGAGATTGGGTTAGTGATTAAATTTAAAGTGCGTCTCCTGGAGAAGTAGGACAGTAGCTCCCAATTTGCGTAACAATGAGATAACCTGACTCCGTTTAGAAGGAGAATTAAAGCCTTTGACATTGTAGGACGCAAATGACAGGTCAGCCATAGTGTTTAATGTGTTGAGTGTTACCTTACTGAGAGACATCCCTTCTCCAGGATAACGCAACTTTTCTAAAAGCAACGTGTGGAATCTGGGCGAGTAGAATGGGTCCCAGAGGAGCCCCCTGCAACTGTGGGATCTTTAGGATACAGGATGCATGTACCTTAATAACAAAATAAACAAAACAATAAGTAACGTGGTTGAAAATTTTCGAGTAACAGTACCCATTGAAGTGGGTTAGAACCGTGTAGGAAATAAGGGTCACAAGGGGGGAAATGGTTAATCAACCCTATTGTGATCCTCTAAGCACTGGATGTAAGTCTCAAAGGTGAGACCTATTGACAGACAGTGAATAGGCTATAACAAGGCGGGGGGGGGGGGGGAGAATAGGTATGATGGGGATGGAATAAGAAGGGATTAGACAAAGTACAATAGCTTATAACTGGTATTAGGGAGGTAGGGAATGGGAGGTAGGAAGGTAAGTCAGAGGGATAAGTAGAGAGGAATCTTAGCAGGAAAATCAGGATACTTGGAGTATGTTATTGCAAACATAGAGACAGTCTCTACGGTGTAAGCTGCGTGTTTCTCCGCTTGAACTTCTGGGCCTTCGGGGTGCGTGGAAGCTCAAAGGTTGAGGACTTCGGTAATTCTGGAAGCTCCGTAAGATCTTGATAAAGCTCCCAGTTCTCGATATCCAAAGGTGGAATCTGCAGGTGATCATAGGCTCCCATCAGGTCAGCGAAGGTGCTAATATTGAGGCGGCGTCCTGCATTAAGGAACGAGATCCCAAAAGGAAAAGTCCATCTATACAGGGTCTTGTTTGTCCTGAGCCAATCCGTCAGTGGCTTCAGGGATCTTCGCTTCTTTAACGTCGACGGGGCTAGGTCTTGATAGATCGAGATGCTTGAATCTTCGTATGTTAGGTCATCTTGGCTCCTAGCTGCTTCCAGGACAGCGGTCTTGACTTGAAAGTTAAGGAACCTGCAGATTACATCTCTTGGCGGTTCTGATCCCTTGGGTTTAGGTCTGAGTGCTCTATGAGCACATTCAATTATAATGTCGGCCTGTCTGTCTGGGCCTAGCAGGGAGCAGCAGATAGCGATTACAGCCCCAGGTATGTCAGCCGCGGCGACTGTTACCGGTATCCCCTAAAACGCAGGTTATTCCTATGGCCTCTGTTCTCTTGATCCTCCAGCGCGTTATGGAGGTCATTGAGGTAAGTGCGGCATTTTTGCAGAGAGGATGCGGTTGCTGATTGGTGTTCGAGCACTGCGGTCTGTCGCGCTTCCAAAGTGACAACTCGGTCACCAATATGGTGCATATCATGGCGCATGGCCGTGAGCTCGCTTAAAATCGGCTCCATTGCTTTATTTAGCGATTGTTTCAGAAAGCGGCGAGTGATAGGAAGCGCCGTTCTGCTGTGGGAGTCCTCTGCATCACTCTCCCCTTCAGATATGTCGGCTGCACGCTCGCTCACCTTATGTGGTGGATTCGGCGCCATCTTGCTTTCTCTAGCTGCCACAGTAGCCGCCGCTTTTTATATAAATTTATCCATGTCGCCGTTGTTATTCGGTTGCCTGCCGGCTCCAGAAGTATCACTGGCTCTAGGTTGCCCGATTTTGACCATGCTGTCGTCTGTCGGCTAAAGTATGCTGATGCTTTAAAGGATCAAGTACGGAGAACTCCTAACTATGCGGCCATCACAGTCCGGTGCAAGCTCCGCCCCTCCCCTCCAATCAGTATTTTGTGGAAGCGGGTATATAGAACCCCTTAATCAGTATTTTGCGGAAGACGGAGCCGGTATATCGCACCCCTCAATCAGAATTTTGTGAAAGCAGGTGTATCGTAGGTCTCAATCAGTATTTGGTGGAAGCAGGTATATCGCAACCCTCAATCAATATTTTGTTGAAACAGGTATATATAACCCCATAATATATATTTGGTGGAAGCAAGTGTATCACACCTCTCAATCAGTATTTTGTGGAAGCAGGTGTATCGCAGGCCTCAATCAATATTTGGTGGAAGCAGGTATATCGCACCCCTTTAATCTGTATTTTATTGAAGCAGGTATATAGAACCCCTTAAACAATATTTTGTGGAAGCAGGTATATCGCATCCCTCAATCAGTATTTTGTGAAAGCAGGTATATAGAACCCCTCAATCAGTATTTTGTGGAAGCAGGTATATCAAACCCCTTTATCAGTATTTTGCGGAAGAAGGTATATCGCACCCCTCAATCAGTATGTTGCGAAAGCAGGTGTATCGCATGCCTCAATCTGTATTTTGTGGAAGCAGGTATATCAAACCCCTTAATCAGTATGTTGTGGAAGCAGGTGTATCGGAGGCCTCAATCAATATTTGGTAAAAGCAGGTATATCGCACCCCTCAATCTATATTTTATGGAAGCAGGTATATAGAACCCCTCAATAAATATTTGGTGGAAGCAGGTATCTCGCACCCCTAATCAGTATTTTGTGGAAGCAGATATATAGAACCCCTTAACCAGTATTTTGCGGAAGCCGGAGCCGGTATATCGGACCTCTCAATCAGAATTTTGTGAAAGCAGGTGTATCGTAGGTCTCAATCAGTATTTGGTGGAAGCAGGTATATCGCAACCCTCAATCAGTATTTGGTGGAAACAGGTATATAGAACTCCTTAATCTATATTTGGTGGAAACAAGTGTATCACTAGAGTTGAGCGAACACCTGGATGTTCGGGTTCGAGAAGTTCGGCCGAACTTCCCGGAAATGTTCGGGATCCGAACCCGACCCGAACTTCGTCCCGAACCCGAACCCCATTGAAGTCAATGGGGACCCGAACTTTTGGGCACTAAAAAGGCTGTAAAACAGCCCAGGAAAGAGCTAGAGGGCTGCAAAAGGCAGCAACATGTAGGTAAATCCCCTGCAAACAAATGTGGATAGGGAAATGAATTAAAATAAAAATTAAAAAAATAAAAATGAACTAATATCAATTGGACAGAGGTCCCATAGCAGAGAATCTGGCTTCACGTCAGCAGAGAATCAGTCTCTTCAGGCTCGGACTGGCCCACAGGGGTACAGGGGAATCCCCCGGTGGGCCCCTGAGCAAAGTGGGCCCCTAGTCTCCCACTCCCTGCACAAGTGGCACATACCACAGTAGACTTACTGCACTTCATACATATATTCAATGTACAGCACCTCAACCAGTCTATGTTCATATAAAAAACTTGTTAGAATATTAATTTATTCGAATGTATCCATATGGTGTACCCCCAAAATATATTTTACTGGTGGGCCCTCGGTACCCCAGTCTGACACTGAGTCTCTTCATGCCATAGCAAAGAATCTGGCTTCATGTCAGAAGAGAATCAGTCTCTTAATGCCATAGCAGAGAATCTGGCTTCATGTCAGCGCAGAATCAGTCTTCATGTCATAGCAGAGAATCAGGCTTCACGTCACCCACCACTGGAACAGGCCACTGTCACATATTTAGGCCCCGGCACCCAGACAGAGGAGAGAGGTCCCGTAACAGAGAATCTGGCCTTATGTCAGCACAGAATCTGTCTTCATGTCATAGCAGAGAATCAGGCTTCACGTCACCCACCACTGGAACAGGCCACTGTCACATATTTAGGCCCCGGCACCCAGACAGAGGAGAGAGGTCCCGTAACAGAGAATCTGGCCTTATGTCAGCGCAGAATCAGTCTTTATGTCATAGCAGAGAATCAGGCTTCACGTCACCCACCATTGGAACAGGCCACTGTCACATATTTAGGCCCAGGCACCCAGGCAGAGGAGAGAGGTCCCGTAACAGAGAATCTGGCCTTATGTCAGCACAGAATCAGTCTTCATGTCATAGCAGAGAATCAGGCTTCACGTCACCCACCACTGGAACAGGCCACTGTCACATATTTAGGCCCAGGCACCCAGGCAGAGGAGAGAGGTCCCGTAACAGAGAATCTGGCCTTATGTCAGCACAGAATCTGTCTTCATGTCATAGCAGAGAATCAGGCTTCACGTCACCCACCACTGGAACAGGCCACTGTCACATATTTAGGCCCCGGCACCCAGACAGAGGAGAGAGGTCCCGTAACAGAGAATCTGGCCTTATGTCAGCGCAGAATCAGTCTTCATGTCATAGCAGAGAATCAGGCTTCACGTCACCCACCACTGGAACAGGCCACTGTCACATATTTAGGCCCCGGCACCCAGACAGAGGAGAGAGGTCCCGTAACAGAGAATCTGGCCTTATGTCAGCACAGAATCTGTCTTCATGTCATAGCAGAGAATCAGGCTTCACGTCACCCACCACTGGAACAGGCCACTGTCACATATTTAGGCCCCGGCACCCAGACAGAGGAGAGAGGTCCCGTAGCAGAGAATCTGGCCTTATGTCAGCGCAGAATCTGTCTTCATGTCATAGCAGAGAATCAGGCTTCACGTCACCCACCACTGGAACAGGCCACTGTCACATATTTAGGCCCCGGCACCCAGGCAGAGGAGAGAGGTCCCGTAACAGAGAATCTGGCCTTATGTCAGCACAGAATCTGTCTTCATGTCATAGCAGAGAATCAGGCTTCACGTCACCCACCACTGGAACAGGCCACTGTCACATATTTAGGCCCCGGCACCCAGACAGAGGAGAGAGGTCCCGTAACAGAGAATCTGGCCTTATGTCAGCACAGAATCTGTCTTCATGTCATAGCAGAGAATCAGGCTTCACGTCACCCACCACTGGAACAGGCCACTGTCACACATTTAGGCCCCTGCACCCAGGCAGAGGAGAGAGGTCCCGTAACAGAGAATCTGGCCTTATGTCAGCGCAGAATCTGTCTTCATGTCATAGCAGAGAATCAGGCTTCACGTCACCCACCACTGGAACAGGCCACTGTTACACATTTAGGCCCCGGCACCCAGGCAGAGGAGAGGTTCATTCAACTTTGGGTTGCCCCGCAATATAATGGTAAAATGAAAATAAAAAAAGTATTGAATGAGGAAGTGCCCTCAGTTAAGGGGAGGAAGTTAAGGGGAGGTAGTTAATATCTAATCTGCACAAGGGATGGACAGGTCCTGTGGGATCCATGCCTGGTTCATTTTTATGAACGTCAGCTTGTCCACATTGGCTGTAGACAGGCGGCTGCGTTTGTCTGTAATGACGTGCTGAATACACGTTCAGACAAAACGCTGGCCGCCGGGCAGGCCAGCACCTCCAAGGCATAAAAGGCTAGCTCTGGCCACGTGGACAATTTGGAGACCCAGAAGTTGAATGGGGCCGAACCATCAGTCAGTACGTGGAGGGGTGTGCACAGGTACTGTTCCACCATGTTAGTGAAATGTTGCCTCCTGCTAACACGTTCCGTATCAGGTGGTGGTGCAGTTAGCTGTGGCGTGGTGACAAAACTTTTCCACATCTCTGCCATGCTAACCCTGCCCTCAGAGGAGCTGGCCGTGACACTGCTGCGTTGGCGACCTCTTGCTCCTCCTCTGCCTTCGCCTTGGGCTTCCACTGATTCCCCTGTGACATTTGGGAATGCTCTCAGTAGCGCATCTACCAACGTGCGCTTGTACTCGCGCATCTTCCTATCACGCTCCAGTGTAGGAAGTAAGGTGGGCACATTGTCTTTGTATCGGGGATCCAGCAGGGTGGCAACCCAGTAGTCCGCACACGTTAAAATGTGGGCAACTCTGCTGTCGTTGCGCAGGCACTGCAGCATGTAGTCGCTCATGTGTGCCAGGCTGCCCAGAGGTAAGGACAAGCTGTCCTCTGTGGGAGGCGTATCGTCATCGTCCTGTGTTTCCCCCCAGCCACGCACCAGTGATGGGCCCGAGCTGCTTTGGGTGCCACCCCGCTTTGAACATGCTTCATCCTCATCCTCCTCCACCTTCTCCTCATCCTCCTCGTCCTCCAGTAGTGGGCCCTGTCTGGCCACATTTGTACCTGGCCTCTGGTGTTGCAAAAAACCTCCCTCTGAGTCACTTCGAAGAGACTGGCCTGAAAGTGCTAAAAATGACCCCTCTTCCTCCTCTTCCTCCTGGGCCACCTCCTCTTCCATCATCGCCCTAAGTGTTTTCTCAAGGAGACATAGAAGTGGTATTGTAACGCTGATAACGGCGTCATCGCCACTGGCCATGTTGGTGGAGTACTCGAAACAGCGCAACAGGGCACACAGGTCTCGCATGGAGGCCCAGTCATTGGTGGTGAAGTGGGTCTGATCCGCAGTGCGACTGACCCGTGCGTGCTGCAGCTGAAACTCCACTATGGCCTGCTGCTGCTCGCACAGTCTGTCCAGCATATGCAAGGTGGAGTTCCACCTGGTGGGCACGTCGCATATGAGGCGGTGAGCGGGAAGGCCGAAGTTATGCTGTAGCGCAGACAGGCGAGCAGCGGCAGGGTGTGAACGCCGGAAGCGCGAACAGACGGCCCGCACTTTATGCAGCAGCTCTGACATGTCGGGGTAGTTGCGAATGAACTTCTGCACCACCAAATTCAGCACATGCACCAGGCAAGGGATGTGCGTCAAATCGGCTAGTCCCAGAGCTGCAACGAGATTTCGCCCATTATCGCACACCACCAGGCCGGGCTTGAGGCTCACCGGCAGCAACCACTCGTCGGTCTGTTGTTCTATACCCCGCCACAACTCCTGTGCGGTGTGGGGCCTGTCCCCCAAACATATGAGTTTCAGAACGGCCTGCTGACGTTTACCCCGGGCTGTGCTGAAGTTGGTGGTGAAGGTGTGTGGCTGACTGGATAAGCAGGTGGAAGAAGAGGAGGAGGAAGCTGAGTAGGAGGAGGAGGAGACAGGAGGCAAAGAATGTTGCCCTGCGATCCTTGGCGGCGGAAGGACGTGCGCCAAACAGCTCTCCGCCTGGGGCCCAGCCACCACTACATTTACCCAGTGTGCAGTTAGGGAGATATAGCGTCCCTGGCTGTGCTTACTGGTCCACGTATCTGTGGTTAGGTGGACCTTGCCACAGATGGCGTTGCGCAGTGCACACTTGATTTTATCGGACACTTGGTTGTGCAGAGAAGGCACGGCTCTCTTGGAGAAGTAGTGCCGGCTGGGAACAACATACTGTGGGACAGCAAGCGACATGAGCTGTTTGAAGCTGTCTGTGTCCACCAGCCTAAATGACAGCATTTCATAGGCCAGTAGTTTAGAAATGCTGGCATTCAGGGCCAGGGATCGAGGGTGGCTAGGTGGGAATTTACGCTTTCTCTCAAATGTTTGTGAGATGGAGAGCTGAACGCTGCCGTGTGGCATGGTTGAGATGCTTGGTGACGCAGGTGGTGGTGTTGGTGGTACATCCCATGTTTGCTGGGCGGCAGGTGCCAACGTTCCTCCAGAGGCGGAGGAAGAGGCCGAGGCGGCGGCAGCAGTAGAAGAGGCCGAGGCGGCGGCAGCAGCAGAAGAGGTAGCAGGGGGAGCCTGAGTGAGTTCCTTGTTTTTAAGGTGTTTACTCCACTGCAGTTCATGCTTTGCATGCAGGTGCCTGGTCATGCAGGTTGTGCTAAGGTTCAGAACGTTAATGCCTCGCTTCAGGCTCTGATGGCACAGCGTGCAAACCACTCGGGTCTTGTCGTCAGCACATTGTTTGAAGAAGTGCCATGCCAGGGAACTCCTTGAAGCTGCCTTTGGGGTGCTCGGTCCCAGATGGCGGTCAGTAGCAGGCGGAGTCTCTTGGCGGCGGGTGTTCTGATTTTGCCCACTGCTCCCTCTTTTGCTACGCTGTTGGCTCGGTCTCACCACTGCCTCTTCCTCCGAACTCTGAAAGTCAGTGGCACGACCTTCATTCCATGTGGGGTCTAGGACCTCATCGTCCCCTGCATCGTCTTCCACCCAGTCTTGATCCCTGACCTCCTGTTCAGTCTGCACACTGCAGAAAGACGCAGCAGTTGGCACCTGTGTTTCGTCATCATCAGAGACGTGCTGAGGTGGTATTCCCATGTCCTCATCATCAGGAAAAATAAGTGGTTGTGCGTTAGTGCATTCTATCTCTTCCACCCCTGGGGAAGGGCTAGATGGATGCCCTTGGGAAACCCTGGCAGCAGAGTCTTCAAACAGCATAAGAGACTGCTGCATAACTTGAGGCTCAGACAGTTTCCCTGATATGCATGGGGGTGATGTAACAGACCGATGGGCTTGGTTTTCATGCGCCATCTGTGCGCTTTCTGCAGAAGACTGGGTGGGAGATAATGTGAACGTGCTGGATCCACTGTCGGCAGTGCCATCTTAAGAGCATTATAGGCCCCCGGGCAATACAGTGCACTGGGGCCCTGTCTACACAATCACGCACTAGAATAGTATACACCCTATAGTATACAGCACCACACAGTATGCAGTATAGCACCCTATAGTATACAGCACCACACAGTATGCAGTATAGCACCCTATAGTATACAGCACCACACAGTATGCAGTATAGCACCCTATAGTATACAGCACCACACAGTATGCAGTATAGCACCCTATAGTATACAGCACCACACAGTATGCAGTATAGCACCCTATAGTATACAGCACCACACAGTATGCAGTATAGCACCCTATAGTATACAGCACCACACAGTATGCAGTATAGCACCCTATAGTATACAGCACCACACAGTATGCAGTATAGCACCCTATAGTATACAGCACCACACAGTATGCAGTATAGCACCCTATAGTATACAGCACCACACAGTATGCAGTATAGCACCCTATAGTATACAGCACCACACAGTATGCAGTATAGCACCCTATAGTATACAGCACCACACAGTATGCAGTATAGCACCCTATAGTATACAGCACCACACAGTATGCAGTATAGCACCCTATAGTATACAGCACCACACAGTATGCAGTATAGCACCCTATAGTATACAGCACCACACAGTATGCAGTATAGCACCCTATAGTATACAGCACCACACAGTATGCAGTATAGCACCCTATAGTATACAGCACCACACAGTATGCAGTATAGCACCCTATAGTATACAGCACCACACAGTATGCAGTATAGCACCCTATAGTATACAGCACCACACAGTATGCAGTATAGCACCCTATAGTATACAGCACCACACAGTATGCAGTATAGCACCCTATAGTATACAGCACCACACAGTATGCAGTATAGCACCCTATAGTATACAGCACCACACAGTATGCAGTATAGCACCCTATAGTATACAGCACCACACAGTATGCAGTATAGCACCCTATAGTATACAGCACCACACAGTATGCAGTATAGCACCCTATAGTATACAGCACCACACAGTATGCAGTATAGCACCCTATAGTATACAGCACCACACAGTATGCAGTATAGCACCCTATAGTATACAGCACCACACAGTATGCAGTATAGCACCCTATAGTATACAGCACCACACAGTATGCAGTATAGCACCCTATAGTATACAGCACCACACAGTATGCAGTATAGCACCCTATAGTATACAGCACCACACAGTATGCAGTATAGCACCCTATAGTATACAGCACCACACAGTATGCAGTATAGCACCCTATAGTATACAGCACCACACAGTATGCAGTATAGCACCCTATAGTATACAGCACCACACAGTATGCAGTATAGCACCCTATAGTATACAGCACCACACAGTATGCAGTATAGCACCCTATAGTATACAGCACCACACAGTATGCAGTATAGCACCCTATAGTATACAGCACCACACAGTATGCAGTATAGCACCCTATAGTATACAGCACCACACAGTATGCAGTATAGCACCCTATAGTATACAGCACCACACAGTATGCAGTATAGCACCCTATAGTATACAGCACCACACAGTATGCAGTATAGCACCCTATAGTATACAGCACCACACAGTATGCAGTATAGCACCCTATAGTATACAGCACCACACAGTATGCAGTATAGCACCCTATAGTATACAGCACCACACAGTATGCAGTATAGCACCCTATAGTATACAGCACCACACAGTATGCAGTTTAGCACCCCACACTATACAGTACCCCACAGTATATAGTAGAGCAGTATAGACCCCCACACTATACAGCACCTCACTGTATACAGCACCCCAAACTATACACGATACAGCCCCCCACACTATACAGTACAGCACTCTACACTATACCGCACCCACAGTATACAGCCCCCCAAACTATACACGATACAGCCCCCCACACTATACAGTACAGCACTCTACACTATACCGCACCCACAGTATACAGCCCCCCACACTATACAGTACAGCAGTATAGCACTCCCCCCACTATACAGCCCCCCCCCACACTATACAGGCCCCCCACACTATACAGCCCACCACACAGTATACAGGCCACCCCCCCCCCCCACACACACAGTATACAGCCCACCACACAATATACAGCCCATTACACAATATATAGCCCACCACACAATATACAGCCCACCACACAGTATACAGGCCCCCACACAGTATACAGCCCCCCACACAGTACACAGCACCCCACTATACAGTAGTTTACAGTATATTAAAATAACAACCCCATGTCACCTTTTTCTGATGTAATCTTTACACAGAAAAGCTCCACAGTTAACTTCTGCAACACTCCTGATAGGACCTGTGATGACTTCATAGCCATGTGACCAGTAATTGCTAGGTTACTGGTCACATGGTAATGATGTCATTAAGGTCCTAGATCAAAACTCATTAAGGTCCTAGAATTAAGATCATTAACACAGTACGATCATGATGCCTGTGTAGCCGACAGCCTGACACCCGGGGCAGTAGCTAGCAGGGCTCAAGAGGCAGCTGCCTTGGGCCCCCCCAGGAGCAACTGGGCCCAGGGCAGCTGCCCCTTTTGCCCCTTGGTAAAGACGGCCCTGGCGGCAACGCTGCTAAATGACGGTTGGGAAGTTGGCTGGTGGGTTCACTGGGCAGGCGGGCCCCCAGGCAAGTGGGGCCCCCGGGCAACTGCCCAGCGTGCCCATTCGAAAAGACGGCCCTGACTGTCGGCCACCCAATTGACTAATGCATGTACCTGCTCAGGCCTTACCATCCTTAGAACGGCATTGGGCCCCACCAAATATCGCTGTAAATTCTGCTGGCTACTGGGACCTGAGGTAGTTGGTACACTAGGACGTGTGGCTGTGGCAGAACGGCCACGTCCTCTCCCAGCACCAGAGGGTCACCAACACCACCACGACCATGTCCACGTCCGCGTCCCTTATTAGATGTTTTCCTCATTGTTCCCGTTCTTTACAATTTTGAGAATGGCAAATTTGGGAATAGTTTTTCAACCCAGAATTAAAAGTGTGCTTTTACGGTCACTACAAATAACTTGACCAGCTAAAACAGTACAGATTTGGTTGAATAGAAATGTGAGGCCTGTTTTTTTTTGCGCTGTGTGACAGGTATAGGTTTAATCACAGAATTAGACTTGTATCTGCACGGTAGCGTGTGTGTTAGGTTTTTCTGAATGACACTATCAGCACCTTCAATGTAAGATATCCTTTTTGGGATAGATTTCAAGTAGGCCTCATATAGCAGAAACTAGTTATTTTGAGAATGGCAAATTTGGGAATAGTTTTTCAACCCAGAACAAAAAATTTGCTTTTACGGTCACTACAAATAACTTGACCAGCTAAAACAGTACAGATTTGGTTGAATAGAAATGTGAGGCCTGTTTTTTTTTGCGCTGTGTGACAGGTATAGGTTTAATCACAGAATTAGACTTGTATCTGCACGGTAGCGTGTGTGTTAAATTTTTCTGAATGACACTATCAGCACCTTCAATGTAAGATATCCTTTTTGGGATAGATTTCAAGTAGGCCTCATATAGTAGAAACTAGTTATTTTGAGAATGGCAAATTTGGGAATAGTTTTTCAACCCAGAACAAAAAATGTGCTTTTACGGTCACTACAAATAACTTGACCAGCTAAAACAGTACAGATTTGGTTGAATAGAAATGTGAGGCCTGTTTTTTTTTGCGCTGTGTGACAGGTATAGGTTTAATCACAGAATTAGACTTGTATCTGCACGGTAGCGTGTGTGTTAAATTTTTCTGAATGACACTATCAGCACCTTCAATGTAAGATATCCTTTTTGGGATAGATTTCAAGTAGGCCTCATATAGCAGAAACTAGTTATTTTGAGAATGGCAAATTTGGGAATAGTTTTTCAACCCAGAACAAAAAGTGTGCTTTTACGGTCACTACAAATAACTTGACCAGCTAAAACAGTACAAATTTGGTTGAATAGAAATGTCAGGTCTATTTTTTAGGCGCTGGGTGACAGGCTCAACTTGCCCCTGATGTAGTATATGGCCAAAAAATAACCACACTATTGATGGTTAAATGCACTTCGGTGACACAGGCTCAGCCTGCACCAGATGTAGTATATGGCCAAAAAATAACCAGACTGTTGATGGTTAAATGCACTTCGGTGACACAGGCTCAGCCTGCAGCTGATGTAGGATATAGCAAAAAATAACCACACTATTGATGGTTAAATACACTTGGTGATAGCTTGTGCTGGCGCACCACAGAAAAAGGTGATCTAAAAACGCTCTGGGCAGCCTCAAAAAAGTGAGCAAGTCGATATTAGCACTTCAATGATCCACAGCTGCAGATCGATCACAGAATGAAGTCTTTTGGAGGAATTAATCTGCCTAATCTCGCCCTAACATCGCAGCAGCAACCTCTCCCTATGCTTGAATCAGCAGAGTGACTTGCAGCGCTACGTGACCCAAGCTTATATAGAGGCTGGGTCACATGCTGCACTGGCCAATCACAGCCATGCCAATAGTAGGCAAGGCTGTGATGGCCTCTTGGGGCAAGTAGTATGACGCTTGTTGATTGGCTGCTTTTTAGCCTTTCAAAAAGCGCCAAGAAAGCGCCGAACACCGAACCCGAACCCGGATTTTTACGAAAATGTTCGGGTTCGGGTCCGTGTCACGGACACCCCAAAATTCGGTACGAACCCGAACTATACAGTTCGGGTTCGCTCATCCCTATGTATCACACCTCTCAATCAGTATTTTGTGGAAGCTGGTGTATCGCAGGCCTCAATCAATATTTGGTGGAAGCAGGTATATCGTACCCCTTTAATCTGTATGTTGTGGAAGCAGGTATATAGAACCCCTTAAAAAAATATTTTGTGGAATCCGGTATATCGCATCCCTCAATCAGTATTTTGTGAAAGCAGGTATATAGAACCCCTTAATCAATATTTGGTGGAAGCAGGTATATCGCATCCCTCAATCAGTATTTTGTGGAAGAAGGTATATCAAACCCCTTTATCAGTATTTTGCGGAAGCAGGTATATCGCACCCCTCAATCAGTATGTTGCGGAAGCAGGTTTATCGCAGGCCTCAATCAGTATTTGGTGTAAGTAGGTATATCGAACCCTTAATCAGCATTTAGTGGAAACAGGTATATAAAACCCCTTTAATCAATATTTGGTGGAAGCAGGTGTATCGCACCCCTCAATCAGTATTTTGTGGAAGCAGGTGTATCGCAGGCCTCAATCAATATTTGGTGAAAGCAGGTATATCGCACCCCTCAATCTGGATTTTGTGGAAGCAGGTATATAGAACCCCATAATCAATATTTGGTGAAAGCAGGTATATCGCACCCCTCAATCTGTATTTTGTGGAAGCAGGTATATCCCTTAATCAGTATTTTGCGGAAGCAGGTATATCGCACCCCTCAATCAGTATTTTGTGGAAGCAGGTGTATCGCAGGCCTCAATCAATATGTTGCGGAAGCAGGTGTTTCGCAGGCCTCAATCAGTATTTGGTGGAAGGAGGTATATCGCAACACTCAATCAGTATTTTGTGGAAACAGGTATATCAATCCCCTTAATCAATATTTGGTAGAAGCAGGTATATTGCACCCCTCAATCTCAATTTTATGGAAGCAGGTATATAGAACCCCTTAATCAATATTAGGTGGAAGCAGGTATATCGCACCCCTCAATTTATATTTTGTGGAAGCAGGTATATAGAACCCCTTAATATTAGGTGGAAGCAGGTATATCGCACCCCTCAATCTGTATTTTGTGGAAGCAGGTGTATTGCAGGCTTCAATCAGTATTTTGTGGAAGCAGGTATATCGCAGGCCTCAATCAATATTTAGTGGAAGCAGGTATATCAATCCCCTTAATCAGTATTTTGTGGAAGCAGGTGTATCGCAGGCCTCAATCATAATTTGGTGGAAGCAGGTATATCAATCCCCTCAGTCAGTATTTTGTGGAAGCAGGAATATCGCACCCCTTAAACAATATTTTGTGGAAGCAGTTATATAGAACCCCTTAATCAATATTTGGTGGAAGCAGGTCTATCACATCCCTCAATCTGTATTTTGTGGAAGCAGGTACATCAAACCCCTTAATCAGTAATTTGTGGACGCAAGTATATTGCAGGCCTCAATCAATATTTGGTGGAAGCATGCATATCAATCCCCTTAATTAGTATTTTGTGGAAGCAGGTGTATCGCAGGCCTCAATCAATATTTGGTGGAAGCAGGTATTTCGCATTCTTCAATCTGTATTTTGTGGAAGCTGGTATATCAAACCCCTTTTTCAGTATTTTGTGAAAGCAGGTAGATCGCACCCCTCAAACCGTATTTTGTGGAAGCAGGTATATCAAACCCCTTAATCAGTATTTTGTGAAAGCAGGTATATCAATCCCCTTAATCAGTATTTTGTGGAAGCAGGTATTTAGAACCCCTTAATCAATATTTGGTGGAAGCAGGTATATCGCACCCCTCAATCTGTATTCTGTGGAAGCAGGTATATCAAACCCGTTAATCAGTATTTTGTGGAAACAGGTATATCGCACCCCTCAATTAGTATTTTGTCGAAGCAGGTATATAAAAACCCCTTAATCAGTATTTTGTGGAAGAAGGTATATCGCACCCCTCAATCTGTATTTTGTGGAAGCAGGTATATAGTACCTCATAATCAATATTTGGTGGAAACAGGTATATCACACCCTTCAATCAGTATTTTGTGGAAGCAGTTATATCGCAGGCTTCAATCAATATTTGGTGAAAGCAGGTATATCGCAATCCTCAATCAGTATTTTGTGGAAGCAGGTATATTAAACCCCTTAATCAGTATTTTGTGGAAGCAGGTATATTGCACCCCTCAATGTGTATTTTTTGGGGCAACAGGTATATCACACCCGTTGCAAATAATTGTTCCAATAGCGCTTGTCTCTCTATATACCTGTGGTATCGCAGCAGAACCGCACACAACTGCTGCACAATACAAATATGCTATATACTTTCTATGTTGAAAAGTATATTATAGGTATATCACACCCCTCAATCATTTTTTTTTGGTGGGGCAACAGGTATATCACACCAGTTGCAACTAGTTATTCCAATACCGTTTGTCCCTCTATATAGATGCTGTATAGCAGCAGAACTGCACACAACTGCTGCACAATACAAATACACTATAATATACTTTCTATTTTAGAAAGTATATTATAAGTATATCACACCCCTCAGTATAGCACACCTATCGATAGCACACCTATACCAGTCCTTAAATGTACTTTTGTGGCCCTATTAGCTAGCGTTTGGTGTCCCTAACAGTTTGTCCCTGCTCCACAACGCAACCTCTCCCTACACTGGCAAAACACAGAATGTAAAATGGCTGCCAGATCGGGTTCTATTATAGGGTAGGGTGTGTCCATTTGCTGAAACTTCTCAATTGGCTGTCCTGTTCCACCTGATGGGTGTGTCATGGGTTAAAGTTCAACGCAATGCAAAATAATATGGCGCATGCAAACATTGTTATCTGTTCGCATGTTCGGTGAATCACGAACGAGCAAAGTTCACCGTCAAACGACCGCTGGGCGATCAGCAAGGTCATCTCTAGTCAGCGCTGCATCAAGGAAGGCTGAGCCATGCGTCCTGCATGCCACACGTGTTCAATCTGGTTGTCAAGCAGTTCCTTAAGTCTTCCACCCATCTGCAAGACATCATAAGAATGTGCAGGAAACTTTGCATGCAAAGCACACCCTCTTTGAGCTGCAGCGGCAGAACTGTATCCTCCAACATAGTCTGAAGCGACATTCCACCCGTTGAAATACCACTCTCCATATTTTGGACCGACTATACGAACAGAGAAAGGCCATCAACGATTTATTGATGATGCAAGCGAAAAGGAGTACTCCACTGTGTAACTTCGATGTGAGCCAGTGGCAGCTCATGCGTGACACCTGCCGTTTGCTCAGGCCCTTTGAGGAGGCCATGTTATTTGTCAGTTCCAAGGAATGCGGAATGAACAATGTCATTCCACTGCTTAATGTCCTGGAACGGATGCTGGTAACTATGGCTTGTCAGGGGACAGGAGACATGGCGCCTCGATCTCATGGCCACATGAGCCCTGTGGGGGCTGAACTGGAAGAGGAGGAGGAAAGGGGAGGAGAACATTGGAGCACAGGCAATGTGTAGCCAAATAGGTGTTTTTTCTACTCAGCTGACAGGAGAGGAGGAGCAGGAGCATCCAGAGTAGCTACAGGGTGATAAGGAAGATGAGAGAGAGGACCCGGACACAACGTGGCAGTATGCAGTGGAGATGGAGGCAGGGAGTCCCTCCGAGTCACTTGCACAAATGGCACGATGCATGCTCACTTGCTTGCGTGGTGACAGCCGAATTGTCACCATTCAGCAGAGGGATGACTTCTGGCTCTCCACCTTTTTGGACCCTCGCTACCGGTCCAGAATGGGGGCCTTTTTTACACCCACTGAGAGGGAGGACAAACTGAACTACTATAGAGACATCCTATGTAGTCAGTTGGCCGCTACCTATCTGCGCCATCGTCCATCCTCTCGCAGGTCTGACCAGGGAGGCCCTCTGCGCTCACATTTCACTGCCATGGCTGCTGGGGAGGGGTCGGGTGGCAGGAGCAGTACCAGCTCCATCAGAAGAAGCCTGAGTCTACATTGGCTGATGAGTAGCTTTCTTCACTCGCATAGTGAAGAAACTACTCACCAGCAGCTGGTAGACCTGGAGCAGGACCTGAGCCAGCAGGTGGTGGCATACTTGGACAGCACCCTGCCACCCAACCTTGAAGATCTGCTGGACTACTGGGTAGCCAAACTGGATTTTTGGCCGCAACTAGCAGAGTTTGCCGTGGAAAAGCTGTCCTGCCCGGCCAGTAGTGTAGCATCAGAGCGGATTTTTAGTGCGGAGGGGGCCATATTTACCCCAAGGAGAACTCGCCTGTCCACCCAAAATGTGGAGAGACTGATTTTTGTCAAGATGAATCAGGCATGGATCAGCCAGGATTTACAACCACCAATTCCTGATGCATCAGACTGGATCATCCATGGTGCCACACCAACACTTTGATAAAAGAGACCAGTTTCTTTTGGCTACCTGCCTCAGCAACCCGCCTGATGCCACACATCTGATGCCAAGTGCTCCTTATTTCACCCACCTTCATCAGCAGGTACTGGTATTTAGTGTTGGGTACGAATATTAGAATCGCAAATTTTAATTGCGAATATCGCCACTTCTAGAATTCGCGAAGATTTAGAATATAGTGCTATATATTCGTATTCTCGAATATTCTAGATTTTTTTTTCATCAGTAACCTCCCTTCTTGCTTGTGGGCCAATGAGAAGGCTGCAATGTCTTTGTATGAGCTTAGCAACATCCCTAGCAACCAATAGGAAAGTTGCCTACCCCTTACTATATAAGAACCTCCCCAGCAGCCATTTTCTGTAGTTTTATGGAGTTCTGAGAGAGACAGCAGTGTCATTGCCGAGCTCTGTGCTTTACTTTTTAATTACAATAGATAGTTAGCTTATATATATATAAAATACAGATAATTAGTGCAAGATAGTTAGTGTAGGTTAGATCGTGTAGATGATAGGTTCTGCTGTCCATACATACATGCTACAGACATAGTGCTGTGATGTCACAAGTTCACAACAATACTTAGTGCACCAATCAGTAATATGTAGTCAGACCTGCTCAAATGTGAAGTTGCACGTATTGCGCAAAAATATGCGCATCATTTATTGCCAATTTGCACAATCGCGAATATATTGGAGCACTCTATGTGTATATAAAGCTATTGTAATGTTCTGCCGTGCCAACCATTTTCTCCACATCTCAGGAAACTTCTAGCAGCTTGAAAAATGTAGCAACAGTGACCCACGCCTGTATTGCACACTCATTGCGCGCATATTACATTGCCGGATTTTGCAATCAAGAAAATAATAGCGAGTTTTTGAATTTGCAAATTTATGACGAGTATTCACCCAAATATTCGCGAAATATCACAAATTCGAATATTGCCCCTGCCGTTTATCACCACTGGTATTGCCACCCACCGCCCCACTCGGTCACTTTGTGGTAACCTGATGCAGTGGCTGCTGCCATCTCCAAACTATGTCACCTTGCCACTCTGTGGTCTCCTGATGCTGCTGCTACTGCCATCTCCACACTGTCACCTCACCAATCTGTGGTATCCTCCTGATGCTGCTGCTGCTGCTGCTGCTGCTACTGCCATCTCCACACTATGTCACCTTGCCACTTTTTCGTCTACTGATGCTGCTGCTGCTGCTACTGCCATCTCCACACTATGTCACCTTTCCACTCTGTGGTTTCCTGATGCTGATGCTGCTGCGGCTAATGCCATCACCACACTATGTCACCTTGCCACTCTGTGGTGTCCTGATGCTGCTACTGCTGCTACTGCCATCTCCACACTATGTCACCTTGCCACTCTGCGGTTTTCTCATGCTGCTGCCATATCTGCATTATGTCATCTTGCCACTCTGTGGTATCCTGCTGCTTTTTCTGCCATCTTCACATTATGCCACCTTGCCAATCTGTGGTATCCTCCCGATGCTGCTGCTGCTACTACTGCCATCTACACATTATGTCATCTTGCTACTATGTGGTCTCCTGATACTGCTGCTGCTACTGCCATCTCCACACCATGTCACATTGCCACTCTGTGGTCTCCGGATGCTGCTGCTGCTGCTACTGCCATCTCCACACTAGGTCATCTCGCCACTCTGTGGCCTCCTGATGCTGCCTCCACCTCCAAACTATGTCACCTTGCCACTCTTTGGTCTCCTCATACTGCTGTCACCTCCACACTATGTCACCTTGTCACTCTGTGGTATCCTCCTGATGCTGCTGCTACTGCCATCTACACATTATGTTATCTTGCTACTATGTGGTATCCTGCTGCTGCCATCTCCATATTATGTCACCTTGCCACTCTGTGGTCTCCTCATGCTGCTGCTACTGCCATCTCCACACTATGTCACCTTTCCACTCTGTTGTATCCTCCTGATGCTGTTACTGTCGCCACCTCCAGACTCGGTCATTGTGCCACTCTGTGGCCTCCTGATGCTGCCGCTACCTTCAGACTCTGTCATTGTGCCATTCTGTGGCCTCCTCATGCTGTTCCCATCCTCCCCAATTCATGACTGGGCCACTATTTTGCCTTTCAGCATGGCTGACATAATGATTTATTTGGCCTTTCTTTTGATCTGTCAGCTCTGAAGCCTGTATAGTCCCATCAGAATTAGCTTATGATTTGGTAGCGAAAAGCAAGAGTGGGTACAAAACACAGAAGACATGCAAATATTCCATTCACGTGTCATCTCTGTTTTACATCCACTCCTGTTTTTTTTGGGCATTAGCAATACTGATGGATTATTGAGCAAATGCTGACCGAGTGAAGGCGTATGCTCCACAGACAGGATCCGCTTTTTGTGGGTTATTGTTCTGATGGATCCTAGGAAGGGCAAATTAATCAATGACGACTACACAAACTTACTGCTGACACCCTCTCCACTCTGTAAGGGGGGCTCTACTTGTATAAGCGTTTAATAGAACAGGTTCTGTAGACATCTATGTGGAATCAGCTGGCAACGGTGTAAAAGGAGTTCGCTTCTTCTTGACACTAACATCGACCTGTAAGGCTGAGTTCATACTTGAGTTATTTTGTCAGTGTTGGCCCCGTGACTGCCCAAATAAGTGAAGTGTGCAGTGATTCTAAGAGCGACTCCTGTCACTTGCTTGTCATACTGACTTACAGTATTGTTTTACTACCACAGCAGACTCCCTATGCATGTAACTGCAAGGCACAGTGTTCTACACTCCTATAAAGGCTCTCTGTAGCCCGGAAATCAAGTGAACGGTGTAAAAAAAAAAAATAGAAAAATTACACTAAACAGCTTTTTTGGTGACTTCACCTCCCAAAAATTAGATAAAAAGCAACCAGAAAGCCACATGTGCCCCAAAATGGTGCCATTAAAAACTACAGAAAATTCCATGTTAGGAAATCCAGACGCCGCTCTTTCCCTTCTGAGCCCTGGCATATCCCCAAATAACAGTTTATGACCACAATTGGGGTGTTACTCTATTCAGGAGATAGTGGGTAGAAAATTGGGGGGGGGGGGGGGGGAATATTCTCCTGTTATCTTTTGTGAAAAAGAAAGTTTGGGCCTAAAGCACCATTTTCTTGTAAAAAAAAATGTAATTTTTTATTTTCATACACAAGTATTAAAAATTCTATGAAACAGCTGTGCGGTTACTTCAGGGCCTCTTCAAATGCAACATGGTGCCCACAGACCATTCCAGCAAAATCTGCCCTCCAAAAACCATATGGTGCTCCTTGACTTCTGTGCCCTTATGTGTGCCCAAACAGCTGTATACGACCACATATGGGGTGTTTCTGCAAACTGTAGAATCAAGGTAATAAATATTAAGGTTTGTTTTGTGCTTAAACCTTGATGTGTTCCTGGAAAAAATTTATTAAAATGGAAAATCTGCGAAAAAAAATTACATTTTGAAATTTCACCTCTATTTTGCTTTAATTCCTGTGGAATAAAGGGTTAACAACATTTCTAAAACCAGTTTTGAATAGTTTGAGGGGTGTAATTTCTAAAATGGGGTCATTTATGGATTGGTTCTATTATATAAGCCCCACAAAGTGACTTCAGAACTGAACTGGTCCTTAAAAATGTTGACTTTGGAAATTTTCTTAAAAATTAAAAAAATTGCTTCTAAAATTCTAAACCTTCTAGCGTCCTAAAAAAATTAAATTACATTACTAAAATGATGCCAATATAAAGTTGACAAATGGGAAATGTAAATTAGTACATATTTTATGGGTCATCACTATCTGTCTTAAAAGAAGAGAGATTCAAATTTAGAAAACATTGAATTTTTTCACATTTTTCGTTAACTTTTGGATTTTTTTATAAATAAAGGTAAAACATATTGACTCAAATTGACCATTATCATAAAGTATAATGTGTCACAAGAAAACAGTTTCTGAATGGCTTGGATAAGTAAAAGCGTTTCAAAGGTATTACCACTAAAGTGACATATGTCAGATTTTCTAAATTTGGCCTGGTCAGACCTCAGATGACAGCCCCAATCAGACCCCCAATGTTAATAAGACCTCAGATTAGACTCCCAATCAGACCTCAGCTCAGACCCCAATGTGAATGACCCCCCAATCAGACCTCAGATAAGAGCACCATGCCTCTCATGAGCCCCCATATCAGCTCCATGCCTCTCATCAGCCCCCATATCAGACACCATTGCCATATTCCACCCCCCATAATAGCACCCATTGCCATATTTCAGCCCCTATGGCCATATTTCAGCCCCCATTACCATATTTCAACCCCCATATCAGCTCCCATTGCCATATTTCAGCCCCCATTGCCATATTTCAGCCCCATATCAGCTCCTATTGTCATATTTCAGCCCCCATTACCATACTCCAACCCCATATCAGCTTCCATTGCTATATTTCACCCCCCATTGCCATATTTCAGCCCGCATTATCAGGCCCCATTGCCATATTTCAGCCCCCATATCAGCCTCCATTGCCATGTTTCCATTGCTATGCCTCTCATCAGTCACAGAACACAAAACAAAAAAAACACTTACCTCTCCTGCTCCTGGACGCTGCCGCTCCTCTCCTCCAGTACAATTTTCTTCCTCCTGCTGTCAACTGTGCGTGCACAGCGAGAGGTCACAGAGCACCCTCATGCTGTGCGCAGACACTGCACAGCCGACAGCCGAGATTCAGGAAGCGGTGAGTACAGAGCCTTCACCGCTTCCCGGTCCTCAGGTACTAATGAGCGCTTCCATAATGGAAGCGCTCATTATTATTTACCCCATAAGACGCAGGGACATTTTCACCCCTTTTGGGGGAAAAATGCATCTTATGGGGCAAAAAATACGGTATATCTGACAAATGGCTTTTGCAGAAAGCACAAACCAATACTTAGCATATCCTGGTCGGACCATGCGCCAATTATTCTCTCGCTATCTGAATTATCTAATATCTCCTTTACATCTCCCTGGAGACTCAATGATTCCCTTTTACAACATACTACCTCACTAAAAGCAACTTCTAATTCACTTAAATAATTATTTCAGTTCAACGATAATAATATGACACCAGACACCTCTCTCTGGTGTTCCCATATAGCATACATGAGAGGGCACTACCTAAAACTTGCTGCAACCCAAAAGAAAATTAGCACTGTAGCAATCAATGATCTTCTGAAGCTGATTCAAGCGAAGATTACAAAAAATCACCTTCCCAGCCTTCCCAAACTAAGAGGCTAGATACCACCAATATATCCTTCTTCAAAATAAATACGAACTACGCCTAAGAAAATTAACCACTTCACGTCTGCCCATAGGATATAAACGTCCTATCTCTGAATGGAAGTTTCTGAACGTCCATTCAGAGAATGCAGCTGCCAGCTAATCAGTGACAGCAGGGCACCCCAGAGAGAAGGCAGGGACAGTTCCCAGCATGTGTCCCTGCCTTCTAGATCGCTGTATACACATCAAGAAGCGCTATGCGCTTCCTGTCCCGGCCCGGTGGTCATATGACCGCCGGGGCCGGGAGAGCACAGAAGCTGTCGCGTCTTCCATAGACCTAAATCAGCCCTGCACAGAGGCTGTACAGCACTGTATTATGCTGTACAGCCTCCCTGGGGGTGTATTTCCCCTGTAACTGGGGCTAGTATGTCAGTCCCAGTTACATGAGAAATCAATAGTGAAAAAAAAAAGTGAAGTTAAATGTCCCCCAGAGGTCTTGTATGACCTTATGGGGGAGAAAAAGTGTTTTATAAAAAATAAAAAAGTGTTTTATAAAAAGAAATGGTTTCACATGTAAAAAAAAAAAATTCCCAAGTAAGTAATAAAAAAATAAGTTAAAAATAGAAAAAAGAAAAAATACATATTTGGTATTGCTGCGTCCGTGACGGTCGGCTCTATAAATATAGCACATGATCCACCCAGTACGATAAACACAATAAAAAATTAAAATAAAAACTGTGTCAAAAAAGCCATTTTTGTCACTTTACATCGCAAAAAGTGCAACACCAAGTGATCAAAAAGGTGTATGTCCCACAAAATGGTACCAATACAACCGTCACCTCATCTCGTAGAAAATTAGCCCCTACATAAGAAAATCGCTCAAAAAATAAAAAGAACTATAGCTCTCAGAACATGGAGACATTAAAACAAAAAATTTTTGTTTAAAAAATGCTATTATTGTGTTAAAGTAAAATAAATAAAAAAAAGTATACATATTAGGTATCACCGCGTCCATAACAACGAGCTATATAAAAATATCACATGACCTAACCCCTCAGGTGAACACCGCAAAAAAAAACTAAATGAAAACTGCCAAAAAAGACATTTTTTGTCACCTAATATCACATAAAGTGCGATGACCAAGCGATCAAAATGGTGTACCATAGTACCAATCAAACTTTCATCTCATCCAGCAAAAAATGAGACCCTAACTAAGACAATCGGTCAAAATAAAAAAGCTATGGCTCTCAGACTATGGAGACACTAAAACATCTTTTTTGTCACGTTGTGGGGACAGCCGGGGCATCATCAGCGCGCCCGGCGTCGCCCATTCCTGTGGCAACCGCAAGGTCACGGGCACTCTGTGCGGGGATGGCTGGGGCGCGCTCGGCGCCGCCCATTACCGGGGCAACCACGATGGGGCAGAGCTATATTGGTATTCTGGAGTCATGTGACGCTGGCCACGTCACATGACTCCACTAGCGCCCTATTTAAACAGGCAATCTGCTGGCCACAGATTGCCTGTTATTGAGGTCCTTCCTGCATTTTACTTACCTGGTTTTCTCCTCATCTGCTCGTGTTTTGACTTCCCGGCTGTCTCATGCCTTGGTCTTGGTGTATCCTCCTGGTTTTGACTTCGGCTCCTTCCTGACGATCCTCCGCTTGCTCCTCTGGTACCATGCTGCTCTCTTGGTTTTGACTCTGCTTGTTTTACATCGCTTGTATGTTTGTCCTTCTTCCCTAAGTTAGGGTTTGTCGACCAGTTGTCCCTTTGTCTCTAGGACTTGCGAGGCAAGTAGTCAGGGACAGGGGTGCGGGTTGAGCTAAGTGGTCACTTCCCCACTCCCTGTGTGCGTGACAGAAAACAGGCCCATTTACCACTGTTACCATGAATCCTTTGGTTACCCTGACGAAGCACGTCTCTAATTTGACTCAGATGGTCCAGGAATTAGGGGAAAATGTCTACATGAGTCAGGGCAGAGTGCCTCCACTCCGCATCCACCTAGCCCTCATATGGAGCCCCAGATTAAGCTTCCTGAACTATTTTCTGGTGACCATAAAAAAAGGCTTTCCTTCAAAGAAAACTGTAAGCTTTACTTCAGGTCACGACCCTTGTCATCTGGTTCAATGGGTGGGCATAGTTATCTCCCGACTTCAGGGGGACCGCCAGGATTGGGCTTTTTCCTTGCCTCCCGATGCTAGTTGTCTCAGTTCGTCGAGCGGTTCTATCAGGCTCTGGGAACTCTGTATGATGAACCTGACAGGGCCCTGGTAGCTGAAACCGCTCTTAGAGCTTTGGTTCAGGGGGCTCTACCTGCAGAAGAATATTGCACCCAGTTCAGATGATGGTGTGTCACCTCGGGTTGGAATGAACCAGCCCTTAAAAGTCAGTTCAGATCAGGCTTGTTCTAGAATCTTAAAGACCTACTAGTCAGCTATCAGCTTCCTGAGACATTGGAGGAGACTATGACACTTGCTGTTCAACTTGACAGACGTGTTAGGGAGAGACGGCAGGAACATCAGTTTTTTTCCCCAGGAGACAGTCCAGCCAGAGGTCTGTCCTATGAACCAAGCCGATATCTTTTCAGAGGAACCCATGCAGGTCAGGATGACTCGTAGAGATCAGCGTCGCCGACGTGGGGCTTGTTTCTATTGTGGAGACTCAGACCATTGGATTAACCAGTGCTCCAAGAAGCCTTCCTCCGATAAATCGACCAAGATGGGGGAGCCTAAGAACCAGGTATATCCTAACCTGGTCATTAGCACTATTAGTGCCTATTACTATCTCCATGGTTAATAACAAATCTTCTGGCAAAGCTTTTATCGACTCTGGTTCTGCTGCCAAATTTATTAATCTTAAATTTGCACTAGGGTTGGGCATTCCGATTTTGACACTACCTACTCCCATCCATATCATGGCGATCGATTCCACCCACCTGGTGGGTGGTACCGTGCAGTATTTCACCTCTGACATATCCTTGACTGTGGGGGTGTGTCACTCCGAAATATGCTCCCTGTTAATTCTTGAAAACTTACCAGTAGAGGTAGTACTGGCGATGCCTTGGCTCCAGTTACATAATCCCATTATTGACTGGACCAAGGGAGAACTGGTGAAATGGCGGTTTAAATGCGACTCGTGCTTGTCTGTGGTGCAAGCTGGGGTCTCAACAGAATCCGATATATTAACTCTAGTCTTAAAGGAATACATGGATGTGTCCTCCTCATCTGACCCCGAGAGTCTACCACCCCATAGGCCTTACGACTGCGCTATTGAATTAGTAGAAGGTGCCAGGTTTCCCAAAGGATGCATCTACAATCTTTCTAGGCCTGAATGCAAGGCCATGGAGGATTATGTTAAGGAGAGTCTCAGTAAGGGGCACATCAGGCCTTCTGTATCTTCTATGGGGGCGGGATTCTTCTTTGTCAAAAAGAAGGATGGAGGCCTCAGACAATGTATTGATTATCGGGAATTAAATAAGATTACGATCAAGAATTAATACTCCCTTGAAGGGGGCATACAACTTAATTTGAATTAAGGAGGGAGACGAGTGGAAGACAGCGTTCAATACTCCTGCTGCACTCTTTGAATATCTTGTTATGCCTTTTGGACTCAACAATTCTTGGGTAAATTTGTGATAGTTTACCTTGATGATGTTTTGATTTTTTCCCCTGATTTTGAAAGTCATGTGTTTCATGTTAAACAAGTATTGGAAATTTTGAGGAAGAATCAATTGGCTGCTAAACAGGAGAAATGTATTTTTGGGGTTCAAGAAATATTATATCTCGGGTATGTTCTCACTCCTCATGCTTTTAAAATGGATCCTAGCAAGGTATTAGCAATTATGGATTGGGAAAGGCCATCTTCCTTAAAGGCCTTACAACGCTTTTTGGGGTTCGCTAATTATTACCGTAGATTTATTTAAAAAAATCTGTAATTACTAGACCCTTGACTGACCTCACCAAAAAAGGGGCAGACCTGGATAACTGGTCTGTTGGAGCTACTTAAGCATTTGAAACTCTTAAAAAGGCCTTTAGTAGTGCTCCTGTTTTGATTCAGCTGGATCAAGAGAGACCTTTCATTGTGGAGGTGGATGCCTCCAGGGATGAAGTTGGGGCAGTCCTCTCACAAGGCCCCGCTACTCTTACCAATTTAAGGCCTTGCGCCTTCTTTTCCAGAAAATTTTCTCCCACCAAGAGAAATTATGACATGGGGAATCGGGAATTGCTGGCCATTAAATGGGCGTTCGAGGAGTGGAGGCATTTTCTTGAGGGGGCTAAACATTGTGTCACTGTTGTCACCGATCATGAAAATCGAATGTTTCTGGAGTCTAAGAGGATGAATCCCCATCAAGCCAGATGGGCATTGTTTTTTTTACACGTTTTAATTTCTCCATCACTTTCAGGTCAGGAAGTAAGAACGTGAAGGCCGAATCTCAGAGTTTTTGTGCATTTTAGCCTGCGGACGCACCGCCTGAAACCATACTGCCAGCTAATGTATTGTTAGCAGCCTTGTCTCAAGATCTTACGGCTCTTATTAAGGCAGAACAACATCTGGCCCCGACACCCACACCAACAGATAAGTTGTTTGTTTCTGAACAATTCCGTCTCCAGCTGTTGGGTGAGTGTCATGATTTTGTTTTGTGTGGACATCCTGGTATCGAGAGTACTAAAGAGTTGGTATCAAGGTCTTTTTGGTGGCCCACACTATTCAAGGATGTCAAGTCCTATGTGTCAGCCTGCGAGGTTTGTGCAAGGTCTAAAACCCCTAGAACTCATCCTGCTGGGGAGTTGCGACCCCTATCCATTCCCAGTAGACCCTGGTCTCATATTGCGATGGATTTCATCACGGACCTGCCACCTGCGGAGGGTAAGACTGTGGTTTGGGTAGTGGTCGATAGGTTCAGCAAGATGGTACATTTTGTTCCTCTTTCTAATCTTTCCAATGCTAAAACTCTGGCCTCTGTATTTGTAGAACAAATTGAATGTTTGCACGGTATTCCCGAGAACATTGTATCCGATAGGGGGGTCCAGTTTGTGTCTAGATTTTGGAGAGCCTTCTGTCTGAGGTGCCAAATCTCTTCGTCTTTCTCGTCTGCCTATCATCCTGAGAGTAATGGGCAGCCGGAATTACTTTATTAGTCTGTGGAACAGTTTCTCAGATCATATGTCTCTGATGATCAACAATTGTGGGTTAAGTACCTTCCTTTGGCAGAATTTGCTATAAACAACCATGTTAATTTCTCCACTGGTGTCTCCCCATTCTTTTGTAATTATGGGTTCCATCCTTGTTTTCATTCTGGGTCATCCGTCTCCTCGTCTAACCCTGAGGCGGATAAGGTCTCATCAGAACTGTGCACAGTTCAGTCGAACCTGGAAAAAGATCAAAACAGTGTTAAAATCAAAGTGAATAAGAAACATTCTAAGGGGATGGATTTTCAGGTTGGGGATAAGATGTGACTATCTTCTAAAAATTTGCATCTTAAGGTGGCCTCCCAAAAATTTGCACCTCCCTTTATACAGTACAGACCAAAAGTTTGGACACACCTTCTCATTCAAAGAGTTTTCTTTATTTTCATGACTATGAAAATTGTAGATTCACACTGAAGGCATCAAAACTATGAATTAACATATTTGGAATTATATACATAACAAACAAGTGTGAAACAACTGAAAATATGTCATATTCTAGGTTCTTCAAAGTAGCCACCTTTTGCTTTGATTACTGCTTTGCACACTCTTGGCATTCTCTTGATGAGCTTCAAGAGGTAGTCCCCTGAAATGGTTTTCACTTCACAGGTGTGCCCTGTCAGTTTTAATAAGTAGGATTTCTTGCCTTATAAATGTGGTTGGGACCATCAGTGGCGTTGACGAGAAGTCAGGTGGATACACAGCTGATAGTCCTACTGAATAGACTGTTAGAATTTGTATTATGGCAAGAAAAAAGCAGCTAAGTAAAGAAAAACGAGTGGCCATCATTACTTTAAGAAATGAAGGTCAGTCAGTCAGCCGAAAAATTGGGAAAACTTTGAAAGTAAGGGCTATTTGACCATGAAGGAGAGTGATGGGGTGCTGCGCCAGATGACCTGGCCTCCACAGTCACCGGACCTGAACCCAATCGAGATGGTTTGGGGTGAGCTGGACTGCAGAGTGAAGGCAAAAGGGCCAACAAGTGCTAAGCATCTCTGGGAACTCCTTCAAGACTGTTGGAAGACCATTTCAGGGGACTACCTCTTGAAGCTCATCAAGAGAATGCCAAGAGTGTGCAAAGCAGTAATCAAAGCAAAAGGTGGCTACTTTGAAGAACCTAGAATATGACATATTTTCAGTTGTTTCACACTTGTTTGTTATGTATATAATTCCAAATATGTTAATTCATAGTTTTGATGCCTTCAGTGTGAATCTACAATTTTCATAGTCATGAAAATAAAGAAATCTCTTTGAATGAGAAGGTGTGTCCAAACTTTTGGTCTGTACTGTAGGTCTGTATGAGATTACGGAAGCGATTAACCCAGTATCTTTTAGGTTGAAACTGCCCGAGTCTGTCCACATCCATGATGTCTTCCACAAATCTCTGTTTAAGAGAAATGTTGCACCTGTTGTTTCTTCACAGTCCGCTCCGCCGCCAGTACTGGTTAATGATTCCGTGGAATTTGTGGTTTCCAAGATATTGGATGTTAGGAGAGTCCATAACTCTTTACAGTACCTGGTACACTTGAAAGGCTATGGACTGGAGGAAATGTCTTGGGTACCAGCTAGAGATGTTCATGCTTCTAGACTTGTTAAAATTTTTTATGTGGAACATCCTGAGAAGCTGTCGTCTGGGGCTTTGGGTCCTGTAGCCCTGCATAAAAGGGGGGGTACTGTCACGGTGCGGGGACGGCCGGGGCACGCTCGCATCATCAGCGCACCCGGCGTCGCCCGTTCCCAAGTCAACCGCAAGGTCACAGGGTGTTCTGTGCGGGGACGGCCGAGGCGCGCTTGGCGTCACCCATTCCCGGGGCAACCACGACGGGGCTGAGTGCCGAGCTGCTTACTCTGCGCTTGGCTGTATTGGTATTCTGGAGTCATGTGACGCTGGCCATGTCACATGACTCCACTAGCATCCTATTTAAACAGGCCACAGATTGCTTGTTATTGAGGTCCTTCCTGCATTTTACTTACCTGGTGTTCTGATCATCTGCTTGTGTTTTGACTTTCCAGCTGTCTCATCCCTTGGTCTTGGCATATCCTCCTGGTTTTGACTTCGTCTCCTTCCTGACGATCCTCTGCTTGCTCCTCTGGTACAGTTCTGCTCTCTCGGTTTTGACTCTGCTTGTTTTACGTAGCTTGTATGTCCGTCTTCCCTGCACTTACCTAAGTTAGGGTTTGTCAACCAGTTGTCCCTTGTCTCTAGGACTTGCGAGGCAAGTAGGCAGAGACAGGGGTGCGGGTTGAGCTCAGTGGTCACTTCCCCACTCCCTGTATGCGTGACAATTTTTTTTTGTAAAACTTAAATAAATAAGAAAAAGTATACATATTAGGTATTGCCACGTCCGTAATGATCTGCTCAATAAAAATGTCACATGACCTAACCCCTCAGGTGAACACTGTAAAAATAAATAAATAAGAACTGTGCTAAAACAACCAATTTGTTGGTCACCTTGCCCCATAAAGTGTAATAATGAATGATCAAAAAATCAAATGTACCAAAAAAAGGATAACAATAAAAACGTCAACTCTTCTTGAAAAAAATGAGCCCATGCACAAGAAAACCAGCTGAAAAATAAAAAAAATATGGCTTTCAGAAAATGGAGACACAAAAACATATATATTTTTTAAATGCTTTATTAATAAAAACTGAAAACAAACAAAGTAGACATATTTGATATCATTGTGTCCATAGCAATCTGCTCTATAAAAATAGCACATGATCTACCCTGACAGATGAATGTTGTAAAAAATTAAAACGGTCCCAAAACATCGATTTTTTTGGTTACCTTGCCTCACAAAAAACGTAATATAGAGCAATTAAAAATCATATGTACCCCAAAATAATACCAATAAAACTGGCACTTTATCCCCTAGTTTCCAAAATAGGGTCACTTTTTTGGAGTTTCTACTGTAAGGGTGCACCAGGGGGGCTTCGAATTGGACATGGCATCTAGAAAACAGTTCAGCAAAATCTGCCTTCCAAAAACGATATGGTGCTCCTTTTCTTCTGCGCCCTGCCGTGTGCCCTTACATCAGTTTACGAGCACATGTGGGGTGTTTCTGTAAACCGCAGAATCAAGGTAATAAATATTTAGTTTTGTTTGGCTGTTAACCCTCGCTGTGTTAAAGAAAATAATTGATTAAAATGGAAAATCTGCCAAAAAAGTGAAATTTTAATTCTTGTGGAACACCTAAAGGGTTAACAAAGTTTGTAAAATCAGTTTTGAGTAACTTGAGGGGTGTAGTTTCTACAATGGGGTCATTTCTGGGGGGTTTCCACTATGTAAGCTTCACAAAGTGACTTCAGACCTGAACTGCTTCTAAAATTCTAAGCCTTCTAACGTCCTAAAAAAAATAAAATGACATTTACAAAATGATGCCAACATAAAGTAGACATACGGGGAATGTTAAGTAATAAATATTTTATGAGGTATCACTTTCTGATTTAAAAGCAGAGAAATAGACATTTTGAAAATTGTTAATTTTCAAAAAATTTTGTATATTTGGGATTTTTTTTTATAAATAAAGGTGAAATATATTGACTCAAATGTATGACTATCATGAAGTACAATGTGTCACGGGAAAACAATCTCAGAATGGCTTGGATAAGTAACAGCGTTTCAAAGCTTTTACCACATAAATTGACTCAAGTCAGATTTGCAAAATAAGGCTTGGTCAGGAAGGGGGTAAATGGCCCAGATGTGAAGTGCTTAAGAACAAGCTACTACTGGCAAGGCAACAAGGCTTACAGAACTTTTAGCCAATAAAATTAAAGGGAACCTGTCACCTACAAAACACATTTTAAACTGACATCATTACCTTACAGTAGCCCCCAGTGTGTTCCTAATAATTTTTTCCTGCTGTGAGGCTGGGATTGTGCAAGTCTCGCACACACGTGGTGCGCTCCTTGTCACTGCGCGATCCCATCTCCGTCTCCCGCACTCAGCCGGCCGCTATTCTTTCTCTGCGCATGCGCCGGACGCGCATGCAAGATGAAATAGCCCGGCGCATGTGCAGAGAGAGGAAAGCGCTGGCTGAGTGCGGGAACCGGAGACGGGATCGCGCAGTGACAAGGAGCACACCGAGCACGCGCGAGACTTGCACGATCCCAGCCTCACAGCAGGATGTCAATCACAGTGAAGGGAGGACGTGTAAGGGGCAGGCTTAGCTTGACTTGAAGCAAGGAGACCGCTGCCCCCTTGACTTCAAGCTTACTCTGAGGATAGCAAAAACACAGATTAAAACAGCGTTTTTATGAAGTATACAACAACCAGTGGAGGAAAGAAAAACATGATTAGGAACACACTGGGGGCTACTAAAAGGTAATGATGTCGGTTTAAAATGTCTTTTGGAGGTGACAGGTTCCCTTTAAAAAAAGAAGCAGATCTAGGATTGTTAGATAACAATAATGAGAAAGTAATTAACCCAAAGGACATTTCAGAAGAATTCTGGTGAGAACTTACAACCAAATGGCATTGAGTGGTCAAGTCCCCCAGGATATGTTAATAGCAATTATCATAACTTCCAAAACCTGGTAAAAGTCCAGATTCACATGCTAATTACAGACCAATCTCACTTATAAATGCAGATTTGAAGATTTATGCAAAAATTTTGGCTTCCAGACTGCTCAATATTCTTCCCTCCCTGATGAATGAGGATCAGATTGGTTTAATTAAAAATAGTGATGAGCGAGCATGCTCGGCCGAATACCGGTTCGGCTCGAGCATCGCTATGCTTGGCACATGGCGGTACTCGGCCGAGTACCGCATGTGCTCGAGCGCCCTGCTCGAGTCTCCTCCCCGTACGTTTTGAGGCTGCTAAGCAGCCAATAAACATTCAGGTAAGTACTGCCATCACTGTAATACCAGTAGCCATGTTGGCACCCGATGACACGTGCTCGGATCAGTCATAGTCAGGGAGAGCAGAGGGTAGGAAGGGAAAGGCAGTGTAGGGATCGAAATTCTCAGTTATTATTCGAAGAAAGCTTTTGATAGACCCAAAAGTCCTTTTAAGGACTACTGTGTGTGTGTGTGTGTGTGTGTGTGTGAGAGAGAGTTTTAGAGCAGCAATATATTTTTACCTGTGCTAAATTGATCAGTCTCAGGGACATCTGTGCTGAGGAAGGGACAGATAGTGCAGAGAGAGTAATTTGCTGATTTTACTACCTAAAGCTGTTCAAAGACCCCAAAAAGTCCTTTTATAGACTACTGTGTGTGTGTTTGAGAGCAGCTAGATATTTTTCTTTAATACCTACAAACCGGATTGCAAAAAAGTTGGGACACTATACAAATCGTGAATAAAAACTGAATGCAATGATGTGGAGGTGCCAACTTCTAATATTTTATTCAGAATAGAACATAAACCACGGAACAAAAGTTTAAACTGAGAAAATGTACCATTTTAAGGGAAAAATATGTTGAATCAGAATTTCATGGTGTCAACAAATCCACAAAAAGTTGGGACAAGGCCATTTTCACCACTGTGTGGCATCTCCCCTTCTTCTTACAACACTCAACAGACGTCTGGGGACCAAGGAGACCATTTTCTCAAGTTTAGAAATAGGAATGCTCTCCCATTCTTGTCTAATACAGGCCTCTAACTGTTCAATTGTCTTGGGCCTTCTTTGTTGCACCTTCCTCTTTATGATGCGCCAAATGTTCTCTATAGGTGAAAGATCTGGACTGTAAACTGGCCATTTCAGTACCCGGATCCTTCTCCTACGCAGCCATGATGTTGTGATTGATGCAGAATGTGGTCTGGCATTATCTTGTAGAAAAATGCAGGGTCTTCCCTGAAAGAGATGACGTCTGGATGGGAGCATATGTTGTTCTAGAACCTGAATATATTTTTCTGCATTGATGGTGCCTTTCCAGACATGCAAGCTGCCCATGCCACACGCACTCATGCAACCCCATACCATCAGAGATGCAGGCTTCTGAACTGAGCGTTGATAACAACTTGGGTTGTCTTTGTCCTCTTTGGTCCGGATGACATGGCGTCCCAGATTTCCAAAAAGAACTTCGAATCGTGACTCGTCTGACCACAGAACAGTCTTCCATTTTGCCACACTCCATTTTAAATGATCCCTGGCCCAGTGAAAACGCCTGAGCTTGTGGATCTTGCTTAGAAATGGCTTCTTCTTTGCACTGTAGAGTTTCAGCTGGCAACGGCGGATGGCACGGTGGATTGTGTTCACTGACAATGATTTCTGGAAGTATTCCTGAGCCCATTCTGTGATTTCCTTTACAGTAGCATTCCTGTTTGTGGTGCAGTGTCGTTTAAGGGCCCGGAGATCACGGGCATCCAGTATGGTTTTACGGCCTTGACCCTTACGCACAGAGATTGTTCCAGATTCTCTGAATCTTCGGATGATGTTATGCACAGTTGATGATGATAGATGCAAAGTCTTTGCAAGTTTTCGCTGGGTAACACCTTTCTGATATTGCTCCACTATCTTTCTGCGCAACCATGTGGGAATTGGTGATCCTCTACCCATCTTGGCTTCTGAGAGACACTGCCACTCTGAGAAGCTCTTTTTATACCCAATCATGTTGCCAATTGACCTAATTAGTGTTAATTGGTCTTCCAGCTCTTCGTTATGCTCAAATTTACTTTTTCCAGCCACTTATTGCTACTTGTCCCAACTTTTTTGGGATTTGTTGACACCGTGAAATTTTGAATCAACGTATTTTTCCTTTACAATGATACATTTACTCGGATTAAACGTTTGATCTGTCATCTACGTTCTATAACAAATAAAATATTGACATTTGCCATCTCCACATGATTGCATTCAGTTTTTATTCACAATTTGTTTAGTGTCCCAACTTTTTTGGAATCCGGTTTGTAAATGTGACATATCTGCAGACTGTGTCTTTTTGCGTAAATTCAAATAATCAGCACCACATTTATTGTCTATAGCGTGCATTTAATACACATCCGTGACATCTAAAGTATTCCATCTGAAAACTGTTTCTTTAGCGTAAATTTAAATAATCAGGGGCCAGTCCCCATCTACTGTCTCTGTAGTGTGTGTGCGTGTAATACACATCCATGACATATACAGTACTCCATCAGAAAACTGTTTCTTTAGCGTAAATTCCAATAATCTGGGCCTAACTAGTGTCCATAGAGTGTGGCTTTCTGTGACATATACAGTACGCCTTTCGAAAACTGTTTCTTTAAAGCAAATTTAACTAATCTAGGAAAGAATGTTTCCTAACAATTTTTCATGTAAAATAGATTTTTTTGGGGGGTTTTGTGCGTATTTTTGTCAGTCTGTAAAAGTGGCGTGCAACTTGTACAACATGGTTCCCAGCAGCAACCTGGGAGTCCAAGATGCATCCAGACATCGTCCCCATGCTGTTCCCAATCCATTTCGGTGGTGTTTCTGTCACTTTCTGACCTTTTCCAATAGACCAGGCACCCTCCCCTCTTCAGAGCAGGGGGTGCCTGGTTGTCTCCCATTATTATACTTGGGTGCTCGGGTGTTTGGGCCAAACACCCGAATACTTTGGTGCTCTATCATCACTAATTAAAAACAGACAGACATCAGATGGTACAAGACGATTCATCGATCTGATAAATATCACCTGCTTTTCTCGGACGCCTTTTCTGCTTCTTTCCTTAGATGTGGAGAAGGTGTTCAACAGAGTACACTGGGGATTTATAGAGGCTACCTTGGCTAAATTTGGATTCTCAGGATTTAATCTATCAGCAGTAATGTCACTTGAATCTAATCCAAGTGCCTCGGTGTATACCTCCGTTTTTTTATCATCTTTTAAAATAAAGAATGGTACCAGACAGGGATGCCCTCTTTCGCCATAAATTTTTGCTTTAGTTATGGAACCCTTTGCGGAACACATTTGTTCCTCTCCCCACATTTCAGGAATCAAAGTAAGCCAACAAGACCATCGTATTGGATTGTTTGCAGACAATGTCATTAAAGCCACTTCTAACCCTGTGGAGTCTTTAAAATTCATTAATGATATTATTTCCCGCTTTGGTGCTACTTCATACTACAAGGTCAACAGAAGCAAATCCCAAATGCTTAGTATGGGGCTCTCATCTTATATAACACACAAGAAAAATGTGTTTGGTTTTACATGGGCTGATAAAGCTCTTTGTTATCTTAGGGTAATCCCATCCCTCTCCCCATCTCCTATATAAATAGACTCCAATCCATTCTACTACACCACTTATGAGGTAAAAAAAGATCTAGGGTTAGAGCTATGACCTTATATAAACCCCTAGCTCATGATGGCATCAAAATTCCTTCTGTTATGCAGTATTATAAAGCCATTATTTGTGACCAATTTCGGCATTTATTTCTTAAGGACATCTCTAAAAAATGGGTTGAAATAGAATCCTGGATTCTGGGCCCTAAAGCCATCGGTTTGCACCTAACTGCCCATTCCCTATTCAACACCACATTCAAAAACAACCTCATATGCTTACAATCTCTATCGAGGATTTGGAAATCCCTGGCCAAATCGGACAGGTTAATCCCAATCTCTCTATCCACATATTCATTAGAGATATGTGAACTGGTAATCCCTTACCTCTCTATAAAAAACTGGATTGTGGAGTAACAATATACAGTCAGGTCCATAAATATGAGCTCAGCAACACCGAAAGACCCGGAAGACCACGGAAAACAACTGTGGTGGATGACCGAAGAATTCTTTCCCTGGTGAAGAAAACACCCTTCACAACAGTTGGCCAGATCAAGAACACTCTCCAGGAGGTAGGTGTATGTGTGTAAAAGTCAACAATCAAGAGAAGACTTTACCAGAGTGAATACAGAGGGTTCACCACAAGATGTAAACCATTGATGAGCCTCAGAAACAGGAAGGCCAGATTAGAGTTTGCCAAACGACATCTAAAAAAGCCTTCACAGTTCTGGAACAACATCCTATGGGCAGATGAAACCAAGATCAACTTGTACCAGAGTGATGGGAACAGAAGAGTATGGAGAAGGAAAGGAACTGCTCATGATACTAAGCATACCACCTCATCAGTGAAGAATGGTGGTGGTAGTGTCATGGCGTGGGCATGTATGGCTGCCAATGGAACTGGTTCTCTTGTATTTATTGATGATGTGACTGCTGACAAAAGCAGCAGAATGAATTCTGAAGTGTTTTGGGCAATATCATCTGCTCATATTCAGCCAAATGCTTCGGAACTCATTGGACGGCGCTTCACAGTGCAGATGGACAATGACCCAAAGCATACTGCAAAAGCAACCAAAGAGTTTAAAGGGTTTCTATCACTTCGTATCACATATTTAGGTGTCAGACACTAGCGATCCGCTAGTGTCTGCTCTAACAAACCATCCTAATATGATGTCTGAGCAGGGAAGCGGTCAGACATTCACTGCGCATGCGCAGAACAGAGACGCGCACGGAGAGGATCGCGTTCAGCAGGAGATGGGCGGGCTGGAGGGACGCGCTGGGCGGCGGCAGTTTATGAAGGTAGACGGAGCCTCTAGGTGCTAATGACGCCCCCATAGCACCTAGAGGCTCATTAGCATATAGATATAAGTTGTTATTTTAGCAAAACGGCTGCCCCAAAACCTATCATATTAGGATGGTTTGTTAGAGCAGACACTAGCGGATCGCTAGTGTCCGACACCTAAATATGTGATACGAAGTGATAGAAACCCTTTAAGGGAAAGAAGTGCAATGTTATGCAATGGCCAAGTCAATCACATGACCTGAATCCGATTGAGCATGCATTTCACTTGCTGAAGACAAAACTGAAGGGAAAATGCCCCAAGAACAAGCAGGAACTGAAGACAGTTGCAGAAGAGGCCTGGCAGAGCATCACCAGGGATGAAACCCAGCGTCTGGTGATGTCAATGCGTTCCAGACTCCAGGCTGTAATTGACGGCAAAGGATTTGCAACCAAGTATTAAAATGTGAAAGTTTGATTTATGATTATTATTCTGTCCCATTACTTTTAGTTCCTTAACAAGTGGGAGGCACATATGTAAACTGTTGTAATTCCTTACATATATCACGTGTATGTCTGCTAGTGTCCTATGTACTGACACCTCAGAGCCAGTTGACTCAAGCAGTGAGATGTTGCAGGATATGGAGGAGCATACTGGGGTGAATGTAGCTCAAGATGATACATTTGAGTACCTGGATGATAGAATCAGTAAGGTCTGCACGCTGATGGATGTGGTGGTGTTCGCTGGTAATAAGCCAGAGATGTTTGTGGAAAACTCCTTACAGGTCTTAGTTGTCGGTAGTAACCTGGAGTATAACACCGCCAAGGAGGATGTCTATGGTAGAGAAGTGTGTTCAGTAGAAATGCTGCCCCCTGCAGGTCGTGAGTGGAATGTAGAAGTGGAGACCCCCACAGAGCTCACTCAGTCCCAGGTTGAGAGTGAAGCCACTGAAGGGGAGGGCAAGACTGGTCCTGTGGGTGCAGATGTAATGTGTGTCCTGGTCACTGCTGTTACAAATGATCTGGACCAGGTTGCCGGTGGTAACAACGAGGATGAGATTATGAAGAGTGGTGTGGTACAGGTTGTGATGGATGCCCAAACATATGAGCTTGAATGGGATGACCCTCAGGTATCAGAGGTCAGGGCGAGTCATATTGACTGTAAAGAGCCAAGTCTGGATAGAGACTCAGTACTGTCAGAGGTGAAAGAGTTAACTACTATAGTTATGTTTGCAATTGCTAAAGTAGCACTTCCACAAGCCCAGGGTGATGAGCTGTGCAATAGTGATGGAGAGAAAACAGATGACAGACCTTCCAGAGAGAGAGGTCCACAACCTCATGTAGAGGAGATGCTCATGGAAGGTGATATACATGGTATGCCTACTGCTGAGATGATCCCAGATGTTTCCAAGCATATGACCTTTGACCCTGGAGGGGGGTTATGTAAGGTGAAAAGTCCTATGGCCTTTATCAGGGGGGCGGGATATGTGGCAGTGGAGCTGCCAGAAGGCCATTCAAGTGGTGTATCTCACCCAGAGCTAGCTGGGTGAGAACAAGAAAGCCTGGGGAAATAGGGTTTTCCCATTGTCTGCAGCAGCTAGTCTGGTAATGAGGTTAATTAGCAGCCAGCTGAGGAGCCCGAATAAATCTGGGCTGAGCTCCTCAATCATGGCTCTTCCAGTCTGGGAAAGGAGCAGGCTGTGTCAAGGCCTGTGGGAGCTGGGACCCTCTAACCCTGTGTGGGGGTAAGCACTGTGATGTGTTTTGGGGAGCTGGGTGATGGACCCAGATCCCGATAGAGAGGGAAAAACTGTTTATTCAGTGGCCAGATGGCTGAGGATTTATGTTTTGGTTGCTGTTTTTGTGCTGATGTGCTTAAAAATAAATCATCATTTGGACTTCAATCTGGTGTCTGTGGCAAAGTCTGTGAGAATGACCACCAGATAAGAGACGATCCCTTACTATATATATATATATATATATATATATATATATAAATATAAAAGAAAAACCACCAGCAGCACCATCCAAGAAAAAAAGAGGGAAAAGGGTGCAGAGCCCAAGTAAGGCAATAGGTGCTTACCCATTGATGTAGGACAAAAAATTGGACTGCACTCCGGTAGACTTTCCAAAAAGTCAATGAATTTATTCACCCATAAAGTGGCACAGAGCGACGTTTCGGCTCATACATGAGCTTTTCTCAAGCATTGGTACAAAATGAACGGCAAGCATATAAAGGTGTATCAATCAAAGTGATCAGTGACGTAACATAATTGATGATTAAGAAAAACATATGAATAAAAGATATATCAAATTCATAAAAAGTCAGATATCGACGCTGCAAGATAAAGTGACACAGTGCATACTATAGATAAGATATATTGTACAATACATTGCATAAAAAACCATATAGGTGCATAATTGGATCTATCTGTATCACATATATGTGTAATCAGTGCACCCATGTCATCAGTGCGCAAATAAGTGGGAGGAGAGGACATATTTCGTACCTGGATGAACGATGAAGGCCACATATACCGTCACGCAGATCGCCGCGTCTAGAGGTTGCTTATGGCAATGTCCTGGCTGCATTACATCATCAAAACAGGGCTGAATGGAAGCACGAGTGCGCCGCACCAGCATATGGTCTCACAAGGGGTCTGAGGATCTCATCTCGGTACCTAATGGCAGTCAGGCTACCTCTGGCGAGCACATGGAGGGCTGTGCGGCCCTCCAAAGAAATGCCACCCCACACCATTACTGACCCAATGCCAAACCGGTCATGCTGGAGGCTGTTTCAGGCAGCAGAACGTTCTCCACGGCGTCTCCAGACTCTGTCACATGTGCTCAGTGTGAACCTGCTTTCATCTGTGAAGAGCACAGGGCGCCAGTGGCGAATTTGCCAATCTTGGTGTTTTCTGGCAAATGCCAAACGTCCTGCACGGTGTTGGGCTGTAAGCACAACCCCCACCTGTGGACGTCGGGCCCTCATATCACCCTCATGGAGTCTGTTTTTGACCGTTTGAGGAGACACATGCACATTTGTGGCCTGCTGGAGGTCATTTTGTAGGGCTCTGGCAGTGCTCCTCCTGTTCCTCCTTGCACAAAGGCGGAGGTAGCGGTCCTGCTGCTGGGTTATTGCCCTCCTACGGCCTCCTCCATGTCTCCTGATGTACTGGACTGTCTCCTGGTAGCGCCTCCATGCTCTGGACACCACGCTGACAGACACAGCAAACCTTCTTGCCACAGCTCGCATTGATGTGCCATCCTGGATAAGCTGCACTACCTGAGCCACTTGTGTGGGTTGTAGACTCCGTCTCATGCTACCACTAGAGTGAAAACACCGCCAGCATTCAAAAGTGACCAAAATATCAGCCAGGAAGCATAGGAACTGAGAAGTGGTCACCACCTGCAGAACCACTCCTTTATTGGGGGTGTCTTGCTAATTGCCTATAATTTCCACCTGTTGTCTATCCCATTTGCACAACAGCATGTGAAATTGATTGTCACTCAGTGTTGCTTCCTAAGTGGACAGTTTGATTTCACAGAAGTGTGATTGACTTGGAGTTACATTGTGTTGTTTAAGTGTTCCCTTTATTTTTTTGAGCAGTGTATATACACACACACTGACAGTTCCCATAAACATACTTATCTTTGCTCCATGGAATTAATCTGACACCAGTTGCTGCTGGGCTTGCGCAGGCCATTTACACAATCCCTTTTAGACTAATTTCAGACAATCACATTTCATAGTCTGATGATAAAAGTGATGTGTGTGTTGACTAGGATTTGAGACCAGGATTGGAATACTGAGGAGGTGACATCTGGAAGGTAGGTAGTGGCCTTATAAATTTTGAACACTAGTGCAGAACAAGCCACTGATTCTGATAACATTAACATGTGTGTGTATAAACAGGGGCAGGCATTGGCCCCTGCTAAGACATTTTTAAATGCTTGGCCCCAACAAGCCACAGTATTTTTCCCATAACACCATGTGTTTTTAAACACCAACTGCCCCTGATAAGGAACAATTTTTGAAAGCTTTCTAATATGAAAAAACATAACACATGCGACAGCGCAATGTATTTTTAAACACTCCGTTAACTCCGTCAACCATGTTTTTTGCTATCGCTTTCATTCCATTCAAGAGCTTTAAAGTGGGTGGGATGAGATGAGAAAGAACAAAAATTGGTAAAAAAAAACAAAACACTTTTAACCTGTTCCGGACACATGATGTAACGTACGTCATGTGTATTTCCGATCATCGCCGCCCGGCGGGCAGTGATCGGAACAAGGTGCCTGCTCAAATCATTGCGCACGGGGGGGGGGTGGGGTGTCCTGTGTCAATTCAGACCTGCGGTTTGCGGCTTTTACATGTTGTGGCGGCGGCGGGGCCATCGGGTCCCCATGCGGCTGTAGGGGGGACCTGATGGCATGGAAGGCAGTGCAATGCCTTCCTTAGGCATCGGCGCTGCCTTCCTATGACGAGCCTGTGAGATCCAACCCCCTGGATCTCACAGTCCGGAAGCTGTATGAGTAATACACACTGTATTACTCATACAGCCAATGCATTCCAATACAGAAGTATTGGAATGCATTGTAAAGGGGATTAGACCCCGAAAAGTTGAAGTCCCAAAGTGGGACAAAAAAAAAGTGAAAATAAAAAGTTTCCCCCCCAAAAAATTTAAAGTTTCAAGTAAAAAAAAAAAGACTCATATTCCCTAAATAAAGTAAAAAAAAAAATTGGTCAAAATTAGGAAAAAAACATTAGGTATCGCCGTGTCCGTATCGACCGGCTCTATAAACATATCACATGACCTAACCCCTCAGATGAACAGCATAAAAAATAAAAACTGTGCTAAATAAACCATTTTTTTGTCACCTTTCATCACAAAAAGTACAACAGCAAACAATCAAAAAGGCGAATGCCCACCAAAATAGTACCGATCTAACCATCACCTCATCCTAAAAAAAATTAGCCTCTACCTAAGACAATCACCCCAAAAAATAAAAAAACTATGGCTCAGAATATGGAGACACTAAAACATCATTTTTTTGGTTTTAAAAAAGCTGTTATTGTGTAAAACTTAAGTAAATAAAAAAAAGTATACATATTAGGCATTGCCGCGTCCGTAATAACCTGCTCTATAAAAATATCACATGACCTAACCCCTCAGGTGAATACCGTAAAAAAAATAAAAACGGTGTAAAAAAAGCCATTTTTTTCTCACCTTACATCACAAAAAGTGCAATTGCAAGCGATCAAAAAGTCATACGCACCCCAAAATAGTGCCAATCAAACTGTCATCTCATCCCGGAAAAATAATACCCGACCCAAGATAATCACCCAAAAACTGAAAACACTATGTCTCTCAGACTATGGAAACACAATGACACATGATTTTTTTTGTTTCAAAAATCTAATCATTGTGTAAAACTTACATAAATAAAAAAATAGTATACATATTAGGTATCGCCGCGTCCGTGACAACCTGGTCTATAAAATACCACATGATCTGACCTGTCAGATGAATGTTGTAAATAACAAAAAATAAAAACTGTGCCAAAACAGCTATTTCTTGTTACCTTGCCTTACAAAAAGTGTAATATAGAGCAACCAAAAATCACATGTACCGTAAACTAGTAACAAAAAACTGCCACCCTATACCGTAGTTTCTAAAATGGGGTCACTTTTTGGGAGTTTCTACTCTAGGGGTGCATCAGGGGGGCTTCAAATGGGACATGGTGTCAAAAAAACAGTCCAGCAAAATCTGCCTTCCAAAAACTGTATGGCATTCCTTTCATTCTGTGCCCTGCTGTGTGCCCGTACAGCGGTTTACGACCACATATGGGGTGTTTCTGTAAACTACAGAATCAGAGCCATAAATATTGAGTTTTGTTTGGCTGTTAACCCTTGCTTTGCAACTGGAAAAAAATTATTAAAATGGAAAATCTGCCAGTAAAGTGCAATTTTGAAATTGTATCTCTATTTTCCATTAATTCTTGTGGAACACCTAAAGGGTTAACAAAGTTTGTAAAAATCCGTTTTAAATACCTTGAGGGGTGTAGTTTCTAGAATGGGGTCATTTTTGGGTGGTTTATATTATGTAAGCCTCACAAAGTGACTTCAGACCTGAACTGGTCCTTAAAAAGTTGGTTTTTGAAATTTCAAGATTTGCTTCTAAACTTCAAAGCCTTGTAATGTCCCCCAAAAATAAAATGTCATTTCCAAAATGATTCTAACATGAAGTAGACATATAGGTAATGTAAAGTAATAACTATTTTTGTAGGTATTAACATGTATTATATATATATTTATTTTTTTGTTAAGGGAAAATAATAGCATTCTTTTTTTTTTATTTAACAACTTTATTAGTATACAAAGGAGTAGAAATACACAAATCAGAATTAACATTTAGTATAGTTAGCTAACTCCATTTTCTCCCCAATCCCATTTTTTTCCCCCCAACCCCCCCCACCCCCGCCTGCGATGCATCCACTGTCCTCCCTCCCCCTCCCCCTCGAGCAGAGTAGGGGGAAGGGAAGAGAGAAAGTAGGAGGAAAGAGAAGAGAAAGGAAGAAAAAAAAAAAAAAGGGGGTAGCACATTGTTAAATTCAGCATAGAAGCCTATCAGAACTTCCAACCTTCCCATATCTTATTCCATTTATCTAATCCGCCTCTGTGCTTATACAGAATCCGTTCATAGTTTTTGATCTTATTAACCAGATTTATCCAGTTAATTACGTCTGGAGTATGGCGTGCAAACCAACTTCGACTGATCAGTAATCTGGCCAGTAGTAGTATTCTACCCAGTAGAATCTTTTGATATTTATGGATAGTTAATGTAGACAGATCATTCAATAAAAACAATTGTGGGTCAAGAGATATACATATTTTTAATTTGTGGGTAAGGAGATTTTTAATACCATTCCAGTATACTACAAGACCTGGGCAGAGCCACATAATGTGCAGATAGTCCTCTCCTACATTTTCACAACGAGGGCACTTGGAGGTATCTCTTAATGCACACTTGTTTAACCAAGTGGGAGTAACATAAAGTCTATGGTAAATATTAAACTGTGTTAAAACGTGATTAAAATTGTGAGAAAGTACATCTGGATTAGTAAAGATACTCCCCATCCCACCAGCTTTATATTTGGACAGTCCATCTCCCAGGCCCTTTGTCCTGGTGATTGTGTCTCAGAAAAACGTGACTTAATTAGTAGTTTGTATATATTTGAAATCTTCCTTCCTAGTGAAATCTTCCCTAACCATTCATTTAATGGAGACAAAGTATCTATTTCCAGTAGTGATTTATCATCCAAGCTAGAAAGTGCAGACCGAAGCTGGAAATACCTAAACCATGAGAGATTCTGTACACTATGTGATAGTTCCGCAAACGTCTTAATTTCTTTATTCTTAACAACCTGTGCCACATATAAAATCCCATTCTTTTGCCAGAATTGATCGGTTACTATACCGTCTAAGGTCTGTAAGTGCTTATTGTGCCAAAGAGGCGTGAATATAAGTGATCCTTTTACCCCCAACCATCCTCTAGTGGTAGCCCACATTTTCAGAAGTGATTTTATAGTCTCTTTATAGCCCCAATCTTTATTAATCATCCACCCGGATTCCAGATAGGTATATTTCTAAGAACATAGAGAAATTGAGGTAGAATTACCATCTTAACCAGCGAGACTCGGTCAGCTCTAGATAAAGGAAGTCTCAACCAGATCCCTATTTTTGCCCTGGTTTTCGTTATCAATGGAATCAGACTGAGTTCTACAAGGTTTTCAACCTTAGGGGATATCCTCATGCCCAGATATTGAAAGGTGTCGACAACGTCTAGCTGAGTTAGGAGGGGCTCTTTTTGCAGCAGAGGATCTATTGGCATCAGGATTGTCTTTAACCAGTTTATATCTAGGCCTGATACCTCACCGAATAGTTTAACCAAGCGAATAATTCTTGGAACGTTTATTTCTGTATCATCTATAAAAAAAAAGGACATTGTCCGCATATAGAGAAATACAGTCTTCCTCTCTTAATGTTACGAAGCCTTTGATTTGAGCATCTTGCCTAATAGCCAACGCCAGGGGCTCAATATAAATATCGAATAGGGGAGGAGATAGTGGGCAACCCTGGTGGGTACCTCTCTTTAGATCAAAACTGGTAGTGAGGCTCCCATTAAGACTCAACTTAGCTGTAGGGTGTCTATACAGAGATTTAATAATATTTATGAATCTCTCCCCGAAGCCCATTCTGGCCAACACCTTCCAGAGGAATCGCCAATCCACCCTGTCGAAGGCCTTAGAGGCATCTAAAGACAGGATGGAGCGAGCAGATCCCCCAGGAGCCTGTATGTTAGCAAAGAGACGATGAAGGTTATGGTGCGTACCCTTATTTGGAATAAAACCGTTCTGATCTGGATGGACGATGGAGGAGATGACCCCAGAAAGTCTTGAAGCCAAAATCCTTGCAAGGAGTTTTACATTGGTATTCAGTAATGAGATCGGTCTATAAGATCCCATATCTGTGGGGTCCTTACCTTTTTTCGGAATTAGAATTATTACTCCTTCCATCATTGAGCCAGGCAAGTTCCCTTCTGCCACCGATTCAGCAAAGACCACCAGGAGTTTAGGGAAAATAACCTCCCCATATTTGCTATAAAATTCATATGGTAGTCCGTCTGAACCGGGGGTAGAGTTGGCCGAACATAATTTAATTGCCCCTTCAAGCTCCTGAATAGAGAGATCAACCTCGAGTGCCTTCTTTTGGGCCGAAGTAATAGTAGGAAAGACAATATCATCCAGATAAGAGTCCATCTTTTCCTCCGTAATCTTACCATCGGCTCTATAAATATCCGAAAAGTAGTCGAGGAAAGCCTCCTCTATGGAGTTTTGTCCAGTCACGGTCCGTCCATTGGCCAATCGTATATTGTCTATATTTTTTTTAGAGTCCTGGCTCAAGATCACTCTGGAAAGGAGTTTCCCTGGTCGCCCCAACTCAGTAAAATATTTTTGGCCGTTAAAAAATAGACTCTGTTGAGCCTTTTCCAGCAAGAAGTTAGAATATGCTTGTGTGGTCTGCATTGTTTCCCTATTTTCCTCTGACCTATTTATATAGAAAGTTTGTGTTGCTAAGGAGGCTTGTTTTTTTTTTTGATTTTTCTCATTTTCCCCATATTCCTTTCTCAAATTTGCGATGCTACTAACCATTATTCCCCTCATATAGGCCTTAAAAGTATCCCATACTACCTGAATTTTAGTTGACCCATAATTGGAATTCCAGAATTGATCAATCTCCCCTTGTATTGTTTCATGATTCTTTAGTATTGACAACCAGTAGGGATTCAATCTAAAAGGGAGCCTTGCTATTTGTTTATCATGGGTCAAGCAAAATTCAAGGAGTAATGGTAGGTGGTCCGAGAATGACCTAGTTTCATACTTCATTCGTTTTACATGTCGTACATATTTTTTGTTGATCATGAGCATGGTCTATTCTGGACATGGATTTCCCTAATTTACTAATACATGAGAAGACCCTTTTCCCCCGTCCCAGACTTCCCCAGACATCTTCAAACCCAGCCTCAGAGCAAAACCGTGCCAAGGGAGACCCCTGGGCGGAGGCCCCTCCCTCGACACCCATAGAAACCCTATCTGTCGCCGGATTAATTACGCAGTTGAAATCACCAATAATCAGTGTAGGGCATTCTGGCCTTTTGTCCATAAATGTTAACAGGGAATTAAGTACTGAGAAGGAAAATGGGGGTGGAATATAGACAAAGGCCAGAATACACATCTTCCCCGCCAGCTTACAATATAGGAATACAAATCTCCCCTGTTGGTCAACAGATGATGCCTCGCACAAAAATTCAATCGTTCTATGAACAAAGACAGTCACTCCCCTGGAGTGGCTGGAAAAGGTAGAATGGTACGTGTGCGCAGCCCATCCCCTGGTGGCCAACCTGGAGGTCTCCCCGGTGAGGTGTGTTTCAGTCAAACATACAATTGTAGGGAGATGTATACGCATCCAGTCAAAAACTGCTTGTCTCTTTCTTTTTTCTCCCAGACCCCTAACGTTCCAGGTAATAATTCTGATAGACATTAAACATAAAGATTAAGAAGAAGAGAAAGGAGAAAAAAAAAGAAGAAAGGGGGGGAAGAAAAAAAGAAAGAATACAAAAGGTACCAACCTTCCCCACACTAGACACATCGCAGCCAATCCCACCCCAGTCCCTCCCAGTCCCCCTCCCAAACCAAATAATCCACCGCAAAATGCAGCAGATCTCTCACCTATGACCATCCCTCCCCCCACCCCTGCCCGCTCGGCACTCCCCGTTATTTAACCAGAAGGAGAGAAAATAAAGAACGTCATCTGCAAACTCTTATTCTCCTCAAAGCCCTAGACAATTAGATCACATATTATTTTGTTCAAGCCAGTCTGCGGCTTTGTCCGGCGTATCAAAGAAGAGAGTTGAATCATTGAAGATAATCCGTAATTTGGCCAGGAAAATAAGTGAATATTTAATGCCCCTTTCTCTTAGGGTCTTTTTCACAGTAATAAACGAACGTCTCTTTTCTTGGACTTCTTTTGAAAAATCTGGGAAAAAGGCCAGTTTGTTTCCGTGATATAACACAGGGGGACATTCCCTTGCCCTTCTTAGTACCATATCTCTATCTCTTGAAATCAGCATTTTAGCGAGAAATGTCCGTGGTTGTCTCCCAGGGATGATTTTACCACCTGGCACCCGATGAGCTCTTTCTACTAAAAATTGGGGCGAAAAGTGTTCCCTCCCAAAGTTTTCAGCAATCATCGTCTGTATGAGTTGAGCAGGGTTGTTGTCTTCCGCACCCTCTGGAATCCCCAGGATTCTTACATTATTTCTCCGTGATCTATCTTCCAGATCCACCACCTTTCTTTTAAGGAGATTAAGATCTGTCTTCAGGGTGGACATCTCTAAGTTAATTTTTTGGGACTCATTCTGTATAGTAGTCATCAAGCTCTCCATTTTATCAACTCTTTCTCGGATTTTAGACAAATCGTCTCTAATCAAACCCACATCGACTTGAATTGCCCCGAGTTGAGATGTAATGGCCTGTATTAGGTCCCCATTTTGTTTAACCGCCATTAGTATCTCTTTTAATGGGGAGGGGTTGATATCAAGCACGACTTCTTCCTCTATACCCTCCTCCCTTTGGTGGTACCGGGAGCCTTTTTGTGAATCCAGTTCGGACACTTCAGGATTGTCAGGTTTTTTGGTAGTAGTGCTTGTATCCTTTTGCATACCTCTCGTATTAACCCTTGGGGACCTCAGGAATTGATCTATTTTTGCTCCTTCATAGGATTTAGTGGCAGATTTCTGAGCAGAAAGGTCCGTAGACTGCCTACTGGCCTTTGGAGCCATTCCTTTTTCTTTTTAATTATCTCCTTTCTCTTTTTTTTCATTTCCTTTCTTTTTTTCCCTTCCCCTTTTCCCCTTCCTCTCTTTCTCTCCCCTCCTTTAACTTTTTTTTTGAAAAGTACATTAGTGACCTTTAGATGGTTAGATGGATAGTAAGTTAATTAGTTCGTTAGTCAACAAAGAAACAGTAGAGGAGCAATCTCACCAGACTTCGTTTTCAGGCCTTCAATCGGCCCAGCTGGGAAGCACGGGGAGTGCGATCAAGAGGACCAGCAGGTTTCAGGGAGCCGAAGAACCAGACAGAGGGCTGCAGGAGGTCACCAAAGGAGCAGTCACCCAGGCTCTGCTATCAGCACAAAGTACTGAGGACTCGGCAGCAAGAACCATCCAGAGGGGAGGAAACAGCCCCCCTAGCCACAGGCAGGCATCAGCAGCCACAAGTGGACCCAGGAGGCGCCAGTAAACAGGCACAGGAGGACGAGGTGACAGGGGACCCAGACCCAGCGAACCACGCCAGCTCCGGTCCCCACCAACCAAGAAGAGGAAGCCAAGGTGACAGCCAGCTAGCGATCGGTTCCGGTCCAGACAATGAAGCAGAAGAGGAGAGCGAAGCCGCCAAGCAACCAAACTCCAGCGGTCCCCGGTAAGATTAGTCTATGGTCAAAGCGGGGAGGCAAGAGGGAGGGAAACGCAGTCCTGGACGACACGAGGAAGGCAGCTGGAGGGAGGCAGGTGGAGGGAGCAGGTGAAGGGAGGAGAGAAACCCAACGGCCAAGCCGGGAGGATCGATCCGAGCTCACTCTGAACCAGAAAGCCGGAGAGGAGAGCAGAGACGCCACAGTCAGGAGTCGGCGGTCAGCGGGGTGGCCGAGCAGCGGGAGGAGGGGAAAGCGTGACGTCTCACGTCATCACGTAACCCCCCCAAAAAAATAAAAATAAAATTACCATGCATTATAGAAGTAGAGAAATTGAAACTTGGAAATTTGCTAATTTTTCCAAATTTTTGGCAAATTTTGTCTTTTTTTAATAAATAAAAATGATATTTTTTTACTCCATTTTACCAGTGTCATGAAGTACAATATGTGACAAAAAAAACGTCAAACGTTTTAAAGTTATCACCACATAAAGTGACACTGGTCAGATTTGCAAAAAATGGCCTGGTCCTTAAGGTAAAAAATTATCCTGGTCCCTAAGGGGTTAAATGAGATAATTAAAAGATATAAATAATCCTAGTAGGGTCCTATGAGAGCCCAGGGTGTCATATACCAATTTACAGGCCAGTTGGAGTATATCTGATTTATGTAGAATCGATTCGGATACAAATCAAGTTTTTTTTTAAAATATGACAAATCTCACAAAACGACACAGACACTAAACATATACCATATGTAAAACGTTGTCATCAATACAAATATTTACAGATATGCATGCATACCCTGCCTGTCCAAAAAAAAAAAAAAGTTGCCCCCTGGATTTAACTAAGCAAATAGGTATGCGCCTCCTATTGGATAATTATTGCATGGGCGATTATCTTTCAGCTGGCAACAAGTTATTTAACCGCAACTGGTGAAATGAGTTGCTTCTCATTTCTTAAACAACCATGTCAAAAGACACATCTTGTGGTCATGGAAAAGAAGTCTGTTTGAGAAGGGTCAAACAAGAAAACAACAGTAGAACTCAGGGCTATGTTTAATAGTGAAAGTAAGAGAATTTCCACACACAATGTCTCAAGGGATTAGGACTGAACAGTTGTGTAGCTGTAAGAAAACCACTAATCAGTGAGGCAAACCAGAAAAAAAGGCTTCAATTTGCTAGGGAGCATAAAGATTGGACTCTGGAGCAATGGAAGAAGTCATGTGGTCTGATGAGTCAAGATTTACCCTGTTACAGATTGATGGGCGCATCAGGGTAAGAAGAGAGGCAGATGAAGTGATGCACCCATCATGCCTAGTGCCTACAGTACAAGCCTAGTGCTATGATCTGGGGTTGCTGCAGTTGGTCAGGTCTAGGTTCAGCAACAGTATGTGCTCCAAGAATGAGGTAAGCTGACTACCTGAACATACTGAATGACCAGGTTATTCCATCAATGGATTTTTTTCTTCCCTGATGGCACGGGCATATTCCAAGATTACAATGCCAGGATTCATCGGGCTCAAATTGTGAAAGAGTGATTCAGGGAGCATGATAAATCATTTTCACACATGGATTGGCCACCACAGAGTCCAGACCTTAACCCCATTGAGAATCTTTGGGGTGTGCTGGAGAAGGCTTTGCGCAGCAGTCACTCTACCATCATCAATGCAAGATCTTGGTGAAAAATTAATGCAACACTGGATGGAAATAAATCTTGTGACATTGCAGAAGCTTATCGAAACAATGCCACAGCGAATGTGTGCCGTAATCAAAGCTAAAGGCTTTTTTTTTTTTTTGGTGGTAACATTTTTTTGGGGACAGTCAGTGTATAAATATCTTTTATGTGTTCTCTCCTCCATCTAGGGTCTAACCATCTAACCATAGGCTAACCATATATAGTAGATTTCAATAGTTTTGACAGGGAATGACAAGTTTTCATCTCAATAATGCTTTTATCTAGAGTAATATGCTGAAGACTTTTAATTCATGATAGTAGCACGTAAAACTAATCGCTTAATGACTGACACATTTACAGTAACTATAATAACTGGAGAATACCCTCAACAATGCCAAGCTGTGTGTGTTCAGATCTGAGGGATTCTCCTGAGAATACTAGTCATTTTTATTTTGACAAACATGTATTTAGCAGACTTGGGATTGAATCGTTCTGCAATTTCATGCATAAACCTACGACAGCCATTAAAGTGTTCTCCAGCATTTCAGGTTCTTAACAGCTCACCAACTTTTCCCAATTTTCAAAGGATAATTAGACAAGGTAAAAAGGGAAGATAGGACCGACATAAAAAGGAACAAAACTGAAACTGTGACAGTGACTGGTGATGTGAGAAGTTTACCACGCATAAATAAAACCGAAATCCTTGCATACAGTAGATCTTACGAAAAATAATTTTCAATGCTGACAATATAATAGTGCATGATAAGTTTTTAGTATAACTGTGTTGCATAGACTTTTGTTTTCTGGGTTAATTGCCATAAAAGTAACTGTACATGAAATTGTTTCCCACACTTTTTTATAGGATGACCTTTACTGAGACTATTGAGGAAAGTTTTGGCTGTAGCAGTCACATGCTGTATACAGGAAACGCAGAGAACGGCTATGGTAAAAGTGTTAAGCAAAATATAATTTGAGATTTTGTTTTTCGGAAAACCCCTTTAATAAATGAATGCATTAAATATCTGATTAATGGGGTGGTCTTATTAGACCCTTTCTGGATCCCCAAGAATCAACAAATTTTGCCTTATATAACAAGACATCATCCCTGCAGCGTCCCCTGCAAGAGAATAGTAGAATTCAGGTAATTCAGAATAATGGTCGTTTATGTAACTCAGGATGCTCAGGTCTGCCAGAACAGTTGCTGTGGCTCTAATAAGAGCTTATAACATTACCAGAAGGAAATTTCATCTACAGGGCCTTGAAAAAGTATTCATACCTCTTGAATGTTTTTCACGTTACACCCACAAACATAAAATACTTTATTGGGAATTTATGTGATAGACTGACACAAAGTAGCAAGTATGTATGAAGTGAAAAGAAAATGAAACCGGTTTTCAAAATTTTTAATAAATAAAGATCTGGAAAGTGACGCGTGCATTTGTATTCAGCCCCCTGGAGACAATACTTTGTAGGACCACCTTTCACGGCAACTACAGCTGCTGGTGTATGTCTCTATAAGCTTTGCTGTCATTTTTGCCCCTTCTTCTTTGCATAATAGCTCAATTTCAGTCGTATTTGATGGAAAGCTTCTGTGAACACCAAAGTCTTGCTACAGATGGGATTTAGGGCTGGACTTTTACTGGATCATTCTAACACATGGATATGCTTTGAGCTAAACCATTCCATTGTAGCTCTGGCTCTATGTTTCGGGTCATTGTCCTATTGGAAGGTGAACCTCTGCCCCAGTATCAAGTCTTTTGCAGCATCTACAAGGTTTTTCCTCAGGATTGCCATGTATTTAGCTCCATCCATCTTTCTATCAACTCTGACCAGCTTCCCTGTCCCTGCTGAAGATAAGCCTCTGCCACCATCATGTTTCACAATGAGGATGGTGTGTTCAGGGTGATGTGCAATGTTAGTCTTTCGCCACATATAGCATTTTGCATTTAGGTCAAAAGATTCAACTTTGGTCTCATCTGACCAGAGCACCTTCTTCCACATGTTTTCTGTGTCCCCTACATAGCTTGTGGCAAACTTCAAATACCACTTCTTATGGCTTGCTTTCAAAAATGGCTTTCTTCTTGCAACTCTTCCATAAAGGCCATTCTATTTTTTAATTAGGTGACTTCTGAAGGCAATTGGTCACACTGGATTTTATTTAGGGTTATCAGAATACAGGGGGTTGAATACAAATGCACGCCACACTTGTCAGATTTTTATTTATAAAAAATTTGAAAAAACTTATCATTTTCTTTTCACTTCACACATACTTGCTACTTTGTGTTGGTCTATCACATTAAATCCCAATAAAATAATTTAGGTTTGTGAGTATAGCGTGAAAAAATGTGGAAAAGTTCAAGGGGTATGAATACTTTTGGAAGACATTTCTACATACTTAAAAAAAGAAAGAAAAATCAGCAGTATAAATTGCCCTGCAGTGGATATGTTAAATACAGTCCATATTTCATACTTTCAAATGCAGAGAGAAATCCATAATAAATCTGCAGCGAAAAGTGCAAGAAGTAGCATTCCATGTGGCCAAACTCTTGATGTAATACTCTTTTTAGATTGATGCTCAACAAAAACTACAGGAGACCCTAAGTGCTCGGGTGCTTGAGTAGAACACCTTGGGATGCTCGGGTGTTCTACCGTGCACAATGGAAGTCAATGGGAGAACCCGAGCATTAAACCAGGCACCCCCTGCTCTGAAGAGGGGAGGGTGCCTGGTTCATAGTAAAAGGTCAGAAATTGATGGAAACACCACTGAAATGGTTCGAGAACAGCATGGGGAGGATGTCTGGATGCATCTTGGACTCCCAGGACGCTGCTGGGAACGATGTTGTCCGAGTAGTACGCCACTTTTACAGACTGACAATAATATGCATCAAGCTGAAGATAAAATCAATTTTAGAGGAAAAATTGTTAGGAAACATTCTTTCCTGTATATTTACTTGTATATAAAGGGCAAGTGCTGCCAAAAATTACAAAGAAGAGGGACTCCGATACAACCTGTATATCACATAAAGGAGGGGCCTCATTCACATTGTGGTACAATTGTTCAGGTAGTGGGACTCCTACACTCATAAAGCCTATGCACTAAGGGAAAGGGCTGCCAAAAACTACAAGGAATCGGCACTCCAATACACCCTTTACTACTAGTGTTGATCGAGCACCATAGTGCTCGGGGGATCCGGCCGAACACATTGGGATGCTCGAGTGCTCTACCGAGAACCCGAGTATAATGGAAGTCAATGGGAGAACCTGATCATTAAACCAGACACCCCATGCTCTGAAGAGGGGAGGGTGCCTGGTTCATAGGAAAAGGTCAGAAATAGATGGAAACACCACCGAAATGGTTTGGGAACAGCATGGGGGGGGGGGGTATCTGGATGCATCTTGGACTTCCAGGTTGCTGCTGGGAACGTTGTTGTCTGAGTAGTACGCCACTTATACAGACTGACAATAATACGGATCAAACCGAAGATAAAATCGATTTTAGAGGAAAAATTGTTAGGAAACATTCTTTCCTGTATATTTACTTGTATAAAAAGTGCAAGTGCTGCCAAAAATTACAAAGAAGAGGGACTCCGATACAACCTGTATATCACATAAAAGAGGGCTTCATTCACATTGTGGTACAATTGTTCAAGTAGTGGGACACCTACACTCATAAAGCCTATGCACTAAGGGAAAGAGCTGCCAAAAGTTACGAGGAATCAGCACTACAATACACCCTTTGTTACACATAAAGGAGGGCATCATACACAGCCTTGAAAAATTATGATTGACGGCCTGCTGGTGACCCTCATAAACATTTGGAGCAAGGGCCTGCTGATCTGACCGTGAGATGACCCTGTAAAAGATTCTAGGTGAAGGCCTGCTGGTGAGCTGACCCTCTAAAAAATTATATGTGAGGGCCTGCTGGTGAGCTGACCCTGTAAAACATTATATGCGAGGGCCTGCTGGTGAGCTGACCCTCTAAAAAATTATATGCGAGGGCCTACTGGTGAGCTGACCCTGTAAAACATTATATGCGAGGGCCTGCTGGTGAGCTGAGCCAGTAAAACATTATATGCGAAGGGCATACATGCAACGAATAAGCATGTGTTGATATGATGGAAGAGGAGAAAGAGGATGAGAAAAGGAAGATTCAACCATATACCCTTGTTTGTGGTGGAAGGGGGTGCATGGGAATACAGTGTATTCAGTACATTATAAACAGCACATTTAAAGTGCCTTTATGTTCATCAGCTTTCCTCTGGTGAAATCGAGAAGTCATGGTCAATCCAGGCCTTGTTCATTTTTATAAAAGTCAACCTGTCTGTATTTTTAGTTGGCAGGCGGATACACTTATCTGTTATAATGCCACCAACAGCACTAAATACCCGCTCAGACAAAACGCTGGTGGCAGGGCAGGCCAGCACCTCCAAGGCGTAGAGTGCCAGTTCATGCCACGTGTCCAGCTTGGACACCCAGTAGTTGTAAGGCACTGAGGGATCATTGAGGACACTGACACGGTCTGCTTTGTACTCCTTCACCATTTTCCAAAATTTTTCCCTCCTTGTGACACTAGACCATGCATCAGGGTGAGGGTGCTGGCGGGGTGGTCATGAAACTGTCCCAGGCTTTGGAGAGAGTTGCCCTGCCTCTGTTGGAACTGTTGTGTTCCTCTTGTCTTCCCTCCTTGGTTGGCCAAGAAACTATGGACTCTGCCGTCAGCGTTGTCAGATGGATAGTTTTGGAGCAATTTTTCAACAAGGATCTTCTGGTATTGCACTGTTTTGCTCATTCTCTGCACTACAGAAATGAGAGATGAGAAGTTCTCTTTGTAGCGGGGATCAAGAAGGGTGAACAACCAGTAATCGGTGTTGGCCAAAATGCGTACAACGCAAGGGTCAAGGGAAAGGCAGCCTAACAAAGTCAGCCATGTGTGCCAGAATCCCAACAAACAAGACTTCACTGTCCTCATCAGGAGGATTACTCTCAATCTTCTCATCCTTTTACTCCTCTTCTACCCATCCACGCTGAACAGATGGAATAAAACTTCCATGGGTACTACCCTCTGTAGCGGAGGCAACCGTCTTCTGCTGCTCCTCCTCATCATCATCATTCAATTTGCGCTGAGAAGATGAACTGAGGGTGGTCTGGCTATTACCCTGTGTAATGTCTACCCCCATTTCCACCTCTTCCACATGCAAAGCGTCGTTAATTGTGAGCAGCGAGCGTTTGAGTAGACACAGAAGTGGGATGGTTACGCTGATAATAGCGTTATCGCCGCTCACCATCTGTGTTGATTCCTCAAAGTTGCTTAAAACCTCAGAGGTCAGACATCAATGCCCACTCGTCGCTTGTGAAGAGCAGAAGCTGACTGGAAAGGCAACGACTATGTTGCAGCTGGTATTCCACTACTGCCCTCTGCTGCTCACAAAGCCTGGCCAACATGTGGAACGTGGAGTTCCAGCACGTGCTCACATCGCATAGCAGCGCTACTACAGCATTGACAGACCAGCTGAAGCTATCGACTTGCGGAAATATGCACATACGCGGCACACCTTCACCAGTAGCTCAGGCAATTTGTGGTAGGCTTTGAGAAACCGTTGAACCACATGGTTGAACACGTGGGCTAGGCATGGGATGTGTCTGAGCTTGCCGAGCTCCAAAGCCGTCACCAAGTTAAGGCCATTATCAGACACAACAATGCCTAGTTGTAGGTTGAGTGGTGAGAGCCACAGCTCAGTCTGGTCTTTTATCCCTTGCCACAGCTCTGCTGCAGTGTGCTGTTTGTCCCCTAAGCATATCAGCTTCAACACGGCCTGTTGCTGCTTCCCCACTGCAGTGCTACACTGCTTCCAGCTACTGACTGGTGATGCACGCAAATAAATCTGAGGTGGAAATGGAGGCGGAGGCAGAGGGGGAGAAGTGCTGGCAGAAACCCTGATCGACTTAGGGCTCGCAATCCTTGGAGTTGGCAGCACCTGTGCCATCCCAGGGTACGACTTGCTCCCGGCCTCCATAACATTCACCCAGTGTACCGTCAGGGAAATGTAGCGTCCCCGGCCGAATGCACTTGTCCATGTGTCCGTGGTTAAGTGGATTTTCCCAGTAACTGCGTTGGTCAGGGCACGTGTCATGCTACAGGACACATGTTGGTGTAAGGCGGGCATGGCACACCTTGAAAAATATTGGCAGCTGTTGACTGTGTAACCCGGGACAGCCTCCGACATCAGGCTCCGGAAGGCCTCAGTGTCCACAAGCCTAAATGGCAACATTTCCAGGGCCATTAATTTGGAAAGCTGCACATTTAGTGCTATGGCCTGTGAGTGGGTGGCTGGGTATTTTTGCTTGAGTTCAAAGGCCTGGGGTAAGGACATTTGGATGCTGCTCTGGGACATTGAAGTGGATGTGGTCGCTGATGGTGCTTGTGAAGGTCCAGGTACAGGGCGGGAGGCATCCGTGCCTGCGCCTTCGACAGGGGATTGGCCAGCACATAACATAGGGGAAGAGGAGGCAGTGGTGTGACCCGCAGACACAGATTGTGGATCCAGGCGTTCGTCCCAATTATTACCGTACTTGGATGCTGTGGCGGATCATGCTGGTGGTGGTAAGGTTGCTAGTGTTAACGCTCCGGCTCATTTTCATATGGCACAGGTTGTAAACTACTATTCTTTTGTCGTCCACAATTTCCTCAAAAAAGCACCATACTGCAGAACATCTACCCCTTGGCAAGGGAGATTTCCACAAAGGGGTGCCCCGTGGAACAGTTGCGGGCCTGTTTGGTGTGTCCCGCCTTCTCCCTTTTGGCACCCCACTGCCTCTTGCGGTGCTACAGATCTCACCCGCTCTATACTGCTGTCCTCGCTCGGCTTTCCACCTTCAGTGACCTCATCGTCCTCCTCTTCCACTTCCTCACTCTGATCATCCTCCTGATTTGTTGGCCTAACCACAACCTCAGTGACTGACAACTGTGTTTCATTCTCTTCATCAACCTCTTGAGACAGTAATTGCTGTTGACTCACTGGCAACTGTGTCTCATCATCATCCACCTCATTAAACACTAATTGCCGTTCCCCACCGTCATGTTCTTGTGACTGTGGATGCTCAAGAGGTTGGGAATCAGGGCACAAGATCTCATGTCCCTCCTTCAAGCGTGCTTAGCTAGAGGGCCAAATCAAGTAATGGGGATGAAAAGAGGTCCTCGGAATATCTGAGTGAGTGATCACTTGTTTAGCCAGACTGTACATGGTAGGAGGAAGGAGGATCATCAGGGTGAGGATTGTGTTGATCAGACTTCTGACTACTGAGACTGGACTTGGTGGAAGACAAGGTGGTGCTTAACCGATTGGAAACATTATCTTCTGCAATCTATCCAACCACCTAGTCGCCCTGGTCTGATTTCAAGAGTTTTGTCCTATGCTGCCCTGCAAACTGGGACATAAATCTAGGTATCGTGGATTGTTTTTCTTGTGCTCTGGCAGCAGGCACAGTTTCTTCCCGAGGACTCCAAGCACTCCACTTGACACCGTAAGCGCTGCAGACCCCACGAACCGCCGAAGCTTGGCTGAGGTCTCACCGTCTCCTACCCACCCTGGACCTACGACAAGGCTCCAGGCTCCAGTGGGTGAACCTCTCCAAAATCCAGACAGCAGGAACAGCTCTTTCAAGAGCTAGGAGTTATAACCAGGGGAGTATACAGCGTATAGCAATCCCCATACACATGAGACGAGGCTCTATGTTGAATGTAAAACAGGAACTCTTTATTGAACACACAGCATTGACTTATATACACATGACATACTGAGGACATGACATAGCAGCCAATCCTGTACAGGTTAAACACAAAACTAACCCTATTCAACAAACACAATAGCATTGTCTGTGACGCAATTAACAAACACACTGGCATTGTTTTTGACTCAATCAACAAAATACAATGGGCATGGTCTTTGATGCAATCAACAAAATACAATTACCAAAACACATTGGGCTCTGCCTGTGATACAATTACCAAACATAATGGGCTAACTTAATCACTCACAGACAGAAACCACACATTTTTCCCAAAACACAGAAAACACCTTGTGATGAATACCACACCTCGTGCCCACTTGACGTCAACTACGTCGAGCTCACGAGACGTGGTATGGTCACGGGTCTACCAAAAACGTGAAGTTACGCCCTTCAGTGGAGCACGTAAGGTCAGGTTGGTATAGCTTACACACACCTCCTGTCCACGCGGGCACAGAGAGGCAACAAGCTGAGAGAGCCTTTTCACTGCCGCAGTGAAACAGCGACTCCTCAGCCTGGGTATCTGCCACCAGTTCTAGTTTGATATAAGCCCGGTCCGCTAACAGGATTATATAGGGTCAGAAACCAACCCGCGGTAGCTTATAACTAGGCCAAAACACGGACGTGGGGATTTGTGATCGAGATACAAGATAGCACAAGATTAAATTATAGATTTAATCGCCGTATGGGCACACTAGATATAACACCATATACACAGACAATATATACAGTGGTCTGAGGTTACAGATTACAGGTTATATGGTTACAACAGGGTTAAGCAGTGTAAAAGTCAGTTACCGGATAAGATGAAAGTTCCTTTTAGTTATGAGCTGTTCTTTGCTGGAGTCCACATAAAGGGCCGTGATCTCAGCTATTTCCTGGGTCCCTCTAAACACATTTGTAGGATGTGACCCCTCTTCAGAGAAAGACGCGCCTACTTGCTGGCACCAGACTTTTAACCTGTAGCCAGCCCCTCCCTTCCCGGCCTCATGGAGGGGTCCACTCCCCCTCTTCTGGGCTGGCAGCAAATGACCCACAAAACCCTTTAGGGTTCATAGCTCCAGACCAGAGGGTCATAGGGAGATGGTTCTGGGACCAATGGATCTGCCTGGGTTCCGGCTACAAGTAGAGCCCAAACCTGGTACCATTATGTGGCTTCTATGGGAGATATGGATATCTTCCTACCCTGACCTCGTCCCATTAACCAAAGACCATGGGAACGTACCTCGTGGCCACCGGGACACAAATATGTATCCGGGTTGCGCCTGCGATGGCCAGGCGGTTCATAATTCCTTATGAAAGGTAGGTGCCAACATGTCTGGGAGGTCTCATTGATCCGGGGCAAGGGCGGATACCCCCTGCTGGGGGTTTTCCTGCAGGATTCAGTTGGCTCCAAACTGGTGGAGGTGAGGTGTGACCTTCTCCTTGAAGCCTGGAACCCCTGGGGGGGGGGTGGAAACTAATTTTGCATGTACACTGAACATGCCAAGAGGTGCATCAGATGACAATCAGGCCTGGGGCTTTGAAGCAGGGCCCTCCTGTGGAGTTCACTACCTCCGCTATCTATCAGCACATGGGGGTGTGAGGACATGGCTGACAGTAAATATTAATCCATATTCCTCACACCTCCCCCTTTTAGAGGGCGCCAGGGGGCAGCACATTCCTGTATTCCCCCGTGCGCCCATTCGCACTCTCTCCTTGTCGGGATAGCCCATCGGCGTTCCCGTGGTCACAGCCCCTTTTGTGGCGAATGGTCAATTGATACTGCTGGAGAGCTAGGCTCCAGCGTAGCAGCCTCCCATTCGTCCCAGATACAGTGTTTAACCAGCTGACCGGGTTGTGGTCGGTCTCCACCGTGAAGCGGCGCCCGTATAAATATGGCTGCAACCGTTGCAGGGCCCAGACAATTGCCAGGCACTCCTTCTCCATTGTGGAGTACGCCACCTCCCTCGGCAGGAGCTTCCGACTCAGGTACAGAATGGGGTGTTCCTGGCCCGTAGTGTCAACCTGGCTGAGTACGGCACCGAGGCCAAAATCACTGGCGTCGGTCTGCACTATAAACGGCATCGTGAAGTCAGCCGCCTGTAGTACAGGGAAGCTCGAGAGGGCGGCCTTCAGCGCTCGGAAGGCCGTCTCGCAGTCGTTCGTCCAATCGACTGCGGAGGGCAGCTTCTTCTTGGTGAGGTCCGTCAAGGGCTTCACCAGGCTACTATAGTGGGGGACGAACCTCCTATAGTACCCGGCGGTGCCCAGGAAGGACATCACCTGTTTCTTGGTCCTGGGGGTGGGCCAGGATGCGATAGCATCCACTTTCCCAGGCTCTGGCTTAAGGGTCCCCCCGCCTACCCGGTGCCCCAGGTAGTGGACCTCGCTCATGCCCAGCTGGCACTTTTCCAGCTTGATGGTCAAGCCTGCCTGGTGGATCCGCCCCAGCACCTGCGTCAGGTGCTGTAGGTGATCCTCCCAGGTGGGACTGAAGACGGCAATGTCATCCAGGTACGCGGCCGCGTACTCTTCAAGTCCCTTAAGCAACGTGTTGACCATCCGCTGAAAAGTGGCAGGGGCATTCTTCATGCCGAACGGCATCACCGTGGATTCGTACAATCCAAAGGGAGTGATAAAGGCAGAGCGTTCCCGCGCCTCCTGGGTCAGGGGAATCTGCCAGTACCCCCTGCTCAGATCCATGATGGTCAGGTACCGGGCCCTGGCCAACTGATCGAGCAGGTCATCGATGCGTGGCATAGGGTACGCATCGGTGACCGAGACAGCGTTGAGTCCCCTGTAGTCCACGCAGAACCGGGTGGTCCGGTCCTTCTTTGGGACGAGGACCACAGGCGAGGCCCAAGCGCTGTTGGATGCCTGGATGACCCCCAGCTTCAGCATCTCGTCAATCTCCCGGCGCATGTGTTGCTGCACCTCCGAGGAAACCCGATATGCTGAACGCCGGATTGGGGGGTGATCCCTAGTGTCCACGTGATGGACGGCCAACTCCGTCCTTCCGGGCTTGTTGCTAAACAACTCCCGGAAGGGGTGAAGGGTGGCCCATAGCTGGGACCGTTGGTCCTTCAAGAGCTGTTGGCCCACCTCCACATCCTCGATGGACCCACCCGCCTTCACCTGGGTGAGCATGTCCAGGAGGGTTTCCTCCTCCCCCTCTTTGGGGAGGTTGCAGACAGGGAGGGCACATGCCTCCCTCTCATGATGAGCCTTCATCATGTTCACATGGAAGGCCTTCTGCCTTCCTCGTGCGTGGTCCAGGGTGACCAGGTACGTCACGGCATTGAGGCGCTGATGCACGAGGTACGGGCCTTCCCAGGCCGCCTGAAGCTTGTCCTGAGGTACGGGGACCAGTACCCATACCTTCTGACCCACCTGGTAGGTCCTCTCACAAGCATTCTGGTCATACCATCGCTTCTGGTCGGCCTGGGCCCGCTCCATATTATCGTGCACCAGCTGCGACAAGGCCTGCATCTTTTTCCGGAAGCGCATGACATACTCGACGACCGACACTCCAGGGGTGGCTACCTCTCCCTCCCAGGCCTCTCTCACCAGAGCCAGGGGCCCCCGCACACGTCGCCATTACAGGAGCTCGAAGGGGGAGAACCCCGTGGAGGTCTGTGAGACCTCTCGGTAGGCAAACAGTAGATGTGGGAGGTACCGCTCCCAGTCACGCCCGTGGGAGTCGACCAACATCTTAAGCATCTGTTTTAAGGTGCCATTAAATCGTTCACACAGGCAGTTTGTCTGTGGGTGGTACGGGCTGGTCACCAGGTGTTGCACCTGTGTTTGCCTACAGAGGGACTCCATCAATTGCGACATGATTTGGGTCCCCCGGTCGGTGAGCATTTCCTGGGGAAAGCCCACTCTGGAGAAAATCTCCAGCCAGGCAGTAGCCACCTTGTCGGCCCGAATGGATGACGAGGCTACCGCTTCCGGGTACCGGGTGGCATAGTCTACTACCGTCAATATGAAGCGTTTCCTGGGAATGGACAGCGGTCCAATGAGATCCACAGCCACCCTCCTGAAAGGCTCTTCAATTATGGGCAGCGTTACCAGTGGGGCTTTGGGGCGCCTCCCCGCCTTCCCCACGAGCTGGCAGGTGTCACATGAACGGCAGTAGGCAACCACATCAGCCCCCATCTTTGGCCAGTAGAAATCCTTGTCTTAGCAATCCCTAGGTGTCTAGCCATCGGAATCTCATGCGCAACCTGCAACAACTCCGTCCTGAACTGATAGGGTACCACTAGCTGTCGGTCCCTAGGCCACGCCTCCCGTGAGCCCGGCTGGACCGTGACCCGGTACAGCCGTCCTTGGTCCCAGACCATCCGCTCGAGGTCTGAGTCCGAAGGGGGCTGCTCCGCTTGCTCCTTGAGAGCACTCAGGCTGGCGTCAGCCGCTAACGCTGCCTGAAACTCCTGACTGGACGTGACCAGAATAGCCGAGACTGCCACGTCCCCTGTCAGGTCCCCGGGACCTGTCTCCTGGCCTCCCTCTGACTCGGCAGCCACTTGGTCGGAAGGGGGAAAGCCATCAGACCCCTGAGGGGCCCCTAGGGCCCCAGCACTCCCACTGCGCGAGACAGCAGCTATGGCCGCTGCCACTGCGGGTAGGGCCTGCTTTCCCTCGGCTCCCGACCAAGTCGCCAGTCCAGACGGACTAACCTGGCCCGCTGACATCCCAGTGGGGGAGGAACCCTGCACTGAGGCTTCACCTGGCAGCCCTACTTCTCCTGGGACAGCCCTGACCTCATTTGCATCCTCCCCCCCCGCAGCTGTCTGCCCCCTGCTTGTCCCCTCAGTCACCACACTGGAGGACAACAGGGTCCAGCAGGCTTGCTGGCTACAGCCTAGGGTTTCAGCCCAGCTGGCAGGAATGACCCCCTCCCCACTAAGGGGAGAGGCACTCATTACATCCCCCACCCCCACATACCCAAAAACAGGCATGGTAGGTACATTCACAGTATCATCAGGGGGGGGCATTACAGGTACATCACATTCTGGGGAATCAGACATCGGGGGGTCAGCGGCCACATACTTAGACACAAGCCGCCCCAGGTCTGTCCCCAGCAAAACACTGGCGGGGATATTTGCGGATACCCCCACCTCCCTTACTCCTCGACCGGCGCCCCAGTCCAAATAGACCTTGGCGATGGGCAGCGCTGGTTCTACTCCTCCAATCCCGGAGACAATGAGGGATCTCCCGGGCAGTAAATCATGGGGTGCCACCAGTTCAGGCCGTACCAGTGTCATTTCAGCGCCGGTGTCTCTAAGTCCCATGGCCACGGCCTGGCCCACGGTGACGGGTTGAACATTGTCAAGGGACCTCCCACCACCTCCACCCACACACAACACAGTGGACGGTTTCCGGGTTGATGACTGGGACGGATCCCTCGGGCGCTGGGGACACATGGCTTTGAAGTGTCCTGGCTGCTTACACAGGTGACACAGGCGGGGTTCCCCCACCGACGTGGAAAGTGCAGCAGGGGCCGGTGCCCACTTGGGCCTAGGGGCAGGGGTAGCAGGTGCAGCGTGCGTCTTACCCCCTCTCCAGCCGACCGGTTTCCGGGCCTCTGAAGTCCTGTTGTTGGTGTATTCATCGGCCAGGGCTGCTGTTGTGGAGGCCCCCTTTGGCTTCCGGTCACGGAGGTACTGCTGGAGATCCTCTGGGCAGTTCCACAAGAACTGTTCTGTGGCGATGAGCTCCTTCAGCTGCTGGACGGTGGAGAGCTCCAACCCGGTGGTCCATTGGTCGACCGCTCTCAGCAAGGCCCGCATGTGATCGGCCCAGCTCTGAGTAGAACCCCGGTGCAAATTCCTGAGCCTTTTCCGGTACGACTCAGGGGTTAAGTTATACTGCCGGACCAGAGCCTGTTTGATGCCCTCATAGCTCAGGATGGTCTCGCTGGGCAGGTACCCGAAGATTTCAAGGGCTTTTCCCCTGAGCCGTGGCATGAGGAATCTGACCCACTGGTCCTCTGGCAGCTGGTATTGATGGCAGGCTGTCTCAAATGCCAACAAAAAGGTGTCCAAGTCCCCATATTTGTCCAGTAGGGGAAAGTCCTCCACCCGCAGTTTGGGAATCCGGACCTCTGGAGATTCACCTTGGGCTGGGGAGGGCTGCTGGAATTGAAGCTTCAGCTGGAGCATTTGTAGCTGGTGCTCACGCTCGGCCTGTGCTTGCTCGCGACGTTCTGCAGCCTCGGCTTGCTCGCGATGCTCTGCAGCCTCTGCTTGCTCGCGACGCTCTGCAGCTGCGAGGAGGAGCTCAGAGGCTGCCTGGTCTCCAGCCTGGAGACGGTCCATGGCAGCTTGTAGGAGAGCAGCTGAGCCAGCTTGGCTGGGGGGTTGGGCAGGTGGAGTGAGGCCCACCGCGGACCTCACCTCTGGCGACTGGCTCCTTGGGGAGCTTTGGCTGTGCTCCCCCTCGCCTTCCACCTCCTCTCCACCCCCCATCTGGACTGTATCCTCCCTGCCACCATTCAAAGCATCGGCCATCTCCTTAGCTCTTTTCCTTGTGATACTGGCCGTCATTGCAATGGATGGTCACTGACAACGACTGCAACCTGATGCCCACACACCTTATTGTATCTGCACTCAGACTGTCTAGTGTTGAGCTGATCTTAAGACTCCAGCGGCAAGAGCTACTGCTGGTCATTTTTAAGAACTTTGACCCATGACACATCCATCAGGTGGTACAGGACAGCCAATTTAAAAGTTTCAGCACATGGACATACCCCCTACCTTATAAATAAACACGATGTGGCCGACATTTTACATTCAGTCTTTTGCCATTGTAGAGAGAGGTTGCTGTGTGGAGCAGGGACAGACTGTTAGGGACACCAAACACTAGCTAATATGGCCACAAAAGTCCTTTTAAGGACTGGTATAGGTGTGCTATTGATAGGTGTGACTTACTGAGGGGTGTTATATACTTATAATATACTTTCTAACATAGAAAGTATATTATAGTGCATTTTCATTGTGCAGCAGTTGTGTGTGGTTCTGCTGCGATACTGCAGCTACACAGAGTGCCAAACGCTATTGGAACACATAATTTCAACTGGTGTGATTTTCCAGTTGCCCCCCCAAAAAAAACTGATTGAAGCAGGGTTGTTATATACCAATAATATACTTTCTATATAGTGCATTTGGGTAGTGCAGCATTTGTTTGCGGTTTTGCTGTGTTACCGCAGCTACAGATAGTGACAAACGCCATTGGAACAAACAATTTCAACTGGTGTGATATTCCGATGGCACCCAAAAAAACTGATTAGGAGGGAAGGGGAGGGGGGGGGGGCAGGGAATCAGGTCTGAGAACTAGGGAAGGAAAATGGACCCCTCTTAGTGAAAACCAAAATCCTGACTGACTACCAGTATGAATAGACCACAAAAGTAGGTGAGATCATACGCAAGAATACCTAGAGTCCTATCAAGCCCTATAGGACCCTGGTACTAATGGCAGGGATGAGACTACCTGTTCCTCCAAAAGGAAGGACGAACAGGAGTCTCCTTCAGGCCTAATACAAACCATAGGGAAATGGAACACACAGAACCCAAACAAAATATAAAAGGGAAAGGAAAGACTTAACTTCAAAGGAGCAATAGAAGCACCAGGAACTCAGTCGAGATCCAACCACAATCTATCCAAAGGTTCACAGAGAAGCTATAAACCGCACAGCATTGTGGGAGAAGCAACTATAAATAGAGAAGGTTAAATGACCCTAAATAGCCACACCTGGGGAAAGAAGGTGTGGCAAGCACCAAAAGCAATACAGACGTCATTTGATCCAAATGGAAAACATGTCAGATCAAACCATGTGTTGGCAGTCTCACCAATCTCCTGCCACCTGTCGCGGGAACGTCCGTGACACTTATCTTAAGGATATGCTATTAATATTGTGAACCTGAAAAACCCCTTTAAACTAAATTGAACTTGGACAAACCACTGAAGAAGTTGTAGCTATCACCAATGTTGCCAGTTTATACAATACTTTGATTGCTAGTTCCTGTGTCTTTTTTGGATGGACTTCCATGTACTGTACTTCTTCTTACTATTGGCCTGGTTCATAAATTATTGGATTAATGTTGGTAAGCACATCCTCAGCAGAGCCCCTAGTGTCCAAACTGAACATATTTATAATTAATTTTTCACTTGGTAACTTTAAAAAACAAATTACAGAAATCAACACATTTTAAGTTTTTTTATATCAGTCCTTCTGTGTTTAAAGCAGCCAATAATAGATATTTAGAAATTGTTTTCACGGATGTGACATAGTAACATAGTTTATAAGGCTGTCCATCCAGTTTATAAGACTGTCCATCCAGTTCGGCCTGTTATCCTGCAAGTTGATCCAGAGGAAGGCAAAAAGACCCCTGTGCGGTAGAAGCCAATTTCCCTCACTTTAGGGGAAAAAAAAATTCCTTCCCGACTCCAATCAGGCAATCAGAATAACTCCCTGCAGCATGAATAACCCCCTGGAGAATATTCTGTAAGTAAGTAGAAATAAAATAAACATAAATCTTAGACTACATGCACACGACCGTTGTGTGTTTTGCTGTCCGTAAATTGCAGATCCGCAAAACACGGATGGCGTCTGTGTGCATTCCGCAATTTGCGGAAGGGAGTGGACAGCTATTACTATAACTGCCTATTCTTGTCCACAAAATGGACAAGAATAGGACAGTTTATATTTTTTTTGCGGGCCACGGAACGGAGCAATGGATTCGGGCATCTTTTGCGGCCCCATTGAAGTGAATAGGTCCGCATCCAAGCTGCAAATACTGCGGCTCGGATGTGGACCAAAACAACGGTCGTGTGCATGAGGCTACAAAGCAATTTAATGGGAATCATTGGAAGTGACCCCCTCAACTACACTACTATGTTACTCTCTTTTTTTAAATATCCTCAGGTTTCTATATCATGTAAAAGCTGGCCTAACACATACTGTAGTACTGTGATATGACCACAAGAGGGCCTTCAAATAGCTGCAAGTCTAATTTAGTTACACAGAATCTTAATCAATAATAAACTATGCAATGCTTAATACTGAATATTGTGTCATACTGTATATCTCTAAAGACTATAGACTGGATGTTTTATTTCATTTTCTTCATTGTGGCAATAAGAAGAAAACTATAATAAAGAGAAAGCTTGCAAGTAAAAAGAAACATACTGTATATTTATTATGTACAGAACATGTATTTCTGAAACATAAAATTGTAGGTTACTTAGAATTTTTTTTTTTATTAGAAAATGAATGGCCACACAATTGCATCAAATCCTATATATAAACATTATAGAATGCGCTCATTCTTATTATGTAATGTTAAACACTAAAATACAAATATATCACATGTTATCGCCGCAGTTGCAGTTAGCACACTATTTAAACCATACAGTGAAAAATGTGCAAACAATATTGCAATTGATTTTTTTTTCTATTCCCCTCAAAAATAATAAAAGCTGATCATTAATCTTTATGCACCCTAGAATGGTTTTAATAAAAAATATAACTCATCCCTCAGAGGATGAATGCAAGATGAATATGAATACATCGACAGAAAGCAAAAGAAAGGTTATGGCCCTTGGTATGCAATGACATAAAAACTTTTTTTTTTTCATGAAATATGCTATTTTTGTGTAAAAGCTGTACAATGTAAAAGTAATACTATAGAATAAAATTAATACTTTATTTATGCTCAATGGTGCAAGGTAGTGTTGAGTGAAGCGAAGCACCCGAAGCGGAATTCAGTCCAAAGTTTAGGAAAACTTTGATTCTAAACTAATCCAAATTTCATTGTGCTTTGTGGTAAGGAATCAGTTTTCCCAAAATGTTGGCTGCACGTGTAGATTATAGTGAATGGGGCTGGATGGAATGACGGCAGCGCGTGGCTGCGCCTGGCAGGGAAGGATTCGACAGGCTGTTCCCAGCCGGAATAGCCTTCTGGATCTGTTTTACAAAAATGTGAAACAGGCCTTAGGCCACTTTCAGACTAGCGTATTCTGGCTCAGGATCAGTATTCTGGCTCAGTATTCTGGCTCAGGATCCTGATGATATACCATCAGTATTGTCATCAGGATTGCTTTAGGATTTCATCAGGATTTACATGCGTATTTCTTCTTTCCTTCATTATTTATGCACTGCACATACTGTAATGTGCGTATTCGGAAACAAATCCTCACAAAACTCGGACATGCTGCGGATTTTAAATACTGGCGGAAATTAATCGCTAGCGTTGATCCAGCATGCTTGGCCGATCACTAGTTCGGCTCGAGCATCTTGATGCTCGGCACATGGCGGTATTCGCAATGCTCGAGTCTCCTCCCAGCATGTCTGTTGGCTGCTACGCAGCCAGTAAATGTGCAGGTAAGTACTGTCCTTCACTGTAATGCTGTAGCCATGTTGGTTACTGGAATTACAGTGATTGGCTGGCCGGAACGAGTCATCGGGTGCTATATAGTACCCGATGACACGTGTTCGGCTCAGTGTTAGTCAGGGAGAGCTGTGCTGAGGAAGGGAAAGATAGTGAAGGGATTTACATTTTCTTTTTTTCATTAGAAAAACTTGTCAGGGACCAAAAAGTCCTTTTAAGGACTATTGTGTGTGGCAGCAGCAATATATTTTTTTAGCGCAACCTGCGCTAAATTGCTAAAACTTTACAGACCCAAAAGTCCTTTTAAGGACTGTTACGTGTGGCAGCAATATTTATTTTTAGCGCATCCTGCGCTAAATAGCGTGCAATAGTTAGGCTGCTGCATGCAGCAACATTATCTGTGCTACATCTCCTTTGTAACGTGTGCGCATCCCAAAAATATCTGACATCCAGTGTACTTTTTCCATAGACGGTATCCGCTGCAGACAGTTACATTAGCGGCGCTACATATTCTGTGTAAAGTGTGCACATCAAAAAAATATCAGTGACATCCAGTGTTCTTTTTACGTAGACGGTGTCCACTGCGGACAGTGACATTACCTGGGGTACTAAATTCTAGTAAAAACAGGGCGGCACTACCTTCTTGAATTCGCGGTGCACGTGTCCGTGGAATGGCGTCCAGACAAACGTTTCAAAGAAGAAGACCTGCACTTCGCGTAGTGCCGGTCTTCTTCTTTGAAACGATTACCTGGGGTACATCTCCTGTGCAACGTTTCCACATCCAAAATACCGGTGACATTCCCTGTAATTTTATATTAGCCGCTGCTGACATCAGCGACATTATCTGCGGTATATCTCCTGTGTGACGTTTCCACATCCCAAATACCTTATTTAATTTTTTTGCGCATACACTTACAAAACCATGCTACTGTACTTGTGACATACTTTCAAGCATATATAACATTTAATATGAAGAAAGCAAGCAGTAAGGGACAGGGAAGTGGCCGTGATGCTGATGGTGCATGCAGAGGCCGTGGGTGCATTGAAACTGTGCCTGCTGCCAGAGCACAAGAAAAACAATCATCCACCATACCTAGCTTCATGTCCCAGTTTGCAGGGCGGCACAGGTGGTCGGTTGGTTTGCAGCAGATAATGCTTTCAGTCGGTTAAGCACCACCCTGTCTTCGACAAAGTCCAGGCTCAGTAGCCAAGAGTCTGGTCAACACAATCCTCACCCTGATCCTCCATCCTTCCACCATGGAGAGTCTTGTCAAACAAGTGATCCATCACTCTAATATTCCGAGAAGATATTTTCAGCGCTATTTTTTTACTTGGGCCTCTCGACAAGCCCGCTTGAAGAGGGACATGATGCGCCCTGATTCCTAAACTCTTGAGCATCCACAGTCACAAGAAGATGACGGTGGGGAACTGCAATTAGTGTTTCACGAGGTGGATGATGATGATGAGACACAGTTGTCAATAACTGAGGTTGCTGTTAGGTCAATAAGTCAGGAGGATGAGCAGAGTGAAGAAGTGGAAGAGGAGGTGGTGGACCCAACCTGGGAAGGTGGTAAGTCGAGCAAGGACAACAGTACAGAGGGAGAGGGATCCGCAGCACCACAACAGGCTGGAAGAGGCAGTGGGGTGGCAAAATGGAGAAGGCAGGCCACAGCAAACAGGCTCGCAAGCACCATCAACGACCATATCCACTTCAGTGTCCCAGCGCAGCGTATAAATGTTCTTACCCCAGGCATTTCAACGCAAGCGCAAATACCCAGCCACCCATCCACATGCTATAGCACTAAATGCGCAACTTTCCAAATTACTGGCCCCGGAATTGTTGCCATTTAGGCTTGTGGACACTAAGGCCTTCCGCAGCTTGATGTCGGCGGCCGTCTCCTTGTTACACAGTCCCCAGCCGCCACTATTTTTCACGGTGTGCCATGCCCGCCTTACACAAGCATGTGTTCCGTAACATCACCCGTGCCCTGACCAACGCAGTTACTAGGAAGGTCCACCTAACCAATGACACATGGACAAGTGCATTCGGCCAGGGATGCTACATTTCCCTGACGGCACACTGGGTGAACGTTGTCAAGGCCGGGAGCGAGTCATGCCCTGGGATGGCAAAGGTTCTACCCACGCCAAGGATTGCGGGCCCTACTTCCATCAGGGTTTCCTCCACCACCTACGTTAGTGGCTCCAACCCCCACTTCTCCTCCTCCCCCTCCTCCGCCTCCTCCTCCATTTCCACCTCAGAATTGTCCTCTTACACCAGTCAGCCATCAGTCAGTAGCTGGAAGCAGTGTAGCACTGCAGTGGGGAAGCACACTGCCGCAGAGCTGTGGCAGGGAATAAGAGAGCAGACTGAGCTGTGGCTCTCGCCACTCAACCTAGAACCAGGCATAGTTGTTTCTGATAATGGCCATAAGTTGGTGGTGGCTTTGTAGCTCGGCAAGCTCACATACATCCCAGGGGAAGACACAGCAGTTCCAACAGAGGCAGGGGAACACTCTCCAAAGCCTGGGACAGTTTCATGACACCCCGCCAGCACCCTTATTCTGATGCGTGGCCTAGTGTTACAAGGAGGGAAAAATTTTGGAAGATGGTGAAGGAGTACGTAGCAGACCATGTCAGCATCCTCAATGATTCCTCTGTGCCTTACAACTACTGGGTGTCCAAGCTGGACACGTGGCACGAACTGGCGCTCTACGCCTTGGAGGTGCTGGCCTGCCCTGCCACCAGCGTTTTGTCAGAGCATGTATTTAGTGCTGCTGGGGGCATAATAACTGATAAGCTCATCCACCTGTCAACTGAAAATGCTGACAGATTGACTCTTATCAAAATGAACAAGGCCTGGATTGCCCCTGACTTCTCTACTCCACCACAGGAAAGCAGCTGAACATAAAGTTTTTTTATAATGTACTGAATACACTGTATCCCCATGCATCCCTTCCACCACAAAAAAGGGTATATGGTTCAATCTTCCCTTTTCTCGTCCTCCTCCTCTTCCTTCATATCAACATGCTTATTAGTCTACCCTCGCTCTTAATGTTGTAGAGGGTCAGCTCACCTGCAAGCCCTCGCATATAATGTTTGAGGGTCAGCTCACCAGCAGGCCCTCAACTATAATGTTTTACAGGGTCAGCTCACCAGCAGGCTCTCACATACAATCTTTTAGAGGGCCAGCTCACCAGTAGAGCACCCGAGCATCCCAAGGTGTTCGACCCGAGCACCTGAAAACCCGAGCACTTTGGTGCTCGATCAACACTATTAGTCGCCCATGTGAATAGCTCCATTCATTAACAGTAGCAGCAGATTTCGGTACATTAAATCCGGACTATATACGCATTGCAAATATGCTTGTCTGAAAGCGTCTTAGGGTGAGTTCAGACCAGCGTTTCACTGGTTTTCAGCCTTCCATTCGACAGATCCGCCTGCCTGTTCTTTAATACATAAATAAACGTTTCCGTTTTATTTAACGAACACTTCAATGGAGGATGGATGCTCCAAGACTCTCTGAAATCCGTTTTTAGGTTGGATTTAAAAACGTTGCTTTTAGTTAGATTGGCCTTGGTATGCCTGATTTATAGCAATTTGTGATTAATTTCGGTAAATTTTTCAAAATTTCACTTCTCTAGTGCAAGGCTCAAATTTAAAACATAAAAAAATCATTCTGAAATTGCTGTTTTTATTCATAGTCACAAACTCCCTCCATTCCAATGCTGCTGCTGTGTTCTCCCCAGGAGGACAACTGCAGTGACTTTTCCATATACCACACATGAGAGCTGCAGCTGCCAGTGATTGGTTGCAACCATGGCTGGACGTGGACTGAAATTTAGCTCTGAATGATGAATATGAAATATGTTCTTGTGCTCTCCCCCTCCAATCCAACCTTCCACTCCCTCACTACCCCACACTACGAGGCACTCAGGTTAAGGTTTTGCAATGAAAGTATAGCTTTTTTTCACATGATCTGCATCATCCATTTGCCCAGTGGTACATATCAATAACAGAATATTTCTGACCGGACGTTTCTGTCACGATGGACCTTCATCAGTGGTCACATTATCTGTGAAGTGGGTAAAGGCATTCCTGGGGCGCTGGATATGTACCACTGGGCAAATGGATGATGCAGATCATGTGAAATAAAGCTATACTTTAATTGCAAAACCTTAACCTGAGTGCCTCAATACTTTATCATTTGGATGGTGGCTTAACAGCCTTTGATTGGCACCAGGGACACTTTGATTGAGTGCGGTTCCTCACTTCACTACAGATTACCCCACACTATGGACATTACATTCAGCATCACCAAACATACAGGAGCATACAGCACTAAGATACCTATTACATCCATTGATGTCTCCTCTGATTACTTAATCATCAAAATTACTCTTACCTCTGTTTTCTATTCAGAGCAGAAGTCATGAATGTACCTCCAGCCACATCAACCAAAGTTCTTTTCTGTCCGGTGAATGCCAAATTTTTGGGGCCTGTATTCCATTGGCCTACAGTAACATTTTTATCCAGTGAAAACGTAATGTACCTCTAGCCAGAGAATCACAAGTTCTTTTGTGTCAGGTGAATGCCAAATTTTTGGGGCCTCTATTCCAGTGGCCTACAGAAACATTTTTATCCAGCAAACGCCTAATGTACCTCCAGCCACATCAGCCAAAGTTCTTTTCTGTCCGGTGAATGCCAAATTTTTTGGGTATGTACTTGCCTATAGTGATTGACGAACAGCTGCCGGGACGGTTCATAAAAGCGATCAAATATTCGCGAACAGCAAGTTCCCGGCAGGTCCCATTCATTTTAATGGCAGCGAACCTGAAAAACCTTCAGCTCCTATTTGCAGCCAAGAAATAATTACTAGAAGTGCACAAATAGTCCCACAACAAGGACAGTGACATACCAGATTTATTATTCGAATTTGCGATCTCCATTCATTATTTTTTTCAATGCGAAATATCGGCAATAATTTTTGCGTACGCACATGCGCACACAAGTTATAATAATTTTTTCCAATACCGTTTGTCACTGTGTGTAGCAGAGGGAACGCAGCAAAACAGCAAACAAATGCTGCAGTACCCAAATGCACTATAAAGAAAGTATATTATTGGTATATAACACCCCGCTTCTATCAATTTTTTTGAGGGGCGACTGGTATATCACACCAGTTATAATTATTTTTTCTAATTGTGTTTGTCCCTCTGTGTAGCTGCAGTATCGCTGCAGAACCGATCACAACTGCTGCACAATACAAATCCACTATAATATGCTTTCTATGTTAGAAAGTATATTATAAGTGTATTACATCCCTCTGTACTGCACACCTATCAATAGTACGCCTATACCAGTCCTTAAAAGGACTTTTGTGGACCTAATTGATAAAGTTTTTGTCCCTAACAGTCTGTCCCTGCTCCACACAGCAACCTTTCCCTACACTGACAAAAGACTGAATGTAAAATGGCAGCCAGATCGAGTCTATTTATAAGGTAGGGGGTATGTCCATGTGCTGAAATTTTTCAATTGGCTGTCCTGTACCACCTGATGGATGTGTCATGGGTCAAAGTTCTTAAAAATGTAAAATAATATGGCGGGCGCGAATATCGCCATATGTTTGCCTGTTCGGCGAATTGCGAGCGATCAAAGTTCGCCGTAAACCGACCACCGGGCGAACTGCAAGGCCATCACTACTGGCCTACAGTAACATTTTTATCCATTGACCACCTAATATACCTCCAGCCACAGAATCACAAGTTCTTTTGTGTCAGGTGAATGCCTAATTTTGGGGACCTGTACTCCAGTGGCCAACAGTAAAATTTATATCCAGTAAACGCCTAATGTACCTCCAGCCACATCAGCCAAAGTTCTTTTCTGTCAGGTAATTGCCAAATTTTTGGGGCTAGTACTCCAGTGGCCTACAGTAAAATTTGCATCCAGTGAATGCCTAATGTACCTCCAGCCAAATTAGCAAAAGTTCTTTTCTGTCCGATGAATGCCACATTTTTGGGGCCTGTACTCCAGTGGCCTACAGTAACATTTTTAACCAGTGAATGCCAAATGTACCTCCAGCCACATCAGCCAAAGTTCTTTTTGTCCGGTGAATGCCAAATTTCTGGGGTCTCTACTGGCCTACTGTAAAATTTTTATCCAGTGAACGCCTAATGTACCTCCAGCCACAGATTCACAAGTTCTTTTGTGTCAGATGACAGCCTTATTTTTGGGGCCTCTACTCCAGTGGCCTACAGTTCTATTTTTATCCAGTGACCGCCTAATGTACCTCTAGCCACATCATCACAAGTTCTTTTCTGTCAGGTGAATGCCTAATTTTTCGGGCCTATACTTCAGTGGCCTACGGTTCTATTTTTATCCAGTGACCGCCTAATGTACCTCCAGCCACATCATCACAAGTTCTTTTCGGTCAGGTGAATGCCTAATTTTTGGGGCCTGTACTGTAGTGATGGACGAACATTGGTCGGGACGATGCGAGAACGCAATCAAATGCTTGCGAACCTCATGTTCGCAGCGGGCCCCTTTCACTTTAATGGCAGACGAACCTGAAAAAAACTTCAGGTCATTATTGCAGCCACCTAATATTTACAAGAAGTGCACAAATCGTCCCACAACAGGGACAGTGACATACCAGAGGGGGGTCAATGGCAAAAATTCCCACAAAAAATATGTATTTTAATCAGGGTCCATTTTTATGCATCTTAAAAGGGAAACTCTCAAAAATGTGGCCTGCTGGAGCATAGAGAAAATTTATTTTAGGCCATGGGAGTACAGGCCCCAAACATTAGGCATTGACCTGACAGAAAGGATCAAGTGATTATGTGGCTGGAGGTATATTAGACGGTCATTCGATATCAGTTTTACTGAAGGCCAGTACAAATATATGTCAAATACATATGTTTAAAAGAACAAAAAACATGGCTAACGAAATCCCCCTTCTTGAACAAACCCCAAATGATAATAGTTGAAATTCAATAACAAGTGGTCGTTGTCAACATGTGTAGAATTCCTCCAAGGTCCCAAACATTAAGCATTCACCGGACAGAAAAGAACGAGTAATTGTATGGCTAGAGGTATATTAGAAGGTCATTCAATATAAATTTTTCTGCAGGCCAGTGTAGTACAGGCCCCAAACATTAGTCATTCACTGTACAGAAAAGAAAAATTTAAAATGTGGCTGGAGATACATTAGGCGGTCACCATATAACAATTTTACTGTTGGCCAGTTAGATTACAGGCCCCAGAAACTATGCATTCACTGTACATAAAAGATCAAGTTATTATGTGGCTGTTGGTATATTAGATGGTCAATGGATATCAATTTTACTGCAGGCCAGTGGGCTACAGGCACCAAAAACTATTCATTAACCGTATAAAAAAGAACAATTGATAATGTGGCTGGAGGTACATTAGGCGGTCACCGTATAACAATTTTACTGTTGGCCAGTTAGATTACAGGCCCCAAAAATTAGGTATTCACTATACATAAATGATCAAGTGATTATGTGGCTGGAGGTATATTAGACGGCCATTCAATATCAATTTTACTGCAGGCCAGTGTAGTACAGGCCCCAAACATTAGGCATTCAACGGACAGAAAAGAACAAGTAATTATGTGGCTGGAGATATAATAGACGGTCATTAGATATCAATTTTTCTGCAGGCCAATACAAATAGATGTCAAATGCATATGTTTAAAAGAACAAAAAATATAAAATTGGATTAAAAAGTGATAATAGTTAAAATTCGATAACACGTGGTCGTCACAGGTGTTCAAATCCTCTGAGGTCCCAAACATTAGGCATTCACTGGACAGAAAAGGTCTTTTAAGCCACTGTATTTACCTAAGACAGGGACCATTATTTGTTCTGGGTGGTGGCGGATATTTGTGAGCTATCATGAGGAAATTCAATTAAACGTGGTCGTCATAGGTGTTGAATTCCTCTGAGATCCATGCCTCATTCATTTTTAGAAATGTAAGGTAGTCCACACTGTCGTGAGTTAAGCGAGTGCACACAGTCCCCCTGCTGCGCTGAACGTCCTTTCGGAAAGGACACTCGACGAGGGGCAATACAAGAGTTCCATGGCAAATCGTACCAGCTCTGGCCACAGGTCAAGGCTGCACACCCAGTAGTCCAGGGGTTCCTTGCTTCTCAGAGTGTCCACATCGGCTGTTGCCCCGGGCAAAACTGATCCACGAGGCCCCCTCCCCGTCCATCCCCCAACCCGCCGCTGCCCCCCCACCAACCTGCCTCCACCCCCCCCCCACTACCTCCCCTACCATTCACCCAACATGCCTCCCAACAGTACCGCTTTGTGCGGGACAGGCCGATTTTGGATGGCAATCCTGCTGTAATGCCATCTGTGGATGACACACTGTTATGGGGGATATCTGTGGAGGACACACTGTTATGGGGGATATCTGTGGAGGACACACTGTTATGGGGAATATCTGTGGAGGGCACACTGTTATGGGGGATATCTGTGGAGGGCACACTGTTATGGGGGATATCTGTGGAGGACACACTGTTATGGGGGATATGTGTGGAGGGCACACTGTTATGGGGGATATGTGTGGAGGGCACACTGTTATGGGGGATATCTGTGGAGGGCACACTGTTATGGGGAATATCTGTGGAGGGCACACTGTTATGGGGGATATCTGTGGAGGGCACACTGTTATGGGGATATCTGTGGAGGGCACACTGTTATGGGGGATATCTGTGGAGGGCACACTGTTATGGGGGATATCTGTGGAGGGCACACTGTTATGGGGGGATATCTGTGGAGGGCACACTGTTATGGGGATATCTGCGGAGGGCACATATATAGCATCTTATGCTATATATGTGTCATCCACAGATATCTCCATAACAGTCCCATCCACAGATATCCCCCATAAGTGCCCTCCACAGATCCCCCCCCATAACAGTGTCCTCCATAGATATTCCCATAAGTGCTTTCTAGTAATGTATCGGTGGGAAGGGAGGAGGCGGGGACACTTGTGGCGGGGCCGGTGCAGTGCCCGGCGCTGTGCACACACCGGGGGCAGCTCCTACCTTCTGGGAGTTCTGCTGCAGGACATTTTGCTCCACGGTCATGGCTCAGCTCCACCCCGTGCTTCTTCTGCTGCTGCTGCTGCTGCTGATATGCAGAGAACGGGGCAGCGGATGCGGAGTGAACGGCAGTCAGGGCAGCGGCCACATGGGCCATGTACTGCGGGGGTCCACGAGCCGGGAAGACGAGCCCCAACCGCACTGCAACTGCTGCTACACAAGTCTCCTGAGCGGCGGCTGCTTCACCACTCCCACTCCTCACATGGCCGGCAGTGGGCAGCCGAACTAGAGCGCAGCTCCCCGCCCTGCTTCTGTGCTGCCGGTGCGTGGCATGCAGACTCGCCGCGCCGGCAGCTTGAGCTTAACATCTCTCCCTCCGTCATGCGCCTCCTGCCCACCCTGCCTGCTTCATTCATAAAGTGAGAGGAGCAGGCAGACGGGGCAGGAGGTGCATGAAGGAGAGTTTTTTGACACTCACTGCACTGACTGCTGGGCGCTGGCATTTTGCCAGCAGCTTGAGCGGCGCAATATGGTTGCAAGGCCGCCAACCCGTGCAGCTTATTTAGAGGGAAGGGAACACTGACTGCAGGGGCCAGGAGGGTCCACAGGTGGCCGGACCCCAGGCCCCTGGAGTGCCGGGCCCGGTCGCAATTGCGACCCCTGTATGTACGCCACTGCCTGTCGGTCTTGGTATTCCCTGAGGCTGGATCCAGAGGGCAGCTGTCGATGGGTTGGTTGAAAGAATGATCTCATATCCAAAGTGACCAACACATCTTCAAACCGCCCTCTTCTTGTATGCGATGTAGGATTGGTACTCACAACTCTTTTTCTGTGGGTGTAAATTCCTCTCCCAACTCCCGCAACAGCAGAATGCTGCATCTCTCGCAGCAAGGCCTGGAAATGCTGCATTCTGACAGCCCTCTGTTATGCTGGTAACATGTCCGCTATTTTGTGTTTGTACCGGGGGTCCAAGTACGTTGCCACCTAGTACTGGTCCTTTCCCTTTATGCTTTTTATACGGGGGTCCTTCTTCAAACACTGGAGCATGATGGCCCCCATTTGCACTAAATTGGAAGCGGTGGAGTGGCCTGGCTCCTGCTCATCGCCCAGGAGAATGTCGTCCTCAGTCTCCTCTCCCCATCCACGGATAACACCAGGGATCCCAGAAAAGTTTAAAGTCTGCTCTTCTTGCTCCTCCTCCTCCCCCCAGGCACCATCTTCCTTTGACTCCTCTTCAGACTCCTGAAGGTATATCACACCCCTGCCTCAATCAATTTTTTTGGGGGGGCAACTGGTATATCACACCAGTTACAATTAGTTATACTACCGGTAATAGTGTTTGTCCCTCTGTATAGCTGCAGTATCGCAGCAGAACCGAACACAACTGCTGGACAATACAAATGCTCTATAATATACTTTCTATGTTACAAAGTATATTATAAGTATGTCACACCCCTCAGTATATCACACCTATCGATAGCACACCTATACCAGCCCTTAAAAGGACTTTTGTGGCCCTATTAGCTAGCGTTTGGTGTCTGTATACTCTCTAACAGTCTGTCCCTGCTCCACCAAGCAACCTCTCCCTACACTGGCAAAATACTGAATGTAAAATGGCGGTCAGATCGAGTATATTAATAGGGTAGGGGGTGTGTCCATGTGTTGAAACGTCTCAATTGGCTGTCCTGTCCCACCGGATGGATTTGTCATGGGTCAAAGATCGGCGCTCTGCAAATAAATATGGCGCGTGCGAATATCGCCATATGATCGCATGTTCAGCGAATCGCGAACGAGCAAAGTTCACCGAGATCATCAACCTCCTCAGGGCAACAGCGCTTAGATTTGGCGCATGCCCAGTGAGACTTTTGAGGCTGTTGCCCTCGCGAGTTTTGCGCGAGTTTTCTGGCCGCCGACAGGAAGAAGGACGGGGCATTTCTAGAAGGTAGACGATGACGTGGGGAGGGGGCAGAACCGTTTGCCGGGGTGTGGGAGGTTATTTGAGGATCAGGAGGCGTTCTTGGGATTCAAATTAAGGCGGGCTGGGCACTGCAGGGGGGCGTCACTGGGCACCGGAGAGGGAAAAAAACGCCCCTCTCGGCACCTTGGAGCTTCATTAGCATATCATAAAAAGGGCTTTTTTTTATCAAAAGGACAAAACGAAAGAAAGTAAGAAGAAGACTGCTGGAAATAAGGTACTTTAGTGAACATGGCGATGGTGACAGCTTAAAATGGTAAAAGCAGGTGACAGATTCCCTTTAAGGGGCTTGATATACCTGCTTCCACAAAATACTGATTAAGGGGTTTGATATACCCGCTTCCTCAAAATACTGATTGAGGGCTGCAATATACCTGCTTCTACAAAATTCTGATTAAGCGGTTCGATATACCTGTTTCCAGAAAATACTGATTAAGGGGTTTTTATATGCCTGCTTCCACCAAATATTAATTGAGGCCTGCGGCATACCTGATTCCACAAATATTGCTCTTCTCTATGGACTTAGGCACAGAATCATTTTGAAAATGACAGGCAGAGGAAGAGGCAGGCCATTCTGCAGGGGTGGTAGAGGTCGGGCAGGTGTAACAGGCAGTACCCAGATCAGCCCAAGGAGGGAGGTCCCCGCTGTTGCTGCCTACTCCGAGATCTTAAATGTCAGTAGTGGTGAAGGTGACGATGATGACATGTTGATGGACGTCATGTGGGTGCCCACAAGAGAGGAAGAGGAGAAGAGTTCAGAGGGAGAGACGGAGCAGCAGAGAGGGAAGAGAAGTTGGAGAAACAGGCAAAGCTTGCAGGGCACAGGAGGAAAAATGCAGACTGAAATGTATCTGGAGCAAGCCATCCACCATGCACGGTCACTTCTGGTGCTCCCAGGATGCTGGCACATGCCTCCGCAGTGTGGGCTTTTTTTAACGTGTTAGCTGCTGACAATGGTGTTGCCATCTGCAGCCTGTGCTATCAACGCATAAGTCGCGGTAAGCCCAACACTCACCTAGGGATGACCGCCTTAAGAAGTCACCTGGCCTCCCATCACCGAGCCCAGTGGGAGCAACGCCGCCAGAACCCACACTCCCGGTGCTCTCCACGTCCTGCTTCTTCTCCTTCTCCTCTCTCCTCCCATTTGTCCTCCACTCCACTTTCCACCGTGCCGTCGTCGCGTTCATCTGGCAGAAGGCAGGCATCTGTGGCCCAAATGTTTCAACGTAAAAAGTTGATGATGCTGGATAACCCTCTGGCCCAACGGCTGACCGCTGGCTTGTCGGAACTGCTAGCCCGCCAACTACTGCCATATAAACTGGTGGACTCGGAGGCCTTTAGAAAATTTGTGGCCATTTGCACACTGCAATGGAAGGTTCCCAGGAAGGAAATATTTCTCCCAGAAGGGCATCCGAGAGCTAAATATCCACGTTCAGCGGCAAGTGAATATATCTCTGGCACACAGTGTCGGTGCCAAGATATATCTGACCACAGACACGTGGTCTAGCAAACACGGGCAGGGAAGGTACATAACTTTTACTGCCCATTGGGTGAACCTTCTGACGGCCGTCAAGCATGTAACCCGTGGCACCCATGTGGATTTGGTGTTACCGCCATGGATTGCATGCAGGCCTGCCTCTTCTTCTCCTCCTCCTACTCCATCCTCTGTCTCCTCCTCAGCTGACGCCTCCTTTTCCACTGCTACCGCCTCTTCCGCTGCGCCCCCCAAGCTCCCCAGAACCAATTCAACTTGCCAGGTGAGACATTGCCATGCTGTGCTGCAGCTGTTGTGCCTGGAAGCCAAGAGCCACACCGATCCTGCATTGCTTTCAGCTCTGCAGTCACAGGCCGATCAGTGGCTAACCCCGCTCAATTTGACAGTTGGTAAAGTGGTGTGCAACAATGGTGCCAATCTGCTGAGCTCGCTGAAACAGGGCAAAATGACACATGTGCCGTGCATGGAACACGTCCTAAACTTAGTTTTTGCTGCGATTCTTTGCCAAATACCCCAGGGTCTAAGACGTCTTGAGCCAGGCCAGGAAAATCTCTGGCCATTTTAGAAGATTTTACACGGCCATGGCTCACCTTGCTGACGTTCAGCGGCGACACCACCTGCCCGTCAGACATCTGATTTGTGACAGCCCCAAGCACTGGAAGTCCACCTAGTATATGCTTCAAGGTAGGGAGAAAAAAGAGAGGGTAATCCTGTACTCCTAGGATAGGAGATATGGGATGAACACACAGGGCGCCAGAGGTAGAGGAACGCAGTGGAATGGGGAAAAAAAATGTATGGATAGTAAGGTATAGGTTCTGCTAAACAAGGAAGAATAAAGTACAACAAGCAGGGCAGCCTTGGTGATAAACTATCTGCAGAGGAGCAGTATAGTCAAACAGGAGAGAGGTAAAAAAGAAAAAAATCACCAAATGGCGCCTACCGCTATTCAAATGTAGTAGGTGATACAGTGTAAAAAATCTGAAAAAGTATTTATATAGATGTATGTATACCAGCTGCTATGTATATAAATTAAAAGCCCCTATGGGGCTACAGAGAGCAGTTAGTATATATAAGGTAAAATACATAAAAACATGAAGTAAAAGGTGAATTAACACCAAAACTCACTTCACCAGGGAGGGGTGTAGAGGGATAAAGCTTAAGACACCCAATACAACCACCTCCCTCGCCTGGTTCGTATGTAGAATAGTTGGAAAATACGGCAGTCCACACCGAGGGTCTTCTGGTATAATCCCTTTAATAGGTAAATAAATCAGGTGGGCTCAACGCGTTTCGGGGTTACATAAACCCCTTCCTCAGGAGCTGAGTAAGTAATAGGCTTATACAGACGATTAGAATGAACAGACAACTATAAATAGTAGAGTCATAATAGAGAAAAGGGCGTGTTTGGCGCCAAAAGAGTAGTGGGTGTCACTTCCGGAAGTGACTTCAATAGTAACAAATACACAACATATACATAATACAAATATTAGAAACATGGAGAGACACAAGTGTATAATATTGTGTGACCGTCTCACGTAGTCTTAATGGTGTCTGGTACGAGTGTGGACGGCCCTAAGAGGATCACCGAATGGATGCGGGCCCAGCAGAAGGAACTTCCGGTGTATGGAACGCAGCAACCGGAAGTGTGTTCCAGGAGCCCGTCGTACGAGACAGGTCGGGGCCGAAAATAACAGTACAACAAAAGATATAACGAGTGATGGGGTGTATATGGGGACTATAGAGGTAGGGGGAAGTGAAAAATGGACGAATCGGGGCGAAATATGGAAAATGTACAAAGCGGAAGTTCCGGTGCCTGGAACGCATCAGGAGCGATGCGTTCCACCACGGGGGATCGTGCTAAGGGAAATGAGCTGCCTACATGTCAATAAATTGTGGACTTAGAGAGCCAGGGCTTAGTAAATGGGACATATGATGTAATAAATACCTGTACATATACTGTAGATATATATACCCATTAGAAGAATATAATGATAATAATAGCAAATATAATTATAATTATGTCAAGCGGGGTAAAAATCAGTGAGGAGGCCCTTAGGAGAAGGAAAAAGTATATAATAAATACATAAAAAAGATATAATAAATATATGAAAAAAGGGAATGGAAGTAAAAATTGAAAAAATGTAAAATATTGCAAAATAAAAAAATATATATTAAAAATATATATATAAAAAAATAATAATAATAATAATAATACTACAAGAATTATACACACATATATACATATATATATATATATATATATATATATATATATATATACACATATATATACATACATACAAACAGGCAAACAAATGTATGTGGGAAATAGAATGTCTAAAAATACAATAAATATAATAAATAAATATGGGTACACAAAAATCTGTATTTTGTGTACTCAAGGCTCTCATTGAGGCCAAAGGGTGTTAGTGTATTCATACGGTAAATCCAATACATCTCTTTCCTGGCCAGGTTCTGAAATGAGGATGGGACCCATTCAAGTGGGGTGACAGAGAGAAATTGTGGGTTTCCATCATGAATCTCTGAGAAGTGTCTGGAAACACTGTGTGTTAATACCTTTCTTTTAATGTTCGACCGATGGTCATTCATGCGCTCTCTGATCGTTTGGGTGGTCCGACCTATGTATTTTAATTGACACGTACATTCCAGCAGGTATATCACGTTTGTGGATCTGCAGCTTAAATGATGTCTCAGGGTGAACATTTCATCTGTACCTGGGATATTTATTGTCTTCCTACCATGTGCAATCATCTTACAGCATTTACATCTGGTTTTATAGCATTTGGAGATGCCCGGACTGTCGGCTATCATAGATGTTAGTGGGTCTCCAAAGATGGACGTTGGAGTACGTTTGTGTTTCAATTTAGGACACGAGGGGGCCAATATGTTTTTTAAGGTAGGCGCTCTTCTGAAGGTAAGTGATGGGATAGGTGGAAGGGTTTTGCCCAGTATAGGGTCCTTCTGTAGGATGGGCCAGTGTTTGACTAAAATTTCCCTAATTTTTTTGTGTTCGGTATTATATCTGGTAACCAGATAGGATTGGGTTTCCATCCTTTCGGTGCAGCGATCATTTTTAACAATATTCTTAGGCTTTAGTGACTCTACTTGGTCAAGTGAAAGTACCCGTTTTTCGGATCCTGCTATAAGTGGTTTAGGGTAACCTTTTTCTCTGAAACGATTTTTCAGAAGGGTTAGTTGTCTTTTAAGGATCTGATTGTCAGAACAGTTTCTTCTCAAGCGTTTCATTTGACTGAAAGGAATATTTCTTTTCCATTTCAGATAGTGGCAGCTAGTAAAATCAAGAAAACTATTTGCATCCACCTTCTTAAAGAAGGTTTTTGTATGGATGGTCGTATTGATGGAATTGAGGTGGATATCTAGGAATATGGCTTCTAATGGGTGGTGGTCAATGCTAAAACATAAGCCCCAGTCATTGGTATTAAGAACATTAAAAAAAGATAAAAGTTCGACATCAGTACCCTCCCAAATAAAAATGATGTCGTCTATATAACGACGGTAAAATTTAATCCTAGGATTATGTAGAAGGTTGTGTAATTCTTCAAAGCGGCCCAATATTATACACTTGTGTCTCTCCATGTTTCTAATATTTGTATTATGTATATGTTGTGTATTTGTTACTATTGAGGTCACTTCCACTACTCTTTTGGCGCCAAACACGCCCTTTTCTCTATTATGACTCTACTATTTATAGTTGTCTGTTCATTCTAATCCTCTGTATAAGCCTATTACTTACTCAGCTCCTGAGGAAGGGGTTTATGTAACCCCGAAACGCGTTGAGCCCACCTGATTTATTTACCTATTAAAGGGATTATACCAGAAGACCCTCGGTGTGGACTGCCGTATTTTCCAACTATTCTACATACGAACCAGGCGAGGGAGGTGGTTGTATTGGGTGTCTTAAGCTTTATCCCTCTACACCCCTCCCTGGTGAAGTGAGTTTTGGTGTTAATTCACCTTTTGCTTCATGTTTTTATGTATTTTACCTTATATATACTAACTGCTCTCTGTAGCCCCATAGGGGCTTTTAATTTATATACATAGCAGCTGGTATACATACATCTATATAAATACTTTTTCAGATTTTTTACACTGTATCACCTACTACATTTGAATAGCGGTAGGCGCCATTTGGTGATTTTTTTCTTTTTTACCTCTCTCTAGTATATGCTTGATAGGCTTCTCCAGCAGAAATGTGCCATTAATGACTACCTGTACAAACTCTGCAGCAGGACAGGTTCTGGGGAGCTTGGTTTCTTTTCACAGCGGCAGTAACTGCTCATGCGCGATGCATGCAGACTTCTGCGGCCATTTGATGAGATCATCAAACCAGTCAGTCGCAGCCAGGGCGCCATCAGTGACATTGTATCTTACGCCTTCTTTCTGGAGCGTGCATTACGTTGTGTCATTGATCAAGCCGTCGAGGAGCAGGAGCTGGAAGATAAGTAAGTCGCAATGCTAAATGAAATCCCAGGGGGGGCTACTCCATCTGAGACAAGTTAGCAGGAGTCTGAAGAGGAGTCAGAGAAGAATGGTGGCTGGGGGGACGAGGAGGATGAGCAAGAAGAGCAGGCTTTGAGGGGGACTTTAAACTTTTCGGGGATCCCTGGTGTTGTCCGTAACTGGGGGAGTAGACCGAGGACGACATTCTACTGGGCGATGAGCAGGAACCAGGGCGCTTCACCGCTTCCAAGTTAGTGTAAATTGGGGCCTTCATGCTCCAGTGTTTGAAGAGGGACCCCTGTATAAAAGCATAAAGGGCAAGGACCAGTACAGGGTGGCAACGTACTTAGACCCCTGATACAAACACAAAATGGCGGACATGTTTCCAGCATCACAGAGGGTTGGCAGAATGCAGTATTTCCAGGACTTGCTGCCAGAGATGCTGCATTCTGCTGTTGCGGGCACTGGGAGAGGAATTTCCACCCACAGAGAAAGAGTTGCGAGTACCAATCGTACATCGCATACAAGAAGAAGGCGGTTTGAAGATGTGTTGGTCACTTTGGATATGATATCATTCTTTCAGCCAACCCATCGCCACCTCCCTCCGGATCCAGCCTCAGGGAACACCTAGACCGACAGGTGTCCGACTACATCCAGTTAACGGCCAATGTGGACGTTCTGAGAAGTGAGGAACCCCTGGACTACTGGGTGTGCAGGCTTGACCTGTGGCCAGAGCTGGCACAATTTGCCTTGGAACTCTTGTCTTGTCCCTCGTCGAGTGTCCTGTCCGAAAGGACGTTCAGCGCAGCAGGGGGATCTTGACCGATAAGCGCACTCGCCTACGACAGTGTGGAATACCTCACATATCTAAAAATGAATGAGTTATGGATCTCGGAGGATTTCAACACCTGTGATGACCATGTGTAATTGAATTTCCTCATGCCAGCCCACACATATCCGCTACCACTCAGAATGGTCCTTGTCTGTATATACAGCGGAATAAAAGGCCTTTTCTGTCAGGTGAATGCCTAATTTTTGAGGCCTCTACTCCAGTGGCCTTCAGTAAACTTGTATCCAGTGACCGCCTAATGTACCTCCAGCCACATAATCACAAGTTCTTTTCTGTCAGGCGAATGCCTAATTTCTGGGGCCTCTACTCCAGTGGCCTACAGTAAAATTTGTATCCAGTGACCGCCTAATGTACCTCCAGCCACATTATCACAAGTTCTTTTCTGTCAAGTGAATGCCTCATTTTTGGGGCCTGTACTGGCATACAGTAAAATTTTCAGCCAGTGTCCGCCAAATGTACCTCCAGCCACATTATCACAAGTTCTTTTCTTTCAGGTGAATGCCCAATCTTTGGGGCTTGTACTGGCCTACAGTAAAATTTTTATCCAGTGACCGCCTAATGTACCTCCAGCCACATCATCACAAGTTTTATTCTGTCAGGTGAATGCCTAATTTTTGGGGCCTGTACTGGCCTACAGTAAAAGAAAATTCCAATGACTGCCAAATGTACCTCCAGCCACATAATCACGTTATTTTTTGTCAGGTGAATGCCAAATTCTTGGGGTCTGTACTTGCCTACAGTAATTTTTTTATTCAGTGACCGCCAGTGTACCTACAGCCACATAATCACAAGTTCTTTTCTGTCAGGTGAATGCCTAATTTTGGGGGCCTGTACTCCAGTGGCCTACAGTAAAAATTTTATCCAGTGATCGCCTAATGTACCTTTAGCCACATCATCACAAGTTCTTTTCTGTCAGGTGAATGCCAAATTTTTGGGGCCTGTACTCCCATGGCCTAAAATAAATTTTTTCTAGACTCCAGCAGGGCACATATTTGAGAAATTTTCTTTACGACGCATAAAAATGGCCCCTGATTAAAATAAATTTTTTCTGTGGGTATTTTTGCCAATAATCCCCCTCTGCTATGTCACTCTACATGTTGTGGGTCTATTTGTGCACTTCTAGTAAGTATTTGGTGGCTGCAAATATGACCTGAAGGTTTTTCCGGTTCTCCTGCCATTTTGATCGCAAATGCGCGTTCGCGAATTGTCCCGGTCGATGTTTTATCACTACCCTCTTGAACTCTTGTAGTGAATTCACCATCACCACTTCCTCAGGCAAAGAGTTCCATAGTTTCACTCTTAAAAAATCCTCATCTATGTTTGTATACAAACCTTGTTTCCTCTAGACGCAGAGGATGTCCTGTCATCACAGTCCTGGGAATAAATAGATGATGGGAGAAATCTCTGTACTGACCCCTGATGTATTTCCAAATAGAATCGATTCGATCTGAATTAATTTGTGGCGAATCTTGTTAAAAAAAACTGCTATTTCCTGGCTGCAAAGAGCCTATAAATTGGTGCAGAACACTGTGCCTTGCAGTAACACGCATGGTGAGACTGCTGTGGTAGTGAAACAATACTGTGAGTCAGTATGATATGCAGATGACAGACGTCGCTCTTAGAATCACTGCACACTTTAGTTCTTTGGGCAGTTACGGGGCGATTACGGGGCAGTTATAAAGAACCGTGCAGTGGTCCAAGGTCCTGCTATAGCATGAAAGAGTGCACTCCTTTTACACCGTCGTCAGCTGATTCCACATAGATGTCTACAGAACCTGTTTTATTAAAAACGTATACAAGTAGAGCCCCCCTGACAGAGTGGAGAGGGTGTCATCAGTAAATTTGTGTTGACATCATTGATTACTTTGCCCTTCCTCTGATCCGTCAGAACAATATCATTTGGTCATCGGTCAATCCATCAGTATTGCTAATGCCAAAAAAAACGGGCGTGGATCCAAAACAGAGATGACATGTGAATGGAATATTTGCATGTCTTCTGTGTTTTGTACCCACTCCTGCCAAATCATAAGCCAATTGGGACCATACAGGCCTTACAGCTACTACACAGACAATATCTGTTTGTTATTTACTGAGTATGCCTTATTATACTTATTTTAAGATGTAACTTTTATTCTTATCATTTAAAATAATGATGAGACGGCTGAGTTTAGTGAAACTACTGCGCTATTTAATTAGAGAGAGAGAGAGAGAGAGAGAGGAGAGGGACCAATTAAATAGTACTGGTTTAGAGTGATGTACCTGTCTAAAAGGCCTATTGCATATAAGGGGAGAGCCTAGTTAATTTTACTAGAAGTCCCTATGCCCTTACCCTACTTGACCTAATCTAGTCAGGGTGATAGCCTAAATGGCTGTAGTCGGGGCACTCGTCTTTAAAAAGACGACCCCCAGCCTCAGGAACCTCGGGCCTGTACTAAAAGTCCCTATGCTCTTACCTCTCTGCGGTTGATTTCCTTTTTCATCCGACGCGTTTTGCCAGGTATGGCTCTTCAGGGAATAAAGAGGATGTTCAGGTGCTGAAGGCAGTGGCTCTCACCTGTATCAATCATGCGGCAGTGGCGGCGTTGTAATGCTGTGCATCTCTTTTTGTGCGCCTCGCTCCTCCCCTGCATGGAATTGACCAGTCAGCTGGTATGGGCCAAGCGCACTGTTGACACTCCCCCCTGTATAGTCACCTGCCTGCTTCCCAGCGGAGACATGCGCAGACGAGTTCCGCTTCTTCCATCGGGTGGCCTGGCTATGCTCCGCTATAGTACGGAAGTGACGTGGTGTTTGGGAGTGGTTAGTCGTCATGGGGATCTTATACCGCGTCCCCGGCCGGCTTTCTGTGTGGAAAAGTTGCTATTACCTGAAAGGTATTGACGGTTCGGTTAAGTTTGTTAAAAATTAGCCAAAGCTGCTCTAACAGGGCATCAGTTATAGAGTCCTGTCTTTTCTTCAATGTTATATTACATTTTTTAGGTTTTTAGTTTCTGTCATGTTGATATTGACACTCTCATTGTTATAATCATGTTTAGCTTTTAGTGATGATTTAATGTATAGATACATAGGTTCATTATTATTTATCATTTTAATACCTGTATACATTATTGAGGGCCATTTAAAACTGCCCTCTGTATGTTTATTGTATATTTATAGGAAGGGTTTGTAGGAGAGGTATTCATTGAGGCCATTTGGTGTAACGGACTTCAGTCTATAGATCCATCTGGCTTCTGCCTTCAGGATTAGTTTATCCCAGTCGCCCCCCCTCTTGGGTTTAGGGACATGTTGTATACCTATAAACTGATGCCGTGCCACTGATGTGTCCTTTTTATTTTGAACATCATTATAATGGTCTCTGATGCGTCTCCTAAATTCTCTCTTTGTCTTCCCTACATAGTCTAGGGGACAGGAGCACTGTGCTAGATACACTACCCCCATGGTTAAACAATTCACGTAATCACGATTGGTGTATTCTCTCCCCGTATGTGAGGACGTGAATGTTTTTGTTTTCTTAATCTGGCTACAGGCCAAGCACCTACCACATTTAAAGGTACCTGTAGGTTTCCTGGATAGCCAGTTACCAGGATTTGTAGGGGGTAGGTAGTGGCTTATGACCAATCTGTCTTTCAGGCTTCTACCCTTCCTATAGGTTATTGCTGGGTATGGTCCTATTATATCCTCCAGATCAGGATCAGTTTTTAGTATATCCCAATGCTTTGTTAGTATCTGCCTAACTTGTTGGTGGGCATTGTCAAAAGTCCCTATAATGCGAGTAGTCTTAGAGGGAGCTGTATAGTCTGTCCTTTTTTTTCTTTGGAATGAGTAACCCATCCCTATTCTCTGAGGCTGCTGCCTCATAGGCCACTCGAAGTATACCATCCGGGTATCCTCTGTCTCTGAATCTGTACCTTAGATCCTTTGCCTCACTTTTAAATTTTTTGAAAGTGGAGCAATTGCGTCGGAGTCTAAGGTACTGACCCTTTGGTATACCATTCCGTAGGGCATAGGGATGGGCACTCTCCCAACGGAGTAGACTATTTGTCGCTGTCTTTTTACGGTACACCGAGGTAATAATATTGTTATTAGGGCCTCTTTCAATGAGCACATCTAGAAAAGCTAGAGAGTCATAGCTATGGTCAGATGTGAATCTAAGGCCCATAGTATTGTCATTTATTGTCTCCATGAATTCCCCAAAGTCCTCTACCGTCCCTCGCCACATTACAAAGACATCATCAATGAACCTCAGCCATAGAACTATCCTGTCTTGCCACTTTTTCATCTCCTCTGAGCCAATGATATTGGCTTCCCACCAGACCAGGAGCAGATTTGCGTACGACGGCGCACAGGAACTGCCCATCGCGGTGCCCCTGAGCTGGTGGTAAAAGTGGTCATTAAAGACAAAATAGCTCCTAGTGAGGCTGAAGTTCAATAAGTCAAGTATGAATTGATTGTGTCGAGATTGTCTGATGTCCCTCATACTCAGGTAGCTTTCTACTGCCTTCATTCCTAAGTCATGTTTGATCGAGCAGTATAAGGCCTTGACGTCTATCGACACCAGCATGGTTTGATCGTCCATACTTACACCACTGAGTCTCAATAGGAGATCAGAGGTGTCACGTATGTACGACGGTAGTGTCTCCAGGAAGGGTTTGATGATTTTGTCAATGTAGATACCTACGTTCTGTCCTAGACTACCCACACCTGATACTATTGGGCGTCCTTTTAGTGGTATCGTCCCTTTATGGATCTTTGGTGTGGAGTAGAAAGTGGCTAAGACCGGGTATTTCGGCAGGAGGAAATCTATTTCTTACTGGTCAATTAGCTTGTCATTTAATCCCTTATGTAAAATTTACGGAAGTTCTAGGGCAAATGTAGGGCCAGGGTCTTTTAGTAAAATTTCATAAGTTTCCCTGTCTTTCAGGATCTAGACACATCTTGATCCATTATGACCAGGTCAGGTTTCCTCCCTTGTCCGAGGGTTTTATTGTTAGGTTCCGGTCTTTTTCTAGTGTTATTAGGGCTTGGTATTCTTCCTTCCTCAAGTTTGAGATTTCCTTAGTTGTTTTAATTAGTTCCAGGTCCCTGGATACTAGTTTATGGAATATCGATATACTAGAGTCTGGTAGAGGTGGTGGCATTTGGGTACTTTTTAGTTTGAGTTCTGTAAAAGGACCCTCTGCTCTATCTTTCTCCCCTTCCTCCATTAGACCAACAAGAGTCAGTGTGGCCTCAAGTTCCCTGGGATTCATGTTTAGCTCTTCATATTTTTTACGATCCTGCAGGCGGAAGTGTTTGTACCAGAGCAGTTTGCGTGTAAACAGTGCTAGGTCCTTACTCCACTGAAACGTGTCATACTGAACTGTGGGGACAAATGACAAGCCTTTACTCAACAGAGATATATCACTAGGGGATAGGTTGTATGAAGACAGGTTAATGATTTGCATTTTACTGCATGAATTGATATATTCTGTGTGCCCCCCTACACTTTGTTCCTTAAATGGTAAGGCATTTGTGTGGGGGCCTGGGTCAAAAAAGTTGATGATATAGCTGATGATGAGGAGGTGGGTGTAGGTCCTTGAGTATTGCATGTTGAATATCCTTCGTTATAGGTATTTCTAAATGCTGTTCTTGGTCTCCCCCTGCCTCCTTTTCCTCTATACAGTGGGGGAAATAATTATTTGACCCCTCACTGATTTTGTAAGTTTGTCCAATGACAAAGAAATGAAAAGTCTCAGAACAGTATCATTTCAATGGTAGGTTTATTGTAACAGTGGCAGATAGCACATCAAAAGGAAAATCGAAAAAAAAACTTTAAATAAAAGATAGCAACTGATTTGCATTTCATTGAGTGAAATAAGTATTTGAACCCCTACCAACCATTAAGAGTTCTGGCTCCCACAGAGTGGTTAGACACTTCTACTCAATTAGTCACCCTCATTAAGGACACCTGTCTTAACTAGTCACCTGTATAAAAGACACCTGTCCACAGAATCAATCAATCAAGCAGACTCCAAACTCTCCAACATGGGAAAGACCAAAGAGCTGTCCAAGGATGTCAGAGACAAAATTGTAGACCTGCACAAGGCTGGAATGGGCTACAAAACCATTAGCAAGAAGCTGGGAGAGAAGGTGACAACTGTTGGTGCGATTGTTCGAAAATGGAAGGAGCACAAAATGACCATCAATCGACCTCGCTCTGGGGCTCCACGCAAGATCTCACCTCGTGGGGTGTCAATGGTTCTGAGAAAGGTGAAAAAGCATCCTAGAACTACACGGGAGGAGTTAGTTAATGACCTCAAATTAGCAGGGACCACAGTCACCAAGAAAACCATTGGAAACACATTACACCGCAATGGATTAAAATCCTGCAGGGCTCGCAAGGTCCCCCTGCTCAGGAAGGCACATGTGCAGGCCCGTCTGAAGTTTGCCAATGAACACCTGAATGATTCAGAGAGTGACTGGGAGAAGGTGCTGTGGTCTGATGAGACCAAAATAGAGCTCTTTGGCATTAACTCAACTCGCTGTGTTTGGAGGAAGAAAAATGCTGCCTATGACCCCCAAAACACCGTCCCCACCGTCAAGCATGGGGGTGGAAACATTTTGCTTTGGGGGTGTTTTTCTGCTAAGGGCACAGGACAACTTATTCGCATAAACGGGAAAATGGACGGAGCCATGTATCGTGAAATCCTGAGCGACAACCTCCTTCCCTCTGCCAGGAAACTGAAAATGGGTCGTGGATGGGTGTTCCAGCACGACAATGACCCAAAACATACAGCAAAGGCAACAAAGGAGTGGCTCAAGAAGAAGCACATTAAGGTCATGGAGTGGCCTAGTCAGTCTCCGGACCTTAATCCAATCGAAAACCTATGGAGGGAGCTCAAGCTCAGAGTTGCACAGAGACAGCCTCGAAACCTTAGGGATTTAGAGATGATCTGCAAAGAGGAGTGGACCAACATTCCTCCTAAAATGTGCGCAAACTTGGTCATCAATTACAAGAAACGTTTGACCTCTGTGCTTGCAAACAAGGGTTTTTCCACCAAGTATTAAGTCTTTTTTTGTTAGAGGGTTCAAATACTTATTTCACTCAATGAAATGCAAATCAGTTGCTATCTTTTATTTAAAGTTATTTTTTCGATTTTCCTTTTGATGTGCTATCTGCCACTGTTACAATAAACCTACCATTGAAATGATACTGTTCTGAGACTTTTCATTTCTTTGTCATTGGACAAACTTACAAAATCAGTGAGGGGTCAAATAATTATTTCCCCCACTGTATCTCTGCCCCCTACCTCCTTTTATTCTAACCTGTTCGGTTTCAGATCCCTCTGCCTCTGAGAAGGAGATTTCACTTGCTGATTATTTTTGTTGTGTTTTGTTTACGAAGAGATAGGCTCTATTCTCTTTAAATTCTGTGGAATCTTGTACGTATTGTTGGTGTTTGCGTTCCCTGAACATATAGTGAAACCTCTCAATCGTATTCTGTAGCTGTTCCTCCTTCAATGAGAATTGAGCCTCGTCTTTAAATCTAAGTGCCTGCTCCCTGAGGTTATCCACTTTTTTCTGTTTGCACTCAAGGTTCAGTCTTTCTTCTTCTAGTAGTAAGCGCATGAATCTGTGAGAACTAGCTGTGGCTTCTTCTTCCCACTTTTTGATCAGGTTTGTACTCCTTAATCTGTCTGCCAGGGTTAGATTGATTCTAAGGCCTTTTAAGACAATTTTTTCCTTTTAGATAGTGGTCCAGGGATTGTATTTCCCACCAGGATACGATCAGGTCTTTATATGCCCCTGTCAGGTCTTTAAATACGTTTTTTATACTGGTGATTGAATTGGTTTGAATATAATCAGTTTCAGAGAAGACACTTCTAGCCTCTGTAGCCCAGGCTTCCAGGTTAGGGCTTGCTGACACAGACAAAATCCATTGTGTGTCTCATTTTTCCTTCCTTCTGACAAATCATAAGAAGGGTCAAATAAATGATGATGTCAACCAGGCCAAAAATGCAAAATAGTGTACCAGTCATGAAGTAGGGAGGGTGGGAACAGCATGAGAAGTCCACAGAGTGGCCCAATGACATAGTGTGGAGGTTTCAGCAGCATCAGGAGACCACAGAGTGGCAAGGTGATATAGTCTGGAGGTGGCAGCAGCATCATGAGACCACAGAGTGGCAAGTTGACATAGTGTGGAGGTAGCAGCAGCATTAGGAGACCACAGAGTGGTAAGGTGACATAGTGTGGAGGTGGCAGCAGCATCATCAGGAGACCACAGAGTGGCAAAGTGACATAGAGTGGAGGTGGCAGCAGCATCAGGAGGCCACATAGTGGCAAGGTGACATAGTGTGGAGGTATGTGGCAATACCAGTACCCGCTGAAGATGGTGGGTGAAGGAAGGAGCACTTGTCATCAGATGTGTGGCATCAGGCGGGTGGCAGCATCAGAATAGTAGCTAAGGCAGGTATCCAGAAGAAAACGGTCTCTTTTGTCAAAGTGTTGGTGTGGCACCATGTATGATCTAGTCTGATGCATCAGGAATTGATGGGTGTAAATCCTGGCTGATCCACGCCTGATTCATCTTGACAAAGGTCAGTCTCTCCACATTTTGGGTGGACAGGAGAGTTCTTCTTCGGGTAACTTTGGCCCCCCACCGCACTAAACACCTGTTCTGATGCCACACTACTGGCCAGGCAGGACAGCTTTTCCAGGGCAAAATTGGACAGTTGCGGCCACAAATCCAGTTTGGCTGCCCAGTAGTCCAGCTGATCTTCAATGACAGCTGGCAGGGTGCACTCCAAGTTTGCCACCACCTGCTGGTTCAGGTTCTGCTCAATGTCTAGCTGCTGGTGAGTAGTTTCTTCACTAGGAGGGTGAAAAAAGCTGCTCATCAGCGACTCTAGACTCAGGCTGCTGCTGATGTAGCTGGTATTGCTCCTGCCACCCCTCCCCCAGCAGCCATGGCAGTGGAACGTGAGCTCAGAGGGCCCACCTGCGCACACCTGCGAGAGGATGGACGATGGAGCAGATAGGTAGCGGCCAACTGACTACATAGGATGTCTCTATGTAGTTCAGTTTGTCCTCCCTCTCAGTGGGTGTAAAAAAAACACCCCAATTTTGGACCAGTAGCGAGGGTCTAACATGGTGGAGAGCCAGTAGTCATCCCTCTGCCGAATGGTGACAATTCGTCTGTCACTACGCAAGCAAGTGAGCATGCATTGGGCCATTTGAAAGGTGACTCGGATGAACTCCCTGCCTCCATATCCACTGCATACTGCCACAGTGTGTCTGGGTAATCCGCCTAGTCTTCCTCCTCTCCCTCTTGCTCCTCTGGCTGCTCCTGCTTCTTCTCTCCTGTGACCTGTGTATAAAAATCACCCATTTTGCTACTCATTTCTTGTGCTATAATGTCCTCCTCCAGTTCAGGTTCCACAGGGCTCATGTGGCCTTCAGATGTAGGCGCCACGTCTCCAGTCCCCTGACCAGCCAGATTTACTAGCATCTATTCACACCAGGGTATGAATAAGTGGAATGACGTTGTTCATCCCGTAGTCCTGGTGACTGACAAATAAAGTGGCCTCCTCAAAGGGCCTGAGCAAACGGCAGGTGTGACGCATGAGCTGCCATTGGCTAACATCAAAGTTACACAAGGGAGTACCTCTGTCCGCCTGTTTCATCAAGAAACCGTTTATGGCCTTTCTCGGTTCGTACAGTCTTCCAACATATAAAGGGTGGAATTCCAATGGGTGGAAACTTTGCATATCAGCCTATGTTGGGGGATGCCGTTCTGCCGCTGTAGCTCAAGGAGGGTGTGGTTGGCGGTGTACGAGTGGCTGAAGTGATTGAACACGTGCAGCATGCAGGGCACATGGCTCAGCACTCCTTGACACAGCGCCGACACCATGTTCTTCCCATTGTCGGTCACCATGGTTCCGATTTTTTGTTGTTTCGGAGAAAGCCAGGATTTGATTTCTGGATGACGGACGCAAAGCAGTTCCTCACCTGTGTGACTCAGGCAAACAAGGTGCAGAACAGCGTGAAACTGCCGTGCCCTGCATATGTGGTATGTAGTGTTGGGCTCGAATATTTGAATAAAAAATATTATTCGCAAATATCGGCACTTCGAGAATTTGCAAATATTTAGAATATGGTGATATATTCGTAATTTCGAATATTCTAGATTTTTTTTCAACAGTAACCTCCCTTCTTGCTTGTGGTCCAATGAGAAGGCTGCAATGTCTTTGTTTGCGCTTAGCAAGATCCCTAGCAACCAATAGGAAAGTTGCCTACCGCTTACTATATAAGAACCTCCCCAGCAGCCCTTGTATGCAGTATTTTGCAGATCTGAGAGAGATCTGCTTTCCTGTGTCATTACATTAGATAGTTAGTTAGCTTATATATATAATACAGATAGTTAGTGGGAGATTGTCAGTGTAGGTTAGATAGTGATATAGTGTAGCTGACAGATTCTGCTGTCCATACATACATAATACATACAGTCATGGCCGTAAATGTTGGCACCCCTGAAATTTTTCAAGAAAATTAAGTATTTCTCACAGAAAAGTATTGCAGTAACACATGTTTTGCTATACACATGTTTATTCCCTTTGTGTGTATTGGAACGAAACCATAAAAGGGAGGAAAAAAGCTAATTGGACATAATGTCACACCAAACTCCAAAAATGGGTTGGACAAAATTATTGGCACCCATAACTTAATATTTGGTTGCATACCCTTTGGAAAAAATAACTGAAATCAGTCGCTTCCTATGACCATCAACAGTGGCGTTGCTAGGGCTGGTGTCAACTGGTGCAGTAGAAAATTGTTTAACCTTTACTGAACAAATAACATTTTTACAACACAAAATTTAACAGGGAAAAATTTGAAATAATTAAATAACAGAAAATTGAACAGGAACAAATACAAGTGCACTTAAAGTACATCTCAATCAATTCAGAACTCTGCTTTCCTAGCCTTCAAAGCTGCAAAACTGTTAATTACTTAATCAAAATCAATGGTTTCCACTAATTCGCTTTCAACTGACAACAGTGCAAGATCGGAAAGCCTAGACTCTCCAATTGTAGATTGCAGATAATTTTTGATAAGTTTAATCTTTGAAAAGCTCCTCTCGCACGAAGCCACAGATACGCAGATTGTGAGAAATAATTTCAGACATAGTGAAAGGTGTGGGAGAGATTCAATAAAATTCCATTCAGCTATGAAGGTCAAAACTTGTAAAGCTGCCCAATCTGTGACTTGGTCTATGCAGATATCTGATTGAAGCTGACTTCTTTCTTTTTCTTTTGCACATAAACGGTTAAACTATATTCCTCAGTAAAAATGACCAGTCGACACCATATGGGTCTATATTTATGAGGGCCCCCCTGAGCAAAGATTAGTAAATGTGGCCCCAGCCCACAGTTCAGCAGACAGAGAGAACCCCTTATGTCTTGTCTCTCTAATAATCCCCCAGTAATTAAGCTATAATGGGGTATTAAATAAATATAAAAAAAAGTCAATATGCGCTCTCTGCGCTTGTCTCTACCTACCTCCTCCTCCCTCTGGCCCGGCGTGGCAGTGGCAGGTCTGTCTCTGGCTGGCTGTGTGAGTGAGTCACTGCTGTCATGTGACTCACCACCCATTAGCTCCAGACTCCAGTCCCTGCTGGCTGCTCCTGCAGTGCAGCCGCCACGCCACTCACCAGGCAGTCACACCCCCTTAACCACGTGACGGCCTGGCCGACGTGCTTGTGAGTGAGAACTCTGGCGGGCCACGGGTGACACCCCCATCAGACTGGTGTCACCCGGTGCAGCCTGCACCCACCACACCCCCCTCGCAACGCCACTGACCATCAATAAGCTTCTGACGCCTCTCATCCGGAATTTTGGACCCCTCTTCCTTAGCAAACTGCTTCAGGTCTCTCTTATAGGAAGGGCTCCTTTTCCCAACAGCAATTTTAAGATCTCTCCACAGGTGTTCAATGGGATTTAGATCTGGACTCATTGCTGGCCACTTCAGAACTCTCCAGTGCTTTGTTGCCATCCATTTCTGGGTGCTTTTTGACGTATGTTTGGGGTCATTGTCCTGCTGGAAGACCCAAGATCTCGGACGCAAACCCAGATTTCTGACACTGGTCTCTACAGTGAGACCCAAAACCTGTTGGTAATACTCAGATTCCATGATGCCTTGCACACATTCAAGGCACCCAGTGCCAAAGGCAGCAAAACAACCCCAAAACATCAATGAACCTCCACCATATTTCACTCTAGATACTGTGTTATTTTCTTTTAGCCTTTATTCCGTTTTCGGTAAACAGCAGAATGATGTGCTTTACCAAAAAGCTGTATCTTGGTCTCATCTGTCCACAAGACGTTTTCCCAGAAGGATTTTGGCTTACTCAAGTTCAAGTTTTGCAAAATGTAGTCTTGCTTTTTAATGTCTCTGTGTCAGCAGTGGGGTTCTCCTGGGTCTCCTGCCATAGCGTTTGATTTCATTTAAATGTCGACGGATAGTTCGCACTGACACTGATGCTCCCTGAGCCTGCAAGACAGCTTGAATATCTTTCGAACTTGTTTGGGGCTGCTTATCCACCATCTGGACTATCCTGCGTTGACACCTTTCATCAATTTTTCTCTTCCGTCCACGCCCAGGGAGATTAGCTACAGTGCCATGGGTTGCAAACTTCTTATGTTGATAATGTTGCACACTGTGGACAAAGGCAAATCTAGATCTCTGGAGATGGACTTGTAACCTTGAGATTGTTGATATTTTTCCACAATTTTGGTTCTCAAGTCCTCAGACAGTTCTCTTCTCCTCTTTCTGTTGTCCATGCTTAGTGTGGCGCACACAGACACACAATGCAAAGACTAAGTGAACTTCTCGCCTTTTTATCTGTTTTCATGTGTGATTTTTATATTGCCCACACCTGTTACTTGCCCCAGGTGAGTTTAAAGGAGCATCATATGCTTGAAACAATCTTATTTATCCACAATTTTGAAAGGGTGCCAATAATTTTGTCCAGCCCATTTTTGGAGTTTGGTGTGACATTATGTCCAATTAGCTTTTTTTCCTCCCTTTTTGGTATTGTTCCAATACACACAAAGGGAATAAACATGCGTATAGCAGAATATCTGTTACTGCAATACTTTTCTGTGAGAAATACTTCATTTTTTTTGAAAGATTTCAGGGGTGCCAACATTTACGGCCATGACTGTACATAGTGCTGTATGTATGTATGTATGCGTCACCTGGCCAAGTTGCTGGTTTGGCTGAGCAGGAACCACATTTACCCAGTGGGCCGTAAAGGACATATATTGTCCCTGACCGTAGCTACAGCTCCACACATAGGCACTGCCGTTCACTATGGCAGACACCGACAGGCTCAAGGACTAGCCCACCTTCTGTTCTACATATGTGAGCAGGGCAAAGAAATGACGGCTTGGGACTTTTCACCTTGGCTCGGCACAAGCCATCAGTTCTCTGGAAGGTGAAGAGTCCATCACTTGGAAAGGGAGGGACTGCAGTACCAGCAACTTGGCCAGGAGCATGTTCAGCTTCTGCTCCGTTGGATGAGTGCCCTATACTGTTGTCTCTTGGCAATCGCTTCGGTGATCAATTGCTGACGGAATCACTGACGAGGAGGAGGAGGAACAGAAGCATCAGGACCAGCAGATAATGGAAAGGACAGACAGCTTGGTGAAGCCTTGACTGCCAGAATTCGGGTGCGTGCCACTGGGTGATGCAGCAGTTGCTGCGACAGGCTGGACCACCACATTGGAGCCATATCTTGACGCAGGGCCGTGGTGCCAACATTGGCACCCTGGCCACGGTTCACCTTCTGCCCACAGATTCGACAAATGGCCATGTTCACCTTCCCCGGCGGCTTAACAAGAAAGTGCCACACCGCTGAGTAGGTGATTTTACCCCTAACACTCCGCACTGACTGACTGCTATCGCCACTGCCAGGGCCGGTACAAGGCAGGGGCCGAAGGAGCGGGTGCCCTGGGCGCTACCATTTGCGGACAGGAGGGGGGCGCAGGTGCTCCTGCAGTATGCTCCTGCAAAGTGGGTGGTCTAACTTGGGCACGTTTGGCTCCCAACATCCCACAACAGCCACCCTGCTGTCTCCAGGCCACGCTAGCGACTTGCTGGCTCCGCGGCTACCTCATGCGCAGCTACCACCCTCTTCTCCCAATGATGATTAAGCCCCTTCGTCACCCAGCTCCCACAACGGCTGATAAGCCCCTTTTCCCCCCACTAATACACGCCAAAAAGGGCTTTAGAACATATAACTGCGGCTGTGAACTAGTACTTTTTTCACAAATAGTACTTTTTTTTTGCCGCTAATACATGACAAAAAGGACTGTAATTTTACCACTTCACCACACAATGGCTAATATACCCTTTTTCTTTTTCCCCACTAATACACGCCAAAAAAAGGCTTTAGAACATATAACTGCGGCCGTGAACGGCAAATAAAGTTTTTTTTTTGCACTAATACACGCCAAAAAGAGCTGTAATTTTCTCACTTCACCCATCATACAACCTTCTGATTGATTGTACCATACGCTGCAATAGTAAACTATTGCAGTAAGCGGGATTTTGACAGGCTTCCTGATAACTACACCTGTACATAACAGACTCAATACACTATAAATCTCAACAGGGTGCTGTATATGTATAGCAAAAACACCACACTGTAAATTAAAATATAAAACATCATCTTTATATAGCGTATTTAAGAAAAAATCTAAAAAAAACCTGTTAAAATTGGTCCCATACCCACACAAACGTAAGATATCTTATTATGGTATCTTTATATGTAAGATAATAAAAGGAAGTGATCACACACAGTCACATATTGTAAATGCCACAAAGATGGCTGAGTACTAGGACACCATATGCACATAGACCAAGACAATACATAGGTAGAACACTGACCACAATGTCTCCTAAGTCCCCAACACTGTTTCGTAGGCGCTTCTTTCAGGAAATCAGGGTCTTATTTTAGAGTTTTTTTACCTTTTTTTAAATATGCTATAATAAAGATGACTAATGTTTAATCTTTCAACTTACTGTGTGGTGGTATGATTTATGGAAGGTTTATGCTGTCTGTTAAGATGTGCTGCATTAAGAGCTTGACAGGCAGCTTACTATGGCAGGCTTGGGAGCCTTTGCATGGCCCTTGGCTGATTGGAGCCCTGCAATTTAACCATAGGGGCTCCTGTTGGAGGACAGAGGAATGCCCATCTCTCAAATATCATATTCTCTTTGCTGGGTTACACCTGTGATGAAATATTTTAGTTGTAGTAGTGATGTCCCATATACCACTGCAGCCAATCACTGGTCTCAGCAGTGTATCGCACAAGACCATACAATTACTTTTATTTACAGTGTTTTATGCAATACACACATTATATTGTTTGATTTAAAGCAGTATTTCAGGATTTTGGATGGTCTGTCCTCTGGACAGGCCATCAATATCTAATTGCAAGGAGTTTGCTGCCCTTCACTCCCCTCCTCCTGGTCAGCTATTTCAATCAAGCACTGGAAGTACACAGTTCCATTGGTTAAGTATTGGATAGAGCTGCTAAGTGCAGAACTGCTCCCAATAAAGTAAATGGGAGCAGTCCTCCAGTAACCAACTCTGTCAACTACACAATGGACAGAGTTCTGTAGTTCCAGCGCTGACTTTTGATGCCAGAACAACACTGAAACAGTTGAATGGCAGGGGTACGACTCTAATCAGATATTAATTGCACATCCTTGGGATAACCTATTAATAGCAAAATCCTAGAATACCCCTTTATTTGTAAGTTTCAGAGTTATAATATTAATGTTTTATTCCATCTGCTTTGGTGAATATTAAATAAATTGTAGATTGTAAGTGGTTCTCAGAAAATTAAAATAAAACTGTGAAATTAGATGATTATGGCATTAAATGCTATGCTATGCAATGACATTCTGCTTTAGAACTGAGACATTAGAATATTACAAAGGTCATGTTGATACTAATATAACATAGCACTCATGTGGAAACTTACATTATCTATTATTTAATCTTCATCTCCAAAGCATGAAATGCTCTTAAAAACAAATTAATGCTGGGTGTAAAATATATTTTGCTGGATTATATTATGAGGGATGATGATAATGTAACATTTCATGTGAGTTCTGAAGAACCTTGAAAACATCACTACTTAACCATTATCATTTAACAGTGCCAGTACGATGGTTGATGAATGTAGGCGCCCGTCTAAGGTGCCACCTTGCTATCTGCAAGGGGAAATGGCGCATTCTGGTACCTGATTTTTATTTTTATTGTTGCTAATAAACGCTTCCATTGTGGAAGCGCTCATTAGTACACTGCAGCTGCAAGCCAGAGAGCCGTGAGTGTATCTGTTATCACTCACCTCTCCCTGCTCTTCTTCCAGCAGCTGCACTGTGTCATGACTTCAACAGATTGAGGTCAGACATAGATGTGCCTTGTGACCTGACACTGTGCAGATGGCAGCTCACAGTGCAGATCAGCAAGAAGTGAAGAGCTGCAGAGTGGAAGAGTTGTCCGGAGTTGGGGAGGTAAGTTATGTTATTTATTTATTTTTTGTCTGATTTGAGGTCTGTAGAGATCTCTTGGGAGAGGGCAGGGATTAATGGGGGGTACATGAATATTGAAGTCTGTAGAGATCTGAGGTCTGTAGAGATCGGAGGGAGGGGTGGGGACATTAATATTGGGGTCTGATCTGAGGTCTGTAGAGATCTGAGGGAGGGGGGCACATTAATATTGGGGTCTGATCTGAGGTCTGTAGAGATCTGAGGGAGGGGGACACATGACTATTGAGGTCTTATCTGAGGTATGTTGAGATCTGAGGGAGGGAGGGGGGCACATAAATATTGGGGTCTGATCTGAGGTCTGCAGAGATCTGAGGGAGGGAAGGGGTACATGAATATTGGGGTCTGATCTGAGGTTTACAAGCATCTGAAGAAGGAAGGGGGACACATTAATATTGGGGTCTGATCTGAGGTTTGTAGAGATCTGAGGGAGGGGGAGACATGAATATTGGGGTCTGATCTGAGGTTTGTAGAGATCTGAGGGAGAGGGACACATGAATACAAGGTCTGATTTGAGGTCTGCAGAGATCTGAGGGAGGGGGCACATGAATATTGGTGTCTGTTCTGAGGTTTGCAAGCATCTGAAGAAGGGAGGGAGGCACATGAAAATTGAGGTCTGATCTAAGATTTATATATACAGTTGCAAGAAAAAGTATCTGAATGATATGGATTTCTGCACAAATTGGTCATAAAATGTGATCTGATCTTCATCTAAGTCACAACAATAGACAATCACAGTCTGCTTAAACTAATAACACACAAAGAATTAAATGTTACCATGTTTTTATTGAACACACCATGTAAACATTCACAGTGCAGGTGGAAAAAGTATTAGAATCCTTGGATTTAATAACTGGTTGAACCTCCTTTGGCAGCAATAACTTCAACCAAACGTTTCCTGTAGTTGCAGATCAGACGTGCACAATGGTCAGGAGTAATTCTTGACCATTCCTCTTTACAGAACTGTTTCAGTTCAGCAATATTCTTGGGATGTCTGGTGTGAATCGCTTTCTTGAGGTCATGCCACAGCATCTCAATCGGGTTGAGGTCAGGACTCTGACTGGGCCACTCCAGAAGGCGTATTTTCTTCTGTTTAAGCCATTCTGTTGTTGATTTACTTCTATGCTTTGGGTCGTTGTCCTGTTGCAACACCCATCTTCTGTTGAGCTTCAGCTGGTGGACAGATCGCCTTAAGTTCTCCTGCAAAATGTCTTGATAAACTTGGGAATTCAATTCTCCTTCGATGATAGCAATTCGTCCAGGCCCTGACGCAGCAAAGCAGCCCCAAACCATGATGCCCCCACCACTATACTTCACAGTTGGGATGAGGTTTTGATGTTGGCGTCCTGTGCCTCTTTTTCTCCACACATAGTGTTGTGTGTTTCTTCCAAACAACTCAACTTTGGTTTCATCTGTCCACAGAATATTTTGCCAGTACTGCTGTGGAACATCCAGGTGCTCTTATGCAAACTGTAAACGTGCAGCAATGTTTTTTTTGGACAGCAGTGGCTTCCTCTGTGGTATCCTCCCATGAAATCCATTCTTGTTTAGTGTTTTACGTATCGTAGATTCGCTAACAGGGATGTTAGCATATGCCATTGACTTTTGTAAGTCTTTAGCTGACACTTTAGGATTCTTCTTCACCTCATTGAGCAGTCTGCACTGTGCTCTTGCAGTCATCTTTACAGGACGGCCACTCCTAGGGAGAGTAGCAGCAGTGCTGAACTTTCTCTATTTATAGACAATTTGTCTTACCGTGGACTGATGAACAGCAAGGCTTTTGGAGATACTTTTATAACCTTTTCCAGCTTTATGCAAGTCAACAATTCTTAATCGTAGGTCTTCTGAGAGCTCTTTTGTGCGAGGCATCATTCACATCAGGCAATGCTTCTTGTGAAAAGCAAACCCAGAACTGGTATGTGTTTTTTATAGGGCAGGGCAGCTGTAACCAACACCTCCAATCTCATTTCATTGATTGGACTCCAGTTGGCTGACACCTCACTCGAATTAGGTCTTGGAGATGTCATTAGTCTAGGGGTTCACATACTTTTTATACCTGCATTGTGAATGTTTACATGGTGTGTTCAATAAAAACATTGTAACATTTAATTTTTTGTGTGTTATTAGTTTAAGCAGACTGTGATTGTCTATTGTTGTGACTTAGATGAAGATCAGATCACATTTTATGACCAATTTGTGCAGAAATCCATATAATTCTAAAGGGTTCACATACATTTTCTTGCAACTGTATATATGCAAGCAATTCAGGAGGGAGGGAGGTTGACACATGAATATATGGGTCTGATCTGAGCTCTGTAGAGATCTGAGGGAGGGAGGGACGCCTGAAAATTGCTGTTTGATCTGTGTTCTGTTGAATTCTGAAGGAGGGTTGGGGGAACATGAATGTTGGGGTCTTATCTGAGGTCTGCAATCATATCAGGGAGGGAGGCACATGAATATTTAGGATTGATCTGAAATCTGTAGCGATCTGAGGCAGGGGGCACATGAATATTGAGCTACGATCTGAGGTCTGTAGAGGTCTGAGGGAGGGGAGGGACATCAATGTTGGGGTCTAATCTGAGATATGTAGAGATCTCAGGAAGGGAGGGGGGCACATTAATATTGGGGTTTCATCTGAGGTCTGCATAACGGAAACCAGACTGAACTGTTGTATGGCCCATAGACTTTTATTATGATGGAATGCAAAATGGAATGCCTCTTAAAGTCATTCCGTTATGCATTCCATCATAGAATTCCGTTATGGCCCGTAGTAACGAAATCCATAACGGAAATATAATAAAACCCGAACCCCAAACTCGAACTTGTAAAACACAAATTCACTCATTCCTAGTTATAGGGGGCCACATGATCCTGGGGTCTGTATGAATTTGTGGTCTGTTGTCTAAAGTATGCTTTGGATCCCATCAATTTCTAGTTCTATAGCCATGTCTTTTGACTCTTTCATTTTGGCAGTGCAGTAATTGGGGGCATAAGGCAGCACTGTTGGTACATTAATGTGGGCAGACAGGGCAGAAGCAGGCACAGTATTGGTGGAAGCTACAGCATGAGCATATTAAAGGGACAGCTGGATCATGCAGTTCTATGCTATAGAGGGTAGGGATGGACTGCAGAAGCAATGAGTGAAGTCAGAGGTGTCACCTAATCTCCTGGGCCCTAATGTAAAATCTATAACAGTCCCCCATCTATAAAGTGCCATTAATCCTGGTGTCTTCTTATACAGCAAAGGGCTGAACACCCCTGACCAAATACGTCTGTGCATGATGGTCTGGACCAAATGGAAAAGAAAGGGAAAGTGAACAAACTGAAATTCGTAGAGATGTCACCTGCAAGTCATTGGAATTACTTTTGGTATAACTTTTAGGGCAACCTCCTGAACAACCCATTTAGGAGTCTTCTTATTTATTAGACAACATGATGATTACTTTATCAGACATTACAGTACTGGAGAGTTTTGGATATTGTTGATAAATTCCACACCTAACCTCCCCAAAAAACATGGCAAATTAATTTCCTTAAATATTTTGGGTCCAATTCTATTCATTCTGCCATCAAATTTAATTTCAAATAAATCCTACCCAATATGAAAATGTCCCAATTACTGAAAAGTTTTACATGACACTCTGAGGTCTCCTAGCGCTGTATTCAACCTGATTCAAGCTATTTAGCCCCTTAAGGATCTCCATCGTATATGTACGGCGGAAGGCCGGTCCCTAAACATTCTCATGTGCAGTGGGCACCATAGCCGCCAGGTTTCTGCTATTTTAAATAGCAGAGACCCGCGGCACATGTATGCAATTAGCCATAAGGCTGATCGCATACATTTTACCGACATTTGACCACAGCATTTTTGGAGTCCAGAAGCGGAAGTTGCGTGCTTCCGCTCCGGTAATAGCGTTCCCCGACTGAGAACGGGGAACCTGTTACATCGCTGAAATAGCCAGAAGCCTCAAGCAGGCTTCGGTGTCTATTTCAGGAAATTTTTCTGGAAACATTTGTTTCAATCCGAATATATTCGCGGTGAATTACATTAAAAAAAGTCTATTTCCTGGCTGCTGAAAACACGCATAGGGCGTTTTCTTTGGTAGTGAAATAATACTGTGAGTCCATATGACATGCAGATGACAGGCGCCACTCTTAGAATCACTGCACACTTTCACTTATTAGGGCAGTCACAGGGCCAAAACTGACCAAATAACTCAACTATGAAGTCAACCTTACAGGTCGATGTTAGTGCCAAGAAGAAGCACACTCCTTTTACACCGTCGCCAGCTGATTCCACATAGATGTTATCAGAACCTGTTCTATTAAATGCTTACACAAGTAGAGACCCCCGGACAGAGTGGAGAGGGTGTCAGCAGTAAGTTTGTGTTGATGTCACTGATTAATTTGCCCTTCCTCTGATCCATCAGAACAATAACCCACAAAAATGGATCCTGTCTGTGGAGCATACGCCTTTACTCGGTCAGAATTTGCTCAATAATCCATCAGTATTGCTAATGCAAAAAAAAAAAACAGGACTGGATCTAAAACGGAGATGACATGTGAATGGAATATTTGCATGTCTTCTGTGTTTTGTACCCACTCCTGCTTTTGGCTATTAAATCATAAGCCAATTCTGATGGGATCATACGGGCCTTACAGCTGCTACACAGACAGGATCTATTGTGTGTCTCATGTTTCCTTCCTTCTGACAGATCAGAAGAATAGTCAAACAAATGATGATGTCAGCCAGGCTGAAAGGCAAAATAGTGGCCCAATCATGAAGTGGGGAGGGTGGGAACAGCATGAGGAGACCACAGAGTGGACCCAATGACGGGGTCTGGAGGTTGGGGCAGCATCAGGAGGCCACATAGTGGCACAATGACAGAGTGTGGAGGTTGTGGCAGCATGAGGGGACCACAGAGTGGCGGCAGCATCAGGAGGCCACAGAGTGGCACAATGACAGAGGCTGGAGGTGGCAGCAGCATCAGGAGAAGGCCACCAAGTGGCACAATGACAGAATCTGGAGTTTGCAGCAGTATGAGGAGGCTACCGAGTGGCACAATCATTGAGTGTGGAGGTGGCAGCAGTAAGAGAAGGCCACCGAGGCCACAATGACAGAGTGTGGAGGTGGCAGCAGCATCAGTAGGAGGCCACAGAGTGGAACAATGACAGAGTCTGGAGGTGGCGGCAGCAGCAGTAACAGCATCAGGAGAAGGCCTCCGAGTGGCACTATGACAGAGTGTGGAGGTGACAGCAACATGAGGAGTGCAAACAAAAATGGAAGAGCAGCACAACCGGAATGCAACAGCCGCGATGGGACCGCAGATCCACAGCAGTCCAGGAACAGCAATGAAAAATGGTAGTCACAGCAGCATATCCAGTGCGTCTTTTATTGGAAGCCTTGAGTGCACACACAAAGTACGACGTTTCGGCTACTTGACAAAGGCTACTGCGTAGCCGAAACGTCGTACTTTGTTTGTATGCGCAGTATGAGGAGGTCACCAAGTGGCACAATGACAGAGTCTGGAGGTGGCAGCAGTATGAGGAGGCCACAGTGTGGTACAATGATAGAGTCTGGAGGTGGCGGCAGCATCAGGAGACCACAGAGTGGCAAGGTGACATAGTGTGGAGGTGGCGTCAGCATCGGGAGGCCACAGAGTGGCGAGGTGACATAGTGTGGAAGTGGCAGCCGCATGAGGAAGCCACAAAGTGGCACAATGATAGAGCCTGGAGGTGGTGGTGGCGGCAGCAGCAGTGTCAGGAGGAGGCCACAGGGAAGCACAATGACAGAGTGTGGAGGTAGAAGCAGCAGCAGCAGCATCAGGAGGAGGCCACAGAGTGGCAAGCTGACATAGTGTGGAGGTGGCAGCAGCATGAGGAGGCCACAGAGTTGCACGACGACGAGAGAAGTGTTGCTTAAAACACGATTTAATAATACACGTTCTCCGGCACAAAAGGCTTGGCGAATTGATTGTCTGTGAATTTCCCTCGAAGATTGAGCTTACTTTCTTATAATTTTAATTACGTTTTGGTTCAATTTAATATTCAATATTTAATAAATTTTGTAATAAAAATTAAGTGTTGCCTAAGACAGGAGAGAATCCGCCAGTCTTCTGTTTATTCAACAACAAGGTTACGATGGAGATAGCATTCCAAAAAACAATTTCTCTCCACCTGGAGACAAATCCTGTCAAGATTGATGCAAGTGTGGTATCGGCTGCTCATCGACCCAGATACTTCTGGGGGAACCTGCCTGGCATGAACAGGCCTAGCTTTGAGCCCGGAATAGTCGCGAAGTTCATCAAAATACGTCACTAAAGATTTTACCGCATATAACCGCAGCGCTGAACGCTGAATAAAATTAGTTTTTCAGTAGAAATACGTCAATAAAGATTTTACTGCATATAACTGCAGCGCTGAACGCTGAATAAGAATGTGTTTTTCGACCGAAATACGTCAATAACGATTTTACAGCATATAACTGCAGTGCTGAACGCTGAATAAAATTAGTTTTTCAATAGAAATACGTCAATAAAGATTTTACAGCATATAACTGCAGCGCTAAACGCTGAATAAAATTAGTTTTTCAATAGAAATACGTCAATAAAGATCTTACTGCATATAACTGCAGCGCTAAATGCTGAATAAAATTGGTTTTTCGACCGAAATACGTCAATAAAGATTTTACCGCATATAACTTCGACCGAAATATGTCAAAAAAGATATAATGGAGCACAGAGATGGAAAGGGTCTTCCCCCGCACTATATGGACGTCTCAGAAATGAACCGCTGCTCCCAACAGCAGCTCCTGGGAAGGTCATGGAGCATCTCAGCCATCCGGCATCTATTTGCCCCGCTGAAGGATTATTTTGAAACATAGAATGTGTCGGCAGATAAGAACCATTTGGCCCATCTAGTCTGCCCAATATATCTGAATACTATGGATAGCCCCTGGCCCTATCTTATATGAAGGATAGCCTTATGCCTATCCCATGCATGAATGATCAAAAATCAGTGAATTAAAGCGGTCAGATCTGGGTGTGTCTGCGCTCTGGATTATCTGGGGTATAAGCAACATTCAGAGAGAATAATCCTAAGACATAACATTTAATTTTTATGCTAAATAAAATCCTAAATTTAGTGTGCAAAAAAATGAGATACAAGGGATGAGTATAGGTATAGACCGCTATGTAGAGTGGTCCATGGTCATCCCAGTATCAAAAAATTATTAAAAGTGCACGGCGGCACTGAGTAGGTAACCAGTGTGTCCTACCGGTACCCAGGGAAGGTCGTCAGAAGCAACTCCACACGATGTTTCAGTAGTGGTTCATCCTGTATAGATGGTCGGATGAATCGCAGGGAAAAGAGAAGTGGATGAAATCAAACACATGCATGTATGGTCCCTATAGTAAACCCTATAGCTGTCTGACCATAAACCCTGATACTAAAAGTATGGTAGCAGCCTGACCACAGGGCACTCGTCCTTAAAAGGACGACCCCGTCCGGAACCTGTCCCTGATTCTACAATACTAAATGTCCCTGTATATGCATAGGCAAATCCCTACATGCACGTTTCGCTGCCGGGACAAAGGGCAGCTCATCAGGGGAGATGATGTAATGACAGGCAAGTCAATCCTAGATAAAACAGACAAGCCTACAGACCAAAATTGACACGGTCAGTCAAATGGTCATAAGGTGCACAAAGATATTTGGCCCCTTCGTGGGCTACCTCATTGGTAAGAGGTTAAACAGAAATGCAGTATTCAGATGAGAGTGACTGCATATGGGACGCCAACTAACCTGGTGTGTCCTCCTTGTTTAAATACGCCTTGATTCCCGCCACTGCCGTCGGTAATGAGGGCCAATGAGCGTGCTTACTCGCCTGCACGTAAGCGTAGCGCATGCGCACATCGCGGAATGGAAACGAGGCTTGGAGCGCAGACAGAGTGCCTGATACGGAACGCACTCCTGCGCATGCGCGAGCTCGCATTAGATATCGCGAGGTCGCGGAGGCTGTACAGAACAGCAGAAGAGATGAGAAGCAGTTCAGATGTCGATTACTTCTTAATACTCAGCAAAATACAATCGATCGGACAAACGAGAGTATAGCTGAGTATAATGAACCACAATCGGTTCTAATTTAAAGATATTTGCGGCCATTTATCCTATGTTGGATAAGTACAGTTGGAGAATAGGGATACAGACAGAGAGACAGGTAAAAGCAGGTAGGCATAAAGGATAAATTTATGTCTCATGTAGGGTCTTAGTCAGTAATAAGTCTTAGTCTGAAGACTGACACAAAAAGATTTTATATATAAATAATAGTGCCAGCGGGTGATACCCATACAAGGTTCATACTCGACTAAAGTGTGCATAATGAATTGAAAATGACTGGGAGGTGACGGTAAATGCATTCGAAAAATGACAATTGATGCATAAACGTGATGATTTGTCCGATCGATTGTATTTTGCTGAGTATTAAGAAGTAATCGACATCTGAACTGCTTCTCATCTCTTCTGCTGTTCTGTACAGCCTCCGCGACCTCGCGATATCTAATGCGAGCTCGCGCATGCGCAGGAGTGCGTTCCGTATCAGGCACTCTGTCTGCGCTCCAAGCCTCGTTTCCATTCCGCGATGTGCGCATGCGCTACGCTTACGTGCAGGCGAGTAAGCACGCTCATTGGCCCTCATTACCGACGGCAGTGGCGGGAATCAAGGCGTATTTAAACAAGGAGGACACACCAGGTTAGTTGGCGTCCCATATGCAGTCACTCTCATCTGAATACTGCATTTCTGTTTAACCTCTTACCAATGAGGTAGCCCACGAAGGGGCCAAATATCTTTGTGCACCTTATGACCATTTGACTGACCGTGTCAATTTTGGTCTGTAGGCTTGTCTGTTTTATCTAGGATTGACTTGCCTGTCATTACATCATCTCCCCTGATGAGCTGCCCTTTGTCCCGGCAGCGAAACGTGCATGTAGGGATTTGCCTATGCATATACAGGGACATTTAGTATTGTAGAATCAGGGACAGGTTCCGGACGGGGTCGTCCTTTTAAGGACGAGTGCCCTGTGGTCAGGCTGCTACCATACTTTTAGTATCAGGGTTTATGGTCAGACAGCTATAGGGTTTACTATAGGGACCCTACATGCATGTGTTTGATTTCATCCACTTCTCTTTTCCCTGCGATTCATCCGACCATCTATACAGGATGAACCACTACTGAAACATCGTGTGGAGTTGCTTCTGACGACCTTCCCTGGGTACCGGTAGGACACACTGGTTACCTACTCAGTGCCGCCGTGCACTTTTAATAATTTTTTGATACTGGGATGACCATGGACCACTCTACATAGCGGTCTATACCTATACTCATCCCTTGTATCTCATTTTTTTGCACACTAAATTTAGGATTTTATTTAGCATAAAAATTAAATGTTATGTTTTAGGATTATTCTCTCTGAATGTTGCTTATACCCCAGATAATCCAGAGCGCAGACACACCCAGATCTGACCACTTTAATTCACTGATTTTTGATCATTAATGCAATTTTGATATGGCAGGTTTTTTGGATGGTGGTATTAACACGGAGACATGGTTTGAGGAGGCGAAAGAGGTCTTTTCTGATAGATCATATCAGCAAAAAAAGAGTGTACCTTCCTTTAAAGTCGCTTTTAAGGAGCTTAATCGACTTTATAAGGAACATTTGGCCTGCTGGTGGGAGGTACAGAGCCTTGATAATTACATCAAGCAGGGCATAGTACCACGAGGACTCCGTATTTCTGTCACCCCGGTGCAGAAACAACGTAGCCCCGGTTTTACCACCCGTTGGGAACAGCTGGCCACAAAAAGTTCACTTCAGTTGATGACACTTTTACTAGAGGAAGAAAGACTAAATTTAACTTGCCTCACTGATAAACTTAACATCCAAGTTGAGGTTACCAAAACTTTCTCAAGTGATCCTGATTTTCTCAACAAGGAGAAGCAACTCCAAGCTACTGTTGAGAAATATCAGTATTACTTGCGTGAACGTAAACATAGGCAATTTAACAAGGACCTTGCCGAGTTCAAAGAAAACAAGGCCTATTTGGTCCTAAGAGAAGCGGCCCCCAAAGAAGCTACCTCTGAGATCTCCACCACTGACACTGAGGTTTCAGATAGTGATAGAGAACCTGGTGGTAATCCCAACAGAAATAAACAAAAGAATTTCAACAAAAAAGGGAAAGGTAGAGGGAGGGGGAGAGGCTCAGCTGGCCCTGGTAAAATCGGTTTTTTAGACCAAGGTGTGAATTACCCGCTCAGGAACCGTCCCAACACACGGGACCTGTTGGGCCCGAAGTGATCAACCTCTCCAAACGCACTCTTACTCATAGCGAAATGGCGATACTATCTAAAGGACTTTCATTTGTCCCCACTCGCCATTACGATATGTTCACGTGGGTTAAAGACCTACACCTGTTCATACGAAAACTAAGGTGGCACAAACATTTTAAGATTACGGAACAAAAGAAGTGTCAGTTGTTAGGTATACCGACTAACATCCTGAGGGATGTGGAATTGTTGCATAGCCTCACAGAGGACGCCCATACATTGCAGGGTGTTGGCCCATTCACGTCTTTGCGCAATAAAAGCAACAAAATGCCGCCGGACGGCGACATTTCGTGTGTGGACGTCTTTCTACAGCTCGTCAGTACTGACTTAATGGCTATGCAACATTTCCCGCATTACAACAACTGTTCATCTGAGGAACATCGGGCTATCAGGTCCTTAAAGAATGATAAGGATATAATTATCAAACCGTCGGATAAAGGCGGAAACACGGTAATCATGAATCGATCAGATTACCAATCTATGTGTGAACAGATCCTTAAAGATAAAAACAGCTATCAGTTACTAACATCTAACCCGACAGCACCGTACTTAGTTGAACTAAGAGAGATCCTCCTGGCAGGTAGAGCGTCGAATCTCATCTCACAAGATGAGCTGGACTTTATGTACCCCCGGCACCCGATTGTGGCTACGTTCTATAGTCTCCCAAAGGTCCATAAAGGTCTTAGACCACTCAAGGGGAGACCTATCGTGGCCGGAATCGGGAGCATTGGACAAAATATAGGGGTATATATAGACCAGATTCTAATGCCATTTGTTGTTGCACTCCCCTCCTACACCCGTGATACAATGGACCTTTTAAAACGGGTGGAGAGTATTTGTGTCGATGATCACTCCTTACTAGCCAGTGTGGATGTGGAGGCATTATACTCCTCCATACCACATGAGGCTGGGTTGTTGGCAGTCAGCTATTATCTTAGCATGCGAGGACAACAGTTTAAGGCGCATAATACCTTTGTCTTACAGCTGCTTAGATTTTTGCTGACACACAACTTCTTTACCTTTGACGGTCGGCTTTACCACCAGCTCAGGGGTACGGCCATGGGTTGTTCCTGTGCGCCGTCCTATGCCAACCTGCTCCTGGGCTGGTGGGAGGCCACCGTTGTTTTCGGAGAGGGTGAACCGATGACCGGGCCCATCGCTATATGGGCCCGGTACATCGATGACATCCTCATAGTCTGGAATGCGGGCACCCTGGAATTCAAAAGGTTTGTGGACTTTCTTAATGTCAACTCCATCGGTCTCCGTTTTACCTACGAGACCAATGATTGTTCCCTTCCTTTTTTGGATGTCCGCATTTCCAAGAAACCTGATGGCGAACTCTCTACAACTGTATTTCGCAAGACCACGGCTACCAACTCGGTCCTGCATTGGCAGAGTAGCCACCCCTTACCACTTAAGAGAGGTATACCCTATGGACAATACCTGCGTTTACGCAGGAACTGCTCTGATGAGGATGAATATTTACATCAGGCAGCTGACCTTAGACAAAGATTCAGGGCCAGGGGTTACCCCGACAAGGTTTTGAGAGGGGCTTTTCAGAGGGCAACTAACACCCCTAGAGAGACTTTGCTTACTCCGAAGACTAGACAGGAGAGTGACAGAAAGGTGAGATTCATTACCACTTTTGACGGCTCTGCCAATGAATCAAGGGAGATTTTGGCACGACACTGGCCTATCCTACTTATGGATCCAGATGTCCGAGAAGTACTGCATGAACACCCACAGGTGACGTTTAGAAGAGGTCAAAGTCTTAAGGACTTATTGGTGCACAGCCATCTTGCACCTCCAGCTAGACCAAGTACGTGGCTGAGTCGTCGCCCTGTGGGCTGTTTCAGATGCAGTGGTTGTGTGGCCTGTGGCAACATAGACCAGGGTAAAACCTTTCACAGTACCAACCTCCAACGCAGTTTTGACATTAAAGATTTCATCTCATGCAGAACTGTTGGTGTAATATATAAGATCACATGCATCTGCCAAAAAGAATATATTGGCAAGACTAAGCGCGAGCTACGTAGACGCATAGGAGAACATCTCCTGGATATTGAGAAGCGTCGCGATACCCCAGTGGCCCGCCATGTCTGCGACTTACACCAAGGCAACCCCAAGGCCATTAGAGTCATGGGTATTGAGGCTGTCAGTCCCCCCAAGAGAGGGGGTGACTGGGACAAGATCATTTTACAACGTGAGTCACGGTGGATATTTCTTCTAAAGACTGTCGCACCAAATGGCCTTAACGAGCAGCTGAATTACAGCTGCTTTCTGTAGAATGACTCCTGTTCTCGTCACCGTCATCACATGTCTCTGGGGTGGTATTTGATTAAATCATCACGTTTATGCATCAATTGTCATTTTTCGAATGTATTTACCGTCACCTCCCAGTCATTTTCAATTCATTATGCACACTTTAGTCGAGTATGAACCTTGTATGGGTATCACCCGCTGGCACTATTATTTATATATAAAATCTTTTTGTGTCAGTCTTCAGACTAAGACTTATTACTGACTAAGACCCTACATGAGACATAAATTTATCCTTTATGCCTACCTGCTTTTACCTGTCTCTCTGTCTGTATCCCTATTCTCCAACTGTACTTATCCAACATAGGATAAATGGCCGCAAATATCTTTAAATTAGAACCGATTGTGGTTCATTATACTCAGCTATACTCTCGTTTGTCCGATCGATTGTATTTTGCTGAGTATTAAGAAGTAATCGACATCTGAACTGCTTCTCATCTCTTCTGCTGTTCTGTACAGCCTCCGCGACCTCGCGATATCTAATGTGAGCTCGCGCATGCGCAGGAGTGCGTTCCGTATCAGGCACTCTGTCTGCGCTCCAAGCCTCGTTTCCATTCCGCGATGTGCGCATGCGCTACGCTTACGTGCAGGCGAGTAAGCACGCTCATTGGCCCTCATTACCGACGGCAGTGGCGGGAATCAAGGCGTATTTAAACAAGGAGGACACACCAGGTTAGTTGGCGTCCCATATGCAGTCACTCTCATCTGAATACTGCATTTCTGTTTAACCTCTTACCAATGAGGTAGCCCACGAAGGGGCCAAATATCTTTGTGCACCTTATGACCATTTGACTGACCGTGTCAATTTTGGTCTGTAGGCTTGTCTGTTTTATCTAGGATTGACTTGCCTGTCATTACATCATCTCCCCTGATGAGCTGCCCTTTGTCCCGGCAGCGAAACGTGCATGTATGGATTTGCCTATGCATATACAGGGACATTTAGTATTGTAGAATCAGGGACAGGTTCCGGACGGGGTCGTCCTTTTAAGGACGAGTGCCCTGTGGTCAGGCTGCTACCATACTTTTAGTATCAGGGTTTATGGTCAGACAGCTATAGGGTTTACTATAGGGACCCTACATGCATGTGTTTGATTTCATCCACTTCTCTTTTCCCTGCGATTCATCCGACCATCTATACAGGATGAACCACTACTGAAACATCGTGTGGAGTTGCTTCTGACGACCTTCCCTGGGTACCGGTAGGACACACTGGTTACCTACTCAGTGCCGCCGTGCACTTTTAATAATTTTTTGATACTGGGATGACCATGGACCACTCTACATAGCGGTCTATACCTATACTCATCCCTTGTATCTCATTTTTTTGCACACTAAATTTAGGATTTTATTTAGCATAAAAATTAAATGTTATGTTTTAGGATTATTCTCTCTGAATGTTGCCTATCCCATGCATGCTTAAACTCCTTCACTGTATTTGCAGCTACCACTTCTGCAGGAAGGCTATTCCATGCATCCACTACTCTCTCAGTAAAGTAATACTTCCTTATATTACTTTTAAACCTTTGCCCCTCTAATTTAAAACTGTGTCCTCTTGTGGTAGTTTTTCTTCTTTTAAATTATCCCCTCTGTCTCTTCTTTCTTCCAAGCTATACATGTTAAGGTCTTTAACCTTTCCTGGTAAGTTTTATCCTGCAATCCATGTACTAGTTTAGTAGCTCCTCTCTGAACTCTCTCTAGAGTATCTATATCCTTCTGGAGATATGGCCTCCAGTACTGCGCACAATACTCCAAGTGAGGTCTTACCAGTGTTCTGTACAGCGGCATAAGCACTTCACTCTTTCTACTGCTTATACCTGTCACGGCTGTATGTGAGCAACAAGAGCATGCACAGAAAATAGAGCTACTGACCAGACCCAAACTAGGGAGGATAAAGGGTTACCCCTGTCAGACCCTCGAAAGCTCTCCCTATGCTGCTAAGCCCATGCCCGGATCCAAATGGTGGAAGGAGGCATGCCCGCGTACCTAAGACTGATGACCACTGTAACCCCTACAATAGTGGAAGGGGCACGGCCACCGGTGCCCTGCTCAGTATATGGAGGGAACCGTGGTCGCCTCGGATCCAGTCAGAAAACACACAGATACACAACAATGTCTGCACACTTAGCTGAAGGGGCTGCAGCTGCAGTGAAGACGGATCCAAAGACAGGCTGGCAATATCCGGAGTACTTGCTGCAGCAGAACACAGGTCCAGTGAAAGGATAGCATGCAAGGGAAGATACTCAAGCAAGAGCTACAACCCAAATGAGAAATATAATCCACACCTACAATAGGAGGAGGGGGAATATAAAGGCAGGGAAATCAAACGCAGCTGGGAGGAAGGAAACAGAAAACTCCTCCCAGCTCTAGTAGTGACATCATCACAGGGGTGGATAAACAGAGCTGTGAGAACGTCCCAAAGCTCTGGTAGTGACAGTACCCCCCCCTCTACGGGTGGACTCCGGACACCCAGGACCCACCTTCTCAGGATGAGCCCTATGAAATGCCCTGATGAGGCGAGTGGCTTTAATGTCCGACCCCGGAACCCACATCCTCTCCTCAGGACCATAACCCTTCCAATGAACGAGGTACTGGAGAGAACTGCGGACAATGCGAGAGTCCACAATTCTGGAAACCTCAAACTCCAGATTGCCATCAACCAAAATCGGAGGAGGAGGCAAAGAGGAGGGTACCGTGGGCTGGACATATGGTTTTAAGAGAGATCTGTGAAATACATTATGTATCTTCCAAACCCGTGGAAGATCAACAGGATTGATGACTGGATTGAAGGCAACAGGATTGATGACTGACAAGATTTTATAAGGCCCAATAAACTTGGGACCCAATTTCCAGGAGGGAACCTTCAGTTTAATATTTCTTGTAGACAACCACACCAGATCACCCACACTCAGGTCCGGACCAGGCACACGTCTCTTATCAGCCACACGCTTATACTTCTCACTCATCTTTTTAAGATTACTCTGAATCTTTTGCCAAATGGTAGACAAAGACGAGGAAAATCTCTCCTCCTCAGGTAAACTAGAAAGAGCCCCTCCCGAGAATGTCCCAAACTGCGGATGGAACCCATATGCACCAAAGAATGGCGACTTATCAGAAGATTCCTGACGACGGTTGTTCAGAGCAAACTCAGCAAGAGGGAGAAATGAACACCAATCCTCCTGGTTCTCTGCCACGAAACAGCGCAAATATGTCTCCAGATTCTGATTGAGGCGCTCAGTCTGACCATTCGACTGCGGGTGAAAAGCAGAAGAGAAGGACAGCCGAACCCCCAGGCGAGAACAGAAAGCCTTCCAGAACCTGGACACAAACTGCGTGCCTCTATCGGAAACAATATCAGAGGGAATGCCATGCAATTTAACAATATGGTCGACAAAAGCTTGCGCCAACGTTTTAGCATTGGGTAAACCAGGGAAAGGTACGAAATGAGCCATCTTGCTAAAACGGTCCACCACCACCAGGATCACCGACTTCCCTGAGGAACGAGGAAGATCCGTGATAAAGTCCATGGACAGGTGTGTCCAAGGACGGGAAGGCATTGGTAACGGGAAAAGGGAACCTGAAGGCCGTGAACGAGGGACCTTAGCGCGAGCGCACGTCTCACAAGCAGCCACAAAACCCTCCACCGACTTTCGAAGAGCCGGCCACCAAAATCTCCGAGCAATGAGATCTACCGTGGCTCTACTCCCGGGGTGACCAGCAAGAACAGTATCATGATGCTCCTTGAAGAGTTTGTGACGTAGCTCAGGAGGCACAAACAACTTCCCAGAAGGACAACAGGCAGGTGCCTCAGTCTGGGCAGCCTGGACCTCGGCCTCCAAATCCGAATATAGAGCAGAAACAACTACCCCCTCCGCCAAAATGGGACCCGGGTCCTCGGAGTTTCCTCCTCCCGGAAAGCAGCGAGAGAGAGCATCAGCCTTCACATTTTTGATCCCAGGGCGGAATGTGACGACAAAATTGAATCTGGAGAAGAACAGAGACCATCTGGCCTGTCTCGGATTCATACGCCTGGCCGACTCCAAGTATGCCAGATTCTTATAGTCGGTAAAAACGGTGATAGGGTGCCTGGCCCCCTCCAACCAATGGCGCCATTCCTCGAAAGCCAACTTGATGGCCAACAACTCCCTATCTCCCACATCATAGTTTTTCTCTGCCGGGGAGAGTTTTTTAGAGAAAAAGGCACAGGGTCGCCATTTGGCAGGAGAAGGGCCCTGGGACAAAACCGCACCCACACCCACCTCGGAAGCATCCACCTCAACAATAAAAGGTAAGGAAACATCGTGATGCACCAAAACGGGAGCAGATGCAAAACTCTCTTTAATCTTAGAAAAAGCTGCAAGCGCCTCCTCCGACCAAGAGGAAAAATCCGCCCCCTTTTTTGTCATGTCAGTGAGGGGTTTGACAACAGAGGAATAATTCAAAATGAACTTTCTGTAATAGTTCGCAAAACCCAGAAAGCGCATCAATGCCTTCTGATTCTCAGGAAGCTCCCACTCAAGTACAGCACGGACCTTCTTCGGATCCATGCGAAAACCAGAAGCAGAGAGGAGAAAACCCAGAAATTGAATCTCCGATACCATAAAAACACATTTCTCCAGCTTGGCGTACAATTTATTTTCCCGCAGAATCTGCAGAACCTGAAAAAGATGATCCTGATGGGTCTGAACATCAGGGGAAAAAATCAAAATATCATCAAGATACACCAATACAAATTTCCCCATTAAATGGTAGAAAATACTGTTAACAAAATGCTGAAAGACGGACTGAGCATTCATCAGGCCGAAAGGCATAACGAGATTCTCGAAATGCCCGTTAGGGGTATTAAAGGCCGTTTTCCATTCATCCCCCTCTCTGACCCTGACCAGGTTGTACGCGCCTCTCAAATCCAATTTGGAAAAAACCTTGGCCCCAACAATTTGGTTGAAGAGGTCCGGGATCAGAGGAAGGGGATAGGGATCGCGAATCGTGATATGGTTCAGCTCCCTAAAATCTAGGCAAGGTCTCAGAGAGCCATCTTTTTTTTTAACAAAAAAAAAACCAGCGGCAACAGGTGATTTTGAGGGACGAATATGCCCCTTATCGAGACTCTCGGAGATATACAGTAGGTGAACCCGATTTTGTGTCAATCTCGCTGTATTTCTCGGCGAGATTGAGCACATACGAGCCCCATCGCGGGAGCCAGCGCCGAGCTGGCTTGCCGCTATGGAGAGCAAGCGCGTCATAGAAGCGACGGGAGATCCGACTTGGATTCCCGCCAATTCTACACGTGTGCGGCGTTTGTTATGAATCCTGAGGGGGAAGTCCCCGCCGGATTTAAATAAAAATCCGACCTGGGTCCCGCCCTCAGGAGCATACCGGGCCCTTAGGTCTGTTATGGGTTGTAAGGAGAGCCCCCCCTACGCCGAAAAAAACGGCGTAGGGGGTCCCCCTACAATCCATACCAGACCCGTATCCAAAGCACGCTACCCGGCCAGCCAGGAAGGGAGTGGGGACGAGCGAGCGCCCACCCCCCTCCTGAGCCGTACCAGGCTGCATGCCCTCAACATGGGGGGTTTGGTGCTCTGGGGCAGGGGGCGCACTGCGGCCCCCCCACCTCAGAGCACCCTGTCCCCATGTTGATGAGGACAGGGCCCCTTCCCGACAACCCTGGCCGTTGGTTGTCGGGGTATGCGGGCAGGAGGCTTATCGGAATCTGGGAGCCCCCTTTAATAAGGGGGCCCCCAGATACCGGCCCCCCACCCTAAGTGAATGAGTATGGGGTACATCGTACCCCTACCCATTCACCTGCAAGAAAAGTGGTAAAAACACAAATAAACCACACAGTGTATTAAAATATTTTATTTTTCTGCTCCGGAGGCCGCCCCCTGTCTTCTTTATTAGCTCTTTTACCAGGGGGGGCTCTTCTTCTTCCGATATCCCGACGGGTCTTCTCCGCTATCCGGGGGGGTCTTCTCGACTCTCCGGGGTTCTCCTTCTGTCTTGTTGTCTCCTTCTGTCTTCTGTCTCCGGGGGGGGCTCTTCTTCTTCCGATATCCCGACGGGTCTTCTCCGCTATCCGGGGGGGTCTTCTCAACTCTCCGGGGTTCTCCTTCTGTCTTCTCCTTCTGTCTTCTCCTTCTGTCTTGTTGTCTCGGCGCACCCCGATTCTTCGTCTTCTCTTCTTGTTTTCGCCTCTCTCTGTTGTTGACTCGGCGCACCCCGGTTCTTCGTCTCGCGAGACTCGGCGCACCCCGATTCTTCGTCTCGCGAGACTCGGCGCACCCCGATTCTTCGTCTCGCGAGACGAAGAACCGGGGTGCGCCGAGTCAACAACAGAGAGAGGCGAAAACAAGAAGAGAAGACGAAGAATCGGGGTGCGCCGAGACAACAAGACAGAAGGAGAAGACAGAAGGAGAACCCCGGAGAGTTGAGAAGACCCCCCCGGATAGCGGAGAAGACCCGTCGGGATATCGGAAGAAGAAGAGCCCCCCCCGGAGACAGAAGACAGAAGGAGACAACAAGACAGAAGGAGAAGACAGAAGGAGAACCCCGGAGAGTCGAGAAGACCCCCCCGGATAGCGGAGAAGACCCGTCGGGATATCGGAAGAAGAAGAGCCCCCCCTGGTAAAAGAGCTAATAAAGAAGACAGGGGGCGGCCTCCGGAGCAGAAAAATAAAATATTTTAATACACTGTGTGGTTTATTTGTGTTTTTACCACTTTTCTTGCAGGTGAATGGGTAGGGGTACGATGTACCCCATACTCATTCACTTAGGGTGGGGGGCCGGTATCTGGGGGCCCCCTTATTAAAGGGGGCTCCCAGATTCCGATAAGCCTCCTGCCCGCATACCCCGACAACCAACGGCCAGGGTTGTCGGGAAGGGGCCCTGTCCTCATCAACATGGGGACAGGGTGCTCTGAGGTGGGGGGGGCCGCAGTGCGCCCCCTGCCCCAGAGCACCCAACCCCCCATGTTGAGGGCATGCAGCCTGGTACGGCTCAGGAGGGGGGTGGGCGCTCGCTCGTCCCCACTCCCTTCCTGGCTGGCCGGGTAGCGTGCTTTGGATACGGGTCTGGTATGGATTGTAGGGGGACCCCCTACGCCGTTTTTTTCGGCGTAGGGGGGGCTCTCCTTACAACCCATAACAGACCTAAGGGCCCGGTATGCTCCTGAGGGCGGGACCCAGGCCGGATTTTTATTTAAATCCGGCGGGGACTTCCCCCTCAGGATTCATAACAAACGCCGCACACGTGTAGAATTGGCGGGAATCCAAGTCGGATCTCCCGTCGCTTCTATGACGCGCTTGCTGGGATGTGCTGTCGCTATCCCAGTGAGTGCGAGATCTCGGCACCACGTCGCCGAGTATCAGCGCGACGCTGTCGTGCTGAAAACACAATCTCACAAACACCTACTGTAGGTTTGCATTGCGATTCTTTCTGGTTGTGAGAGATTGTAGAGGCGGGCTTTTGGCAGCTTGGCGCCGGGAATGAGGTTAATGGGACAGTCAAACTCCCGGTGAGGAGGTAGCTCCTGAACACCGCTCTCGGAAAACACGTCCGAGAAATCAGAGAGAAATGATGGCACAGTTTTAGTAGACACCTCTGCAAAAGTCGCTGTAAGACAATTCTCTCTACAAAAGTCACTCCACTCATTTATTTGCCTTCCTTGCCAATCAATAGTGGGGTTATGTCTAGTGAGCCAGGGTAACCCCAAAACTAGAGGAGAAGGCAATCCGTTAAGGACAAAACAAGATATATCCTCCACATGAGTGTCACCTACAGCTAACCGGATATTGTGAACAATGCCCTTCAGAGATCTCTGTGAGAGTGGAGCAGAGTCAATAGCAAAAACAGGTATATCCTTTTCTAATGTGCAAACCTGAAAACCATGCATGGCTACAAATTGAGTGTCAATAAGATTGACGGCCGCTCCACTATCAACAAAAATCTCACAAGAAATGACTTTGCTCTCTAGCGCCACCCTGGCAGACAGGAGAAAACGGGAACTGCAGGTCAGAGGAAAAGCATCAATTCCTACATCAACTTTGCCCAAAGTAGCAGATGAAGCAGAGTTTGATGATTTACCTTTTGAGGTTTTTCTCTTATTATCGCTCTTAGTACAGTTCAAGAATCTCCTAGACGGACAAACATTTGCCAAATGACCTATGCCCCCACAACAAAAACACACCATACTCTGAGGACTAAATCCTCTTTTATCAGGGGCAAGTCGACCTAGCTGCATGGGCTCCTCCTCAGAGGGGAGCGAGACAGGATGAGGCCCCTGCACACTGAATGAGTCCGCACCACTGCCCCTAGACTGACAATGGCTGGACAGAGAGGTCTCGTTTCTTTCTCTTAGACGCCTGTCAAGGCGTACCGCCAATGACATGGCAGACTCTAAGGACGTTGGTCTCTCATGGAAAGCAAACGCATCTTTCAATCTCTCTGAGAGACCATGACAGAACTGACTCCGGAGTGCAGCATCATTCCAACCTGAAGCAGCTGCCCATCTCCGAAATTCAGAACAATAAAGCTCCGCAGACAGTTTGCTCTGGCATAAAAAACGTAAGTTAGATTCGGCCAGAGCAACACGATCCGGGTCATCATATATCTGCCCCAGGGCCACAAAAAATCCTTCCACGGATCGAAGGGAGGGATCCCCTGATGGCAGCGAAAAAGCCCAAGTCTGAGCATTACCCCTGAGCAGGGAGATGACAATCCTCACCCTCTGCTCCTAATTACCAGAGGAATGTGGACACAAGCAAAAATGGAGTTTGCATGCCTCTCTGAAGCGAACAAAACTCTCACTGCCCCCGGAGAACGTTTCCGGAAGTGAGACCTTTGGCTCGCAACAGACTCCATGGGCCGGAGCAGAGCCCAATGCTTGAAGCTGAGTCATAGATTGACGGAGATCCGCTACCTCCAAAGAAAGACCCTGCATGCGGTCAACCAGGCCAGAAAGCGGATCCATGTCAAAAAAGACGGTTTTGGTGGATTATAATGTCACGGCTGTATGTGAGCAACAAGAGCATGCACAGAAAATAGAGCTACTGACCGGACCCAAACTAGGGAGGATAAAGGGTTACCCCTGTCAGACCCTCGAAAGTTCTCCCTATGCTGCTAAGCCCATGCCCGGATCCAAATGGTGGAAGGAGGCATGCCCGCGTACCTAAGACTGATGACCACTGTAACCCCTACAATAGTGGAAGGGGCACGGCCACCGGTGCCCTGCTCAGTATATGGAGGGAACCGTGGTCGCCTCGGATCCAGTCAGAAAACACACAGATACACAACAATGTCTGCACACTTAGCTGAAGGGGCTGCAGCCGCAGTGAAGACGGATCCAAAGACAGGCTGGCAATATCCGGAGTACTTGCTGCAGCAGAACACAGGTCCAGTGAAAGGATAGCATGCAAGGGAAGATACTCAAGCAAGAGCTACAACCCAAATGAGAAATATAATCCACACCTACAATAGGAGGAGGGGGAATATAAAGGCAGGGAAATCAAACGCAGCTGGGAGGAAGAAAACAGAAAACTCCTCCCAGCTCTAGTAGTGACATCATCACAGGGGTGGAGAAACAGAGCTGTGAGAACGTCCCAAAGCTCTGGTAGTGACAATACCTCTCCCTATACATCCAAGCATTCTGCTGGCATTTCGTGCTGCCCTATTACATTGTCTTCCCACCTTTAAGTCTTCTGAAATAATTACTCCTAAATCCCTTTCCTCAGATACTGAGGTCAGGACTGTGTCAAATATTCTATATTCTGCCCTTGGGTTTTTACGCCCCAGGTGCATTATCTTGCACTTATCCACATTAAATTTCAGTTGCCAGAGTTCTGACCATTCTTCTAGTTTTCCTAAATCCTTTTCCATTTGGCGTTTCCCTCCAGGAACATCAACCCTGTTACATATCTTTGTGTCATCAGCAAAAATACACACCTTCCCATCGAGGCCTTTTGCAATATCACTTATGAAGATATTAAACAAAACTGCTCCCAGTACAGATCCCTGTGGAACCCCACTGGTAACATGACCTTGTTTTGAATGTTCTCCATTGACTACAACCCTCTGTTGTCTGTCACTCAGCCACTGCCTAATCCATTTAACAATATGGGAGTCCATGCTCAATGACTGCAGTTTATTGATAAGTCTTCTATGTGGGACAGTGTCAAAAGCCTTACTAAAATCTAGATATGCGATGTCTACTGCACCTCCACCGTCTATTATTTTAGTCACCCAGTCAAAAAAATCTATAAGATTTGTTTGACATGATCTCCCTGAAGTAAACCCATGTTGTTTTTCATCTTGCAATCCATGGGATTTTAGATGTTCCACAATCCTATCCTTTAATAGGGTTTCCATTAATTTGCCTACTATTGATGTCAGAGTCACTGGTCTATAGTTGCTTGATTCCTCCCTACTACCTTTCTTGTGAATGGGCACGACATTTGCCAATTTCCAATCTTCCGGGACGACTCCTGTTACTAATGATTGGTTAAATAAATCTGTTAGCGGTTTTGCCAGCTCACCACTAAGCTCTTTTAATAATTTTGGGTGTATCTCATCAGGCCCCTGTGACTTATTTGTCTTCACCTTAGACAGCATACTTAGAACATCTTCCTCTGTAAAGATACATGCATCAAATGATTTGTTAGTCATCCTTTCTAGTGGAGGTCCTTCTCCTTTTTATTTTGTAAAAACTGAACAGAAGTATTCATTAAGGCAGTCGGCTAGCCCTTTATTTTATAAAGTGTGTAGAAGCCACACAGGGCCCCCACACTGCACATTTAGAATGAAGATTTTATGGCATTTTATGGCATTTTACGGCTGACTGCTGAATACATTTTGTTTTTCAACCGAAATACTTCTAAAATAAAGATTTTAACACATACAACCGCCGCCGACGTGAACTGAGAATGTATTTTTCTTTTTGTACTGAAATAGGCCACTAAACGCTTTCAAGGCATATAACCGCCGCCGACAAGAACTGAGAATATATATTTCTTTTTTTACTGAAATAGGCCACTAAACGCTTGCAATACATATAACCGCCGCCGCCGTGAACTGAAAATGTATTTTTATTTTTGTACTAAAATAGGCCACTAAATGCTTTCAACACAAATAACTGCCGAAGTGAACTGAGAATATATTTTTCATTTTATACTGAAATACAAAATAACACATTTAACCGCCACACTGACTGACTGCTACCGCCGCTACTTCCATGAACCCCTGCACCACAACTTTTTGGGCAGCTAGGCTGCTGCAAAGCAATTGGTCTACCCCTCGCACGTTTTGCTCCCGATCTCCCAGTGTTGCCACACTGCTGACTCACTGCTGCCACCCTGCTGACTCCCAGCCATGCTCAACACATATAACCGCCGACGTGAACTGAGAATATATTTTTCTTTTTGTACTAAATAGGCCAGTAAACGCTCTTAGCAGAAATAAAGGCATCAGTGAAGTGCGTATATATTTTTCTTTCTATAATAAAATAGGCCACTGAACGCTTTTGCCACAAATACGTGCACCAGTAAAGAGCATATATATTTTTCTTTCTGTACTGAAATAAGCCACTAAACAGTTTTGCCACAAATAAGTGCACCAGTGAAGTGCATATATTTTTTTCTTTCTATAATGAAATGGGACACTTAACTAGTGATGAGCGAGCACCAAAGTGTTCGTGTGTTCGGGTGCTCGGTCCGAACACATCACAATATTCATGCGCCGAGCACCCGAGTATAATGGAAGTCAGTGCTCGGATGAGGGGAGGGTGCCTGGTTCATAGGAAAAGGTCTGAAAGTGATAAAAACACCTCTGAAATCGATCAGGAACATCAAGGGGACTATGTCTGGATGCATCTTGGACACCAATGTCGCTGCTGGGAACCATGTTGTCCGAGGTGTACGCCACTTTTACAGACTGGCAAACAAAACGCCCAAAACCCTGCCCCCACAAAAAAAAATATTTTTTAGAGGAAAAATTGGTAGGAAACATTCTTTCCTGTAGATTCAATTGTATATACAGTGTAAGTGCTGCCAAAAATTACAAGGAAGAAGAGATACAGCCTGTATATCACATTAAGGAGGGCCTCATTCACATGGTGCTACAATTGTTCAAGTAGTGGGACTCCAACACTCATAAACCCTATGCACTAAGTGAAAGGGCTGCCAGAAATTACAAGGAACTGGCACTACAATGCACCCTTTATTACACATAAAAGAAAGCATCATACACATCCAAAATTGTGTTTCCTTCCAATTCTGAAACATAGAAAATAATATATCATGTCAGCTGACCCCAAAAAAAATTGTAGGTGAGGGCCTGCAGGTGAGCAGACCATATGAAACATTAGAGGTGAGGGCCTACAGCTGAGCAGACAGTATGAAACATTGGAGGTGAGGGCCTGAAGGTGAGCAAACCCCATATAACATTGTAGTGAGGGCCTACAGCTGAGCAGACCGTATGAAACATTGGATGGGAGGGCCTACAGCTGAGCAGACCGTATAATACATTGGAGGTGAGGGCCTGAAGGTAAGCAAACCCCATAAAACATTGTAGTGAGGGCCTACAACTGAGCAGACATATGAAACATTGGAGTGAGGGACTACAGGTGAGCAAAACCTATAAAACATTGTAGTGAGGGCCTACAGCTGAGCAGACGCATAAAACATTGGAGGTGAGGGCCTACAGGTGAGCGAACCCCAAAAAACATTGTAGTGACGGCCTACAGCTGAGCAGACCATATGAAACATTGGAGGTGAGGGCCTACAGCTGAGCAGACCATATGAAACATTGGAGGTGAGGGCCTACAGCTGAGCAGACCATATGAAACATTGGAGGTGAGGGCCTGAAGGTAAGCAAACCCCATAAAATATTGTAGTGAGGACCTACAACTGAGCAGACCGTATGAAACATTGGAGGGGAGGGCCTGAAGGTGAGCAAACCACATAAAACACTGCATTGAGGGCCTACAGCTTAGCAGACATATGAAACATTGGAGTTGAGGGCCTACAACTGAGCACGCAGATCGTATGAAACATTGAAGGTGAGGGCCTACAGGTGAGCGAACCCCATAAAACATTGTAGTGAGGGCCTACAGCTGAGCAGACCGTATGAAACATTGGAGGTGAGGGTCTACAGGTGAGCGAACCCCATAAAACTTTGTAGTGAGGACCTACAGCTGAGCAGACCATATGAAACATTGGAGGTGAGGGCCAACAGCTGAGCAGACCATATGAAACATTGGAGGTGAGGGCCTACAGCTGAGAAGACCATATGAAACATTAAAGGTGAGGGCCTGAAGGTGAGCAAACTCCATAAAACATTGTAGTGAGGGCCTACAACTGAGCAGACGTATGAAACATTGGAGGTGAGGGCTTACAGGTGAGCAAACCCTATAAAACATTGTATTGAGGGCCTACAGCTGAGCAGACGTATGAAACATTGGAGGTGAGGGCCTACTGGTGATCAGGCCATATGAAACATTGGAGTGAGGGCCTACAGGTGAGCGAACCCCATAAAACATTGTAGTAAGGGGCCTACAGGTAAGCAGACCATATGAAACATTGGAGGTGAGGGCCTACTGGTGATCAGGCCATATGAAACATTGGAGTGAGGGCCTACAGGTGAGCGAACCCCATAAAACATTGTAGTGAGGGCCTACAGGTAAGCAGACCATATGAAACATTCGAGGTGAAGGCCTACAGCTGAGCAAACTGTATGAAACATTGGAGGTGAGGGACTGAAGGTGTGCAAACCCCATAAAACATTATATTGAGGGCCTACAGCTAAGCAGACGTATGAAACATTGGAGGCGAGGGCCTACAGCTGAGCAGACCATATGAAACATTGGAGGTGAGGGCCTACAGGTGAGCGAACCCCATAAAACATTGTAGTGAGGGCCTACAGCTGAGCAGACCGTATGAAACATTGGAGGTGAGGGCCTACAGGTGAGCAAACCCCATAAAACATTGTAGTGAGGGCCTACAGCTGAGCAGACCATATGAAACATATGAGGTTTGGGCCTGAAGGTAAGCAAACCCCATAAAACATTGTAGTGAGGGCCTACAGCTGAGCAGACCGTATGAAACATTGGAGGTGAGGGTCTACAGGTGAGCGAACGCCATAAAACATTGTAGTGAGGGCCTACAGCTGAGCAGACCATATGAAACATTGGAGGTTTAGGCCTGAAGGTAAGCAAACCCCATAAAACATTGTAGTAAGGGCCTACAACTTAGCAAATGTATGAAATAGGGTTGTCCCGATACCGATACTAGTATCGGTATCGGGACCGATTCCGAGTTTTCTCGGCGGTACTCAGCCGCCGATACCCCGCCCCGATACATAAATAGAATACTTTTTTTTTTTTTTTACATCAAGCGGGCTGGTGAGCGGTGCATAGAGGGGGCAGTGAACGGCAGCTGAGAAGGGGTGGAGAGAGCCGGCAACGATAATTATTGCTGGTATGTGACTGGGTATTACTTACTGCATGGGTGTCATGCGGCCCGCAATGAATATTTTTGCGGCCCCGCAAAGATGCAGCATCGGGAGAGAGGAGGGGCTGGAGTCCGTAACTAGGGGCGGGGCCCGGTGCAGTCACTGTACTCTTACACCGGGCCCCGCCGCTCACCAAAGTATTTATAAACGTGAATCCTTATCCTGTTATTAAGTTGAACTAACGCTGCCCTCTCCCATGTTCCCCTGTATCCCCCTGTATCCCCACAGCACTTACTTAAGCTTCCATAGCAGGCAGAGCAGACGGCAGCAGTAACGTCACTCACTGACGTAGAGCGCCTGCTCCGCCCACTTTATGAATGAAGCAGGCGGAGCAGACGCGCGACGTCAGTGAGTGACGTTACTGGTGCCGTCCGCTCTGCCTGCTATGGAAGCTTAAGTAAGTGCTGTGGGGATACAGGGGGATACAGGGGAACATGGGAGAGGGCAGCGTTAGTTCAACTTAATAACAGGATAAGGATTCACGTTTATAAATACTTCGGTGAGCGGCGGGGCCCGGTGTATTGGGGGACACTGTTATGAGGGGGATCTGTGGATGACATATAGCAGTGTCATCCACAGATCCTCCCCATAACAGTTCCATCCACAGATCCCCCACCAAATAACAATGCCATCCTCAGATCCCCCCACCCCATAACAATGCCATCCACAGATATCCCACCCCATAGCAGTACCATCCACAAATCCCCATAACAGTGCCATCCACAGATCCCCCATAACAGTGCCATCCACAGATCCCCCATAACAGTGCCATCCACAGATCCCCATAACAGTGCCATCCACAGATCCCCATAACAGTGCCATCCACAGATCCCCCATAACAGCACCATCCACAGATCCCCATAACAGTGCCATCCACAGATCCCCCATAACAGTGCCATCCACAGATCCCCCATAACAGTGCCATCCACAGATCCCCCATAACAGTGCCATCCACAGATCCCCCATAACAGTGCCATCCACAGGTCCCCCATAACAGTGCCATCCACAGATCCCCCACATGACAGTGCGTCATCCACAGATCCCCCAAAACGGTCACATGACATTTAAAAAAAGTATCGGTATTCGGTATCGGTGACTACTTGAAAAAAAGTATCGGTACTTGTACTCGGTCCTAAAAAAGTGGTATCGGGACAACCCTAGTATGAAACATTGGAGGTGAGGGCCTACAGGTGAGCAGATCGTTTGAAACATTGGAGGTGAGGGCCTATAGGTGAGCGAACCCCATAAAACATTGTAGTGAGGGCCTACAGCTGAGCAGACCATATGAAACATTAGAGGTTTGGGTCTGAAGGTTAGCAAACCCCATAAAACATTGTAGTGAGGGCCTACAGCTGAGTAGACCGTATGAAACATTGGAGGTGAGGGTTTACAGGTGAGCGAACCCCATAAAACATTGTAGCGAGGGCCTACAGCTGAGAAGACCATATGAAACATTGGAGGTTTGGGCCTGAAGGTAAGCAAACCCCATAAAACATTGTAGTGAGGGCCTACAGCTGAGCAGACTGTATGAAACATTAGAGGTGAGGGCCTGAAGGTGAGCGAACCCCATAAAACATTGTAGTGAGGGCCTACAGCTGAGCAGATGTATGAAACATTGGAGGTGAGGGCCTGAAGGTAAGCAAACCCCATAAAACATTGTAGTGAGGGCCTACAGCTGAGCAGACCGTATGAAACATTAGAGGTGAGTGCCTAAAGGTAAGCAAACCCCATAAAACATTGTAGTGAGGGCCTACAGCTGAGCAGACCGTATGAAACATTATAGGTGAGGGCCTACAGGTGAGAAAACCCCATAAAACATTGTATTGAGGGCCTACAGCTGAGCAGACGTATGAAACATTGGAGGTGAGGGCCTACAGGTGAGCAGACCGTATAAAACATTGTAGTGAGGGCCTACAGCTGAACAGACCGTATGAAACATTGGAGGTGAGGGCCTGAAGGTGAGCAGACCGTATGAAACATTGTACTGAGGGCATATATACTGTATGGAACAGGAAGAGGAGGAGGATGAGTAAGCAAGATTCAAACATATACCCTTTTTTGGAGGTGAAAAGGGTGCATCTGAATCTTGTGGATTGTGTACATTGTAAAGCATACATTTCAATTGCGTGTTTGTTCCTCATTAGCTCTGGGTTCCTCTGGTGGAGTGGAGAAGTCAGGAGCAATCCAGTCCTTGTTAATTTTTATCTGAGTCAACCTGTCAGCATTGCCAGTGGACAAGCGGATACACTTATCTGCTATGATGCCACCAGCAGCACTAAATACACGCTCAGACTAAACGCTGGCGGCAGGGTAGGCCAACACCTCCAAGGCGTAGAGCGCAAGTTCGTGCCATGTGTCCAGCTTGGACACCCAGTAGTTGTAAGGTACTGAGGGATCATTTAGGACGCTGACACGGTCTGCTATGTACTCCTTCACCATTTTCCAAAACATTTCCCTACTTGGCACACTAGGCCGCGCTTCAGGGTGAGGTTGGGTTGCTGGCGGGGTGTCATGAAAGTGTCCTATGCCTTGGAGAGTGTTGCCCTGCCTTTGTTGGAACTGCTGTGTGTTCCCATTGTCTCTCTTCTCCGGTTGCCTAAGGAAGTACGGACTCTGCTGCCAGCGTTGTCAGATGGAAAATTACGAAGCAATCTCTCAACAAGTACCTTCTGGTATTGCACCATTTTACTCATCCTCTCCACCTCAGGAATGAGAGATGAGAAGTTTTCTTTGTAGCGGGGGTCGAGAAGGGTGAACACCCAGTAATCCGCGTTATCTAAAATGCGTATAATGAGAGGGTCGCGGGTAAGGCAGCCTAACATGAATTCAGCCATGTGTGCCAGAGTACCAACAGGCAAGATGTCATCAGGATGACTTTCCATCTCTTCTTCCTCCTCCTTCTCCTCTTCGGCCCATCCACTCTAAACAGATGGAATTAAAGTTCCATGGTTACTAGCCTCAGTAGCAGAGGCAACAGTCTCCATCTCCTCCTCCTCCTCCTCTTCACGGTCCAATTCGTGCTGAGAAGACGAACTGTGGGTGGTCTGGGTATCACCCTGTGAGATGTCCTCCCCCAGTTCCTTGTCTGCCACATTTAGAGCGTCGTCCTTATGTGAGCAGCGATCGTTTGAGTAGACACAGCAGTGGGATGGTTACGCTGATAATAGCATTATCGCCACTAACCATCTGTGTGGATTCATCAAAGTATTTTAAAACCTCACACAGGTCTGACATCAATACCCACTCCTCGCTTGTGAATAGTGGCAGTTGACTGGAAAGGCGATGACCACGTTGCAGCTGGTATTCCACAACGGCCCTCTGCTGCTCGCAAAGCCTGGCCAACATATAGAACGTAGAGTTCCAGCGCGTGCTCACATCGCTCAACAGTCGGTGAGCTGGAATCCGCAAGCGCTGCTGCAGTGTTGACAGGCCGGCTGAAGCTGTGGATGACTTGCAGAAATGGGCACACACGTGGCGCGCCTGTCACGGTGAGGAGTGGGGAAAACCACCCACCGAGCGATGTTAAAAGGATAAGGGAAGCTGCTAGGCCAGGACAACAGAATCAGGGAGCAGGTCACCTCCTAAAGCGTCCATAACTCTGACCCTGACTCCTAACCGTATGAGCCAACCCAGATGGTAGGAGGGCTCATACTCAGGAACCTCGGGTCCCTACTAGCCCTCAGGAAATCCCTGGACTAGGAGCAGGGTAAGACGACCTGTTCCTCCTAGACACGGACGAACAGGAGTCTAAACTGGCCAAGCTGCAAGGAAAGGGAAACATATACAACATATGGATATGACAGGTGAGTGAAACCACTTCCACACCTACCTGTCACAGACACACTGACTGGAACCCGTGCTCAAATGCTGCTGTCCACACCAAACATAAAGGGAGACAGCACACACACATTAAACCCACAGGAACCAGAACCATAGCTGCAATAATGTAAAACACCACACAAACTTAAGCTTAACATCAGTACATGTTTTTTATGACCACAAGGGTGGCCCTCACTGGACAGATGGTATAAGACCAGGAGGATGACTCCAGCATAAGGCATGGCTGGAGTACCCCTCAGCTACAGGGATCCAGCAGAGGCTAAATAGCCCAAGTAGCCACACCCACACACACAAACTAGGAAAGGAGTTAACCCTTCCACCACCAGACAAGGTAAGTGTCACTTAAAGGGGAAATGCACACATAACATAAATCCCGTGCACACCAAACATAGAAAGTGAACACATACATACATATGTTGCAAGATGCAACCGCATGCCTTGACAGCGAGCCGCCTAGCAACCAGCTCAGGCTGCTACACTGCCAAACACCATTATGTTGCCAGCGGCAACCACACGTAAGACAAACATACAAACTGTCCTCACCTGCGGTAGACAACAAGCAGACCGCTGGCAACTGCATGCGACACAAAGAGTCACGACCAAAGGCCGTGACAGCGCCTTCACTAGTAGCTCTGGCAAATTGGGGTTTGTTTTGATAAACTGCTGAACCACTAAGCCGCCACCAAGTTACGGCCATTGTCATACACAACCATGCCTGGTTGTAGGTTGAGTGGAGAGAGCCACAGCTTGGTCTGGTCCCTTATACCCTGCCAAAGCTCTACGGCCGTGTGTTGTTTGTCCTCTAAGCAGATCAGTTTCAGCACGGTCTGTTGACGCTTTTACCCACAGCAGTGCTACACTGCTTCCAGCTAGTGACTGATGGCTGACTTCTGCTGGAGATGGAAGTGGAGGAGGATGAGGCAGAGAAGGAGGAGAAGTGGGGGTTGGAGCCACTAACGTAGGTGCTGGCGGAGACCCTGATGGACGTAGGACCCGCAATCCTGGGTGTAGGTAGCACCTGTGCCATCCCAGGGTACGACTCACTCCCGGCCTCCACAACATTCACTCAGTGTGCGTCCCTGGCCACCAGCACTTGTCCATGTGTCCGTGGTTAAGTGGACCTTCTCAGTAACTGCGTTGGTCAGGGCACGGGTGATGTTCTGGGACACATGCTGGTGTAAGGCGGGCACGGCACACTGTGAAAAATACAGCGGCCAACATCAGGCTGCGGAAGGCCTCAGTGTCCACAAGCCTATATGGCAACATTTCAAGGGCCAGTAATTTTGAAAGTTGGCAATTAAGTGCTATGGCCTGTGGGTGGGTGGGTGGTTGGGTATTTGCCCTTGCGTTCATATGACTGTGGTATAGACATTTGGACGCTGCACTGGGACAGGGAAGTGAATGTTGTTGCTTCTGGTTCATTCAAAGGTCCAGGTGCAGGGCGAGAGGCATCCGGGCCTGCGTCTTGGACAGGGGATTGGACAAACCGTAACACATGGGAAGAGGAGGCAGTGGTGTGACCCACAGACCCAGATTGTGTACCCAGGCATTCGGCCCACTTAGTAGGGTGCTTGGATGCCATGTGGCGGATCATGCTGGTGGTGGTGAGGTTGCTAGTATTCATGCCTCGGCTCATTTTGGTACCGCACAGGTTGCAAACTACCACTCTTTTGTCCTCTGCACTTTCCTAAAAAAGGCGCCATACTGTGGAACACCTACCCCTTGCTAAGGTTGATTTAAGCATGGGGCTGATTGGTGTAACGGTTGCGGGCCTGTTTGGTGTGGGCCGACGTCTTCCTTTTGCAACCCCACTGCCTCTTCCAGCCTGTTGCGGTGCTGCGGATCCCTCCCCCTCTGTACTGCTGTCCTCTCTCGGCTTTTCACCTTCCCATGTTGGGTCAATGACCTCATCGTCCAACACCTCCTCTTCCACTTCCTCACTCTGATCATCCTCCTGTCTTGACCTAACCACAACCTCAGTGATTGACAACTGTGTCTCATCGTCATCCACCTCGTGAACTAATGATTGACGTTCATCACCTTCATCTTCTTGAGAATGTGAAGGCTCAAGAGGTTAGGAATCAGGGCACAATATCTCAGGTCCCTCTTCAAGCATGCTGGCCGCGAGGGCTAAATCTAATAGTGGAGCTGAAAAGAGCTCCTGGGAATATCCGAGTGTGGGATCACTTATTTGGCAGGCCTCTCCATGGTGGGAGGAAGGATGATCTGAGCGAGGAGTTGGCTGACCAGACTCTTGGCTACAGAGACTGGACTTGGTGGAAGAGAGGGTGGTGCTTAGCCGACTGGCAGAATTATCGTCAGCAAGCCAACCGACCAACTGTTCGCTTTGGTCTGACTTGGACAGTGTTGTCGTGTGCCGCCTAGCTAAGTTGGACATGAATTTGGGTACGGTTTTATGATTTTTTTTTTTTGGTGCACTGGCAGCAGGCACAGTTTCATTGCACCCAGTGCCACGACCTCTGCCTGAACCATCAGCATAACGCCCACTTCCCCGTCCCTTAGTGCTGGCCTTCTTCATATTTATGGATTTTTTACTGCTTGTGACGTTGTTTTTTTTACTGTCCACAAAAGACAGTTTTCAGATACAGGGCAGTATATGACACAGAATAGCACAGATTTTGGACAGTCTTTTAGCCACAGATTATTGTAATCTGCAGTACAGACACTGTTTTATGATTTTTATATTTTTGACTATATTATTCCCAATATATGGGCCTGAAGCTCACAGACGGTACAGAAATACAATGAACTGCGATTAACGTTTTAAACCGCAGACAAGAAAACTGGGTGCTGATTTAATGAAATGTGTATATACACTCACCTAAAGAATTATTAGGAACACCATACTAATACGGTGTTGGACCCCCTTTTGCCTTCAGAACTGCCTTAATTCTACGTGGCATTGATTCAACAAGGTCCTGATAGCATTCTTTAGAAATGTTGGCCCATATTGATAGGATAGCATCTTGCAGTTGATGAAGATCTGAGGGATGCACATCCAGGGCACGAAGTTCCCCTTCCACCACCTCCCAAAGATGCTCTATTGGGTTGAGATCTGGTGACTGTGGGAGCCATTTTAGTACAGTGAACTCATTGTCATGTTCAAGAAACCAATTTGAAATGATTCGAGCTTTGTGACATAGTGCATTATCCTGCTGGAAGTAGCCATCAGAGGATGGATACATGTTCTCATTCTGTTTACGCCAAATTCGGACTCTACCATTTGAATGTCTCAACAGAAATCGAGACAGTCCAATTTTGGTAAGCTCGTGCAAATTGTAGCCTCTTTTTCCTATTTGTAGTGGAGATGAGTGGTACCCGGTGGGGTCTTCTGCTGTTGTAGCCCATCCGCCTCAAGGTTGTGCGTGTTGTGGCTTCACAAATGCTTTGCTGCATACCTCGGTTGCAACGAGTGGTTATTTCAGTCAACGTTGCTCTTCTATCAGCTTGAATCAGTCGGCCCATTCTCTTCTGACCTCTAGCATCCACAAGGCATTTTCGCCCACAGGACTGCCGCATACTGGATGTTTTTCCCTTTTCACACCATTCTTTGTAAACCCTAGAAATGGTTGTGCGTGAAAATCCCAGTAACTGAGCAGATTGTGAAATACTCAGACCGGCCCGTCTGGCACCAACAACCATGCCACGCTCAAAATTGCTTAAATCACCTTTCTTTCCCATTCTGACATTCAGTTTGGAGTTCAGGAGATTGTCTTGACCAGGACCACCCCCCTAAATGCATTGAAGCAACTGCCATGTGATTGGTTGACTAGATAATTGCATTGATGAGAAATAGAACAGGTGTTCCTAATAATTCTTTAGGTGAGTGTATAATGATTTTTAATTTCTCCAAATATATGGGATTGAACACTCAGATGGTATAGAAATGCAATGCGCTGTAATAAACTGTTTCTAGCGCAGACAAGAAAACTGTGTGCAGAATCAGTGAAATTTGTATATATATTGATTTTCACTTTTTCCCAATATTTGGGATTGAAGCACTCAGAAGGTATAGAAATGTAGTGTGCTGAGACAAAAATACTGGGTGCTGTTTTCACTGATATTCTTCCTATCTGTGCCCCTGATACACAAAAGGTATTGCACATACAGTACAGACCAAAAGTTTGGACACACCTTCTCATTCAAAGAGTTTTCTTTATTTTCATGACTATCAAAATTGTATATTCACACTGAAGGCATCAAAACTATGAATTAACACATGTGGAATTATGTACATAACAAACAAGTGTGAAACAACTGAAAATATGTCATATTCTAGGTTCTTCAAAGTAGCCACCTTTTGCTTTGATTACTGCTTTGCACACTCTTGGCATTCTCTTGATGAGCTTCAAGAGGTAGTCCCCTGAAATTGTTTTCACTTCACAGGTGTGCCCTGTCAGGTTTAATAAGTAGGATTTCTTGCCTTATAAATGGGGTTAGGACCATCAGTTGCGTTGAGGAGAAGTCAGGTGGATACACAGCTGATAGTCCTACTGAATAGACTGTTAGAATTTGTATTATGGCAAGAAAAAAGCAGCTAAGTAAAGAAAAACGAGTGGCCATCATTACTTTAAGAAATGAAGGTCAGTCAGTCAGCCGAAAAATTGGGAAAACTTTGAAAGTAAGAGCTATTTGACCATGAAGGAGAGTGATGGGGTGCTGCGCCAGATGACCTGGCCTCCACAGTCACCGGACCTGAACCCAATCGAGATGGTTTGGGGTGAGCTGGACCGCAGAGTGAAGGCAAAAGGGCCAACAAGTGCTAAGCATCTTTGGGAACTCCTTCAAGACTGTTGGAAGACCATTTCAGGGGACTACCTCTTGAAGCTCATCAAGAGAATGCCAAGAGTGTGCAAAGCAGTAATCAAAGCAAAAGGTGGCTACTTTGAAGAACCTAGAATATGACATATTTTCAGTTGTTTCACACTTGTGTGTTATGTATATAATTCAACATGTGTTAATTCATAGTTTTGATGCCTTCATAGTCATGAAAATAAAGAAAACTCTTTGAATGAGAAGGTGTGTCCAAACTTTTGGTCTGTACTGTATGTCTGAAGTCACTGCAGACACCTTCTATTAAGATAGCCAATGAAGCGATTTTGTTTTGTAAATGTCACATTTCTCCCCCTCCATGTCACATCCCCCCTATGTCACATTTCTCCCCCTCCATGTCACATCACCCCCTATGTCACATTTCTCCCCCTCCATGTCACATCACCCCCCTATGTCACATTTCTCCCCCCTCCATGTCACATTTATCCCCCTCCATGTCACATTTCTCCCCCTCCATGTCACATTTCTCCCCCCTCCATGTCACATTTCTCCCCCTCCATGTCACATTTCTCCCCCTCCATGTCACATCACCCCCCTATGTCATATTTCTCCCCCTCCATGTCACATTTCAACCCCCTCCATGACACATCTCAACCCCTTCCATGACACATCTCAACCCCCTCCATGACACATCTCAACCCCTCCATGTCACATTTCTCATCCCCCTCCATGTCACATTTCTAATCCCCCTCCATGTCACATTTCTCATCCCCCTCCATGTCACATTTCTCATCCCCCTCCATGTCACATTTCTCATCCTCCTCCATGTCACATTCTCATCCCCCTCCATGTCACATTTCAACCCCCTCCATGTCACATTTCAACCCCCTCCATGTCACATGTCTCCCCCCTCCATGTCACATTTCTCCCCCCTCCATGTCACATTTCTCCCCCCTCCATGTCACAATTCTCATCCCCCTTCATGTCACATCATGCCATCCTTTTTACATCACCCCCACCGAGTTGTGGGGGGGGGCGCCAAAATGTAGCTTCGCTTGTGTGTGCAAAAATCCTTGCACCGGCCCTGGTTGGATCCAACGAACTTATAAAAGATAAGTGAAAAACGGTCATGGGTCATTCCCAGAGTGAAAAAAGAAGAAAGCCCCTGCCCGCTTCTAGTTGCAAACCCATTCTCAAACCCCAACTGCTCCCCTGCCCTACCGGTGGAAGAACCCGTCTTCTGCCATCTGCTCTTCCTCCTTTTCCACATCATCTAATACTGATGATATGTCATCAGGAATCTGCAACTCTCTCTGCATCTTGATGACTTTTCTCGGACATGGAGACTAGAGATGAGCGAATGGAATCAGATGAAGTGGAATTCAATCTGAATTTGAGAAAAAATTCAATTAGCAACGAATGCGAATTTCCTTGCGCTTCGTGGTAACCAATCACAATTTTCCCAAAATGGCGACTACAGTGGCAGCTACACGTGTGAGGACAGGGGGCAAGGAACTCTGGGAAGGCGGGCTAACCCATTATGCCATGCATGCAGCCAATCAGCAGCCAGCCAGGCCTGTGATGTCACAGCCCTATAAATACAGCAGCCATCTTAGAGTCAGACATTTTCCAGTGCTCAGAGTGCAGGAACGGATGTGAAATGGCGCTAGGGACAGCAATTGGAAAAAACTCATTATTTGGGGATCCAAATAGCCATTTTACAGCCCTGGCATTCTAGCAATTTGTTCTTGTTATTGGGGTGCAAGTGCTACATTGAAAAGCCTTTAGTGGCTTATATCTGTGGGAAAAGAAAAATATATACACATTTCACTTCTGCAGTTATTTGTGTAGAAAGAGTTTAGTGGCCTATTTCAGTACAAAAAAGGAAAAATATATATGCATTTCACTTTTGTAGTTATATGTGATGAAAGTGTTCAGTGTCCTATTTCAGTACAAAAAGGAAAAAAAATATATGCACTTCACTGTTGCATTAATTTGTGGTGAAAGAGTTTAGTGGCCTATTTCAGTACAGAAAGAAAAATATATAAGCACTTCACTGGTGCATTTATTTCTGCTAATAGCGTTTACTGGCCTATTTCAATACAAAAAGAAAAATATATTCTCAGTTCACTTCTGCAGTTATACGTGTTGAAAGTGTTACTGTCCTATTTTAGTAACATAGTAACATAGTAACATAGTACATAAGGCCGAAAAAAGACATTTGTCCATCCAGTACGGCCTGTCATCCTGCAAGTTGATCCAGAGGAAGGCAAAAAAAAAACCCTGTGAGGTAGAAGCCAATTTTCCTCACTTTAGGGGAATAAAAAATGCCTTCCCGACTCCAATCAGTCAATCAGAATAACTCCCTGGATCAACGACCCCTGTCTAGTAACTATAGCCTGTAATATTATTACACTCCAGAAATACATCCAGGCCCCTCTTGAATTCCTTTATTGTACTCACCATCACCACATCCTCAGGCAGAGAGTTCCATAGTCTCACTGCTCTTACCGTAAAGAATCCTCTTCTATGTTTGTGTACAAACCTTCTTTCCTCCAGACGCAGAGGATGTCCCCTCATCACAGTTACAGTCCTGGGGATAAATAGATGATGGGATAGATCTCTGTACTGACCCCTGATATATTTATACATAGTAATTAGATCTCCCCTCAGTCGTCTTTTTTCTAAAGTGAATAACCCAAATTTTGATAATCTTTCAGTGTACTGTAGTTGCCCTCCTCTGGACCCTCTCCAGCTCTACTATATCTGCCTTGTTCACAGGAGCCCAGAACTTTACACAGTACTCCGTGTGTGGTCTGACTAATGATTTGTAAAGTGGTAGGACTATGTTCTCATCACGGGCATCTATGCCCCTTTTGATGCAACCCATTATCTTATTGGCCTTGGCAGCAGCTGCCTGACACTGGTTTTTGCAGCTTAGTTTGCTGTTTATTAAAATTCCTAGATCCTTTTCCATGTCAGTGTTACCGAGTGTTTTACCATTTAGTATGTACGGGTGACTTGCATTATTCCTTCCCATGTGCATAACTTTACATTTGTCAGTGTTAAACCTCATCCGCCACTTATCTACTCAAGCCTCCAGTCTATCCAGATCCCTCTGTAGTAGTATACTGTCCTCTTCAGTGTTAATTACTTTACACAGTTTAGTGTAAATCTGCGAAAATTTATATTTTACTATGCAAGCCTTCTACAAGATCATTAATAAATACAGTATATTGAAGAGAATAGGGCCCAATACTGACCCCTGAGGTACACCACTAGTGACAGTGACCCAATCTGAGTGTGTACCACTAATAACCACCCTCTGTTTTCTATCCCTCAGCCAGTTACCCACATATAGACGTTTTCTCCCAGTCTGAGCATTCTCATTTTATATACTAACCTTTTATGTGGTACAGTGTCAAATGCTTTGGAGAATCCAGATATACGACATCCATTGATTCGCCGCTGTCAAGTCTAGAACTTACCTCCTCATAGAAACTGATTAAATTAGTTTGGCATGACCGATCCCTCATGAAGCCATGCTAATATGCTGTTATTTGCTTATTTCCGTTGAGATGCTCTAACATAGCATCTCTCAGAAAACCTTCAAACAGTTTACCCACAACAGATGTTAAACTTACCGGCCTATAGTTTCCAGGCTCTGTTTTTGGACCCTTTTTGAATATTGGCACCACATTTGCTATGCGCCAATCCTGTGGGACATTCCCTGTCAGTATAGAGTCTGCAAATATCAGAAATAAGGGTCTGGCTATGACATTACTTAATTCCCTTAGGATACAGGGGTGTATGCCATCCGGTCCTGGCGATTTGTCTATTTTAATCTTTTTAAGTCGCTGATGTACTTCTTCCTGGGTCAGACAGGACACTTTTAATGGGGAATTTATTTTTACATTCAGCATTTCATCTGACAGTTTATTTTTCTCAGTGAATACATTGGATAAAAAAATATTTAACAGCTTTGCTTTCTCCTCGTCACTCTCTGCGACTTCCCCCTCATTACTTTTTAAAGGGGCCGACACCTTCAGATTTATACTTTTTAACATTTATATAATTGAAGAACATTTTAGGGTTAGTTTTACTCTCTTTGGCAATTAATCTCTCGGTCTCTAGTTTGGTCGCTTTTATTTGTTTTTTACATGTTCTATTTTTTTCCTTATAGTTTTTCAGTGCTTCCGTGCTACCCTCCTGTTTTAGTGTTTTATATGCTTTCTTTTTGTCATTTATTGCTTTCTTTACAGTTCTGTTTATCCACATTGGTTTCTTTTTGTTCCTTAACCTTTTATTCCCATACTGTATGTACTTCTCACAATGAGATTTTAGGATGCTTTTAAAGATATCCCATTTTGTGGCTGTATTTTTATTTTTGAGGACTCAGTCCCAGTTAGTTAGGCCAGAAAGTACAGAAAGAAAACCATATACGCACTTCACTTATGCACTTTTTTGTGGCAAAAGTGTTTAGTGACCTATTTCATTATAGAAATAAAAAAATATACGCACTTCACTGGTGCACTTATTTGTGGCAAAAGCATTTAGTGACCTATTTCAGTACAGAAAGAAAAATATATACGCTCTTCACTGGTGCATTTATTTCTGCTAAAATTGTTTACTGGCCTATTTCAGTACAAAAAGAAAAAAATATTCTCTGTTCACTTCTGCAGTTATGTGTTGAAAGCGTTTACTGTCCTATTTTAGTACAGAAAGAAAAATATATACGCACTTGACTAGTGCATTTATTTCTGCTAAAAGCGTTTACTAGCCTATTTCAGTACAAAAAGATAAATATTTTTGTCATTTTTAGGGGTGTTTTAATTTGCTTTGAATTTATTTAGTTCAGCTAAAAGTATGTCAGACAGAGAAGTGTCAGGCCATGCACAGAGGAGTGGCAGAGGCATACATTTTTCTGGTGCAGGCAGAGGTCACAGCAGAGTAAAAGGGCATGGCAGCAGGAGTCGCAGCGAGAGGCCTGAGCTCCTGGAGTCATCTAGCGGTCATGTCTTGACCAGCAACCCAGCGGTTCTTGATTGGTTAACTCGGTCATCCACTTCATCCCAAGTGACATCAGACACCCGCAGCCAACAGTCGGTGGATTCGTCAGACCCAACCCTTATTTGGAATGGCCCGGGAGCAGGCCCTGTGCCCTCACCTGTCCTCAACCTGCCTCTGTCCTTTGCTGTTCCCTCAGCAACAGAAGTATTGTATGCTTTGGGCTCAGCTCCACTATACAGCAAGGATGAACTACTAGAGGACAGTCAGCAACTACTTCCCAGCCAAGATCTGGAGGAGACATCTGCCGCTTTCTCAGCTAGGCGGGCAAGTAGTGATGAGGAGAGTGGCGTGGGAGGTGGTGTTGAGAGCGGTCAGGCTCCTGACCCAGAGGCCGTTGGGGAGGACATCAGTGACGTGCAGACACTACTCGATGATGATGAAGCACTTGGGAGCTGGGTGCAGAATGGCCTGCATCATCATCAGGAGAAGAGGGTGGCAGCTTGCCTGTGAGGCAGCGGCTGAGCCAGTAGGGTGGTAGCATGGCTGGGAGTCATCAGGCTGGCAGCAGTTGCAGGTCGGGAGCCAAACGTGCCCGGGGTAGACCACCTGCTTCGCAGCAGCCTACCTGCCCGGGAAGTAGTGGTGCAGGGGTTCACGGAGGCAGTGGCAGTAGCAGTCAGTCAGTAAGTGCGGACTGTTTGGGGAAAAATCACCTACTCTGTGGTTTGGCAGTTTTTTTATTAAGCTGCCAGAGGAGGTTAACGTGGCCATATGTAGAATATGTGGGCAGAAGGTGAAGCCTGGCCAGGGTGCCAAGGTTGGCACTACGGCCCTACATCAACATATGCAGCGTAGCCATAAAGTGGCCTGGGAAAACCGTGGCTCCGATGTTGTGGTACAGCCTTCCGCAGCTACCGCTGCATCACCCAGTGGCACGCACCCGGTTTCAGCCAGTCAAGGCTCCACCACCTCAGCCGTAGGGAGCTGTCTGCTGTCTGTCATTCCCATCTTCTGCTGGTCCAGATGCTCCTGCTCCTACTCCTTGTCAGTCATTCCATCAGCAATCGATCACCGAAGTGATTGCCAACAGACAGCAGTATGCGTACACGCATTTAATGGCACAAAAGCTGAACTTGCTCCTGTCCAAGTTGCTGGTGCTGCAGTCCCTCCCTTTCCAAGTGGTGGACTCTGCACCTTTTAGAGAACTGATGGCTTGTGCCAAGCCGAGGTGGAGAGTCCCAAGCCGTCATTTCTTTGCCACGAATACGTAGAACAGAAGGTGGGCCCGTCCTTGAGCCTGACAGTGTTTGCCGAAGTGCACAGCAGCACCGACGTGTGAAGCTGTAACTTCGGTCAGGGACAGTACATCTCCTTTACAGCCAAACTTGGCCAGGTCACGCCACTTCCGCCTCCACGTTGTCACACCGTTGGTCTGCAACAATGTCCGCCTCTGCCTCCTCATCCTCCACCATGTCCCCAGCCTCCACTGCAGGGACAAGTTTCAGTGCCCCTCCAGCATACCACATGTGCGGGGCACGGCGGTGTCACGCTGTTCTGCACCTCGTTTCCTTGGGCGAACTGAGTCACACAGGGGAGGAACTGGTCTGTGTCTTTCGTCAAGAAATCAAATCATGGCTTTCTCCCTGACAACTTAAAATCGGAACCATGGTGATCGACAATGGGAAGAAAATTGGTGCTGAGTCAAGGAAGGCTGGGCGATGTGCTCTGCATGGCACACGTGTTCAATCTGGTTGTCAAGCTGTTCCTTAAGTCTTCCACCCATCTGCAAGACATACTAAAAATGGACAAGAAACTTTGCATGCACTTCAGCCACTTGTATACTGCAAAGCACACCCTCCTTGAGCTGCAGCGGCAGAACGGCATCCCCCAACATATGCTGATATGCAACGTTTCCACCAGTTGAATTCCACCCTCCATATGTTGGACCGACTATACGAACAGAGAAAGGCCATCAACGATTTCTTGATGATGCAAGCGGATAGGAGTACTCCCCTGTGTAACTTAGATGTCAGCCAGTGGCAGCTCATGCGTGACACCTGTCGTTTGCTCAGGCCCTTTGAGAATGCCATGTTATTTGTCAGTCGCCAGGGCTACGGGATGAACAACTTCTTTCCACTGCTTCATGTCCTGGAACATATGCGGGTAACAATGGCTGGTCAGGGGACTGGAGACATGGCGCCTAGATCTCATGGCCACATGAGCCCTGTGGGGGCTGAACTGGAAGAGGAGGAGGAGGGACAGGAAGACATTAGAGCACAGGCAATTTGTAGCCAAATGGTTGTTTTTTCTACTCAGGTGACAGGAGAGGAGGAGCAGAAGCAGCCAGAGGAGCTCCAGGGCGATGAGGAAGGTGAGGCAGAGGACCCAGACACACCGTGGCAGTATGCAGTAGAGATGGAGGCAGGGAGTCCCTCCAAGTCATTTGCACAAATGGCCGGAAGCATGCTCACTTGCTTGCGTAGTGACAGTAGAATTGTCACCATTCAGCAGAGGGATGACTTCTGGCTCTCCACCTTGTTGGACCCTCGCTACCAGTCCAGAATAGGGGCCTTTTTTACACCTACTGAGAGGGAGGACAAACTGAATTACTACAGAGACATCCTATGTAGTCAGTTGGCCGCTGCCTATCTGCGCCATCATCCATCCTCTCGCAGGTCTGACCGGGGTGAGCCCTCTGCGCTAAATTTCCACTGCCATGGCTGCTGGGGAGGGGTGGGGTGGCAGAAGCAGTACCAGCTCCATCAGTAGCAACCTGAGTCTACAGTCGCTGATGAGTAGCTTTCTTTACCCGCAGTAGCAGCAGGTAGATCTGGAGCAGAACCTGAACCAGCAGGTGGTGGCATACTTGGACAGCACCCTGCCACCCAACATTGAAGATCCGCTGGACTACTGGATAGCCAAACTGGATTTGTGGCTGCAACTAGTAGAGTTTGCCCTGCAAAAGCTGTCCTGCCCGGCCAGTAGTGTGGCATCAGAGTGGGTGTTTAGTGTGGCGTGGGCCATAGTTACCCCAAGGAGAACTCGCCTGTAGAGTTGAGCGGACACCTGGATGTTCGGGTTCGACGGGTTTGGTCGAACTTTCGAAAAAAGTTCGAGTTCAGGACCCGAACTTGACCCCGAACCCGAACCCCATTGAAGTAAATGGGGACCCGAACTTTTGAGCACTAAAATGGCTGTAAAACTGTCATGGAAAGGGCTAGAGGGCTGCAAATGTCGTCAAAATGTGGTTAAGAGCATGGCAACTGCTCTGCAAACAAATGTGGATAGGGAAATGACATAAAATAACATAAAATACGTAAAAAATAAATATATATATCTTGATCTAGGAGGACAGGTCAATATGGAGTAGGAGGTTGAGGAGGCGGTGGTTGTGGCGGTGTAGGTGAAAGTGGCGGTGGAGGAGGAGGAGGTAGCCTACACTGCTTTTTGGTTTAAAATGTATTTTCATTTTTTTAAATTAGGGTACACCCCAAAACATTGGGAAATATAATCCTCCAGTCATGCTAAACACACGTTCAGACAATACACCGGCTGCAGGGCAGGCCAACACCTCCAAGGCGTAAAGGGAAAGCTTAGGCCATGTGCCCAATTTGGAGACCCAGAAGTTGCAGGGGCTGATCCCTGTCAGTTAGTTTGTGTAGGCATGTTCATACTTACTGCCCCACCATGTCGCACGTCGCCGTGATGTTCACGATCCAATTTGATATCTGCTCTATCAACTTTCGATGTTCTTTTATGCGCCTACCATGGTGATCACGGGTGGCGAGGAATCAGGGTTCCAGGCCGGAGAGGGACCGTGAGAAAAAGAGACCAATTTTAAGGGAGATAAATGTATAAAAAAAAATTGGGATCGAGCAGAAATGTGGGAAAAGCTATTGAGGCGCAAATGTGGGACAAATTACAGAAGCCCAAATGTGGGCCAAAAGAGTCAAGCGGAATTGTGGGAAAAGCTATTGAGGCGCAAATGTTGTCCAAAAGAGTATAGCGAAAATGTGGGACAAAGTATTGAAGCTTAAATGTGGTACAACTTGTTTAAGTTTAAGCATTGAATCAAAGGAGGTGGCGCGCAACAGTTAAAGAAGCATTTCAGAAATTTTATTACCTGTCACCTATGCAGAGCAGAGGTTTATTCACGTCTAAAATTGTATAATGTCAACCCAAGAATGTAACAGAAAAATTACAGAAATTAATTAACCTGTCTACTTGGTAGAGCAGGGGTCTATGACAGAAAACAATTGTTTATTGTCACCCGAAAATGTAAAATAAAAATTATTGAAATTTATTAAGCTGTCAACTAGGTAGAGGAGGGGTATATTACACCCAAAAATTGTTGAATTTCACCATAAAATGTAACAGGCAATTTTTTTTATTGTTTAACCTGTCTACTAGGTATAGCAGTGGTACTATACACCCAAAAATTGGTGAATTTCACCCGAAAATGTTAATGACAATTTTTATTTATTTTTTAACCGGCCTACTAGGTATAGCAGTGGTACTATACACCCAAAAATTGGTTAATTTCACTAGAAAATGTTAATGACAATTTTTTTTTAACCGGCCTACTAGATATAGCAATGGTACTATACACCCAAAAATTGGTGAATTTCACCCGAAAATGTAAATGACAAATAAGTGAAATGATATAAAATAACACATGTTCAAAAAAAAAATATATTGATTTATGAGGTGGAGTTCCATATGGAGTAGGAGTTTGAGGAGGCGGTAGATGTAGCGGAGTAAGTGGAAGCGGCGGTGGAGGAGGACAAGATAGCCAACACAGGTTTTTGGTTTTAATTTAATTTTGTAAAATTAAGGTAAACTCCAAAAGAGTGTGAAATATACAAAATATAAACATGAACAAAGGCTGGTTAGTGCCGGGATACATATCTATTCTGGACAAGGTACGGACAAGTCCTGAGGGATCCATACCTGGTTCATTTTAATAAACGTGAGCTTGTCCACATTGCCTGTGGACAGACGGCTGCGCTTGTCTGTGATGACGCCCCCTGCCGTGCTAAACACACGCTTATATAATACACTGGCTGCAGCGCAGGCCAGAACCTCCAAGGCGTAAAGGGCAAGCTCAGGCCATGTGCCCAATTTGGAGACCCAGAAGTTGAAGGGGGCAGACCCGTCATTCAGTACGTGTAGGTGTGTGCACACATACTGCTCCACCATGTTGGTGAAATGCTGCCTCCTGCTAATGTAGTGTCCCACTAGGTAAATGTGGGCACTACACAAGGGTCAATTGTGCTACGTTGTTCTCCACCTCCTGTGGGACAGTGGCAGTGTATTTCACAGTACATTTTAATGCATTTTAATATATATTTATGTGTATTTTCCTGTGATATGTGTAGCAGGCCTATTAGGGTGTAGTTCAGCATCCTATGCACTAGAGGGAGCTAGGAAACACCTAGTATATATACTTAGACCCAGACAGAAAGGAGTTAGTCTGTGTAGTCAGGAGTCTGTGTAGAGACAGAAGGGAGTGTGCACCTTAGCCAGAGAGAAGCTGAGGGCCACATCCTGACATGCAGCTAGACAGCCCAGGCTTCCAGTTGATACCAGGAGGCTAGTGAGTGTGGATCAGCCTGCCTGAAGATATTGAGCCAGAGTTAGCTCAGAAGATTATCACCAGGGGAAGAGTTGCCTCCTGAGAAAAGCCAAGTTTCCACAAGCAAAGCAGAGCCAGTATTCCAGCTAGACAAGTAAGCTGAAGGGCAGAAGGAGTTATACTTAAAGCAAGGATATATACGAGAGGAAGTTTTCTACCAAGGATAAAGCCAGCATTAGGGCATACGGGCCTTGGGATCAAGACAGACAGGAGTTCTGAGGAACAGAGTACAGTATTTCTGAGGAGAAGGTACAGCCTGATCTGTGAGTGTTGTTTAACCCTCTGAGTATCTTGCAAAGAACATTGTTGCCTGCCATTGATGTAAAAGCCTGCTTGTGATGTGATACTGCTATGTGGAACTGAACCTATAAAAGACTGTATAAAGTTAACTGCTTCCAGTAAAGAAAGTTTGGTTCACCACAACAACGTGTTCCTCACTTATTACTACTACCAATCGGTGTGCCACCGTTACAGGCACTGGCGTCACGAACCTTAAAGGGACCTTGCCCTAGGCACATTAAACACCTGCAACACCCAGGGCACCTCATCTACCATCAGGCCTGGCCCCTATATACAGAGAGTGCTCCAGAGGACTTCTGTGCGAGCCTCTCCATCACTGCTGTACGCCTGCCCAGGGTCTTCCTACAAACTGTGAGTAACCCATAGCAACCCTCGTTTGCCTAAGTAACCGTGACCTCACATCGCAATACCCTGCAGGGCTGCGTACTGCACTAAGACGTTCCATATCAGCTGGTGGTGCTGGTTGTTGTGGCGTGCTCACAAAGATTTTCCTCATTTCAGCCATGCTAACCCTGCCTTCTGAGGTGCTGGCGGTGCCCCAGCTGCGTTGGCGACCTCTTCCTTGTCCTCTGCCTTCGCCTTGTGCTTCCACTGTGCCCTCACTGTCAGGTGGGAATGCCACCAGCAGCGCGTCTACCAGCGTGCGTTTGTACTCACGCATCTTACGATCACGCTCCAGTGAGGGAATTAAGGATGGTACGTTGTCCTTGTAACGGGGATCCAGCAGCGTGGCCACCCAGTAATCAGCACAAGTTAGAATGTGGGCAACTCGGCGGTCGTTGGGGAGACACTGCAGCATGTAATTGCTCATGTGTGACAGGCTGCCCAGAGGCAACGAAAAGCTGTTCTCTGTGGGAGGTGTATCGTCTGTGTCCTCTGTATCCCCCCATCCATGCACCAGTGATGGCCATGAGCTGGTCTGGGTGCCACCCTGCTGTGAACATGGTTCCTCCTCCTTCATCTCCTCATCCTCCACCTCGTCATCCTCCAGAACTGTGGCCTGGCTAGACCATTGTGTACCTTGGGTTTGTTGGTGCAGGAACCCACCCTCGGAGCCACTTGGGAATGACTGGCCGGAAACCCTACGAAATGATCCCTCTTCCTCCTCCTGTGCCACATCCTCTTCCATCATTGCCAGGAGAGTTTTTTAAGGAGGCATAGAAGTGGGATAGTAACGCTGAGGCACTGGCCATGTTGGTGGAGTACTCAAAACAGCGCAACAAGGAACACAGGTCTTGCATGGAGGCCCAGTCATTGGTGGTGAAGTGGTGCTGTTCCACCGAGCGACTCATCCGTGCGTTCTGCAGCTGAAACTCCACTATCGCCTGCTGCTGCTCGCACAGTCTGGAGAGCATGTGCAAGGTGTAGTTCCACCTTATGGTCACATTGCATATGAGGCGGTGAGCGGGAAGGCCGAAGTTACACTGCAGCGCTGACAGGCGAGCAGCAGCAGAGTGAGAATGCCAAAAGCGCGCACAGACGGCCAGCACTTTATGCAGCAGTTCTGACATATCGGGGTGATTTTTAAGGAATCTCTGCACCACCAAATTCAACACATGCGCCAGGCAAGGGATGTGCATCAAACCGGCTAGTCCCAGAGCTGCTACGAGATTTCGCCCATTATCGCACACAACCAGGCCGGGCTTGAGGCTGACTGGCACAAACCACTCATCGGTCTGTTGTTCAAGGCCCATCCACAGCTCTTGCGCGGTGTGGGGTTTGTCCCCCAAACAGATAAGTTTTAAAACTGCCTGCTGTCGTTTACCCCTGGCTGTGCTGAAGTTGGCGGTGAAGGTGTTACGCTGACCGGATGAGGAAGCAGAGTAGGAGGAGGAAGCAACAGGAGGCAAACTGAAGCGCCCTGCAATCCTCGGTGGTGGAAGGACATGCGCCAAACTGCTATCCGCCTCAGGCCCAGCCGCCACTGCATTTACCCAGTGTGGTGTTATGGAGGTATAATGGCCGTGACCGTGCTTACTGGTCCACGTATCCGTAGTCAGGTGTACCTTGCCACAGATGGCGTTGCGCAGTGCACACCTGATTTTGTCCCCTACTTGGTTGTGCAGGGAAGGGATGGCTCGCCTTGAAAAGTAGTGGAGGCTGGGCACGACGTACTATGGGACAGCCACCGCCATAAGGCCTTTAAAACTATCTGTCTCCACCAGACGGAATGACATCATTTCAAAGGCCAGTAATTTAGGAATGCTGGCATTCAGGGCTAAGGATCGCGGGTGGGTAGGGGGGTACTTCCTCTTCCTCTCCAGCGTTTTGGAGATGGAGAGCTGAACTCTTCCGTGGGACATTGTGGAGCTTCTTGGTGACCCAGGTGTCGGTGTTGCTGGCAGATCTTCTGTTTGCGGGGTGGCAGGTGGCACTGTCACTCCAGAGGTGGATGAAGAGGCCGAGACTGCAGAAGAAGAGGAAGCAGGAGGAGCCAGAGACCTTTCTTGGTTTTTGAGGTTTCTACTCCACTGCAGCTCGTGCTTTGCACTTAAATGCCTGGTCATGCAGGTTCTGCTTAGGTTGAAAACGTTTATGCCTCACTTCAGGCTCTGATTGCACAGCGTGCAAACCACTCGTGTCTTGTCGTCAGCACATTGTCTGAAGAACTGCCACGCCAGGGAACTCCTTGGAGCTGGCTTTGGTGTGCTCGGTCCCTTGCTGTGGTGGGCAGTAGGAGGCGTACTGTCTAGAGGACGGCTGCTCCGCTTTTGCACACTGCTCTCTCTTCTGCTGTGCTGGTGGCTCTGTGTGACTACCGCCTCTTCCTCCGAACTACATAGGTCACTCGCATGACCTTGATTCCATGTGGGGTCGAGGACCTCATCTTCCTCCACTTCATATTTCACTCAGTCTTCACCCCTGCCTTCCTTGTCGGTCTGCACACTTTCGAAAGCCCCAGCAGTTGGCACCTGTTTCGTCATCATCCGAGACGTGCTGCATTGGTCCTCCCATGTACTCATCTTGAAAAATAAGTGGTTGGGCATCAGTGCACTCAATCTCTTCCACTTCTGGGGCAGGGCTAGGTGGATGGCCCTGGGAAACCCTGCTAACAGAGTCATCAAAAAGCAGAAGAGACTGCTGCATGACTTGGGGCTCAGACTGCTTGGCTGATTTGCAAAGGGGTGAGGTGAAAGACTGATGGACATCGGCTGCAGGTGCCAACTGTGGTCTTTCAGCAGGAGTCTGGGTGGGAGACAATGTGAAGGAACTGGATCTACTGTCAGCAACCCAATCTACTATTACCTGTACTTGTTCAGGCCTCACCATTTGTAGAGCCGCATTAGGCCTGACCAAATACAGCTGCAGGTTCTGGCGCCTACTTGCACCTGAGGAAGGGGTTTCACTTGTGCGTGTAGCTGGCACAGATCGACCACGTCCTCTCCCCGCAACAGGAGCTCCACCAGCAGCACCACGACCTGGGCCACGTCCCTTATTTGACGCACTCCTCATATTTCTCGAATTTAGGATCTTGCCCTAAATGGGTGTTTAATTAATAGTAGAATAGAACGACAGTATGTAAAGGGTGTATCTCACACGGCCTGAACTAGACTAGGCCTCAACTAAAGATTTGTTTGCCCAAAATGACTGTATTTGAAATGGCTGTATTTCAAATGCCTGAATCAAACCCCTGTATGTAGAGGGGGTATCTCACAGGGCATGAACCAGTGTAGGCCTAAATTAAATATTTCTTTGCCCAAAATGGCTGTATTTGAATTGGCTGTATTTCAAATGCCTGAATCAAACCCCTGTATGTAGAGGGGGTATCTCACAGGGAATGAACCAGTGTAGGTCTAAATTCAATATTTCTTTGCACAAAATGGCTGTATTTTAAGTGGCTGTATTTCAAATGCCTGAATCAAACCCCACTATGTAGAGGGAGTATTTCACAGGGCATGAACCAGTGTAGGCCTAAATTCAATATTTCTTTGCCCAAAATGGATGTATTTCAAATGGCTGTATTTCAAATGCCTGAATTAAACCCCTGTATGTAGAGGGGGTATCTCACAGGGCCTGAACCAGTGTAGGCCTAAATTAAAGATTTTTTTGCCCAAAATGGCTGTATTTCAAATGGCTGTATTTCAAATGCCTGAATCAAACCCCTGTATGTAGAGGGGGTATCTCACAGGGCATAAACTAGTGTAGGCCTAAATTAAATATTTATTTGCACAAAATGGATGTATTTCAAATGGCTGTATTTCAAATGCCTGAATCAAACCCCTGTATGTAGAGGGGGTATCTCACAGGGCCTGAAGCAGTGTAGGCCTGAATTCAATATTGGTGCACCAAATGGCGGTATTTAAAATCACTGAATGTAACCCAAATGCTTTAAGTGTGTATCTCACAATGACATCTGCATCAAAGGCTGCCAACTAAATTCTTAGTGTTTCTTTAACAACTGAATTTGACAGCAGTATATAAGCCTGTAATTTCACACGTGCTGATGCTGCAAGGCTTGAAAATAGTGTTTTTTTGTCAAAAAAGTGTGTTTTTAACCACCTCCGGACCGCCTAACGCAGGATCGCGTTCCGGAGGTGGCAGCCCTGCGCAGAGTCACGCATATATGCGTCATCTCGCGATGGCCGAGATTTCCTGTGAACGCGCGCACACAGGCGCGCGCGCTCACAGGAACGGAAGGTAAGAGAGTTGATCTCCAGCCTGCCAGCGGCGATCGTTCGCTGGCAGGCTGGAGATGTGGTTTTTTTAACCCCTAACAGGTATATTAGACGCTGTTTTGATAACAGCGTCTAATATACCTGCTACCTGGTCCTCTGGTGGTCCCCTTTGTTTGGATCGACCACCAGAGGACACAGGTAGCTCAGTAAAGTAGCACCAAGCACCACTACACTACACTACACCCCCCCCCCGTCACTTATTAACCCCTTATTAGCCCCTGATCACCCCTGATCACCCCATATAGACTCCCTGATCACCCCCCTGTCATTGATTACCCCCCTGTCATTGATCAACCCCCTGTAAAGCTCCATTCAGATGTCCGCATGATTTTTACGGATCCACTGATAGATGGATCGGATCCGCAAAACGCATACGGACGTCTGAATGAAGCCTTACAGGGGCGTGATCAATGACTGTGGTTATCACCCCATATAGACTCCCTGATCACCCCCCTGTCATTGATTACCCCCCTGTCATTGATTACCCCCCTGTAAAGCTCCATTCAGATGTCCGCATGATTTTTACGGATGCACTGATAGATGGATCGGATCCGCAAAACGCATCCGGACGTCTGAATGAAGCCTTACAGGGGCATGATCAATGACTGTGGTGATCACCCCATATAGACTCCCTGATCACCCCCCTGTAAAGCTCCATTCAGATGTCCGCATGATTTTTACGGATGCACTGATAGATGGATCCGATCCGCAAAACGCATCCGGACGTCTGAATGAAGCCTTACAGGGGCATGATCAATGACTGTGGTGATCACCCACCTGTCATTGATTACCCCCCTGTAAAGCTCCATTCAGATGTCTGCATGATTTTTACGGATGCACTGATAGATGGATCGGATCCGCAAAACGCATCCGGACGTCTGAATGAAGCCTTACAGGGGCATGATCAATGACTGTGGTGATCACCCCATATAGACTCTCTGATCACCCCCCTGTAAAGCTCCATTCAGATGTCCGCATGATTTTTACGGATGCACTGATAGATGGATCCGATCCGCAAAACGCATACGGACGTCTGAATGAAGCCTTACAGGGGCATGATCAATGACTGTGGTGATCACCCCATATAGACTCCCTGATCACCCCCCTGTAAAGCTCCATTCAGATGTCCGCATGATTTTTACGGATGCACTGATAGATGGATCCGATCCGCAAAACGCATCCGGACATCTGAATGAAGCCTTACAGGGGCATGATCAATGACTGTGGTGATCACCCCATATAGACTCCCTGATCACCCCCCTGTAAAGCTCCATTCAGATGTCCGCATGATTTTTACGGATGCACTGATAGATGGATCCGATCCGCAAAACGCATCCGGACGTCTGAATGAAGCCTTACAGGGGCATGATCAATGACTGTGGTGATCACCCCATATAGACTCCCTGATCACCCCCCTGTAAAGCTCCATTCAGATGTCCGCATGATTTTTACGGATGCACTGATAGATGGATCCGATCCGCAAAACGCATCCGGACGTCTGAATGAAGCCTTACAGGGGCATGATCAATGACTGTGGTGATCACCCCATATAGACTCCCTGATCACCCCCCTGTCATTGATCACCCCCCCTGTCATTGATCACCCCCCCTGTCACTGATCACCCCCCTGTCATTGATCACCCCTCTGTAAGGCTCCATTCAGACATTTTTTTGGCCCAAGTTAGCGGAATTTTTTTTTTTTTTTCTTACAAAGTCTCATATTCCACTAACTTGTGTCAAAAAATTAAATCTCACATGAACTCACCATACCCCTCACGGAATCCAAATGCGTAAAATTTTTTAGACATTTATATTCCAGACTTCTTCTCACGCTTTAGGGCCCCTAGAATGCCAGGGCAGTATAAATACCCCACATGTGACCCCATTTCGGAAAGAAGACACCCCCAGGTATTCCGTGAGGGGCATATTGAGTCCATGAAAGATTGAAATTTTTGTCCCAAGTTAGCGGAACGGGAGACTTTGTGAGAAAAAAATTAAAAATATCAATTTCCGCTAACTTGTGCCAAAAAAAAAAAATTTCTATGAACTCGCCATGCCCCTCATTGAATACCTTGGGGTGTCTTATTTCCAAAATGGGGTTACATGTGGGGTATTTATACTTCTTTGGCATTCTAGGGGCCCCAAAGCGTGAGAAGAAGTCTGGTATCCAAATGTCTAAAAATGCCCTCCTAAAAGGAATTTGGGCACCTTTGCGCATCTAGGCTGCAAAAAAGTGTCACACATCTGGTATCGCCGTACTCAGGAGAAGTTGGGGAATGTGTTTTGGGGTGTCATTTTACATATACCCATGCTGAGTGAGAGAAATATCTTGGTCAAATGCCAACTTTGTATAAAAAAATGGGAAAAGTTGTCTTTTGCCAAGATATTTCTCTCACCCAGCAAGGGTATATGTAAAATGACACCCCAAAACACATTCCCCAACTTCTCCCGAGTACGGCGATACCACATGTGTGACACTTTTTTGCAGCCTAGGTGGGCAAAGGGGCCCATATTCCAAAGAGCACCTTTAGGATTTCACAGGTCATTTACCTACTTACCACACATTAGGGCCCCTGGAAAATGCCAGGGCAGTATAACTACCCCACAAGTGACCCCATTTTGGAAAGAAGACACCCCAAGGTATTCCGTGAGGGGCATGGCGAGTTCCTAGAATTTTTTATTTTTTGTCACAAGTTAGTGGAAAATGATCATTTTTTTTTTTTTTTTTTTTTCATACAAAGTCTCATATTCCACTAACTTGTGACAAAAAATAAAAACTTCCATGAACTCACTATGCCCATCAGCGAATACCTTGGGGTCTCTTCTTTCCAAAATGGGGTCACTTGTGGGGTAGTTATACTGCCCTGGCATTCTAGGGGCCCAAATGTGTGGTAAGGAGTTTGAAATCAAATTCTGTAAAAAATGACCTGTGAAATCCGAAAGGTGCTCTTTGGAATATGGGCCCCTTTGCCCACCTAGGCTGCAAAAAAGTGTCACACATCTGGTATCGCCGTACTCAGGAGAAGTTGGGGAATGTGTTTTGGGGTGTCATTTTACATATACCCATGCTGGGTGAGAGAAATATCTTGGCAAAAGACAACTTTTCCCATTTTTTTTATACAAAGTTGGCATTTGACCAAGATATTTATCTCACCCAGCATGGGTATATGTAAAATGACACCCCAAAACACATTCCCCACCTTCTCCTGAGTACGGAAATACCAGATGTGTGACACTTTTTTGCAGCCTAGGTGGGCAAAGGGGCCCATATTCCAAAGAGCACCTTTCGGATTTCACAGGTCATTTTTTACAGAATTTGATTTCAAACTCCTTACCACACATTTGGGCCCCTAGAATGCCAGGGCAGTATAACTACCCCACAAGTGACCCCATTTTGGAAAGAAGAGACCCCAAGGTATTCGCTGATGGGCATAGTGAGTTCATGGAAGTTTTTATTTTTTGTCACAAGTTAGTGGAATATGAGACTTTGTATGAAAAAAAAAAAAAAAAAAGAATCATCATTTTCCACTAACTTGTGACAAAAAATAAAAAATTCTAGGAACTTGCCATGCCCCTCACGGAATACCTTGGGGTGTCTTCTTTCCAAAATGGGGTCACTTGTGCGGTAGTTATACTGCCCTGGCATTCTGGGGGCCCAAATGTGTGGTAAGGAGTTTGAAATCAAATTCTGTAAAAAATGACCTGTGAAATCCGAAAGGTGCTCTTTGGAATATGGGCCCCTTTGCCCACCTAGGCTGCAAAAAAGTGTCACACATCTGGTATCTCCGTACTCAGGAGAAGGTGGGGAATGTGTTTTGGGGTGTCATTTTACATATACCCATGCTGGGTGAGAGAAATATCTTGGCAAAAGACAACTTTTCCCATTTTTTTATACAAAGTTGGCATTTGACCAAGATATTTATCTCACCCAGCATGGGTATATGTAAAAAGACACCCCAAAACACATTCCCCACCTTCTCCTAAGTACGGAGATACCAGATGTGTGACACTTTTTTGCAGCCTAGGTGGGCAAAGGGGCCCATATTCCAAAGAGCACCTTTCGGATTTCACAGGTCATTTTTTACAGAATTTGATTTCAAACTCCTTACCACACATTTGGGCCCCTAGAATGCCAGGGCAGTATAACTACCCCACAAGTGACCCCATTTTGGAAAGAAGAGACCCCAAGATATTTCGTGATGGGCATAGTGAGTTCATAGAAGTTTTTATTTTTTGTTACAAGTTAGTGGAATATGAGACTTTGTAAGAAAAAAAAAAAATCATCATTTTCCGCTAACTTGTGACAAAAAATAAAAAGTTCTATGAACTCACTATGCCCATCAGCGAATACCTTAGGGTGTGTACTTTCTGAAATGGGGTCATTTGTGGGGTGTTTGTACTGTCTGGCCATTGTAGAACCTCAGGAAACATGACAGGTGCTCAGAAAGTCAGAGCTGCTTCAAAAAGCGGAAATTCACATTTTTGTACCATAGTTTGTAAACGCTATAACTTTTACCCAAACCATTTTTTTTTTACCCAAACATTTTTTTTTTATCAAAGACATGTAGAACTATAAATTTAGAGCAAAATTTCTATATGGATCTCGTTTTTTTTGCAAAATTTTACAACTGAAAGTGAAAAATGTCATTTTTTTGCAAAAAAATCGTTAAATTTCGATTAATAACAAAAAAAGTAAAAATGTCAGCAGCAATGAAATACCACCAAATAAAAGCTCTATTAGTGAGAAGAAAAGGAGGTAAAATTCATTTGGGTGGTAAGTTGCATGACCGAGCAATAAACGGTGAAAGTAGTGTAGGTCAGAAGTGTAAAAAGTGGCCTGGTCTTTCAGGGTGTTTAAGCACTGGGGGCTGAAGTGGTTAAAACCCCAGAAAATGATGGGTGTATTTCTAGCTTAAATTGCACACGGACTAATCCAGATGTTGTAAATTGCCCAAAAAGTGTTTTTTTTGGAAACAGAATATGAAAGCTGTATATATTAAACTTGAATTTAACACTTGCAGATCAGGAAAACACTGTTTTTTTTTTTTTAAAGTGTGTTTTTCAAACCCCAGAAAATGATGGGTGTATTTCTAGCTTAAATTGCACACTGACTAATCCAGATGTTGTAGATTGCCAAAAAAGTGTTTTTTTTGGTAACAGAATATGAAAGCTGTTTATATTAAACTTGAATTTAACACTTGCAGATCAGGAAAATACAGTTTTTTGAAGAAAAAAAACTGTGTTTTTCAAACCCCAGAAAATGATGGGTGTATTTCTAGCTTAAATTGCACACTGACTAATCCAGATGTTGTAGATTGCCAAAAAAAGTGTTTTTTTTGGTAACAGAATATGAAAGCTGTTTATATTAAACTTGAATTTAACACTTGCAGATCAGGAAAATACAGTTTTTTGAAGAAAAAAAACTGTGTTTTTCAAACCCCAGAAAATGATGGGTGTATTTCTAGCTTAAATTGCACACTGACTAATCCAGATGTTGTAGATTGCCAAAAAAAGTGTTTTTTTTGGTAACAGAATATGAAAGCTGTTTATATTAAACTTGAATTTAACACTTGCAGATCAGGAAAATACTGTTTTTTGAAGAAAAAAAAGTGTGTTTTTCAAACCCCAGAAAATGATGGGTGTATTTCTAGCTTAGGCTACTTTCACACTGCCGTGTCTGGGTCCGCCTGTGAGATCCGTTTCAAGGCTCTCACAAGCAGCCCAAAACGGATCATTTCAGCCCCAATGCATTCTGAATGGATAAGGATCCGTTCAGAATACATCAGTTTGCCTCCGTTCAGCCTCCATTCCGCTTTGAAGGCGGACACCAAACGCAAGGCCTGAAAATAGTGTTTTTTGTCAAAAAAGTGTGTTTTTCAAACCGCAGAAAATGATGGGTGTATTTCTAGCTTAAATTGCACACTGACTAATCAAGATGTTGTAGTTTGCCCCAAAAAAAAAATGGTGATTTGCAATGTCCCAAAAGCTCAGATGCAGTGCTGGTGCACTGAGCTTGCATAAAATGGCCGCAGCCGCCGCCCACCTAACTAACAGAATTATAAAACTTATTTTTTTTGGTCAATGGGCTCAGGGCAGGGTAAAAGGATTGTGCCCTGCACCCACAGAACTATTTCTCTGTAGATCGCTGAGTTAGATTCTTTCCTATTCTCTTCCTTAAATCACAATTCCAGCAGCATCCTCTCCCTACACTTGTAACAGCAGAGTGACGTGCAGCGCTACGTGACTCAAGCTTATATAGAGCCTGGGTCACATGCTGCTTTGGCCAATCACAGCCATGCCATTAGTAGGCATGGCTGTGATGGCTTCTAAGGTCAGACAGTTAACCGCTTGTTGATTGGCTGCTGTGCAGCCTTTCAAAAAGCGCCAAGACACTGCCTAACACCGAACCCGAATCCCAAATTTTACGGAAATGTTCGGGTCCGGGGTCCAAAAATCCTAAAGTTCGGTGCGAGCCCAAACTTTACAGTTCGGGTTCGCTCAACCCTCCTCGCCTGTCCACCCAAAATGTGGAGAGACTGACCTTTATCAAGATGAATCAAGCGTGGATCAGCCAGGATTTCTAACCACCAATTTCTGATGCATCCGACTAGATCATCCATGGTGCCCCACCAACACTTTGATAAAAGATACCATTTTTTTCTATCTGCCGCAGCTACTACTGATCTGATGCCAAGTGCTCCTTCTTTCATCCACCTTCGTCAGTGGGTACTGGTATTGCCACCTACGGCCCCACTCTGTAAGTGGGTCACTTTGTGGTCTCCTGATGCAGCTGCTGCTGCCATCTCCACACTATGCCACCTTGCCACTCTGTGTTATCCTTCTGCTGCTGCCATATTCACACTATGTAACTTTGCCACTCTGTGGTCTCCTGATGCTGCTGCAGCTATGGCCATCTCCTCACAATGTCACCTTGCCACTCTGTGGTATCCTCCTGCTGCTGCTATCTCCACACTATGTCACCTTGCCACTATGTGGTATCCTCCTGCTGCTGTTGCTACTTCCATCTCCACATTATGTCACCTTTCCACTCTGTGGTATCCTCCTGCTGCCATATCGACACTATGACACCTTGCCACTCTGTGGTATCCTGATACTGCTGCTGCCATCTCCACACTATGTAACTTTGCCACTCTGTGGTCTCCTGATGCTGCTGCAGCTATGGCCATCTCCTCACAATGTCACCTTGCCACTCTGTGGTATCCTGCTGCTGCTGCCATATCCACACTATGTCACCTTGTCACTCTGTGGTCTCCTGATGCTGCTGCTACTGCCATCTCCACACTATGTCACCTTTCCACTCTGTTGTCTCCTGATGCTGCTGCCAAATCAACACTATGTCACCTTGCCACTCTGTGGTCTCCTGATACTACTGCTACTTCCATCTCCACCCTATTTTACCTTGCCACTCTGTGGTACATTGCCACTCTTTGGTATCCTCTTGATGCTGCTGCTTTCATAACCTCCAGACTCTGTCATTGTTCCACTCTGTGGCCTCCTCCTGATGTTGCTGCTGCCACCTCCACACTGTCATTGGGCCACTCTGCAGTCTCCTCATGCTGCTGCCAACCCTAGACTCTGTCATTGTGCCACTGTGTGGCCTCCTTCTGATGCTGCTGCTGTTGCCGCCACCTCCACACTCTGTCATTGGGCCACTCTGTGGTCTACTCATGCTGCTTCCACCTCATCAATATGTCATAGGTCCACTCTGTGGACTTCTCATACTGTTCCCAATCTCCCCACTTCATGAGTGGGCCACTATTTTGCCTTTCGGCCTGACTGACATCATGATTGATTTGACCTTTCTTATGATCTGTCAGAAGGAATGAAAAATGAGACGCACAACATATCCTGTCTAGCAGCTATAAGGCCTGTATAGTCCCATCAGAATTGGCTTATGTTTTGGTAGCAAAAAGCAGGAGTGGGTACAAAGCACAGAAGACATGCAAATATTCCATTCACGTGTCATCTCTGTTTTGGATCTAGGCCTGTTTTTTTTGGCATTAGCAATACTGATGGATTATTGAGCAAATGCTGACCGAGTGAAGGCGTATGCTCCACAGACAGGATCCGTTTTTTGTGGGTTATTGTTCTGACGGATCAGAGGAAGGGCAAATTAATCAGTGACGTCAACACAAACTTTTTTCTGACACCCCCTCCACTCTGTCCAGGGGGGGTTCTACTTGTATAAGCTTTTATTAGAACAGGTTCTGATAACATCTATGTGGAATCAGCTGGTGACTGTGTAAAAGGAGTGCACTTCCTCTTGACGCTAACATCGACCTGTAAGGCTGAGTTCATACTTGAGTTATTTGGTCAGTTTTGGCCCCATGACTGCCCTAATAAGTGATGTGTGCAGTGATTCTAAGAGCGACGCCTGTCATCTGCATGTCATACGGACTCACAGTATTATTTCACAACCAAAGCAGACTCCATATGCATATTACTACAAGGCAGAGTGTTCTACACCACTATAAAGGCTATCTGCAGCCTGGAAATAGCCATTTTTTATGAAATTCGCTGTTAATATATTCGGATCTAACAAAAAAAATAAAAAATTCGCTCATCTCTAATGGAGACAACAAAAGATGATTTGGAAGCCAGCAAAAGATGAGGATGGTTATCACTAAGGGGTGCATAAAAAAAAGAATGATTTTCATATTTTACTACATACTTCTTTCATAGTCAACATGGAAAGGGAGGCACTGTAGTACTACAAACTTGGTCAGGTGCACGTTTAGCTTCTGCGCCATAGGATGAGTGCACACATACTGTTGTCGTTTTGCAGTCACCTCACTGATCGATTGCAGTTGCAACAAGTGATGAAGAGAAGGAGGAGGATCATCAGGAGCAATAGATGACATTGAAGTAGATGGGATGGAACAACAGCTTAGTTCTGCTAACATTTTCGAGCCCTGACTGCTGGAGAGGGGGTGTGGGCCTGTAGGAGATGCAACGAATACTGCATCAGGCTGTAACACTGAATGAGTGGCACTGTATTCCCACGCCACTTTATGGTGATGCCCGTGTTGACGCACCCTGGCTGACTGCATGGCATTATGGGTCATTCAAGATACTGTGCAGTTTCAGCAAATGCATTTTACTACAATAAACTATACTAGTTTACCTGTTTCACTCAATGTGTTATTTGAAGTTGCCGTACTGCAATAACTGCACTAGAATATACGTGTTAGTGAATGCATTATATTACTTCCATATACAGTGCCATTTAATTGAATGCTTTGCACTACATTATTATAGCAGTTTCATTCAATGCATTATATTAAATAATATTAAATTGTCAATACCAGTGTGCGGTGTGTTGAAGGAGAGGTACATTTAATTACACCTATGTTTTACAGAGAAAAATGCCATTTAATAATCTTTGTACCAAACCTATGACTTTACATTCATGTAGGCCTCATAATAAAATGTCTAGTAAATGGAAGAGTCATCTGAGAGTCAGAACGTTGGAGAATGTGGAAGAAGGTAGTAGTGTAGTAGCACCAGCCACCCTCCATTAGCAGTAGTAGCAGCAGGCCACAGTTTTTCCTAGCTTCTGATAGGCACCATATTTTTATTGAGAACAAAGAGGATGACAAGGTGAACTAGGTAGTTCTCTCCTCCTCTCAGTCACAGCAGGATGATGTCAAAGTCACCTCTCAGTCTTAAACCATGCCTAGGTACCAGTAGTCACAGCATTCCTCATGCTCCTCCTTCTCTTTGTAGCCTTTCAGTTGCATCATCTCCGTCTTCACTGCCTCGTCCTAGTGAAGTTCATTCTTGTATCTAAGAAGAGGCAAAATAACCTAAATGCAATCAAAGATACTCCTGAAAAAGTCCCTGTTTTTGAGTTCTGTGAGAACAACCAGCGTTTGGACTGCAGGGATCTCAAGTCTCCCGGACGTTCAGGGAGTCTCCCGCTATTAGATAGCGGCTCCCTGACGCCCGCATGTGAGACAATATATCCCGGAAAGGTTTACTGATAGCAGAGCAGAGAGATAAGAGAAGTGACAGGACACAGAGTTTAGATTACAGGTTGAATTAACCCTTTAGGGTCAAATTGGCTTCTCAAGGAGATATATATGTTAAAGGCATCCCTTCTTCTGTCTCATTCAGTAGCTATATAACTATTGAGAGAGATGTATTTTTTTTTAAAATACATTTACACATTTAACCCTCCATTTTAATTATACTATTTACCCCAGTGTTAAATTCACCCCCCCCTGGATGTTTTTCCCTACAGTGGGGTAGATAATTGCACACAGGGTTTTAAAGAATAAACTTCCTGACTCTGACCAAGAGCCGACTCAGCGAGTCAGCAAGTGAATGGAAGCATCCGCACATGCGCATTGCGCAACCTAAGCTTCGGTTCACTTGCTTCTTGTCAGCTCAGCGAATGAACCGAAGATTCGATTCATGAATCGGTTCATTTGAATGAACTGATTCAAATGAACCGATTCATGTGAAAGATCCGAACTTCCCATCTCTAGTTTACTAGCAGTAAACCTTTCCGGCAACCTGTAGCAGTGTCCCCTTCTCTGCGCGTGCTCACAGTGCAAGAAGAAGCCGATGCCAGCAGTCCGCAACGGCGCATCAGGCTGAGCCTGTGCGCACGCGTGGGATCTCAAAGCAGGAGGAGGGGGAGGGAGGGAGAGGCGGCACCGAGGAGTAGAAGGCGGCGCTGGGCATGAACGGCGATGCGTGCGGCCAGGCACCATGCATCCACAGACCTCCCCTGCTTGGGCACCTTAATTCAATGATTGACAGGTTAGTAGAACCTGTTTTTCCACAGAATAAAGCCACAAATAGCTTTTATAAGGCCACCTTAGAAATCAGAATGCTGCCTGGACATGAGCAGATGTTTAGCTCACAGGGCTAATAGGTGGTGACAGAGTCCCTTTAATCATATACATAAATATGATAATTTGGGGCAGGGTGATGAGCCCAGTCCTCCACACCATAGAGCACAGTGTGCAGATACTGCAGATGTCTGGAAAATGTAATAAAAAGTTCGTGAAAGAAAACCTCCCTGAAATCAGAAGTGCACCTCCCTGACATTAGTTTTTGCAGGTTGGGATGTCTGGGACTGCCACATCTGAAGTACTGTGTTCAGCTCAAGTGACATCATCTTAAAAAGGGCATTAGTAAAATAGAACAGGTCCAGCGACAGGCCACAGAAATGTTGGAAGGTCAAAACATAAATCTTATCAAGAAAGGCTAAAGAACCTACTGTAAGATGTATATCCATAAAGGGGTTGTCTCAGTTCAACAAGCTGCTTTTATCATGTAGACAATAGTGATGAGCGGCAGGGGTCATATTCGAATTTGCAATATTTTGCGAATATTTTGTAGAATATTCGTCGAATATTCGCGAATTCGAATATTCGTTATATTCTACGATTTTTTTACTCGAAAAATCGACAAAGTAATGATCGCGTAATATGCGAATTTTCGTAATGCTAATTTTAGGGATGAGCGAACCCGAACTGTATAGTTCGGGTTCGTACCGAATTTTGGGGTGTCTGTGACACGGACCCGAACCCGAACATTTTCGTAAAAGTCCGGGTTCGGGTTCGGTGTTCGGCGCTTTCTTGGCGCTTTTTGAAAGGCTGCAAAGCAGCCAATCAACAAGCGTCATACTACTTGCCCCAAGAGGCCATCACAGCCTTGCCTACTATTGGTATGGCTGTGATTGGCCAGTGCAGCATGTGACCCAGCCTCTATATAAGCTTGGGTCACGTAGCGCTGCACGTCACTCTGCTGATTCAAGCATAGGGAGAGGTTGCAGCTGCGACGTTAGGGCGAGATTAGGCAGATTAACTCCTCCAAAAGACTTCATTCTGTGATCGATCTGCAGCTGTGGATCATTGAAGTGCTATTATTGACTTGCTCACTTTTTTGAGGCTGCCCAGAGCGTTTTTAGATCACTTTTTTTCTGGGGTGATCGGCGGCCATTTTGTGACTTGTGGTGCGCCAGCACGAGCTATCACCAAGTGTATTTAACCATCGATAGTGTGGTTATTTTGTGCTATATCCTACATCAGCTGCAGGCTGAGCCTGTGTCACCGAAGTGCATTTAACCATCAACAGTCTGGTTATTTTTTGGCCATATACTACATCAGCTGCAGGCTGAGCCTGTTTCACCCAAGTGCATTTAACCATCAACAGTCTGATTATTTTTTGGCCATATATACTACATCAGCTGCAGGCTGAGCCTGTGTCACCCAAGTGCATTTAACCATCAACAGTGTGGTTATTTTTTGGCCATATATTACATCAGGGGCAAGTTGAGCCTGTCACCCAGCGCCTAAAAAATAGACCTGACATTTCTATTCAACCAAATCTGCACAGTTTTAGCTGGTCAAGTTATTTGTAGTGACCGTAAAAGCAGACTTTTTGTTCTGGGTTGAAAAAGCATTCCCAAATTTGCCATTCTGAAAATAACTAGTTTGTGGTATTTGAGGCCTACTTGAAATCTATCCCAAAAAGAAAATCTTACATTAAAGTTATTGATAGTGTCATTCAGAAAAACCTAAGACACACGCTAGCGTGCTGATAGAAGTGTCATTCTGTGATTAAACCTAGAACTGTCACACAGCGCAAAAAAAAACAGGTCTCACATCTCTATTCAACCAAATCTGCACAGTTTTAGCTGGTCAAGTTATTTGTAGTGACCGTCAAAGCAGACATTTTGTTCTGGGTTGAAAAAGCATTCCCAAATTTGCCATTCTGAAAATAACTAGTTTGTGGTATTTCAGGCCTACTTGAAATCTATCCCAAAAAGAAAATCTTACATTGAAGTTATTGATAGTGTCATTCAGAAAAACCTAAGACACACGCTAGCGTGCTGATAGAAGTGTCATTCTGTGATTAAACCTATAACTGTCACACAGCGCAAAAAAAAAACAGGTCTCACATCTCTATTCAACCAAATCTGCACAGTTTTAGCTGGTCAAGTTATTTGTAGTGACCGTCAAAGCAGACTTTTTGTTCTGGGTTGAAAAAGCATTCCCAAATTTGCCATTCTCAAAATAACTAGTTTCTGGTATTTGAGGCCTACTTGAAATCTATCCCAAAAAGGATATCTTACATTGAAGGTACTGATAGTGTCATTCAGAAAAACCTAAGACACACGCTACCGTGCAGATAGAAGTCTGATTCTGTGATTAAACCTTAACCTGTCACACAGTGCAAAAAAAAACCAGGTCTCACATTTCTATTCAATGGTCTGCCGGGTGTTCACTCCAAGGTCATGGAAGTCACGCCTGCGGCCACCCCGTTCTCCGAGCGATATGTCCTGAAATCCAGCTGAAAGCTGCAGAACATCAGTCGGAGGTCTCTCCACTACTGGCGGGCCTCTCTGGCGCCCTCTTCCCACAAGCAAAGGCTCGGCTGGTGGCTGCTGGGGTCTTTCAATGCGTCTAGGTTCTTGAGCCTCTTGCTCCTGTCCAGGCTGTCCTTGGCTGGGCTGCCCCTTGGCACGTGCTCTTCCGCGGGCTCTGGCTCGTCCACTCATCTTCTATTCCTGAGAGGATATAAACCGCTAATAAGGTCAATCTGCCGCCTAGCAGCTCCGCCGTGGCACAATCACCTCAGAACTCGCACACTGGTGACTTTAGGTATCTTCACTGGTCACTTTGAGCAGAATGATGACATCCGAGTCACGGCACCAAATGTAACCCTCTTTTCCTTGCACCATCTGCGACACCTCCAGCTTTCACACTCACTCGGTCACCAGCTCCTCCAGGCATAAACTCTAAGTGGACTCTAAGAGACGACACTCAGGTCTTCTGTGGTTTAAAGCTTTATTGAGGTGTAGTGCACTTGGCTGGAGCCTGTAATACAACAGGGAAACACTGCCACTATGTGGTATACAGCCAGGTCACCAGCCCACCTATATCATAACAGGCAGTCATTATATTACATTCCCACATACATGTTACAGGATATAACAAAGCATACAGAAAAATGAACAAGAGAAAATCATTTACAAAGAAATTGCAGCAGGGTGACCTGGAATACAGCATGTCTTGCAGCCATTTTAGGAAGAACACATGTCTCTTTAACTGTACATCATCTACTCAGCCTAGCATGTGCTGCAGGGTTTAAAGGCTGCTAAAAAACATACAGTCACCTCTTTACATTCTACAGAACTATTATGGGTATATATTATAACTTTTTACAATAGATAAATGTACTTTAGCTTTAGAGAACTTAGACAGAGATCCTACCTCCTTCACAGTAAATGTCTGCACTGAGGAGACCAAACCAAGTAGCCGAATACACAGGGGGCTTTCTGGAAGAGTCCACTGTAAAGACTCTGTCTGTTAAAACTTTCCTCAGTTATCTAATAGCACATTTGAAGAGGTTTATTTAGCATGTCCTGACTCTCTGCTAACAGCTTATGAATATATGGAACTATATTTAACAAGTGATTATTGCTGCAGCTCCTGTATATTGGTATGACCCTATTGCAAACCTGCAGACTGGATATTTGGTGAAACTTCATGTGGTTCATATCGACTGTACTACACCACTGACTTGGTGCCTGGGCCTAAATGTGTGACAGTGGCCTGTTCCAGTGGTGGGTGACGTGAAGCCTGATTCTCTGCTATGACATGAAGACAGATTCTGCGCTGACATAAGGCCAGATTCTCTGTTACGGGACCTCTCTCCTCTGCCTGGGCCTAAATGTGTGACAGTGGCCTGTTCCAGTGGTGGGTGACGTGAAGCCTGATTCTCTGCTATGACATGAAGACAGATTCTGCGCTGACATAAGGCCAGATTCTCTGTTACGGGACCTCTCTCCTCTGCCTGGGTGCCTGTGCCTAAATGTGTGACAGTGGCCTGTTCCAGTGGTGGGTGACGTGAAGCCTGATTCTCTGCTATGACATGAAGACAGATTCTGCGCTGACATAAGGCCAGATTCTCTGTTACGGGACCTCTCTCCTCTGCCTGGGTGCCTGGGCCTAAATGTGTGACAGTGGCCTGTTCCAGTGGTGGGTGACGTGAAGCCTGATTCTCTGCTATGACATGAAGACAGATTCTGCGCTGACATAAGGCCAGATTCTCTGTTACGGGACCTCTGCCTGGGTGCCGGGGCCTAAATGTGTGACAGTGCCCTGTTCCAGTGGTGGGTGACGTGAAGCCTGATTCTCTGCTATGACATGAAGACAGATTCTGCGCTGACATAAGGCCAGATTCTCTGTTACGGGACCTCTCTCCTCTGCCTGGGTGCCTGGGCCTAAATGTGTGACAGTGGCCTGTTCCAGTGGTGGGTGACGTGAAGCCTGATTCTCTGCTATGACATGAAGACAGATTCTGCGCTGACATAAGGCCAGATTCTCTGTTACGGGACCTCTCTCCTCTGCCTGGGCCTAAATGTGTGACAGTGGCCTGTTCCAGTGGTGGGTGACGTGAAGCCTGATTCTCTGCTATGACATGAAGACAGATTCTGCGCTGACATAAGGCCAGATTCTCTGTTACGGGACCTCTCTCCTCTGCCTGGGCCTAAATGTGTGACAGTGCCCTGTTCCAGTGGTGGGTGACGTGAAGCCTGATTCTCTGCTATGACATGAAGACAGATTCTGCGCTGACATAAGGCCAGATTCTCTGTTACGGGACCTCTCTCCTCTGCCTAGGTGCGTGGGCCTAAATGTGTGACAGTGGCCTGTTCCAGTGGTGGGTGACGTGAAGCCTGATTCTCTGCTATGACATGAAGACAGATTCTGCACTGACATAAGGCCAGATTCTCTGTTACGGGACCTCTCTCCTCTGCCTGGGCCTAAATGTGTGACAGTGGCCTGTTCCAGTGGTGGGTGACGTGATGCCTGATTCTCTGCTATGACATGAAGACAGATTCTGCGCTGACATAAGGCCAGATTCTCTGTTACGGGACCTCTCTCCTCTGCCTGGGTGCCTGGGCCTAAATGTGTGACAGTGGCCTGTTCCAGTGGTGGGTGACGTGATGCCTGATTCTCTGCTATGACATGAAGACAGATTCTGCGCTGACATAAGGCCAGATTCTCTGTTACGGGACCGCTCTCCTCTGTCTGGGTGCCGGGGCCTAAATGTGTGACAGTGGCCTGTTCCAGTGGTGGGTGACGTGAAGCCTGATTCTCTGCTATGACATGAAGACAGATTTTGCGCGGACATAAGGCCAGATTCTCTGTTACGGGACCGCTCTCCTCTGTCTGGGTGCCGGGGCCTAAATGTGTGACAGTGGCCTGTTCCAGTGGTGGGTGACGTGAAGCCTGATTCTCTGCTATGACATGAAGACTGATTCTGCGCTGACATGAAGCCAGATTCTCTGCTATGGAATGAAGAGACTGATTCTCTGCTGACATGAAGCCAGATTCTTTGCTATAGCATGAAGAGACTGATTCTCTGCTGACGTGAAGCCAGATTCTCTGCTATGGGACCTCTGTCCAATTGATATTGGTTCATTTTTATTTTTTTAATTTTAATTTTAATTCATTTCCCTATCCACATTTGTTTGCAGGGGATTTACCTACATGTTGCTGCCTTTTGCAGCCCTCTAGCTCTTTCCTGGGCTGTTTTACAGCCTTTTTAGTGCCCAAAAGTTCGGGTCCCCATTGACTTCAATGGGGTTCGGGTTCGGGACGAAGTTCGGATCGGGTTCGGATCCCGAACCCGAACATTTCCGGGAAGTTCGGCCGAACTTCTCGAACCCGAACATCCAGGTGTTCGCTTAACTCTAGCTAATTTTTATCGTGAATTTTTCAATTGCCGAGTAAAAACATGATTCCTCCCTGTTTCTTGCTTGTGGGCCAATGAGCCATAGCACTATATCGAATTTATTTGTTTTTTCAAATATTTGTAATATTCTAAAACAAGAATATATAGCAATATAGCGAATATTCGAAAAAAAAAAAAAAAAGAATATAAAGCAACTTAGCTAATATAGTGCTATAATCTTTTTTTCAATAGTTGAATTTTTTTTCCAATCTGAACTTTACATGAGAAAAAAATGACAACTATTAGACAAAGAAGATTATAGCACTATATTAGCTAAATTGCTCTATATTCGTTTTTTTTCGAATATTCGCTATATTGCCATATATTCTTGTTTTAGAATATTACGAATATTCAAAAAAAAGAATATATTAGTTTTTTAGAATATTCGTAATATTCTAAAACAAGAATATATAGCGAATATTCGGAAAAAAACGAATATAGAGCAATTTAGCTAATATAGTGTGTGGGGATCGCTCTGGTAGGCAGGTGGTAGCGGTGGCAGTATAGAGGCTCAGGAGACAGGCTTTGTGTCCAAACTGTGCTCTTTTATTCACTCCAGTGCATCACATCAAAACTGTGCAATTCACACAACAGCAATGTTCATAAACCCCACCTCCCATAACGGAGCCCCAAACGCTGCAGGCATCTTGGGGCCTGTTCACACAGTCTCTCACATCCGTGATCAGTGCTACACCTTGTTGTGGGGCGGGTTTGTCCAAGTTCGTGCAAGTTAGACAGACCACGTGTCGGCCTGGATAAGGGATTGGCTCAGGCCACAGAATCCCTTCTTTTGGTCCTTCGCTGAGCCTGCAGCAATTAGGCAATCTTTGTTAGACGAGCGGACTACAGAGCTCAGCCCGACTGTGCGGTCAGCCTCCCGTACAGCTCCCTGCAGTGAGACAGGAGACCACACTTCATCAGCCCCACAGTCAGTGAGCATCAAACCTAAATTCACAGCCCTGGGCGTAGCAGGCAGACCACACCCACCGAGCATAGTGAAGGATTAACTCCTTCCCTACCCAACTAAGGCCAGAGATAACCAGCCTGCCAGGATCAGTGTAGACTGACACCAACAACCGAAACCCGCCCCCCCGTGGTGGTCCGTGGGGAACAGACACCCACCCTGCTCTTTGCCTGTCCCCAGTAAGAGCCGGCCCGGACCGCTGTGTGACAGCACTTACTGCTGACAAAACACAAAAGACCCGGCTCTTACTCCACCGGGGCCACGACCCCCGGTGGCACGTATCTTCCATCCGCTACCACTCCAGACACTTTCTTACAAGTGCTATAATAATTTTTTTCAATAGTTGAATTTTTTTTTCTAATCTGGACCTTAGATGAGAAAAAAATTACAACTATTAGACAAAGAAGATTATAGCACTATATTAGCTAAATTGCTCTATATTTGTTTTTTCGAATATTCGCTATATTGCTATATAGTCTTGTTTTAGAATATTGCGAATGTTCGAAAAAAACAAATATATTCGATATAGTGCTATATATTCGTTTTTTAGAATATTCATCATTATTCCCATTTAAAGTCATGATTCCTCCCTGCTTCTTGCTTGTGGGCCAATGAGTCATTGGCCCACAAGCAAGAAGCAGGGAGGAATCATGTTTTTACTCGGCAGTTGAAAAATCGCAATAAAAATTTGCATTACGAAAATTCGCATTACAAAAATTCGCAATAAAAAAACTTGAATATTCGAAATTACGAATATACAGTACAGACCAAAAGTTTGGACACACCTTCTCATTCAAAGAGTTTTCTTTATTTTCATGACTATGAAAATTGTAGATTCACACTGAAGGCATCAAAACTATGAATTAACACATGTGGAATTATATACATAACAAACAAGTGTGAAACAACTGAAAATATGTAATATTCTAGGTTCTTCAAAGTAGCCACCTTTTGCTTTGATTACTGCTTTGCACACTCTTGGCATTCTCTTGATGAGCTTCAAGAGGTAGTCCCCTGAAATGGTTTTCACTTCACAGGTGTGCCCTGTCAGGTGTAATAAGTGGGATTTCTTGCCTTATAAATGGGGTTGGGACCATCAGTTGCGTTGAGGAGAAGTCAGGTGGATACACAGCTGATAGTCCTACTGAATAGACTGTTAGAATTTGTATTATGGCAAGAAAAAAGCAGCGAAGTAAAGAAAAATGAGTGGCCATCATTACTTTAAGAAATGAAGGTCAGTCAGTCAGCCGAAAAATTGGGAAAACTTTGAAAGTAAGGGCTATTTGACGGAGAGTGATGGGGTGCTGCGCCAGATGACCTGGCCTCCACAGTCACCGGACCTGAACTCAATCGAGATGGTTTGGGGTGAGCTGGACCGCAGAGTGAAGGCAAAAGGGCCAATAAGTGCTAAGCATCTCTGGGAACAAAGCAAAAGGTGGCTACTTTGAAGAACCTAGAATATGACATATTTTCAGTTGTTTCACACTTTTTTGTTATGTATATAATTCAACATGTGTTAATTCATGGTTTTGATGCCTTCATAGTCATGAAAATAAAGAAAACTCTTTGAATGAGAAGGTGTGTCCAAACTTTTGGTCTGTACTGTATATCACTATATTCAAAATATTCGCTTCGAAGTACCTATATTCGCAATAAAAATTCAACACTAGTAGACAAAGTTAATATAAGGCACTTCCTAATGTATTGTGGTTGTCCATATTGTCTCCTTTGCTGGCTTGATTCATTTTTCATCACTTAATTTTTCCATTACATTATACTCTGCTCGTATCCATGGTTATGACCACTCTGCAGTCCTACAGCAGTGGCTAAGCAGTGTACTCCCGTGGTCCTAGCCACCAGAGAGGCCACCACCTTTTGCTATAGTGTGCAAGCACAGCCACTGCTTCTGGATTGCAGGGTGGTCGTAACCTCTGGATATAAACAGTGTATAGTGTGATGGAAAAATGAATCAAGCCAACAAAGGAGGCAATATGGACAATCACAATACAGTAGCAAATAAACATTTAAATATGTTAAAGGATTAAATAAGGTTCAGAAGAAAAGTGTTTTTAGTAAAAAGTAACTGAATGTGAGAACAAGGGGAAACAATTGGAAATTACACTGACCAAAAATATAAACACAACACTTTCGGTTTTGCTCCCATTTTGCATGAGCTGAACTCAAAGATCTGAAACATTTTCTACATACACAAAAGACCCATTACTCTCAAATATTGTTCACAAATCTGTCTAAATCTGTGTTAGTGAGCACTTCTCCTTTGCCAAGATAATCCATCCCACCTCACAGGTGTGGCATATCAAGGTACTGATTAGACAGCATGAATATTGTACAGGTGTGCCTTAGACTGCCCACAATAAAAGGACATTCTGAAATGTGCAGTTTGATCACACAGCACAATGCCACAGATGTCGCAATATTTGAGGGAGCATACAATTGGCATGCTGTCTGCAGGAATGTCTACCAGAGCTGTTGCCCATGCAATGAATGTTCATTTCTCTACCATAAGCCACCTCCAAAGGCATTTCAGAGAATTTGGCAGTACATCCAACTGCCTTCACAACCACAGACCACGTGTAACCACACCAGCCAGGACCTCCACATTCAGCATGTACATCTCCATGATTAGAGATGGCCTTGCGGTTCACTCAGCGGTCGTTTCGCGGCAAACTTTGCTCGTTTGCTGTTCGGCGAACATATGGCGATGTCCACTGGCGCCATATTCTTTGCATTGTGCAGAAATTTGACCCATGACACATCCATCAGGTGGGACAGGAGAGACAATTGAGATGTTTCAGCACATGGACACACCCCCTACCCTATAATTAAACCCGATCTGGCTGCCATTTTACATTCTGTTTTTTGCCAGTGTATGGAGAGGTTGCTATATGGAGCAGGGACAGACTGTTAGAGAGTATAGAGACACCAAACGCTAGCTAATAGGACCACAAAAGTCCTTTTAAGGACTGGTATAGGTGTGCTATCGATAGGTGTGACATACTGAGGGGTGTAATATACTTATAATATACTTTCTAACATAGAAAGTATATTATAGTGCATTTGTATTGTGTAGCAGTTGTGTGCGGTTCTGCTGCGATACTGCAGCTATACAGAGGGACAAACGCTATTGGAACAACTAATTGCAACTGGTGTGCTATACCAGTTGCCCCCCAAAATATCTGATTGAGGCAGGGGTGTGATATATCTATAATATAATTTCTATATAGTGCATTTGTATACTGCAGCATATGTGTGCGGTTCTGCTGAGATACCGCATCTATACAGAGAGACAAACGCATTTGGAACAACTAATTGCAACTGGTGTGATATACCAGTTGCCCCCCCAAAAAAACTGATTAAGGGGTTCTATATACCTGCTTTCACAAATACTGCTCTTCTCTAGGGACTTTGGCACAGGGTAATATTGAAAATGACAGGCAGATGAAGAGGCAGGCAGTTCCACAGAGGTGGTATGGATCGGGCAGGTACAACAGGCCGGAGCCTAAGTGGGAAATTGGAGACGGTGCGTGCGATTACGTCAAAGGACGCACCAGAGTTGGTTGAGTGGCTCACTCAGCCTTCCACTTTTGCACCCTCATCCTCTGCAACCTCATCCTCTGTATCAGCACCCTCAACACTCTCTGTTGTGTGCACCTCCAAAGTCACCACCCCCACCACCACCACCATAGCCCCTCCACTTTTGTCAGAAGAATTATTTTCCCATCAATTTCCAGACCTTACCGCTGCGCAGCCATTCTTGGCATCGAATGAGTAAGAGGAGGTAGCAACGGCCGCCACCCAGCGGTCTGATGACAGTACCCAGATCAGCCCAAGGAGATCTCTAATGTCAGTGGTGGTGAAGGTGACGATGATGACGTGTCGATGGACGTCACGTGGGTTCCCACAAAGAGAGGAAGAGGAGGGGAGCTCAGAGGGAGAGACGGAGCAGCAGATAGGGAGTAGAAGGAGGAGAATCAGGCAGAACTTGCAGTGCACAGGAGGCAAAAAGCAGACTGCAAATGTATCTTGAGTGAGCCATCCACCATGCACGGTCACATCTTGCGCTCCAAGGACGCCGGCAAATGGTTCCACAGTGTGGTCTTTTTTTCAACTTGTCAGCTGCTGATAATAGTGTTGCCATCTGCAGCCTGTGCTGTCAATGCATAAGTCGCGGTAAGCCCAACACTCACCTAGGGGCGACCGCCTTAAGAAGGCACCTGGCTTCCCATCACCGAGCCCAGTGGGAGCAACGCCGTCAGAACACACAAAGCCACACTCCTGGCGCTCCACGTCCTGCCTCTTCTCCTTTTCCTCTCTCCTCCCATTTGTCCTCCACTCCACCTTCCACCGTGCCGTTGTCACGTTCATCTGGCACAAGGCAGGCTTCTGTAGCCCAAATGTTCGAACGTTAAAAAAAATTATGACGCTGACGACGGATAATCCTGCTGCCCAACGGCTGACCGCATGTCAGAATTGCTAGCCCGCCAACTACTGAAATATAAATTGGTGGGCTCGGAGGCCTTTATAAAATTTGTTGCCATTGGCACACCGTAATGGAAGGTCCCCGGAAGGAAATATTTCTCCCAGAAGGGTATCCTTGAAATATATGGCCACGTTCAGTGGCAAGTTAATATATCTCTGGCACACAGTGTCGGTGCCAAGATACATCTGACCACAGACACGTGGTCTAGCAAACACGGGCAGGGAAGGTAGAAATTGACTGCCTACTGGGTGAACCTTCTGACAGCTGTCAAGCATGCAACCCGTGGCACCTGTATGGATTTGGTGTTACCGCCACGGATTGCATGCAGGTCTGCCTATTTTTCTCCTCCTCCTACTCCATCCTCTGTCTCCTCCTCAGCTGACTCCTCCTTTTCCACTGCTACCGCCTCTTCGGTTGCACCCCCCAAGCTCCCCAGAACCTATTCAACATTCCAGGTGAGATGTTGCCATGCTGTGCTGCGGCTGTTGTGCCTGGAAGCCAAGAGCCACATCGGTCCTGCGCAGTGCAGGATGCAACATCTCACCTTTCAGCTCTGCGGTCACAGGCCGATCAGTGGCTAACCCTGCTCAATTTGACAGTTGGTAAAGTGGTGTGCGACAACGGTGCCAATTGGCTGAGCGCGCTGAAACAGGGCAAAATGACACACGTGCTGTGCATTTGCCAAATACCCCAGGGTCCAGGACATCTTGCGGCAGGCCAGGAAAATCTCTGGCCATTTTAGAAGATCTTACATGGCCATGGCTCGCCTTGCTGACGTTCAGTGGCGACACCACTTGCCCGTCAGATGTTTGATTTGTGACTGCCCGACGCGCTGGAACTCTTCCTTGTATATGCTAGATAGGCTGCTCCAGCAGAAACGTGAGGTAAATGACTACCTGTACGAACTCTGCGGCAGGACAGGTTCTGGGGAGCTTGTTTTTTTTTCACTGCGCCAGTGGCTGCTCATGAGCGACGCATGCAGACTTCTGCAGCCATTTGATGAGATCACCAAACTGGTCAGTCACAGCCAGGGCACCAACAGTGACATCGTACCTTACGCCTTCTTTCTGGAGCGTGCATTGCTTCGTGTCATTGATCAAGACGTCGAGGAGCAGGAGCATGAAGATGAGGAAGTCGCAATGCTGAATGAATTCCCAGGGGAGGGCATCTGAGACAAGTCAGCAGGAGTGTGAAGAGGAGTCAGAGGAGGATGGTGGCTGGGGGGATGAGGAGGAGCAAGAAGAGCAGGCCTTAAAATTTCCCTGGTGTTGTCCGTGGATGGGGGGAGGAGACCAAGGATGACATTATCCTGAGCGATGAGCTGGAGCCAGGCAGCTCCACTGCTTCCAATTTAGTGCAAATGGGGGCCTTCATGCTCCAATGTTTGAAGAGCAACTCCCGTATAAAAAGCATAAAGGTCAAGGACCAGTACTGGGTGGCAACGTACTTAGACCCCCAGTACAAACACAAAATAGTGGACATCTTACCAGCATCACAGAGGGCCATCAGAATGCAGCATTTCTAGGCCTTGCTGCCAGAGATACTGCATTCTACTGTTGCGGGCGATGGCAGAGGAATTTCCATCCACAGAGAAACAGTTGCGAGTACCAATCCTACAGCGCATGCAAGAAGAGGGCAGTTTGAACCTCTGTCTGCCAACACATCGACAGCCGCCCTCTGGATCCAGCCTCAGGGAACGCCTAGATCGACAGGTGTCCGACTTAATCAGGTTAATGGCCGATGTGGACGCTCTGAGAAGGGAGGAACCCCTTGACCACTGGGTGTGCAGGCTCGACCTGTGGCCAGAGCTGGCACAATTTGCCATGGAACTCTTGGCTTGCCTCTCGTCGAGTGTCCTGTCCAAAAGGATGTTCAGCATAGTAGGGGGGAGCATGACCGATAAGCGCACTCGCCTAGCTCACGATAGTGTGGACTTTCTTCCATTTCTAAAAAAGAATGAGGCATGGATCTCGGAGGAATTCAACACCTGTGATGACCACGTTTAATTGAATTTCATCATGACAGCCGACGAATATATGCCACCACCCAGAACAAATTATAGTCCCTGTCTTGGGTAAATACAGCGGCATAAAAGGCTTTTTCTGTCCGGTGAATGACTAATGTTTGGGACTTTCGGAGGAATTCAACACCTGTGACGACCATGTGTTATCGAATTTCAACTATTATCATTCAGGGTTTTTTAAGAAGGGGGATTTCGTTAGCCATGTTTTTAATCCAATTTTATATTTTTTGTTCTTTTAAACATATGTATTTCACATCTATTTGTACTGGCCTGCAGTAAAATTGATATCCAATGACCGTCTAATATACCTCCAGTCACATAATTACTTGTTCTTTTCTGTCCGGTGAATGCCTAATGTTTGGGTCCTGTACTACAATGGCCTGCAGTAAAACTGATATTGATCATTTATGTACGTTGAATGCATAATTTTTGGGGCCTGTAATCTAACTGGCCTGCAGTAAAATTGATATCCATTGACCGTCTAATATACATCCGGCCACATAATCACTTGATCTTTTATGTACGGTGAATGCATAATTTTTGGGGCCTGTAATCTAACTGGCCAACAGTAGAATTGTTATACTGTGACCGCCTAATGTACCTCCATCCATATTATCAATTGTTCTTTTCTGTACGGTAAATGAATACTTTTTGGGGCCTGTAGTCCACTGGCCTGCAGTTAAATTAATATCCATTGATCGTGTAATATACCTCCGGCCACATAATTACTTGATCTTTATGTACGGTGAATGCATAATTTTTGGAGCCTGTAATCTAACTGGCCAACAGTAAAATTGTTATACGGTGACCGCCTAATGTACCTCCATCCACATTATCAATTGTTTTTTTCTGTACGGTGATTGCCTAATGTTTGGGGCATGTACTACACTTGCCTGCAGTAAAATTGATATTGAATGACCTTATAATATACCTTCAGCCACAAAATTACTTGTTCTTTTCTGTCCGGTGAATGCCTACTGTTTGGGACCTCGGAGGAAATAAACATCTGTGACGACCACTTATTATCGAATTTCAACTATTATCATTTGGGGTTTTTTCAAGAGAGGGGATTTTCATTAGCCATGTTTTTAATCCAATTTTATATTTTTTGTTCTTTTAAACATATGTATTTTATATCTATTTGTACTGGCCTGCAGTAAAATTGATATCCAATGACCGTCTAATATACCTCCAGCCACATAAGCACTTGATCATTTATGCATGGTGAATGCATAATTGTTGGTGCCTGTAATCTAACTGGCCACAGTAAAATTGTTATACTGTGACCGCCTAATATACCTCCAGCCACATAATTACTTGTTCTTTCCTGTCCGATGAATTCCTAATGTTTGGGGCCTGTACTCAAGTGTCCTACATTTAAATTTTTATCCATTGACCGCATAATGTATCTCGAGACACATAATCATAATTTATTTTATGTCAGGTGAATGCCTAATTTTTAAAGACTGCACTCCCGTGGCCTAAAATATAAATTTTCTAGGCTCCAGCAGGGCACATTTCTGAGAATTTCCCTTTAAGACGCATAAAAATGGCCCCTGATTAAAATACATAATTTTTTGGTGAATCCCCCTCTGGTACAGTGGGGGAAATAATTATTTGACCCCTCACTGATTTTGTAAGTTTGTCCAATGACAAAGAAATGAAAAGTCTCAGAACAGTATCATTTCAATGGTAGGTTTATTGTAACAGTGGCAGATAGCACATCAAAAGGAAAATCGAAAAAATAACTTTAAATAAAAGATAGCAACTGATTTGCATTTCATTGAGTGAAATAAGTATTTGAACCCTCTAACAAAAAAAGACTTAATACTTGGTGGAAAAACCCTTGTTTGCAAGCACAGAGGTCAAACGTTTCTTGTAATTGATGACCAAGTTTGCGCACATTTTAGGAGGAATGTTGGTCCACTCCTCTTTGCAGATCATCTCTAAATCCCTAAGGTTTCGAGGCTGTCTCTGTGCAACTCTGAGCTTGAGCTCCCTCCATAGGTTTTCGATTGGATTAAGGTCCGGAGACTGACTAGGCCACTCCATGACCTTAATGTGCTTCTTCTTGAGCCACTCCTTTGTTGCCTTTGCTGTATGTTTTGGGTCATTGTCGTGCTGGAACACCCATCCACGACCCATTTTCAGTTTCCTGGCAGAGGGAAGGAGGTTGTCGCTCAGGATTTCACGATACATGGCTCCGTCCATTTTCCCGTTTATGCGAATAAGTTGTCCTGTGCCCTTAGCAGAAAAACACCCCCAAAGAAAAATGTTTCCACCCCCATGCTTGACGGTGGGGACGGTGTTTTGGGGGTCATAGGCAGCATTTTTATTCCTCCAAACACAGCGAGTTGAGTTAATGCCAAAGAGCTCTATTTTGGTCTCATCAGACCACAGCACCTTCTCCCAGTCACTCTCTGAATCATTCAGGTGTTCATTGGCAAACTTCAGACGGGCCTGCACATGTGCCTTCCTGAGCAGGGGGACCTTGCGAGCCCTGCAGGATTTTAATCCATTGCGGTGTAATGTGTTTCCAATGGTTTTCTTGGTGACTGTGGTCCCTGCTAATTTGAGGTCATTAACTAACTCCTCCCGTGTAGTTCTAGGATGCTTTTTCACCCTTCTCAGAACCATTGACACCCCACGAGGTGAGATCTTGCGTGGAGCCCCAGAGCGAGGTCGATTGATGGTCATTTTGTGCTCCTTCCATTTTCGAACAATCGCACCAACAGTTGTCACCTTCTCTCCCAGCTTCTTGCTAATGGTTTTGTAGCCCATTCCAGCCTTGTGCAGGTCTACAATTTTGTCTCTGACATCCTTGGACAGCTCTTTGGTCTTTCCCATGTTGGAGAGTTTGGAGTCTGCTTGATTGATTGATTCTGTGGACAGGTGTCTTTTATACAGGTGACTAGTTAAGACAGGTGTCCTTAATGAGGGTGACTAATTGAGTAGAAGTGTCTAACCACTCTGTGGGAGCCAGAACTCTTAATGGTTGGTAGGGGTTCAAATACTTATTTCACTCAATGAAATGCAAATCAGTTGCTATCTTTTATTTAAAGTTATTTTTTCGATTTTCCTTTTGATGTGCTATCTGCCACTGTTACAATAAACCTACCATTGAAATGATACTGTTCTGAGACTTTTCATTTCTTTGTCATTGGACAAACTTACAAAATCAGTGAGGGGTCAAATAATTATTTCCCCCACTGTATGTCACTGTCCATGTTGTGGGACGATTTGTGCACTTCTTGTAAGTACAGTTGTGTTTAAAATTATTCAACCCCCAATGCTGTTGTCACGGGGTTCCGAAGGTGCACTCGGTCCCCCATTGCCCGCAGAACTGTTGCTTATCTGTCTGTCATCCCTGCACTTACTCCAAGTTAGGGATTGCCGTCCAGTTGTCCCCTGTCATTAGGACTCGCGAGGCAAGTAGGCAGGGCCAGGGGTAAGGGTGGAGCGCAGTGGTCACTTCCCTTCCCCCTGTGTGTGTGTGTACGCGACCGTTACAGATTAACAGGCCCAATAACCACTGTATTATGAATCCTCTGGTGACCCTGACTGACTATGTCTCTAATCTGACGCAGATGGTGCAGGAGTTAGGGGAAAAACTCAGCTCTTTTGAGTTAGGGCAAGGCTCTTCCACTCCTCAGGCCTCCAGTCCGCATTTTGAGCCCCAGATTAAGCTCCCAGAAACCTTTTCTGGAGACCGGAAGAAGTTTCTCTCTTTTAAGGAGAGTTGTAAACTTTACTTCCGTTTGCGCCCCGTGTCCTCTGGCCCCGAGAGTCAACGCGTGGGCATTATCATTTCCCGATTACAGGGTGATCCCCAGGACTGGGCGTTCTCTTTACCTGCTGGCGCCAGTTGTTTATATTCTGTGGAGGGGTTCTTTCAGGCCCTAGGTACCCTCTATGATGAACCAGACAGGGCTCTAGTAGTCGAGACGGCTCTAAAGGCACTGGTTCAGGGCAATTTACCAGTGGAGGATTATTGCACCCAATTCAGAAGGTGGTGTGTCCCCTCAGGATGGAACGAACCAGCCCGGAAGAGTCAGTTCAGGTCAGGTCTGTCTGATAAATTAAAGGATCTTCTGGTCAGTTATCAACTTCCAGAGACCTTAGAGGAGATGATGACCCTTGTTGTCTGACTTGACCGACGGGTTAGAGAGAGACGACAGGAACAACAGTTCTCTTCCCAGATGGTGGTCCAGCCAGAGGCCTATCCCAGAGACAATGCTGAGGTCTCCACCGAGGAACCCATGCAGGTTGGCATGACCTGAGGGAATCTTCGCCGCAGACGTGGAGAATGCTTTTACTGTGGAGATTCTGACCATTGGATCAACCAGTGTCCTAAGAAGGTCCTCTCTGTCAAGTCTCCTAAGGCAAGGCAACCTAAAGACCAGGTACACCCTGAATTTTCTAAATGTAAGCTTTCGGTACCCATTACGATTTCTCTGGGAGTAGATAAATGGGCGGGTAAGGCCTTTATTGATTCTGGCTCAGCGGCTAGCTTTATTGACTCTGAGTATGCTGTTAGATTGGGTATTCCTATGTTTGCCTTACCAACTCCTATCCATGTCATGGCTATTGATGCTACTCCTCTTATTGGTGGTACGGTGAGCTTATGTACCTCGGAGATTTCTCTAACTGTGGGTGTGTGCCACTCAGAGAGATGTTCGCTTCTAGTCCTGGAGAACCTACCTGCTGAGGTGGTACTAGGGTTGCCTTGGCTCTGACTACATAACCCCACTATAGATTGGTCCAATGGGTAGTTGGTGAGATGGGGGCCTAAGTATGACTCGTGCCTGTCCGTGGTACAGGCTGGGGTCTCAGTAAAGTCTGATACTTTACCCTCTGTTGTTAGAGAATATTCTGATGTATTCTCATCACCAACCCCAGAGGTTCTACCCCCCCATAGACCTTATGATTGTACCATAGAGCTAGTAGAGGGGGCCAAGTTTCCTAAAGGACGAATTTATAATCTTTCTATGCCCGAACGCAAGGCCATAGAAGATTATATTAAGGAGAGCCTTGGTAAAGGGCATATTAGACCTTCTGTCTCTCCTATGGGGGCGAGGTTTTTCTTCGTTAAGAAAAAAGATGGTGGTCTTAGGCCATGTATCGATTACCGGAGATTAAATAAAATCACTGTCCAGAATAGATACTCCCTCCCATTGATTCCGGATTTATTTAACCAGGTCCTGGGGGCAACCTGGTTTTCCAAAATTGACCTGAAAGGGGCATACAATCTAATCCGAATCAAGGAGGGAGACGAATGGAAGACGGCGTTCAATACTCCGGTAGGACACTTTGAATATCAGGTGATGCCTTTTGGACTCAGCAATGCCCCAGCTGTATTCCAAAACTTCATGAATGACATTCTTAGGGAATTCTTAGGTAAATTTGTTATTGTCTATCTTGACAACATTTTGATATTCTCTCCTGACTTCGAATCCCATGTGTCTCATGTTAGACAAGTATTAGAGGTGTTGAGGGAGAATCAGCTATCCGCTAAACAAGAGAAATGTGTCTTTGGTGTGCAGGAGATTCTGTTTCTAGGGCATGTTCTGACTCCTCACGCCTTCAAGATGGATCCTGGTAAGGTACTAGCAATTAAGGAATGGGTAAGACCTTCATCCTTAAAGGCCTTACAACGGTTCTTAGGTTTCGCCAATTACTATCGTAAATTTATTATGAATTTTTCCGTAATTGCTAAACCGTTGACCGACCTTACTAAGAAAGGGGCGGATTTGGAGAATTGGTCTACTGAGGCCATTTCTTCATTTGAAAAATTAAAAAAGGCATTCAGTAGCGCTCCCATTCTGATCCAGCCTGATCAGGAGAAACCTTTTATTGTGGAGGTGGATGCGTCCGAGGACGGCGCAGGAGCAATCCTTTCACAAGGTCCTGCCAGCCTCACTAATCTGAGACCATGTGCCTTCTTCTCCAGGAAATTCTCTCCCACGGAGAGAAACTACGACATAGGGAATAGGGAGCTGCTGGCCATTAAATGGGCATTTGAGGAGTGGAGGCATTTTCTGGAGGGGGCAAGGCATTGTGTAACTGTTGTCACTGACCATAAAAACCTTATGTTTCTCGAGTCTGCTAAGAGGTTGAATCCCCGTCAAGCCAGATGGGCTCTGTTTTTTACTCGTTTTGATTTTTCCATCAGGTTCAGGCCGGGAAGTAAAAATGTGAAGGCGGACGCATTATCTCGGAGCTTCCAGGCTTTTCAACCTACTGAGGTACCACCTGAATCCATCCTACCAGCAAAAATCTTCTTAGCAGCTCTTACCCAGGATATCTCGGCTCGCATTAGGTCGGAACAACATCTGGCACCGGTATCCACCCCAACAGATAAGTTGTTTGTTCCCGTACAATTTCGTCTCCAGCTGTTGGGTGAGTGTCACGATTCTGCCTTTTGTGGACATCCGGGTGTTGAGGGCACTAAGGATCTGGTTTCTAGATCTTATTGGTGGCCCACTCTAACTAGGGATGTCAAGTCCTATGTGTCAGCCTGTGAGGTTTGTGCCAGGTCCAAGACACCTAGGACTCGCCCTGCTGGTAACCTACGACCCCTACCCATTCCCAGTAGACCCTGGTCCCATATCTCGATGGACTTTATAACTGACCTACCGCTGGCGGAGGGTAAGACTGTAGTGTGGGTAGTGGTGGATAGGTTTAGCAAGATGGTCCATTTCATTCCCCTGTCTAAACTCCCGAATGCCAAAACCCTGGCGTCTATTTTTGTGAAAGAAATTGTTCAATTGCATGGTATCCCGGAAAATATTGTTTCGGACAGGGGTGTGCAGTTTGTGTCCAAATTCTGGAGAGCCTTCTGTCAAAGATGTAAAATTTCGTTGTCTTTTTCTTCCGCCTACCATCCTGAGAGTAATGGGGAGACTGAACGCCTTAATCAGTCTGTGGAACAATTCCTGAGGTTGTATGTTGCTAATGACCAGCAATTATGGGTCAAATTCCTTCCATTGGCTGAATTTGCTCTGAATAACCGTGTCAATTCTTCTGCTGGGGTCTCCCCTTTCTTTTGTAACCATGGTTTTCATCCCCGTTTTCATTCTGGGTCGTCCGTCTCCTCCTCTAACCCTGAAGCTGATAAACTCTCCTCCAAACTGTGCACAGTTTGGGCCCGGGTTCAATCGAACCTAGAAAAGGCTCAATGTTCTCAAAAACTCAAGGCCGATAGGAGACGTTCAAGGGGGGTAAACTTTCAGGTTGGGGATAAAGTATGGTTGTCCTCCAAGAATCTATCTCTCAAGGTAACTTCTAAAAAATTTGCTCCTCGTTTTATTGGACCATATAAGATCACGGAAGTGATTAACCCGGTATCTTTTAGGTTGGAGCTGCCTGAGTCATTCCACATTCATAATGTGTTCCATAAATCTCTGCTTAAAAAATATTTTGAACCGGTAGTACCATCAAAAGCCTCGCCTCCGCCAGTTCTTGTTAATGATGCTGTCGAGTATGTGGTGTCTAAAATAGTGGATGTCAGGAAGGTGCGTAATTCCTTGCAGTACCTGATTCACTGGAAGGGGTATGGACCTGAAGAGAGATCTTGGGTACCTGCCAGGGAGGTTCATGCTCCTAGACTTGTTCGTAAATTTCATTTAGAACACCCTGAAAAGCCATCGCCTGAAGTCTTGGGTCCGGTGGCCCCTCGTAAAAGGGGGGGTACTGTCACGGGGTTTCGAAGGTGCACTCGGTCCCCCATTGCCCGCAGAACTGTTGCTTAGCCTTTGGAATGAGGTTCTGTGTTTGACCTCATTCCCAGGGCGGCTTTACTAGCTGGGTGGCTCCTTGCTCCTAAGTCTGCCTTGAGCGCCGAGCTGATCACTCGGTGCTCGACTGGTTGGTCTGTCGGTCATGTGACGCTGGCCACGTCACATGACCCTCACTCCCCACTATAAATACAGGCAGCCTGCTGGCTACAGGTTGCCTGTTAACTTCTAGGTTCCTGGTATTTGTTGGACTGCTGAATACTTACCTGATCCTGTTCCTTGACCATCCTTTTGCCTGATCATCCTGTACTGCGCATCCGTCCTGGTATTGTGACCTCGGCTCCCACCTGACTACTCTCTTAGGACTCCTCTTGTACTTCTCTGCTCTCCTGGTATTTATGACCCCGGCTTCTCCTGACAATTCTCTGCTTGCTCCATTTGTACTTTGCAGCTTTCCTGGTATTGACTCGGTCCGTTCACGTCCTGTTGTTTGTCTGTCTGTCATCCCTGCACTTACTCCAAGTTAGGGATTGCCGTCCAGTTGTCCCCTGTCATTAGGACTCGCGAGGCAAGTAGGCAGGGCCAGGGGTAAGGGTGGAGCGCAGTGGTCACTTCCCTTCCCCCTGTGTGTGTGTGTACGCGACCGTTACAGCTGTAAAGGGTTTTAGGGAATTTAGTGTACATTTGTAATTGTGTTCAGAATGAAATCTTACAAGGACTTTTTAAAGAACCAAATGCAACTAAAATGACATCAATTGTTTTTGTAATACAGTATTAAATGTTTTTTTTGTGATTTCTTCATTGACACAATTATTCAACCCCTTAAAGACTACCACTCTTAAGAACAGAGGTTCATTCAAGTGTTTTCAATCAGATATTGAAAACATCTGTGGATGTCAAGGAGCAGCAATCAAGCATAATAATCACCAATTAGGCAGATTTAAAAGGACTGTGATACTCAGCTCCTTCTAGACATTTACTGGTGTGTTTACAAACATGGTGAAGTCAAGAGAATGGTCCAGGAAGACAAGAGAAGAGGTGATTTCTCTTCACAGGAAGGGCAATGGCTATAAGAAGATTGCAAAGATTTTAAACATACCAAGAGACACCATAGGAAGCATCATTCGCAAATTCAAGGCAAAGGGCATTGTTGAAACGCTACCTGGTCGTGGCAGAAAGAAGATGCTGACTTCGACTGCTGTGCGCTACCTGAAGCGCAAAGTGGAGAAAAGTCCCCGTGTGACTGCTGAGGAACTGAAAAAAGATTTGTCAGATGTGGGTACTGAAGTTTCAGCTCAGACAATAAGGCGCACACTGCGTAATGAAGGCCTCCATGCCAGAACTCCCAGGCGCACCCCCTTGCTGTCTCCAAAGAATAAGAAGAGTCGACTGCAGTATGCCAAAAGTCATGTGGACAAACCACAAAAGTTTTGGGATAGTGTTCTGTGGACTGATGAAACAAAATTAGAACTGTTTGGGCCCATGGATCAACGCTATGTTTGGAGGAGGAAGAACAAGGCCTATGAAGAAAAGAACACCTTGCCTACTGTGAAGCATGGTGGGGGGTCAATCATGCTTTGGGGCTGTTTTGCTTCTACAGGTACAGGGAAGCTTCAGCGTGTGCAAGGTACCATGAATTCTCTTCAGTACCAGGAGATATTGGATGAAAATGTGATGCAGTCCGTCACAAACCTGAGGCTTGGGAGACGTTGGACCTTTCAACAGAACAATGATCCCAAACATACCTCCAAGTCCACTAGAGCATGGTTGCAGATTAAAGGCTGGAACATTTTGAAGTGGCCATTGCAGTCACCAGACTTAAATCCGATTGAGAACCTCTGGTGGGACTTAAAGAAAGCAGTTGCAGCGCGCAAGCCTAAGAATGTGACTGAACTCCAGGCTTTTGCCTATGAAGAATGGGCGAAGATACCCGTAGATCACTGCAAGACACTTGTGTCAAGCTATGCTTCACGTTTAAAAGCTGTTATAACTGGAAAAGGATGTTGTACTAAGTACTAAGATTGAATGTCACTTGGGGGTTGAATAAAACTGATAATGATGTGAGCACAGAAAAGACATTTGTGGTTATTTCATTATAAATGTTTTGTTATATTTGTCTGACTTACAAGTGCCTCTTTGATTTAATTGTAAACAAGATGACTGAAATGATCAAAATCAATGTCAAACTGACCAAAACACTCAATTTCAGTGGGGGTTGAATAATTTTGAACACAACTGTATTTCGTGGCTGCAAATATGACCTAAAGTTATTTCAGGTTCGCCTGCCATAAGTGAATGGGACAACGAACACAGGTGCATTTTATTGATGGCATTTTGAATGCACAGAGATACTGTAACGAGATCCTGAGGCCCATTATTGTGCCATTCATCCAAGACCATCACCTCATGTTGCAGCATGATAATGCACGGCCCCATATTGCAAGGATCTGTTCACAATTCCTGGAACCTGAAAATATCCCAGTTGTTGCATGGCCAGCATACTCACCGGACATGTCACCCATTGAGCATGTTTGGGATGCTCTGGATCAGAGTATATGACAGCGTGTTCCAGTTCCTGCCATTATTCTGAAACTTTGCACAGCTATTGAAAAGGAGTAGACCAACATTCCACAGGCCACAATCAACAACCTGATCAATTCTATGCGACGGAGGTTGTGTTGCACTGCCACAACAGATACTGACTAGTTTTCTGACCCCTCCCCCAGTAAGGCAAAACTGTGCACATTTCAGAGTGACCTTTTATTGTGGGCAGTCTAAGGCACACCTATTCATGCTGTCTAATCATCAACTTGATATGCCACACCTGTTAGGTGGGATGAATTATCTCGGCAAAGGAGAAGTTCTCACTAACACAGATTTACACAGATTTGGGAACAATATTTGAGAGTAAAGGGTCTTTTGTGTATGTAGAAAATGTTTCAGATCTTTGAGTTCAGCTCATGCAAAATGGGAGCAAAACCGAAAGTGTGCGTTTATATTTTTGGTCAGTGTACTTTGGGGAAAATCTGAAGCAATGCCACAAAATATTTATATTATTGAAAAAATAGTAGATGCTTGGAACAAATATATATTTGTAACATGAACAGTCTGTTTCTGCAATCAGTGGTCTATATTTTTTATGTTTTAAAGAAGTCACATTTTGTTACCAATTGAATACTATACAACATGCATTGCCAATTCAACCAATCACACCCATATTTTCGCAAATATCAGGGGAATTTTTCCTAACTACAAAAAAATCTATAATTTCAAAGAGTTTTACTATTCTGTAAGCCAAAATCTGGATGATTGATTTATGCATGTTTTTAAAGTCTTGCAATGACAAAAATTCTGAAATGCCCCTCTAATATGTACTTAACAATTTTATACCACTGACATTATATATCTTTTCAGCAAAACACTATAATTTCTTGTTTTGTTTTTACTTTTTTAACTTGTATTGCATTTTTTGGGTCTTCAAAGGCATTTTCTCTCTATAGGATAAAAAATAAGTGAAATACATGCAAAAAATGTGTGACCAAATGGCACAAAAAAGAAACGCTTGTAAACTCATGAAGATAAGTTTGCTTTCATTGTTAGAATCCCAATATATTTTTGTTACCCATCATCACAAATTGGAAATGCCTTTTATTAGATTTTTCCTTAGTTTGGCATAGTCAGCACCATTGTTATCTGAGGAAGGTTAGATTTTTTTCCGGTCACTAAGTGCACCTGTCATCTTGTCTCAGAACCTCATTTATTTTCTTTATAATTTCTAATAAAGATTTGTCTAATGGAAAGCTGACATGGTTATCCTTCTCTTTGAATTTATTTAATCATTTTTGAGATGCTTGAACAAAATCTGTACCAGATTTAAAAAAAAAGGTTGATATTCACTGGATGTACAGTAGTTGACTTTGAGCATGCTCAGTTTCATGCTAAGAAGCCTTTTATGGGGTGCACTTGCTATAGGATTCACTTTATTCTTCATTTTTTGTTTGTTTTTTAATTGAATGAAAATATTTTTATCATTTTTCAAACAGATAATACCACTATTTAAACAATATCTACATACTCAAGAGGCGGAGTCTAAGTAAAATGCATTACAATACAGATGTCTATCTAATGTATTTTACTAGCAAGTCTTCTAGTTGGACTTTAAGTAAAAAATTACCCCTTTCCCCCTTATCCAAAACAAACTAGACATAACTAGTATTGCTGCATCCACAGCTACCTGATCTACACATTTATCACAATACATATCCTATATGGTGAATGGCATTAAGAAGCAAAAAATAAAGTGTTTTTGGTCACCTCAATTCCCCAAAATGGGATAAACAGTGATAAAAAGTCATGTGTCCCAATATTGTACCAATAAAAAAAAAAATTTTTTTGAATTTTATTCAAAAATTGTATGGGTCTTAGAATAAGGCAACAAAAAATTGTTTTTGATGAAATAGTAGTGTCATATTTTCACTGACTGCTTCTGCCTCTGTACAGGAGCAGCGTCCAGTTGCCATGGGAACCAGGAGTGAGGCCCAGCCCTCATTGAAGTCAGAGTCCTGGGCCAATGCAGAAGTCAGCCGTAAAGTCCCGAACGTCATGGTGCACGGGCAGCAACCCCACCAGGTGTGCAAGCATACCAGCGTGAGCATGAGTATAAAGGCCGGCAGTGTGTAGGTGCCAGTTAATTTTTCATCATCTGACTCCCCCCTACTGTTTACGGTGATTATTGCAGACTTCACTGCTTCTGATTTCTGGATTGGACTTGTTACTACTGTTTTGGCTTCTGGCTTTCTGCTATTGTATTTGATTTCTCGTTTGCCTCTATATTGACCATTTAGCCTTGTACTGAATTGACTGGCTTTTGAGCCTTTTTCCATACGACTACTCTCATTGTGTTTGTCTGTTTATCGCTGTTTGTGTGTCAACCTTCACATATTGCAGTACAGTGACTGTCATGCAGTTGTGGGTCCCTGTCTAGGGTGAACATGCAAGTAGGTAGGTATAACGGGTCCAGGCAGTTTAGGGCTGCACTTACCCCTGTTTGTGTGTGTGAAAGAAGTTGCTCTCCTGAAAAGTAGTAAAACGAAAAAATACATACATTTTGTATTGCTATAATTGCCTCAAACCACAGAATTAAACTATAATATTATATATCCCACACACTGAAGCCAACGAAAAATAAAAATAAAAACACTGACATATTATTTGGCCGAACAGTCCCCCAATAAATGAAATAAAAATGATCAAAATGTCACATACTGTAGTATGTATCTCAAAATAGCACTAAGGTTCCATTCGCACATCCGCGCTTCCGGGTCCGCAATTCCGATCCTGAAAAAAATAGAACATGTCCTATTCTTGTCCGCAATAGCAGACAAGAATAGGCATATTCTCTTAGTGCCGGCAATGTGCGGATGTGTGAATGGACCCTAATGGAAACAATGACTATTCCCACAAAAAAATAAGCACTCCTACAGCTCCGTCAATAAAAAATAAAAAAAATTAAAAGTCTTGGCTCTTAGGATATGGAACCACAAAATGACAATACAAATGATTAAAAAAATGTTTTATGGTGTAAAAGTAGTAAAACATAAAAAACTAAATAAATGTGGTATTGATGTAATCATATCAACCAGCAGAACAACATTATACAATTATATTAGTATGTATACTATCTGGATAATTTTTCATAGTTGAGTCAGAAAAAAGCAGTAAGTGCCTGATTTGTGTAACCTGGTAGGGGAGATAATTAGTACATGGAATTAATAGAGTGGCAGTTTTGGGGAGATATTTTGTGGAGCAATGTTGTATTTATAGGATGAAGTTGGGGGAGGTAATTTGGCAATGTACACTAGTATCAGATGCTGCTTAAAGGTATTTTGAGCTTTATCATATTAAGTGTTGCTATTGGGGTTGGTAACATATGTCCCAGACCATGTAATTAGGCATTTTTGTATTATACTTTTATTTCCTTTACATAGGGGCATGACTTTTATTTGGTTTACATAGGGGCATGACTAGGAAAAGCAAAATTCACCTTCACAGTGTGCATTGCACACTTTTATTTTTATGCAATATCATGTGTGGCTAGAGGGTTTGTGTGCCAGGGCTGTTTTGTAATCCCAGTCCAGGCCTGATGCCACACAATAGTGATGAGGGAATTTAAAAAAAATTGGATTTGCCGCTTGGCCGCATTTTTGGGGAAAAATTTGATTAGATCCAAATATATTCACCGCAAATTTAGTTAAAAAACTGCTGTTTCCTAGCTGTAGAGAGCCTTTATAGTGGTGTAGAACACTGTGCCTTGCAGTAACACGCATAGGGAGTCTGCTTTGGTTGTGAAATAATACTGTGAGTCTGTATGACATGCAGATGACAGGTGTTGCTCTTAGAATCACTGCACACCTCACTTATTTGGGCAGTCACGGGGCCAAAACTGACCAAATAACTGAAGTATGAACTCAGCCTTACAGGTCGATGTTAGCGCCAAGAAGACGCGCACTCCTTTTACACCGTTTTCAGCTGATTCCACATAGATGTCTACAGAACCTGTTCTATTAAACACTTATACAAGTAGAGCCACCTGACAGAATGGAGAGAGTGTCAGCAGTAAGTTTGTGTAGACGTCACTGATTAATTTGCCCTTCCTCTGATCCGTCAGAACAATAACCCCCCAAAAAACAGATCCTGTCTGTTGAGCATCCGCCTTCACTCAGTCAGCATTTGGTCAGTAATCCATCAGTATTGCTAATGCCCCAAAAAAACAGGAGTGGATCCAAAACAGAGATGACACATGAATGGAATATTTGCATGTCTTCTGTGTTTTGCACCCACTCCTGCTTTTGACTACCAAATCATAAGCCAATTCTGATTGGGCCATGCAGGCTTTACAGCTACTACACAGACAGGATCCGTTGTGCATCTAATTTTTATAAATAAAAAAGAAGGGTCAAATAAATGATAATGTCAGCCAAGCCGAAAAGGCTAAATAGTGGCCCAGTCATGAATTGGGGAGGGTGGGAACAGCATGAGAAGTCCACAGAGTGGCCCTATGACATAGTGGTGAGGTGGAAGCAGCATGAGGAGACCACAGAGTGGCCCAATGACAGAGTCTGGAGGTGGCGGCAGCAACAGGAGGCCACAGAGTGGCACAATAACAGAGTGTGGAGGTAGCAGCAGTATGAGGAGGCCACAGAGTGGCAAGATGACAAGATGACATATTTTTTTGTCACTAATACAGGGCAAAAAGGGCTTTAGAACAGATATACCTGCACCGCTGAACAGCAAATATATATTTTTTTTCCGCTAATACACGTCACAAAAGGCTTTACCACAGATAACTGCACTGCAGACCGGCAAATGTATTTTTTCTTTTTCCGCTAATACACGTCACAAAAGGCTTTACAATAAATAACTGTACCGCTGAGCGGAAAACATATGTTTTCTTCTTTCGCTAATGCATGTCACAAAGGCTTTACAACAGATAACTGCACCACTGAACTGCAAATATATTTTTTAGTTTTCCGCTAAAACACGTCACAAAAGGCTTTATAACAAATAACTGCACCGCTGAGTGGCAAATGTATTTTTTGTTTTTCCGCTAAAGCACGTCACAAAAGGCTTTAGAACAGATAACTGCACCGCTGAGAGGCAAATATATTTTTTCTTTTTCCACTAATACACGTCACAAAAGGCTTTAAAACAGATAACTGCAACACTGAGCCGCAAATATATTTTTTCTTGTTCCGCTAATACGCATCACAAAAGGCTTTAGAACAGATAACTGCACCGCTGAGCGGCAAATATATTTTTTCTTTTTCCGCTAATACACCTCACAAAAGGTTTTAGAACAGATAACTGGACCGCTGAGCGAAATATATATTGTCTCTTTTTCTGCTAATACATGTCACAAAAGGCTTTAGTACAGATAACTGTACTGCTGAACGGAATATATATTGTTTCTTTTACCGCTAAGGCATGTCACAAAAGGCTTTAGAACAAATTACTGCACCTCTAAGGGGCAAATATATTTTTTCTTTTTCCGCTAATACACCTCACAAAAAGGCTTTAGAACAGATTACTGTACTGCTGAGCGGCAAATTTATTTTTTATTTTTTTCGCTAATAAGCATAACAAAATCTTTACAACAGATAACTGCACCGCTGAGCGGCAAATATATATATATATTTTTTCGCTAATACATGTCTCAAAAGGCTTTACAACAGATAACAGGACTGCTGAGCGAAACATATATTGTCTCTTTTTTTGCTAATACATGTCACAAAAGGCTTTAGTACAGATAACTGCACAACGGAATATATATTGTTTCTTTTTCCGCTAATGCATGTCACAAAAGACTTTAAAACAAATGACTGCACTGCTGAATGGAATATATATTGTTTATTTTTCCGCTAATACATGTCACAAAAGGCTTTAGAACCAATGACTGCACCGCTGAGGGGCAAATATATTTTTTCTTGTTCCGCTAATACGCATCACAAAAGGCTTTAGAACAGATAACTGCACCGCTGAGCGGCAAATATATTTTTTCTTTTTACGCTAATACACGTCACAAAACGCTTTAGAACAGATAACTGCACTGCTGAACGGAATATATATTGTTTCTTTTTCTGCTAATACATGTCACAAAAGGCTTTAGTACAGATAACTGCACTGCTGAACGGAATATATATTGTTTCTTTTTCCGCTAATGCACGTCACAAAAGGCTTTAGAACAAATGACTGCACCGCTGAGGGGCAAATATATTTTTTCTTTTTCCGCTAATAAGCATCACAAAAGGCTTTACAACAGATAACTGCACTGCTGAGCGAAGTATATATTGTCTCTTTTTCCGCTAATACATGTCACAAAAGGCTTTACAACAAATAACTGGACCGCTGAGCGAAACATATATTGTCTCTTTTTTTGCTAATACATGTCACAAAATGCTTTAGTACAGATAACTGCACTGCTGAACGGAATATATATTGTTTCTTTTTCCGCTAATACATGTCACAAAAGGCTTTAGTACAGATAACTGCACTGCTGAACGGAATATATAGTGTTTCTTTTTCCGCTAATACACGTCACAAAAGGCTTTAGAACAAATAACTGCACTGCTGAGTGGCAAATATATTTTTTCTTTTTCCGCTAATACACGTCACAAAAAGGCTTTAGAACAGATAACTGCACCACTGAACGGCAAATATGTTTTTTCTTTTTCTGCTAATACACGTCACAAAAGGCTTTAGAACAGAAAACTGTACCGCTGAACGGCAATTTTTTTTTCTTTTTCCGCTAATACGCTTTACAAACGGCTTTAAAACAGATAACTGCAACACTGAGCCGCAAATATATTTTTTCTTGTTCCGCTAATACGCATCACAAAAGGCTTTACAACAGATAACTGCACCGCTGAGCGGCAAATATATTTTTTCTTTTTACGCTAATACACGTCACAAAAGGCTTTACAACAGATAACAGCACTGCTGAGAGGCAAATATATTTTTTCTTTTTACGCTAATACACGTCACAAATGGCTTTACAACAGAAAACTGCACCGCTAAGCGGCAAATAATTTTTTTCTTTTTCCGCTAATACGTCACAAAACGCTTTAGAACAGATAACTGCACTGCTGAACGGAATATATATTGTTTCTTTTTCTGCTAATACATGTCACAAAAGGCTTTAGTACAGAAAACTGCACTGCTGAACGGAATAGTGTTTCTTTTTCCGCTAATACACGTCACAAAAGGCTTTAGAACAAATAACTGCACTGCTGAGTGGCAAATATATTTTTTCTTTTTCCGCTAATACACGTCACAAAAAGGCTTTAGAACAGATAACTGCACCGCTGAACGGCAAATATGTTTTTTCTTTTTCTGCTAATACACGTCACAAAAGGCTTTAGAACAGAAAACTGTACCGCTGAACGGCAATTTTTTTTTCTTTTTCCGCTAATACGCTTTACAAACGGCTTTAAAACAGATAACTGCAACACTGAGCCGCAAATATATTTTTTCTTGTTCCGCTAATACGCATCACAAAAGGCTTTAGAACAGATAACTGCACTGCTGAGCGGCAAATATATTTTTTCTTTTTACGCTAATACACTGCACAAAAGGCTTTACAACAGATAACAGCACTGCTGAGAGGCAAATATATATTTTCTTTTTACGCTAATACACGTCACAAATGGCTTTACAACAGAAAACTGCACCGCTAAGCGGCAAATACATTTTTTCTTTTTACGCTAATACATGTCACAAAACGCTTTAGAACAGATAGCTGCACTGCTGAACGGAATATATATTGTTTCTTTTTCTGCTAATACATGTCACAAAAGGCTTTAGTACAGATAACTGCACTGCTGAAAGGAATATATATTGTTTCTTTTTCCGCTAATGCACGTCACAAAAGGCTTTAGAACAAATGACTGCACCGCTGAGGGGCAAATATATTTTTTCTTTTTCCGCTAATACGCATCACAAAAGGCTTTAGAACAGATTACTGTACTGCTGAGGTGCAAATATATTTTTTATTTTTCCGCTAATAAGCATCACAAAAGGCTTTACAACAGATAACTGCACTGCTGAGCGGCAAATATATATTTTCTTTTTACGCTAATACACCTCACTAAAGGCTTTACAACAGATAACTGCACCGCTGAGCGGCAAATATATATATATATTTTTTCGCTATTACATGTCTCAAAAGGCTTTACAACAGATAACTGGACCACTGAGCGAAACATATATTGTCTCTTTTTATGCTAATTAATGTCACAAAAGGCTTTAGTACAGATAACTGCACCAATGATGGACAAATATATTTTTTCTTTTTCCGCTAATACATGTCACAAAAGGCTTTACAACAGATAACTGCACAGCTGAGCGGCAAATATATTTTTTCTTTTTCCGCTAATACATGTCACAAAAGGCTTTACAACAGATAACTGCACTGCTGAGCGAAATATATAATGTCTCTTTTTCTGCTAATACATGTCACAAAAGGCTTTAGTATAGATAATTGCACTGCTGAATGGAATATATATTGTTTCTTTTTCTTCTAATACATGTCACAAAAAGCTTTAGATCAAATGACTGCACCGCTGAGTGGCAAATATATTTTTTCTTTTTCCGCTAATACGCGCCACAAAAAGGCTTTGCAACAGATAACTGCACTGCTGACCGGCAAATATATTTTATTTTTCCACTAATACACAACAAAAAGGGCTGTAATTTTCGCACTTCATTCCACAAAGGCTAATAAACCCTTTTTTCCCACTAATACAAGCCAAAAAATGCTTTAGAACATATATTACTGCACAAGGACAAATAAGACAAATATTTCCTTGTAATAAACCCTGTTAATGGCTGTATCAAACAGCATTTGCACCCTAATAAGAATGGTTTTCTGGAATTACAGAGCTGTATAATGGTAATTAGGATCCCTAGTCAGTGCTGCAAGGTGTAATAGTAATGTTCCTATTACCCAGGCTGTAACCTCCCCTACTGAACCCTTTTCAACATAAAAGCTGTGGAATTATTCCTTCCTATCCATTCCCTACACCTTGAATAATCTTTCCCTGCACTTGTAAATCATTTTTTTTTTTAGCACAATGATGTTTTTTCTAACACTGTTCCTAGCGCATGCAGACATCTCTCGCTGCACTAAGTACACTGATAATTGGCAGAGTCTAAGATGGCTGCCGCTATTTATAAGGCTGTGACTAGGGTTGAGCGAACCCGAACTGCAAAGTTCAAGGTTCGTACCGAACTTTAGGATTTTTGGACCCCGGACCCGAACATTTCAGTAAAAGTTCGGGTTCGGTGTTTGGCAAGTTAATGGCACTTTTTTAAAGGCTGCAGAGCAGCCAATCAACAAGCTTTTAACTCATGTGCCCTTAGAAGCCATCACAGCCATGCCTACTAATGGCATGGCTGTGATTGGCCAGTGCAGCATGTGACCCAGCCTCTATATAAGCTGGAGTCACCTAGCGCTGTACGTCACCCTGCTCTGATTAGTGTAGGGATAGGATGCTGCTGCTGTAAGGGAGAAAATAGGAAAGAATCTTTAATCCTAGATTTTGTTTTGTAGGTGCAGTGCACAATATATTTGCCCTGCCTTTAGCCCAGTGAAATAAATTTTCTCCGTCTGTTAGTTAGGTGGGCGGCGGCGGCCATTTTATGCAAGTTCTGTGCACCAGCGCAGCATATGTGCATTTGTGACAGTAAAATAGAAGCTTGAAATACTGCAATTATATTCTGGGTTTAAAAAAATCACCCATTTTTGGCAAGACCCTACCTCTGTGGCCTTTGCAGCATTAGTCAGTGTGCAATTTAAGCTAAAAATACAGCAATAATTTTCTGGGTTTAAAAAACACCCTTTTTGGGCAAAATACTCAATTTTACAGCCCTTGCTGAAATTGTCAGTTTGAAATTCAAGCGTTATATACTGCTGTCATATTCTGTTATAAAAAAAAAAACTATTTAGGGCAAAATCCAAATTTTGCTGCATTTGCTGCATCTGTCATTGTTAAAAACAAGCTTGAAATATTTCAGTCATTTTCTGGGTTTTAAAAAACACCTATTTTGGGCAAAAAACTAAATTTGCTGCCTTGTCTGCATCTGTCAGTGTAAGATACAAGCTTGAAATACAGCAATAATATTCTGGGTTTAAAAAAACACTCATTTTGGGCAAAGTACTTAATATTGCAGCCTTTGCAGCATCTGTCATTTTGAGAAACATGCGTTAGATAATGCTGTTCTATTCTGCTATTAAAAAAACACCTATTTTGGGCAAAAAACCTAATTTGCAGCCTTTGCTGCATCTGTCATTGTGAGATACACGTGTTAGATACGGCTGTTCTATTCTGCTATTAAAAAAACACCCATTTTGGGCAAGATCCTAACTTTGAGAAATATGAGGAGAGCGTCAAATAAGAGACATGGCCCCGGTCGTGGTGCTGCTGGTGGAGCTCCTGTTGCAGGGAGAGGACGTGGTCGATCTGTACCAGCTACAAGCACAAGTGAAACACCTTCCTCAGGTGCGAGTAGGCAACAGAACCTTCAGCGGTATTTGGTCAGGCCTAATGCGGCTCTACGAATGGTGAGCCCAGAACAAGTACAGGCAATAGTAGATTGGTTGCTGACCGTGCTTCCAGTTCCTTTACATTGTCTCCCACCCAGTCTCCTGCTGAAAGATCAGAGTTAGCACCTGCAGCCGATGTCCATCAGTCTTTCACCTCACCCCTTTGCAAATCAGCCAAGCAGTCTCCAAGTCATGCAGCAGTCCCTTCTGCTTTTTGATGACTCTGCTAGCAGGGTTTCCCAGGGCCATCCACCTAGCCCTGCCCCAGAAGTGGAAGAGATTGAGTGCACCGAAGCCTAACCACTTATGTTTCAAGATAAGTACATGGGAGGACCACCGCAGCATGTCTCAGATGATGAAGAAACACAGGTGCCAACTGCTGTGGCTTTCGGAAGTGTGCAGACCAACAAGGAGGGCAGGGGTGAAGACTGGGTGGAAGATGATGTGGAATCAAGGTCATGCGAGTAACCTGCGTAGTTCGGAGGAAGAGGCGGTGGTCGCACAGAGCCACCAGCACAGCAGAAGAGGGAGCAGGGTGCAAAAGCGGAGTGGCCGTCCTTTAGACAGTATGCCTGCTACTGCCCACCGCAGCAAGGGACCGAACAGACCAAAGCCAGCTCCAAGGAGTTCCCTGGCGTGGCAGTTCTTCAGACAATGTGCTGATGACAAGACACGAGTGGTTTGCACGCTGTGCAATCAGAGCCTGAAGCGAGGCATAAACGTTCTCAACCTGAGCACAACCTGCATGACCAGGCATCTAAGTGCAAAGCACGAGCTGCAGTGCAGTATACACCTCAAAAACCAAGAAAGGTCTCTGGCTCCTCCTGCTTCGTCTTCTGCTGCAGTCTCGGCCTCTTCATCCACCACTGGAGTGACAGTGCCACCTGCCACCCCGCAAACAGAGGATCTGCCATCAACACCACAACCTGGGTCACCAAGCATCTCCACAATGTCCCACAAAAGCATTGCGCTATCCATCTCCCTGGAGCGGAAGAGGAAGTACCCCCCTACCCACCCGCGATCCCTGGCCCTGAATGCCAGCATTTCAAGATTATTGTCCTTTGAAATTCTGTCATTCCGTCTGGTGGAGACGAAGAGTTTTAAAAGCCTTATGGCGGTGGCTGTCCCACAGTACTTCATGCCCAGCCGCCAATACTTTTCCAGGCGTTCCATCCCTTCCCTGCACAACCAAGTAGGGGACAAAATCAGGTGTGCACTGCGCAACACCATCTGTGGCAAGGTCCAACTAACTATGGATACGTGGACCAGTAAGCACGGTCAGGGACGTTATATCTCCCTAACAGCACACTGGGTAAATTCAGTGGCGGCAGGGCCTGAGGCGGATAGCAGTTTGGCGCATGTCCTTCCACCACCGAGGATTGCAGGGGGCTTCAGTTTGCCTCCTGCTGCTTCCTCCTCCTACTCCTCTTCCTCATCCTCTACCAGGTTCTCATCCGGTCAGCGTAACACCTTCACCACCAACTTCAGCCAGGGGTAAACGACAGCGGGCAGTTTTAAAGCTTATCTGTTTGGGGGACAAACCCCACACTGCACAGGAGCTGTGGATGGGCCTTGAACAACAGACCGATGAGTGGTTGGTGCTAGTGAGCCTCAGGCCCAGCCTGGTGGTGTGCGATTATGGGCCAAATCTCGTAGCAGCTCTGGGACTAGCCGGTTTGACGCACATCCCTTGACTGGCGCATGTGCTGAATTTGGTGGTGCAGAGGTTCCTTAAAAATTACCCCGATATGTCAGAGCTGCTGCATAAAGTGCGGGCCATCTGTGTGCGCTTTCGGTGTTCTCATCCTGCTGCTGCTCGCCTGTCAGCGCTGCAGCGTAACTTTGGCCTTCCCGCTCACCGCCTCATATGCAACGTGCCCACAAGGCAGAACTCCACTGTCCAGACTGTGCGAGCAGCAGCAGGCGATAGTGGAGTTTCATCTGCAGCATGCACGGGTGAGTCGCTCTGCAGAACAGCACCACTTCACCACCAATGACTGGGCCTCTATGCGAGACCTGTGTTCCTTGTTGCGCTGTTTTGAGTATTCCACCAACATGGCCAGTGCCGATAACGCCATTCTCAGCGTTACTATCCCACTTCTATGCCTCCTTGAAACGCTGCTGGCTATGATGGAAGAGGATGTGTCACAGGAGGAGGAGGAAGAGGGATCAGGGTTTCTGGACAGTCATTCACAAGTGCCTCCGATTGTGGGTTCCTGCACCCACAAATGCCAGGTACACAATTGTCTAGCCAGGGCACAGTTCTGGAGGATGACGAGGTGGAGGATGAGGAGGAGGAGATGGAGGAGGAGGAACAGTTTTCACAGCAGGGTGGCACCCAAACCAGCTTATGGCCATCACTGGTGCATGGCTGGGGGGGATGCAGAGGACACAAACGATACACCTCCCACAGAGGACAGCTTTTTGTTGCCTCTGAGCAGCCTGGCACACATGAGCGATTAGATGCTGCAGTGTCTCCGCAATGACCGCTGAGTTGCCCACATTCTAACTTGTGCTGATTACTGGGTGGCCACGCTGCTGGATCCCCGTTACAAGGATAACGTACCATCCTTAATTCCGTCACTGGAGCGTGATCGTAAGATGCGCGAGTACAAGCGCACGCTGGTAGACGCGCTGCTGGTGGCATTCCCACCTGACAGCGGGGGCACAGTGGAAGCACAAGGCGAAGGCAGAGGAGGAGGAAGAGGTCACCAATGCAGCTGGGGCACCACCAGCACCTCAGAATGCAGGGTTAGCATGGCCGAAATGTGGAAAAGCTTTGTGAGCACGCCACAACAACCAGCACCACCAACTGATACGGAATGTCTTAGCAGGAGGCAGCATTTCAGCAACATGGTGGAGCAGTATATGTGTACATGCCTACACGGCCTGAGCTTGCCCTTTACGCCTTGGAGGTGCTGGCCTGCCCTGCAGCCAGTGTATTGTCTGAACGTGTTTTTAGCACAGCAGGGGGCTTTATGACAGACAAGCGCAGCCGCTTGTCCACAGCCAATGTGGACAAGCTCGCATTCATTAAATGAACCAGGCATGGATCCCACAGGACTTGTCCGTACCTTGTGCAGAATAGAAATGTATACCAGCCTTAACCAGCCATTGTTATACTACAGCACAATTGCTAATTGTTTTATTTTGAATATTTCCCACTCTTTTGGAGTGTACCCTAATAACCAGTGTTGGCTACCTCGTCCTCCTCCACTGTCGCTTCCGTCTACACCGCTACATCCTCCGACTCCTCCAGCTCCTACTCCATATGGATCTCCACCTCATAAATCAAGTTTATTTTTTTTTATTTGTATGTATTTTATTTTATTTTATGTCATTTCACTAATTTGTCTGTTACATTTTCGGGTGAGAATCACCAATTTTTGGGTGTGATATACCACTGCTATACCTAGTATATAGGTAAAAAAAAAGTCACTAATTTGTCTGTTACATTTTCTTGTGAAATTCACAAATTTTTGGGTGTGATATACCACTGCTATACCTAGTAGACAGGTTAAAAAATGTCATTAATTTGTCTGATACATATTCGTGTGAAATTCAAAATTTTTTGGGTGTGATATACCACTGCTATATCTAGTAGACAGGTAACATTTCACTAATATTTCTGTTACATATTCGGGTGAAATTCACCAATTTTTGGGTGTGATATACCCCGGCTGTACCTAGTAGACAGGTAAAAACATTTCACTAATTTGTCTGTTACATTCTTGCTTGACATTTGACCATTTTTGCAGTGATTAATCCCCTGCTCTGCATAGGTGACAGGGACATAAATTTCAAAAAATCGTCTGTTACATTGTCAGGTGACATTTTACCAATTTTGCCATATACAAACCCATGCTCGGCATAGGTGACGGAATAAAATTTCAAAAATTCTTCTTTAATTGATGTGCGCCCCACCTCCCTTGGACGTGGTCTCTCTTTCTCACGATCCCTCTCCGGCGTGGAACCCTGATTCGCCGATAACCGTGATCAACATGGTAGACTCAGAAAAGAAGATCGAAAGTTGATAGAGAAGATATCCAAATGGATCGTGGACGTCATGGTGACGTGCGATCAGTTACAAGTTATCTAGAGTCAACAAAGCTGCAGCAGGGCTGTCTAACGTTTCCAAAACCTAAATACCCCAGTGACATTCCCTATAATTTTTATTAATCATTCCAATAACAGGGCATCTTAAGAGTCCTGTATTGTTATTTATCGTCACTACCTCCCCGAGTCGGGAGTGGGTAATTGCTGCGCGCCCCTTCCTTTCCTTCGATTCTTCAGTTTTAATAACTTCTCCCACATTTCCGCTCGATCACAATTAAATTTCATAAATTTATCTCCCTTGGATGTGCTATTCCTTTCTCACGCTCCCTCTCCGGCGTGGAACCCAGATTCGCCGCTAACCGTGATCAACATGGTAGGCGCAGAAAATAACATTGAAAGTTGATAGAGCAGATATCCAATTGGATCGTGAACATCACGGGGACGTGCAACATGGTGAGGCAGTATGTGTGCACACGCCTACACGAACTGACTTTGTACGAACCTGCAAATTCTGGGTCTCCAAATTGGGCACATGGCCTGAGCTTGCCCTTTACGCCTTGGAGGTGCTGGCCTGCCCTGCAACCAGTGTATTGTCTGAACGTGTGTTTAGCACGACTGGAGGGGGTTATCACAGGTTATATTTCCCAATGTTTTTGGATGTACCCTAATTTAAAAAAATATAAATAAATTTAAACCAAAAACCAGTGTTGGCTACCTCCTCCTCCTCCCCCGCCGCTTCCACCTACACCGCCACATCCACTGCCTCCTCAACCTCCTACTCCATATGGACCTCGTCCTCCTAGATCAAGATTATTATTTTTTTTTCAGTATTTTATGTTATTGAAAGTCATTTCCCTAACTACATTTGTTTGCAGAGCACTTGCCATGCTCTAAACCATATTTTGAAGGCATTTGCAGCCCTCTAGCCCTTTCCATGACATTTTTAGAGCCATTTTAGTGCTCAAAAGTTTGAGTCCCCATTGACTACAATGGGGTTCGGGTTCAGGGTCAAGTTCGGAAGCCATTTTAGGAAAAAATTTGATTCGTTACCACAAAGCACAAGGAAATTCTGCTTTGGTGCTGATCAAATTTTTCCTGAAATTCAAATCAACTTCCACTTCGTCAGCTTCGATTCGCTCATCTCTAGCACACAATATAACACGCATGTAGTGAGAGGGGCTATGAATGGGGCATGGGGGCCCAATTTAGATTCTTGAGAGAAAGATTAGTGTACTGATGTGAGAGGTCGGAGGTATAATGTGACACTCTGATGCCCTACCCTAATGTTGCTGGGAAACTATCTAAAGTTTTCCTTGGATGCTCCCTTTTGCAACCCTGGGATTATGACATGGAGCAGATATGCTGACAGGTCTGATAGGGGAGGAGAATGCGGTTTGACACTCCGTGACACCCCCCCGGCACAGACATTCCGACACGGAGACTGATGGTTGCCAGTTGGTCTTCCGTTTGCGGATCAGCTTTTGTCTGCTTGAACTGTGGAGCTTTGAATATATATAGTGTGTCTTTGCATTTTTGTACAAGGTACTTGCCAGCCTGGATGGGCATGAGCATGCGCCCTGTACGAAAGGAAATCATTGGCCATCTTTGTTGTGGTTCCCACACCTCTATGCATTGTCCCGTGTCTCGCAAGAGCATGTGTAGCGACGCATGCGCAGATCGCTTTTCCGGACGCCAAGCAGGTTCCATCATGTCTCCACGACCGTACGTGACTGATCCGAATGTTTTTAAGGTTTCAATTAAGTTGCTATTGACACCCACTGTGCACTTTATATATATTTTTATTGACAATTATGTATTCACATCAATATGATTATTGTTTTTATTACGCTATGCACTTTATTCGACGACGTTCACAAACAACTTTGCTATGATCATGGCCACAGATGAATTATGTTTTTAATATTGCTAGGTTTTGATGTATTTGTATCTTATTACCTAATCATGGATTTCTTGATTATCTAAATTGCTTGCACTATTTATGTATGCCACTATGCACATGTTATTCAGCTAGACAAAGGCTCCAATGAGAGAGCTGAAACGTTGCTGCTAGATGGGTGAATAAACCATCCACTTTTTCATCACTAATCTGGAGTGCTGCCTTTTTTTTCTTCTCTATACATTTGGGACCTTGGTCATAGGCCCCCACAAGGAATTGCACCCGCGTTTAATGAGTGCTGCTTTTTTCTTTTCTTTATATATATATATATATATATATATATATATATATATAGTTTTATAATAAAGGAAGAGTTCAGTTAGCCCTCTGCCCCCTCTCATATCCAAGTATTACATAAAATACACTTACTTTATGATCCATGAAGTAAAAATGCTGAATATTATCTCAATCCATGACATGCACAGTAAATGTTTTGTATAATGTCCATAGACTACAGTATATGGGGACTAGTATTACTGGAACCTGTCAGCTACAGTGTCTGAATATTCAACTGTACTAGAAATGTAACCAGAAGCTCCAGTAATGTTTACATCAGTGTGGCTCTGCATATAAATCACAAGATTTGATTACTGAAATGTTGCATAAATGATAGTGTTAATTTTTATACAAGGCACTACAGTACATCATCATGTTAGACACATATTTATCAAGTATATATCAAGAAACACATATTGGGGCTGATGAATCAACACTGACCAAGTAGGAAGTATTTTATGTGTATTCTATTGTGTAACACATCTGATGTTGGCTTTCTGTGAAAGATTAGCAGATTGACAAACTGAAGATTTTACATTACATGGTATTATAATGGAAACATCAGTTTGCCTATTTCTCTTTTAAATTTTACAAAAAGACATCTGAAAACTAGCAAATTTAATTGCCAATACGTTCTGCTGACCATAAGAAACATGAAACGATGATCCCCTGAGTTTTTGACAATTGAAACTCTCTGACATCATGACTACCTGTAGATACCTCATAAATTCATTGGGGCATTGTTCTGCCTGAAGGGAGTCTACTCTCATGCCCATCTCGTTCTACAAGACCTCCCCTCTGCCTCTCCCACATAGGCCCTTTGTTTCCGGACATCAACTCCATCCTAGCGTAATTCACACCGGCGCAGAAAACCTCCATGCACTGCTGGGATACGGCCATTCACAGTGAGCGGAGATGCATACTCCTCGGTTTTAAGCGCTAGCTATGCATGCCCATCTCGCAACATTGCACATTAGGAAGAAAAGGGCATTGGAAGAGAAGCAGACGGGAGGCATTGGAGAACAAGATGGGCGTGAGAGCGGGGGGATGACTCGTGAGTCCACTCAGGTAGAACAAATTATCGATAACTCAATGAGATACCTGATCATGACTTCAGAGACATTGAAAGTTGTTGTTTTTTTTACATGACATGAATACATAGGATGCACAGTAAGAATATTTAATCAGCTCTATATATCAATCCTGATGACAGGTTCTCTTTAACTTGCCAAATTATTATCTTTCCCCTATCTCTTGTTCTGGGTTTGTCAGGCATTCAATGACATAAAAAAATGAAGAAGAAAAAAACTGTAGCATAATTTCTATTTTTTTTTTGTATACTTCTCTACCAAAATGTAATGCTAAAGTTAATCAGTTAGTTCTATTCACCCCAAAATAATGTCAATAAAAATTGGCAATCCTCAAAATGATATGTCTATAGAGAAATAAAAAAAAGTTATGGCTCTCAGAAAGGCGACTCAAAAACAAAATTATTTTCAACCAAATGTGTTTATTGTAAGAAATGGTAAAATATAAAAAGAAAACAATCTATATATTTGGTAACTGTAATAACCTGTAGAATATAGTTAATATATAATTTATACCATGTGGTAAACAGCATAAAACACAACTTAATAAATAACAGAATATTTTTTTTATTGTTGTTTAATCAGAAGTCATATCTGTCTTTTATACTTTTTCTCATTTTATGATCCACTCATGATTTTGGCTCTCAAAACTGCATCAAGAAACATGATGTGTGGTCATACCCATGGAAATAAATATTCAAATAACATTCAACAATGTTTCATGCAGGATGATTGAACACAGCAAAATACGTTTTATGTTTTCCTTTGGGTAATTTATTCTGCGTTAATTGTGTTTGTAGCTTTTAGGATTCCATATTCCCTGCAATTAAATATTCTCCAAAACTCCTTACCATTAAAAACAAATTCTATAGATTTTTATTCCGAATGCAAATATTATCTTCTGTAATTTTTTCCAGACAGTTTTATGATCAGTGGCTCGTCTAAAGTAAACTATTTGTTCTTGGCTGTGGACACTATTATAACAGTTAAGAGAGATTTGGGACACATTCTTAATTTTAGATGCTGCAAAGCCTTAATCAGATAATCTTAGGGACATTCTTCTCTTTTGATGTTTGGCAGTCTGGGATATATATTTCTGCCAAGACTGAAGAAAATCTGTTAATTAGTTTTTAAGAACCACATAGGTGAATTGCCACAGGGCTTTTCATTTTCAAATTTATTTCCAGCAGAATAATTAAAAAAATAATTTTGGTTTAATTTTAATATTTCTTGTAACTATATGTGACTATAGAAAACAGAACTAATAACTATATGCTGGTTGCTAATTTTTTTCTCAACCAGCTAAATCGGTCTATATAAAAAATGTAGCTTATGTAATAAATAATTATTAGAAAAAAAGCTTCTATAGGTTCCTATTGGTCGTAAACATGAAACCTATGTTACAGTCTAATGTCTCTAAGGAAATCCTTCCTACTACCCATGTCTTTCAAAATTGAACAGACTGGGTTTTATTCCTTATGACACAGATAAGCAGCAAAAGACATTTCTGGCTGCCATTCATTTACTCCCTAGAAATAACATGCTAGTACTGCTAAGCCAAATGGGCATGTTAGTAATTCAATTTACAAAAGTAATTTTATACTTTTTATGGTATGTCTCTGACAGCACAGGGCTAATTGTAACTGCTTTTAAGTAAGGACAGCGATGTGCAACATTATCTAAACTATTCCTATCAGGCTATAAGGCCCAGTTCACATTTGTGAAATTCTCTATTCTGATAAGTTTATGTTGCTTTTGACAGAAATAATGGTGTTATCATTTACATAGTTGGCCACAATCTAGTGGTGTCTGTCTCTCCACCCAGCAGATGCAACTCTGGTATGTGTGGCAGTGCTGGGAGAGATTAGAAGTGTTGTATGTGTGACGCGGTCATTCCTTGAAGGTTGTCATGCTAATCAGCCAGGCAATCAGAGAGATGCGATGCTGAGGCAATCAGGCCTCTGATTCAGTGTTCAGAGTGCTGGGAAAGGTATTAAGATCAGCCACTGACATAGATCAGTACCTGTGATTTTGTGTCCTTGCATCCTTGTGTCCTGGTTTGGCTCCTGATTAAACCATTGTCTGCTGATTTGGCTTCTACTGACTCTCCTGGTTTTGACCCTGCTTAGTGGATTACACTTCTGTTTTCTCATTTGGTTGTCCTGTAAGGTCTGATACCTGTGAACCTGCACCAGTTTTCTGTCTCCTTACTCTTCAGACATAACTTGGGTCCCTAGCAGCCAAGCATATCCAGCCTTGTGGTGGGCTCTGCTGAATACCAAGGGGCAACCTTAGATCTACTTAACAGAGTGGTGTTGGAAACTAGGTAGTAGTTTTGAGTTTGCTGACTGTGGTTCTCAACAGTGACTTTGATTTAACTTACAGATGTTGTCTGCTGCTCTGTTCTTGCTGTAACAAAGAAGAAAACATAACAGAAACCTGAAAAAAATCTCATTAAAAGCAAATGGGAACTGTAAAGATTTTCTTTGACCTATCTTAACCACCTCAGCCCCCCTAGCTTAAACACCCTTAATGACCAGACCACTTTTTACAATTCTGCACTACACTGCTTTCACGGTTTATTGCTCAGTCATGCAACTTACCACCCAAATGAATTTTACCTCCTTTTCTTCTCACTAATAGAGCTTTCATTTAGTGGTATTTCATTGCTGCTGACATTTTTACTTTTTTTGTTATTAATCGAAATTTACTGAAATTTTTGCAAAAAAGTTGTAAATTTTTTTTAAAAAAAATACATTTCTATATAAATTTTTCTCAAATTTTTTTCTTTAGTTTGGGTAAAAAAAAAATGGTTTGGGTAAAAGTTATAGCGTTTACAAACTATGGTACAAAAATGTGAATTTCTGCTTTTTGAAGCAGCTCTGACTTTCTGAGCACCTGTCATGTTTCCTGAGGTTCTACAATGCCCAGACAGTAAAAACACCCCACAAATGACCCCATTTCGGAAAGTAGACACCCTAAGGTATTTGCTGATGGGCATAGTGAGTTCATAGAACTTTTTATTTTTTGTCACAAGTTAGCGGAAAATGATGATTTTTTTTTTTTTTTTCCTTACAAAGTCTCATATTCCACTAACTTGTGACAAAAAATAAAACTTCCATGAACTCACTATGCCCATCACGAAATACCTTGGGGTGTCTTCTTTCCAAAATAGGGTCACTTGTGGGGTAGTTATACTGCCCTGGCATTCTAGGGGCCCTAATGCGTGAGAAGTAGTTTGAAATCAAAATGTGTAAAAAATGCCCTGTGAAATCCTAAAGGTGCTCTTTGGAATGTGGGCCCCTTTGCCCACCTAGGCTGCAAAAAAGTGTCACACATGTGGTATCGCCGTACTCAGGAGAAGTTGGGCAATGTGTTTTGGGGTGTCTTTTTACACATGCCCATGCTGGGTGAGATAAATATCTCTGTCAAATGACAACTTTTTATAAAAAAAATGGGAAAAGTTGTCTTTTAGAGAGATATTTCTCTCACCCAGCATGGGTATATGTAAAAAGACACCCCCAAAACACATTGCCCAACTTCTCCTGAGTATGGCGATAACACATGTGTTACACTTTTTTGGTGGGCAAAGGGGCCCACATTCCAAAGAGCACCTTTAGGATTTCACAGGGCATTTTTTACACATTTTGATTTCAAACTACTTCTCACGCATTAGGGCCCCTAAAATGCCAGGGCAGTATAACTACCCAACAAGTGACCCCATTTTAGAAAGAAGACACCCCAAGGTATTTCGTGATGGGCATAGTGAGTTCATGGAAGTTTTTATTTTTTGTCACAAGTTAGTGGAATATGAGACTTCATCATTTTCCGCTAACTTGTGACAAAAAATAAAAAATTCTAGGAACTCGCCATGCCCCTCACGGAATACCTTGGGCTGTCTTATTTCCAAAATGGGGTCACTTGTGGGGTAGTTATACTGCCCTGGCATTTTAGGGGACCTAATGTGTGAGAAATCCTAAAGGTGCTCTTTGGAATGTGGGCCCCTTTGCCCACCTAGGATGCAAAAAAGTGTCACACATGTGGTATTGCCGTACTCAGGAGAAGTTGGGCAATGTGTTTTGGGGTGTCTTTTTACATATACCAGTGCTGGGTGAGAGAAATGTCTCTCTAAAAGACAACTTTTCCCTTTTTTTTTATACAAAGTTGGCATTTGACCGAGATATTTATCTCACCCAGCATGGGTATATGTAAAATGACACCCCAAAACACATTGCCCTACCACATGTGTGACACTTTTTTGCAGCCTAGATGCGCAAAGGGGCCCAAATTCCTTTTAGGAGGGCATTTTTAGACATTTGGATCCCAGACTTCTTCTCACCCTTTAGGGCCCCTAAAATGCCAGGGAAGTATAAATACCCCACATGTGACCCCATTTTGGAAAGAAGACACCCCAAGGTATTTCGTGAGGGGCATGGCGAGTTCATAGAAGTTTTTTTTTTGGCACAAGTTAGCGGAAATTGATTTATTTTTTTTGTCTCACAAAGTCTCCATTTCCGCTAACTTGTGACAAAAAATAAAATTTTACATGAACTCGCCATGCCCCTCACAAAATACCTTGAGGTGTCTTCTTTCCAAAATGGGGTCACATGTGGGGTATTAATACTGCCCTGGCATTTTAGGGGCCCTAAAGTGTGAGAAGAAGTCTGGAATCTAAATGTCTAAAAAATTTTACGCATTTGGATTCCGTGAGCGGTATGGTGAGTTCATGTGAGATTTTATTTTTTTGTCACAAGTTAGTGGAATATGAGACTTTGTAAGAAAAAACAAAAAAACTAATAAATAAAAAAATATAAATTTCCGCTAACTTGTGCCAAAAAAATGTCTGAATGGAGCCTTACAGGGGGGTGATCAATGACAGGCGGGGTGATCAGGGAGTCTATATGGGGTGATCACCACCCTGTCATTGATCACCCCCCTGTCATTGATCACCTCCCTGTAAGGCTCCATTCGGAGGTCCGTATGTGTTTTGCGGATCCACGGATCCATGGATCGGATCCGCAAAACACATACGGATGTCTGAATGGAGCCTTACAGGGGGGTGATCAATGACAGGGGGGTGATCAGGGAGTCTATATGGGGTGATCACTCCCCTGTAAGGCTCCATTCAAAGGGCCGTATGTGTTTTGCGGATCCACGGATCCATGGATCGGATCCGCAAAACACATACGGATGTCTGAATGGAGCCTTACAGGGGGGTGATCAATGACAGGGGGGTGATCAGGGAGTCTATATGGGATGATCACCCCCCTGTAAGGCTCCATTCAGAGGTCTGTATGTGTTTTGCGGATCCACGGATCCATGGATCGGATCCGCAAAACACATACGGACGTCTGAATGGAGCCTTACAGGGGGGTGATCAATGACAGGGGGGTGATCAGGGAGTCTATATGGGGTGATCACCCCCCTGTAAGGCTTCATTCAGAGGCCCATATGTGTTTTGCGGATCCACGGATCCATGGATCGGATCCGCAAAACACATACGGACGTCTGAATGGAGCCTTACAGGGGGGTGATCAATGACAGGGGGGTGATCAGGGAGTCTATATGGGGTGATCACCCCCCTGTCATTGATCACCCCCTTGTAAGGCTCCATTCAGACGTCCGTATGTGTTTTGCGGATCCGATCCATGGATCCGTGGATCCGCAAAACACATATGGACCTCTGAATGGAGCCAGCCTTACAAGGGGGTGATCAATGACATGGGGTGATCAGGGAGTCTATATGGGATGATCACCCCCCTGTCATTGATCACCCCCCTGTAAGGCTCCATTCAGACATCCATATGTGTTATGCGGATCCGATCCATGGATCCGTGGATCCACAAAACACATACGGACCTCTGAATGGAGCCAGCCTTACAGGGGGGTGATCAATGACAGGGGAGTCTATATGGGCTATATGTCATTGATCACCCCCCTGTAAGGCTCCATTCAGACGTCCGTATGTGTTTTGCGGATCCGCGGATCCATGGATCGGATCCGCAAAACACATACGGACGTCTGAATGGAGCCTTACAGGTGGGTGATCAATGACAGGGGGGTGATCAATGACAGGGGGGTGATCAGGGAGTCTAATATGGGGTGATCAGGGGTTAATAAGGGGTTAATAAGTGACGGGGGGGTGTAGTGGTGTTTGGTGCTACTTATTACAGAGCTGCCTGTGTCCTCTGGTGGTCGATCCAAGCAAAAGGGACCACCAGAGGACCAGGTAGCAGGTATATTAGATGCTGTTAGGCCCCTTTCACACGAGCGAGTTTTCCGCGCGGATGCGTTGCAGGAGTTGAACGCATTGCATCCGCTGACCCATTCATTTCTATGGGGCTGTTCACATGAGCGGTGATTTTCACGCATATACTTGTGCGTTGCGTGAAAATCGCAGCATGCTCCTCTTTGTGCGTTTTTCACGTAACGCAAGCCCCGTAGAAATGAATGGGGTTGCGTGAAAATCGCAAGCATCCGCAAGCAAGTGCGGATGCGGTGCGATTTTCACGCATGGTTGCTAGGAGACGATCGGGATGGAGACCCGATCATTATTATTTTCCCTTATAACATGGTTAGAAGGGAAAATAATAGCATTCTGAATACAGAATGTATAGTAAAATAGCGCTGGAGGGATTACAAAAAATAATAATAAATTTTACTCACCTTGAGCATTAATTATAGATCAAGGACCTTTGATGACGTCACTCCAGTCATCACATGGTACGTCACATGATCTTTTACCATGGTGAATCACCATGGTAAAAGATCATGTGACGTATCATGTGATGACCGGAATGACGTCACCACAGGTCCTGTTGCTGCACAGAGATCAGATGAAGCCAGAAGGAGATGACGGGCCGTGAACAAGTGGACTTAGGTGAGTTAATTATTTATTTTTTTAACCCCTCCAGCGCTGTTTTACTATGCATTCTGTATTCAGAATGCTATTATTTTCCCGTATAACCATGTTATAAGGGAAAATAATACTATTTACAGAACGCGCTATTTTTCTCACGCGAGTGCAAAACGCATTACAATGTTTTGCACTCGCGCGGAAAAATCGCAGGTGTTCCCGCAACGCACCCGCACATTTTCCCTCAACGCCCGTGTGAAAGGGGCCTTATCAAAACAGCGTCTAATATACCTTTTAGGGGTTAAAAAAATCGCATCTACAGCCTGCCAGCGAACGAACGCCGCTGGCAGGCAGTAGATCAGCTAGTTTACCTCCGGTTCCTGTGAACGCGCGCGCCTGTGTGCGTCTCGTGAATGGAACCTTAGACCCATCCTAAATGTTTTGTAGTGGGAAAAATCCTTGAAGAAAAAAATTATAACAAAAAAATTATGTCCTGAATGTCTTGCTAAATTGCAGTTATTTAATTTAATATAAAAGATAACCTGAAATATTAGATATCCATATTAATGGATAGCAGAGTCAGACACAGACAGTAAAGGACCCATGTGCAAGAGAAGTTGCTCTCTAATAGTTCAGCGAAGAGCACTCCATTATTTCTACCTAGCGATCCATATTGCACATATGCTAAACACTATAAAGAAATGTAAGTGTTTGACAAATAAACTAGAAATATTATGTGGATATCATGAAATATCCTCAAAATAACATGAATCAAAGGGATTGTCTGGCCATATAAAAAGGCCATTTTAATGCACTAAAATATTGAATGTAATTGAACTTAAGAACTAATATACTGTACTATGAATTACCATAGATAACCTGTCTACCAGCACCAGTCCCACTGCACTTCCAGTTGGGTTCCAACACAGAAAAGGAGCTTCTCCCTTCTCTTTGTCGGTACATGACCAGTGAAATACTTAACCAGTTAAAGACCAGGCCATTTAACCCTCTTCCTGACAAGATGCATTTTTTTATTTTATCTTCGAAAGCCATACCTTTTTTTTGTTACATAAATATTTTTCATCAGCAATTCACGGGGTTTTATATTTATGTCATTTTTATTTAAATATTTTTGTCCTTTTATTACCAGGAAGATGTAAAAAAGGGAAACAAAAGTCTGTTTTTCACATAATTAATTTTTTTGTTAACCCGTAGAATACCCGCAGAAATGCGGGAAACAAATACTAGTGCCGTACATGTATTAACCCTCGCACTGCCATGTACAGTGCTGATCGCGGCAGGTGTGGGATCCTGCCGGGTAGCCATCGGGTCCCTGCGCTGCTGTGATGGGGACCCGATAGCAGGGAAGGCAGCCTGATGCCTTCCTTAGGCATCATGGCTGCCTTCCGTGACAGCCTGTGAGATGCAGTCCCCTGGATCTCACAGGCAAACTGGCTGAAGTGTATTTTAGTGTGCTATACACTTACAGCCAATGCATCACAATACAGAAGTATTGTGATGTATTATAAAGGAGATCAGACCCCCAAAAGTTGAAGTCCCAGAGTGGGACAAAAAATTAAGTGAAAAAAGAAAGTAAAAAAAATAGTTTCAAGGAGAAAAAAAAAGCATTCTTTTCCCAAAATAAAGTAAAAAAAATTGTAAAAAATAGAGAAAAAAAAGAAAAGTAGAAATATTAAATATCGCCACATCCGTATCAACCATCTATATAAAAATATCACATGACCTAACCCCTCAGATGAACACCGTCCAAAAACGTAAATAAAAACTGCAAAAAATTATTTTTTTGCAACCTTACATCACAAAAAGTGCAACACCAAGAGATCAAAAAGGTGTATGCCCTCCAAAATAGTACCAATCTAACTGTCACCTCATCCTGCAAAAAATGAGTCCCTAACTAAGACAATCGCCCAAAATAATAAAAAAAAACTATGGCTCTCAGACTATGGGGACACCAAGACTTTTATTGTGTTAAATGTTAAAAAAATAAAAAATTATACATATTAGGTATCGCCGCATCCGTAACAACCTGCGCTATAAAAATACCACATGACCTAAACCCCTCAAGTGAACACCGTAAAAAATATAAAATAAAAACAGTATTCAAAAAAGCAATTTTTTTTGTCACCTTACATCACAAAAAGTGTAATAGCAAGCGATCAAAAAGTCATATGCACCCCAAAATAGTGGCAACAAACCATCATTTCATTCCTGAAAAATGATATCATACCTAAGACAATTGCCCAAAAAATTTAAATAACTATGGCTCTCAGACTATGGAGACACTAAAACATGATTTTTTTTTGTTTCAAAAATGATATTATTGTGTAAAACTTAAATAAAAAAGTATACATATTAGGTATTGCCATGTCTGTAAGGACCTGCTCTATAAAAATATCACATGACCTAACCCCTTAGGTAAACACCGTAAAAAATATATATATAATTGTGTAAAAAAAGCTATTTTTTCTCACTTTACATCACAAAAATGGTGTAATAGCAAGCAATCAAAAAGTCATATGCACCCCAAAATAGTGCCAACAAACCGTCATTTCATCCCTCAAAAATTATACCCAGGCAACTTCATGTAGATTACAGTGAAAAAATTGTTGTTTTTTTTTAAATGCAAGCTACTGTGACACCAGATATGAGTGGTGCAACTGGGCACTGGCAGTAGTGGGCACAGTACACGCTATAGGCCTGACACACACGCTTGCAGGCAACTGCGATTAGATTACAGTGAAAAAATTTATTTTTATTTTTAAATGCAAGCTACTGTGACACCAGATATGAGTGGTGGCACTGGGCACTGGCAGTAGTGGGCACAGTACACGCTTGCAGGCAACTGTAATTATATTACAGTGAAAAAATTGTTTTTTATTTTTAAATGCAAGCTACTGTGACACCAGATATGAGTGGTGCAACTGGGCACTGGCAGTAGTGGGCACAGTAGACGCTGTAGACCTGACACACACGCTTGCAGGCAACTGCAATTCGATTACAGTGAAAAATGTGTTTTTATTTTTTAAATGCAAGCTACTGTGACACCAGATATGAGTGGTGGCACTGGGCACTGGCAGTAGTGGGCACAGTACATGCTGTGGGCCCGACTCACACGCTGGCAGGCAACTGCAATTAGATTACAGAGAAGAAGAAAAAAGCAGACTGATGTACTAGCCCTAAAAAGGGCTTTTTGGGGTGCTGTCAGGACGCTATCCTTACAGCAGATCAGATGAGTCTTTGAGGACTGGAGTGGACACTGAATACACTGGCCTAACTATCGATTTCCCTATTAAATCAGCAGCAGCTGCACTGTCCCTCCTCTTACTAACACTGCAGCTTCCGAATGAATCTAAGATTTATGCTGTCCTTGCTTTTTGATAGGAGGTGGGAGGGTCTGGGAGGGAGGGTATGCTGCTAATTGGCTGGAATGTGTCTGCTGACTGTGAGGTACAGGGTCAAAGTTTGCTCAATGATGACGTATAGGGGGCGGACCGAACATTGCATATGTTCGCCGGCGAATCGTTCGGGACATCTCTATAAAAGAATGTGAACACCCCAAAATCAGTAGTATCAGGCCATAATTTCACCCCAATTGCAGAATTGAGTATTTATGGATTTACTTATGTATAAAAGAACGTGGACACCCCAAAATCAGTATTATCAGGCCGTAATTTCACCCCAATTACACAATCAAGGATGAATGGATTTACTTATGTATAAAAGAAAGTGAACGCCCCAAAATCAGTAATATCAGGCCACAATTTCTCCCCCAATTGCAGAATCAAGGATTAATGGAATTAGTTAAGTGAAATAACAGTGTGAACACCCCAAAATCAGTAGTATCAGTACACTATTTAACCCCAATTACAGAATCAACGATAAACGGAATTACTTATATATAAAAGAATGTGAAAAACCTAAAATCAGTAGTATTAGAATGCTTTTTAACCCCAATTAGTGCAACAAGGTGTAATAGTGTGGTGTCTCTATTAGCCAAGCGTTACACTGTTCTATTGGCCCCTGCTCTCTCCCTATGGTCTGGAAAATGCCTCCCTATTATATCCCTACAATGCCTCTAAGCTGTCTCTGAACTGTTCAAAAGTAATATTTTGTAATTAGTCTTTCCTAATCACTGTCGCTAGTGTTTGTAACGTATCTCCCTGCCCTAAGTTCAGGGTAAAATGGTGGAGACTGAGCAGGATGAAGCTTTTAATAGGGCTGTGACATCACAGGGGCTTTCTATCTGCTGATTGGCTGGCTGAACAGCATTACAGGGAGTGCAGAATTATTAGGCAAGTTGTATTTTTGAGGATTAATTTTTATTATTGAACAACAACCATGTTCTCAATGAACCAAAAAAACTCATTAATATCAAAGCTGAATATTTTTGGAAGTAGTTTTTAGTTTGTTTTTAGTTTTAGCTATTTTAGGGGGATATCTGTGTGTGCAGGTGACTATTACTGTGCATAATTATTAGGCAACTTAACAAAAAACAAATATATACCCATTTCAATTATTTATTTTTACCAGTGAAACCAATATAACATCTCAACATTCACAAATATACATTTCTGACATTCAAAAACAAAAACAAATCAGTGACCAATATAGCCACCTTTCTTTGCAAGGACACTCAAAAGCCTGCCATCCATGGATTCTGTCAGTGTTTTGATCTGTTCACCATCAACATTGCGTGCAGCAGCAACCACAGCCTCCCAGACACTGTTCAGAGAGGTGTACTGTTTTCCCTCCTTGTAAATCTCACATTTGATGATGGACCACAGGTTCTCAATGGGGTTCAGATCAGGTGAACAAGGAGGCCATGTCATTAGATTTTCTTCTTTTATACCCTTTCTTGCCAGCCACGCTGTGGAGTACTTGGACGCGTGTGATGGAGCATTGTCCTGCATGAAAATCATGTTTTTCTTGAAGGATGCAGACTTCTTCCTGTACCACTGCTTGAAGAAGGTGTCTTCCAGAAACTGGCAGTAGGACTGGGAGTTGAGCTTGACTCCATCCTCAACCCGAAAAGGCCCCACAAGCTCATCTTTGATGATACCAGCCCAAACCAGTACTCCACCTCCACCTTGCTGGCATCTGAGTCGGACTGGAGCTCTCTGCCCTTTACCAATCCAGCCACGGGCCCATCCATCTGGCCCATCAAGACTCACTCTCATTTCATCAGTCCATAAAACCTTAGAAAAATCAGTCTTTGGATATTTCTTGGCCCAGTCTTGACGTTTCAGCTTGTGTGTCTTGTTCAGTGGTGGTCGTCTTTCAGCCTTTCTTACCTTGGCCATGTCTCTGAGTATTGCACACCTTGTGATTTTGGGCACTCCAGTGATGTTGCAGCTCTGAAATATGGCCAAACTGGTGGCAAGTGGCATCTTGGCAGCTGCACGCTTGACTTTTCTCAGTTCATGGGTAGTTATTTTGCGCCTTGGTTTTTCCACACGCTTCTTGCGACCCTGTTGACTATTTTGAATGAAACGCTTGATTGTTCGATGATCACGCTTCAGAAGCTTTGCAATTTTTAGAGTGCTGCATCCCTCTGCAAGATATCTCACTATTTTTGACTTTTCTGAGCCTGTCAAGTCCTTCTTTTGACCCATTTTGCCAAAGGAAAGGAAGTTGCCTAATAATTATGCACACCTGATATAGGGTGTTGATGTCATTAGACCACACCCCTTCTCATTACAGAGATGCACATCACATAATATGCTTAATTGGTAGTAGGCTTTCGAGCCTATACAGCTTGGAGTAAGACAACATGCATAAAGAGGATGATGTGGGCAAAATACTCATTTGCCTAATAATTCTGCACTCCCTGTATGGGTGATCCCTCATTCCCGGACTTCTTACTTTGATTTTGTAACATGTGCAGCAGCCATTTTAGAAAAAATCAGATTAGTTACCACAAATTGCCAGGGAATTCAGCTTTGTGACAAGTCAAATTTTTCTTGAAATTCCGATCCAATTCTACTTTGTCAAGTTCGATTCGCTCAACACTAATATTGGCTATAACAAAAGGCTGCTTGTTCACCGAAGGTCTAGAAAGTCCACAGTTAACAGTGAAGTATAGTGGAGGTTCCTTGCAATAGAGTTGGGGATTTGGTTAGGATTAATCATGCAAAACCATCAGGGAAGCATCTGCTTTGCTCCAAATTTATTCTGCAGTACGACATGGACCTGAAATATACTGCAAATGTCATTAAGAGGTATCTTCAGCATAAATAAGTAGAAGGAGCCCTGGAAGTGAAGATATGGCCCCCAGAGAGCCCTGATTTGAAAATAGTTCAGTTTAATTACATAAAGAGACAGAAGGATTTGAGCAAGCCTACATCCACAGAACATTTTTGGAACAACTTCCTGCTGAGTTTCTTCAAAAACTATGTGCAAGTGTACATAAAAGAATTGATGCTGCTTTGAGAGCAAAGGAAGGTCAGACCAAATATTGATTTGATTAAGAATTTTCTTTTGTTCATTCACTTTGCATTTTATTTATAAACTGTTAATCAATTGATGTCCAGGAAGGTCTTAGACCGGGTCTCAACTCTCTAGCATGTACCGTTCCTGTGATATTCCCAAAAAATGCAAATATGGCACCATCACATGGCATACATTGCCTGCAGTTCTTTCTGCTCATATCCCAACTGCCATACACATGGTCACATGACCCTTATCAGCCAATAGAAGCTAGCAGGCCCTAAGTCTCCACATACACAGAGTTTTACACCAGGTTTCCATAACAACCCAGCCATTTTTCTTCACTGCTGTAGGTCAGCTTTAATGGGGCAGGGTGCTGTGGATGACACTGTTAAGGGAGTGGAATGCTGTGGAGGTGACATTTAAGGGGGCAGGCTGCTATTGAGGTCACAGTAAAGGAGGCAGTCCACTATGGAGGTCAGTGTTAAGGGGAAGATTTCTGTAGAGGTCACTGTTAAGGTGGTGGGGTGTTTTGGAAATCACTGTTAAAGAGATGGGGTACTGTGGAGGTCACTAATAAATAGGCAGCCATTGTGGAGGTCACTGTTAGAGGGGTGGGCCACTGTGGAAGTCACTGTTAAAGGGGCAGAATGCTGTGGAGGTCACTGTTAAAGGGGCAGGCGCTGTGGAGGTCTCAGTTAAGGGGGCAGGTAATGGTGGAGGTCACAGTTAAGGGGACAGTCCGCTAAAGAGGTCAGTGTTAAGGGGAGGGGTGCTGTAGAAGTCACTGTTAAGGGGGTGGGTTTATGTGAAAATAACTGTTAACGAGACGGGGTACTGTGGAGGTCACAAATAAAGGACCCATTCACAACAATACTACAAACCACGTAATATTCATTCGTATAGAAACAAGCCCACTAAAAAAAACACCCTCGGCCCCACCCCAGATCCCTACCAAGGGAATCACCTATCGCCACAGTTCCACCTTCTACGAGGAGGATGGAACCAGGTACCCAGAACACTATATGCAATACAGGTAGACCTTCTACCAATACTATTCCCTGCAACAGGGGAACCCCAATCTCACAGCCAGATTCCTCTAAGTTGGAGTTTCATACTCCATTACTTACTCCTAGCAAATTAGGCTCATTTTTTCCATCTATTGTATTTCCAGAAAATATAATGGCAGGGTGTGGACCACTCAACCTCCCACCTACCCTTTTCCCCACTCATCCGCAATCTACTTCATTACCTCAGTCTAGGTTTTCTACTCCGTCTAATTCTTCAGATGTAGAAGCCGATTTGCTTCTTACTGTACACACCTGCACACCCCCAGCATATTTCATTGATTCGAACTGTTCAACATCCATTCCTAATGTATCTGATCCTCCAGTACCCAATATACCAAGCACTAAGCATCCACATACCAATGCCACTCAATTCGATCCCCAATCCTTAGAAGATCTTTCCATAGCAGGTCCTTCCTTTATGGCCCTACCGCCTCTTATACACCCCACGGCAGCCTACCCTATCCTGAAAAGCCCCAAAACAACCAACATTACACATTTTTTTCACCCACTAGGCCGAAAACCCACAAAAAGAAAAAACCTAGAAGAGGATGCCGAGTAGGCAAAAAATAAAAATAAAAATCTGAATCTAAACCAAAATCCAGAAAAAAGAAAAAATACTGAAAACTCCCTGGGTATTTTTAATTTATCATCATATACCCTTAAGAAAGCAGAAGTTGCAGTGCTATCTAAAGGCTTGTCATTTTGCCCAACTAGCAAATGAATTTGATCTGTTTTTAGACCTAAACCGGTTCATTAAAAAAAACTCACCCTAAAACGACATTTTAAAATGCTAGAGACTTCAACAAGAAAACCACAAACAATAATAAACACCCTCTCAACATCTGAGGGAGAAGAAATAAGAGCTATCCCATCAGGTCTCAAACCACCATCTAGCTTCTATCCCATCCACCATAAGGGTAATTTCTTGGACACGTTTTACTCCCTAGTCTCCAATGATTTCAGACAAATAAATCAAGAAGCCATACGACTCTCCCATAAGAAACATAATCTCAAACCATATGAGAGAGTAGCCCTCAAAAACCTACAATCGAACACAAATATAGTAATAAGAAATGCGGACAAAGGAGGTGGGATTGTAATCCAGAATAGGGAGGAGTACATAAAAGAAGCTCTGAACATACTCTCAGATACAAATTACTACCAACCGCTCACTAACGACCCGTCTACTCAAGATAAAGATGATTTTGAGAGACTAATAAAATCAGCAGAAACAGTGCTAGACAAAAAAAAAAAGAAAGAATACATCTTAGTGAAAGAAACAACTCTCGCGACTTTCTATCATCTTCCCAAAATCCACAAGGATTTAATAAATCCCCCTGGTAGACCCATCATCTCTGGGGTGTCCTCCCTCACCAGGAATCTTTCTCACTATATTGACGTACACCTTCAAAAATATGTTCTCAACTTAAAATCACATCTAAAAGACTCCACATCTCTAATAACATCTATAAAAGATTTAAAATGGAAAGAAAGTTATAATTGGTTGACTTTAGATGTATCAGCCCTATACACAAATACAGTTGTGTTCAAAATTATTCAACCCCCACTGAAATTGAGTGTTTTGGCCAGTTTGACATTGATTTTGATCATTTCAGTCATCTTGTTTACAATTAAATCAAAGAGGCACTTGTAAGTCAGACAAATATTACATAACTTTTATAATGAAATAACCACAAATGTCTTTTCTGTGCTCACATCATTATCAGTTTTATTCAATCCCCAAGTGACATTCAATCTTAGTACTTAGTACAACATCCTTTTCCAGTTATAACAGCTTTTAAACGTGAAGCATAGCTTGACACAAGTGTCTTGCAGCGATCTAACGGGTATCTTCGACAAAATTATAAGTATTTAGTATCACTGTAATCGTACTGACCCAGAGAATAAAGATATTATGTTATTTGTACCGAAAAATGAACGCCAAAAAATGTATAATGTAAAAACGCAGTGGCAGTATTGCTATTTTTCCCTATCTCCCTCCCAGAAAGAGTTAATAAAAGTTAATCAGAAAGTTATGTGTACCCCAAAATGGCGCCATTAAAAACTACAACTTGTCCAGTAAAAAACAAGCCTTCATAAAGCTATATAGATGAAAAAATAAAAAAGTTATAGCTCTTGGAACGAGACCATAAAAAAAGGAAGAAAAACGCTTGGTCATAAAGGCCCAAACAGGCTTGGTCACTAAGGGGTTAAACGTGAAGCATAGCTTGACACAAGTGTCTTGCAGCGATCTACGGGTATCTTTGCCCATTCTTCATGGGCAAAAGCCTCCAGTTCAGTCATATTCTTAGGCTTGCGCACTGCAACTGCTTTCTTTAAGTCCCACCAGAGGTTCTCAATCGAATTTAAGTCTGGTGACTGCAATGGCCACTTCAAAATGTTCCAGCCTTTAATCTGCAACCATGCTCTAGTGGATTTGGAGGTATGCTTGGGATCATTGTCGTGTTGAAAGGTCCAACGTCTCCCAAGCCTCAGGTTTGTGACGGACTGCATCACATTTTCATCCAATATCTCCTGGTACTGAAGAGAATTCATGGTACCTTGCACACGCTGAAGCTTCCCTGTACCTGTAGAAGCAAAACAGCCCCAAAGCATGATTGACCCCCCGCCATGCTTCACAGTAGGCAAGGTGTTTTTTTCTTCATAGGCCTTGTTCTTCCTCCTCCAAACATAGCGTTGATCCATGGGCCCAAACAGTTCTAATTTTGTTTCATCAGTCCACAGAAAACTTTTGTGGTTTGTCCACATGACTTTTGGCATACTGCAGTCGACTCTTCTTATTCTTTGGAGACAGCAAGGGGGTGCGCCTGGGAGTTCTGGCATGGAGGCCTTCATTACGCAGTGTGCGCCTTATTGTCTGAGCTGAAACTTCAGTACCCACATCTGACAAATCTTTTTTCAGTTCCTCAGCAGTCACACGGGGACTTTTCTCCACTTTGCGCTTCAGGTAGCGCACAGCAGTCGAAGTCAGCATCTTCTTTCTGCCACGACCAGGTAGCGTTTCAACAGTGCCCTTTGCCTTGAATTTGCGAATGATGCTTCCTATGGTGTCTCTTGGTATGTTTAACATCTTTGCAATTTTCTTATAGCCATTGCCCTTCCTGTGAAGAGAAATCACCTCTTCTCTTGTCTTCCTGGACCATTCTCTTGACTTCACCATGTTTGTAAACACACCAGTAAATGTCTAGAAGGAGCTGAGTATCACAGTCCTTTTAAATCTGCCTAATTGGTGATTATTATGCTTGATTGCTGCTCCTTGACATCCACAGGTGTTTTCAATACCTGATCGAAAACACTTGAATGAACCTCTGTTCTTAAGAGTGGTAGTCTTTAAGGGGTTGAATAATTGTGTCAATGAAGAAATCACAAAAAAAACCATTTAATACTGTATTACAAAAACAATTGATGTCATTTTAGTTGCATTTGGTTCTTTAAAAAGTCCTTGTAAGATTTAATTCTGAACACAATTACAAATGTACACTAAATTCCCTAAAACCCTTTACAGCATTGGGGGTTGAATAATTTTGAAAACAACTGTATATCTCACAATTTGGGGCTGAAATGTGTATCCTCTTTTCTAAATAATGACCTGGAAATGCCTATAGAACAGAAAGCCTTTATCACTAATGGCATAGAATTTATTCTTACCCACAACATATTTACCTTCCAAGACCAGATCTATAAACAGATACGAGGGACCGCGATGGGGATGCGTTTCGCACCGAGCTTTGCGAACCTTTTTATGGGAATGTTTGAAGAAACCTTTATATACCAAACCAAGTTCTGGCCCAAAAACATCATCTATTTTAAAAGATATATCGATGACCTCATTCTCATTTGGGATGGTGAGCAATCAACAATTGAGGAGTTTATATCTCACCTCAATGCCAACAACTGGGGCATCTCATTTATAGGAACATATGACAAGATGAAAACAGAATTCCTAGACTTAGAGATCTTCATCCAGAACAATGAAATAAAAACCCGAACCTTCTTTAAAAAAGTAGATAGCAACAGCTATCTCAACTTCGACAGTACACACTACAGGAAATGGAAGTCAAATGTTCAGTTTAGCCAGTTTAAACGCATTCGGCGAAACTGTACACTGGATACAGACTACACCTCACAATGTAACATCCTCACATCTAGGTTTAGTCAAAAAGGGTACCCAAGGAACATCATTATGGGCGCTAGAGAAAAAGCAAGCAAATTAACACAATCAGAATGTCTGTTTCCAGTACAGAAAATAGGGATGAGCACTGATATTAGCTCCTATTGCTATAATTTCGTAAACAACATATAACCAGAACCATAATGCTATAAAGGCGACACTGGGAAAATATTGGCATATCTTGAAAAGAGACCCTATACTCAGTCAAATTATCCCAGAGATCCCACGCTTTACTTATAGAAGAGCGAAAACTCTGAAAAATATTCTGGCGCCTAGTAAATTGAGATCCGCTACACATCCTAACAATGAACGGGACAAGGATACTAGGGCCTCCAAAGGTAGTTTTAAATGCGGCCATCAAAGATGCCTGTGTTGCACCAGTATCCACCAAAGATCATCTTTCCACAGCCGAACCACTGGAGATTCCTTTCTAATCCAACACCATCTAACTTGTAATTCCAGTTATGTAATTTACAGTTGTGTTCAACCCCCAATGCTGTAAAGGGTTTTAGGGAATTTAGTGTACATTTGTAATTGTGTTCAGAATTAAATCTTACAAGGACTTTTTAAAGAACCAAATGCAACTAAAATGACATCAATTGTTTTTGTAATACAGTATTAAATGTTTTTTTTGTGTGATTTCTTCATTGAAACAATTATTCAACCCCTTAAAGACTACCACTCTTAAGAACAGAGGTTCATTCAAGTGTTTTCGATCAGGTATTGAAAACACCTGTGGATGGCAAGGAGCATCAATCAAGCATAATAAGCACCAATTAGGCAGATTTAAAAGGACTGTGATAATCAGCTCCTTCTAGACATTTACTGGTGTGTTTACAAACATGGTGAAGTTAAGAGAATGGTCCAGGAAGACAAGAGAAGAGGTAATTTCTCTTCACAGGAAGGGCAATGGCTATAAGAAGATTGCAAAGATGTTAAACATACCAAGAGACACCATAGGAAGCATCATTCGCAAATTCAAGGCAAAGGGCACTGTTGAAACGCAACCTGGTCGTGGCAGAAAGAAGATGCTGACTTCGACTGCTGTGCGCTACCTGAAGCGCAAAGTGGAAAAAAGTCCCCGTGTGACTGTTGAGGAACTGAAAAAAGATTTGTCAGATGTGGGTACTGAAGTTTCAGCTCAGACAATAAGGCGCACACTGCATAATGAAGGCCTCCATGCCAGAACTCCCAGGCGCACCCCCTTGCTGTCTCCAAAGAATAAGAAGAGTCGACGGAAGTATGCCAAAAGTCATGTGGACAAACCACAAAAGTTTTGGGATAGTGTTCTGTGGACTGATGAAACAAAATTAGAACTGTTTGGGCCCATGGATCAACGCTATGTTTGGAGGAGAAAGAACAAGGCCTATGAAGAAAAGAACACCTTGCCTACTGTGAAGCATGGCGGGGGGTCAATCATGCTTTGGGGCTGTTTTGCTTCTACAGGTACAGGGAAGCTTCAGCGTGTGCAAGGTACCATGAATTCTCTTCAGTACCAGGAGATATTGGAAGAAAATGTGATGCAGTCCGTCACAAACCTGAGGCTTGGGAGACGTTGGACCTTCAACAGGACAATGATCCGAAGCATACCTCCAAATCCACTAGAGCATGGTTGCAGATTAAAGGCTGGAACATTTTGAAGTGGCCATCGCAGTCACCAGACTTAAATCCGATTGAGAACCTCTGGTGGGACTTAAAGAAAGCAGTTGTAGCTCGCAAGCCTAAGAATGTGACTGAACTGGAGGCTTTTGCCCATGAAGAATGGGCAAAGATACCCGTAGATCGCTGCAAGACACTTGTGTCAAGCTATGCTTCACGTTTAACCCCTTAGTGACCAAGCCTGTTTGGGCCTTTATGACCAAGCGTTTTTCTTCCTTTTTTTATGGTCTCGTTCCAAGAGCTATAACTTTTTTATTTTTTCATCTATATAGCTTTATGAGGGCTTGTTTTTTACGGGACAAGTTGTAGTTTTTAATGGCGCCATTTTGGGGTACACATAACTTTCTGATTAACTTTTATTAACTCTTTCTGGGAGGGAGATAGGGAAAAATAGCAATACTGCCACTGCGTTTTTACATTATACATTTTTTGGCGTTCATTTTTCGGTACAAATAACATTATATCTTTATTCTCTGGGTCAGTACGATTACAGTGATACTAAATACTTATAATTTTGTTTACGTTTTACTACTTTTTTTGCAATAAAACACCTTTTATTAACCAAAAAAATAATTTTGCATTGCCACTTCACAAGACCCATAACTTTTTTTTATTTTTTTATATGGAATTGTGTGAGAGCTTGATTTTTGAAAGACGACTTGTATTTTTCATTGGTATGATTTTGGAGTAAATGCCGCTTTTTGATCGCTTGTTATTACGTTTTTTTTCGGTGAAAACTAAGAATAAATTTGAAATTCTGTCTTTTTTTATTTTTTATTTTTTACAGCGTTCACCATAGGGGATAATTTATGTAATATTTATGCAGTCCCGGTCATTACGGACGCGGCAATATCAAACATATGGGGGATATTTTCTTTTTGCAATTTTTTTCATTGAAAAGCGTATTTTCAATGGAAAAAAAAACCATATTTTTTATTTTATGGAATTTTTTTTATTTAATAAATGTGTATTTTTTTTCTATTTTTTTTACTACTTAATATTCCCACAAGGGGACTATAATATACAGTATTTTGATTGCTTTTAAAATGTAATGCATTATCTCTATAATGCATTGCATTTCAATAGCAATGCTATTCGAACATTGACCAGCAGGCTGCGCCAGAGAAGCACAGCCTGCTGGAAGTAACGGAAGAAAGGCTCGGGGCCCTGATCGGAAGCAAAGTAAGCTTCCCAGCACATCAGCACCCCGCGATCGCATTTTCGGGGTGCTGATGGGAGACAGAGGGAGTCCGCTCCCTCTGTCACCACTTTACATGCAGCGGGCGCCATTGCGCCCGGCATGTAAAGGGTTAAACAGCCCGGATCGGCACTCCTGCCGTTCCGGGCTGTTAGAGCAGGGACCCGGCTCTCATGTGAGAGCCAGGTCCGCGCTCCCCGCTGCACGGGGGAGCCGTGCAGCGCTTAAACTGGGCCGCCGTAAAAACGCGGCAGCCCAGCCTAAGGCCCCTTAGTGACCGCCGTAAAAACACGTATGGGTGGTCACTAAGGGGTTAAAAGCTGTTATAACTGGAAAAGGATGTTGTACTAAGTACTAAGATTGAATGTCACTTGGGGGTTGAATAAAACTGATAATGATGTGAGCACAGAAAATACATTTGTGGTTATTTCATTATAAATGTTATGTTATATTTGTCTGACTTACAAGTGCCTCTTTGATTTAATTGTAAACAAGATGACTGAAATGATCAAAATCAATGTCAAACTGGCCAAAACACTCAATTTCAGTGGGGGTTGAATAATTTTGAACACAACTGTATGTGCTCGAGTGCCCATGTCATCTACAATACAGACAGACTACTCAGAGACATTTGCCCTGTATGTTCCCTGCTGCTTGCTACCCTTCCTCATTTACACCCCTGTATAATGTACCCTGATACCCCTCAGTTATATGATACCGTATAACTGAGGGGAATCAAGGTAAATTACAGGGGGTAATATAACTGAGGAGGGCTATCGGGGACATTATACAGGAGGTAATATAACTGAGGGATCAGGGTAAATTATACAGGGGGTAAAACTAAGGGGTATCAGAGTACATTATTATACAGGGGTAATATAACTGAGGAGGGCTATCTCAGGTGACATGATGAAGGGGTAATATAACTTATATAATATAAGTTATATTACCCCTGTATAATGTCCCTGATAGCCCTCCTCAGTTATATTACTCCTGTATAATTTACCCTGATACCCCTTAGTTATATTACCCCTGTATAATAATGTACCCTGATACCCCTTAGTGTATTTGTTTGTGTGTATATATATATATATATATATATATATATATACATACATAGACACACGCGGCGTGTGTTTGTGCTTTAGGGTGCACACCCTAATGCAATAGGCTGCGCACGCCTATGGAACTCACAGAACACAGACAGACACGGATCCCATGGGTCAGCAGCATGGGAGACAAAATACAAACCAAGAGAAGGACAGGACAAACACATACAAGAAGAGTTGACCCAGAACTAATGGTAGATCAGGCTAATATACATATTCCGTGAGTGCAGCAGAGAGGCCACACCAATGGAGCAGACAGAGAGGATTAACTCCTAATAGGCACACAGAGGAGTTAACCCATAAAGAACCACAAACAACACACAGGAACGGAGCTGCAGCGAGAGCATAGACAGAAGGTCACAGCCAGAGGTAACGACTGTGACAGGTGCCATTTGAAAGGACAAATTCCCCCCCCCCCCCCCCACAAAAAAAAATAACCCTATGTGAACAGAATAACAAAAATGTTATGGCTCCAGAAAGGCAGGGATTACAAAACAGAAATGCAAAAAGAAAATCGCCTGTGGTAGAAAGGCTTAAAACTTTTATATGAAATGGCTGCCTATTTAAAAAACAAAACAAAAAAAACACACATTAATATTCATTATAGTCCCAGCTTTACATTACTTGTCATTGTTTCCTCAAATATGTTTTAGGTGTGGCATACAGCACCATAAAATGGTACGCAGATGACAAATACATTGTTTTTTTTCATATGTTTACTGTTTTATATGATTTATTCTTATTATTTTTATTATTATTTAGAATGATACAAATAATAATCATAAAGATAATAATGCTAATAACATTCGTGAATTAAAAACAAATTAAAATTTACCAGGATTGTATGTTGAAACTAAATTCTTATGTTATATATAGGGCAACTGCATAAAATGCTTTAAAATGTTTTACGTTTTACAAAGATGAAAAGTTTTACATGAAACATTTTGAGTCTTTTGTTCAGTGTATTAAATTACCGCTTATTTTCAGTAAAGTGTTAAGTATATTGTGTCAGTCACATAATATAAGCACACATAAGACAGTTTGGCATAATCAGTTCTTCAATGTCTTATGATTACATAGGTTTTTACCAGCTCCTAACATTACAAGGATAAGCTCTTCAGTCATCTACATAAGTGGATTTTCTCAATCCACCTCAAAGCACAAAATCGGCTTTATGAATCCAATTTGAACAGCTTTTCTGTACTGTTCGCTTTAAGCTTTGTTTGAATTATACTGCATTTGAATGTGAAACACACAGTGGCATTTTCAAGATTGACACAACATGAACTGTATAAATACAATCTTAATATATATATATATATATATATATATATACACTAGCAGAAGGACCCGGCTTCGAACTGGTATATTTCATCTATTTCATTTAATGTTTGTGTGTGTCATTAAAAGATATCGACAGTATCCTCCTATAACAGTGATATCTACAGCACCCCACCCCCTTAATAGTGACCTCCACAGCCCTCCACTGACCCCCCCAACAGTGCCCCACCTCTTTAAAATAGGACCTCCAAGGCAGCCCACCCCCTTTACTTTGACCTTCATAGCCGGCTGCCTCTTTAACAGTGAGTTCCACAGCACCCCACCTCCTTGACAGGGACCTCTAAAAGGGGCCCTCTCCCCTTAACTGTGACCTCCACCATTCCCGGCCCCCTTAACAGAGACCTCCACAGTGACTGCCACAGTACCCCGCTCCCTTAACCCCTTAAGGACACAGCCTTATTTCACCTTAGGACCAGGTCATTTTTTGCAAATCTGACCAGTGTCACTTTAAGTGCTGATAACTTTAAAACGCTTTGACTTATCCTGGTAAAATGAAGTCAAATTATTATTTTTTTGAACAAAAAAATACATAATTTAACAAAAATTGGGAAAAATTTGCAAATTTCAAAGTTTCAGTTTCTCTACTTCTGTAATACATAGTAATACCAACAAAAAAATTGTGATGACTTTACATTCCCCATATGTCTACTTCATGTTTAAATTATTTTGGAATGATATTTCATTTTTTGGGGATGTTTTAAGGCTTAGAAGTTTAGAAGCAAATCTTGAAATTTTTCAGAAATTTACAAAAACTCAATTTTTAGGGACCAGTTCAGGTCTGAAGTCACTTTGTGAGGCTTACATAATAGAAACCACCCAAAAATGACCCCATCTAAGAAACGACACCCCTCAAGGTATTCAAAACTGATTTTGCATACGTTGTTAACCCTTTAGGTGTTGCACAAGAGTTATTGGCAAATGGGGATGAAATTTGAGAATTTAATTTTTTTTGTCAAATTTTTCATTTTAACCCATTTTTTCCACTAACAAAGCAAGGGTTAACAGCCAAACAAGACTGTATTTTTATTGCCCTGACTCTGCCGTTTACAGAAACACCCAATATGTGGCCGTAAACTACTGTACAGCCACACAGCGGGGAGTAGAGTGAAAGGTGCTCCGTTTGGTTTTTGGAAGGCTGATTTTTATGGACTGGTTTATTTACACCATGTCCCATTTGAAGCCCCCTGATGCACCCCTAGAGTAGAAACTCCCTAAAAGTGACCCCATCTAAGAAACTACACCCCTCAAGGTATTCAAAACTGATTTTACATACGTCGTTAACCCTTTAGGTGTTGCACAAGAGTTATTGGCATATGGGGATGAAATTAGAAAATTTCATTTTTTTGCCTTATTTTCCATTTTAACCCAATTTTTCCACTAACAAAGCAAGGGTTAACAGCCAAACAAGACTGTATCTTTATTGCCCTGACTCTGCCGTTTACAGAAACACCCAATATGTGGTCGTACACTACTGTACGGCCACACTGCGGGGCGTAGAGTGAAAGGTGCACCGTTTGGTTTTTGGAGGGCTGATTTTTATGGACCGGTTTATTTACACCGTGTCCTGTTTCAACCCCCCTGATGCACCCCTGGAGTAGGAACTCCCTAAAAGTGACCCCATTTTGGAAACTACGGGATAAGGTGGCATTTTTTGGGTGACTATTTTTAGGGTAAATATGATTTTTGGTTGCTCTATATTACTTTTTTGTGAGGCAAGGTTACCAAAAATTGAAATTCTGAAATTTCATCTCCATTTGCCATTAACTGTTGAGGAACACCTAAAGGGTTAATAAAGTTTGTATAATCAGTTTTGAATACTGTAGGAGAGTCCCCGGAATAATAATGGACGGACGATACGTGCCACCAGAGGTCCTGGCCTCGGTGGAGTAAGAACCGGATCATTGCGGTTACAGCGGCGAATGCTGCTGGCGCAGCGTGTTCGGGACGGTTTTTACTGGGAACAGGTAAAGAGTTGGGGGGGTGCCTGTTCCTCACGGCCAGCCAAGGGTTTTTGGTGGAGCTGGGCCTTTAAAGAACCCAGCCTGCTGATGATGGGGGGGGGGGGGTGTCTTGCTGTGCTGGAGACTTCCACAGACAGAGTCAGTGCTGGTGAAGAAGAGTCTGGGCGCAACACACATTGAAGGATAGTCCTGGGACCTGTGGTGCTACGAGCCGAAGGGGCTCTGGCCTGAGGGAGACAAAGGCAGGTAGCTTACAAGCCTGCAGAACTGCTGTGGTCTGTCCAAAACAAGGTGACTCAAACCTGCTGTTTATTTTCTATGGAAGGACTTTTGTTTTATGCACTATATGGATATGCACCTGTGTGGTCTGCACATTGCCTGTTATGCCTTTGGTGTAAATAAAGTCACGGTGTACCACAAAGACTGTCTGTGATTGCCTCAATACTGCCGCCGCTACCGTAGCCTACCACAAGCACATCCCCACAATTGGTGGCTTGGAGCGGGCATTCCTGCAGTGAGGCAGGCCTGAGGCAAAAGTTGTGTTGGACTGCATGTCATATATCAGGCCTGCAAGTTTTATGGTTCCTGACAAGATGGAGGAGGCCATTAAGCACCTGATTCAGAGTAATGTACAGCAGCAACAGGCATTGCAGGCTCAGAGGGAAAATAATGAGCTACAGCAAAAAAGACATGAGGAGGCTATGTGTGCACAGCAGCAAACAAACAATCTCCTAATGCAGCAGCTGGTAGCCATGCAAGAGTCGGTGCGAACATCCCTGCAAGGAGTTTCAACCGCAACAACCCCGACTGTGTCTACCCCCAGGGATAAAGTACGATCCGCCCTGAGGAAAATGTGTCCGGAAGATGATATAGAGGCGTTCCTGACGGTGTTCGAAAGAACCGCGGAGCAAGAGAGGCTGCCATTGGAACAGTGGGCCGAGGTGGTGGCGCCTTTTCTGGTGGGGGACGCACAAAAGGCCTATTTTGACCTCAGCCGCGATGAGGCCAAGGACTATGAGAGGCTAAAAAGTGAGGTGTTGGCCAGGTTGGGGGTAAACACCTATGTGCGAGCGCACAGGGTGTATCAGTGGGTGTTTGCCGAGTCCCGACCCACCCGGTCACAAGCCTATGACTTACTTCACCTAGTTAAAAAATGGCTTCAGCCTGAAATATTGAGCCCTTTTCAGATGGTTGAAAGGGTCGTGGTCGACAGGTTCGTGCGTACCCTCCCGAGAGCCATACAGCGCTGGGTGGGACAAGGCGATCCAGGCAACCTGGAACAACTGGTTAGCCTGGTGGAGAGGTATATGGCCACTCAGGATTTGGTGCGGAACTCAGCGGTACTACCTAAGTCACGTCAGCCCCCGTTGCCGACCCGGGATCCTGAAAAAGGGATCCCACCTCATAAGGAGGGGAGTGGATCTCCAATCCGTGGGAGGAATACCCTGGGGAGGAGGGAGGCTGCGAGGATCAGATGTTGGCATTGTCAGGATTGGGGACATGTGGCAGCCAACTGCCCTAGGGCATCCGAACCCATGGACTGCGGGTTCGCTCGCCGGTCCTCTTTTTATGCCCAACCGGTGTATATAGCTGACCCCCTGCTGGCTGCGGACACCCCTCCGGTGGGTGATGTTGTTGTTAATGGACACTCCGTGCAGGCCCTGCTGGACTCTGGGAGCCTGGTAACTCTGGTCCATGAATCGCTGGTAACGGAAAAACTCCCAGATAGGCGAACCCTTACCATTGTCTGTATACATGGGGATCGCCGGGAGTATCCCACCACTAAGGTTACCCTGGCGGTGTGTGGGAAGGAGGTACCACATGTCGTCGGAGTGGGGAGACGGCTCTCTTATGCCGCAATATTGGGGAGGGACTTTCCCCTGTTCTGGACTTTGTGGAGGAACAGGTTGCCTACCTGTGGGGAAGAAAAATGTCCGGGTCCCGAGCCCGAGGACCCCGAGGCAGGGGCCCCAGCTGTAGGGGTCACCGTAGGGGAGGTAGAGTGTAACCCTGACCGGTTTCCCCTAGAAGTATTGGCCGGTGAGACAGTAGAAAGTTCGTCTATCCTGGATCTGGGGGTACCGCACAGCTCCAGGATTCGACGTTATTGCGGGCTAGAGAAGGTGTGTCGGTGATTAATGGCGTTGCCCAGCGTCCCGGCGCCGATACCGTATTTCCTCACCTGGCCTATAACCAGGACCTGTTATATAGGGTAGACAAGGTGAGGCAGGAGGTGGTGGAACAACTGGTGGTGCCCCAGCCTTACCGGCGAATGGTCTTGGATTTAGCGCATGCGCATGTGTTGGGTGGTCATCTGGGGGTTAAGAAAACGCTGGAGCGAATTCTACAACGGTTCTATTGGCCTGGGATTTATGAGGAAGTCCGGAGGTTCTGTCAGTCCTGTCCAGTGTGTCAGGTGACTAGCCCCCAACCTCAGTATCGCAGTCCACTGGTACCTATGCCCATTATAGAGGTGCCCTTCGAAAGGATCGCCATGGATCTGGTAGGCCCCATTATTAAGTCAGCCCGAGGTCACCAACACATACTGATAGTGTTAGACTATGCCACCTGCTATCCGGAGGCGGTCCCATTGCGCCATACGTCGGCCAAGGTAATAGCTAAAGAGCTTATGATTATGTTCGCCCGGGTGGGGATACCAAAGGAGATTCTGACGGACCAGGGGACACCCTTTATGTCCAAAATAACAAAGGAATTGTGTAAGCTATTAAATATTAAACACCTGCACACGTCCGTCTACCATCCCCAAACCGATGGGTTAGTAGAACGGTTTAATAAGACCCTGAAGTCCATGCTAAAAAGAGTCGTGGCTAAGGACGGGAGAGATTGGGACTTACTGTTGCCCTATGTTTTGTTTGCGGTACGGGAAGTGCCCCAGGCGTCCACGGGGTTCTCGCCCTTTGAGTTGTTATATGGGCGACATCCCCGTGGACTACTGGACATCGCTAAGGAGGCATGGGAGCAACAGCCTACGCCTCATAAAAGTGTGATAGAGCACATAGGAAAAATGCAGGACTGAATAGGGGTCGTGTTGCCGATCGTCCGGGAGCACATGGAAGCGGCACAACTGGCCCAGAGTCGGGTATATAACCGATCTGCCCGGGTAAGGACATTTCACCCGGGTGACCGAGTTCTTTTACTCGTGCCCACGGTCGAGAGTAAATTCCTGGCCCGGTGGCAAGGACCCTATGAAGTTAAGGAGAAAGTGGGCCCAGTTGATTACAGGATATACCAGCCAGGGCGGCGGAAGCCCGAACAGGTATATCATGTGAATCTACTAAAACCTTGGAGAGACAGAGAGAATTTGTTTGGAGACAGCCCGCCCTCTGTCTGGACAGCAGGGAGTGACCCGGGGTCACCAGGTGTTCCGGACCGCACAGCTCCAGGATTCGACGTTATTGCGGGCTAGAGAAGGTGTGTCGGTGATTAATGGCGTTGCCCAGCGTCCCGGCGCCGATACCGTATTTCCTCACCTGGCCTATAGGGGTCGTGTTGCCGATCGTCCGAGAGCACATGGAAGCGGCACAACTGGCCCAGAGTCGGGTATATAACCGATCTGCCCGGGTAAGGACATTTCACCCGGGTGACCGAGTTCTTGTACTCGTGCCCACGGTCGAGAGTAAATTCCTGGCCCGGTGGCAAGGACCCTATGAAGTTAAGGAGAAAGTGGGCCCAGTTGATTACAGGATATACCAGCCAGGGCGGCGGAAGCCCGAACAGGTATATCATGTGAATCTACTAAAACCTTGGAGAGACAGAGAGAATTTGTTTGGAGACAGCCCGCCCTCTGTCTGGACAGCAGGGAGTGACCCGGGGTCACCAGGTGTTCCGGAGAACGCCGCTGGGGTGACGATAGGGGACGGACTGTCGACCAAACAGGCACAAGAGGTGAGAGAATTCGTTAGTCGGAATAGGGACGTATTCTCTGACCTTCCTGGACGTACCACCTTGATCGAGCATGACATTGTCACCGAGCTCCGGGTGAAAGTTCGCCTAAGACCATACCGAGTACCGGAGGCTCGGCGACAGGCCATTTCGCAGGGGGTAAGATCGATGCTACGTCTAGGGGTCATAGAAGAGTCAAAGAGCGAGTGGGCTAGCCCGATTGTCCTTATTCCCAAACCGGATGGTTCATTACGGTTCTGTAATGATTTTAGGAAATTAAATGAGGTATCAAAATTTGACGCCTATCCCATGCCTCGTGTGGACGAGTTGATAGAGCGGCTGGGAAAAGCCCGGTATTTTTCGATCCTAGATCTCACGAAGGGCTACTGGCAGGTACTTCTGACGGAGGCGGCAAAGGAGAAGACGGCCTTTGTCACTCCAGAGGGGCTTTTTCAGTATAGGGTGTTGCCTTTTGGGTTGCATGGCGCTCCGGCTACGTTCCAGCGTCTGATGGATGTCGTCCTCAAGCCCCATCACCAGTATACCTCCGCGTATCTGGATGATATAGTCGTGTTTAGCCCGGACTGGGAGGGTCATTTGTCAAAACTTCAGGCAGTGATAGATTCTCTAAGGAAGGAGGGGTTGACTGCCAACCCAAAAAAATGCTCGGTGGGACTAGAGGAAGCTCGCTATTTGGGGTATGTGATTGGACGCGGAGTCATTAGGCCCCAAGTGAATAAAGTTGAAGCAATCCGGAATTGGCCCAGGCCTCGTACATCCAAGCAAGTACGGTCATTTTTGGGCCTGATTGGGTACTACATGAGGTTCATTCCCCATTTTGCCACCTTGGCAGCCCCGTTAACCGGCCTCTTGAAGGGTAGAAAGTCGGTGATGGTTCGCTGGGGGGAGCAGGAGGAGGAGGCGTTCTCCCGTTTGAAGTCGGCCCTATGTGAGTCCCCGGTTCTGGTGACGCCCGACTTCAAGCGGGAGTTTGTAGTTCAAACAGATGCCTCGGGAGTAGGACTAGGGGCTGTGCTTTCCCAGGAGCTCAACGGGGAAGAGCACCCCGTGGTTTTTCTAAGCCGCAAGCTTACCCCAGCAGAAACCCGGTATAGCATTGTGGAGAGAGAGTGCCTCGCCATCAAGTGGGCACTCGAGTCTCTCAGATATTACCTTCTGGGGAGAAGGTTCCGTCTGGTGACTGACCGCTCCCCTCTCCAGTGGATGAGTCGAGCTAAGGAGGGGAGCGCTCGGGTTACCAGGTGGTTCTTGTCCCTCCAGAACTTTAAGTTCACTGTTGAGCACAGGGCCGGCCGCTTACAGGGGAACGCAGATGCCCTGTCCCGGGTACACTGCTGTGCATGTGTTCACCCCCTCAGGCTTGAACAGTATGTTCAAGCCCTCAGGGGTGAACAAAGGGGGGGATATGTAGGAGAGTCCCCGGAATAATAATGGACGGACGATACGTGCCACCAGAGGTCCTGGCCTCGGTGGAGTAAGTACCGGATCATTGCGGTTACAGCGGCGAATGCTGCTGGCGCAGCGTGTCCGGGCCGGTTTTTACTGGGAACAGGTAAAGAGTTGGGGGGGTGCCTGTTCCCCACGGCCAGCCCAGGTTTTTGGTGGAGCTGGGCCTTTAAAGAACCCAGCCTGCTGATGATGGGGGGGGGGGGTGTATTGCTGTGCTGGAGACTTCCACAGACAGAGTCAGTGCTGGTGAAGGAGAGTCTGGGCGCAACACACATTGAAGGATAGTCCTGGGACCTGTGGTGCTACGAGCCAAAGGGGCTCTGGCCTGAGGGAGACAAAGGCAGGTAGCTTACAAGCCTGCAGAACTGCTGTGGTCTGTTCAAAACAAGGTGACTCAAACCTGCTGTTTATTTTCTATGGAAGGACTTTTGTTTTATGCACTATATGGATATGCACCTGTGTGGTCTGCACATTGCCTGTTATGCCTTTGGTGTAAATAAAGTCACGGTGTACCACAAAGACTGTCTGTGATTGCCTCAATACTGCCGCCGCTACCGTAGCCTACCACGAGCACATCCCCACAATACCTCGAGGGGTGTAGTTTCTTAGATGGGGTCACTTTTAGGGAGTTTTTACTCTAGGGGGGCATCAGGGGGGCTTCAAAAGGGACATGGTGTCAATAAAAAAGGCCATCAAAATCGGCCTTCCAGAAACCATGTCGGTCCTTTCCTTTTGCGGCTTCCCTTTTACTGATAAAGCAGTGTATGACCACAAATGTGGCGTTTCTGTAAACTGCAGTATCAGGGTTATAAATTTAAACTTTTGTTTGGTTGTTAACCCTTGTTTTGTTACCGGAAAAAACGGATTGAAATGGAAAAGTGCCAAAAATAGCGTTAATCTGGGGGGTTAGGTCATGGGATATTTTTATAGAGGAGATTCTTACGGACGCGGCAAGAGACTGGAACAAGGGGATACTGCTATAAAAGTTATCCACGTAAAGGTGGTAACCCTTATCCAGCAGTGGGTACATAAGGTCCCACACAAGTTTCCCGGTAACACCCAGAGTGGGGGGACATTCTGGGGGTTGAATCCGGGAATCTCGCCCCTCGTATACACAAAATTTGTAAGTGTACCCTGAGGTACTCTCACAAATTTTGTATAGCTTCACGCCATACCTCGCCCGCTTGGAAGGCACATACTGGCGGAAAATGAGTCTCCCCTTGAACGCAATGAGAGACTCATCAACCACGACCTCCCTTCCAGGTACATAGGCCTCCAGGAATTTGGCCCCAAAGTGATCGATGACCGGCCGAATCTTATACAGACGGTCATGGACAGGATCACCTCGGGGGGGACATGCTGCATTATCGGAATAATGCAGACATTTCCGGATGGCCTCAAACCGGGAGCGTGTCATGGCCGTACTGTAAAGTGGTGTCTGGTATAGACGTCCCCACTCCAGTACAGCCTGGCACTGGGTTTCTTGACCAGGCCCATATGCAGCACGAGGCCCCAAAATGTCCTCATTTCGGCTGCACTGACCGGGCCTGGCCAAAAAGGAGCCCGGGTGCTGAGCAACGAACTGTTGGGCGTACAGGTTCGTCTGCTCCACCATCAGGTTTACCAGTGGGTCACTGAAAAAATGACAAAAAAAGTCATATTCAGTGTAGCCCACTGTGGAAATCTGGATTCCTGATTGGCCTACAAAACAGGAATCACGGGCTCGTATCGCTCTGGGCTACACCAGACTAGTTCACCGGCAGGGTGCTCCGGTGGATTTAACTGGTGGGCCGGGAAACCAGTACGAGCCCCAGAGCTGCTCGTACTAGTGTGGGCCACAGGGTCCCTAACATGGCGGTCCCCTTGCTCCGCCTGGCGGCGTCTCCGCCTGGCAGTGTCTTCGCCGCCTTGGGGGCTCATCATCATCGCTAGATGATGAGGAGGACGCGGATGACAACAGGAATGTGGGGTCATCCTCATCCTCACTGGGACTCTCGGAGTCGGAGGCAAGCTGGGCGTATGCCTCCTCGGCCGAGAACGTCCGGCGGGCCATAGGGGAGTGTGTGTCTGCGTGTATATGTGCGTGTGTGTAAATCTTTATTTGGTGTGCGTGTGTGTGGGGGCACGGGTGTTCACGAACTCACCCTAAAACTAACAGAAAAAAAATAAAAAATGTTTAAAAAAAAATTCTATACCGCTGATCAACCGTCCGAAGTTGATCAGCAGTGGTGTGTGCGATGCACTAACAGTAGCCGGACGGGGGGGGGGGGGGGGGGGGGGGCAAGCGGCAGCACCCCTGGGGGGTCTAGGGTCACACAGCTGTGCTGTGGACCCCAGACACCCTAACTAGGGTGATGCAATAAAAGTTTACTAACTTTCCCTTTTTTTTCCCTGCCTAACCCAAACTTTCCCTATGCTTTCCCTATGTACCTGCTGGATAGATGGGGGTGCTGGGGCACAGATCGGGTCCTGGGGGCACAGATGGGGTGATGCTCGCAGCGATGAAGGACGACGTGCAGGAAGCTCCTCTCTCCTCCAGCTCCGGAACACAAAAGGAGGAGTAGAGGAGCGCTTGCATCATTTGAATCTGCCGCCGGCCCGCCCACAGACCAATCAGAGGCGATCCTGAGAGGTGATGTCACCATCACCACTCAGGATCGCTGGATGGTGATTGGTGGGGTGAAATCACACCACCATCACCATCCTGTGTCGGGTTATTGGGTCTTCAGAGACCCGAATAACCCTGAAACGCAGAAAACCGCAGGTCTGAATTGACCTGCGGTTTTCTGCGATCGCATACATGGGGGGGTCACAGGACCCCCCCGGCGCATTTGCCCCAAGTGCCTGCTCAATGATTTGAGCAGGCACGGGGTTCCGATCACCTCCCGCCGCGCGGCGGTGATTGAAAATACACAGGGCGTACATGTACGCCCTGTGTCCTTACGTACCAGGGCACAAGGGCGTACCTGTATGCCCTATGTCCTTAAGGGGTTAACAGTAACTTCTACTGTACCCCGCTCCCTTAACAGTGACCTCACAGTGCCCTGCTGCCTTAAGAGTGATCTCACAGTACCCCACTGCCTCTTTAATAGTGGCCTTCATAGTCCGCTCCTCCCTTAACAGTGACCTTCACAATGCCGCCCCTTTAACAGTGATCTCCACAGTGGCCTGCCCCCTTAACAGTAACATCCACAGCACCCTCCCCTTTAACAGTGACCTTCGCAGTCCCCCGCCCCCTTAGCAGTAACCTCAACAGCGCCTGTCCCTTTAACAGTGACCTCCACAGCGGCCATCCCTTTATTTGTAGTAGAGAAAGAGAACGGTTCTGCTTCGGCGCGAAATCACTGGTGAAGACGGTCTTAATGAAAGAATTCTTCTTGTTTAATAGAAACAACGCGTTTCAGGGATCACAATCTCCCCTTCATCAGGTTTCATAATGATACAATAACTATAGCAGATAAATGAATGTTTATAGGTAAAGCATGTAAAAAAAAAAACGCCAAAAGGATGCACCTGGGTGACGCCCCCCTGAGGGAGGGGCCACCCCCAGGTGTCATCCAGAGTGACACCTATGAGTGTGTAGCTATTATGAGTGTGTAGCTATTTTTATGGTTTAAGCATAAAACCGCTTCGATATTTGTACAAAGAAGAGCATTATTATTAGTAGGATTGTTTTTATATATTGTATTAGAAACTCCCGGTCATGTGATCGCAATTACAGGCGGTCACATGACTCGGGAAACCAGAAGCAGGAGCATCCTCTGGTGATCGCCTTCAGCCCTTCCAGCATACAGTCCCCATGTAAAATAATATCACCCCTCCTGCCTTCAGCCCCTCCAGCATACAGTCTCATGTAAAATACATCACTCTCTCTGCCTTCAGCCCCTCCAGCATACAGTCCCATGTAAATAATATCACTTCACCATCACTTCACCCCCCTCTCTTCAGACCCCTCTACCATACAGTCTCCAGTACAATGATTATTCCTCCTCCCTTCAGCCCCTGCGGAAAGCCCCACCAAGTACACATAATAGTCAATCTTCTCCTCCACATACTGACCTGTAGCTTCTGCTCCTCTCTCCAACATGCTCTGTTGAATCTCCTCCTGCACATCTTGAGGCACCGCCCCCTGCATGACGAGACTCCGCCTCTTCCTCCGATCATCATACCTCCCTGGAGTAAATCCATTCTAGGGCTCTACTGTCTCATAGGCTACAGAACACTCGCCTGAAGCCTATGTGAAGCATGGGATCAGGAGTTGGCACTTGGCAGATGGCAGTGCAGCACGGAGGTGATGATTAGGGTGTGCCCAGGCACACCCGGCACACCCCGTGCGCACGCCTATGGTGAGTTCCCCTTCTTGCTCATTGTCGTCCTTTCTCCTGTGTTTCTGTTATCAGGGTTGCCAGTTATGTTTGAGTTCCCCTGTGTTTATTATTATGTCTTTATGCCTCTGCCCTTATTTGTCTTGCCTATCTTGTATCATGCCTGTCTTCCCCTATTTCATATTCGTTCCTCCGTATGGAGGGTTCTATCTCTGCTTTAGGGAATATTCTGTTCAGAAAGCCCTTGCTGCACCTTTCTTTGCAGCAGAGTGCCATGGGCAAGGCCATGCAGTTTACTTCTGGTGGAGCAAGTCCTCCTCTGCTCATTGTCACTCCTGTTTCCTTGCTATGTACTCCTGCTTGTGTTATTAGTTGCCCTGTTTGTATTTGCTTGTCTATGTTATGTTTGCCTATGTGCCGTCGGTACCTTCTGGTACCTGTTGTCCGTTCGCTCTTGCTGTCACTGTCTAGTTCACGCTCTGGAGTGGACCCTGGCAACTTCCTGCTGCAAAGTCTAACCCTACCATCTGGGGCCCTAGTGAATACCAGGAGTTGCTTAGTCACGCCCCTCTGGAGTAATACTAGACAGTGGCGCGGTGGAGGTTTTCTACCACTGTGCTGACGGTACATAGAGTTCATGTTTTGTCTGTGCTGCCTTCCCTGGTTTTTGTTTGTGCAATAAACTCTTGTGTGTCTGTACCTGATTTCCATTTGTTTATTGCTTGACGACCGAGAGGTCTTTCGCTGGATCTCTAATGAATGAACAAGAAGGCGAACTCACAGAACACAGACAGACACGGATGCAATGGGTCAGCAGCATGGGAGACAAAATACAAACCGAGAGAAGGACAGGACAAACACATACAAGAAGAGCTGACCCAGAACTAAGGGAAAATCAGCCTTAAATACAGATTCCGTCAGTGCAGCAGAGAGGCCACACCCATGGAGCAGACAGAGAGGATTAACTCCTAATAGGCACACAGGGGAGTTAACCCATAAAGAACCACAAACAACACACAGGAACGGAGCTGCAGCGAGAGCATAGACAGAAGATCACAGCCAGAGGTAACGACTGTGACAGCACCATTTACTGTTGCATACAATGTAGTGGAAAGTTGGAAAACATTCCAAATAGGGTGGAATTGGAAAAAAACGCAATTCTACAGTTTTATGGGTTTTGCTTTTACAGTGTTCCCTATGTGGTAAAACTGACCTGTGCGCTTCATTCTCCAGGTCAGTATGATTATGGCGAAATCACATTTGTATATAATGATATTTTCTTTGCATCGCCATATTCTGTTGCCCATAAATGTTAGTATTTTTACATCTACGGATCTGTTTGAGGGCTAATTTTTGCAGGGTGATATGTACTTTTTATTGATACCATTGGAGTATGTATGTCTTTTTGATCACTTTTTATGAAAACATTTTTAGGAAGTGGAGTGCAAAAAAACAGCAAATCAACCATTTCTTTTTTTTTACCATTACGCTGTTCACCATATGGGATACATATTTTTATATTTTAACCACTTCCAGACCGGGCCATTTACCCTCTTCCTGACCAGGCCAAATTTAGCATATCTGACATGTGTCACTTTTTGTGGTAATTAGTGATGGAAGAACATCGGCCGGGACGATTCGCGTAAGCGCGTTTGCGATCAAATGTTTGCGAACCGCGCGTTTGCGGTGGGCCCCATTCACTTTAATGGCAGACGAACCTGAAAAACCTTCAGGTCATATTTGCAGCCAGCAAACACTTACTAGAAGTACACAAATAGTCCCAAAACATGGACAGTGATATACCAGAGGGGGATCATTGGCAAAAATTCCCACAAAAAATATGTGCAGCCAGCCAGTAGCGCAGGGGCAACACGTGAGGTGCACGGTGGACCGATGAGGGGCCAAATTATAACACACAGTTCATCAGTTTACTCACGGTTAGCAAATAGCCTCCCTGGGCTGGCAGCACAGTGTTGAGGTGGACAGCACGAAATCCTCCGGGGCACGCTCTGTGGTAGGGAAGCATCAGCCAAGATGGTGGTTGAGGTGCCCTTGATGTTAGGCGTGCTCAGGGCGCTTGTTGCGGCTGAGTCACTTGATGGTTTTTGTCGTGACGCCAATACCGTTAATGGTGGTACAACCAATAGTGGTAATAATGAGGTAGACAGTGGTAAGATGCAACTCACAACTTTTACTGTTGACGACTTTGGTTGGAGCAGTACAAAAATGCAGTCTCTTGATGTTAACAGAATAGGTCTGCAAATCCACAGTTTCTAGGCTTTTCAGGTTTGACTTGGAGCTTAGCCGGATATTTTCTATATCAGTGTAATTTGGTGAGGTGGCCGGAGGCTATGGTATCCTTCACCTGAATATCCCAAAGGTCCTTGATGCCTGATTTGTGGCTTTTATCCTTTGGATAGATAAGTCCTTTTTTCTCTTGTACCTTTCTGGACTAAACTTTCATTGGAGCAGAAGTGCTAGATCTGCACTCTCTCACTCTCAGCAGACTGAATCATAAGTCAACAACCACTGACCTGTCCCTATCCTTCACTCACTAGGCCTGAACTAAATATATATATATATATAAGACTTAAGCTTTATCCGCATCTAGTGGTGGGATGTATAAATTACACCAAATCTGCCTGGTAACAGGGATTTTGCAGATACATTAATACAAAGTACCACAATACAACATAATGCAATTGTCAAGGTAAAAAGTGCTTTTAAGCAGTGCCCACACACACGTAGTGGGACGCTGCATATGTATTTTAATCAGGGGCCATTTTTATGCGTCTTAAAGGGAAACTCTCAAAAATGTGCCCTGCTGGAGCCTAGAAATTTTTTATTTCCTATCGGTTTGATGTATACAAATGTGCAGCACTCCACGTTTTTGTATTCTGCAGAGTCTATTAAAAAAATGCATATGTTAACGTACATTTTTTTTCCCTACCATGGAACTGTAAGGTGAACGGACACCACTGCACGGCATCAGTCTGAGGCATCTGTTAATGCATACATTTTCGGTATGCATTAAATGTATGGCAAAAATAGGATCTGAACCCAGCCCTAGTGTCAGAATAAGCACCAGTACACAGCGGAGCAGCGTGGCGGAGAGGGGAGGCTGCCATGTATTGACAGAGCGCTGCCTGGTCCTAGTGGTCAGGGATGAGGACTGTGTTTCCCAAGGATCATTTTCTACTGGGAAATACAGGGCACAGTATAATACACTAGAATCTATATAATATAAAGATATTTGCCCTACCCCCGAATAATAATTCAATTAGGTGGCCATTTATTATATAGAAATACGTCTATGTTAGGCGTATTTCTAAAAACAGATTGTGGCGCAAAGGTCCTTAGCACCGCAGTTTGCATTTTTTTACCGCTCATGCCAGGTCTAAAAAAGGATGGTGTGGGCAGGGAAAGGGATACAGTTATGGCCATCCAGTTATTAGATACCACCGCCATACATTGACCGGATAACACCTCTGTACAGTGACCGGATAACACCGCCATACCATGACCGGATAAAAGGGTATAAGAGGGCACACTACAGGGAAAGACTAGGGCCACTGCACAGGGTGTGGTAAGAGGGCATAATGCAGTGTATAAGGGTGCACAGTACAGAGTGGGGGGCACAGTCACATGACCCTGTGACATTATAAGGTCCTTATGGTGAATGCGGTTCATACGACACCATAATGAGAAGCAGAGGAGTGAGACAGGGGTGTGATTATGTGGCGAAGGATAAAAAATGTAACTGTCTGCCAGTACAGGCCCCAAAAATTAGGTAATAGGCATTCACCTGACAACAAAGAACTTTGGATTCTGTGGCTGGAGGTATATTAGGCGGCCACAGGATAAATATGTAACTGTCGGCCAGTACATGCCCCAAAAATTAGGCAATAGGCATTCACCTGACAGAAAAGAACTTTGGATTCTGTGGCTGGAGGTACATTAGGCAGTCACTGGATACAAATTTTACTGTAGGCCAGTACAAGCCCCAAAATTTAGGCTTTCACCTGACAGCAAAGGTCTTTTATGTCGCTGTATATACATAAGACAAGGACCATTCTTTTTTTTGGGTGGTGACGGACATGTGTGGGCTGGCATGAGGAAATTCAATTACATGTGGTCGTCACAGGTGTTGAATTCCTCAGAGATACATGCCTCATACATTTTTAGAAATGTGAGGTAGTCCACACTGTCGTGAAGTAGGCGAGTGCGCTTATCGGTCACGATCACCCCTGCTGCGCTGAGCATCCTTTTGGACAGGACACTCGACGAGGGGCTAGCCAAGAGTTCCATGACAAATTGTGACAGCTCTGGTCACAGGTCAAGCCTGCACACCTAGTAGTCCAGTGGTTCCTCGCTTCTCAGAGAGTCCATATCGGGCGTTAACCCGATGTAGTCGGACACCTGTCGGTCTAGGCGTTCCCTGAGGCTGGATCCGGAGGGCGACTGTCGATGGGTTGGATGCAAGAATGATCTCATATCCGAAGTGACCAACACATCTTCAAACCGCCCTCTTTTTGCAGGTGCGGTAAGATTGGTACCGCATCTGTTTCGCTGTGGGTGGATATTCCTCTGCCAGTGCTTGCAACAGCAGAATACAGCATCTCTTGCAGCAAAGCCTAGAAATGCTGCATTCTGACAGCCCTCTGTGATGCTGGTAACATGTCCGCCATTTTGTGTTTGTACCGGGGGTCTAAGTACGTTGCCACCCAAGTACAGGTCCTTGACCTTTATGCTTTTTATACGGAGGTCCCTATTCAAACACTGGAGCATGAAGGCCCCCATTTGCACTAAATTGGAAGCAGTGAAGCGCCCTGGCTCCTGCTCATCGCCCAGGAGAATGTCGTCCTCGGTCTCCTCCCCCCAGCCACGGACAACACCAGGGATCCCCGAAAAGTTTAAAGCCTGCTCTTCTTGCTCCTCCTCCCCCAGCCACCATCCTCCTCTGTCTCCTCTTCCGACTCCTGCTGACTTGTCTCAGATAAGGTAGCCCCCCTGGGAATTCATTCAGCATTGCAACCTTCTTATCTTTCTGCTCCTGCTCCTCAATGGCTTGATCAATGACACAACGCAATGCACGCTCCAGAAAGAAGGCGTAAGGTACGATATCACTCATGGCGCCCTGGCTGCGACTGACCAGTTTGGTGTATTTATTGAATGGCCGCAGAAGTCTGCATGCGTTGCGCATGATCAGCCACTGGCACAGTGAAAAAAAAACAAGCTCCCCAGAACCTGTCCTGCTGCAGAGTTTGTATAGGTAGTCGTTAACGGCTGTTTCTGCTGGAGCATCCTATCAAGCATATACAAGGTGGAGTTCCAGTGCATCGGGCAGTCACAAATCAGACATCTGACGGGCAAGTGGTGTCGGCGCTGAAGGTCAGCAAGACGAGACATTGCCGTGTAAAATCTAAAGTGGGCAGAGATTTTCCTGGCCTGCCGCAAGACGTCCTAGACCCTGGGGTATTTGGCAACGAATTGCTGCACAACTAAGTTCAGGACGTGTGCCATGCACGGCAAGTGTATCATTTTGCCCTGTTTCAGCGCGCTCAGCAGATTGGCACCGTTGTCGCACACCACTTTACCGACTGTCAAATTGAGTAGGGTTAGCCACTGATCGGCCTGTGACTGCAAAGCTGAAAGGAGAGCAGGACCGGTGTGGCTCTTGGCTTCCAGGCACAACAGAAGCAGCACAGCATGGCAACGTCTCACCTGGCATGTCGAATCGGTTCTGGGGAGCTTGGGGGGTGCAGCGGAAGAGGCGGTATCAGTGGAAAAGAAGGAGTCAGCCGAGGAGGATACAGAGGATGGACTAGGAGGAGAAGAAGAGGCCGGCCTGCATGCAATCCGTGGCGGTAACACAAAATCCACACTGGTGCTATGGTTTACATGCTTGATGGCCGTCAGAAGGTTCACCCAGTGGACAGTAAAAGTTATGTACCTTCCCTGTTTGCTAGACCATGTGTCTCTGGTCAGATGTATCTTGGCACCGAGACTGTGTGCCCCAGATACATTAACTTGCCGCTGAACGTGGCCATATACTGTAGTTCAGGGATGCCCTTCTGGGAGAAATATTTCCTTCCGAGGACCTTCCTTTGCTGTGTGCCAATGGCCACAAATTTTCTAAAGGCCTCCGAGTCCACCAATTTCTATGGCAGTAGTTGGCAGGCTAGCAGTTCCGACAAGCCAGCGGTCAGCCGTTGGGCAAGAGGATTATCCGGCGTCATAATTTTTTTACCCTCAAACATTTGGGCCATGGAAGCCTGCCTTGTGCCAGATAAACGTGGCGACGGCACGGTGGAAGGTGGAGTGGAGGACTAATGGGAGGAGAGAGAAAAGGAGAAGAGGCAGGACGTGGAGTGCCGGGAGTGGGGCTTTGTGGGTTCTGACTGCGTTGCTCCCACTGGGCTTGGTAATGGGAGGCCAGGTGCCTTCTTAAGGCGGCTGTCCCTAGGTGAGTGTTGGGCTTACCGCGACTTATGCGTTGACAGCACAGGCTGCAGATGGCAACAATATTATCAGCAGCTGACATAAATGAAGCCCACACTGAGGAGTCATGCGCCAACATCCTGGGAGAACAAGATGTGACCGTGCATGAGGGATGGCTTGCTCAGATACATTTGCAGTCTGCTTTTTGCCTCCTGTGCCCTGCGAGTTCTGCTTGCTTCTCCTCCTTCTCCTCCCTATCTGCTGCTTTATCTCTCTCTCTGAACTCCCCTCCTCTTCCTCTCTTGTGGGCACCCACGTGACGTCCATCGACACCTCATCATCGTCACCTTTACCACCACTGGCATTAGAGATCTCGGAGTAGGCAGCAACAGCGGGGACCACCCTCCTTGGGCTGATCTGCGTACTGTCGTCAGACCGCTGGGTGGCCGCCTCTTCCTCATCCGATGCCAAGAATGGCTGCGCATCAATAAGGTCTGGGAATGGATGGGAAAATAATTTATCTGACTCGAGTGGAGGGGATATGGTGGTGGTGGTGTCTTTGGGGGTGCACACAGCAGAGAGTGAGGAGGGTGCAGATACAGAGGATGAGGAGGGTGCAGAAGCGGAAGGCTGAGTGAGCCACTTGACCAACTCTGGTGCGCCCTTTGAAGTTATCGCACGCACCTTCTCCAACTTCCTATTTAGGCTCCCGCCTGGTGCACCTGCCCGACCCCTACCATCCCTGTGGAATGGTCTGCCTCTTCCTCTGTCTGTCACTTTCTAAATGACCCTCTGCCTAAGTCCGTAGAGAAGAGCAGTATTTGTGGAAGAAGGTATATCGCAGCCCTCAATCAGTATTTGGTAGAAAAAAGTATATAGCAATAGCACTCCTCAATCAGTATTTTGTGGAAGAAGGTATTTGGCACCCATCGATCAGTATTTGGTGGAAACAGGTATATAGCACCCCTCAATCAGTATTTGTCGGAAGAAGGTAAATAGCAATAGCACCCCTAAATCAGTCTTTTGTAGAAGAAAGTATAAAGCACTTCTCTATAAGTATTTGGCGGAAACTGGTATACTGCACCCCCTAATCATTATTTGGTGGAAAAAGGTATATAGCAATAGCACCCCTCAATCAGTATTTTGTGGAAAAAGGTATATAGCACCCCTCAATCAGTATTTGGCAGAAACAGATATATAGCACCCCTCAATCAGTATTTGGTGGAAACAGGTATATGGCATTCCTCAATCAGTATTTTGTGAAAACAGGTGTATCACAGCCCTCAATCAGTATTTGGTGGAAGAAGGTATAAAGCAATAGCACCCTTCAATCAGTATTTTTTGGAAGAAGGTATATGGCACCCCTCAAATAGTATTTGGTGGAAACAGGTATATAGTACCCCTCAATCAGTATTTGGCATAAACAGGTATACAACACCCCTCAATCAGTATTTGGTGGAAACAGGTATATGGCATTCCTCAATCAGTATTTTGTGAAAACAGGTGTATCACAGCCCTCAATCAGTATTTGGTGGAAGAAGGTATATAGCAATAGCACCCTTCAATCAGTATTTTTTGGAAGAAGGTATATGGCACCCCTCAAATAGTATTTGGTGGAAACAGTTATATAGTACCCCTCAATCAGGATTTTGTGGAAGAAGGCATATCGCAGCCCTCAAGTTGTTTTTTTGGGGGCAACAGGTATATCACACCCGTTGCAATTAGTTGCTCCAATAGTGTTTGTCCCTCTATCTAGCTGCGGTATCTCAGCAGAACCGCACACAACTGCTGCACAATATAAATACACTATAATATAATTTCTATGTTAGAAAGTATATTATAAGTATATCACACCCCTCTATATCACACCTATCGATAGCACACCTATACCAGTCCTTAAAATGACTTTTGTGGCCCTATTAGCTAGCGTTTGGTGTTCCTAATTGTCCCTGCTCCAAAATGCACCCTCTCCCTACATTGGCAATACACATAATGTAAAATGGCTGCCAGATCGGGTTCTGTTACAGGGTTGGGGGTCCATGTGCTAAAACGTCTCAATGCTGTCCTGTCCCACCTGATGGATGTGTCATGGGTCAAAGTTTGGCGCTATGCAAAAAAATATGACGCGTGCGAATATCGCCATATGTTCGCATGCGAACGAGAAAAGTTTGCCGCGAAATGACGAACTGCAAGGTCATCTCTAGTGGTAATAACTTTAAAATGCTTTTACTTATTCAAGCCATTCAGAGATAGTTTTCTCGTGACACATTGTATTTTATGTTAATGGTAAATTTTAGTCAATATGTTTTACCTTTATTTATAAAAAATCCTAAAGGTAACGAAAATTAGAAAAAACGTTAGAAGACAGAATTTTAGAAGCAATTCTCACATTTCCAAAACCCACTTTTTAAGGACCAATTCAGGTCTGAAGTCACTTTGTGGGCTTACACAGTGGAAACCCCCCATCCATTGTAGAAACTACACCCCTCAAGTTACTCAAAACAGATTTTACAAACTTTGTTAACCCTTTAGGTGTTCCACAAGAATTAAAGGAAAATGGAGATCAATTTTCAAAATTTCACTTTTTTGGCAGATTTTCCGTTTTAATCAATTTTTTTCCTTAACACATCGAGGGTTATATCACGGTCGGCGTGGCTATCACATACGTGACACAGAGGGAGGGAACGAGGAAGGCCCTGCCCAAGTGAGAGGGAAGATGGCGACCCCTGACTCACCTGGCGGCTGGCACCTGGCTGCCCTGACGTCCCTAGACGGGTTCCTCACCCGTACGCCGATCACGTGCCTAAAGCCCTGGCTTTCCCTGAGCTGAGCCCTAGGTAGTGAACAGGGCGATGGGAACACTAGTCCGCACCACTAACTCTAAGGGAAAACACCAAGGGGAGGACAGACAACACAGACTCAACATATATTCCCAGGTGGGCGACAACAGGAGACAACAATAAGCCAAACAGGGATCCGGAGGGTAGCACACAGGAACAACAACCAGGATTAACCACTCCAGTGGGTCAGTATAGATGTCCAGGCAGGAAGCTCTATAACTGGCAACTAGAGAAGTGTGAGGGGAGAATATAAGGAGGTAGGGAGTGGCAGACACGAAACAGCTGAGGAGGAGAAGCTACGGATCCCTGAGAGAGACAAAAAGGATAGCAAGGCAAACACAGAAAACAATAACTAAGAAACACCATGATCTTTAGATATAGAGCGCGCAGCCACCCGCTGCGACTTCCTGACCCCGGGTATAACGGAGTCAGACGTGGCTCTTGATACCCTCGTGACAGTACCCCCCCTTTCACGAGGGGCCTCCGGACACTCAGGACCAGGTCTTTCCGGATGAGAGGCATGGAAAGTCTGAATTAACCTGTTGGCGTTTACCTCTGACGCTGGAACCCACATTCTTTCCTCGGGACCGTAACCCCTCCAATGCACAAGATACTGAAGAGAGCGGCGGACCCGACGAGAATCAACAATTCTGGCTATTTGAAACTCCAGATTACCATCCACAATAACAGGAGGAGGTGGCAGCGGCGATGGTTCTAGAGGTGGAACATACTTCTTGAGTAACGATTTATGGAAGACGTTATGGATCTTAAAAGTCTGAGGTAGCTCCAGGCGAAAAGCCACAGGGTTAATGACGGCTACTATTTTATAGGGACCAATGAACCTAGGACCCAGTTTCCAAGAAGGAACCTTCAACTTAATATTCCTAGTAGACAACCACACATAGTCATTCACTCCTAGGTCCGGACCTGGCGACCGTTTCTTATCGGCCATGCATTTATATTTACCACTCATCTTTTTCAAGTTAACTTGCACCTTCTGCCATACCGATGAAAGAGATGAAGAAAACCTTTCCTCTTCGGGAACCCCAGAAGACCCCCCCTCTTTGAAAGTACAAAATTGGGGATGAAAACCGTATGCACCAAGGAATGGTGACTTGCCAGTGGACTCCTGATAATGATTATTTATGGCAAACTCAGCTAACGGTAAGTATGATGACCACAACTCTTGGTTTTCAGACACAAAACACCTTAAATATGTTTCTAGGTTTTGGTTGGTACGCTCAGTCTGTCCATTCGACTGAGGATGGAAAGCTGAGGAAAAGGACAAGTGAACCCCCAAACGGGAACAAAAAGCTTTCCAAAACTTAGAAATAAACTGGGTTCCCCGATCCGAAACCACATCGGAAGGGACCCCGTGAAGCTTCACGATTTCACTGATAAACACCTGAGCGAGAGTTTTAGCATTAGGAAGTGCGGGTAGCGCAATAAAGTGTACCATTTTGCTAAACCTGTCTACTACTACCAAGATAACTGTTTTACCCGCCGACAACGGTAAGTCAGTGATGAAATCCATAGACAGATGTGTCCATGGCCTATTGGGAATGAAAAGTGGCAATAAAGACCCTGCTGGACGTGTATGAGAGACTTTCGCGCGTGCACAAGTAACATAGTACATAATAGTAGAACAAGTAGACACGAAATCCATTACATCCTGACGCAACCTTGGCCACCAAAAACGACGAGATAAAAGCTCCAAGGTTGCTTTACTACCCGGGTGTCCAGCAAGTGCCGAATTATGATGTTCTTTTAATAATTCAAGACGCAGGTTTAACGGTACAAACAATTTCTCTGAGGGGCAAGAGGCCGGGGCGCCCCCCTGAGCCTCTAACACCTTTCCCTCTAGAACAGAGTGTACAGCAGAGACAACCACTCCTCTTTGTAAAATAGGTACCGGATCACAAACATTACCCCCTCCAGGGAAACTACGAGATAATGCGTCTGCCTTGGTATTTTTTGCCCCAGGACGATAGGTGATTACAAAGTTAAATCTGGTAAAGAATAGCGACCACCTAGCTTGTCTAGGGGTGAGACGTTTAGCCGATTCTAGGTACAGAAGGTTCTTGTGATCCGTAATCACCGTGACGGGGTGGATTGCTCCCTCTAAGAAGTGACGCCACTCTTCAAGCGCCAGTTTAATCGCCAACAGTTCCCTATTTCCAATATCATAATTCTTCTCTGCAGAAGATAATTTTTTGGAAAAGAAAGCGCAAGGACGCCATTTGCCAGGAGACGGACCCTGAGACAATACAGCTCCCACTCCCACCTCTGACGCATCTACCTCGACAATAAAAGGCTGGGAGACATCAGGTTGAATTAGAACAGGTGCCGAGGTAAACCTCTCCTTTAGAGAGGAAAATGCATCTTTAGCGGCGTCAGACTATTTGGAAAAATCCGTCCCCTTCCTAGTCATGTCGGTAAGGGGTTTAACGATCACTGAATAATTTTTAATGAACTTTCTATAGAAATTAGCGAAACCCAAAAACCGTTGTAGGGCTTTAAGGTTTTCAGGAAGATCCCAATCTAAAATTGCCTGGACCTTCCCAGGATCCATGCGGAAACCTGAAGCAGATAATAGATATCCCAGGAACTGTAATTCCTGAACAGCGAAGACACATTTTTCAATTTTCGCATATCATTTATTCGTCCGTAGGACCTGCAGTACTTGCCTGACATGCACCTCATGTGTTTTCAGATCAGCCGAATAAATTAAGATATCATCTAGGTATATGACTACAAACCTGCCGATGAGATGACTAAAAATATCATTAACGAAATGTTGGAAGACAGCAGGGGCATTGGTCAGACCGAAAGGCATAACAAGATTTTCATAATGCCCCTCAGGGGTGTTAAAAGCTGTCTTCCACTCATCCCCTTCCCTGATACGAATCAGATTGTAGGCCCCCCTAAGATCAAGTTTGGAGAACCACTTAGCACCCGCAATCTGATTAAAAAGGTCAGGAATGAGAGGAAGAGGGTATGGGTCACGGATGGTTATCTGGTTTAACTCACGGAAATCTAAGCAAGGACGCAGGCCCCCATCTTTCTTTTTAACAAAGAAAAACCCTGCAGCCACGGGTGAAGAAGAGGGTCTGATGTGTCCCTTAGCCAGACTCTCGGAGATATAATCTTTCATGGCTTGTCTCTCGGGACCCGAAAGATTATACAACCTGGACTTGGGTAATTTTGCCCCGGGAATCAGGTTAACCGGGCAATCATAAGGACGATGAGGTGGTAGTTTCTGACAACCCTTTTCAGAAAAAACGTCCTCAAAGTCCGAAATAAATGTAGGTAGGGAAGCTATGGAGGCGATTAAGCAATTGTTATTTAAGCAATTCTCTCTGCAATGCTCACTCCACTCCAATATCTCCCTGGCCTGCCAATCCACCACTGGATTGTGCGCTACCAACCAGGGAAGACCCAATACCACCGGAGAGGGAAGGCCCTCCAGAACGTAACATGAAAGACACTCATTATGGTGGTCCCCTACCCGAAGGTGTAAATTACGAACAATGTGGGTGAGGTTTCTCTGAGACAGAGGAGCAGAATCTATAGCGAATACGGGAATAGGTCTCTGCAGCGTACAGAGAGACAAACCCATAGTGCGGGCAAAATGGGCATCAATCAAGTTTACCCCTGCTCCACTGTCTAGAAAAACAGAAATAGACTCCGTCTTAACACCAAAAACAATGACCGCTGGTAACACAAATTGAGATGTTCGTATGGAGGAAACGTATACCCCCCGGCTGACATCCTCCGCACAGCCCGGGGTTAGTAGTTTTCCGACGGTCTTTTGTTTTTGAGAAAGGAGGGACAGACATTAATGAAATGACCCCTCCCCCCACAGAAAAAACAAGCCCCCCCCCTACGGCGAATCTCGGGAGGACGGACCTGACGAGAAGTTCCGCCTAGCTGCATAGGCTCATCTAAGTCAGTACAGGCTGACTGTTGCTTGGGAGAGGTAACCAATTGCTCCGGAATTTTCGATCTCTCCCTAAGACGTCTATCTATTCTGATAGAGAGGGACATAACAGCATCAAGGGAAAGGGGGGTCTCATACAGCGCCAGTGCATCCTTAACCCTTTCAGATAACCCAGAGCAGAACTGACTCCTGAGAGCCGGGTCGTTCCACTGAGTATCCGTAGCCCACCTACGGAACTCTGAGCAATATTCCTCTGCTGACCGATCTCCCTGTAGGAGTCTCCGTAACTTCGACTCAGCCAGGGCGACTCGGTCAGGGTCATCATATATGAGACCCAAAGCCCCAAAAAATCCCTCCACTGACCGAAGAGCCTGAGAACCAGGGGGTAACGAGAACGCCCAGGATTGCGGATCCCCCTGAAGCAGGGAAATGACAATCCCAACCCGCTGTTCTTCATGACCTGAGGAGTAAGGGCGCAACTTAAAATATAATTTGCAGGCCTCACGGAACGTTGCAAATTTGTCCCTTCCCCCAGAAAATCTGTCGGGAAGAGCAACCTTGGGTTCAGTGACAACCTGGTTACCCATAGCAACCGCTGGGGGTGCGGTCTGCTGCATTTGCTGCTATTGTTGGAGAACAGACGCCTTCAATCCTGCCACCTCCAAAGACAGGCTTTGAAGCTGTTCTGCCAAGGCATCAATAGGATCCATATTGGATTCTAAGTAGAGAGAGAGAAAAAAAACAACAAACAAAAAATTTTAAAAATTTTAATTTTTTTTCCTCAAAAAGTAAGGGCCAGTTATAATATCACGGTCGGCGTGGCTATCACATACGTGACACAGAGGGAGGGAACGAGGAAGGCCCTGCCCAAGTGAGAGGGAAGATGGCGACCCCTGACTCACCTGGCGGCTGGCACCTGGCTGCCCTGACGTCCCTAGACGGGTTCCTCACCCGTACGCCGATCACGTGCCTAAAGCCCTGGCTTTCCCTGAGCTGAGCCCTAGGTAGTGAACAGGGCGATGGGAACACTAGTCCGCACCACTAACTCTAAGGGAAAACACCAAGGGGAGGACAGACAACACAGACTCAACATATATTCCCAGGTGGGCGACAACAGGAGACAACAATAAGCCAAACAGGGATCCGGAGGGTAGCACACAGGAACAACAACCAGGATTAACCACTCCAGTGGGTCAGTATAGATGTCCAGGCAGGAAGCTCTATAACTGGCAACTAGAGAAGTGTGAGGGGAGAATATAAGGAGGTAGGGAGTGGCAGACACGAAACAGCTGAGGAGGAGAAGCTACGGATCCCTGAGAGAGACAAAAAGGATAGCAAGGAAAACACAGAAAACAATAACTAAGAAACACCATGATCTTTAGATATAGAGCGCGCAGCCACCCGCTGCGACTTCCTGACCCCGGGTATAACGGAGTCAGACGTGGCTCTTGATACCCTCGTGACAGGTTAACAGCCAAACAAAACTTTATATTTATTACCCTGATTCTGCGGTTTATATAAACACCCCACATGTGGTTGTAAACTGATGTAAGGGCATACACCTTTTTGATCACATGTAAGGTGATGAAAATAGCTTTTTTTGACACAGTTTTTATAAAATTTTATTTTTTATTGGACTGGGTGGATCATGTGATATATTTATAGAGCCGGCCGTCATGGACGCGGCAATACAAAATATGTCTATTTTATTTTATTTTTACAATTTTTTTTTATTACTTTTTTTTATGTGAAACTTTTTTTTAATTTTTTTTATAAAACACAATTTTTTTTTCAAAGACGTATTGGAATAGGCGTATTGGAATGGATTGGTACTCACCTCTCGATACACCCAATACCGTGGATCATAAATAGCAGCATAATATAATAAAGATGAGGGGCACTCTACACCGAGAAATGCATGGATTGTGATAGATAAAAAATACACCTTTATTCAGCAGATAGCTATATCAAAATGCCATATCATAGACCATAAAAATAAATAAAATTTTAAATCAAAATAAACACTCAATTTAAAACAACACAATTTAAATCAAAAGCAGCTGTCATGCAGTATGGACGGTCCCGCTTTACTAGGATAATTGGTCCTAGCTATATGTAATTAATTATTACAATATGTAATTACGGTCGTCCACTCCTGCACTTTGAGCTTTTTTGTTGAAGAGACACCTATTCAAAAGTCCAAATGCAATGATCCAATATGATCCGATATGTCCCAAATCAATCATGTATATCCTACATATGTCACCAGGAGCCTTGCCTGGCTATTATTCACTTAGTGCTCTTTAGACTTTAGATGGCTGTAACAATCATCAAATCGCGTGATTTATATGCTGAATACATCAGTGCGCTGAATACAAAGACATGCTGAGTACATAGGTATGCTGAGTACATAATCGTGCTGGGTACAAGCTGGATACATAAAAGTCAATGGTTCAATGCTTTGCCACTCCACATGTCAGACTGTGACACTCTCATACTCGTACTATCGCAGTACGTAGTCAATCAAGCTGTGCTGAGTACATAAATCAATGTGCTGGGTACATAAAATCAAACTGTGTCACGACTGGAGGTTCGGTACTTTACCACTCCATGCCGCTGTAGTCGTCCACGTTGTATGCTGCTCCTCTAACTTGTAAGGACCTACGCGGCATCCCACGTGGTCAACACACCTCCACGTGGCGTCCAACGTGATGGAAGTGGAGCGGTTCGTCACATGCAGAGAGTATCGTAACCAGTCCTGAGTTCTGGGCTGGGAATGCGGCAACTTCATGCATAAATCAATTATTTTTACTAGTGCAGCGATATGTTTCCAATGCTTCCAATGGTCCTGGCTTGCAAAGAAAAAAAGGGGTCAGTCAGCACATCCCAATGCGCAGGTGCACATTGCTATGGCTGAAAACACAACATAGAACAAAACATACATGCATTGTATGTTTTCTTCTAAATTGTCCTGGCTTGCATGCACCTCACTGTTCTTATACCAAACACGTTTCGGGGCTACACATGCCCCTTCCTCAGTGGCTAAACAGTGGGTGCAGAAGCCTCCCTTTTATATGGTATATGGGAGGTGTAGCAATGATTGCTGGGACAGTGAGGTATCCGCAATATACGGATTCAGGACTTTTAAACAGCCTTGGATTATGCTCAGAATTCCATTACTTTAACACCTTCCAACTCTTTATTCTCATAAAACATGTGGACTTATATCAAAAGCATAGTATATATTAAACTGTATTGAGGTGCAAATAGTATATATGGCACATGAAACCTCATATTCATATAAAACGCATGTCCAACCGGATAGATGCATATTCCCACCAGAGGTGCATATACATGGGCAAAAACACATAGAAGACATATATCTGTATTTTCCATAATATCTATGGGGTTCTACATATAGTAATTTTGGAAGGTAAAGACAAATAAAATAAAATAACTTTTTTTTTTTGAAAAAAGTGTCCAAAGCAGTACATAGATGGTACATAGATGCAGAGGGGGAGAAAGGGGGAGGTAGCCTGCCGGGGAGGAGAAATCGGGGTGCTGATAAACAGCCAGACACCGATTTCCCGTCCCCAATAGGCATCCACCCCAACTTCAGTCAACGGATTGTACTAAAGGAAACCAGATAACTCCATCTCTGCATTTAAGCCTCTTGGAGACAAAGTATCGAAATCAAATATTCTCTTGGACTCAATCCTGGACATATGTGCTACGCGATTCCCTCCCCTCCAGGGTCTTTTGACTTTCTCTAATGCTACATAGACCAAAGTCGAAGGATCACAATTATGTTGTTCCTTGAAATGTTTGGACAAAGAGTGTAGCTCATATCCCTTTTTAATATTTGCCACATGTTCAGCAATTCTCTTCTTTAAAGTCCTCTTTGTCCTTCCAATATACTGTTTCTGACAGGTACATTGTATGAGATATATAATGTCTGTGGAATCACAAGTCAGACCTTCCATTCATTTTAAATGTTGCCATTTCATAGCTAATTTCCTGTTTTGGATACTTTTTGGATCTCGACTTCAATTCAGTATGTTGGTATCTATCAGCATTAGGATTACCACAAGATTCCCTAGTCACTGGATTTTTCATGTAATATTTCTTTAAACATAATTTCCTAATAAATTTTTCAATTCCTATATAAGTAAAAAATTTATCAATGGTGGTAGTAGGGGCAAACTTAAGGCCTTTATTTAAAAGTGCTGTTTGTGCATCAGTGAGTTGTATCTTACTTAAATTCACTATACTCGATGCGGTCTGTCTTGGCTGTAATAGTTTTTTCTTATTCGAGTGTCTCCCTCTTTGAATCTTCCTTTGTTTGGTGTATAGTTGTGTCGTGGTTTGTGACCTTATCCTGTGATCTTTGTTGTAATGTTGGTGCTTGTGATTGTATCTCTGTGGACACTCCTTTGTCTAGTCCTCCGTCTCGTTCAATTGACGTTGTCTCAAATTGTATTCGTGTTTCTGTTTGTGATCTCTCAAGTTTCTTTGTGGTGGGGTTGGTGAACGTGTTCGTCTTAATCGTGTCCTGTGGTGAGGGGGAGTATAATCTAAAAAAACGAGGTGATGCTAGTGATTTATATCTATTTTGATTGGTACACTATATTGTTTATGAGGGTCTTCTCTATTTGGATCAATTGTGTCTTGTACTTCCTCTATTACCTGTGTGTTCCCCTCTGGTACATTAGTCTGGTTGGTATCCTTCTGACCATACTTCCTTATATTCCTGGATTTCCTATCTATGATGTCCCTATGACCATTCAAATTTTTGCATATCTTCTCATGCCACTTTTGAACTTGTTCCGTGGCTGGAAGTTGTTCTATTTCTTTCCTTAATGTAGCTAATAGTTCAGTAGTCTCACTCACAATCTGCATCCTTCTATTAATAAGGATTTGTATTAGGTTACAAGACTGTGTTTTAAAAAAAGAGTTCCATTCCTTTTTGAAATTGTCGTCCACCAAATCCGATTCCGGTGTTTTGGTCAACGCAAGTCCTTTCGGAATGAGTCCCCCCTGCAAAAATTGTGTAAGTGATCTAACTTTCCATTTATTCCGTAATTGTTTTTGTAATAATCGTTCTAAATCCCTGAAAGTGTCATCCATAGATCTATCGGGTTCGACAGGGTTATTTTCCAATGTATCCAACTTACAGTCAGGTCCATTAATATTGGGACATTGACACTATTCTAACATTTTTGGCTCTATACACCACCACAATGGATTTGAAATGAAACGAACAAGATGTGCTTTAACTGCAGACTGTCAGCTTTAATTTGAGGGTATTTACATCCAAATCAGGTAAACGGTGTATGAATTACAACAGTTTGCATATGTGCCTCCCACTTGTTAAGGGACCAAAAGTAATGGTACAATTGGCTTCTCAGCTGTTCCATGGTTAGGTGTGTGTTATTCCCTCATTATCCCAATTACAATGAGCAGATAAAAGGTCCAGAGTGCATTTCAAGTGTGCTATTTGCATTTAGAATCTGTTGCTGTCAACTCTCAAATGAGATCCAAAAAGCTGTCACTGTCAGTGAAGCAAGCTATTATTAGGCTGAAAAAACAAAATACACCCATCAGAGAGATAGCAAAAACATTAGGCATGGCCAAAACAACTGTTTGGAACATTCTTAAAAAGAAGGAACACACCGGTGAGCTCAGCAACACCAAAAGACCCGGAAGACCACGGAAAACAACCGTGGTGGATGACTGAAGAATTCTTTCCTTGGTGAAGAAAACACCCTTCACAACAGTTGGCCAGATCAAGAACACTCTCCAGGAGGTAGGTGTATGTGTGTCAAAGTCAACAATCAAGAGAAGACTTCACCAGAGTGAATACAGAATGCTCACCACAAGATGTAAACCATTGGTGAGCCTCAAAAACAGGAAGGCCAGATTAGATTGGCATGGCTGCCAATGGAACTGGTTCTCTTGTATTTATTGATGATGTGACTGCTGACAAAAGCAGCAGGATGAATTCTGAAGTGTTTCAGGCAATATTATCTGCTCATATTCAGCCAAATGCTTCAGAACTCATTGGACGGCGCTTCACAGTGCAAATGGACAATGACCCAAAGCATACTGCAAAAGCAACCAAAGAGTTTTTTAAGGGAAAGAAGTGGAATGTTATGCAATGGCCAAGTCAATCACCGGACCTGAATCCGATTGAGCATGCATTTCACTTGCTGAAGACAAAACTGAAGGGAAAATGCCCCGAGAACAAGCAGGAACTGAAGACAGTTGCAGTAGAGGCCTGGCAGAGCAACACCAGGGATGAAACCCAGCGTCTGGTGATGTCTATGCGTTCCAGACTTCAGGCTGTAATTGACTGCAAAGGATTTGCAACCAAGTTTTAAAAATTGAAAGTTTGATTTATGATTATTATTCTGTCCTATTACTTTTGGTCCCTTAACAAGTGGGAGGCACATATGCAAACTGTTGTAATTCCTACACCGTTCACCTGATTTGGATGTAAATACCCTCAAATTAAAGCTGACAGTCTGCAGTTAAAGCACATCTTGTTTGTTTCATTTCAAATCTATTGTGGTGGTGTATAGAGCGAAAAATGTTAGAATTGTGTTGATGTCCTAATATTTATAGACCTGACTGTATATGTATCAATCTGTTTGCACTTATTGTCCATGCATTCCCAGATGTCCATCACAAAGGGATATAAGGAGCTCAGCCCATAAATGGGGAAATAGAAAATCAAAGACGTATTGGAATAAGTGGCTCTACCTGTATCCCAATGGATTGATTGGTGCTCACCTCTCAAGACCCTCAATACCGTGGATCATAAATAGCAGCAAAATATAATAAAGCTGAGGGGCACTCTACACCCAGAAATGCTTTTTATTTTTTTATTTTTTTATTTTACACTTTGCGTCCCCCATAAGGTCAAGACCTTTGGGAGACATTTAACTTCACTTTTTTATTTCACTATTGATTTCTGCTGTAACTGGGACTGACATAGTAGTCCCAGTTACAGGGGAAATACACCCCACAGAGATGCTGTACAGAACTATAAAGTGCTGTACAGCCTCAGTGCAGGGCTGATCGACGTCTGTGGAAGACCCGGCAGCTCCTGCACTCTCCCGGCCCCGGTGGTCACATGACCACTTGTCCGGGACAGGAAGCGCACAACGTTTCCTTATCTGTATACACAGCGCTCGCTATCTAGAAGGCAGGGACACCTGAGAACTGTCCCTGCCTTCCCTCTGGGTTGCCCTGCTGTCACTGACAGCGGGCCCCCCTGCTCGGCAGCTGCACGATTAGCATGCAGCTGCCATCTCTGAATGGACATTTTAGAACGTCCATTTAGAGATAAACAACCCCCCATAGGACGTTTATATCCAAAGGGCGGTAGGGAAGTGGTCAATACTTATAATGTTTATTTCTTATTGTTTATTTTTATTTTTAGCATTTCAGCCCTGGAGGTTTTTTCATTTTTGTGTTTTTGTTTTTACTCCTTGACTTTCTGGGGACATAACTTAAAAAAATTTCTGGTTACATACATGATGGCTTGTTTTTTTCTAATGCCATCATTTAATATTGCATACAATGTACAGTCGTGGACACAAATATTAGTTTTCACAAAGTTTGCTGCTAAACTGCTTTTAGACTTTTGTTTCAGTTGTTTCTGTGATGTAGTGAAATATAATTACACGCACTTCATACGTTTCAAAGGCTTTTATCGACAATTACATGACATTTATGCAAAGAGTCAGTATTTGCAGTGTTGGCCCTTCTTTTTTCAGGACCTTTGCAATTCGCCTGGGCATGCTCTCAATCAACTTCTGGGCCAATTCCTGACTGATAGCAACCCATTCTTTCATAATCATATCTTGGAGTTTGTCAGAATTAGTGGGTTTTTGTTTGTCCACCCGCCTCTTGAGGATTGACCAGAAGTTCTCAATGGGATTAAGATCTGGGGAGTTTCCAGGCCATGGACCCAAAATGTCAATGTTTTGGTCCCCGAGCCACTTAGTTATCACTTTTGCCTTATGGCACGGTGCTCCATCGTGCTGGAAAATGCATTGTTCTTCACCAAACTGTTGTTGGATTGTTGGAAGAAGTTGCTGTTGGAGGGTGTTTTGGTAACATTCTTTATTCATGGCTGTGTTTTTGGGCAAAATTGTGAGTGAGCCCACTCCCTTGGATGAGAAGCAACCTCACACATGAATGGTCTCAGAATGCTTTACTGTTGGCATGACACAGGACTGATGGTAGCGCTCACCTTTTCTTCTCCGGACAAGCCTTTTTCCAGATGCCCCAAACAATCGGAAAGAGGCTTCATCGGAGAATATGACTTTGCTCCAGTCCTCAGCAGTCCATTCACCATACTTTCTGCAGAAGATCAATCTGTCCCTCATGTTTTTTTTGGAGAGAAGTGGCTTCTTTGCTGCCCTTCTTGACACCAGGCCATCTTCCAAAAGTCTTCGCCTCACTGTGCGTGCAGATGCGCTCACACCTGCCTGCTGCCATTCCTGAGCAAGCTCTGCACTGATGGCACTCCGATCCCGCAGCTGAACCCTCTTTAGGAAACGATCCTGGCGCTTGCTGGACTTTCTTGGACGCCCTGAAGCCTTCTTAACAAGAATTGAACCTCTTTCCTGGAAGTTCTTGATGATCCTATAAATTATTGATTGAGGTGCAATCTTAATAGCCACAATATCCTTGCCTGTGAAGCCATTTTTATGCAACGCAATGATGGCTGCACGTGTTTCTTTGCAGGTCACCATGGTTAACAATGGAAGAACAATGATTTCAAGCATCACCCTCCTTTTAACATGTCAAGTCTGCCATTTTAACCCAATCAGCCTGACATAATGATCTCCAGCCTTGTGCTCGTCAACACTCTCACCTGAGTTAACAAGACGATTACTGAAATGATCTCAGCAGGTCCTTTAATGACAACAATGAAATGCAGTGGAAAGGTTTTTTGGGATTAAGTTAATTTTCATGGCAAAGAAGGACTATGCAATTCATCTGATCACTCTTCATAACATTCTGGAGTATTTTCAAATTGCTATTATAAAAACTTAAGCAGCAACTTTTCCAATTTCCAATATTTATGTAATTCTCAAAACTTTTGGCCACGACTGTAGAGGGGAACATGGAAAAAAAATCCAAATGGGGCCAAATTCGAAATAAAATGCAATTCCACAACAATTTTATAGGTTTGACTGTGCTCTATGCAGTAAAACTGACCTGTTATTTTAATTCTCACATATGTATAGATTTTCTTGCTTTTTATTACTGAAAAAAAACCTTGAAAAAAATTATTTTTCCCTTTTCGTCACCATATTGTGACCCCTATCACTTTTTTGTACTTAAGTCTACCAAGCTATGTGAAGGTTAATTTTTTGGGGGTCGATCTCTTCTTTTCATTGATTTCCTTTTGAGGTGTGTATGACTTTTTGATCACTTTTTAATTACATTTTTGTAGGAAGTGAAGCAACAAAAAAATGCTGAACTGGCCAATTTAACAGTTTTTCCGTAGTATGGGCATTTTCATGGGCATCCCATAGAGAACTATAACAATTAATCATCAGATATCTTCTCTGAGAGACTCCAATCCATTAACATTGGAGTGTATGAGGATTATATTCCTATGGAGCCCCGCCACAGACAGTGGCTCCATAGGAACTTAAGAGCTGCAGATTCAGATCATTCAGGAGGACCAAGGCTGTCGCGTTATCAATCCTTGCTAGGGAGAGCCGATGCACACTAGGTTTTTGAGATCCCAGATGCTGTGGTCACATTTGATTATTAGTTGTCATTGATTGCATACACTAGTCCCGGGTAGCAGGTGCCCTGCTGCTATGGTGTCTGACATACCTGCGAGCGGCTGCCATCTTTAAAGTCCTGCCCAGCATCAAAGGGGTTAATGCTGAGGAAAGAGGGGTGATTTGAATTTTCTTCAGTGGAGAACCCAGACAGGGTCTCTACCGGAGCATAGCTGCCCCAGCCTCGGATAATTAACGGGGTCCAAGGATGTCTTAGGGAATGAATCGCAATCCCAATCACATTTGACCACGGCATCTGGGGGGTTAAATGTCTCCAGCACTTGGTGGCTATGGAGCATGCTGCACTCATAAATAAGCACCATCTTTACAGACTAGTTTGTGAAGGGTTAAACTAAAGAGCATTGAAGTAAAATGAATTACATTTATCAAAAGATACCTCTTGGATTACCCCAATCACTGTTGAAAACATTCATGTGGTGGAAAAAGTGCCAGAATTTAACACAAATATATTGTGTGCCAAAATTGTGGCTCAAATTGCTTAAAAGGGTGTTCCAGATGAAGGAATATAGGGGCTCATTTACATTTAGACCATTTTCTACTGCTACCAGGCGGCTCCCTTCCCCACCAACACCACGCCTAGTATTTTTAGACCTGGCATGAGCCGGAAAGAAGTCACAGATTGTGCCGCACCATGCCATGTGACAGAACCTTCGCCAGATATACATGACAAAAATGGAGTATATCTGGTCATAAATGACACCCATAGTTTGCAGTTGGGTCGGAGAAGCCCAAAAGCATAAGAGATTCCTACCCCATCAATCCCCAGCTACTGCCGTTATTACTTTATGAAGAGGGTCACTGCTGCTGTTAGACCCCTTTCACACGAGCGTGACGGATTAGGTCCGGATGTGTTCAGGGTGCATTCAGTGAAACTCGCACCATTTTTGTCATGGTCTTACCTGCTTGCTGCTCTCCTTCGTTTGACATGTGCTGGCGGCCATCTTGGTTTCTGGGTTTCTTGTAGCCTTCCACCCTGCGGCTCCTCCTTCCCCTGGGAGGAGCTGGATGCCTAGCTCATATATATAGGAGGTCTGTGGCTTCAGTTCCTTGCTTGGTCCTCTTGTGTTCACATGCTTCTAAGACTGCTGCTGCTTCTGGTTCCTGATCCTGGCTTCGTCTGACTACCCTTCTGGTTCCTGACCTCTGGCTTCGCAAAGACTCTGCTCGGTTTCACCATCCGTTTGGACTTTTTCTTTACAGCTTTATTTTCAATAAAGCCTTCTTATTTTCACTTATCTCTTGTTGTACGTCTGGTTCATGGTTCCGTGACATTAGGACCAAGCCATGAATTCTGACGGTACAGGGCCATCCTCGCTACCCACGCTGGTTGCCAGACTTGATCAGCAGGATCACCTGTTGGGTCGGTTCGCTGTGGCGTTGCAAACCCTGCTTGAACGCACGGCTCATTTCGCTCCCGTTGCCGATGGGTCGGTTGTCGCTCCTGGGCTCGCTCCTACTGCCGCTCCGGTTGTTGCGCCAGAGTCTACCCCGACACCTGTTGTTGCGCCTGCGGTGTTTCGGGGTATGACCGGTTCTGCCCCTCTTCCACAGCGCTTTGGGGGAGAGCCAACTCAGTGCCGAGGTTTCCTTAACCAGGTGGGCATTTATTTCGAGTTGCTGCCACATGCCTTTCCTACTGAGAGATCAAAGGTGGGCTTCTTGATCTCGCTGCTCTCGGACAAGGCCTTGGCCTGGGCCAGCCCTTTATGGGAGAACAACAATCCGGTGGTTGCCGAGTTTTCCGGTTTTGTTGCTTCTCTTCGGAAGGTATTCGATGTGCCGGCTCGTGCTGCCTCTGCTGCGAAGCTCCTTATGTCCATCAGACAGGGTTCACGATCCGTAGCTGAATACGCCATTGAGTTTCGTACCCTGGCAGCAGAGGTGGGCTGGAATAATGAGGCTCTGGTCGCTGCTTTCTCTCATGGTCTCTCGGATGCCTTGAAGGATGAGGTTGCAGCTAAGGACCTACCAGTTGAGCTCGAGTCTCTTATTTCTTTCCTGATTTTGATTGACACCAGACTCAGGGAGAGACCTTCCTTTAAGGAGAACCTGCGGAGGTCTTCTAACAGATTGGTGCCTACGTTTGCTGTCCCACCCGTGCCTCCCTCTCCTCCCACGCCTCCTGGGGATGACTTGTCTGGGGGTGAACCCATGCAGCTGGGGTTTGCTCGCCTGTCCGAGGGGGAGAGGGCACTCCGGAGACGCGAGGGCCGATGCATGTACTGTGGTCTCGGTGGGCATTTTCGGTTGGCATGTCCGAACCGCCCGGGAAACGCTCGTACCCTGAGATCCTGTCGGGGGCAGATCTTGGGTGGAGTCTCCTCGTCCCCGGTTTCCCGTGTTGACAAACCACTGATCACTGTTGTCCTCTCCTGGGTCGGGGGCTCGGTGACGACCCAGGCGTTGGTGGACTCTGGTGCTGGTGGTTTGTTCATTGATAGTGTGTTCGCTGCCGCCAATTCCATTCCTCTACAGGCTCGAGGTTCCCCACTGGCTCTTGAGGCGATAGACGGCAGACCCCTTCTGCCGCCACACGTGACTCATGAGACCCTTCCAGTGGGGATAGCCATTGGTGCCGTTCACAGAGAGTCGGTCTGCCTCCAGGTTATTTCGTCTCCACACTACTCGGTGGTCTTGGGTACCCCTGGCTCCAGAAGCATAATCCGACTTTCGATTGGAGATCGGTCGAGATCCTCTCGTGGTCACCGCAGTGTGGGGCTAGTTGCATCCATGGGTCTGTCAAGTTGCTGTGTACTTCCTCGGACTCTCTGTTGCCTCCTGAATACGAGGAGTACCGGGATGTATTCGATAAGGTGCGCGCGGTTGCCCTACCTCCGCACCGCCCATACGATTGTGCCATAGAGTTACAATCTGGTGCCGTTCCTCCTCGTGGCAAAGTCTATCCACTGTCGGTAGCGGAGAATGAGGCCATGGAGGAGTACGTGAGGGAGGCGCTTTCACGCGGACACATTCGCAAATCTTCGTCCCCGGCAGGGGCTGGATTTTTCTTTGTGAAAAAGAAGGGCGGTGAGTTGAGGCCTTGCATCGATTACAGGGGTCTCAATCGCATCACGATCAAGAACGCTTACCCGATACCCTTGATTTCCGAGCTGTTCGATCGCCTTAAAGGGGCCACGGTCTTTACCAAACTCGACCTGAGGGCGGCATATAACCTGGTAAGGATCAAGGCGGGCGATGAGTGGAAGACCGCGTTTAACACCAGGACCGGTCATTACGAATCCTTGGTTATGCCCTTTGGGTTGTGCAATGCGCCCGCAGTCTTTCAGGAATTCATCAACGATGTTTTCCGTGACCTGTTGCAGCAGTGTGTGGTAGTCTATTTGGATGACATCTTGGTATATTCTGAATCCATGGAGGCCCACATTCTGGATGTCAGACGAGTGTTGCAACGGTTACGAGAGAACAAGCTGTTCGGTAAGCTTGAGAAATGCGAATTTCACCGATCCCAGGTAACCTTCTTAGGTTACATCATTTCCGCTGAGGGGTTCTCCATGGATCCTGAGAAGGTTTCGGCTGTCTTACAGTGGCCCCAGCCCAGTGGTCTTCGTTCCCTGCAGCGCTTTTTGGGCTTCGCCAATTATTATCGGAAGTTCATCAGGGACTTTTCCATGCTGGCCAAGCCTCTCACGGATCTGACCAGGAAGGGCAGTAATTCCCAGGTCTGGCCACTCGAGGCCATCCGAGCTTTTGAGGCCCTAAAGTCCGCCTTTGTGTCGGCTCCGATTCTGTCGCATCCCAACCCTGGGTTGCCCTTTGTCCTCGAGGTGGACGCGTCTGAGACGGGAGTAGGCGCCCTTCTGTCTCAGCGTAGAACACCAGAGGGTCCTCTGCTTCCTTGTGGGTTTTACTCCCGGAAACTGTCTTCCGCGGAGTGCAACTATCAGATTGGTGACAGGGAGTTATTGGCCATCGTGCAGGCCCTTAAAGAATGGAGGCACTTGCTCGAGGGTTCGGTGGTTCCGGTTCTCATCCTGACAGACCACAAGAATCTGACCTACCTTTCTGAGGCCAAGAGATTGACACCACGTCAGGCCAGATGGGCTCTGTTCTTGTCACGTTTTAATTACGTGGTCTCCTACCTACCCGGTTCCAAGAACATCAGGGCGGATGCCTTATCACGGCAGTACTCTGAGCTGTCCAGGGAGGAGTCGATTCCGACTTCGGTCATACCTCCGAATCAGATCCTGGCCGCCATTCGCACCAGCCTGACCTCTCCCCTGGGTGAGCAGATTTTGGCGGCTCAATCTGGTGCTCCCTCTGGGAGACCCAACGGCAGATGTTTTGTGCCTGAGGAGTTGCGCACTCGGTTGTTGCGAACCTACCATAACTCCAAGACCGCGGGGCATCCTGGAAAGAATCAGCTGTCCTGGGCTGTTTCACGTCTGTTCTGGTGGCCTTCCCTACGTTCCGACATCGCCGCATATGTAGCGGCATGCTCCGTTTGTGCCCAGAGTAAGTCCCCTCGGCACCTTCCGTTGGGCCTTCTGCAACCCATAGCCACCGGGGAGCGCCCATGGTCACACCTGGGGATGGATTTCATTGTGGACCTCCCTGCATCCCGAGGCCATACGGTCATTCTCATGATTGTGGATCGGTTTTCCAAAATGTGCCACTGTGTTCCTCTCAAGAAGTTACCCTCTGCACAAGAGTTGGCCACGATTTTTGCCAGGGAGGTCTTCCGGTTGCACGGTTTGCCTAAGGAGATTGTGTCGGATCGGGGGAGTCAGTTTGTGTCCAGGTTCTGGCGCGCCTTTTGCTCCCAGTTGGGGATTCATCTCTCCTTCTCCTCGGCCTACCACCCTCAGTCCAATGGGGCCGCAGAACGATCCAATCAGGCCTTGGAGCAATTCCTTCGTTGCTATGTCTCCGATCACCAAGACAATTGGGTTGACCTCCTGCCTTGGGCTGAGTTTGCCAGGAACACGGCGGTGAACTCTTCCTCTGGGACGTCTCCCTTCATGGCCAATTATGGGTTCCAACCTGCCGTGTTACCGGAGGTATTCTCTCCCCAGGATATTCCGGCTGTGGAGGATCACCTTTCCGTCCTACGTGCTTCTTGGGTACAGATCCAGAAGTCCCTTGAGGTCTCTGCGCAGCGCCAGAGACTCCAGGCTGATCGCAGACGAGCGCCTGCTCCTTCCTACCAGGTCGGAGACCGTGTATGGTTGTCCACCCGCAACCTCAACCTTCGAGTGCCCACTCCCAAGCTGGCGCCTCGCTTTGTTGGTCCCTTCCTAAGGGCTTCGCAGGGTAAACCCGGTAGCCTATGCCCTTGCGCTTCCTCCTGGCATGCGGATCTCCAACGTGTTTCATGTCTCCCTGTTGAAGCCACTGGTGTGTAATCGTTTCACTTCCTCGGTTCCTCGGCCTCGTCCGGTCCAAGTGGGCAATCGTGAGGAATATGAGGTGAGCAATATCCTGGACTCACGCCTGGTCCGCGGTCGGTTGCAGTTTTTGGTCCATTGGCGTGGTTATGGTCCAGAGGAGCGTTCCTGGGTTCCCTCCGCAGATGTCCATGCTCCTGCCTTGCTCCGAGCCTTCCACGCACGCTTCCCTCAGAAACCGTTTTGTGCTCCGCGGAGGAGGGGCCCTTGAGGGGGAGGTACTGTCATGGTCTTACCTGCTTGCTGCTCTCCTTCGTTTGACATGTGCTGGCGGCCATCTTGGTTTCTGGGTTTCTTGTAGCCTTCCACCCTGCGGCTCCTCCTTCCCCTGGGAGGAGCTGGATGCCTAGCTCATATATATAGGAGGTCTGTGGCTTCAGTTCCTTGCTTGGTCCTCTTGTGTTCACATGCTTCTAAGACTGCTGCTGCTTCTGGTTCCTGATCCTGGCTTCGTCTGACTACCCTTCTGGTTCCTGACCTCTGGCTTCGCAAAGACTCTGCTCGGTTTCACCATCCGTTTGGACTTTTTCTTTACAGCTTTATTTTCAATAAAGCCTTCTTATTTTCACTTATCTCTTGTTGTACGTCTGGTTCATGGTTCCGTGACAATTTTATGAGCAATTTCAGTCAGTTTTGTCTGCGATCGCTTCAGTTGTTCCGTTTTTTCCTCGCTGGTGCAATGCGTTTTGATGCGTTTTTCACGCGTGTGATAAAAAAACTGAAGGTTTACAAACAACATCTCTTAGCAACCATTAGTGAAAAACGCATTGCATCCGCACTTGCTTCTGGATGCAATGCGTTTTTCACTGAAGCCCCATTCACTTCTATAGGGCCAGGGCTGAGTGAAAAACGCATAATATAGAACATGCTGCGTTTTTTAAGCAACGCAGAACTGATGCGTGAAAAAAACGCTCATCTACACAGACCCATTTAAATGAATTAGTCTGGATTCAGTGAGGGTGCTATGCGTTCACGTCAAGCATTGCACCCGCGTGGAAAACTCGCTCGTGTGAAAGGGGCCTTAGGCCTCTTTCACACTTGCGTTGTCCGGATCCGGCGTGTACTCCACTTGCCGGAATTACACGCCGGATTCGGAAAAACGCAAGTGTACTGAAAGCATTTGAAGACGGATCCGTCTTTAAAATGCTTTCAGTGTTACTGTGGCAGCCAGGACGCTATTAAAGTCCTGGTTGCCATAGTAGGAGCGGGGAGCGGTATACTTACAGTCCGCGCGGCTCCCGGGGCGCTCCAGAATGACGTCAGAGCGCCCCATGCGCATGGATGACGTGCCATGCGATCACGTGATCCATGCGCTTGGGGCGCCCTGACGTCACTCTGGAGCGCCCCGGGAGCTGCACGGACGGTAAGTATGCTGCTCCCCCGCTCCCAGGTACACTTTACCATGGCTGCCAGGACTTTAGCGTCCCGGCAGCCATGGTAACCATTCAGAAAAAGCTAAACGTCGGATCCGGCAATGCGCCGAAACGACGTTTAGCTTAAGGCCGGATCCGGATCAATGCCTTTCAATGGGCATTAATTCCGGATCCGGCCTTGCGGCAAGTCTTCAGGATTTTTGGCCGGAGCAAAAAGCGCAGCATGCTGCAGTATTTTCTCCGGCCAAAAAACGTTCCGTTCCGGAACTGAAGACATCCTGATGCATCCTGAACGGATTTCACCCCATTCAGAATGCATTAGAACTCTATGCCGGAAGAAAAGAACGCAGGTGTGAAAGAGCCCTTAGAGATAGGTGCAGAGGTCATTACAGGGCATTTCCTGCATGTTAAGATAGAAAACGTAAATAGAGCACATCATTGACCTCTGCATTGTTGGAACAGCATTAACAGGATACAAGTGAAAGCACATATATATTTACTATGGGGGACATTTATTAAGACTGTGGATTTATATGTTGGTCTTGATCCCTCTACACTACCGGTGGATGCGCCAAAGTTATGTAGAAGCACAAGCCAGTTGTGCGACAAGCTTTTAACTACGCCAGTTCACTTGCCATCAAAGTTTAAGGCCCTTTTCCTTGCCATAAACTGGCGTGGAAATGTATTAGAGTTGAGTGAATTGAAGTGAAAAAAAATTGAATTAGATCTGAATTTCAGGAAAATTTTGATTCGCCACAAATCCAAGTTTCCTCTCGTTTCGTTGTAATGAATCAATTTCTTCCTAAAAAAAGTAAAAGTAAAAGTAAGAAGCCCGGGAAGGAGATATGACCCATAATGCCATGCAGCCAGCCAATCAGGAGATAGCCATCCCCTGTGATGTCACAGCTCTAAGGAAAGCCTAATCCCGTCTGGACTCTGCCATTTTACTATGAGCCGAGCATAGGAATAGATGTAGCAAGTGCTAGGAACAGCGTTTTAGCAATCTTTTAATTGTAGAATATTGGATATATTCAGTAGTGCAGGGACAGTGTAGGGAGAGTTTTCAGACACTGTAGGGAGAGCATAGGGAGACTGCAAGGACAGTGCAGGCTCTGTGTAATCACCCTGTGCATCTTTTACAACTGCTGTGCCATTCATTCTTAATATTTTCCATTACATATAGACTGACTGTGGATCAGAATTAGTCTTAATAACCAGTCTAATATATAGGCGCGTGTACCTAGTTAATCGGCTGCACTGTTACTTATTAATCTGTTCAGTTATACATAGAGGTACAGTGCATCAGCCTCATTGTCAACAGGCGGTGTAATACAGAATCTCACAAAGTGAGTACACCCCTCACATTTTTGTAAATATTTTATTATGTCTTTTTATGGGACAACACTGAAGATACGACAATTTGATACAATGTAAAGTAGTCAGTGTACAGCTTGTACTCGATAATAGTGCAAATTTGGTGTGCTCTCAAAATAACTCAACACACAGCTATTAATGTCTAAACTGCTGGAAACTAATGTGAGTGTACCCCTAAGTTAAAATGACCAAATTGTGCCGAATTAGCCATTTTACCTCCCCAGTGTCATATGCCATTGTTGACCAAAGAAGTTGAGTGCATGTGCTTAGCGTTATATCCAGAGGTTGTCTTTTCTAAATAGATATATGAGCAGACTCAGACTGGCCCATCGGGGAGATGGGGGATTACTTGATGGGCCCCCAGTCTCCTGCGCCTGGAGATAAGATGGAGCATTAATTATTCCTCTTCTGTTTCAGAGGAGAGCTAATTATTCTATCCAGTAAGTGGCAGTAACAAAAAGTGATGCAGCCTCCTACTGGTGTAAATTGTACAGGAGGCTGCAGTATCTTCTAGAATTCCCGGGCTGCTGGCACTGAAGGATGAAAGAACATGTTTGGCCATCCTCCTGCCCTCCCTGATGTCAGGAAACTGTGGCAGATGGAGAGAAGAACTCTGTAGTGCTGGTCTGATTTCAAAGGTCTGGGACTGTATAGAGCTGGAGGAGACTGTAAGGGGGAAATAGGGGATTTCTTGAGAGTAGAATCAGATCTATGTATATGTGTGCTGCCCTCTGCAGAGTAGCATTGGGTTGACTATGCTCTAGCTGCCCCCAATGCCTTTGCTTTAGGTGGACCCCCATAAGTGCACCAGCTCCAGATGCCCCACAATGCCCCCACTCTAAATTCACCCCTAATATTTCCCATTCTCCAGTTTCCCCCTTAATACCCTTGCTACAGGATCCCCACTCTTACCCTGCCTCAGGTGACCCTAATGCCTCTACTTCAGTTATGACCCTTCGTTTGTTCCCTTTGATGACGTTGCTCCTCTAGCACCTTTGCTTGGGTTTTGTTAAAGGTTGTGACCTGCAAAGTGGGTTGGGCTTCTCCAGTATTAACACATATGGTTTACATGGTGGCTGTGATGATATTCTGCATTTACAGGGATCACTGCTGCCATGTAAAGAGATACTGGTGGAGTGGTTGAGGATTTATAGATTTTTTTTACACCCAAAGAAAACTTTTACATATAGGGAATGGGGAAAGGTGTAACACCTATGGGACCCCCATTATCTAGGGAACATGGTCTCAAGACCCTTGTGTACATGGATTGATGGTAATGTAATTGAATGTCTCAGAACCCATTTTTTCATGATCGGTGGTGGCATTCAGATCCCCAGCAATCTGATACTTATGACCTATCCTGTAGATAGGCGATAGGTCATTATAGAAGGACAGCCCTTTTAAATATACTGTAGGTTATGTGAAATCTGAGGAGGTTAATATTTATTAAATTTGATGCCAGACATTTATGCTTAAAGGGTTTGTCTGACTTCAACAAATGTAGAGAAAGTTAATATGAGGCGCTTACTAATGTACTGTGATTGTCCATGTTGCCTCTTTTCCATCACATTATAAACTGCTCGTATCCATGGTTATGACCACCTTGCAATTCAGCAACGGCAGACTTGCTTACACACTATAGGGAAAGGCTGGGAATGTGCATAGGCCAACACCTTTACCTATAGTGTGCAAGCATAAACACCACTGCTGAATGGTTGTGTGGTAGTAACCATGGATACGAGTGTAAGAGGCAGCCCTGAATCAACCAGCAGCATTTCCAGCACTTATATCTATGCAGACGTCATGTTTTCCTCCGGCCACCAGAGGCCACTGTGACTAAACAGGAACCTGAGTTGTGCTGGCCAGAGGCTAAGAAAGAGTTAAGAAGTTTTTCCCGGGCTGTTTCAGAAGTTGATGGGGGCCTTGCTGAGATAACAGGGAGAGATGGACTGCTGAGAGATAACAGTAAAAGACTGGAGCAGCAGGAGGCTATATTAGCTGAGATTTTCCTGACAGCTGTGGAGCTGCACACAGAGGACTTCACCGTGTGTTCCAGAGGAGTGGGACTGTGTGTCAGAGACCAGTACAAGCCGGCTCCTTCCTGCCAGAGCTGAAACTAGGTGGATATCTGCATCTGTTGTGACTAGAGAGAGAAAGACAGCCAAACAAGCAACCGGACCTGGATCCAGACTGCATCTTATTGTACCCAGGAGAATCTGCAGAACTGTGAGTGGCACCGGTGCTGATCTGTGATAGGTTATAGAGTCAGGGACTTAGTCCGTGCGCTGTAGAAGTGTCCCCTGGGTAGCAGGGTTAGATAGGAAATTGGTAGTGAGAGTAGCTTGCAAGCTGACTGCTTACTGTTTAGCTCATTCTGTGTATATGCAAAACTCCATTGCCATTGTTGTTGATTTATGTTCACCTGTTAATACCATTCCTGTCTTTGACCCATTGCGCCTCTGGTGTGGTGGTACTGTATTGTTACTTAGGTTTTCCGGCAGTTTCATTTTGCTCCTAAATAAAGCCGGTTTTTGCTTCAGTCTCCTTGTCCGCTGTACTGTACTTGAATCCTGCTTTGCAGTCTCTCCCTCCTCTGACCGCTACAAGTGGCAAAGCGAGCAGGGTACAGTCACAGAGATGGAGGCGGCTGAAGGCAATGATTGCTAATGTAAGCACCTCAGGCAATGGTGGAACCCCTGCAAGGGCCCTCCCTATTGGCACATTGTTTAACTTGCTACCTAAATTTGATGGCCAGAACATGTCACTGTCGGACTGGGTGTCAAGATTACAGAGCGCTGCTAGGATTTACAATGTCAGCCCAGAACTACAAGTAGAAATTGCTTTGGCCGCTCTAGAGGGTGAGGCCCGACAAAATGTCCTACTACAACCGGAAGCCACGCGCAATACATTAAAAGAGATTCCTGGAAGAAATATATGGTGAAACAGCCAGCGCAGGGCACCTCAGGGCGAAATTCTTTTACCGAATTCAGCTGGAAGACGAAGGTGTCTCGCAGTATGCAATGGCGCTACAGGAAGTGTTGGCCGAGGTGCAGAAAAAAGAGGCAGACTGAGTAACTGCCATGGGAACTACAGATCGGATCCTGCAGGAACAATTCATTTTGGGACTCTGCAGCACTCCCCTGAAACGGGCCCTGCAGGAACAAGTTTGGGTGGACTCTACACTAACCTTTAGACAAATATTAGCAGAGGCAGTGGCACGGAGCAAAGAAGAAAGTTATGTGTCCGGAGTGATATGGACCCAGACCGTCACCTCCCCCGGAGTTTCAAAGAGCGAAGAGGTCCTAGTTAGAGTAGTACAAGACTTTCAGAGCTCTCTGAGTGCTATGCACGAAAAGTTGACACACCTGGAAAAACGGATGGAGTCGCACTATACCCCTGAAACTGCCTACCCGGCCAGACAACAAATATATCAGAATATCCTCACCCTAATTTACCTTCTCACCAAGCTCCTCAATATCCTCCAAGGAGGCCCGTCAATCAAGTCCAAAGGGCACTCCCCATACGCAGACAAGGAGAAGGCCGTCAAGGGGAACAGTGTTGGCGGTGTGGAAATTATGGACATTATGCTACAGAGTGTCGGAGTGATGTGGCTAGACGCCCAGAGCCACCGTTAAACTTCCTGCCCCTGCAGTAGTGGGGCGTACTGCGGTGGAGGTGGAGAGCCAAGATACCCAGTATGGCTCCGAACACCTGGTCGCAGGGTGTCCCACCATTCGAGCTGAATTTGAAGGCATTCCGGTCGACTGCTTAGTGGATACCGGGTCACAAGTAACGATTATGCCTGAGTCACTCTTCTACCGTTACTTACAAGCGCTGGCCAAGCCAGAGCGAGAGATGCTGGTCCGGGTTACAGCAGCCAATCAACAACAGATCCCTGTCACAGGAGTCGTGTGGATGAATGTACGGCTATGTGGGCAAGAAGTGTGACGGAAAGGTATCCTGTTGGTCCCTGAGACGTTCAAAGAAGATGTGCCTGTTATAATGGGCATGAACATTCTGCGAGAATTAGATCAGATAATGTTCACCAAACGGGGGCCAGGCTATTGGAAGCAAGCCGCTCCGCACAAACCTACTCAGAAAGCTTTTCAACGGCTGATCCGATTCTGTGGGACACAGAAAAGTGTCCCAGCACACCAGTCTGTGGGAACAATCCGAGCGCCAGGAAAGACTACCTTCACCATCCCCCCTGGACGGGAGACCGTGTTAATGTTACCCGTGGGAACCTTCCGCAATCTTGAAGGTATGGAGGTGTTCATCGAACCGACGGCCCTAGGAGAGTTGGGTCAGGATGTCCTGGTGGCCCGAACACTGGGAGTAGTCCAGAATGCACGAGTACCCATAAGAGCTGTGAATATGGGACATCTAGAAGTTTCCTTGATGCCAGGAGTGGAACTGGTTTGTGTGTACCTACATCGGGGAGAAGTACTGAGTCGGAAAGAAGTGACTCTAGCTCCGGTATGTGATGCTGTTTGGACCCTGGCAGTTATTGCCAGTGTAGAAGAGATGCCGACCCCAGAATGGAATGGGAGAACCATCTTGGATCAAATGGAAATAGATGTGAAGGCTCTCAGTTCAGACCAACAGCAAGCAGTTGAAGACATGCTGTGGGAGAATCAGGCTGCATTTGCCCGTCACGCCGATGACATTGGCTGCACGAATGCTATCAAACATGAGATACCGACGGGGGACACTCCTCCAATTCGGGAAAGATATCGGCAGATTCCGTCCAAGTTGTACCAGGAAGTGAAAACATTGTTGAAACAGATGATAGATTCCAGAGTGGTGCGGGGTAGCCAGAGCCCTTGGGCGGCCCCAGTGGTGCTTGTTAAGAAGAAGGATGGCACTATTCGGTTTTGTGTGGATTACCGGCGGTTGAATGCATGCACCGCGCTAGACTCATATCCTCTGCCACGTATCGAGGAGTCTCTGACTGTTCTAGGACAAGCCAAATACTTCTCTACCTTGGACCTGGTGAGCGGGTACTGGCAGGTACCAGTGGCCGAGCAAGACAAGGCAAAAACGGCGTTCATACTCCCCATGGGACTATTCGAATTCAACAGGATGCCATTTGGGCTGACTAATGCCCCGGGGACCTTCCAGCGGCTGATGGAGAGATGCCTGGGAGACCTGAATTTTGAAGCCACTCTGATATACCTGGACGATCTCATCGTATACTCTGCTACTTTTTAAGAACACCTGAATCGGCTAGGGCAGGTACTCGAGCGACTGCGATCCCATGACCTGAAGGTAAAGCCAAAGAAGTGTCATCTCTTCAAGAGGAAGATCGAGTACTTGGGCCATAGGGTGTCCCAAGACGGAGTGTTGCCGTCCCAAGACAAAGTGGCTGCAATACGACAATGGCTAGTGCCCAGAACGCTGCGGGAGTTGAAGGCCTTCCTTGGACTGACCGGGTACTACCGGTGGTTCATCAAAGACTATGCCAAGATAGCGGGCCCTCTGAATGAGTTGTTGAGAGGAATGGCTGGGCAACCCAAGGGCCAAAGTATTCCCTGGGGGCAGAAGCAGGAAGAGGCCTTCCAGGCCCTGAAAGAAGCTCTGACATCGGCCCCCATATTGGCTTATGCCGATTTTGATAAACCATTTCTCTTATCTACTGATGGCAGTCTCTACGGACTCGGGGCAGTCCTGTTGCAGGTACAAGATGGACATGAGAGGGTGATCGCCTACACCAGTAGATCCTTGCGAGAGACAGAGCGAAACCCCACAACTACAGTTCCTTCCGGCTAGAACTCCTTGCCCTGGTGTGGGCTATGACTGAGAAGTTTGCAGGATATTTGACAGGAGCTAAGATCTTTGTACAGACTGATAACAATCCACTGGCCCATCTGGACACTGCCAAGTTGGGAGCCCTGGAGCAACGCTGTGCAGCTCGCCTTGCAAAATACGATTTCTCAATTACACCCTGTATATGTTACTGTTTGGGAGAGCTGGTAGAGAAATCGTTGAATTGAACCTGGAACAGCCAGAAGACCTAATGGAGCGATCAACCACCTCATGGGTGAAAGAACACCGTCAGCGACTCCAGACCATCCGCCATTTGGCAGGCCAGCAGTTACAGGAGAGAACTCATACGGACCGTCCTCCAGTCCAGAAGGTGCCACTGAAGCCTGGAGACCGGGTCCTGGTACAAGAGGAATGCCCCAGAGGCATTGAGTGAGCGTTGGGTAGTACAGCCATACAAAGTGATCAAGAGAGTGTACCCTAATGGTCCGGTTTACGAAGTGCAAGTTGAAAATGAGGAGTTTGCTTCACAGACTTTACTTAGGAATATGCTACGGCCATGCCGGTCTGCAGATCCTGCACCTATTCAGAGAACACCTTCTCCTCCTGCCCCATACCCAGAATGTGTTATCTCAGATGGAAACGAATGTGAAGACTGGTGGACCGTTCCTGACACTGCGGAAGGTCCCCAGGCCGTAGGTGATGAGGCTCCGGCTACAGAACCACTACCGTCTCGCAGTGAGGAGGAACCTGTGATCACACCCTAATCTCCTGCTGTAATGGAAGAGCCCAGGTTAACAACTCCCAGTTGAGAAAGTCAGGTCCTAGCAGATAGTCAAGACCTCCGGAGATCCAGTAGGTCTACTGCAGGGGTTCCACCAAACAGGTACGCTGCTGACGAGTTCATTTGGTCTGCCTGTAGGTATTGTGGACAATGTTGTACTGCCGTTTAAATGTTCCATTAACCCCTTTGTTTTCCATGGACTATATAGCGAGGCCGAGGACGGCCACCTTTAAGTGGGGAGGCATGTAAGAGGCAGCCCTGAATCAACCAGCAGCATTTCCAGCACTTATATCTATGCAGACGTCATGTTTCCCTCCGGCCACCATAGGCCACTGTGACTAAACAGGAACCTGAGTTGTGCTGGCCAGAGGCTAAGAAAGAGTTAAGAAGTTTTTCCCGGGCTGTTTCAGAAGTTGATGGGGGCCTTGCTGTTCCAGAATAGTGATGAGTGGCAGTAGTCATATTCGAATTCGCGATATTTAGTGAATATTTTGTAGAATATTCGGCGAATAGTCGCAAATTCGAATATTCGTTATATTCTGCGATTTTTTTTACTCTAAAAATCAACAAAGTAATGATCGCGTAATATGCGAATTTTCGAATTTCGAATTTTCGCATTTTTCAATTGCCCAGCAAAACCATGATTCCTCCCTGCTTCTTGCTTGTGGGCCAATGAGTCATAGCACTATATCTAATATATTTGTTTTTTCGAATATTCGTAATATTCTAAAACAAGAATATATACCAATACAGCCAATATTCGAAAAAAACTAATGTAGAGCAATTTAGCTAATATAGTGCTATAATCTTTTTTTTTTAATAGTTGTAATTTTTTTCCAATCTGGACTTCAGATGAGAAAAAAATTACAACTATTAGACAAAGAAGATTATAGCACTATATTAGCTAAATTGCTCTATATTCGTTTTTTTTTCGAATATTCGCTATATTGCTATATATTAGAGATGGGACGGGGGATTCATCGAATCCACGAATCCCTCGAATCTTGCTGGATTTGTGGGATTCGTGGACTCGAATCCCGGCGTAATTTGCCTGAAACGAATCCGACGAATCCGGTGGGAGGGACTGGGAGGCGGAGCTGGGGGCCGGTGCGTTCACTGTGCTCCGGCCCCTCCGCTCCAGTACAGTTATAAAATGTGTAATTCTGATTAAGAATCATGCTGCCCCCTCTGTCTGTAGTATAACATTCAATGAATCTTACTTACAGGGCTACTGCTATCGTAATGCAGGCCGGCCGGGCAGACGAGCCTGCAGCGTCACTGACTGACGTCACCTGCTTGCGCCGCCTGCAGGCGGCGCAAGCAGGTGACGTCAGTCAGTGACGCTGCCGCTCGTCTGCCCGGCGGGCCTGCATTACGATAGCAGTAGCCCTGTAAGTAAGATTCATTGAATGTTATACTACAGACAGAAGGGGCAGCATGATTCTTAATCAGAATTACACATTTTATAACTACTGGAGCGGCAATGGGGGGGTCTGTGGATGACACTGTTAAGGGATGGGGGGTGGGTCTGTGGATGGCACTGTTATAGGGTGGGGGGGTCTGTGGATGGCACTGTTATGGGGTGGGGGGGTCTGTGGATGGCACTGTTATGGGGTGGGGGGGTCTGTGGATGGCACTGTTATGGGGTGGGGGGGTCTGTGGATGGCACTGTTATGGGGTGGGGGGGGTCTGTGGATGGCACTGTTATGGGGTGGGCTGGGTCTGTGGATGGCACTGTTATGGGGTGGGCTGGGTCTGTGGATGGCACTGTTATGGGGTGGGCTGGGTCTGTGGATGGCACTGTTATGGGGTGGGGGGGTCTGTGGATGGCACTGTTATGGGGTGGGGGGGTCTGTGGATGGCACTGTTATAGGGTGGGGGGGGTCTGTGGATGGCACTGTTATAGGGTGGGGGGTCTGTGGATGGCACTGTTATAGGGTGGGGGGTCTGTGGATGGCACTGTTATAGGGTGGGGGGGGTCTGTGGATGGCACTGTTATAGGATGGGGGGGTCTGTGGATGGCACTGTTATGGGGTGGGGGGGGTCTGTGGATGGCACTGTTATGGAGTGGGGGGATCTGTGGATGGCACTGTTATGGGGTGGGGGGTCTGTGGATGGCACTGTTATAGGGTGGGGGGTCTGTGGATGGCACTGTTATAGGGTGGGGGGGTCTGTGGATGGCACTGTTATAGGATGGGGGGGGTCTGTGGATGGCACTGTTATGGGGTGGGGGGGTCTGTGGATGGCACTGTTATGGAGTGGGGGGATCTGTGGATGGCACTGTTATGGGGTGGGGGGGTCTGTGGATGGCACTGTTATGGGGTGGGGGGGTCTGTGGATGGCACTGTTATAGCGTGGGGGGTCTGTGGATGGCACTGTTATAGGGTGGGGGGTCTGTGGATGGCACTGTTATAGGGTGGGGGGGTCTGTGGATGGCACTGTTATAGGGTGGGGGGGGTCTGTGGATGGCACTGTTATAGGATGGGGGGTCTGTGGATGGCACTGTTATGGGGTGGGGGGGTCTGTGGATGGCACTGTTATGGGGTGGGGGGGTCTGTGGATGGCACTGTTATGGGGTGGGGGGGTCTGTGGATGGCACTGTTATAGGATGGGGGGATCTGTGAATGCCAGGGGGAGAGGTGAGAGGCACTATGATACTACTGGCACATTGGGGGGAGGCACTATGATACGGGCACATTATGGGGGGATATGGAACTATGATACGGGCACATTATGGTGGGAGGTGGCACTATGATACGGGCACATTGGGGGGGAGATGGCACTATGATACCAGCACATGGGGGGAGGAGAGAGGCACTCCGCACTTGATACTGGCACATGATTAGGGGGGCATCTATGGGGACACTTACTGGCACATTATTGGGTGGCACTGTGGGGCCACTTCTTATTGGCACATTATTGGGGGGCACTATGGGGGCATCTACTGAGGCCACAAAGAAGGGGTATTTTATATGGGGGGCTCTGTGTGGTACTAGTATTATCAGGAGTATTATCTGTTTCTGCAGTATAGTATTGGGGAGCACAGCGGAACAGTATTGGGGGTGTTAGGATGATTTGTCCAGAAGATGGGAGGATGATGGAAAAGTAGTAAACTAAGATTTTTTTTTTGTCAAGCTGCAGAGACGAAAAATGTCTGAAAAATGGTGGTCTGGTCTGAAGGTCTGAAAGGAGAAGATGAGGAAAGAGAACATCTACAAGAGACGTCACTGGATGTAAGAGGTATGTGGCTGTATTACCCTGGGGTCATATAGGGTGCGACCGTGACTGGGAGGTGGAGGTTCAGACAAACTGACGCGGTCTGACTTTGTTTCTTACACCGTGCGTTCACACAATTATGTACAGGATTCGTAGGATTCGAGATTCGAAAGATTCAATATATTCGAGAACCTTTTCGGATTCGAAAAAAATTGGATTCGTCCCACCTCTACTATATATTCTTGTTTTAGAATATTACGAATATTCTAAAAAAAGAATATATTTGTTTTTTCGAATATTCGTAATATTCTAAAACAAGAATATATAGCAATATAGCGAATATTTGGAAAAAAAAGAATATAGAGCAATTTAGCTAATATAGTGCTATAATATTATTTTCCAATAGTTGACTATATATACGGTAGCACTATATTAGCTAAATTGCTCTACATTAGGTTTTTTCGAATATTCGCTATATTGCTATATATTCTTGTTTTAGAATATTACGAATATTCGAAAAAACAAATATATTCGATATAGTGCTATATATTAGTTTTTTAGAATATTCATCATTTTTCCCATTTAAAGTCATGATTCCTCCCTGATTCTTGCTTGTGGGCCAATGAGTCATTGGCCCACAAGCAAGAAGCAGGGAGGAATCATGTTTTTACTCGGCAATTTAAACATTTGCGATAAAAATTTGCATTACAAAAATTCGCAGTAAAAAAATCTCGAATATTCGAAATTACGAATATATATCACTATATTCGAAATATTCTCGAATGTTCGAATTACCTATATTCGCGATAAAAATTTGAAATTCGAATATTCGTGATCAACACTATTCCAGAAGTTGCTGGGGGCCTTGCTGAGATAACAGGGAGAGATGGACTACTGAGAGATAGCAGTAAAAGACTGGAGCAGCAGGAGGCTATATTAGCTGAGATTTTCCTGACAGCTGTGGAGCTGCACACAGAGGACTTCACCGTGTGTTCCAGAGGAGTGGGACCGTGTGTCCGAGACCAGTACAAGCCGAATCCTTCCTGCCAGAGCTGAAACTAGGTGGATATCTGCATCTGTTGTGACTAGAGAGAAAAAGACAGCCAAGCAAGCGACCGGACCTGGATCCAGACTGCATCTTATTGTACCCAGGAGAATCTGCAGAACTGTGAGTGGCACCGGTGCTGATCTGTGATAGGTTATAGAGTCAGGGACTTAGTCAGTGTGCTGTAGAAGCGTCCCCTGGGTAGCAGGGCTAGATAGGAAATTGGTAGTGAGAGTAGCTTGCAAGCTGACTGCTTACTGTTTAGCTCATTCTGTGTATATGCAAAACTCCATTGCCATTGTTGTTGATTTACGTTCACCTGTTAACCACCTCCGGACCGCCTAACACAGATTCGCGTTCCGGAGGTGGCAGCGCTGCGCACAGTCACGCATATATGCGTCATCTCGCGAGACGCGAGATTTCGCTCAAAGCCGGCCCGCGCATCCGCATCGCGGGCCGTCAAAAGTTAAAGAACAAGTTCGTCACCAGCCTGCCAGCAACGATCATTGGCTGGCAGGCTGGCGATTTTCAAAAAATCCAATCACAAGTCATATAACAGATCATATTAGTAAATATGATCTGTTATATGGCTTCTCTGCTCCTCTGCTGGTCCTTTTCGTCGGTTGGATCCAGCAGAGAAGCAGACTGAACTGTGAGTACACCAAACACTTCACTGTAGCCCCAGATCACCCCCCTGCACCCCAATTAACCCTTTGATCACCCCTTTGATCGCCCCTGTCAATCACTAGTGAAAGGAAAAAAAGTGATCAGTGTAAACTGTCACTTTTTTTTTTTCACTAGTATTGGCTGTTAGGTTTTAGGGATAGTTTAGGCCCCTTGGTTAGGTAGTTTAGCATGAGTTAGCGCCCAGCCCACCGCACCGCAGTCACTTATTCGCTGTTTAGCTTATCGCTAATCAGCATTTGTACTTTTATAGTATCTGTAAGTGATCAAAACTGATCACGGTCAGATCTATAATAGTATTAGTGTCACCTTAGCTCGCCCTCCACCCAAAACGCAGTGTTTGCCCGATCAGGCCTGATCGGTCGCCCACACGTGCGTTCACCCGCGCCCGCCCCACCGCAGTGACAAAAAATATTTTTTTTTTTCATCACTGCACATTCATTTTACACGCACTGCGGCGATAAAAAAATCAGTTTTGATATTTTTTATCAACCGCAGCGGCCTCCGGTACTTCGCTAGCCTCCCCTTTGTAAGACAGGCTTGCTTTTTTTCTTGGGTAGTCTCAGGGAATACCCCTAAATTTAGTAGTCCAAAATGTCAAACAGGGGGTATTCTTCTGAAGAGGCCTACAGGATTCTGACCCAGTCGGATGGATGTGGAGTCGGAACTCTCATCTGACGAATCTAGCGGGTCAGAATATGAACCTGTGGAAAGCAGTGGCTCTCTGACCCAAAGTTCGGACGAGGAGGTGGAGGTCCCTGATAGCACCAGGCGTACCAGGCCCCGTGTCGCTAGACCACAGGTTATGCAGGATCCGCTTCAAGAGCAGCAGAGTGGGGCTGTCGCTGCCGGATCACGTGGTGAGGCATACACCAGCAGCGCAGCCCTCCCTGGACCTAGTACCAGCACTGCCGTACAACATGGTGACGTGGCGAGCACCAGAAGGGCAGTTGAAGCTGGTACGGTGGCACGTGCAGTAGTTACCCCGTCGCAGCCACCGCACAGACAGGCCCGTAGAGCCCCTAGAATCCCTGAGGTGCTGGCAAACCCTGATTGGCAGTCACCAACTTCAGCCGCACCATTAGTTCCCCCTTTCACCGCCCAGTCTGGAGTTCGGGTTGAGACGGCTCAAATCGGTTCGGCCCTGGGATTTTTTGAGCTGCTCTTGACTGCGGAGCTCTTGGACTTAGTCGTGGCAGAGACAAACCGGTATGCCACACAATTTATATCCGCCAACCCGGGAAGCTTTTATGCCCAGCCTTTCCGGTGGAAACCAGTCCAAGTTTCCGAAATTACATTTTTTTTGGGCCTTCTCCTCAACATGGGTCTAACTAAAAAGCATGAATTGCGGTCATATTGGTCCACGAACCCGATTCATCACATGCCCATGTTCTCTGCTGCTATGTCCAGGGCACGATTTGAGGCCATCCTCCGTTTCCTGCATTTTAGCGACAACACCACCTCACGTCCCAGAGGCCACCCAGCTTTTGACCGACTCCACAAAATTCAGCCCCTCATAGACCATTTCAACCAGAAATTTGCAGATTTGTATACCCCCGAGCAAAACATCTGCGTAGACGAGTCCCTAATACATTTTACTGGGCGCCTTGGCTTCAAACAATACATCCCAAGCAAGCGTGCCCGGTATGGGGTCAAATTGTATAAGCTCTGTGAAAGGGCCACAGGCTATACCCACAAATTTCGGATCTATGAGGGAAAAGATCAGACCCTGGAGCCGGTCGGTTGCCCTGACTACCTGGGGAGCAGTGGGAAGACAGTCTGGGACTTGGTGTCACCCTTATTCGGCAAGGGGTACCATCTTTATGTGGACAATTTTTACACAAGTGTGGCCCTCTTTAGGCATTTGTTTCTAGAACGGATTTGCGCCTGTGGCACCCACGCGAACTAGTCGCGTGGGCTTCCCCCAACGGCTCGTTACCCACCCGTCTTGCAAGGGGGGAGAGGGCTGCCTTGTGTAACCAAGAACTGCTCGCGGTGAAATGGAGAGACAAGCGTGACGTTTACATGCTCTCCTCCATTCACGCAGACACGACAATCCAAATTGAGCGAGCAACCCGTGTCATTGAAAAGCCCCTCTGTGTCCACGACTATAATGCGCTCATGGGAGGGGTGGACTTCAATGACCAGATGTTGTCTCCGTATTTAGTTTCCCGCAGAACCAGACGCTGGTATAAGAAGGTGTCTGTATATTTAATTCAATTGGCGCTGTATAATAGTTTTGTTCTCTACAGTAAGGCTGGGAGAACACGATCCTTCCTCAAATTCCAGGAAGAGATCATCGAGAACCTCCTGTATCCAGGAGGTTCCGTGGCCCCATCCACCAGTGTAGTTAGCCTTCTACACGAGCGACATTTCCCCAGTGTCGTTCCTGGTACCTCAACTCAACCGTCACCCCGAAAAAGATGTCGTGTCTGTAGCAGGAGTGGAATAAGGCGTGACACCCGCTATTTCTGTCCTGACTGTCCTGACCACCCTGCCCTATGCTATGGAGAGTGTTTCCGGAAGTACCACACACAGGTACACTTAGCATAGGGATTGCATCTCACAGGACAGGCACACAGGGCTATTAGGGCCCTTTAACTCACAGCTGCTGCAAACCTCTCCTTTCATCTGGGATAAAGTGCATAACGTACTTCGCCACATCTTTGGGCGATTTGCGCTTTGCAAATTGTCCCATGGGGAAGGAGAGATTTGTTCTATAAAGGTAAAAAAAACTAAACAAAAAAAAAAATACCGGTAAGTAAAAAAGTTAACGTTCAGTTAAAAAAGTTAAAAAAAAGTTTAATATGTTCTGTTCAAAAGTTAATAAATTTATTGCGTTGCGGCCTGGTTTTTTCTTTTTTGTTTTGTTTTTTTTACCTTCCAGGTGGACCAACCGATCGACTAGCTGCAGCACTGATGTGCATTCGGACAGAAGCATTGCGCTGCTGTCAGATTACACGCAAGTCGGTGTATGCGGCGCTGCAAGACGAGATTTCTCCTCTGCAGTAAAAGATACGTTTGCCGAGGCATATGAGCTGAGGAGGTGGCGGTGTTCATATACTTTGGCAAACACTTTGTATATATAAAAAAAAAAATCCCGGCAATGATTTATTCATCCACATCGATTGATGTGAATGGAGAAATCTGGTTTGCCAGGGCATACGAGCTAAGTGGGTATGGATGTTGGGCGGAGCTCCTATGTCCTGGCAGACGCCTTTCCCCTCCTTTTTTTTTTTTTGGCAGAGATTTTTTCATCCACATTGATCGATGCGAATGAAGAAATCTGTGCCGTTCATTTTTTTCTTTCAGCCCAGAGGCTGAACGGAAAAAAAAAATCTCATTACCTGTATGCTCAATATAAGGAGAATAGCAGAAACTCCTAATGCTGGGCATACATGTAATGATTGCGGAGACCCTCAAATGCCAGGGCAGTACAAACACCCCACAAATAACACCATTTTGGAAAGAAGACACCCCAAGGTATTCGCTGAGGGGCATATTGAGTCCATGAAAGATTGAAATTTTTGTCCCAAGTTAGCGGAAAGGGAGACTTTGTGAGAAAAAAATCCCAAAAAATCAATTTCCGCTAACTTGTGCCAAAATTTTTTTTTTTCTAGGAACTCGCCATGCCCCTCATTGAATACCTTGGGGTGTCTTCTTTCCAAAATGGGGTCACATGTGGGGTATTTAAACTGCCCTGGCATTTTAGGGGCCCCAAAGCGTGAGAAGAAGTCTGGTACTTAAATGTCTAAAAATGCCCTCCTAAAAGGAATTTGGGCACCTTTGCCCACCTAGGCTGCAAAAAAGTGTCACACATGTGGTATCTCCGTATTCAGGAGAAGTTGGGGAATGTGTTTTGGGGTGTCATTTTACATATACCCATGCTGGGTGAGATAAATATCTTGGTCAAATGCCAACTTTGTATAAAAAAATGGGAAAAGTTGTCTTTTGCCAAGATATTTCTCTCACCCAGCATGGGTATATGTAAAATGACACCCCAAAACACATTCCCCAACTTCTCCTGAATACGGAGATACCACATGTGTGACACTTTTTTGCAGCCTAGGTGGGCAAAGGGGCCCACATTCCAAAGAGCACCTTTCGGATTTCACAGGTCATTTACCTACTTACCACACATTAGGGCCCCTGGAAAATGCCAGGGCAGTATAACTACCCCACAAGTGACCCCATTTTGGAAAGAAGACACCCCAAGGTATTCCGTGAGGGGCATGGCAAGTTCCTAGAATTTTTTATTTTTTGTCACAAGTTAGTGGAAAATGATGATTTTATTATTTTTTTTCATACAAAGTCTCATATTCCACTAACTTGTGACAAAAAATAAAAACTTCCATGAACTCACTATGCCCATCAGCGAATACCTTGGGGTCTCTTCTTTCCAAAATGGGGTCACTTGTGGGGTAGTTATACTGCGCTGGCATTCTAGGGGCCCAAATGTGTGGTAAGAAGTTTGAAATCAAAATGTGTAAAAATGACCGGTGAAATCCGAAAGGTGCTCTTTGGAATGTGGGCCCCTTTGCCCACCTAGCCTGCAAAAAAGTGTCACACATGTGGTATCACTGTACTCAGGAGAAGTTGGGCAATGTGTTTTGGGGTGTCATTTTACATATACCCATGCTGGGTGAGAGAAATATCTTGGCAAAAGACAACTTTTCCCATTTTTTTATACAAAGTTGGCATTTGACCAAGATATTTCTCTCACCCAGCATGGTATATGTAAAATGACACCCCAAAACACATTCCCTAACTTCTCCTGAGTACGGCGATACCACACGTGTGGCACTTTTTTGCAGCCTAGGTGGGCAAAGGGGCCCACATTCCAAAGAGCACCTTTCGGATTTCACCGGTCATTTTTTACACATTTTGATTTCAAACTACTTACCACACATTTGGGCCCCTAGAATGCCAGGGCAGTATAACTACCCCACAAGTGACCCCATTTTGGAAAGAAGACACCCCAAGGTATTCGCTGATGGGCATAGTGAGTTCATGGAAGTTTTTTTTTTTGTCACAAGTTAGTGGAATATGAGACTTTGTAAGAAAAAAAAAAAAACATCATTTTCCGCTAACTTGTGACAAAAAATAAAAAATTCTAGGAACTCGCCATGCCCCTCACGGAATACCTTGGGGTGTCTTCTTTCCAAAATGGGGTCACTTGTGGGGTAGTTATACTGCCCTGGCATTCTAGGGGCCCAAATGTATGGTAAGTAGTTTGAAATCAAAATGTGTAAAAAATGACCGGTGAAATCCGAAAGGTGCTCTTTGGAATGTGGGCCCCTTTGCCCACCTAGGCTGCAAAAAAGTGTCACACATGTGGTATCTCCGTATTCAGGAGAAGTTGGGGAATGTGTTTTGGGGTGTCATTTTACATATACCCATGCTGGGTGAGATAAATATCTTGGTCAAATGCCAACTTTGTATAAAAAAATGGGAAAAGTTGTCTTTTGCCAAGATATTTCTCTCACCCAGCATGGGTATATGTAAAATGACACCCCAAAACACATTCCCAACTTCTCCTGAATACGGAGATACCACATGTGTGACACTTTTTTGCAGCCTAGGTGGGCAAAGGGGCCCACATTCCAAAGAGCACCTTTCGGATTTCACAGGTCATTTACCTACTTACCACACATTAGGGCCCCTGGAAAATGCCAGGGCAGTATAACTACCCCACAAGTGACCCCATTTTGGAAAGAAGACACCCCAAGGTATTCCGTGAGGGGCATGGCAAGTTCCTAGAATTTTTATTTTTTGTCACAAGTTAGTGGAAAATGATGATTTTATTATTTTTTTTTCATACAAAGTCTCATATTCCACTAACTTGTGACAAAAAATAAAAACTTCCATGAACTCACTATGCCCATCAGCGAATACCTTGGGGTCTCTTCTTTCCAAAATGGGGTCACTTGTGGGGTAGTTATACTGCCCTGGCATTCTAGGGGCCCAAATGTGTGGTAAGAAGTTTGAAATCAAAATGTGTAAAAATGACCGGTGAAATCCGAAAGGTGCTCTTTGGAATGTGGGCCCCTTTGCCCACCTAGGCTGCAAAAAAGTGTCACACATGTGGTATCACTGTACTCAGGAGAAGTTGGGCAATGTGTTTTGGGGTGTCATTTTACATATACCCATGCTGGGTGAGAGAAATATCTTGGCAAAAGACAACTTTTCCCATTTTTTTATACAAAGTTGGCATTTGACCAAGATATTTCTCTCACCCAGCATGGGTATATGTAAAATGACACCCCAAAACACATTCCCTAACTTCTCCTGAGTACGGCGATACCACACGTGTGGCACTTTTTTGCAGCCTAGGTGGGCAAAGGGGCCCACATTCCAAAGAGCACCTTTCGGATTTCACCGGTCATTTTTTACACATTTTGATTTCAAACTACTTACCACACATTTGGGCCCCTAGAATGCCAGGGCAGTATAACTACCCCACAAGTGACCCCATTTTGGAAAGAAGACACCCCAAGGTATTCGCTGATGGGCATAGTGAGTTCATGGAAGTTTTTTTTTTTGTCACAAGTTAGTGGAATATGAGACTTTGTAAGAAAAAAAAAAAAACATCATTTTCCGCTAACTTGTGACAAAAAATAAAAAATTCTAGGAACTCGCCATGCCCCTCACGGAATACCTTGGGGTGTCTTCTTTCCAAAATGGGGTCACTTGTGGGGTAGTTATACTGCCCTGGCATTCTAGGGGCCCAAATGTATGGTAAGTAGTTTGAAATCAAAATGTGTAAAAAATGACCGGTGAAATCCGAAAGGTGCTCTTTGGAATGTGGGCCCCTTTGCCCACCTAGGCTGCAAAAAAGTGTCACACATGTGGTATCTCCGTATTCAGGAGAAGTTGGGGAATGTGTTTTGGGGTGTCATTTTACATATACCCATGCTGGGTGAGATAAATATCTTGGTCAAATGCCAACTTTGTATAAAAAAATGGGAAAAGTTGTCTTTTGCCAAGATATTTCTCTCACCCAGCATGGGTATATGTAAAATGACACCCCAAAACACATTCCCCAACTTCTCCTGAATACGGAGATACCACATGTGTGACACTTTTTTGCAGCCTATGTGGGCAAAGGGGCCCACATTCCAAAGAGCACCTTTCGGATTTCACAGGTCATTTACCTACTTACCACACATTAGGGCCCCTGGAAAATGCCAGGGCAGTATAACTACCCCACAAGTGACCCCATTTTGGAAAGAAGACACCCCAAGGTATTCCGTGAGGGGCATGGCAAGTTCCTAGAATTTTTTATTTTTTGTCACAAGTTAGTGGAAAATGATGATTTTATTATTTTTTTTTCATACAAAGTCTCATATTCCACTAACTTGTGACAAAAAATAAAAACTTCCATGAACTCACTATGCCCATCAGCGAATACCTTGGGGTCTCTTCTTTCCAAAATGGGGTCACTTGTGGGGTAGTTATACTGCCCTGGCATTCTAGGGGCCCAAATGTGTGGTAAGAAGTTTGAAATCAAAATGTGTAAAAATGACCGGTGAAATCCGAAAGGTGCTCTTTGGAATGTGGGCCCCTTTGCCCACCTAGGCTGCAAAAAAGTGTCACACATGTGGTATCACTGTACTCAGGAGAAGTTGGGCAATGTGTTTTGGGGTGTCATTTTACATATACCCATGCTGGGTGAGAGAAATATCTTGGCAAAAGACAACTTTTCCCATTTTTTTATACAAAGTTGGCATTTGACCAAGATATTTCTCTCACCCAGCATGGGTATATGTAAAATGACACCCCAAAACACATTCCCTAACTTCTCCTGAGTACGGCGATACCACACGTGTGGCACTTTTTTGCAGCCTAGGTGGGCAAAGGGGCCCACATTCCAAAGAGCACCTTTCGGATTTCACCGGTCATTTTTTACACATTTTGATTTCAAACTACTTACCACACATTTGGGCCCCTAGAATGCCAGGGCAGTATAACTACCCCACAAGTGACCCCATTTTGGAAAGAAGACACCCCAAGGTATTCGCTGATGGGCATAGTGAGTTCATGGAAGTTTTTTTTTTTGTCACAAGTTAGTGGAATATGAGACTTTGTAAGAAAAAAAAAAAACATAATTTTCCGCTAACTTGTGACAAAAAATAAAAAATTCTAGGAACTCGCCATGCCCCTCACGGAATACCTTGGGGTGTCTTCTTTCTAAAATGGGGTCACTTGTGGGGTAGTTATACTGCCCTGGCATTCTAGGGGCCCAAATGTATGGTAAGTAGTTTGAAATCAAAATGTGTAAAAAATGACCGGTGAAATCCGAAAGGTGCTCTTTGGAATGTGGGCCCCTTTGCCCACCTAGGCTGCAAAAAAGTGTCACACATGTGGTATCTCCGTATTCAGGAGAAGTTGGGGAATGTGTTTTGGGGTGTCATTTTACATATACCCATGCTGGGTGAGATAAATATCTTGGTCAAATGCCAACTTTGTATAAAAAAATGGGAAAAGTTGTCTTTTGCCAAGATATTTCTCTCACCCAGCATGGGTATATGTAAAATGACACCCCAAAACACATTCCCCAACTTCTCCTGAATACGGTGATACCACATGTGTGACACTTTTTTGCAGCCTAGGTGGGCAAAGGGGCCCACATTCCAAAGAGCACCTTTCGGATTTCACAGGTCATTTACCTACTTACCACACATTAGGGCCCCTGGAAAATGCCAGGGCAGTATAACTACCCCACAAGTGACCCCATTTTGGAAAGAAGACACCCCAAGGTATTCCGTGAGGGGCATGGCAAGTTCCTAGAATATTTTATTTTTTGTCACAAGTTAGTGGAAAATGAGGATTTTATTATTTTTTTTTCATACAAAGTCTCATATTCCACTAACTTGTGGCAAAAAATAAAAACTTCCATGAACTCACTATGCCCATCAGCGAATACCTTGGGGTCTCTTCTTTCCAAAATGGGGTCACTTGTGGGGTAGTTATACTGCCCTGGCATTCTAGGGGCTCAAATGTGTGGTAAGAAGTTTGAAATCAAAATGTGTAAAAATGACCGGTGAAATCCGAAAGGTGCTCTTTGGAATGTGGCCCCCTTTGCCCACCTAGGCTGCAAAAAAGTGTCACACATTTGGTATCTCCGTACTCAGGAGAAGTTAGGGAATTGTTTTTGGGGGGGCCTTTTACATATACCCATGCTGGGTGAGAGAAATATCTCGGCAAAAGACAACTTTTCCAATTTTTTTATACAAAGTTGGCATTTGACCAAGATATTTCTCTCACCTAGCATGGGTATATGTAAAATGACACCCCAAAACACATTCCCCAACTTCTCCTGAGTACGGCGATACCACATGTGTGACACTTTTTTGCAGCCTAGATGCGCAAAGGTGCCCAAATTCCTTTTAGGAGGGCATTTTTAGACATTTGGATCCCAGACTTCTTCTCACACTTTAGGGCCCCTAAAAAGCCAGGGCAGTATAAATACCACACATGTGACCCCATTTTGGAAAGAAGACACCCCAAGGTATTCAATGAGGGGCCTGGCGAGTTCATATAAAAAAAAATTTTTGGCATAAGTTAGCGGAAATTGATTATTATTTTTTTTCTCACAAAGTCTCACTTTCCGCTAACTTTGGACAAAAATTTAAATCTTTCATGGACTCAATATGCCCCTCAGCGAATACCTTGGGGTGTCTTCTTTCCAAAATGGGGTCAGTTGTGGGGTGTTTGTACTGCCCTGGCATTTGAGGGTCTCCGCAATCATTACATGTATGGCCAGCATTAGGAGTTTCTGCTAGTCTCCTTATATTGAGCATACAGGTAATGAGATTTTTTTTTTCCGTTCAGCCTCTGGGCTGAAAGAAAAAAATGAACGGCACAGATTTCTTCATTCGCATCGATCAATGTGGATGAAAAAATCTCTGCCAAAAAAAAAAATGGAGGGGAAAGGCGTCTGCCAGGACATAGGAGCTCCGCCCAACATCCATACCCACTTAGCTCGTATGCCCTGGCAAACCAGATTTCTCCATTCACATCAATCGATGTGGATGAATAAATCATTGCCGGGATTTATTTTTATTTTTTTATATACAAAGTGTTTGCCAAAGCATAGGAACACCGCCACCTCCTCAGCTCATATGCCTTGGCAAACGTATCTTTTACTGCAGAAGAGAAATCTCGTCTTGCAGCGCCGCATACACCGACTTGCGTGTAATCTGACAGCAGCGCAATGCTTTTTGAACTGAACATTAACCTTTTTGCTTACTGGTGTTTTTTAATTTTTTTTTTACCTTTATAGAACAAACCTCTCCTTCCCCATGGGTCAATGTGCAAAGCGCAAATCGCCCAAAGATGTGGCGAAGTGCGTTATTCACTTTGTCCCAGGTGAAAGGAGACGTTTGCAGCAGCTGTGAGTGAATGGGCCCTAATAGCCCTGTGTGCCTGTCCTGGTGAGATGTGATCCCTATGCTAGGTGTACCTGTGTGTGGTACTTCCGGAAACACTCCCCTAAGCATAGGGCAGGGTGGTCAGGACAGTCAGGACAGAAATAGCGGGTGTCACGCCTTATTCCACTCCTGCTTCAGACACAACATCTTTTTCGGGGTGACGGTTGGGTTGATGTACCGGCAACGACATTGGGGAAATGTCGCTCGTGTAGACGGCTAACTACACTGGTGGATGGGGCCACGGAACCTTCTGGATACAGGAGGTTCTCGATGATCTCTTCCTGAAATTTGAGGAAGGATCGTGTTCTCCCAGCCTTACTGTAGAGAACAAAACTATTATACAGAGCCAATTGAATCAAATATACAGACACCTTCTTATACCAGCGTCTGGTTCTGCGGGACACTAAATACGGAGACAACATCTGGTCATTGAAGTCCACCCCTCCCATGAGCGCATTATAGTAGTGGACTGAGAGGGGCTTTTCAATGACACGGGTTGCTCGCTCAATTTGGATTGTCGTGTCTGCGTGAATGGGCATGTAAACGTCACGCTTGTCTCTCCATTTCACCGCGAGCAGTTCTTCGTTACACAAGGCAGCCCTCTCCCCCCTTGCAAGACGGGTGGTAACGAGCCGTTAGGGGAAGCCCCGGCGACTAGGTCGCATGGTGCCACAGGCGCAAATCTGTTCTAGAAACAAATGCCTAAAGAGGGCCACACTTGTGTAGAAATTGTCCACATAAAGATGGTACCCCTTGCCGAATAAGGGTGACACCAAGTCCCAGACTGTCTTCCCACTGCTCCCCAGGTAGTCAGGGCAACCGATTAGCTCCAGGGTCTGATCTTTTCCCTCATAGACACGATATTTGTGGGTATAGCCTGTGGCCCTTTCACAGAGCTTATACAATTTGACCCCATACCGGGCACGCTTGCTTGGGATGTATTGTTTGAAGCCAAGGCACCCGGTAAAATGTATTAGGGACTCGTCTATGCAGATGTTTTGCTCTGGGGTATACAAATCTGCAAATTTCTGGTTGAAATGGTCTATGAGGGGCCGAATTTTGTGGAGCCGGTCAAAAGCTGGGTGGCCTCTGGGACGGGAGGTGGTGTTGTCGCTAAAGTGCAGGAAACGCAGGATGGTCTCAAATCGTGTCCTGGACATAGCAGCAGAGAACATGGGCATGTGATGAATTGGGTTCGTGGACCAATATGACCGCAATTCATGCTTTTTAGTTAGACCCATGTTGAGGAGAAGGCCCAGAAAAATTTTAAATTCGGAAACTTGGACTGGTTTCCACCGGAAAGGCTGGGCATAAAAGCTTCCCGGGTTGGCGGTTATAAATTGTGTGGCATTTGTTTCTGCCACAACTAAGTCTAAGAGCTCCGCAGTCAAGAACAGCTCAAAAAATTCCAGGGCCGAACCGATCTGAGCCGTCTCAACCCAAACTTCAGACTGGGCTGTGAAAGGGGGAACTAATGGTGCGGCTGAAGTTTGTGACTGCCAATCAGGGTTTGCCAGCACCTCAGGGATTCTAGGGGCTCTACGGGCCTGTCTGTGCGGTGGCTGCGACGGGGTAACTACTGCACGTGCCACCGTACCAGCTTCAACTGCCCTTCTGGTGCTCGCTACTTCACCATGTTGTACGGCAGTGCTGGTACTAGGTCCAGGAAGGGCTGCGCAGCCCCACTCTGCTGCTCTTGAAGCGGATTTTGCGCAACCTGTGGTCTAGCGCCACGGGGCCGGGTACGCCTGGTGCTATCAGGGACCTCAGCCTCCTCGTCCGAACTTTGGGTCAGAGAGCCACTGCTTTCTACAGGTTCATATTCTGACCCGCTAGATTCATCAGATGAGGGTTCCCATTCCTCATCCGACTGGGTCAGAATCCTGTAGGCCTCTTCAGAAGAATACCCCCTGTTTGACATTTGGGCAACTAAATTTAGGGGTATTCCCTGAGACTACCCAAGAAAAAAAGCAAGCCTGTCTTACAAATGAGAGGCTAGCAAAGTACCGGAGGCCGCTGCGGTTGATAAAAAATATCAAAACTGATTTTTTTATCGCCGCAGCGCGTGTAAAGTGAATGTGCAGTGATCAAAAAAAATAAATTTTTTGTCACTGCGGTGGGGTGGGCGTGGGTGAACGCACGTGTGGGTGACCGATCAGGCCTGATCGGGCAAACACTGCGTTTTGGGTGGAGGGCGAACTAAAGTGACACTAATACTATTATAGATCTGACCGTGATCAGTTTTGATCACTTACAGATACTATAAAAGTACAAATGCTGATTAGCGATACGCTAAACAGCGAATAAGGGACTGCGGTGCGGTGGGCTGGGCGCTAACTGATCCCTAAACTACCTAACCAAGGGGCCTAAACCATCCCTAAAACCTAACAGTCAATACCAGTGGAAAAAAAAAGTGACAGTTTACACTGATCACTTTTTTCCTTTCACTAGTGATTGACAGGGGCGATCAAAGGGGTGATCAAAGGGTTAATTGGGGTGCAGGGGGTGATCTAGGGCTAAAGTGTACTGTTGGTGCTACTCACTGTGATGTCTGCTCCTCTGCTGGATCCAACCGACGAAAAGGACCAGCAGAGGAGCAGACAAGCCATATAACAGATCATATTTACTAATATGATCTGTTATATGGTTTGTGATTCGATTTTTTAAAAATCAGTAACCTGCCAGCCACGATCATTGGCTGGCAGGTTGCTGACGAAATACTCCTTTAACTTTTGCCGGCCCGCGATGCGCATGCGCGGGCCGCCTCTGACTGAAATCTCGCGTTTCGCGAGATGACGCACAGATGCGTCCAGGAGGAATGAATCAACCACCTTCCGGACGCATCCGTGCGTTAGGCGGTCCGGAGATGGTTAATAAAGCCGGTTTTTGCTTCAGTCTCCTTGTCCGCTGTACTGTACTTGAATCCTGCTTTGCGGTCTCTCCCTCCTCTGACCGCTACATGAGCAGTGTATAATGTGATGGAAAGGAGGCAATATGGAGAATCACAATACATTAGTAAGGGCCTCATATTACATTTCTCTACATGATAAATGCCATTTGTTGAAGTCAGACAACCCGTAACCCGTAAGCCCCTTGCAGACGAGCGTGAGTGGATTAGGTCCAGATGCTTTGTGAATGCGTTCAGTGAAAAGTGATTTTGCAAGCAAGGGCACTCAGTTTTGTATGCGATTGCGTTCAGTTGTTCAGTTTTTATTGCGCGGATGCAATGAGATTTAATGCGTTTTGCAAGCGCATGATAAAAAACTTTGTTTGCGCTATTCTATCCTTGTCTGTAATGCCGACTATAATAGGACATGTTCTACAATTTTGCAAAACAGACATTTCGACAGGAAATGCACACAGTCATTTCTGGGATTTTTAGGCCCCATTGAAGTGAATGGTTTCAAATACAGGCCACAAAAAAATTGGTATGAACACAGAAAAAAAATAAGTTTGTGTGCAGGAGCCCTAAGATGGGCCCCCAGAATCAGTTACACTGGTGGGCCCTAAGTACCCCAGTCCGATACTGCGTATGAGGCTACTTTCACATCTGTGTTTTTCCATTCTGATTTGTGATCTGTCGTATGATCTCAATACCGGAAAAAAACGCTTCCGTTTTGTCACCATTTATTGTCAATGGGGACAAAACTAAACTGAACAGAACCAAATGCACCAAATGCACGAGCTGCAAGCAGCGTTTTTCTGTCCAGCATGGTATGCGGAGCAAGATGGATCCAGCATGAAACACAAGGTAAGGGTCCATTCAGAATGCTGTATGAACGAGTCCGCACCCATTCTGCAATTTTGTGGAACGGGAGCGACCCTATTCATTTCAAAAGGGCCACAAAATATGCAGACAGCACACCATGTTCTGTCCGCATCCATGGTTCTGTTCCATGGCTCCACGGAAAGGATAGAGCATTTTCTATTATGGTTGCAGCCATTTGCGGCTCACAAATTGAGCTTCGCACACGGCTGGTATCAGTATTTTGCTGATCCTTAATTTCTGCTCCGCAAAACACTATCCTTTCCATCTGAATGAGGCCTTAGTCAATAATGCTGAATCCGTTTTCTTGGACACAAAAGAAAACAAATATAGCGCCCAATGTCTTACAATGGTTTTAGTGATTCATCATAGACATTTTAGAGATAATACAACTGGATCCATTCATAATGGATGCAGCCGGTTGTATTATCATAACGAAAGCGTTTTTGCTGATCCCTGCTGGATCAGGCAAAAACGCAGAAGTGAAAGTATCCAGAGTGCTGCCAGCATTGCTGCAGTGGTTACAGTGGTGGGGGGGGGGTCAGCCTGTCAGTGCTCAGACCATACGCCGCACACTGCATCAAAGAGGTCTGCATGGCTGTTGTCCCAGAGGGAATCCTCTTCTAAAGATGATGCACAGGAACGCTCACTAACAGCTTGCTCAAGACTATTAAACTAAGGACATGGATTACCAGAACCATGTCCTCTGGTCTGAAGAGACCAAGATAAACGTATTTGGTTCAGATGCTGTCAAGCGTGTGCGGTGGCAACCAGGTGAGGAATACAAAGACAAGTGTGTCTGCCTACAGTCAAGCATGGTGGTGGGAGTGTCATGGTTTGGGGCTGCATGAGTGCTGCTGGCTGTATGGGGCTACAGTTCATTGAGGGAACCATGAATGCCAACATGTACTATGACATACTGAAGCAGAGCATGATTCCCTCCCTTTGGAAACTGGGCCGCAGGGCAGTATTCCAACATGATAACGACCCCAAACACACCTCCAAGACTGCCACTGCATTGCTAAAGAAACTGAGGGTAAAGTTGCTGGACTGGCCAAACATGTTTCCATACCTAAACATTATTAAGTCTCTGAGTTGCATCCTCAAGCAGAAGGTGGGGAAGTGCAAGGTCTCTAACATCCACCAGCTCCATGATGTCATCATGGAGGAGTGGAAGAGGATTCCAGTGGCAACCTGTGAAGCTCTAGTGAACTTTATGTCCAAGAGAGTTAAGGCAGTGCTGGAAAATAATAGTGGCCACACAAAGTATTGACACTTTGACCACAATTTGGCAATTTTTACTTAGGGGTGTACTCCCTTTTGTTGCCAGCGATTTAGTCATTAATGGCTGTATGTTGAGTTATTTTGAGGGCACATCAAATTTACACTGTTATATAAGCTGTACACTGACTACTGTACATAGTATCAGTGTCATATCTTCAGTGTTGTCCCATGAAAAGATAAAATAAAATATTTACAAAAAAGTGAGGGGTGTACTCACTTTTGTGAGATACTGTTTATAGGCACATTTATGTAGTTCATCTGCTGGGCCATTTATACTTAATATGTTCTGTTATACCTACCGTAGACTGACTGTGCATCAGACTTACAGAAAAAAAGGAGGTTACAGCAGCATCTCCGGTGTATCCTTTATTGAAGCCTTGAGTGCGTACAAAAAGCAGAAATACGACGTATCAGCTACATAGTAGCCTTTATCAAGCTTGATAAAACGTCATATTTCTGCTTTTTGTACGCACTCAAGGCTTTAAAAAAAGGATACACCGGAGATGCTGCTGTACCCTCCTTTTTTTCTGCTGTTCTGTGGACTGCTGTGGATCTGCGGTCTTGTTGCGGCTGATGCATTTCGATATTGGTTGGTGAGGTCCGTTGGTGCTGCTTTACATCTTTATCTGTACACTGTGCATCAGACTTAGTCTCAACAGCCAGACTAATATATAGGCCCGTGTAGCTAGTTAATTTGCTGCACCATTAATAATTAATCTTTTCAGTTATGCATAGACATACGGTGCATCAGACTCATTGTCAATAGGCGGTTTAATATACTGGCACATTTTTCTAGTCTATCTGCTGCGCCATTCATACTTTATTTGCTACATTACTGATTCAGTTACTATACACTATGGCCAATAGATAGTTGCCTGGGCCCTCAAAAGGAACGGGCAGTGGCAAAAATGCAAAAATGTTGCTGTAGCAAACACAAGTAGCATCAGAAGAACGGGTTGTGATAGCAACAGCTTCAGCAACAGGCCAGAACTGCCACTGTCATCCAGCGGTCATATTTTGACCAACAATCCAGCTATACTGGAATGGTTGACTTGCTCTTCAACATCATCTCAGGTGACAACAGACACACACAGCTAGGAATCCATGGGTTCCTCTAACACACCACTTAGTTGGCATGGCACAGGAACAACCTTTGTGCCTTATCTGTCCTGAAACTGCCTCTTTCTTTTTTCTGCTTCTTCTGCTCAGGAAGTTATGTATGCTGATGGCTCTGCTCCGCTTTTCAGCGAGTACGAACTTAGGACAATAGTCAGCAGCTACAGGCCAGCACAGACTTTGAGGAGAGGTCCTCTGCATCCTCCCATATGCATGCAATTAGCGATGATGACACTCGGGTGAGAGCACGTGTTGCGAGAATTCAGGTATGTGGCCATGAGACTGGTGAGGGTGACATAGGTGACAAATAGACATTAGTGAATGATTATGTAGCAGATTGCACTTGGGTGGCAGCAGGCCCATGAGAAAGTAGCATTGTGGCAGCATGGCAAAACTGCCAGTATGTGGAAGCAGTGGGAGACGAAGCCAAACAGGCTGGGGTAGACCATCTGCTACTCCGGAGCCTGCCTGTCAGGAAACAACTAGCGGTACATGGCTCCATAAAGGCAGCCGCAGGCAGTCCGCATGGAGTGGCAGGGGTAAAATGCCATTCTCAGCAGTTTGGCAATTTTTTATCAAGTCACTGGAGGACATTATCGTTGTGTATGCAGAATATGTGGGCAGAAGGTGAAGCATGTTCAGGGGGCTAATATTGGCACAATGGCCCTGCATCAACACATGGAGCATCACCATAAATTGGTCTGGGAAAACCATTGCACTAATGCAGTGGTACAGCCTGATGCAGCAACCGCTTCATATCCCAGCAACCTATATGCTTTCTCCAGCAGTGAGAGCTTCTGAAACTCAGCAAAAGGAAGCTGTCGTTCCTTCCCTTCATCTATTGCACCTGATGCTCCTCCTACTCCTTGTCACGTGTTTCACCAGCAATCAATTGCAAAAAGCCAATATGCGTCCATTCATCCAAAGGCACATAAGCTGAACGTGCACGTGGCCAAGTTGCTGTCACTACAGTCCCTCATTTTCCATATCGTGGACTCTGAACATTTCAGAGAACTGATGGCTTGTGCCCACCCAAGGTAAAGAGTCCCAAGCTGTCATTACTTCTCTAAAAAAAGCTGTACCAGCCCTGCAAACATATGTTGAGAAGAAGGTGGGCCAGTCCTTGAGCCTGTCGGTGTCGGTACAGTTAATGCTAGCGCTGACGTGTGGAGGTGTAACTATGGCCAATGACAATATATGTCCTTTACAGACCACTGCGTTAATGTGGTTCTGGCCCAGGTAAAAAATCACTGAAAATAAATAAAAGGGTGTGTGTCTATTCTGAAAGCTAGTCACTGCGTGTGTAAGACGCTAAAACTTAAACAGAATACATCTTTATTGGTATAGATGATTAAAAGGGGTGTAACCCAATTACTGGCTTATACTAAATGCAACTTCTCTCACACCCAGAGCCCCGACCCAATAAAACGGGTTCACAAAGAGATGATGGGTATGTATGAGAGAGCTGAAGTGCTAACCAATGGCACTGAACGTCACATCAAAAGTGGATCATACCAAGTGCTCAGTGGTGACACGCCAGTGAGAGAGTGAGAGGGGGAAAAACCCCTATAGTCTCCAGCTTGTGGAACGAAAGAAGAAAAGGAATGGGACGCTAGGAAGCACATAACCACTAACCAGTGATGTGTAAATGCACTATTATCATAGCTTACTCCAGATTAGCTGACTGAAAAAGTCAGAGGGGACAAAGGGCATTAAAATCAGCCCAGTATAACAACAGATTTACGGTCCCAAAATAAAACAAACGGATGGGAGGTATTGGTGGGAGGGATAGACGGGGGGGGGGGGGGGGGGGGGGCGGGGAGTTAATAAAACTATCATCTCCTCTAAAGCTTGCATGCCAAAAGAAAAACCGCAAACAAGGGTCTTAAATAAAGTATGCATACCGTAGCTAATCTGTTCATTCAATCCCACCAATTGTGTGGTATGCTACCAAAAGATCCACTGTGCTTCTTTTTGAAGCAAAAATTTGTCAAAGTCGCCTCCCCTGGGGGAAGGTTGAACCTTTTCAATTCCTTGAAAGCACAGTACAGTGGTATCATTATCATGGCAAGTTTTAATATGCCGTGCGATTGAAGTCTCTCTTTCATTTCTGACATCGCTTAAATGCTCTCCAATCCTACGTCTCAGTTCATGGACAGTCTTCCCGGCGTACTTCATTTCACAGACACAGGAGGCCAAATAGATCACCCCTGTGGTTCTGCAGTTAATGAAGGATCTTATCACATATACCTTGTCATTCCGCATGCCCGTGAACGACTTCCCCGAACCTATAAAGTCACACACCACACAGTTCCCACAACTATAGGTGCCTGTCAAACCATACGCCAACCATGTACGGAGGATAGAGCATTCATAGAGGCTATGCACCAAACGATCGCGGAGATTCTGACCCCGTCTCAATGTAATTGACGGGGTGGACCCCACCAGTTGACCAATATCGGGATCTGCCTACAAAATGTCCCAGCATTGTTTCAATTTGTGTCGCACTTCCAGATGGGCAGTATCAAACATATCGACAATGCGAGTGGGGCCCTCCATCTCTTCCCTCGATCTAGGGTGTAACAGTGATTCCCTAGTTCTACCTAATGCTCGTTGGTAAGCAAACTTAAGTTCGTGGGTATCCCCACCATTGGAACCTGTTCATTATATCGTTGGCGGCCCTTTGAAAGTCAGAAATAGTAGAGCAATTACGTCTAATCCGCAAAAATTGGGCCTTTGGAATACCATGTTTGAGTGGTTGTGGGTGCCAACTCAGTAAGTTGTTAGTAGAGTTGGGTTTGCGGAATACATCCGTCACACTACCATCCGGTTCTTTAATTATGCTTAAATTCAGAAATGTGAATGTCGTTATGTATTTCAAAAGTAAAAAATAGGCCTAGGTAATTTTTGTTCAAAGCCCCTACAAAATGAATAAACTCCTTAGATCCTTTCCAAAAAATCAATACATCATCGATATATCTGACCTATACATCGATGAAATCCGACCCTTTGTTCATGTCATCACCAAAAACGACTTCTCTCTCCCACCAGCCCAGGTGCAAATTGGCGAACGTAGGGGCACATGAACTCCCCATGGCCACACCCCTGAGCTGGTGGAAGAGACGATAATCAAACATGAATACATTATGCTCCAAAATGAATTTGAGCAGGAATAAGACAAACAGATTGTGAGAATAAAGATGTCTGCCTCTTTCATTGAGTAAATCAGTGATCTTTTCGTATTCCGTCTGGTGGGGGATGCTACTGTACAGCACCTCTACGTCAAGGCTGGCCACATACGTACCCGGCTTCATGTATACATCATCCAATTTTTTGAGGATGTCCATGGAGTCGCACACATAAGATGGTAATGAAAGAACAAATTGGCGCAGAATAACATCAACGTAGGTGCCTACATTATGTGTGAGACTGTCCGTGCCTGCCACAATGGGTCTCCCCTCAAGGGGGTTTGTCCCCTTGTGCACCTTGAGTAGATTGTAAAAGCACGCTATTTTGGGATGACACAATAGCATTGTGTGTCCTTTAAGATGGTCTTACACATGTTCACATAATATCCTTTTCATCCATAATGACGACGTTGCCTCATTTATCAGAGGGCTTGATCAATATAGAGGAATCACGTTCCAGAGCTATAAGAGCTTCTGTTTCACTCGACATGAGATTTTTGTAACTACCTCTATGACCCTCCAATTTGGTCAGCTGGTAAGTGACCAATTTAAGAAAAGTTTCAATGGGGGTATTGTCATTAATGGGGTACATTTTAGATGAAACTGGCCTAAGCGTAGTAAACGGACCCTGGCTTCTCTTTCGCCTTCCTCCAACAAATCTGCTAATGATCTCACATCTTGTAAATCCGCCAGGTCAATCCCTAACGCCTCACATTTTTTTTTTCCATTTAAATTTTCTCCCAAATAATTGCAAGTCTTTCATCCATTTAAACAGGTTGAACCCATGTGTAGGCACAAATGAAAGTCCCTTGTTCAATGACATATTTTCACTCGGGGTTAAGGGTCTATGAGATAAATTGATGATTAGAGTTGAGTGGACACCTGAATGTTTGGGTTCGAGGGGTTCGGCCGAACTTCACAAAAAAGTTTGAGTTCGGGACCCGAACTTGACCCCAAACCCGAACCCCATTGAAGTCAATGAGCACCTGAACTTTTGAGCACTAAAATGGCTCTAAAAATGTCATGGAAAGGGCAAGAGGGCTGCAAATGCCAGCAAAATGTGGTTAAGAGCTTGGCAAGTGCAAGCAGAAACATTGGGAAATATAACCTGTGATAACCCCCCTCCAGCCGTGCTAAACAAACACTGCAGGGCAGACCAGCACCTCCAAGACATGAAGGGCAAGCTCAGGCTACGTGCCCAATTTGGAGACCCAGAAGTTGAAGGGGGCAGACCCATCAGTTAGTACATATAGGCGTGTGCACACATACTGCCTCACCATGTCGCACGTCCCCGTGATGTTTACAATCCAATTGGATATCTTCTCTATCAACTTTCGATGTTCTTTTCTGCGCCTACCATGTTGATCATGGTTAGCGGCAAATCGGGGTCCCACGCCGGAGAGCGAGCGTGAGAAAAGGGATACCAAATCCAAGGGAGGCTAATTGTTTGAAATTAAATGTGATCGAGTGGAAAAGTAGGAAAAATTATTGAAGCGCAAATGTGAGACAAGTTGTTAAAGTTTAAGCATTGAATGAAAGGAGGGGGCCTGCGTCAATTAAAGAAGAATTTTTGAAATTTTATTCCATGTCACCTATGCAGAGCAGAGGTTTGTATACGGCAAAATTGGTAAAATGTCACCTTACAATGTAACAGACGATTTTTTGAAATTTATGTCCCTCTAACATATGCAGAGCAGTGGTTTAATCACGGCAAAAATGGCCAGAGGCAACAAAAAGCTGTCCTCTGTGGGAGGTGTATCGTCTGTGTCCTCTGTATCCCCCCAGCCACGCACCAGTGATGGTTTTAAGTTTATTTAAAAAGTCAGTTGTGTCCCTCACGTATGATGTAGCCCCTGTGGCAGAAGACCTCAATAATTTATCGAGAAAAATTGCCACAGGAGCAAATACAGAATCAACCCCTGCCACTATGGGACGTCCAGGTGGATTGTTCAGATCTTTATGGATATTCGGGAGGGTGTATAGAGTAGGCGTAACCAGGTGTTTCTGTATAAGGTAAGAATGAAGCTTTGGATCTATGATATTATTGGCATAGGCATTATCAACCCAAATTTTTATTTTTCTCATCACTTCAAATTTTGGATCCCCATTCACCTGTCTATAAACTTGTCTATCCTGTAACTGTTTCTCAATCTCAGCCACATATTTGTCCGTGTTCATAACCACTATTGCTCCTCCCTTGTCCGCCGCTTTGTTAGTCAGCTCTTTACGTTGACTAAGGGAGGCAAGTGCGTCTCTCTCCTCCTTGGTCAGATTGGAGTCAACTTTATAATGTATGTGCTGTCTCATTTTCATGACATCCGACCTGACCAGGGTCACAAATGTATCTACTGCCTTATTATTTACAGGAGGCTGAAAATCACTTCTGAGATATAAGCCCAAGCCCGCAAGAGTCAAAATACTGTGTTCAGCTTCCTCAGGAACCCCTGGATGAAATCTATTCATGGGCTCCTGACTGCCGAAAAAGACCTTCAATTTAATGCGTCTGAAAAAATTCAGCAGATCAACCTCATTCTAGAACCAATCAACAACAGATGTTGGACAGAAAGAAAGCCCCTTATTTAATACCGTTAATTCTCCATCAGAAAGATCATAGGAAGAAATATTTGCCACAAGTGTAGTCCCATTCATAGTATCTTCTTTTGTACACCCTTCTTCCCCTGTTGTGGTGCAGGAGTTCTGATTCCCACGGGTGGCTTGGTCGAACGTGTCATACGGGCATTCATAGGTTCTTTGTCTGTTTTGATGGTGTTTACGTCCTCCCCTTATAGTTCTCCTAAATCCCTTGGGGTCCCTATTCCTAAAAAAATCTGTATTGTCCCCACGTTCTATAGAGGAATCTGTATCTGTAAGATTCATGCGTTGTCCTCTCGGTTTCTGTGTCCTACGTTTTTTCCGAGGTTTGGGTTTCCTACTGTCAATCTGTGTTCTTTTGTAGACATTTCCCTTGGCGTAGTCTTCCTGGTCTCTAAACCATTTTTGCCTCTTAGCATCTTCAATGTTTAAGCAATATTTATGTAAGTCCAATTTCACTTGCTCCATAAATTTGTGGAGGTCTTGGTCACTAAATAATAATTTCAACTGTTCCTCATATTCCTTAAGGGCTCTTTCACACCTGCGTTATTGTCTTCCGGCATAGAGTTCCGTCGTCGGGGCTCTATGCCGGAAGAATCCTGATCAGGATTATCTTAATGCATTCTGAATGGAGAGAAATCCGTTCAGGATGCATCAGGATGTCTTCAGTTCCGGAACGGAACGTTTTTTGGCCGGAGAAAATACCGCAGCATGCTGCGCTTTTTGCTCCGGCCAAAAATCCGGAACACTTGCCGCAAGGCCGGATCCGGAGTTAATGCCCATTGGAAGGCATTGATCCAGATCCGGCCTTAAGCTAAACGTCGTTTCGGCGCATTGCCGGAGCCGACATTTAGCTTTTTCTGAATGGTTACCATGGCTGCCGGGACGCTAAAGTCCTGGCAGCCATGGTAAAGTGCAGCGGGGAGCGGGGGAGCAGTATACTTACCGTCCGTGCGGCTCCCCGGGCGCTCCAGAGTGACGTCAGGGCGCCCCAAGCGCATGGATCACGTGATCGCATGGATCACGTCATCCATGCGCATGGGGCGCTCTGACGTCATTCTGGAGCACCCGGGGAGCCGCACGGACTGTAAGTATACCGCTCCCCCGCTCCTACTATGGCAGCCAGGACTTTAATAGCGTCCTGGGTGCCATAGTAACACTGAAAGCATTTGGAAGACGGTTCCGTCTTCAAATGCTTTCAGTACACTTGCGTTTTTCCGGATCCGGCGGGCACCTCCGGCAACGGAAGTGCATGCCGGATCCCAACAACGCAAGTGTGAAAGAGGCCTAATTCTCATACTAATCCTGACTATATCATTTTGCAAGAACTCCATGTTGAGCAACATAATGTCCATAGAAAAATGGTTTGCTATTTCTGTGAACTTACTCAAGAAATCTTGATTATCAGGAAACAGGATCGGTTGACTTTATAGTATTCTCTGAGAGTTGAAAGGTGCAATTCAGTGTTGATGAGCTGTTTTCTCTCATTCATCAACCTCCGTTTGACCAGGTCTGCAATTGGTTTGTTCAGGAATGCTCCCTCCCCATCGTCACCACTTAGGATGTGTGTGATTTGCTCACTTGAGTAAACAGAGCTATTCGGTGAGTCCATTATCTTTTAGCCGCTTGAATCCATGGGTGAATATTTAACTGCCGGTAGTCCTTCACTGCATGGTCAGTGTGCACATCCTCAGTAGTGATGTCCCAAACATGGCTTGTTCGCGTTCGCCGCGGCGGGCGAACATATGCGATGTTCGGTCCGCCCCCTATTCGTCATTGTTGTGTAAACTTTGACCCTGTACCTCACAGTCAGCAGACACATTCCAGCCATTTAGCAGCAGACCCTCCCTCCCAGACCCTCCCACCTCCTGGACAGCATCCATTTTAGATTCATTTGGAAGCTGCATTCTTAGTGAGAGGAGGGACAGTGCTGCTGCTGATTTAATAGGGAAAGCGTTAGCTAGGGCAGTGTTCTGTGTCTACAGACTCATCTGCTGTAAGGACAGCGTCCTGACAGCACCCCAAAAAGCCCTTTTTATGGCTGGTACATCAGTCTGCTTTTTATTTTATTTTATATATATATATATAAATATATATATTGCAGTTGCCTGCCCGTGTGTGAGAGGCTGCAGGCTCACAGACTGTACTGTGTGCACACCATTCATACAGATTTTCACAGAGAGTACCTTGCAGATAAAAAAAAGTAAATTTTTTTTTTTTTTTATATAATCGCAGTTGCCAGACAGTGAGAGGTTGCAAACTCACAGACTGTACTGTGTGCACACCATTCATACAGGGTGTCACAGACAGTACTTTGCAGATAAAAAAAGTCAATTTTTTTTTTTTTATATAATCGCAGTTGCCAGACAGTGAGATGCTGCAGGCTCACAGACTGTACTGTGTCCACTGGCAAGGCCACCAATCATACCGTTACAGGGTGTCACAATACCTTGCAGATAAAAAAAAGCCAATTTATTTTTTCTCTGTGATATAATCGCAGTTGCCAGACAGTGAGAGGCTGCAGGCTCACAGACTGTACTGTGTCCACTGGCCAGGCCTCCACTCATACCGTTACAGGGTGTCACAATACCTTACAGATAAAAAAAAAGCCAATTTATTTTTTCTCTGTGATATAATTGCAGTTTCCAGACAGTGAGAGGCTGCAGGCTCACAGACTGTACGGTGTCCACTGGCCAGGCCACCACTTATACCGTTACAGGGTGTCACAATACCTTGCAGATAAAAAAAAGTAAATTTATTTTTTCTCTGTGATATAATCGCAGTTGCCAGACAGTGAGAGGCTGCAGGCTCACAGACTGTACTGTTTCCATTGGCCAGGCCACCACTCATACCGTTACAGGGTGTCACAATACCTTGCAGATAAAAAAAGCCAATTTATTTTTTCTCTGTTATATAATCGCAGTTGCAAGCCAGTGAGTGTCTGGCCCACAGACTGTACTGTGGCCACTGGCCAGGGTACCACTCATACTGTTACAGGGTGTCACAATACCTTGCAGATAAAAAAAAGCCAATTTATTTTTTATCTGTGATATAATCGCAGTTGCCAGACAGTGAGAGGCTGCAGGCTCACAGACTGTACTGTGTCCACTGACCAGGCCACCACTCATACCGTTACAGGGTGTCACAATACCTTGCAGATAAAAAAAAGCCAATTTATTTTTTCTCTGTGATATAATCGCAGTTGCCAGACAGTGAGATGCTGCAGGCTCACAGACTACTGTGTCCACTGGCCAGGCCACCACTCATACCGTTACAGGGTGTCACTCACAATACCTTGCAGATAAAAAAAGCCAATTAATTTTTTCTCTGTTATATAATCGCAGTTGCAAGCCAGTGAGTGTCTGGCCCACAGACTGTACTGTGGCCACTGGCCAGGCCACCACTTATAACGTTACAGGGTGTCACAATACCTTGCAGATAAAAAAAAGCCAATTTATTTTTTCTCTGTGATATAATCGCAGTTGCCAGACAGTGAGAGGCTGCAGGCTCACAGACTGTACTGTGTCCACTGGCCAGGCCACCACTCATACCGTTACAGGGTGTCACAATACCTTGCAGATAAAAAAAAGTCAATTTATTTTTTCTCTGTTATATATTCGCAGTTGCAAGCCAGTGAGTGTCTGGCCCACAGACTGTACTGTGGCCACTGGCCAGGCCACCACTCATACCGTTACAGGGTGTCACAATACCTTGCATATAAAACTAAAGTCAATGTATTATTTCTCTGCAATAAATATAATCGCAGTTGCAAGCCATTGTAATGTGCCCACTGCCCACCACTTATATAGGGTGGCACAGTACCTTGCACGCATAGTACCACTTATCTAAAAAAAAATTACAGGCAGTGGCAGGCCACCCCGCAGGAACCGTCGTGGTCGTGGTGCTGTGATTTCCACTGGCCCTGGAATAATGCCCAGTGTTCAGAGGCCACGTGCCCTGAACCCGAAAAATTCTGAGAAAATAGTTGACTGGCTTACACAGGACACCCAATCTTGAACAGCTTCCGCTAAGCACCTTGACGCACCATCCTCCTCCAGCTCAGCTTCGGTCACCTGCTCTCAAGTTACCACACTCCCGCCCGCCGCTACCACCACCCCTACCACCACAGCCACCACAGCCGCTTCACTTGATCCGTCAGAGGAGTTATTTACACATCAGTTGGATGAAATTAGTGATGCGCAACCATTATTGCCAGAGGATGTAGATAACAGGGATATGTCTCAGTCAGGCAGGATTACACACATGGATGTACAGTGTGATGATGATGATGTTGTACCCGCTGCTGCTTCCTTTGCTGAGGTGCCAGATACAAGTGAAGTGGTTGATGATGACGATGTGTCCGTGGATGCCACGTGGGTGCCTGCTCGAGGAGAAGAAGGAGAGGGGGAAAGTTCAGAAGGGGAGACAGAGAGAAGGAGGAGACGAGTTGGAAGCAGGGGGAGGTCGTCGAAAGGAGCTAGTGGCACAGTCAGACAGCATGTATCGGCACCCGGGGTCAGCCAGACAGCACGCCCATCAACGCATGCTGTTGCCACCAACAGAATGCCGTCATTGCAAAGCTCAGCAGTGTGGCATTTTTTTTTGTGTGTCTGCCTCTGATAACAGCAATGCCATTTGCAACCTGTGCCAAAAGAAACTGAGTCGTGGGAAACCCAACACCCACCTCGGTACAACTGCTTTGCGAAGGCACATGATCTCACATCACAAACGCAGCACACAAACTCAAAGCCACCATCCTCCTCCTGGTCCAGCATCTTCAGCCATGTCAACCACTACTGTCCTCCTTGCCCCCTCTCAACCACCCGCCACACCGCCTCTCACCTTCAGCAGTTCCATCTCATTTGCCCACAGTGAGGTGTCTGTCAAGGAAATGTTTGAGCGTAAGAAGCCAATGTCACAGAGTCACCGCCATGCCCGGCGTCTGACAGCTGGCTTGACGGAACTCTTAGCCTGCCAGCTTTTACCATACCAGCTGGTGGAGTCTGAGGCCTTCAAAAAATTTGTCGTTATTGGGACACCACAGTGGAAGATACCCGGACAAATTTTTTTTTCAAAAAAGGCAATCCCAAACCTCTACTCAGTTATTGAAAAGGAAGTCATGGCATCTCTGGCATACAGTGTTGGGGCAAGGGTCCATCTGACCACTGATACCTGGTCTGCAAAGCACGGTCAGGGCAGGTATATCACCTACACTGCGCATTGGGTCAACCTACTGACGGCTGCCAAGCATGGAATGCGTGGCTCTGCAACGGAGTTGGTGACACTGCCACGACTTGCAGGCAGGCCTACTGCCACCTCCTCTACTCCTCCTTCTCCATCCTCTTCGATAACCTCCTTGGCTGAGTCCTCTTCTGCTGCGGCGTCTAGCTGCACATCAACTGAATCCCCCCAGCTCCCCAGGGGCTATTCCACATCCCGGATACGACAGTGTCACGCTGTCTTGGGGTTGACTTGCCAGAAAGCAGAGAGCCACACCGGACCAGCACTCCTGTCCGCCCTGAACGCACAGGTGGATCAGTGGCTGACTCCGCACCAACTAAAGATCGGCAAAGTGGTGTGTGACAATGAAAGCAATTTGTTGGCGGCATTGAATTTGGGCAAGTTGTCACATGTGCCGTGCATGGCACATGTGTTGAATCTCATCGTACAACGCTTTGTGTCTAAGTACCCAGGCTTACAGGACGTCCTCAAGCAGGCCAGGAAGGTGTGTGGCCATTTCAGGCGTTCCTACACGGCCATGGTGCACTTTTCCGATATTCAGCGGCGAAACAACATGCCAGTGAGGCGCTTGATTTGCGACAGCCCGACACGTTGGAATTCAACACTCCTAATGTTCGACCGCCTGCTCCAACAAGAAAAAGTCGTCAACGAGTATTTGTATGACCGGGGTGCTAGGACAGCCTCTGCGGAGCTGGGAATTTTTTTGCCACATTACTGGACGCTCATGCGCAATGCCTGTAGGCTCATGCGTCCTGTTGAGGAGGTGACAAACCTAGTCAGTCGCACCGAAAGCACCATCAGCGACCTCATCCCATTTGTTTTCTACCTGGGGCGTGCCCTGCGAAGAGTGCTGGATCAGGCTGTAGATGAGCGTGAAGAGGAAGAGTTGTGGTCACCATCACCACCAGAAACAGCCTTGTCATCATCGCTTGCCGGACCTGCGGCAACGCTGCAAGAGGAGTATGAGGAAGAGGAGTCAGAGGAGGAGTGTGGCTTTGAGGAGGATGAAGACCAACCACAGCAGGCATCCCCGGGTGCTCGTTGTTGTCACCTATCTGGGACCCGTGGTGTTGTACGTGGCTGGGGGGAAGAACAGACCGTCAATGACATCAGTGAGGACGAGGAACGGGAAATGAGTAGCTCGGCATCCAACCTTGTGCAAATTGGGTCTTTCATGCTGTCGTGCCTGTTGAGGGACCCTCATATAAAAAGGATGAAGGAGAACGACCTGTACTGGGTGGTCACACTACTAGACCCCCAGTATAAGCAGAAAGTGGCGGAAATGTTACCAAATTACTGAAAGTCAGAAAGGATGCAGCAGTTCAAAACCAAACTAAAAAATATGCTTTACACAGCTTATAAGGGGGATGTTACAGCACAACGGGAATCTAACTGGGGAAGAGGTGAAAATAATCCTCCTCCTACCACGACGGCGGCAAGGACAGGACGCTTTACAGATGTGTTGTTGATGGATGACATGCAGAGCTTTTTCAGTCCTACACATCGCCACAGCCCTTCGGGATCCAGCCTTAGAGAACGACTCGACCGACAGGTAGCAGACTACCTCGCCTTAACTGCAGATATCGACACTCTGAGGAGCGATGAACCCCTTGACTACTGGGTGTGCAGGCTTGACCTGTGGCCTGAGCTATTCCAGTTTGCGATAGAACTTCTGGCCTGTCTACTAGGTTTAGCAGTGGTACATCACACCCAAAAATTGGTGAATTTCACCAGAAAATGTAACTGACAATTTTTTTTACCGGTCTAATAGGTATAGCAGTGGTATATCACACCCAAAAATTGCTGAATTTCACCAGAAAATGTAATTGACAAAATAGTGAAATGACATAAAATAAAATACGTACAAATAAAAAAAAAAAATTTGATTTATGAGGTGGAGTTCCATATGGAGTAGGAGTTTGAGGAGGCGGTGAACGTAGCGGTGTAGGTGGAAGCGGCGGTGGAGGAGAACGAGGTAGCCAACACTGGTTTTTGGTTTAAATTTTATTTTTTTTAAATTATGGTACACTCCAAAAGAGTATGAAATATCCAAAATACATGAATGAGCAATTGCACTGCAGTATAACAATGGCTGGTTAAGGCCGGTATACATGTCTATTCAGCACAAGGTACGGACAATTCCTGTGGGATTCATGCCTGGTTCATTTTAATGAATGTGAGCTTCTCCACATTGGCTGTGGACAGGCGGCTGCGCTTGTCTGTGATGACTCCCCCTGCCATGCTAAACACACGTTCAGACAATACACTGGCTGCAGGGCAGGCCAGCACCCCCAAGGCATAAAGGGCAAGCTCAGGCCATGTGACTAATTTGGAGACCCAGAAGTTGAAGGGGGCAGACCCGTAATTCAGTACGTGTAGGCGTGTGCACACATACTGCTCCTCCATGTTGGTGAAATGCTACCTCCTGCTAAGACGTTCCATATCAGCTGGTGGTGCTGGTTGTTGTGGCGTGCTGACAAATAGAGATGGCCTTGCGGTTCGACCGGCGGTCGCCTTGCGGCAAACTTTGCATGATCGCGATTCGCCGAACATGCGAACATATGGAGAAATTCGCGCCAGCTATATACTTTTACATTATGAAGAGCTTTGACCCATGACACATCCTTCAGGTGGTACAGGACAGCCAATTGAGACATTTCAGCACATGGACATACCCCCTACCTTATAAATAAACCTGATCTGGCCGCCATTTTACATTCAGTGTTTTGCCAGTGTAGGGAGAGGTTGCTGTGTGGAGCAGGGACAGGCTGTTAGGGACACCAAACGCTAGCTAATAGGGCCACAAAAGTAATTTTAAGGACTAGTATAGGTGTGCTATCTATTTGTGTGATACACAGAGGGGTGCGATATACTTATACTTTTATAATGAGTCAAAAACACATAGATCTATATAGTGATCACCTGGAAGTCAGGGGCCTAGGGGCTAGGGGCTTACTAGGGCCATTTTTTTATAGGGTAAGGTTCCGGACGAGGTCGCTCTTATCAGAGCGGGTGGTCTGTGGTTAGGCTATCAGGGCCAGAATAGCACCCCCCTGTAGGGCAATATCAGGGACAGTTCTTTGCCCACCCTGTCCTTCAATACCACATCATCATCTAGCCCAGTGATAGAGGGTTTTTGCTTTCCCTCCGGGATTCATGGATGTGCACTGGAACCCCCCGGATTGTGGAAGGACATATGGTTTCTGATTTGGTGTCGCCGAGCACCTGATTTTGTGCCGCCGAGCACTTGTTATTGCCTACCACATCTATGCTTTTTGCTTAAAGGGCTTCTGCACTTTGTTTTAACTAATGATTTATCCTCTAGATAGATCATCAGCATCTGATCGGCGGGGGTCCGACACCTGGGACCTCTGCCGATCAGCTGTTTGAGAAGGCAGGGGCGTTTCAGCACCACGGCCTTCTCGGTGTTTACTGCTGGCCCAGTGACTTCACGACTAGTATCAACTAGCGTGGGCAGGGCTAAGCTCGGTTCACTTGAATGGAGCTTAGCCCGCCCACGCTAGTTGATACTAGTCGTGACGTCACTGGGCCAGGGGTAAACAATGAGAAGGCCACGCCGCTGCTGCAGCGCCGCTGCCTTCTCAAACAGCTGATCGGCGGGGGTCCTGGGTGTCGGACCCCCGCCGATAAGATGCTGACCGCATCTGCATTTGCGGACTGCATCCGCATTTGCGGATCCGAACTTCCGCATCTGTGCTTCCGTTTCCGCAAAAGAAAAACATGTACTATTCTTGTCCGCAATTGCAGACAAGATTAGGCATTTTCTATTATAGTGCCGGCGATGTGCGGTCCACAAATTGCGGAATGCACATTGCCGGTGTCCGTGTTTTGCGGATCCGCAAAACACTTACGGACATGTGAATGGACCCTTATAGTAAAATTATTCAACGTTACGTTTTATCTTTAAGTATATTCTAATGGATTGCCTTCCTTGTACAATGTTATAATATACTTTCTATGTTAGAAAGTACACTGCTCAAAAAAATAAAGGGAACACTTATACAACACAATGTAACTCCAAGTCAATCACACTTCTATGAAATCAAACTGTCCACTTAGGAAGCAACACTGAGTGACAATCAATTTCACATGCTGTTGTGCAAATGGGATAGACAACAGGTGGAAATTATAGGCAATTAGCAAGACACCCTCAATAAAGGAGTGGTTCTGCAGGTGGTGACCACAGACAACTTCTCAGTTCCTATGCTTCCTGGCTGATGTTTTGGTTACTTTTGAATGCTGGCGCTGCTTTCACTCTAGTTGTAGCATGAGTCTACAACCCACACAAGTGGCTCAGGTAGTGCAGCTTATCCAGGAATGCACATCAATGCGAGCTGTGGCAAGAAGGTTTGCTGTGTCTGTCAGCGTAGTGTCCAGAGCATGGAGGCGCTACCAGGAGACAGGCCAGTACATCAGGAGACGTGGAGGAGGCCGTAGGAGGGCAACAACCCAGCAGCAGGACCGCTACCTCCGCCTTTGTGCAAGGAGGAACAGGAGGAGCACTGCCAGAGCCCTGCAAAATGACCTCCAGCAGGCCACAAATGTGCATGTGTCTGCTCAAACGGTCAGAAACAGACTCCATGAGGGTGATATGAGGGCCCGACGTCCACAGGTGGGGGTTGTGCTTACAGCCCAACAACGTGCAGGACGTTTGGCATTCGCCAGAGAACACCAAGATTGGCAAATTCGCCACTGGCGCCCTGTGCTCTTCACAGATGAAAGCAGGTTCACACTGAGCACATGTGACAGACGTGACAGAGTCTTGAGACGCCGTGGAGAACGTTCTGCTGCCTGCAACATCCTCCAGCATGACCGGTTTGACATTGGGTCAGTAATGGTGTAGGGTGGCATTTCTTTGGAGGGCCGCACAGCCCTCCATGTGCTCGCCAGAGGTAGCCTGACTGCCATTAGGTACCGAGATGAGATCCTCAGACCCCTTGTGAGACCATATGCTGGTGTGGTTGGCCCTGGGTTCCTCCTAATGCAAGACAATGCTAGACCTCATGTGGCTGGAGTGTGTCAGCAGTTCCTGCAAGACGAAGGCATTGATGCTATGGACTGGCCCGCCCGTTCCCCAGACCTGAATCCAATTGATCACATCTGGGACATCATGTCTCGCTCTATCCACCAACGTCACGTTGCACCACAGACTGTCCAGGAGTTGGCAGATGCTTTAGTCCAGGTCTGGGAGGAGATCCCTCAGTAGACCGTCCGCCACCTCATCAGGAGCATGCACAGGCGTTGTAGGGAGGTCATACAGGCACGTGGAGGCCACACACACTACTGAGCCTCATTTTGACTTGTTTTAAGGACATTACATCAAAGAGTTGGATCAACCTGTAGTGTGTTTTTCCACTTTAATTTTGAGGGTGACTCCAAATCCAGACCTCCATGGGTTGAAAAATTTGATTTGCCATTTTTAAATTTTTGTGTGATTTTGTTGTCAGCACACTCAACTATATAAAGAACAAAGTATTTCAGAAGAATATTTAATTAATTCAGATCTAGGATGTGTTATTTTTGTGTTCCCTTTATTTTTAGGTGCAGTGTATACTGTAGTGCATTTGTATTGTGCGGCAGTTGTGTGCGGTTCTGCTGCGATACTGGAGGTATATAGAGGGACAAGCGTTATTGGAACAAATAATTTCTACTGGTGTGATATAACAGTCGTCCCCCAAAAAAAAAAATTTAAGCGGGGTGTTATATACCAATATACTTTCTGTATAGTGCATTTGAGTACTGTATAGTGCATTTGCGCATGCGCGTACGCGAAAAATATATTGCCGATATTTCACATTGAAAAAAAAATAATAAATGGAGATCGCAAATTTGAATAATACATCTGGTATATCAATGTCCATGTTGTGGGACTATTTGTGCACTTCTAGTAATTATTTCTTTGCTGCAAATATGAGCTGAAGGTTTTTCAGGTCGCCTGCCATTAAAATGAATGGGACCCTCCGCAAACTTGCAGTTCGCGAACATTTGATCGCGTTCGCGCGATCGTGTTCGCGAACCGTCCCAGCAGATGTTCGTCCATCACTACTGACAAAGCTTTTCCACATTTCAGCCATGCTAACCCTGCCTTCTGAGGTGCTGGCAGTGCCCCAGCTGCGTTGGCAACCTCTTCCTCTGCCTTCGCCTTGTGCTTCCACTGTGCCCCCGCTGTCAGGTGGGAATGCCACCAGCAGCGCATCTACCAGCGTGCGCTTGTACTCGTGCATCTTACGAACACGCTCCAGTGATGGAATTAAGGACGGTACGTTGTCCTTGTAATCAGCACAGTAATCAGCAAAAGTTAGAATGTGGGCAACTCGGCGTTCGTTGCGGAGACACTGTAGCATGTAATCGCTCATGTGTGCCAGGCTGCCCAGAGGCAACAAAAAGCTGTTCTCTGTGGGAGGTGTATCGTCTGTGTCCTCTGTATCCCCCCAGCCACGCACCAGTGATGGCCATGAGCTGGTCTGGGTGCCACCCTGCTGTGAACATGGTTCCTCCTCCTGCATCTCCTCCTCCTCATCCTCCACCTCGTCATCCTCCAGAACTGTGCCCTGGCTGGACAATTGTGAACCTGCCGTTTGTGGGTGCAGGAACCCACCCTCGGAGCCACTTGTGAATGACTGGCCGGAAACCATACGAAATGATCTCTCTTCTTCCTCCTCCTCCTGTGCCACATCCTCTTCCATCATCGCCAGCAGCGTTTTTTCAAGGAGGCATAAAAGTGGGATAGTTATGCTGAGAACTGCATTTTCGGCACTGGCCATGTTGGTGGAGTACTCGAAACAGCGCAACAAGGAACACAGGTCTCATGGAGGCCCAGTCATTGGTGGTGAAGTGGTCCTGTTCTGCCGAGCGACTCACCCGTGCATGCTGCAGCTGAAACTCCACTATCGTCTGCTGCTGCTCGCACAGTCTGACCAGCATGTGCAAGGTGGAGTTCCACCTTGTGGGCACGTCGCATATGAGGCGGTGAGCGGGAAGGCCGAAGTTACGCTGCAGCGCTGACAGGCGAGCAGCAGCAGGGTGAGAACGCCAAAAGCGCGCACAGACGGCCTGCACTTTATGCAGCAGCTCTGACATATCAGGGTAATTTTTAAGGAATCTCTGCACCACCAAATTCAGCACATGCACCAGGCAAGGGATGTGCATCAGACCGGCTAGTCCCAGAGCTGCTACGAGATTTCTCCCAGTATCGCACACCACCAGGCCGGGCTTGAGTCTGACTGGCACAAACCACTCATCGGTCTGTTGTTCAAGGCCCGTCCACAGCTCCTGCGCGGTGTGGGGTTTGTCCCCCAAACAGATAAGTTTTAAAACTGCCTGCTGTCGTTTACCCCTGGCTGTGCTGAAGTTGGTGGTGAAGGTGTTACGCTGACTGGATGAGGAGCTGGTAGAGGATGAGGAAGCAGAGTAGGAGGAGGAAGTAACAGGAGGCAAACTGAAGCGCCCTGCAATTCTCGGTGGTGGAAGGACATTCGCGAAACTACTATCCGCCTCAGGCCCAGCCGCCACTGCATTTACCCAGTGTGCTGTTATGGAGATATAACGTCCCTGACCGTGCTTACTGGTCCACGTATACATAGTGAGGTGCACCTTGCCACAGATGGTGTTGCGCAGTGCACACCTGATTTTGTCCCCTACTTGGTTGTGCAGGGAAGGGATGGCTCGCCTGATAAAGTAGTGGTGGCTGGGAACGACGTACTGTGGGACAGTCACCGCCATAAGGCTTTTAAAACTCTCCGTCTCCACCAGACAAAATGAGAGGATTTCAAAGGCCAGTAATTTAGAAATGCTGGCATTGAGGGCTAGGGATCGCGGGTGGGTAGGGGGGTACTTCCTCTTCCTCTCCAGTGTTTGGGAGATGGAAAGCTGAATGTTTCCGTGGGACATTGTGGAGATGCTTGGTGACCCAGGTGGTGGTGTTGCTGGAAGATCCTCTGTTTGCAGGGTGGCAGATGGCACTGTCACTCCAGAGGTGGATGAAGAGGCCGAGACTGCAGCAGAAGAGGAAGCAGGAGGAGCCAGAGACCTTTTTGGTTTTTGAGTTGTCTACTCCACTGCAGCTCGTGCTTAGCACTTAAATTCCTGGTCATGCAGGTTGTGCTCAGGTTGAGAACGTTTATGCCTTGCTTTAGGCTCTGAATGCATAGCGTGCAAACCACTCGTGTCTTGTCGTCAGCACATTGTCTGAAGAACTGCTACGCCAGGGAACTCCTTGGAGCTGGCTTTTGGTGTGCTCGGTCCCTTGCTGCGGTGGGCAGTAGCAGGCGTACTGTCTAGAGGACGGCAGCTCCGCTTTTGCAAACTGCTCCCTCTTCTGCTGTGCTGGTGGCTCTGTGTGACCACTGCCTCTTCCTCCGAACTACATAGGTTATTTGCATGACCTTGATTCCATCTGGGGTCGAGGACCTCATCATCCTCCACATCATCTTCCACCCAGTATTCATCCCTGCCCTCCTTGTTAGTCTGTACACTTTCGCAAGCCCCAGCAGTTGGCACCTGTGTTTAGTCATCATACGAGACGTGCTGCGATGGTCCTCCCATTTACTCATCTTGAAAGATAAGTGTTTGAGCATTGGTGCACTCAATCTCTTCCACTTCTGGGGCAGGGATAGGTGGATGGCCCTGGGAAACCCTGCTAACAGAGTCATCAAAAAGCAGAAGAGACTGCTTCATGACTTGGGGCTCAGACTGCTTGGCTGATTTGCAAGGGGGTGAGGTGAAAGACTGATAGACATCGGCTGCAGGTGCCAACTCTGATTTTTCAGCAGGAGACTGGGTAGGAGACAATGTGAAGGAACTAGAGCCACTGTCAGCAACCCAATCTACTATCGCCTGTATTTGTTCAGGCCTCACCATTCGTAGAGCCGCATTATGCCCGACCAAATACTGCTGCAGGTTCTGTCGCCTACTCGCACCTGAGGAAGGGGTTATCACGTCCTCTCCCTGCAACAGGAGCTCCACCAGCATCACCACGACCTGGGCCACGTCCCTTATTAGACGCTGTCCTCATATTTCTCGAATTTAGGATCTTGCCCTAAATGGGTGTTTAATTAATAGTAGAATAGAATGACAGTATGTACAGGGTGTATCTCACACGCCCTGAACCAGACTAGGCCTCAATTAAATTTGTTTGCCCAAAATGCCTGTATTTAAAACAACTGAATAGAACCCCTGTATATAAAGGGTTTATCTCACACGCTCTGACCCACACTATGCCGCAATTAAAGATTTGTGAACAAAATGGCTGTATTTCAAATATCAGAATATAACCCAAATATATAAAGGGTGTATCTCACAATGACATCTTCAGCAAAGGCTGCCAAATATATATTTTTTTGTCCAAACTGGTGTTTGTTTAATAACTGAATATGACAGCAGTATATAACCCTGGAAAGTCTTGATGCTGCAAAGGTTCAACAATTGTGTATTTTGCCCAAAAAAAGTGTGTTTTATTAATAGAAGAATATAACCCCTGTATATACAGGGTGTATCTCACATGCCCTGACCCACACTAGGCCGCAATTAAAGATTTGTGCCCAAAATGGCTGTATTTCAAATACCTGAATAGAACCCTTTATTTAAAGGGTGTATCTCACACGCCCTGACCCACACTAGGCTGCAATTAAAGATTTGTGCCAAAAATGGGTATTTGATTAATAACTAAATATGACAGCAATATATAACCCTGGAATAATTGATGCTGCAAGGCCAGAAAAATTGTGTATTTTGGCAAAAAAGTGTGTTTTTAAAAACCCAGAAAATTATGGCTGTATTTCTAGCTTAAATTGCACACTGACTAATCCAGCAAATGCACCAGATGTATATTGCCGAAAGAGGGTGATTTTTTACAACCAGATTATTAGTGCTGTTTTTCAAGCTTGGATTTCAATGTCTCAAAAGTTCAGATGCAGTGCTGGTGCACTGAGCTTGCAAAAAATGGCTGCCGCCGCCGCCCACCTAACTGACTTAAAAAAAGTTATTTTTTTTCGGTCTCTGGGCTCAGGGCAGGATAAAAAGATTGTTTTGAACAAAGATTCAGTCCTATTCTCTCCCTACACTAGTAACAGCAGATTGACGTGCAGCGCTACGTGACTCCAGCTTATATAGAGGCTGGGTCACATGCTACACTGGCCAATCACAGCCATGCCATTAGTAGGCATGGCTGTGATGTCTTCTAAGGGCACACAGTTAAATGCTGGTTGATTGTCTCTGCTCTGCAGCCTTTCAAAATGCGCCAAGAAAGCGCTGAACACCGAATCCAAACCAGAACTTTTACTGAAATGTTCGGGTTCGGGTCCGGGGTCCAAAAATCCTAAAGTTCGGGTTCGCTCAACCCTAGTCATAAAAGATTTTACCACATATAACTGCATCGCTGAACGCTGAATACAATTTGTTTTTCCATTTAAATACCTCCCAAAAGGATTTACCACATATAACCTGGACCGAAATACGTCAATAACGATTTTACCACATATAACGGAGCACGGAGATGAAGAGGGTGTTCAGATTCCCCCCGCACTATACGGACATCTCAGAAATGAACCGCTGCTCCCGACAGCAGGTCCTGGGAAGGTCATGGAGCGTCCCGGTCATCCGGCATCTATTCACTCCGTTGAAGGATGATTTTGAAAGTGTGTAGAAGCCACACGGGGCCCCCATGCTGCAGATTTATCATGGAGACATCATGGAGATTTAACCGCATATAACCGCAGTGCTAATCGCTGAATACATTTTGTTTTTTGACCGAAATACTTCATTAAAGATTTTACCATATACAGTATAACCGCCACACTGACTGACTGCTACCACCGCTACTTCCGTGAACCCCTGCACCACTACTTCCGGGTAGGTAGGCCGCTGCGAAGCAGGTGCTCTACCCAGGGCATGTTTGGCTCCTGACCTCCCAATGCTGGCACCCTGCTAAATTCCCAGCCATGCTTTCAACACATATAACCGCCGACATAAACGGAGAATATATTTTTCTTTTTGTACTGAAATAGACCACTAAACACTTTCAAGACATATAACCGCCGCCGACGTGAACTGAGAATGTATTTTTCTTTAAGTACTGAAATAAACCACTAAATGCTTTCAACACATATAACCGTCGCCGACTTGAACTGAGAATGTATATTTCTTTTTGTACTCAAATAGGCCACTGAACACTTTCAAGACATATAACTGCTGCTGACGTGAACTGAGAATGTATTTTTCTTTTTGTACTGAAATAGTCCACTAAACGCTTTCAACACATATAACCGTCGCCGACTTGAACTGAGAATGTATATTTCTTTTTGTACTCAAATAGGCCACTGAACACTTTCAAGACATATAACTGCTGCTGACGTGAACTGAGAATGTATTTTTCTTTTTGTACTGAAATAGTCCACTAAACGCTTTCAACACATTTAACCGCCGCCAACGTGAACTGAGAATGTATTTTTCTTTTTGTACTGAAATAAGCCACTAAACGCTTTCAAGACATATAACCGCCGCCGATGTGAACTGAGAATATATTTTTCTTTTTGTACTGAAATGCAAAATAACACATATAACCGCAGCACTGACTGACTGCTACCGCTACTACTTCCGTGAACCCCAGCACCACTACTTCCTGGGTAGGTAGGCTTCTGCGAAGAAGGTGCTCTACCCCAGGAACGTTTGACTCCCAGCTATGCTTTCAACACATATAACCGCTGACGTGAACTGAGAATATATTTTTCTTTTTGTACTGAAATAGGCCAGTAAACTCTTTCAGCAGAAATAAATGCACCTGTGAAGTGCGTATATATTTTTCTTTCTGTAATGAAATAGGCTACTGAACGCTTTTGCCACAAAAGGGTGCACCAGTAAAGTGCTATCAGTACAGGGAGGAGGAGTTATCAGCGAGTGACAGCTATCGCTCTATGCTATCAATCACTGATAACTCCTCACTCCTATACCAATGCTGCTCACAGAAGGTAGAAAAAAGCAGAGATGTAAATGCATAAATTACAGGTTTTACTGAATCTTTACCCACAAAAATATATACTGTATCAAGCTGCTCAGCTTCTCCTGCTCTCCAACATGGTGCTCTCAGATTACATTTTTTGGTGACAGGTCCTCTTTTAAGGTGTCACTGACCACTTGATAAATTGAAATTCTCACACATTGGGTGTAAGCATTGTTGATGTAGACACCTCAATTATTTTTGGGCTGCAGAGATGTGCATTCTAATCAGGGATTTTCTGCCAAAAACAATGAATCAGTTTGGGGAGTAAGGATTGCTCATTTTTATCCATAAGAGATTATTAATGCATGATTGTCTGCTTGGTTGGTCAATGTAAAGGGGCCTTAAAGTTAATTGTCTAAAGACTTAAAGTTTTACATAGCCTTTGCTATTTAAAGGGCTATTCACAATTTTGTGATATTATAGCATATTGCTAGATTTTTCGAAGTCTCTGGGAATGTACCGATCTTGAGAACGAAAGCTTCTCTAGCATATTGCAGCAGTACTTCACCATGCCTCAAGTTATTCTGCATTGTGAATTCTCATGCATGAGCGTCCTTGTATGAATGACTGAAAGGATTCAAATAACAAAAGTGCCAGCCTGGTGGCACTGCTGCAGCATTTTATGTCTTTGCAAGAGAGAAATTAATTTAAAGCAATGATTCTATATGAAAATACATCTGACAAATGCAATATATACACAGTAAAAAAAACTAAAAACTTTTTTTAATCTAATGTATAATGTGCTTAATGCACCATTCAGGATACATATTTAACTAAGAAATGAGTATTACAATGCAAAATAACTTGTTTTTTGGAATAGCTAATATAATTACTCTATAGGGATCCTACAACAAAGACATTTGTTGGTGGAAAAACAAATTTGTCAGCTGAAGGAACAAGATGACCCAACTCCATATAAAAAATAATCTCATTGTGATTTATGTATTTAATATTTCTAAATGGAAATGTAAAACAGCAGCCGCTATTTTATACTAAGAGCAGGAAGTATGGAAACCATTTATTATATTTATCATTTGTTTTTAGAATATTATTTTTCAACATTATTGGAATTTAAAGACACAATGGGCTTAAACGATCTTTGGTTGTAACAATGAATTACATTTGACTTGCTTTAAAGTGACAGTAATTTCAATAATTCATAAGATCTGTATGTTTTTGTTAAACTTAATGAGACAAATGTGTAAGTTTGCTTTGCTTATGTACCAACATTATAAGGAATGGAACTATTACAGAGTCTCTCACTCTATGTCTTTTTAGGGAATGCTACAATAGTTTTCAAGCATTTGAAAAATGGTTTCATTGATATTATATACACAGATTATATAAATATCTAATTTCTCAAGTCAAAATGTTAAGTCATCAATATTATGACTTTAATTTAATTTATATAATATACACCATTAATTCTAGGCAAGACGATTTAGTCTAGAAATACACATAATCTGCATAATACAGTAGGTAGAAGCAATCTTCGTTCTGAATCTGGGAATGTTTATTATGGCATAACGGCCTAAATATGAAATGTGAGATAATGTTTCATTATTAATCTGAATAATCCTTTACATATAATTTGGTCTGTGCTGTGGCAGCAGTTCTATATATTTTTTTTAAGTGTATGAGGCACGGTGTAATTATTGACATCTAGCTATTCCTGGTATCTAAGGATAATTGTGGAGTATTTTGCTGCAAACTTGTGTGAGGTGTGGTGCAATCGCTGATATCTAACTACTGCTAATGTGAACAACATCCAAGGATAATTGTGGAGTGTCTGTTGCAAAAACGAATGGGGCATGGTTTAATTATTGATATCCAACCATTGATAGTGTGAATAACACCCAAGGATAATTGTGGAGTATTTGCTGCAAGAATGTATGAGGTATGGTGTAATTATTGACATCCATCCACTGCTAATGTGTATAACATCCAAGGATAATTGAGGAGTAATTGTCTCAAAAATGCATAGGGGTATGGTATAATTATTTACATACAACCATTGCTAGTGTGAACAGTACCCAGGAATAACTTCGGAGTATTCGATGTAAGCATGTATGGGGCATGCTTCAATTACTGACATCTATCCAGTCTTACTGTGAAAAACATCCAAGGATGTTCCATCCTTGATCCATAATTGTGGAGTATTTGCTGCAAAAATTCATGGAGTATGTTGTAATTACTGACATATAACCATTGCTAGTGAGAACAGCATCCAAGGATAATCGTGGAGTATTTGCTGCAAGAATTTATGGGACATGTGTAATCACTGACCTTTGACCATTGCCAGTGTAAATAATATCCAAGGATAATTGTGGAGTATTTGTTGCAAGCATGTATGAGACATGGTGTAATTACTGACGATCCAACCATTGCTAGTGTGAACAACATCTAAGGATAATTGTGGAGCATTTGTTGCAAAAATACATGGAACATGATGTAATTACTGACTTCTAACCATTGCTAGTGTGAACAGCATCCAACAATAGTATGGTGATTCCAATCAGTATCGATAGGTGTTCTGCTTCGAGTTATTGAAATGTTGTATAACACTAGTCAGACAGTCTAACAATAATTCAGAAGTCAAGAAACGTAAGACATCAGATCTGTATGTATTCTTTGTTCTGAATAACTTTGTAAAACTACAACATAAGCACAAACAAAACATGTATCAGCACATTAAACATTATACAACAGCCTAATTCCATCAGTGTACTCACGGACAATTCCACCATAAGTCCAGGAATATTTCAGAGCTCCACTGAATGCTGCTTGCTAGATCCAGAAGCAGGCACGAAATGGAGGATAGAAAGTTCCAGGTTAAAGGTTACTGTCTCTCTCTCTGTGAGAATTACCACTTCCGGTCAAGTCCTGGCATAATAATAACTAACTATGACCACTAGATGGCAGCAACATCAAATTAACATCACAGTATAATCTATAACAGTACAGGGTGGGCCATTTATATGGATACACCTTAATAAAATGGGAATGGTTGGTGATATTAACTTCCTGTTTGTGGCACATTAGTATATGTGAGGGGGGAAACTTTTCAAGATGGGTGGTGACCATGGCGGCCATTTTGAAGTCGGACATTTTGAATCCAACTTTTGTTTTTTCAATAGGAAGAGGGTCATGTGACACATCAAACTTATTGGGAATTTCACAAGAAAAACAATGATGTGCTTGGTTTTAACGTAACTTTATTCTTTCATGAGTTATTTACAAGTTTCTGACCACTTATAAAATGTGTTCAATGTGCTGCCCATTGTGTTGGATTGTCAATGCAACCCTCTTCTCCCACTCTTCACACACTGACAGCAACACCGCAGGAGAAATGCTAGCACAGGCTTCCAGAATCCGTAGTTTCAGGTGCTGCACATCTCGTATCTTCACAGCATAGACGATTGCCATCAGATGATACGAGATGTGCAGCACCTGAAACTACGGATACTGGAAGCCTGTGCTAGTATTTCTCCTGCGGTGTTGCTATCAGTGTGTGAAGAGTGGGAGAAAAGGGTTGCATTGACAATCCAACACAATGGGCAGCACATTGAACACATTTTGTAAGTGCTCAGAAACTTGTAAATAACTCATGAAAGAATAAAGTTACGTTAAAACCAAGCACACCATTGTTTTTCTTGTGAAATTCCCAATAAGTTTGATGTGTCAAATGACCCTCTTCCTATTGAAAAAACAAAAGTTGGATTCAAAATGGCAGACTTCAAAATGGCCGCCATGGTCACCACCCATCTTGAAAAGTTTCCCCCCGTCACATATACTAATGTGCCACAAACAGGAAGTTAATATCACCAACCATTCCCATTTTATTAAGGTGTATCCATATAAATGGCCCACCCTGTACATTGCATACATTTACTATAACAATATGGGCATGAGCAATAGGAATGGTGCTAGTTTTTAAATTCTCATGTTAGCTTATGTGATACCTCTCCATGTGGGGATTTATTCCCCTCTTATACTGAGGTTATATGTATATTTACTTTATTACAACAAGAATTACATGGGATTTGGGTGTTGGAGGACTTGTTCTGTTATTTATTTATATGTATTGTATTTCATTGTGTTTTTACAAGTCTAAGTGAGCAGTAAAGGTTTAAATGCAAGGAGTGGCTGACATTATAATCACCTATGTGGTAATGCAAATCCTAACCTGGTTGGTGCAGTTTTTTGCTTCCCAGGTATATAGGAGCATCATACTTGCATTTACCCCATACCATGATTAAGATCGTATAGATCGAGACGCGTTGGCAGCATCACCATCATCTATGTGAAGAAACTGCATTCTTTAAAATTTATGAAAGAAAGACTAAAGATTTTTATTTATCTCGGTGCTGGACATCTCTTACTACTTTTCTGGATCTGTACGGACTGGACCGGGTCCCTGCACATGACACTATATGTGGAAGTGCTGGCTTACTCTTCTAATCGTTATTATGGCATACAGCACTTTTATCAGAAGACATGTGGACTTTGAGTATTATTATTATCATAGATCGAATCGAAGCATCCAAAGCAGAATTCAATCAGAAGTTTAGGAAAAATTTAATTCACTGTGAACCAGAATTACCACGTGCTTCATGATAATGAAGCAGATTTTTTCTAAAATGGCTGCTGCATGTGATGCAAAGCAAAAGTACCAAGGTCGGGAACATGATATGACCCATAATGCCATGCAGCTAGCCAATCAGCAAATAGCCATCCCCTGTGATGCCACAGCCCTATAAAAATCCTCATTTCACCTGGTCTCTGCCAGTTCACTGTGAGATAAGCTTAGAGACAGATGTGACAAGTGCTTATGCACTAGAGACAGTGTTGTAGAAAGCATTTAATTGTAGAATATTGATTAGGGAGAGTGCAGAGACAGTGCAGGGACTGTATAGGGAGATCATAGGGAGAGTTTTTAGACAATGTAAGGAGAGAATAGGGAGACTGCAGGTTGAGTGTAATCGCTGTGTGCATCTTGATCACCTGCTGACACAATCCCTGATAATCTTTTAGTTGATATATAGAATTACTGTGCCTCAGTATTAAAGGGCGGTATAATATATTGCTGTCTACATCTTGTTGAACTGCTGATACATTTACAGTTAAAGGCTATGTACACCTTTGGTGGAGTCTATTTTTTTATTATTGCATTGTATTTATTTTGAGCTAAAAAAGTTTTTTTTCAATTGGTCCTTATTTAACCTCCTCAGGACCGCCGTACGCAGGATTGCGTCTTTGCGGCGGCCCTGCTCTTCTGGGTGGACGCGCCGGTGCGTCCTCTCGTGAGATTTCCTGTGAACGCGCGCACACAGGCGCGCGCGTTCACAGGATCGGAAGGTAAGCGAGTGGATCTCCAGCCTGCCAGCGGCGATCGTTCGCTGGCAGGCTGGAGATGTGATTTTTTTAACCCCTAACAGGTATATTAGACGCTGTTTTGATAACAGCGTCTAATATACCTGCTACCTGGTCCTCTGGTGGTCCCTTTTGTTTGGATCGACCACCAGAGGACACAGATAGCTCAGCAATATGTAGCACCAAGCACCACACTACACTACACCCCCCCTGTCACTTATTAACCCCTTATTAGCCCCTGATCACCCCATATAGACTCCCTGATCACCCCCCTGTCATTGATTACCCCCCTGTCATTGATCACCCCCCTGTAAAGCTCCATTCAGACGTCCGCATGATTTTTACGGATCCACTGATAGATGGATCGGATCCGCAAAACGCATACGGACGTCTGAATGGAGCCTTACAGGGGCGTGATCAATGACTGTGGTGATCACCCCATATAGACTCCCTGATCACCCCCCTGTCATTGATTACCCCTCTGTCATTGATCACCCCCCTGTAAAGCTCCATTCAGACGTCCGCATGATTTTTACGGATCCACTGATAGATGGATCGGATCCGCAAAACGCATACGGACGTCTCCCTGGAGCCTTCCAGGGGGGGTGATCACCCCATATAGACTCCCTGATCACCCCCCTGTCATTGATCACCCCCCCCTGTCAGGCTGCATTCAGATGTCCGTATGATTTTTACGGATCCACGGATACACGGATCGGATCCGCAAAACACATACGGACATCTGAATGGAGCCTTATAGGGGGGTGATCAATGACAGGGGGGTGATCACCCCATATAGACTCCCTGATCACCCCCCTGTCATTGATCACCCCTTTGTAAGGCTCCATTCAGACATTTTTTTGGCCCAAGTTAGCGGAAATTATTTTTTTTTTCTTACAAAGTCTCATATTCCACTAACTTGTGTCAAAAAATTAAATCTCACATGAACTCACCATACCCCTCACGGAATCCAAATGCGTAAAAATTTTTAGACATTTATATTCCAGACTTCTTCTCACGCTTTAGGGCCCCTAGAATGCCAGGGCAGTATAAATACCCCACATGTGACCCCATTTCGGAAAGAAGACACCCCCAGGTATTCCGTGAGGGGCATATTGAGTCCATGAAAGATTGAAATTTTTGTCCCAAGTTAGTGGAAAGGGAGACTTTGTGAGAAAAAAATAAATAAAATCAATTTCCGTTAACTTGTGCCAAAAAAAAAAAATTTCTATGAACTCGCCATGCCCCTCATTGAATACCTTGGGGTGTCTTCTTTCTAAAATGGGGTCACTTGTGGGGTAGTTATACTGCCCTGGCATTTTAGGGGCCGAATGCGTGAGAAGTGGTTTGAAATCAAAATCTGTAAAAAATGGCCGGTGAAATCCGAAAGGTGCCCTTTGGAATGTGGGCCCCTTTGCGCACCTAGGCTGCAAAAAAGTGTCACACATGTGGTATCGCTGTACTCAGGAGAAGTTGGGCAATGTGTTTTGGGGTGTCATTTTACATATACCCATGCTGGGTGAGAGAAATATCTTGGCAAAAGACAACTTTTCCCATTTTTTTATACAAAGTTGTCATTTGACCAAGATATTTATCTCACCAAGCATGGGTATATGTAAAATGACACCCCAAAACACATTGCCCAACTTCTCTTGAGTACAGCGATACCACATGTGTGACACTTTTTTGCAGCCTAAGTGAGCAAAGGGACCCACATTCCAAAGAGCACCTTTCGGATTTCACCGGTCATTTTTTACACATTTTGATTTCAAACTACTTAACACACATTTGGGCCCCTAGAATGCCAGGGCAGTATAACTACCCCACAAGTGACCCCATTTTGGAAAGAAGACACCCCAAGGTATTCGCTGATGGGCATAGTGAGTTCATAGAAGTTTTTATTTTTTGTCACAAGTTAGTGGAATATGAGACTTTGTAAGAAAAAAAAATCATCATTTTCCACTAACTTGTGACAAAAAATTAAAAGTTCTATGAACTCACTATGCCCATCAGCGAATACCTTGGGGTGTCTACTTTCCGAAATGGGGTCATTTGTGGGGTGTTTGTACTGTCTGGGCATTGTAGAACCTCAGGAAACATGACAGGTGCTCAGAAAGTCAGAGCTGCTTCAAAAAGCGGAAATTCACATTTTTGTACCATAGTTTGTAAACGCTATAACTTTTACCCAAATCATTTTTTTTTTTTTACCCAAACATTTTCTTTTTATCAAAGACATGTAGAACAATAAATTTAGAGCAAAATTTATATATGGATGTCGTTTTTTTTCCAAAATTTTACAACTGAAAGTGAAAAATGTCATTTTTTTGCAAAAAAATCGTTAAATTTCGATTAATAACAAAAAAAGTAAAAATGCCAGCAGCAATGAAATACCACTAAATGAAAGCTCTATTAGTGAGAAGAAAAGGAGGTAAAATTCATTTGGGTGGTAAGTTGCATGACCGAGCAATAAACGGTGAAAGTTGGGTAGGTCAGAAGTGTAAAAAGTGGCCTGGTCTTTAAAGGTGTTTAAGCTATAGGGGCTGAGGTGGTTGAAATATGGAATTCTTTTTTGTGTATATAGCTGAGATGCTCTACTAGCTTCATGTGTATTTTCTGTCTTTTCCATCATCTGGGGAGGAGATGGACTCCTTATCTTTGCTCTCTGACATTATAAACACTCATTAAAGCTCAATTTATTTCTTGCTGATAAGAATATGGCCTAAATAAGTGTTTATGGCCTCGCAGTATTTTAGAGATGTTTATTAGATGATCGGCACAAAGTGAATGTACTAGTCACACAGTTAGAAAAACTGTTAACTGTTTGTTACAGAATGGCTCAATATTTTTAATAAAGAACAACTGAAAATATGATTTTTTTTAACCCAAAAAATGAGTAAAATGTAATCATAAACAAAAATTTCCTCCAAAGTTGTACATAGCCTTTCATCTCTTATATTATATATAGAATTACTGTGCCTCAATATTAAAGGGCGGTCTAATATATGGTGTGTGCATCTTGTTCAACTGCTGACACAATCCCCATTAATTGTTTAGTTGACATATAGAATACTGTAACTCAGTATTAAAGGGTGGTCTAATATATCACCACCTGCACCATATTGAACTGCTGACACATTTGCAGTTAATCTCTTATTTTATATAGAATTACTGTGCCATAATTGAAGGGCGGTCTAATATATCACTGTCTGCATTTTGTTGAACTGTACTGACACATTTGCAGTTACAAAGAAAAAACAAATATAATGGTTAGTGCTCAGCAAATTGAAGTATCCGTAGTGGAATTCAATCCAAAGTTCAGGAAAAATTCAATTTTTGAGGTGTCTATTCCACTGCAGTTCGTGCTTTGCACTTAGATGCCTGGTCATGCAGGTTGTGCTCAGGTTGAGAATGTTTATGCCATATTTGCACCCTGCTCCCTCTTCTGCTGTGCTGGTGGTTCTGTGCGACCACCGCCTCTTCCTCCAAACTGCACAGGTCACTTGCATGACCTTGATTCCATGTGGAGTCATCTACTCAGTCTTCACCCCTACCTTCCTTGTCGGTCTGCACACTGCAGAAAGCCACAACAGTTGGCACCTGTGTCAGCAGGAGACTGGGTGGGAGACAATGTGAAGGAACTGGAGGCACTGTTAGCCACCAAATCTACTATCGCCTGTACTTGTTCTGGCCTCACCATTCATAGAGCGCATTCGGCCCTACCAAATAACGCTGAAGGTTCTGTTGCCTACTCGCACCTGAGGAAGGGGTTTCACTTGTGCGTGTAGCTGGCACAGATCAATCACGTCCTCTCCCTGCAACAGGAGCTCCACCAGCATCACCACGACCTGGGCCACGTCCCTTATTAGACGCTGTCCTCATATTTCTCGAATTTAGGATCTTGCCCTAAATGGGTGTTTAATTAATAGTATAATAGAATGACAGTATGTACAGGGTGTATCTCACACGCCCTGAACCAGACTAGGCCTCAATTAAATTTGTTTGGCCAAAATGCCTGTATTTAAAACAACTGAATAGAACCCCTGTATATAAAGGGTTTATCTCACATGCCCTGACCCACACTATGCCGCAATTAAAGATTTGTAAACAAATGTCTTCTCCATACAAGAGGAGCTCCACCAGCAGCGCCATGACTGGGGCCACGTCCCTTATTTGACGCTCTCCTCATTCTTTGCGTTCACCCACCAAACTAACAGATGTTTTTTGTCAGGCGACAATGTAACCGCCAATAGTCAACAATTAAGTTCACTGAGAGTAAGGCAGTGCCGGTGTCATAAAGAGGAAAAATTTCTTGAGGTAACACAACAGTGTGACAGGCGAATTTTATACAATTACTACACGGTCCCCAAAAATGTTAATTTGTCAACCAACAATGTAACTGCAGTATTGACTGGTTGTATTTGACTGTGACAAATACAGCAAAGGCCCCAGATGTAAGGTCTTGCAAAAAATTTGTGTTTTTTAAACCAAGAATATAACTGCAGTATTTGAACTTTGTATTTGACTGTCACAAATGCAACAAAGGCCGCAAATGTATTATCTTGCCCAAAATCAGTGTTTTTTTAATACCAGAATATAACAGCAGTATATCACACTTGTATTGGACTGTCAGAAATGCAGCAAAGGCCACAGATTTAGGATATTGCAAAAAATTTGTGTTTTTTTAAAAACAAGAATATAATTGCAGTATTTCAAGCTTGTATTTCACTGTGACAAATGCAGCAAAGGCACCAGATGTAGGATATTGCAAAAAAATGGGTATTTTTTTTAAAAACCAGAATATAATTTCCGTATTTCAAGCTTGTATTTCACTGTGACAAATGCAACAAAGGCCGCAAATTTTATATCTTGCCCAAAATGGGTGTTTTTTTTAATAACAGAATATAACAGCACTATCTAACGCTTGTATTTCACTGTGACAAATGCAGCAAAGGCACTAGATGCAGGTTATTGCAAACAATGGGTGTTTTTTTAAAACCAGAATATAATTGCAGTATTTCAAGCTTGTATTTCTATGTCACAAATGCAGGAAAGGCCACAGATGTAGGGTATTGCAAAAAATGGGTGTTTTTTTAAACCCACAAAGCTTGTATTTCTATGTCACAAATGCAGCAAAGGCACCAGATGTAGGGTATTGCAAAAAATTTGTGTTTTTTTAAACCCAGAAAATAATTGCAGTATTTCAAGCTTGTATTTCACTGTGACAAATGCAGCAAAGGCCGCAAATTTAGTATCTTGCCCAAAATGGGTCTTTTTTTAATACCAGAATATAACAGCACTATCTAATGCTTGTATTTCACTGTGACAAATGCAGCAAAGGCCCCAGATGTAGGGTATTGCGAAAAAATGGGTGGTTTTTTTTAAACCAGAATATAATTGCAGTATTTCAAGCTTGTATTTCATTGTGACAAATGCAGCAAAAGCACCAGATGTAGGGTATTGCAAAAAATGGGTGTTTTTTTTAAACCCAGAATATTATTGCAGTATTTCAAGCTTGTATTTCACTGTGACAAATGCAGCAAAGGCCGCAAATTTATTAACTTGCCGAAAATGGGTGTTTTTTTAATAACAGAATATAACAGCACTATCTAACGCTTGAATTTCACTGTGACAAATGCATCAAAGGCCGCAAATTTATTTTCCTGCCCTAAATGTGTGTTTTTTTAATACCAGAATATAACAGCACTATCTAACGCTTGTATTTCACTGTCACTAATGCAGCAGAGCCCCACATGTATAACTGCAGTATTTCAAGCTTGTATTTCACTGTGACAAATGCAGCAAAGGCACCAGATGTAGGGTATTGCTAAAAATGGGTGTTTTTTTTAAACCCAGAATATAAATGCAGTATTTCAAGCTTGTATTTCACTGTGACAAATGCAGCAAAGGCCCCAGACGTAGGGCATTGCCAAAAATGGGTGTTTTTTTAAACCCAGACTATAATTGCAATATTTCAAGCTTGTATTTCACTGTGACAAATGCAGCAAAGGCACCAGATGTACGGTATTGCAAAAAATGGGTGTTTTTTTTAAAACCAGAATATAACAGCACTATCTAACGCTTGTATTTCAATGTGACAAATGCAGCAAAGGCCGCAAATTTATTAACTTGCCCAAAATGGGTGTTTTTTAAATAACAGAATATTACAGCACTATCTAACGCTTGTATTTCACTGTGACAAATGCAGCAAAGGCCCCAGATGTAGGGTATTGCGAAAAATGGGTGTTTTTTTCTAAACCAGAATATAATTGCAGTATTTTTAAGCTTGTATTTCACTGTGACAAATGCAGTAAAGGCCCCAGATGTAGGGTATTGCAAAAAAGGGTGTTTTTTTTAAACCCAGAATATTATTGCAGTAAAATACATACAGATGTCACCCCCCTGTAAGGCTCCATTCAGATGTCCGTATGTGTTTTGCGGATCCGATCCATGTATCCGTGGATCCGTAAAAAACATACGGATGTCTGATTGGAGCCTTACAGGGGGGTGATCAATGACAGGGGGGTGATCAATGACAGGGGGGTGATCAGGGAGTCTATATGGGGTGATCACCCCCCTGTCATTGATCACCCCCCTGTAAGGCTCCATTCAGATGTCCGTATGTGTTTTGCGGATCCGATCCATGTATCCGTGGATCCGTAAAAAACATATGGACGTCTAAATGGAGCCTTACAGGGGGTTGATCAATGACAGGGGGGTGATCAGGGAGTCTATATGGGGTGATCACCCCCCTGTCATTGATCACCCCCCTGTAAGGCTCCATTCAGATGTCCGTATGTGTTTTGCGGATCCGATCCATGTATCCGTGGATCCGTAAAAAACATACGGACGTCTGAATGGAGCCTTACAGGGGGGTGATCAATGACAGGGGGGTGATCAATGACAGGGGGGTGATCAGGGAGTCTATATGGGGTGATCACCCCCCTGTAAGGCTCCAGTCAGACGTCTGTATGTGTTTTGCAGATCTGAGCCATGTATCCGTGTATCCGTAAAAAACATACGGACGTCTGAATGGAGCCTTACAGGGGGGTGATCAATGACAGGGGGGTGATCAATGACAGGGGGGTGATCAGGGAGTCTATATGGAGTGATCACCCCCGTCATTGATCACCTTCCTGTAAGGCTCCATTCAGACGTCCGTATGTGTTTTGCGGATCCGATCCATGTATCCGTGGATCCGAATAAATATACAGACGTCTGAATGGAGCCTTACAAGGGGGTGATCAATGACAGGGGGGTGATCAGGGAGTCTATATCGGGTGATCACCCCCCTGTCATTGATCACCCCCCTGTAAGGCTCCATTCAGATGTCCGTATGTGTTTTGCGGATCCGATCCATGTATCCGTGGATCCGTAAAAAACATATGGACGTCTAAATGGAGCCTTACAGGGGGTTGATCAATGACAGGGGGGTGATCAGGGAGTCTATATGGGGTGATCACCCCCCTGTCATTGATCACCCCCCTGTAAGGCTCTATTCAGATGTCCGTATGTGTTTTGCGGATCCGATCCATGTATCCGTGGATCCGTAAAAAACATACGGACGTCTGAATGGAGCCTTACAGGGGGGTGATCAATGACAGGGGGGTGATCAATGACAGGGGGGTGATCAGGGAGTCTATATGGGGTGATCACCCCCCTGTAAGGCTCCAGTCAGACGTCTGTATGTGTTTTGCGGATCTGAGCCATGTATCCGTGTATCCGTAAAAAACATACGGACGTCTGAATGGAGCCTTACAGGGGGGTGATCAATGACAGGGGGGTGATCAATGACAGGGGGGTGATCAGGGAGTCTATATGGAGTGATCACCCCCGTCATTGATCACCTTCCTGTAAGGCTCCATTCAGACGTCCGTATGTGTTTTGCGGATCCGATCCATGTATCCGTGGATCCGAATAAATATACAGACGTCTGAATGGAGCCTTACAAGGGGGTGATCAATGACAGGGGGGTGATCAGGGAGTCTATATCGGGTGATCACCCCCCTGTCATTGATCACCCCCTGTAAGGCTCCATTCAGATGTCCGTATGTGTTTTGCGGATCCGATCCATGTATCCGTGGATCCGTAAAAAACATACGGACGTCTGAATGGAGCCTTACAGGGAGTTGATCAATGACAGGGGGGTGATCAATGACAGGGGGGTGATCAGGGAGTCTATATGGGGTGATCACCCCCCTGTCATTGATCACCCCCCTGTAAGGCTCCATTCAGATGTCCGTATGTGTTTTGCGGATCCGATCCATGTATCCGTGGATCCGTAAAAAACATACGGACGTCTGAATGGAGCCTTACAGGGGGGTGATCAATGACAGGGGGGTGATCAATGACAGGGGGGTGATCAGGGAGTCTATATGGGGTGATCACCCCCCTGTAAGGCTCCAGTCAGACGTCTGTATGTGTTTTGCGGATCCGATCCATGTATCCGTGGATCCGTAAAAAACATACGGACGTCTGAATGGAGCCTTACAGGGGGGTGATCAATGACAGGGGGGTGATCAATGACAGGGGGGTGATCAGGGAGTCTATATGGGGTGATCACCCCCGTCATTGATCACCTTCCTGTAAGGCTCCTTTCAGACGTCCGTATGTGTTTTGCGGATCCAATCCATGTATCCGTGGATCCGAAAAAACATACGGACGTCTGAATGGAGCCTTACAAGGGGGTGATCAATGACAGGGGGGTGATCAATGACAGGGGGGTGATCACGGAGTCTATATCGGGTGATCACCCCCCTGTCATTGATCACCCCCCTGTAATCCTCCATTCAGACGTCCGTATGTGTTTTGCGGATCCAATCCATGTATCCGTGGATCCGAAAAAACATACGGACGTCTGAATGGAGCCTTACAAGGGGGTGATCAATGACAGGGGGGTGATCAATGACAGGGGGGTGATCACGGAGTCTATATCGGGTGATCACCCCCCTGTCATTGATCACCCCCCTGTAATCCTCCATTCAGATGTCCGTATGTGTTTTGCGGATCCGATCCATGTATCCGTGGATCCGTAAAAAACATACGGACGTCTGAATGGAGCCTTACAGGGGGGTGATCAATGACAGGGGGGTGATCAGGGAGTCTATATGGGGTGATCCCCCCCCTGTCATTGATCACCCCCCTGTAAGGCTCCATTCAGATGTCCGTATGTGTTTTGCGGATCCGATCCATGTATCCGTGGATCCGTAAAAAACATACGGACGTCTGAATGGAGCCTTACAGGGGGGTGATCAATGACAGGGGGGTGATCAATGACAGGGGGGTGATCAGGGAGTCTATATGGGGTGATCAGGGGTTAATAAGGGGTTAATAAGTGACAGGGGGGGTGTAGTGTAGTGGTGTTTGGTGCTACTTATTACTGAGCTGCCTGTGTCCTCTGGTGGTCAATCCAAGCAAAAGGGACCACCAGAGGACCAGGTAGCAGGTATATTAGACGGTGTTATCAAAACAGCGTCTAATATACCTGTTAGGGGTTAAAAAAATAGCATCTCCAGCCTGCCAACGAACGATCGCCGCTGGCAGGCTGGAGAGCTACTTGCTTACCTTCCGATCCTGTGAACGCGCGCGCCTGTGTGCGTGCGTTCACAGGAAATCTCGCGTCTCGCTAGAGGACGCGTATATGCGTTCAGGAGGAATGAATCGACTGCCTCCAGGACGCGTCCCTGCGTTCGGCGGTCTGGAGGCGGTTAAAATGTTTACCCTCTTTAAAATGGCAGACCTGGTTCTGTGCAGGAATTGTTGTGCTTTTATTTCAGGTTCAACTCTTCGGAGGTTTGGATGCTGTCTGATCTGTAGACAGCTCTCCATAATGCAGCAGGAAATTGCATTATTGAATTCAAAAATTTGTAAATTAACTGTTAAACAAACTCAGGCTGGGAATTTTGCAATGCCACTGCCACAGAGGCCCATTAGAAATGGAAGATGGGTTACTGTAGGTTCTGGAAGACTGAGAGTTGTTTATAGAAGACATGTCCCATAGTTTGTGGCTCTCCATAATTCATTTGCAGCACTTTCAGAGCGCAAGAGCAACATGGAGGATGGCTCAGGCAGAGTGGGTGAGGAACAATCATCTCCCATGCCTAAAGTATGCAAGACTTCAGCCAAAGACAAAAAGGATAAGGTGAGGACTGATAGTAAGCAGCTGTTGGTGGGCGATTTTATCATAAGAGGTGTGAAGTTTGAGGAAAATGGTTTTGTAAGATGTCTCCCTGGTGCTACCGCTAGCATGGATAGACGACGTAATCTTAATATTGTTAGGCAAGCAAAGCAGGAAAGGGAGGTGGATGTTGTTGTCCATTTTGGGACAAATGATCTGGCTTACAATGAGGTTCCAAGGTGAAGGAAGCTTTTCACACACTTGGAAATGATATACGGGAGGTTGCATCAACTGTTTCATTCTCTGCAGTTTTGCCTGTGCATAACCTTCAGCATGACAAAAAGATGTGCATTAAGGAATTTAATGTATGGCTTGGTGAATGGTGTCTGAACCAAGGGTTTGGCTTTGTGTCTCATGTTAGCTCTCGTTGGAATGGAAAAGAACTGTACAAGAAAGATGGTTTGCATCTTTCTCTCAAAGGAAAGAATGTCCTCAGTGAACAGTTAAAAGTATTTGCTAAGGAGCATTTAAACTAGGAAAGGGGGACAAAAGAGTGATAATCCAGCAGTCCGGCTGCCCCCCCGGAACAATGCCAGAAGATGCCAGTAGCACATAGGTTAAGAAATAACAAGCTCAGAGTCTTGTCTACAAATGCTCGCAGTTTAGGGAATAAGATCAATGACATTAAGTCTATAATGGCATCTGAGACTATAAATTTAGTGGCTGTTACTGAGACACGGTTCAATGGGAGTAATGACTGGGATATAACAATACCAGGGTTCTCTCTATATAGGAAAGACAGAGAAGGCAAGAAAGGGTGAGGGGTGGCCCTGTATATGAAAGATAGCATAAAATCTAATTCAATACAAGTTAGCGAGACCAATTTAGAGTCAGTTTGGGTTACCTTGCAGCTTGATAATCATAAGGTAACTTGTGTAGGTGTGATATATAGACCACCTGGCCAAGTCAAAGAATTTGTTGATCTACTAGCTAAAATGACATTGAAAGGGGAAGTTATCATTATGGGAGACTTTAATCTTCCTGATGTAAACTGGAAAACCAAAATAGCTAGTTCTGCCAGGAGTACAGATATTCTAAATTCCCTACTGGGATTATCTCTACAGCAAGTAGTTGAGGAGCCAATCCGGAAGGAGGCCATTTTAGATTTAGTATTCACAAATTGGAATTTGGTATCTGATATTACTGTAGGGGAAAGCTTGGGATCTAGTGATCACCAGTCAGTGTGGTTTACTATAAGTACAGTGACACCACACAGAGTCACACCACACAAAAACAAAGGTTTTGGATTTTATAAAAACTGACTTTTCTAAAATTAGATTAGTGGTATTTGAGTCCCTATCAGATTGGAACAGTTTCAATGGAGTCCAGGAGAAATGGGACTACTTAAAAGTGGCACTATTGAAGGCAACAGATAATTACATTAGGCTTATCAGTAAAAGCAAAAAAAGGAAGAGACCACTGTGGTACTCAGCAGAAGTGGCCAAAATCATTAAAAACAAAAAGATAGCATTTAGTAATTATAAAGAAAACCAAAACGAGGATGACAGGCAAATTTATAAGATTAGGCAGAGAGAGGCAAAACAAGTTATAAGAGCTTCTAAAGCACAGGCAGAAGAGAAATTAGCTCAGTCAGTGAAAAAAGGTGATAAGACATTCTTCAGATACATAAATGAAAAAAGGAAACTAAAACAAGGAATTACCAAATTAAAAACAAAAGAAGGAAGGTATATGAAAGAAAATAAAGAACTAGCTGACTGCCTCAATGAATACTTCTGTTCAGTTTTTACAAAGGAAAATGAAGGAAAAGGACCTGTTAGGAAGGAAGACTAATGAATCTTTTGATGTATGTGTCTTTACAGAGGAATAGGTTCTAAGTCAGCTGTCTAAAATGAATACAAATAAGTCACAAGGGCCTGATGGGATACACTCAAAGCTATTAAAAGAGCTTAGCGGTGAACTTGCAATTCCATTAACAGATTTATTTAACCAATCACTGGTAACAGGAGTCGTCCCAGAAGATTGGAAATTAGCAAATGTTGTGCCCATTCACAAGAAAGGTAGTAGGGAGGAATCGGGCAACTATAGGACAGTAAGCCTGACATCAATAGTAGGGAAATTAATGGAAACCATACTTAAGGAGAGGATTGTGGAACATCTAAAATCCCATTGATTGAAAGATGAAAAACAGCATGGTTTTACTTCAGGGAGATCATGTCAAACTAATCTTATAGATTTTTTTGATTGGGTGACTAAAATAATAGATAGCGGAGGTGCAGTAGACATCGCTTATCTAAACTTTAGTAAGGGTTTTGATACTGTCCCACATAGAAAGCTTATCAATAAATTGCAGTCTTTGTGCTTGGACTCCCATATTGTTGAATGGATTAGGCAATGGCCGATGGACAGACAACAGAGGGTTGTAGTCAATGGAGTATATTCAGACCATGGTCTTGTTACCAGTGGTGTACCTCAGGGATCAGTTCTGGGACCCATATTGTTTAATATCTTTATCAGCGAAATTGCAGAAGGCCACAATGGAAAGGTGTGTCTTTTTGCTGATGACACAAAGATTTGTAACAGGGTTGATGTTCCTGGAGGGATACACCAAATGGAAAAGGATTTAGGAAAACTAAAGGAATGGTCAAAAATCTGGCAACTAAAATGTAATGTTGATAAGTGCAAGATAATGCAACTTGGGTGTAAAAACCCAAGAGTAGAATATAAAATCAGTGATACAGTCCTAATCTCAGTATCTGAGGAAAGGGATTTAGGGGTCATTATTTCAGAAGACTTAAAGGTAGGCAGACAATGTCATAGAGCAGCAGGAAATGCTAGCAGAATGCTTGGGTGTATAGGGAGAGGCATTACCAGTAGCAAGAGGGAGCTGGTCATGCCGCTCTACAGAGCACTAGTAAGACCTAATTTGGAGTATTGTGCTCAGTACTGGAGACCATATCTCCAGAAGGATATTGATACTTTGGAGAGAGTTCAGAGAAGAGCTACTAAACTAGTACATGGATTGCAGGATAAAACTTACCAGGAAATATTAAAGGACCTTAACATGCATAGCTTGAAAGAAAGACGAGACAGAGGGGATATGATAGAAACTTTTAAATACATAAAGGGAATTAACAAGGTAAAATAGGAGAGAATATTTAAAAGAAGAAAAAACAGCTACAAGAGGACATCGTTTTAATTTAGAGGGGCAAAGGTTTAAAATTAATATCAGGAAGTATTACTTTACTGAGAGAGTAGTGGCATGGAATAGTCTTCCTGCAGAAGTGGTAGCTGCAAATACAGTGAATGAGTTTAAGCATGCATGGGATAGGCATAAGGCCATCCTTCATATAAGATAGGGCCAGGGGCTATTCATAGTATTCAGTATATTGGGCAGACTAGATGGGCCAAATGGTTCTTATCTGCCGACACATTCTATGTTTCTATGTTTCTATGATCTAATTCCATCAATTTACTGTCAGCTAGCAGAGGAAGCAGACTCCACAGGGGGCCTGGCTTCAAAAAAGACCACATGTTTGTAGTACACACCCCACTTAGCCACCCTGGCAACCCAACAACCTCTCTGGCAGGATGAATGCTGGTGGGGGGGGGGAGTTGGTCATCAGAACAAAAGAATCCATCAGACATCATGGAACCGGGGGTTCATAAGGATTTAAGAATTGTCCGTTCATCACAGGCATAAACGAGCTACATATCTGCGACCCTGGGACCAAGAAAGGGGGATACAGAGATCTCCCAGTAGGAACCTAATAACAGCACCATGTTTAGTCTCCACTTGTAGCCAGAACACAGCCAGATACGGTGCTGCCAGAACCATCTCCCTGTGACCTTCCGGTGAGGAGCTATGATCCATAATGGTTTTTTGGAGTCTGAGTTGCCTCACCGGATCAAAGGGAAATGTGGCCGACTACATGTAAAAAGGCCCATGCAGGCCAGAGGCCAGCATCTTTCCCTGAAGGGGGACAACATTGTGTAATGTGTTTGGGGAGACCTTGATCTGTTGACATCACTGCCCCCAGGTGACTAGAGCTAAGGACTATAGCAACCAAGAATTCATCATCATAACCCAAAGGACTAGTCATCCACCTGGTAACTGACCTTTGATCTGATTAACTCTGTTTGTACCATAGCCTCTGTATTTGCACATCCAACCATTATATATATTCTGTGTGTATATTGTGTTATTTATAGTGCGCCCTTAAGGCAACTAAATATATCATTTAATCTTGCGCTGTTATTGTATCTCAATCACGAATCCCCACGTCCGTGTTTTGGCATAGTTATAAACTACCTAGAGTTGGTTCTGACCCAATATATTCCCACTAGCGGACTGGGCTTATATCTAACAAGGAACTGGTGGCAGTCTACCAGGCTGACAGAGCTCTGTTTTACTGGGGCAGTAAAAAGGCCCTCTCAGTTTGACAGGGTTGTGAGCGAGTTTGGAGTTACACCGGAGGTAGCGTGGACACCCAGATTTACTTCTTATGCCTCCCTGTGCCCGTGTGGACCGGAGGTGTCTGTGTAAACTGTGCCAAGCTGACCTTACATACTCCCAGGTAGAGTGTAACGTCATGTCTTGGTAACCAGTGACAAAACCGTATCACGTGAGCTCGACATAGTAGACGTCAGACGGGACTGCGAGGTGCGGTATTCGTCACATATTGGTGGCAACAAAGTGGGATCGAGATACTAATTTGTGTGAGTGTTGGACCCATACTCCCAGACACTAAAGAATACCAGCAGTAGCTTTTGCCACTGGAGTCTTACGGTCAGCTCAACACTAGACAGTCTGAGTGAAAATACATTAAGGTGTGTGCGTGCATCATGTTACAGTTCTGTGTCAGTGACTATAGGTTGCAATGATGGCCAGTATCAGAAGGAGCAAGGCTAAGGAGATGGCCGATGCTAGGAACGGTGGTGGGGAGGACGCAGTCAAGATGAAGGGCCAAGAGAAGATGGAAGGCAACTTTCTTCAAGGTGAGGGGGAGCACAGCCAAAACTTCCCAAGGAGCCAGTTGCCGGCGGTCAGGCCCGAGGTGGGCCTCTCTCCACCTGCCCATCCACCCAGCCAGGCAGGCTCCAAGCTGCCCTGGACCATCTCCAGGCCGGAGACCAGGCCGCATACGAGATCTTCATGGCGGCTGCAAAACGTCCTGAGCAATCCGAGGCTGCAGAACATCATGCGCAAGCAGAGGCTGCAGAACGCTGAGAGCAGAGTGCAGAATGTCACAAGCAGGCCGAACACGAGCACCAACTGAAAATGCTCCAGCTCCAACTCAAGCAGCCTTCCCCAACCAGATGTGAGTCTCCTGAGATCCGGAAACCAAAGTTACAAGCAGAGGACTTCCCCTTGCTGGACAAATACAGGGATCTGGACACCTTCTTGTTGGCATTTGAAACAGCCTGCCATCAGTATCAGCTGCCAGTGGGTCCGATTCCTAACGCCACATCTCAGGGGAAAAGCCCTAGAAATCTTCGGGTGCCTGCCCAGCAAGACCATTCTGAGCTATGAGGAAATCAAGCAGGCTCTGGTCCGGCAGTAAAACTTGACCCCTGAGATGTACCGGAAGAAGCTACAGAGTTTGCAGCGGGGTCCTACCCAGAGCTGGGCCGATTACATGCAGGCCTTGCTGAGAATGGACAACCAGTAGACCACAGGATTGGATCTTACCACTGTCCAGCAGCTGAAGGTCATCGCCACAGAGCAGTTTATGTGGAATTGCCTGGAGGACCTCCAGCAGTACCTCTGTGACTGAAAGCCAAAGGGGGCCTTCACCTTAGATCAGGTTGTAGCCATGGGACTTAGAGACACCGGCACTGAAATGACTCTGGTATAGCCTGAACTGGTTTCCCCACAAGATTTGTTGCCCGGGAGATCCCTTACTGTCTCCGGTATTGGAGGAGTAGAATTGGCACTGCCCGTTGCCAAGGTATATTTGGACTGGGGCACCAGTCGAGGAGTAAGGGAGGTGGGGGTATCATCAAATATCCCTGCCAGTGTTTTCTTGGGGACAAACTTGTGGTAGCTTGTTTCTAAGTACGTGGCCGCTGACACCCCAAGGTCCAATTTCCCAAAATGTGATGCAATGACCACCCCTGTTGTTATTAATAATGTACATAACATGCCTGGTGATGGTGATGTGGGGGTGGGGGATGTAATGTGTGCCTCTCCCCTCACTTGGGAGGGGGGTCAATCAAGCCAGTTGTGCTGAGGCCCCAGGGTGTGGCCAGCAAGCATGCTGGAACCTGTTGTCCCCTGAAGTGGTTACTGAGGGGAAAAGCATGGAGCAGACAGCTGCGGAGGATGCAAATTAGGTGAGGGCTGTCCCAGGTAAAGTAGAGCTCCCGGGTAAGGCCTCAGTGCAGGGTTCCTCCACAACTGGGATGCCAGAGGTCCAGTTTACTCTGTCTGACTTGGTCAGAAGCCGAGGGGAAGCAGGCGCTACCAGCGGTGGCAGCAGCCATAACTGCTGTCAATCGCAGTGGGAGCGCTGGGGGCCTAGACGCCCCTCAGGGGTCTGATGGCTTTCTCCCTTTCAACCAAGTGGCTGCCAGGTCAGATGGAAGCCAGGAGACAGGTCCCGGGGAACTGATGGAGGACGTGGCAGCCTCGTCTATTCTGGCTAGTCCAGTCAGGGGTTGCAGGCGGCGTAAAAGCTCTCAAGGAGCAGGGCGACACAGCCTCCCGGGACTCAGACCTCGAGCAGGTGGTCTGGGACCAAGGACTGCTGTACTGGGTCACGGTCCAGCAGGGCTCACCGGAGGCTTGGCCGAGGAAACGACAGTTAGTGGTATCCTATCCGTTCAAGGCGGAGTTGTTGCAGGTTGCTCATGAAATTTCAATGGATGGACATCTAGGGGTCACTAAGACAAAGGTCAGACTAGCCCAGCATTTCTACTGGCGAAAGATGGGGCCAATGTGGTTTCCTACTGCCGTTTGTGTGACACCTGCCAGAGGGTAGGGAAGGCAGGGCCGCGCCCCAAAGCCCCACTGGTAACTCTGTCTATAATTGAAGAGCCTTTCAGGAGGGTGGCTGTGGATCTGATTGGACCACTGTCCGTTCCCGGCAGCTACGGGAATCGCTTAATATTGACAGTAGTAGACTATGCCACCCTGTACCCGGCAGCGATGGACTTGTCGTCCATTTGGGCTGACAAGGTGGCCACCGCCTTGATGGAGATTTTCTCCAGAGTGGGCTTTCCCCAGGAAATGCTCACCAACCAGGGGACCCAGTTCATGTTGAAATTGATGGAGTCCCTCTGTAGGCAGATGCAGGTGCAGCATCTGCTAACAAGCCCGTACCACCCACAGACCAATGGCCTGTGCGAGTGGTTTAATGGCACCCTGAAACAGATGCTTAAGATGTTGGTTGACTTCCATGGGCGTGACTGGGAGTGGTACCTTCCACACCTGATGTACGCCTACCGGGAGTTACCACAGGCCTCCACGGGGTTCTCCCCCTTCGAGCTCCTGTACGAGCGACATGTGCTGGGCCCTGGATCTGGTGAAAGAGGCCTGCGAGGGAGATGTAGCCACCCCTGGAGTGTCATCGAGTTTGTCATGCGCTTCCGGGACAAGATGCAGGCCTTGTGTTGCAGCTGGTGCACGATAATATGGCGCAAGTTCAGGCTGACCAGAAGCGATGGTACGACCAGAACGCTTGTCAGAGGACCTACCAGGTGGGTCAAATGGTATAGGTACTGGTCCCCGTACCTCAGGACAAGCTTTAGGTGGCCTGGGAAGTCCCATACCTTGTGCACCAGCAGCTCAATGCTGTGACATACCTGGTCACCCTGGATCACGCCCTGGGAATGCAGAAGACCTTCCACGTGAACATGATGAAGGCACATCATGAGAGGGAAGCATGTGCCCTCCCTGTATGCAACCTGCCAGAGGAGGGGGAGGAGGAGACCCTCCTGGACATGCTCGCCCAGGTTAAGGCGGGAGGGTCCATCGAGGATGTAGAGGTGGGCCAACAGTCTTGAAGGACCTACAGTTCCATCTGTGGGCCACCCTCCACCCCTTCTGGGAGTTGTTCAGCAACAAGCCCGGAGGTACAGAGTTGGCCGTCCATCACGTGGACACCAGGGATCACCCCCCAATCCGGCCTTCAGCCAATCTGGTTTCCTTGGAGGTGCAGCAGCACATGCGCCAGGAGATTGACAAGATGCTGAAGCTGGGGGTCATCCAGGCATACAACAGCGATTGGGCCTCGTCTGTGGTCCTCGTTCCAAAGAAGGTTCTGCATGGACTACAAAGGACTCAACACTGTCACATTCACCGACGTGCACCCAATGCCGCGCTCAATGACCTGCCCGATCAGTTAGCTGGGGCCTAATACCTGACCATCATGGATCTGAGACGGGGGTATTAGCAGATTCCCCTGACCAGCGAGGCATGGGAATGCTCTGCCTTTATCACCCCCTTCGGATTATACGAGTCCACTGTGAAGCTGTTCAGCATGAAGAATGCCCCTGCCACTTTTCAGGAGATGGTCAACACTCTGCTTAAGGGACTTGAAGGGTTTGCGACTTCATACCTGGTCGACATTGCCGTCTTCAGTCCCACATGGGAGGATCACCAAGGGCACCTGACGCAGGTGCTCAGGCGGATCCGCCAGGCAGGCTTGACCGTAAACCCGGAAAAGTGCTACTACCTGTGGCACCAGGGGTTTTGAAGCCAGAGCCCGGAAAAGTGGATGACATTGCATCCTGGCCCACCCCCAGGACCAATAAACAGGTGATATCCTTCCTGGGCACTGCCGGGTACTATAGGAGGTTCGTCCCTTGCTATAGTAGCCCGGCATAGCCCCTGACGGACCTCACCAAAAAGAAGTTGCCCTCCGCAGTCGATTGGACAAACGACTGCGAGACGGCCTTTCTGGCGCTAAAGGCTGCCCTTTCAAGCTTCCCTGTACTACAAGCAGCCAACTTCATGTGGACGTTTATAGTACAGACCGACGCCAGTGATTTTGGTCTTGGTGCCGTGCTCAGCCAGGTCGACACTACGGGCTTGGAACACCCCGTTTTGTACCTGAGTCTGAAACTCCTGCCAAGGTAGGTGGCCTACTCCACAATGGAGAAGGAGTGCCTGCCAATTGTCTGGGCACTGCAACGTTTGCAGCTTTACTTGTACGGGCGCCACTTCACCGTGAATGGATTGTAGGGTGGTCATAACCACAGAAACTAGCAGTGTATATTGTGATGAATCCAGTCAGTGAAGGAAGCAATATGGATAATAACAATACATTAGTAAGTGGTTTGTAATTTTCTCTGCATAGTAAATGCTACTTGCTAAAGTGACAAAACCCTTAGAAAATATATATCTATATTTATTTTTAGAACAGGGAAGTAGATATAGTGGAAGAAGGGGTAGCACTTGGTACAGGGCCCGAACTCAGAAGGGGTCCACCCAGGAGGAACACTGAACGATTTTATTGTCAGGGGCCCCACAACAGTATTAGACAATGACATTATATACAGTGACAGTATATACAGTGACATGACATACAGTATATACGTGTAGGAAACTGGTGAAGTGGCTTGGCTACCTGGTCTGGTCTGAGAGAGCTATCTTGACTAGCCACAGGAGTGGGAGTAGCACGGGAAGAAGTGATTGCTGGGTGCCCAGTTAGTTCTAGATACCCTACTGATTTAGCACATCCTTTAAGAAGTTTACTTTGCTGTTATTTTATTATGCTGATGCTCTTATAAAATGGATGATAGCCTCCCCCAAATTCCACAATCATGTTTTTGGCAATAGTCAGCATGATATTGAATCTATTTCATCATATACACTGTTAAAGTAATTTGGATTTGCTTTAATGTTATAACAGATGCTAAAGTGGAAAGGATCATGGTCCATTTGCAAAGCAGAGTGATGAAAAAAATCCATCTCTATATCATTCTGTCTTTAAAATGTAAATATTTGTATAACATGAACCAATATGCACTTTGCAAAATATGGATTTTTCAGACAACTTTAATGTTTAACCACCTCCGGACCGCCTAACGCAGGATCGCGTTCCGGAGGTGGCAGCGCTGCGCACAGTCACGCATATACGCGTCATCTCGCGAGACGCGAGATTTCCTGTGAACGCGCGCACACAGGCGCGCGCGCTCACAGGAACGGAAGGTAAGAGAGTTGATCTCCAGCCTGCCAGCGGCGATCGTTCGCTGGCAGGCTGGAGATGTGTTTTTTTTAACCCCTAACAGGTATATTAGACGCTGTTTTGATAACAGCGTCTAATATACCTGCTACCTGGTCCTCTGGTGGTCCCATTTGTTTGGATCGACCACCAGAGGACACAGGTAGCTCAGTAAAGTAGCACCAAGCACCACTACACTACACTACACCCCCCCCCCCCATCACTTATTAACCCCTTATTAGCCCCTGATCACCCCTAATCACCCCTGATCACCCCATATAGACTCCCTGATCACCCCCCTGTCATTGATTACCCCCCTGTCATTGATCAACCCCCTGTAAAGCTCCATTCAGACGTCCGCATGATTTTTACGGATCCACTGATAGATGGATCGGATCCGCAAAACGCATCCGGACGTCTGAATGAAGCCTTACAGGGGCATGATCAATGACTGTGGTGATCACCCCATATAGACTCCCTGATCACCCCCCTGTCATTGATTACCCCCCTGTCATTGATTACCCCCCTGTAAAGCTCCATTCAGATGTCCGCATGATTTTTACGGATGCACTGATACATGGATCGGATCCGCAAAACGCATCCGGTCGTCTGAATGAAGCCTTACAGGGGCATGATCAATGACTGTGGTGATCACCCCCCTGTCATTGATCACCCCCCTGTAAAGCTCCATTCAGATGTCCGCATGATTTTTACGGATGCACTGATAGATGGATCGGATCCGCAAAACGCATCCGGACGTCTGAATGAAGCCTTACAGGGGCATGATCAATGACTGTGGTGATCACCCCATATAGACTCCCTGATCACCCCCCTGTCATTGATTACCCCCCTGTCATTGATTACCCCCCTGTAAAGCTCCATTCAGATGTCCGCATGATTTTTACGGATGCACTGATAGATGGATCGGATCCGCAAAACGCATCCGGACGTCTGAATGAAGCCTTACAGGGGCATGATCAATGACTGTGGTTATCACCCCATATAGACTCCCTGATCACCCCCCTGTAAAGCTCCATTCAGATGTCCGCATGATTTTTACGGATGCACTGATACATGGATCGGATCCGCAAAACGCATCCGGTCGTCTGAATGAAGCCTTACAGGGGCATGATCAATGACTGTGGTGATCACCCCCCTGTCATTGATTACCCCCCTGTAAAGCTCCATTCAGATGTCCGCATGATTTTTACGGATGCACTGATAGATGGATCCGATCCGCAAAACGCATCCGGACGTCTGAATGAAGCCTTACAGGGGCATGATCAATGACTGTGGTGATCACCCCATATAGACTCCCTGATCACCCCCCTGTCATTGATCACCCCCCTGTCATTGATTACCCCCCTGTAAAGCTCCATTCAGATGTCCGCATGATTTTTACGGATGCACTGATAGATGGATCGGATCCGCAAAACGCATCCGGACGTCTGAATGAAGCCTTACAGGGGCATGATCAATGACTGTGGTGATCACCCCATATAGACTCCCTGATCACCCCCCTGTCATTGATCACCCCCCTGTCATTGATTACCCCCCTGTAAAGCTCCATTCAGATGTCCGCATGATTTTTACGGATGCACTGATAGATGGATCGGATCCGCAAAACGCATCCGGACGTCTGAATGAAGCCTTACACGGGCGTGATCAATGACTGTGGTTATCACCCCATATAGACTCCCTGATCACCCCCCTGTCATTGATCACCCCCCTGTCATTGATCACCCCCCCTGTCATTGATCACCCCCCCTGTCATTGATCACCCCTCTGTAAGGCTCCATTCAGATATTTTTTTGGCCCAAGTTAGCAGAATTTTTTTTTTTTTTTTCTTACAAAGTCTCATATTCCACTAACTTGTGTCAAAAAATAAAATCTCACATGAACTCACCATACCCCTCACGGAATCCAAATGCGTAAAATTTTTTAGACATTTATATTCCAGACTTCTTCTCACGCTTTAGGGCCCCTAGAATGCCAGGGCAGTATAAATACCCCACATGTGACCCCATTTCGGAAAGAAGACACCCCCAGGTATTCCGTGAGGGGCATATTGAGTCCATGAAAGATTGAAATTTTTGTCCCAAGTTAGCGGAACGGGAGACTTTGTGAGAAAAAAATTAAAAATATCAATTTCCGCTAACTTGTGCCAAAAAAAAAAAATTTCTATGAACTCGCCATGCCCCTCATTGAATACCTTGGGGTGTCTTCTTTCCAAAATGGGGTCACATGTGGGGTATTTATACTGCCCTGGCATTCTAGGGGCCCCAAAGCGTGAGAAGAAGTCTGGTATCCAAATGTCTAAAAATGCCCTCCTAAAAGGAATTTGGGCACCTTTGCGCATCTAGGCTGCAAAAAAGTGTCACACATCTGGTATCGCCGTACTCAGGAGAAGTTGGGGAATGTGTTTTGGGGTGTCATTTTACATATACCCATGCTGGGTGAGAGAAATATCTTGGTCAAATGCCAACTTTGTATAAAAAAATGGGAAAAGTTGTCTTTTGCCAAGATATTTCTCTCACCCAGCATGGGTATATGTAAAATGACACCCCAAAACACATTCCCCAACTTCTCCTGAATACGGCGATACCACATGTGTGACACTTTTTTGCAGCCTAGGTGGGCAAAGGGGCCCATATTCCAAAGAGCACCTTTAGGATTTCACAGGTCATTTACCTACTTACCACACATTAGGGCCCCTGGAAAATGCCAGGGCAGTATAACTACCCCACAAGTGACCCCATTTTGGAAAGAAGACACCCCAAGGTATTCCGTGAGGGGCATGGCGAGTTCCTAGAATTTTTTATTTTTTGTCACAAGTTAGTGGAAAATGCTTATTTTTTTTTTTTTTTTTTTTTTCATACAAAGTCTCATATTCCACTAACTTGTGACAAAAAATAAAAACTTCCATGAACTCACTTTGCCCATCAGCGAATACCTTGGGGTCTCTTCTTTCCAAAATGGGGTCACTTGTGGGGTAGTTATACTGCCCTGGCATTCTAGGGGCCCAAATGTGTGGTAAGGAGTTTGAAATCAAATTCTGTAAAAAATGACCTGTGAAATCCGAAAGGTGCTCTTTTGAATATGGGCCCCTTTGCCCACCTCGGCTGCAAAAAAGTGTCACACATCTGGTATCTCCGTAATCGGGAGAAGTTGGGGAATGTGTTTTGGGGTGTCATTTTACATATACCCATGCTGGGTAAGAGAAATATCTTGGCAAAAGACAACTTTTCCCATTTTTTTATACAAAGTTGGCATTTGACCAAGATATTTATCTCACCCAGCATGGGTATATGTAAAAAGACACCCCAAAACACATTCCTCAACTTCTCCTGAATACAGAGATACCAGATGTGTGACACTTTTTTGCAGCCTAGGTGGGCAAAGGGGCCCACATTCCAAAGAGCACCTTTCGGATTTCACAGGTCATTTACCTACTTACCACACATTTGGGCCCCTAGAATGCCAGGGCAGTATAACTACCCCACAAGTGACCCCATTTTGGAAAGAAGAGACCCCAAGGTATTCGCTGATGGGCATAGTGAGTTCATGGAAGTTTTTATTTTTTGTCACAAGTTTGTGGAATATGAGACTTTGTATGAAAAAAAAAAAAAAAAAAAAAAAATCATCATTTTCCACTAACTTGTGACAAAAAATAAAAAATTCTAGGAACTCGCCATGCCCCTCACGGAATACCTTGGGGTGTCTTCTTTCCAAAATGGGGTCACTTGTGGGGTAGTTATACTGCCCTGGTATTCTAGGGGCCCAAATGTGTGGTAAGGAGTTTGAAATCAAATTCAGGAAAAAATGAGGAGTGAAATCCGAAAGGTGCTCTTTGGAATATGGGCCCCTTTGCCCACCTAGGCTGCAAAAAAGTGTCACACATCTGGTATCCCCGTACTCAGGAGAAGTTGAGGAATGTGTTTTGGGGTGTCTTTTTACATATACCCATGCTGGGTGAGATAAATATCTTGGTCAAATGACAACTTTGTATAAAAAAATGGGAAAAGTTGTCTTTTGCCAAGATATTTCTCTCACCCAGCATGGGTATATATAAAATGACACCCCAAAACACATTCCCCACCTTCTCCTGAGTACGGAGATACCAGATGTGTGACACTTTTTTGCAGCCTAGGTGGGCAAAGGGGCCCATATTCCAAAGAGCACCTTTCGGATTTCACAGGTCATTTTTTACAGAATTTGATTTCAAACTCCTTACCACACATTTGGGCCCCTAGAATGCCAGGGCAGTATAACTACCCCACAAGTGACCCCATTTTGGAAAGAAGAGACCCCAAGGTATTCGCTGATGGGCATAGTGAGTTCATAGAAGTTTTTATTTTTTGTCACAAGTTAGTGGAATATGAGACTTTGTAAGGAAAAAAAAAAAAAAAAAAAAAAATCATCATTTTCCGCTAACTTGTGACAAAAAATAAAAAGTTCTATGAACTCACTATGCCCATCAGCGAATACCTTAGGGTGTGTACTTTCAGAAATGGGGTCATTTGTGGGGTGTTTGTACTGTCTGGGCATTGTAGAACCTCAGGAAACATGACAGGTGCTCAGAAAGTCAGAGCTGCTTCAAAAAGCGGAAATTCACATTTTTGTACCATAGTTTGTAAACGCTATAACTTTTACCCAAACCATTTTTTTTTTACCCAAACATTTTTTTTTTATCAAAGACATGTAGAACTATAAATTTAGAGCAAAATTTCTATATGGATGTCGTTTTTTTTGCAAAATTTTACAACTGAAAGTGAAAAATGTCATTTTTTTGCAAAAAAAACGTTAAATTTCGATTAATAACAAAAAAAGTAAAAATGTCAGCAGCAATGAAATACCACCAAATGAAAGCTCTATTAGTGAGAAGAAAAGGAGGTAAAATTCATTTGGGTGGTAAGTTGCATGACCGAGCAATAAACGGTGAAAGTAGTGTAGGTCAGAAGTGTAAAAAGTGGCCTGGTCTTTCAGGGTGTTTAAGCACTGGGGGCTGAGGTGGTTAAACAGACAAATTATGTAGATATTTTTGAAAATTTGTACATTTAAAGAATTTTACTTACCACCAAATATTCCAAAATCCATACTATGATGCATTACTGTAGATAATGCCATCTTAGCTTAAAGGGATTGACCAGCCTTTGGAATTTTTTTAATTGCCCCTAGCAGCATGTTGTACCAGTTGAAAACGTCATACTCACCTCTTCCACTTTGCTTTGTTCCTGATCCCTGGCTCCATTTCACAATCTCCTGGTATCCAGAAATATAGTAACTGTGTAATCAGATGACAATACCTGTCCTTAAAGGGGCTGTCCAGCCTTTGAGACTTTTTAACTGTTTCCAAAAGTATGTTGAAAAATCATACTCACTTGCTCCCCGATGATCTATTCTGGCTCTTTGGCTCCAATAATTTTCTGGCCCTTAGCTTATAAATTTCCAGATTGACTGGATCACATGTTGAGTCGCACTCGCAGCAAATGACCATCCTCAGCGATGACATGTCCCCAAGTGGCACATGAACTAGCAGTGACAAGCATGGGCATTCATAGAAATCATGGGACCCTATAGCAAACAGTTCAGTGTTTATTCACACATTAAGTAAGTGACAAAACTAAAAGTCAGTTTCAAGGAAAACAGTCGCCCTGTGATTCTGGTGTTCATTCACACCATGCAGCAAAGAAGAAGTCCTTGGACAAAGTAAAATCCACCTGCTTTCACACCAACAAGGTAGCAGGTCTTAATCCAGGCCCAAACCCCTAGGTCCCAACACACAGACTAACTGAGCTCTACTGTCAGAGAGGAGTAATCCGCACTTTTCCTACTTCCAGTAAGAGCCGTCCCGGATCGGCTATACAGCTATGCTAAAATAGTAAAGTGTCAATCAGCATTAGCTGCTGCTGACACCTGAAAATACCGGCTCTTACTTCACCGAGGCCAGGAACCTCGGTGACACATACCTTCTGTCAACGATGGACCTTTGCGCCTTCCTACAAAATATATATACAGTAAGGTCCATAAATATTGGGACATCAACACATTTCTAAGATTTTTGGCTTTATAGAACACCACAATGGATTTGAAATTAAACAAACAAGATGTCCTTTAACAGCAGACTGTCAGCTTTAATTTGAGGGTATTTACATCCAAATCAGGTGAACGGTGTAGGAATTACAACAGTTTGCATATGTGCCTCCCACTTGTTAAGGAACCAAAAGTAATTGGCTTCTCAGCTGTTCCATGGCCAGGTGTGTGTTTTTCCCTCATTATCCCAATTACAATGAGCAGATAAAAGGTCCAGAGTTCATTTCAAGTGTGCTATTTGCATTTGGAATCTGTTGCGGTCAACTCTCAATATGAGATCCAAAGAGCTGTCACTATCAGTGAAGCAAGCCATCATTAGGCTGAAAAAACACAACAAACCCATCAGAGAGATAGCAAAAACATTAGGCGTGGCCAAAACAACTGTTTGGAACATTCTTAAAAAGAAGGAACGAACCAGTGAGCTCAGCAACACCAAAAGACCCGGAAGACCACGGAAAACAACTGTGGTGGTTGACCGAAGAATTCTTTCCCTGGTGAAGAAAACACCCTTCACAACAGTTGGCCAGATCAAGAACACTCTCCAGGAGGTAGGTGTATGTGTGTCAAAGTCAACAATCAAGAGAAGACTTCACCAGAGTGAATACAGAGGGTTCACCCCAAGATGTAAACCATTGGTGAGCCTCAAAAACAGGAAAGCCAGATTAGAGTTTGCCAAACGACATCTACAAAAGCCTTCACAGTTCTGGAACAAAATTCTATGGACAGATGAGACCAAGATCAACTTGCACCAGTGATGGGAAGAGAAGAGTATGGAGAAGGAAAGGAACTGCTCATGATCCTAAGCATACCACCTCATCAGTGAAGCATGGTGGTGGTAGTGTCATGGCGTGGGCACGTATGGCTGCCAATGGCACTGGTTCTCTTGTATTTATTGATGATGTGACTGCTGACAAAAGCAGCAGGATGAATTCTGAAGTGTTTCGGGCAATATTATCTGCTCATATTCAACCAAATGCTTCAGAACTCATTGGACGGCGCTTCACAGTGCAGATGGACAATGACCCAAAGCACACTGCAAAAGCAACCAAAGAGTTTTTTAAGGGAAAGAAGTGAAATGTTATGCAATGGCCAAGTCAATCACCTGACCTGAATCCGATTGAGCATGCATTTCACTTGCTGAAGACAAAACTGAAAATGCCCCAAGAACAAGCAGGAACTGAAAACAGTTGCAGTAGAGGCCTGGCAGAGCATCACCAGGGATGAAACCCAGCTTCTGGTGATGTCTATGCGTTCCAGACTTCAGGCTGTAATTGACTGCAAAGGATTTGCAACCAAGTATTAAAAAGTGAAGGTTTGATTTATGATTATTATTCTGTCCCATTACTTTTGGTCCCTTAACAAGTGGGAGGCACATATGCAAACTGTTGTAATTCCTACACCATTCACCTGATTTGGATGTAAATACCCTCAAATTAAAGCTGACAGTCTGCAGTTAAAGCACATCTTGTTAGTTTCATTTCAAATCCATTGTGGTGGTGTATAGAGCCAAAAATGTTAGAATTGTGTCGATGTCCCAATATTTATGGACCTGACTGTATATATATATATATATATATATATATATATATATATATATATATATATATATAATATATATACTGTATTGTAAGGGACCGCTCTCTCTCAGGGGGTCGCAAATCACAGACTTCTTCGCAGACAACAGGATTTAATGTCCAAACTGGTGCTTTATTTTGGCATTTCAGCACCCACACAAACATAAACATCAAATAAACACCTGCCCGTCTAGGCACTTTCTAATACACAGAAATTTTCCCTGACTCCCCTCTAAGCACAGCTTATACACAGGGTTTCAGACTCCAAGCCACAACACAAGTCCAGACAGGGAAGAGATCAGGCTTCACATAGCCTCGTGGCCCCTCAGCCCTCCTGGCTGAGACCACCCAGAGCCACTCTAGGCCTCTGTTTCCAAAACGTATTTTCCCAGACTGACACACAGAGGGTTGGTTGTTTGCCTCCTTGATTACAGCTCACCTGCGATGACCTCAGGCTAGGGGAAAACCTGCGGGTTGGACTGGGAAGGTCCCACTACCAAACCTACCTTACCAGTTCAAATAAAATCCAGCCCTTGTACTCCAACAAAACAAATAGCTCCAGCAACTATGTTTGCTGAAGCCAGCGCCATCCTCCTGGATTTTACTTATCTCACCCAGTTGAGGAACCTGGGTGAGATATACACCCCTTCCAGGACTTTTATTGTACACATCGCCACAATATATATTGTGGTGATGTGTACAGTATAAGTGCTGGGATGCGTGTATATCCCACCTAGATGCCTCAGCTGGGTGAGATAACTGAAATCCAGAAAGCTGCAGTAGTTTCAGCAAAGTGTAGTTTGCTGAGATAGTTTTGTCTAGATGCTGTTCTAGGCTGGATTTCATGTGGACTGGGGGATAGATTAGGTAGTGGGATCTACCAGTCCACACCCTTCCACACCCTTCCATTGTCTTTTGCCGGAGGTGATCGCAGATGAGGCCTGCTACTGTAATCAAGGAGGGATAAAACAACCCTGATTACAGTGAGGGAGAAAGGCTGAGGAAGCCTGAGAGGCTCTATGTGGTCTCAGCCAGTAAGGCTGAGTGGCCACGAGGCTTTGTAAAGCCTGAAGTTTGGGGGGCCCAGCGACACGTACATAAAGAGGGTCGCATGGTCAGAGTCGGGAGGACTTCTGGACCATCTTTTCCCAAGGGTGCTGGTGCGGTCACAGCCTGGAGGCTGCTGGACCGTGTATGGCTGAGGAAGCCTGATCTAATCCTGTGTGTGAACAGCATTCTATAGGTGAGGTAGAGCCCAGACGGGCAGGTGTTTATTTTCAATGTTTATGTGTGTGATGGTGAATTGAACCCCATTGTCAGAGGAGAAGTCTGTGATTGCAACCCACTGAGAGAGAGAGAGATCCCTTAATATATATATATAAAATTATGCTTATATTGAGGACATTGTGTGCCCCAAGAAGATCCCGCCCCCCCCCCCCCCCCCCCCCGACCATGAAGTCTGCTTGCTTCTGATGCTTACTGTGGGGAGGAGGGCTGCCTAGGGCACATTCTCCTCTATATAAGCTGCAGCAGCAAACAGAGATCATTGGGCAGTAGGGAGTCCTTTGGAACACTGTTCTCTCTATGATATGCTTCAGTAGCAAGCAGAGTTTATGGGGGAAGGGCTCCCATGAACTCTGCTTGCTGCTGATGCTTATATAGAGAACAGTGTGTCTCCAACTCCACCTAAATAAACTCTGGTGGCTGCTTCTGTGAAAGGCAGAATCGCTGCTCCCCCCACCCACCAGGTCATGAACTGTTTTCATTTTTTACTTGCAGTGCAAGAGTTACTCATTCACAACTTCTTCTTGCTGGTGACACTGGATCTGGAGTCCGGCGGCTGATTGAGCCAGGCAGTGAGCACATCCCGCCCACTCAGTTCTTTCTCCTGCTGCTGCAATGCACTAGCCAATCAGCAGCAGGAGCATAACACTGCTAAAAGCTGATTGGCCAGTGCAGTGCCCAGCAGGCAGAGGAGAGCAAGCGGCATTCTCACCTGCCTGCAGACTGTATGGTCTGTGCACTGTTTGCAGTGCACACAATATATGTAAGAGAAGAGGGGGAAGGGGGGGCTTGAGCAGAGGAGAAGCAGGGCCTGCCTGGGCTGCAGATAGGTACTTAGGCTTGAAGACAAGCCATACTGCAGACATTGTAGGGGACGGCCCTTCTATTAATTCGGGGCCCCCCTGTCACGGGCTCCATAGCAGTTGCGTGGTCTGCCACTATTGGCGATACACCACTGGAGACAAGATGCTTTGGGAAATATCATTGCTGAGGCCAGTCATTGCCAGCAGCAGTGCATGTGACCCCATACATCCATAAATGTACAAAACATGGCCCATTGTGGTGCAATCTGGCACATCTAGGTTTGGTGAAATTATTTGTGACTTACTGTAAAAGGGTATGTTTTCATGGCAAAGGGGGATGTCTAAGATGGAATGTTTTACACGAACAAAAAGCGTAACAATTCTGGCAAAAATTCTATCCCAAAGGAAGCAATTCAATAATTAGCACAGAGTAAAAAAAAAATTGTCTAGCCATTTACTACATCCAGCCTTAGCCATTGTGATAAAGTTAGTGCATGTTTAGACAGCCTAAGGCTACTTTCACACCTGCGTTTAGGTGCGGATACGTCTGGTATCTGCACAGACGGATCTGCACCTATAATGCAAACGCTTGTATCTGTTCAGAATGGATCTGTCTGCATTACTCTGTAAAAAAAAATCTAAGTCTAAGTGTAAGTCAAACGGATCCGTCCTGACTTACACTGAAAGTCAATGGGGGACGGATCCATTTACAATTGCACCATATTGTGTCAATGAAAACGGATCTGTCCCCATTGACTTACATTGTGTGCCAGGACGGATCCGTTTGGCTCCGCATCGCCAGGCGGACACCAAAACGCTGCAAGCAGCGTTTTGGTGTCCGCCTCCGGAGCGGAATAGAGGCGGAACGGAGCCAAACTGATGCATTCTGAACGGATCCTTATCCATTCAGAATGCATTGGGGCTAAACTGATCCGTTTTGGGCCGCTTGTGAGAGCCTTGAAACGGATCTCACAGGCGGACCCAGAAACGGCAGTGTGAAAGTAGCCTAAGGTTCGAAGTATGAATGGCTTTGGGTGATTTTGTCTGTGGAATAGGTTTTGATAAAAACTTATTTAGTGTTTGTGACATTTTTAATGTGGTTCACCATGGCCAGTATTTTATATTTAGTAAAGGAAGGAAATATATTTTATTCGTTTAGTTACAATTTTAGCCAGATTTATCAATTGCCACTAATACTGTTCAGCGAATCTAAACATCTGAAGTGGAATTCGATCTGAAATGAATTCGATTTGATACACATCCGAATTTCCTTGCGCTTTATGGTAACAATTTTTTTTTAAAGTTTTTTTTTCTAAAATGGCGGTTGCACATGTTGCAAAGGGAAAGTAAGAAGTTCGGGAACGCAAAATCACCCATAATGTTGTGCAACCAGCCAAACTGCAGAGAGCCATCCCCTTGGATGTCACAGCCCTATAAAAGCCTCATCCAGCTCTGTCTCCACCATTTCACTGTGACGTGACAAGCGCTCATGCGCTAGGGACAGTGTTACTGAAAACTGTTTAAAAAAGAATATTGGATAGGGACAGTGTAGGGAGATCATGGCTTTCAGACACTGTAGACAGCAGGAACACTGCAGTTTGAGAGTAATCACCACATGCATCTTGTTCAACTGCTGCAACATTTATAGTTAATCTGTTATTTTTTACATAGACTTACTGTGTGGCCGGCCGGCCGGCCACCGCTACCTTGATTGAAGATCATCATATGTCACCGCGCACGGAATTGCATGCAAAATCTTCAATCAAGATATCGGCTGGCTCATCATGAGCAAATGGATGAGGTAACAGTACCCCCTCTTACACCCCCTCTCCTCAGGCCTGGCCCAGGACAAAAAAGTTTTCAGAAGAGGGGCATTGATGTGAAACAGGGTTTTCATCACTTGCCGCAACAGATGCTGAGACAGGTTTTTTGACATAACGATTCAGGATCACAGGTTTCAGCAGGGAGACGTGGAAGGAATTTAGTACCCGGATTGAGGCTGGCAGCTTAAGCTTGTAGGAAACATCATTAATTTGATTTAGGAACTCAAATAGACCAATGAAGTGTGGACCCAATTTGTAAAAAGGTATTTTAAGCCTGATATATTTGGAGGCAAACCACACTTTATCACCAGGATGGAACTTAGGAGAATCTCTAAGTCTTTTATCAGCAGCCTCATTCATGAGCACAGAAGTCTCTTTCAGAGCTGCACTGGTCTTCTCCCAGATCTTAAAGAACTCTCTTGAAGTTGCATCCATTGCAGGGGTACCATAAGTAGAAGACACCGGGAGTCGTATGTTAGGTTGTTGACCGTAAAGAACAAAAAAATTGTGATTTCTTGGAAGACTCACTGACATGGTTATTGTATGAAAACTCAGCCCAAGGTAATAACTCGAAAATTGGTCAGTATTTGATTGACACATTCCACTTGACCATTTGACTGCGGATGATAAGCTGAAGAGAAATCCAGAGACACAATCAAAAGATTGCAAAGAGCTCTCAAGAACTTAGACGTGAACTGCATACCTCTGACACAATATGGTGGGGAAAACCATGAAGGTGAAAAATGTGTTCAATATTAAATTTTTTCGCCAGCTGAGGAGCAGAAGGAAGACCAGGCAGAGGGACGAAGTGCGCCATTTTGGAAAAATTATCCACCACAACCCAGATTACAGAACACCCAGAGGACAAGAGTAGATCAGTAGTAAAATCCATGGCTATCTGTTGCCAAGGAGCCTCAGGAAAAGGAAGAAAGAGACCCGCTGGACGTTGCTTGGAGGTTTTATTCTGTGCACATGACGGACAGGCAGTGACAAACTCCTGGATATCTTGCCATATGGATGGCCACCAGTACCATCGAGCAACAAAATTGAAACTCTTTCATTGTACGGCATGACCTACAATTTTTCAGGAATTACCCCAGAGAAGAACCTGCTTCCTGAGGTTCTGTTCTGTTCCCGATGGAATCTCAGACAACTTGGCAGGATAAACAGTGATTTTTGTGGGATCGATGATGTGTTGAGGCTCCCGTTCCCCAATTGAGTAGTTACAGTCAAGAGCAGAGAAGGCCCTGTAGAAAAAAAACACAGGTTAACATCTTACCAGAGGAAGCTTTTTGTGAAAGCACAGCCCAGCTCCAAGAGACGAGGCATCCACCTCAAGATAGAATTTCTTGTTAGCATTAAGATGATGGAGAACTGGAGCCACAGAAAATGCCTGCTTCAAGGCTTGAAAGGCCGATTCAGCTTTAGCTGTCCAATTCTTAGGATTTGCTCTCTTACGGGTCTAGGCAGAGATGGGAGCAGTCAAGCAAGAAAAGTTTAACACGAACTGGCGATAGTAGTTGGTGAATCCCAAGAGCTGCTGGATTGCTTTTAAACCTGAAGGACCAGGTTACTTTAAAATTGCTGACAGGTTCTCAGGATCCATCTGCAGGCCAGTATCAGATATTATGTATCGTAGGAATGGAAAAGAAGACAGCTCAAAGGAACATTTCTCGAACTTGGTGTACAGACTAGGGTTGAGCGAACCCGAACTATAAAGTTCGGGTTCGTACCGAACTTTAGGATTTTTGGACCCCGGACCCGAACCCAAACTTTTCAGTAAAAGTTTAGGTTCGGTGTTCGGCGAGTTAATGGCCCTTTTTGAAATGGTGCGCCATCACAGCCATGCCTACTAATGGCATGGCTGTGTTTGGCCAGTGCAGCATGTGACCCAGCCTCTATATAAGCTGGAGTCACGTAGCGCTGCACGTCATTCTGTTTTGATTAGTGTAGGGATAGGATGCTGATGCTGTGAGGGAGAGAATATAACAGAATCTTTAATCTGAAGTGTTTGTTAACTTAGCGATCTACCTAGATTTTGTTTTGTGGGTGCAGTGCACAATCTTTTTACCCTGCCCTGAGCCCAGTGCCCCACAAATAATTTTTTTATCCGTCTGTTAGTTAGGTGGGCGGCGGCAGACATTTTATGCAAGTTCTGTGCACTAGCACAGCATATGTGCATTTGTGACAGTCAAATTGAAGCTTGAAATACTGAAATTATATTCTGGGTAGAGATGGCCTTGCGGTTTGCCAAGCGGTCGGTTCACGGCGATCTTTGCTCGTTCGCTGTTCGCCGAACATGCGAACAGATAGCGATATTCGCGACCGCCATATTCTTTTACATTGTGAAGAACTTTGACCCATGACACATCCATCAGGTGGTACAGGAAAGCCAATTGAGATATTTCAGCACATGGACATACCCCCTACCTTATAAATAGACCTGATCTGGCCGCCATTTTACATTCTGTCTTTTGTCAGTGTAGGGAGAGGTTGCTGTGAGGAGCAGGGACAGACTGTTAGGGTGTTAATAGTGACACAAATCGCTAGCTAATAGGTCCACAAAAGGCCTTTTAAGGACTGGTATAGGTGTGTTATTGATTGGTGTGCAGTATATAGGGGTGTAATACACTTATAATGTACTTTCTAATATAGAAAGCATATTATAGTGGATTTGTATAGTGCAGCATTGTGACTGGTGATCGGTTCTGCAGCGATACTACAACTACAAAGAGTAACAAACGCAATTAGAAAAAAGTATTATAACTGGTGTAATAGACCAGTGGCCCCCAAAACCACATATTGAAGCGGGGTGTTATATAAGAATATACTTTTCAAATAGTGTTTTTGTTTAGTGCAGAAATTTAGCCGCTTTCACTGCGTTACCTCTGCTACACACAGTGAGAAAATTTCCAGGATTTTTTTTTTATAACTGGTGTGATAGACCAGTGTCCCCTCAAAACGACATATTGAAGCGGGGTGTTATATACCTTCTTCCACATACACTGCGCTTCTCTAGAGACTTTTGTCACCGGATCATTTAAAAAATGACAGGCAGAGGAAGAGGCAGGCCATTCCGCAGGGGTGGTAGGGGTAGGGCAGGAGCACCAGGCCGGAGCTAAAGTGGAAAGGTGAGAAGGTGCGTTCAATTACGTCAATACAAAAAATATATTAGGTCAGCACTACTCACTGGAGTCCCAGTATTCCAATTCGTGGTGGTGCCTGCAGCGTTGGATCCCGGTCTGGGGGTTCCCGTGGTAAATGGCAGAAAATGAAAAAGCCGCGGCACTCAAATGGATCAAATGACGATTTCTTTTATTTCACCTCTTGTGGCAACGTTTCGACCGAGTGGTCTTTATCAAGCACTGTGTGCTTGATAAAGACCACTCGGTCGAAACGTTGCCACAAGAGGTGAAATAAAAGAAATCGTCATTTGATCCATTTGAGTGCCGCGGATTTTTCATTTTCTGCCATTCAATTACGTCAAAGGACACACTAGACTTGGTTGAGTGGCTCACTCAGCCTTCCGCTTCTGCACCCTCCTCATCCTCTCTATCTGCACCCTATTCACTCCCAAAGACACCACCACCAACACCACCACCACCATATACCCTCCGCTTGAGTCACAGGAATTATTTTCCGATCCATCACGATATTACCGATGCGCAGCCATTCTTGGCATCGGATCAGGAAGAGGAAGTATTAACAGCCACCACTCAGCAGTCTGACGACAGTACCCAGATCAGCCCAAGGAGGTTGGTCCCCGCTGTTGCTGCCTACTCCCAGATCTCTAATGTTAGTGGTGGGGAAGGTGACATCGATTATGACGTGTCTATGGAAGTAATGAGGGTGCCCACAAGAGACGAAGAGTAGGGGAGTTCAGAGGGAGAGATGGACTAGCAGATAGGGAGGAGAAGCAGGCCGAACTTACATTGCACAGGAGGGACAAACTACACTGCTAATGTATCAGGAGCAAGCCATCAACCATGTACGGTCACATCTGGCTCTCCCAGAACGCAGTCACATGGCTCCGCAGTGTGGGCTTTTTTTAATGTGTCAGCTGCTGACAATAGTGTTGCCATCTGCAGCCTTTGCAGTCAACGCATAAGTCGCGGTAAGCCCAACACTCACCTAGGGATGACCGCCTTAAGAAGGCACCTGGCCTCCCATCACCGAGCCCAGTGGGAGCAACGCCATCAGAACCCACAAAGCCACACTCCAGGCTCTCACCGTCCAGCCTCTTCTCCTCTCAATTGTCCTCCACTCCACCTTCCATCATGCCGTCCTCATGTTTGTCAGGAAAAAGGCAGGCTTCCGTGGCCCAAATGTTCGAGCGTAAAAAATGATGACGCCGGATAACCCTCTTGCCCAATGGTTGACCGTTGGCTTGTCGGAACTGATAGCCCGCCAACTACTGCCATATAAACTTGTGGACTCGGAGGCCTTACGAAAATTTGTGGCCATTGGAACACCACAATGGAGGGTCCCAGGAAGGAAATCTTTCTCGCAGAAGGGCATCCCAGAGCTATATGGCCATGTTCAGCGGCAAGTGAATGTATCTCTGGCACACAGTGTCGGTGCCAAGATACATCTGACCACAGACATGTGGTCTAGAAAACACGGGCAGGGAAGGAATATAACTTTTACTGCCCACTGGGTGAACCTTCTGACGGCTGTCAAGCATGTAACCTGTGGTACCCGTGTAGATTTGGTTTTACCGCCACGGATTGCATGCAGGCCTGCCTCTTCTTCTCCTCCTCCTACTCCATCCTCCTTCTCCTCCTCGGCTGACTCCTCCTCTTCAGCTGCTACCGTCTCTTCCGCTGCGCCGCCCAAGATCCCCAGAATCTATTCGACATGCCAGGTGAAATGTTGCCATGCTGTGCTGCGTCTGTTGTGCCTGGAAGCCAAGAGCCACACTGGTCCTGCACTCCTTTCAGCTTTGCGTTCACAGGCAGATCAGTGGCTAACACTGCTCAATTTGACAGTTGGTAAAGTGGTGTGCGACAACGGTGCCAATCTGTTGAGAGCACTGAAACAGGGCAAAATGACACACGTGCCGTGCATGGCACACATACTGAACTTGGTCGTGCAGCGATTCGTTGTCAAATACCCTGGGGTACAGGACGTCTTGCGGCAGGCCAGGAAAATCTCGGGCCATTTCAGAGGATCTTACACGGCCATGGCTTGCCTTGCTGACATTCAGCGGAGACACAACCTGCCCCTCAGATGTCTTATTTGTGACTGCCCGACGCAATGGAACTCAACCTTGTATATGCTCAATAGGCTGCTCCAGAAGAAACTTGCAGTTAACGACTACCTGTAAGAACTCTGCGGCAGGACAGGTTCTGGGGAGCTTGTTTTTTTTTTCACCGCACCAGTGGCTGCTCATGCGCGACGCATGCAGACTTTTGCGGCCTTTGATGAGATCACCAAACTGGTCAGTCGCAGCCAGGGCGCCATCAGTGACATTGTACCTTTTGCCCTCTTTCTGGAGCGTGCATTGAATCGTGTCATTGATCAAGCCGTCGAGGAGCAGGAGCAGGAAGATGAGGAAGTCGCAATGCTGGATAAATTCCCAGGCGGGGGCTACTCCATCTGAGACAAGTCAGCAACAGGAGTCTGAAGAGGAGTCAGTGGAGGATGGTGTCGAGGAGGAGGAGCAAGAATAGCATGCTTTAAACCTTTCTGGGATCCCTGGTGTTGTCTGTGGATGGGGGGAGGAGAACGAGGACGAAATTATCCTGGATGATGAGCAGGAGACAGGCCACTACACCGCTTCCAGTTTAGTGCAAATGGGGGCCTTCATGCTCCAGTGCTTTAAGAGGGACCCCCGTATAAAAAGCATAAAGGGCAAGGACCAGTACTGGGTGGCAACGTACTTAGACCCCCGGTACAAACAAAAAATGGCGGAAATGTTACCACCATCACAGAGAGCTGTCAGAATGTAGCACTTCCAGGCCTTGCTTAGAGAAAAGCTGCATTCTGCTTTTTTGGGCGCTGGTAGAAGAATTTCCACTCACAGAGAAACAGTTGTGGGTACCAATCCAACAGCGCCTGCAAGAAGAGGGCGGTTTGAAGATGTGCTGGTCACTTCTGATATGAGATCATTCTTTCAGCCAACCCATCGACAGCTGTCGTCTGGATCCAGCCTCAGGGAACGCCTAGACCGACAGGTGTCCGACTACATCGGGTCAACGGCCGATGTGGACGCTCTGAGAACTGATGAACCCCTAGACTACTGGGTGGGCAGGCTTGACCTCTGGCCAGAGCTTGCACAATTTGCAATGGACCTGTTGGCTTGCCCCTCGTCAAGTGTCCTGTCCGAAAGGACGTTCAGCGCAGCACGGGGGATCGTGACCGATAAGCGCACTCGCCTAGCTCACAACAGTGTTAACTACCTCACATTTCTAAAAATGAGTGAGGCATGGATCTCGGAGGAATTCAACACATGTGACCAGTAGACCATGTTTTATTCAAATTCCTCATGACAGCCCATATCCACCACCATTCATAACAATTTATGGTCCCTGTCTTCGGTAAATACAGTGGCATAAAAGGCCTTTTATGTCCGTTGAATGCCTAATTTTTGGAGCCTGTAATGGCCGACACTTATTTATCCTGTGAATGCCTAATGTACCACCAGCCACAGAATAAAAAATGCTTTGCAGTCAGGGGAACGCCTGTCGGCTAATTTTTGGGGCCTGTAATGGCCAACACTTACTTCTGTATCCTGTGAATGCCTAATGTACCACCAGCCACAGAGAAACAAATGTATTTGCTGTCAGGGGAACGTCTGTCGGCTAATTTTTGGGGCCTGTAATGGCCAACACTTACTTATTTATCCTGTGAACGCCTAATTTTTCAGACTGGAATTGAAAATCAATGGGTCTGTAAACATTCCTCTCAATTGTTTAACGGATGCGGACACATTTTACAGATGTGTGAATGGACCCTATATGTATTTGACATGTATTTACCGGCTGCTGTCAGTTCTGGCTGATTTAGGCCGAGCTATTACACTAAAACCGAGCAATATTACAAAAAACAAAATACACGTTATAACTGTATAAACGATGTATGTAATAAATTAGAAAAAATAAATAAAAATTATGGCAATTTTTCCAAAAGCATGATCATCTCCTGCAATGGCCTGGCATTGCTTCTACTCCATGGCCTTCATGCGCTCCTGAATGGCCCGCATATCGTTGCGCTGCTCCTTTTGCATTTTGGCCAATTTGGCCTTCAATGTCTTCATTCCTGTTTGAAAAAAAAATATGAACATTATTTGCAATTCTTATTAAACCTTTAAACATTTATTTTGTGGTAATTCTGACTTTATGATCGCTTGCTATTACACCTTTTTGTGATAAAAGTTGTCCAAAAAATTGCCTTTTTTGAGAGTTTTAAATTTTTACTTAAAAAGGTGTCCACCTGGGTTATTTGGTATGATATTTTTAGACAGCTGGTTGTTACAGACCAGACCGAATATTTTTCCTTATTTTTTAGTTATTTCTATTTTACACAATAAAAGCATTGTTGAACCAAAAACAATTCATGTTTTACTGTCTCCATATTTTGAGAGTCATATTATTGTTTTTATTTGGCGATTGTCTAATGGTAGGGTCTCATTTTTTGCCGAATGAACTGACCGATTGTTACTATTTTGGGGAGCATATACCTTTTTTGATAGCTTGGTGTTGCACTTTTAGTGATGTTAGGTTGAATAAATTAATATTTTCTTTTGTTTCTTTTTTTTTTTTTTTTTTTTATGTTCACCGGAGGGGTTAGATCATAGGATATTTTTATAGAGACGGTCGAAAGGTACACGTCGGTACAAAATATGTCTGCTTGTCTATTGTTTACCTTTTTTTAATTTTTTTTAATTTAAAGTCTTTATACACATTGACGATTTAAATCTCAATACGTTAGTTAGTGATATTTATGATCATTATATAGTTTATTAGTTAGTGATATTTCAGTACAGTATAATTTTATTTTGTTTGTTAGTTAGTGATAGTTCTATTGAGTTTAATATTATTAATTTGTTAAGTTAATGGTTTTAATGTAGATTAAAGAGTTATTGTCCAGTGTTCTTTTTTTTTGTATTACTATAAGTGTATGTTGTCGCCTCATTGCTGGCCCTTTTAATGTTTATGTACATGTTATGGATACATAATCATATTGCTATGTGCGCATATTTACCCTGGCGGGGGCTGGTGATCGCCTCCTCTTCCTCCAAGTCCTGAGATGGGGTGGTGCTTGAGGGTACAGCACTTTCCACCTCCTTCACTTCTCCCACATCTGGTTGAGGTGGCTCAATAGGCTGGGAGGGTCCGGCCTCCTCCTCAACCTCCACAACCTCCACGGCCTCCGCCGATCGCCTTCTCCGAATGGAGGGAATAGGAACTTCTGTGATGACAGAATGTTCAGATTTTAGATAAACTCCTCCAAAATCTTAAGAACATTAGATATAAAGTGTAATGGACCGTTTCAGCAGACAAGGGGTTAAAATCCGTTTAGGCGATATGCCCCTTTCTAAGAGACAGGCACAGCTACTGCGGAACACCAAACCCCCGAACTGGATACAAAATAGCACTCCAAACTGGGACCTCACGAATAGCTGCTAGGGGACGAACAGGAATCAGCTTACATTCCTGGCAATCAGTCTCTAACAGCATACAGTGGATCCTCCCAATAACGAGACAAGGCTCAGTGTTGAGGGTCAAGCAGTGGTCTGAGGTGCTGGCACACCCAGCCTGGTTTTTATTACAGTTGTTGCAAATACAGGTCCGCCCACAGGGAGGTATAAAACAACCAAGCCCATCTGGTGTACACGCCCCTAGGGGACCAGAAAGAAGACTGGGACACAGGACAGATATGCAGCACTGCAGGATACACAGAGACAATACATCCCCACAATGCATCATGGTTTCCTCCTCTCTGCCCTGGAGACACCCGAGGAGTAATCCAATTATCTCTCAAGACAAAGGGGAATCACCAATACACATGTGGGGACAACAGAACAGAAATCACCATTTAAACATACAATGTCACAACCCTTTTCAATACACAGACATTTAACATCCCAAAATGGCACGAATTAGACCAGGAGTTCAAGTTAGTTCAAGTCCTTTGTGAACAAATGAGGCCTGGCTGATGAGAGGGCCCATAATCCTGGGGCAAGAGGCCAGCAGCCAGGCCCCTCCAAAACCCAGTGGCGAGGTTGGTTTCGCCACATAAAGAAATTCCAATATGGCGGGATTTATATATAATTGCAGTGGCTGCCAGCTTTATAATCTTTTCAAGTAAATAGGCCACAGCACTCTTTTCATAAAATGGCAAAGGTGGGTGCACGTCCGGGTTATGTTCTATAGCTCCACATGAAGAACTGTTAGTGTCATAAATATTGAGACAGCACTCCTTAAGTGATGATAATTAATGCTTTTATTTCATATACTTCAGCCGGAATAAGTGGTATGTCAGTTGCAACGTTTCAGGCTTGATAATCGCCCTTCATCAGGCATTCTGAAGACCACACTGTGTGTACAGCCTTCTGCCAGCTTTATGACGCATAACTCAATAAAAAATTAACAGTATGAAAAAAGACATCCCCTCCACAGTGTCTTTATGAAACAATAGGGCGAGAAGAGACCCATGGGATGGGATTATCTCCTCAGTGTATCATAGGATGATCTACTTCTGTACACCAGAGTCGGCTACTTCTTAATCACATGACTTACACAATAAAACAAAGACAAATAAACTAACACATTTATTGGGAGTCTCAGAGCAGAGTTAACCCTTATTGCGTTTATGGATTCACACCATGCAACTTTAATGGGAAATAGGAAAGATGTGGCCTTTAAACTCAACCAAAAAATCATGGTTTATAGTTCCCTCTAACCCAAATCGGTCAGAGTGGAGGTCTCCATAGTCCTGGGTCCATAGCCCGTAGGAAGGAGGCTAGCCCTCAGGCTTCTACTGCAGACACAGTGATGGTTCAGTTCGTCACTTGTCTAGCACAAAGATAACACATCACATCACCCAAAGAACACTATCCCCACAATGAAACATGGTGGTGGAAGCATCATGCTGTGGGGATGTTTTTCAGCATCCAGGACTGGGAAATTGGTCAGAGTTAAGGGAAACATGGACAGGGATATTCTTGAGCAAAACCTGTCCCACTCTGTGCGTGATTTGAGGCTAGGACGGAGGTTCACCTTCCAGCAGGACAATGCCCCCAAACACACTGCTAAAGCAACACTTGAGTGGTTTAAGGGTAAACATATAAATGTGTTGGAATGGCCTAGTCAAAGCCCAGATCTCAATCCAATAGAAAATCTGTGGTCAGACTTAAAGATTGCTGTTCACAAGCGCAAACCATCCAATTGGAAGGAGCAGAATTAGTATTGCAAGGAGGAATGGGCAAAAACCCCAGTGGCAAGATGTGGCAACTGCTCATAGAGACTTAACCAAAGCGACTTGAAGCTGTGATTGATGCAAAAGGAGGCCCTACAAAGTATCGACTTTTAGGGGGTTAATACACATTGACCTTTTCTGTTATTTTGTCCTATTAGTTGTATGCTTTACAATTAACCAATTTAAAAGAAGGTCTAAGTTGTGGGCATGTTCTACAAATTACATGATGGCAATCCTCAAACAATCCATGTTAATTCCAGGGGGTGAGGCAACAAAAAAAAGAACGAAGTCAAGGGGGGTGAATACTTTTGCTTAGCACTGTATACATTACAAAGTGTTGGCAAAACATACAAAAGTTATTTATGCATGTACCTGGGCATTTTTTGTCCCGGATTATTTTTATAAACTAGGACTGTCTTTTCTTCATGTCTGACCATTTTTTATAATGGCCAGACGGCGGTGTTTTACACCCGTTTGGCGCCAGATTTCATAGGCCAGCTCCTGCACAATTCTCTGCTTCTCGGCGTGGGACCGGGTGCGGTCATATCCCCGCCCCAACATCCGCTGCAAGAAAAAATTGCAAACATACAATCCCAATTTTTAACAATAAAAGTATTGAAAATAATTTACTCAAGTAAACTGCAAAAAGTATTTAATGCTTTGAGGTGGAAATATTAGATTTAGGCCGCCTGCACACGGGCGTGTTTTTTCAAAACTACGGACCGTACAAACCCGTCCTGCCGTCCTACAGAGTGAACAAGCGCACAACGTCATTGGTTGCTATGACGACGTGCGCTTCCGGCCATCACCGCTGTACTGTGATACACTTGTATGATCTATACAAGTGTATTAATGTACAGCGGTGGTGGCAAGAAGCACACGACGTCATAGCGAGTTAGCAACCAGTGACGCCGTGCGCTCGTCCACTCTGCAGGATGGCAGGACGGGTTTGTACGGTCCGTAGTTCTGAAAAAACACGCCCGTGTGCATGCAGCCTTACTTTTACGGTTAGAAGATGAGATTGTATTACGACTGTATGTGGGTGGGGTTTGAGCTATCAGATATTGTCCAGCTAAGCAGTGATGTACCTGTCTAGTCAAGTGACGGTACGGTATAGGGTGTACAGCTGGTTCGCCTCCCCGTGATGCACCCTAGGTAACGCTAAATGAGCCAGCAAATACTGGCGGTCTGACAAAGAATGCTTCTCCTGAGTCCTGACCAACAGGACAAAAATTATATTCTATAGACTCTGTGTGTGTGTGCGGTATATAGTGTGTGTGTGGTATATATTGTGAGTGTGTGCGGTATACTGTATATTGTATGTGTGTGCGGTATATAGTGTGCGGCATGACAATGGATGTGCAATGTGAATGTTAAATATATTTCTCTGCTGTCCATACAAATATGCTACTAACATAGTGGGTGTGATGTCACAGGAATAATATCTAGTGAGACATTATAAAATGTGAAGTTTTGAGACACCATGACGTGGTGCTTGAGGGGCTCCGATATGTTCCTGACTGGAAGATATTGGCAAAGTTCTCAGCTTTTTAACATCGGCCTGAGGAATTAGCTAGTATTGTCAGTTGCGTATCATTTTGGTGCATTTTTTGCATTGAATTGTGTATTGTATATTTTTTAATCTGCACTGCATTGTGCATTTTTTGCTGGGGATTGCCGTCGTCTGCAGACCGCATGCGGAGGAATTGGTTCCCCGGTTATAGACACGCTACAGTGTATGGGTTTGGAGCATTTTCACCCGTTTAGGTCAAAATTCTAATTTTACAGCCTGTGCTTAGGGTTGAGCGAACCCGAACTGTAAAGTTCGTGTTCGTACCGAACTTTTGTATTTTTTGGACACCGGAGCCGAACATTTCCGTAAAAGTTCAGGTTCGGTGTTCGGCGCTTTCTTGGCGCTTTTTGAAAGGCTGCACAGCAGCCAATCAACAAGCGTCATACTACTTGCCCCAAGAGGCTATCACAGCCGTGCCTACTAATGGCATGACTGTGATTGGCCAGAGCAGCATGTGACCCAGGCCCTATATAAGCTTGAGTCACATAGGGCTGCACGTCACTCTGCTGTTACAAGTGTCGGGAGAGGATGCTGCTGGACTTGTGATTTCAGGGAGAGAATAGGAGAGAATCTAACTCAGCGATCTACCTAGAAATAGTTGTGTGGGTGCAGGTCACAATCGTTTTACCCTGCCCTGAGGCCATTGACAAAAAAAATAACTTTTATAATTCTGTTAGTTAGGTGGGTGGCGGCGGCCATTTTATGCAAGCTCAGTCCACCAGCACTGCATCTGAGCTTTTGGGACATTGCAAATCACCAATTTTTTGGGCAAACTACAACATCTGGATTAGTCAGTGTACAATTTAAGGTAGAAATACACCCATCATTTTCTGGGGTTTTAAAAACACACAATTTTTTTCAAAAAACAGTATTTTCCAGATCTGCAAGTGTTAAATTCAAGTTTAATATATACAGCTTTCATATTCTGTTACCAAAAAAAAACTTTTTGGTAATCTACAACATCTGTATTAGTCAGTGTGCAATTTAAGCTAGAAATACACCCATCATTCTCTGGGGTTTGAAAAACACACTTTTTTGACAAAAAAACCCCCACTATTTTCAGGCCTTGCAGCATCAGCACGTGTGAAATTACAGGCTTATATACTGCTGTCAAATTCAGTTGTTTAACAAACACTCATTTGGGCACAAAAAATTTAGTTGGCAGCCTTTGATGCAGATGTCATTGTGAGATACACCCTTAAAGGGGTTATCCGACTTCAAAAAATATGTGTTAGGGCTGCTTTATACATCATTAAAGATACATTTCTAATGTACTCACTTTATTGATTTTGCGCTGTTTCCACACTGCTGATTTGGGTCATGTGACCCCCGACGTCATCAACCCTTCTCTGGTGCTGACGTCTCGTTTACAAGCTTCTCCCTGCTTGAGGGAGTGGCCCAGCTCTGTAAACGAAACGTCAGAGCCCTTGGTGCCCGCCCCCTCTCTGCCACGATCTCATTAGCTGCATATCAATAGAGCAGCAGGGCTGTCATTACTGTGCAAAACAGAAGCTCCTGTGTTGCACTGAAAGAGTGTACAGGAGAGCTCTGATAAGGAAAGGGTTACCCAGGTGCTGCCAGTCGCTGTATTGCTGTGATCCAGGAGCAGGAATGAAGGACAAGCAGCTCAGCCAATAAAAGGGAGAAGGCAAGTCAGGACAGCCAATCAGATGAAAGACCCGCCCTCCCTGCTGTTTACACTGGAGAGTAAAGACATGTGCTTCTGCCTGGGCTCTTAGATTTCCCGGGGAGAGGAAGGTGGGGGACACTGCATTGTGTGTATGGAGGGATGGGGGACACTGCATTGTGTGGGGGAGGGGGACACTGCATTGTGTGTATGGAGGGATGGGGGACACTGCATTGTGTGTATGGAGGGGTGGGGGAGGGGGACACTGCATTGTGTGTATGGAGGGATGGGGGACACTGCATTGTGTGGGGGAGGGGGACACTGCATTGTGTGTGTGGGGGAGGGGGACACTGCATTGTGTGTATGGAGGGATGGGGGACACTGCATTGTGTGTATGGAGGGGTGGGGGACACTGCATTGTGTGTATGGAGGGGTGGGGGAGGGGACACTGCATTGTGTGTATGGAGGGATGGTGGACACTGCATTGTGTGTATGGAGGGGTGGGGGAGGGGGACACTGCATTGTGTGTATAGAGGGATGGGGGACACTGTATTGTGTGGGGGAGGGGGACACTGCATTGTGTGTATGGAGGGATGGGGGACACTGCATTGTGTGTATGGAGGGGTGGGGGACAGTGCATTGTGTGTATGGAGGGATGGGGGACACTGCATTGTGTGTATGGAGGGGTGGGGGAGGGGGACACTGCATTGTGTGTATGGAGGGATGGGGGACACTGCATTGTGTGGGGGAGGGGGACACTGCATTGTGTGTATGGAGGGATGGGGGACACTGCATTGTGTGTATGGAGGGGTGGGGGAGGGGGACACTGCATTGTGTGTATGGAGGGATGGGGGACACTGCATTGTGTGTATGGAGGGGTGGGGGACACTGCATTGTGTTTATGGAGGGATGGGGGACACTGCATTGTGTGTATGGAGGGGTGGGGGACACTGCATTGTGTGTATGGAGGGGTGGGGGACACTGCATTGTGTGTATGGAGGGGTGGGGGAGGGGGACACTGCATTGTGTGTATGGAGGGGTGGGGGACACTGCATTGTGTGTATGGAGGGATGGGGGAGGGGGACACTGCATTGTGTGTATGGAGGGGTGGGGGAGGGGGACACTGCATTGTGTGTATGGATGGGTGGGGGACACTGCATTGTGTGTATGGAGGGGTGGGGGAGGGGGACACTGCATTGTGTGTATGGAGGGGTGGGGGAGGGGGACACTGCATTGTGTGTATGGAGGGGTGTGGGACACTGCATTGTGTGTATGGAGGGGTGTGGGACACTGCATTGTGTGTATGGAGGGGTGGGGGACACTGCATTGTGTGTATGGAGGGGTGGGGGACACTGCATTGTGTGTATGGAGGGGTGTGGGACACTGCATTGGGTGTATGGGGTGGGGGAGGGGGACACTGCATTGGGTGTATAGTGTGTATGGAGGGGTGGGGGACACTTCATTGTGTATATTGTGTGTATAGAGGGGTGGGGGACACTGCATTGTGTATGGGGGAGGGGGGACAGTGACTACATAGTATATAGTCAACATAGATATGGCTGTAATATAGCTTAGATAGATATAGGTGTCATATATGACCCCTATATCTATCTAAGCTATATTAGATACATACAAAGAGCTGCCTCAGAGCTTAGATACACAGAGCTGCCTCAGAGCTTAGATACACAGAGTTGCCATAGAGCTTAGATACACAGAGCTGCCATAGAGCTTAGATACACAGAGCTGCCATAGAGTTTAGATACACAGAGCTGCCATAGAGCTTAGATACACAGAGCTGCCATAGAGCTTAGATACATAGAGCTTAGATACACATAGCTGCCATAGAGCTTAGATACACAGAGCTGCCATAGAGCTTAGATACACAGAGCTGCCATAGAGCTTAGATACACAGAACTGCCATAGAGCTTAGATACACAGAACTGCCATAGAGCTTAGATACACAAAGCTGCCATAGAGCTTAGATACACATAGCTGCCATAGAGCTTAAATACACAGAGCTGTCATAGAGCTTAGATACACATAGCTGCCATAGAGCTTAGATACACAGAGCTGCCATAGAGCTTAGATACACAGAGCTGCCATAGAGCCTAGATACACAGAGCTGCCATAGAGTTTAGATACACAGAGCTGCCATAGAGCTTAGATACACATAACTGCCATAGAGCTTAGATACACAGAGCTGCCATAGAGCTTAGATACACAGAGCTGCCATAGAGCTTAGATACACAGAGCTGCCATAGAGCTTAGATACATAGAGCTTAGATACACATAGCTGCCATAGAGCTTAGATACACAGAGCTGCCATAGAGCTTAGATACACAGAGCTGCCATAGAGCTTAGATACACAGAGCTTAGATACACATAGCTGCCATAGAGCTTAGATACACAGAGCTGCCATAGAGCTTAGATACACAGAGCTGCCATAGAGCTTAGATACACAGAGCTGCCATAGAGCCTAGATACACAGAGCTGCCATAGAGCCTAGATACACAGAGCTGCCATAGAGCTTAGATACACAGAGCTGCCATAGAGCTTAGATACACAGAGCTGCCATAGAGCTTAGATACACAGAGCTGCCATAGAGCTTAGATACACAGAGCTTAGATACACATAGCTGCCATAGAGCTTAGATACACAGAGCTGCCATAGAGCTTAGATACACAGAGCTGCCATAGAGCTTAGATACATAGAGCTTAGATACACATAGCTGCCATAGAGCTTAGATACACAGAGCTGCCATAGAGCTTAGATACATAGAGCTTAGATACACATAGCTGCCATAGAGCTTAGATACACAGAGCTGCCATAGAGCTTAGATACACAGAGCTGCCATAGAGCCTAGATACACAGAGCTGCCATAGAGCTTAGATACACAGAGCTGCCATAGAGCTTAGATACACAGAGCTGCCATAGAGCTTAGATACACAGAGCTGCCATAGAGCCTAGATACACAGAGCTGCCATAGAGCCTAGATACACAGAGCTGCCATAGAGCCTAGATACACAGAGCTACCATAGAGCTTAGATACACATAACTGCCATAGAGCCTATATACACAGAGCTGCCATAGAGCTTAGATACACAGAGCTGCCATAGAGCTTAGATACACAGAGCTTAGATACACAGAGCTGCCATAGAGCTTAGATACACAGAGCTGCCATAGAGCTTAGATACACAGAGCTGCCATAGAGCTTAGATACATAGAGCTTAGATACACATAGCTGCCATAGAGCTTAGATACACAGAGCTGCCATAGAGCTTAGATACACAGAGCTGCAATAGAGCCTAGATACACAGAGCTGCCATAGAGCTTAGATACACAGAGCTGCCATAGAGCTTAGATACACAGAGCTGCCATAGAGCTTAGATACACAGAGCTTAGATACACATAGCTGCCATAGAGCTTAGATACACATAGCTGCCATAGAGCTTAGATACACAGAGCTGCCATAGAGATTAGATACACAGAGATGCCATAGAGCTTAGATACATAGAGCCTGTGTTTCTGCAATGTGACAGGATGATCTGCCTGTGTGAGCTAGGAGATGATCATGTGACTGGTTTATGCAAAGTTAGGATGTGCAGAGCAGGGTGAGGGGAAGGTCAGATTGTTCACGCCCAGAAATATTCATGAAGCAGAGCTCAGGCTTTGTTGTTATACTCCCCCTCAGCATGTAAACACAGCAATGACAGAACCATGAAAAGGTGTACATATGGGTTTTAACTTGATGAAATCTAGCTTAACCAAATTATATGTATATCCTGATGGGTTTTAAGAGTTTTTTTTAGTTTTTTTATTAACTCGGATAACCCCTTTAATACATTTGGGTTACATTCAGAGATTTTAAATACCGCATTTGGTGCACCAATATTAAATTCAGGCCTACACTAGTTCAGGCCCTGTGAGATACCCCCTCTACATACAGGGGTTTGAATCAGGCATTAGAAATACAGCCATTTGAAATACAGCCATTTTGGGCAAAGAAATATTGAATTCAGGCCTACAGTGGTTCAGACCGTGTGAGATACTCCCTCTACATACAGAGGTTTGATTAAGGGATTTGAAATACAGCCATTTGAAATACAGACATTTTGTGCAAAGATATATTTACTTCAGGCCTACACTGGTTCAGGCCCTTTGAGATAACCCCATGACCTAACCCCTCAGATGAACACGGTCAAAAAAATAAAATTAAAATGGTGCCAAAACAGCAATTTTTTGGCAAATTTTCAATTTTTATAAATTTTTTCCAGTAACAAAGCAAGGGTTAACAGCCAAACAAAACTTAATATTTATTACCCTGATTCTGCAGTTTACAGAAACACCCCATATGTGGTCGTAAACTGCTATATGACCAAACGGCAGGGAGCAGAAGGACTGGAACGCCATATGGTTTCTGGAAGACAGATTTTGATGGCCTTTTTTTTTTTGGCACCATGTCCCATTTGAAGAACCCCTGATGCACCCCTAGAGTAGAAACTCCATAAAAGTGACCCCATCTAGAAAAAAACTACACCCCTCAAGGTATTCAAAACTGTTTTTACAAACTTTACTTACCCTTTAGGTGTTCCTCAACAGTTTATGGCAAATGGAGATGAAATTTCAGAATTTCTATTTTTGGTAACCTTGCTTCACAAAAATTTTATATACTGTAGAGCAACCAAAAATCATATGTACCCTAAAAATAGTCCCAATATAACTGCCACCTTATCCTGTAGTTTCCAAAATGGGGCCACTTTTTTGGAGTTTCTACTCTAAGGGTGCATCAGGGGGGCTTCAAATGGGACATGGTTTAAATAAACGAGTCCAGCAAAATCTGCCTTCCAAAAACCACACAGCGCTCCGTTCCTTCTACGCCCTGCCGTGTGCTCGTACAGTAGTTTATGACCACATATGGGGTTTTTCTGCAAACTACAGAATCAGGGCAATAAATATTGAGTTTTGTTTGGCTGTAAACCCTTGCTTTGTTACTGAAAAAAAATGGATTAAAATGGAAAATTTGTCAAAACAAATCAAAATTCTGAAACGTTATCTCCATTTGCCATTAACTCTTGTGGAACACCTAAAGGATTAACGACGTTTGTAAAATCAGTTTTGAATACCTTGAGGGGTGTAATTTCTAGAATGGGGTCATTTTTGGGTGGTTTCTATTATGTAAGCCTTACAAAGTGACTTCAGACCTGAACTTGTCCTTAAAAAAAGTGGGTCTTAAAAAATTTCTGAAAAAATTCAAGATTTGCTTCTAAACTTCTAAGCCTTGTAACACCCCCAAAAAATAAAATTGCATTTCCAAAATGATCCAAACATGAAGTAAACATATGGGGAATGTAAAGTAATAACTATTTTTGGAAGTATTACTATGCATTATAGAAGTAGAGAAATTGAAACTTAGATAATTGGTTGGACAAAAAAAAAAATTACATTATCTGTTTATAATCTATAGTTTGTTGAAACATATTGGCAGTTTATTTTATTTATTTTTTTCAGAAATTGTGTCTTTGCCGTTGATATTCTTGATTTGCTACCATAATTTTAAAATATTATAACTCAATAAAAAAAGCAATAAAATAAGATGAATAGCCAGGATTAATGATAATATTCACTCTCATTTTCAATCCAGTCAGGTTTCATAGGTAATTAATGTACTAACAAAGGAGCTGGATCCTCCTTTGACTCTCAAAAGCAATACTATGTTTGGCGGTCTGGAGAAATGCAAATTAGAAAGATGCACTTGACCTTGGTATAACAATAGCCAGGAGCGAGCTTACAGGAATATATGATCAACGTACAGGCAAATAATTTTCTTCACGGAACACTTACTGTATTTTTATGTTGAAAAATAATTTTCATCCTAATTTCCATATAAAAATTAACAGTGAAATGTAATTTTATTTTATATTTATATTTTTATATTATAGATTTTATATGCTTCTTTGATATGTCTTGGGTTAACTTATCCTTTAAGGAGTTTTCCTGTTTACATGAACCCTTTCCTGACTGCCCACTGTGTATATACGTCCTATCTACACATGTCCAGTACAGATAGCACATATATACACGTGCAGGGAGTGCTTTAATCCCAGCGCTGATCAGCGCTGGGATTAAAGATCCTGCTCCTGTAATCTAGCAGGAGCAGGTCGGGTCCCGGCTGACAGACTCAGCGGGGACCCTGAGGAGAAGACAGGAGCTGTTTATTACCGCTTCTGCCTTCTCCTGTGCTGGCAGGAGAGCGCTGAATAAGCGCATGGTGGAGGGAGCAGGAAGAGGCAGAGCTTCCTCTGTTAGTCCCAGCGGTCACATGACCCCCGGGGGTGTCTGGAGCAGGGGCAGGAGCAGAGCTGCAGGGTTTAAAGAGAACCTGAGCAGCTCTGCCTGTGTGTCATGCCCCCACAGGGGCCTGTTTTCCCCTGTAACTGGCGATGCCCTAGTTACAGTGCAAACAGTGAAAAAAAAATTTGATAAAAAAGTCTGTGTCCTCCAGAGGTCTTTTAATTGCGTCCTGTGGGACATATTGTGTGCCAAAAATAAATTAAAATATAAGTAAAAATAAATAAATAAAAAATACAAATTAAGAAAATGTAAAAAAAACATTAAATATGCAGTTGGTAACAGAAACCGTCACCATAGTCGCCCTGTTCTCTCAAACCCCGTTCTCTAAACCTTTTCATTATATGAAAATGATTGTCACAAAATAGGGAACCCATTGCAATAATAAATTTTTGTGTCAGTTTTAATATTTAAGAAATAAAAAGCTATAATTAAAAAAATACTACTTTTTAATAATAATTAGTGCTTTTCCTCCAAATTAAACCCCAAAAAAATGTAAATTTTTTTTAAAAAACATTCTAATAAAAAGTCCAAAGTGTCAAGTAAAATCACAAAATGTATTTGGTAGTCAAACAAATAAAAAAGCCATGGTCACAAAACCACCACATGCACGAAATCACAAAAAGCTGCCTGGACATTCAGGTCTTTTTTGGTCCCGGTCATAAAGGGTTAACATCCTTTAACCCGTTCAACCCCGGGCCTGTTTTCACCTTCCTGCCCAGGCCATCTTTTGCAAATCTGACATGTGTCACTTTATGTCACTACACGCCATTCTGAGATTGTTTTCTCGTCACATTTCTCGTCACATATCGTACTTCATGACAGTGGTAAAAATGAGTAAAACAAAAAATCATTTTTATTCAGAAAAAAATAAAAAAATTTAACAAAAGTTTAGAAAAATGTGCAAATTTCCATATTTCAATTTCTCTACTTTTATAATAGATAGTAATACCTTCAAAAATAGTAATTACTTTACATTCCCATATGTCTACTTCATGTTTGGATCATTTTTAAAATGACATTTCATTTTTTGGGGACGTTAGAAGGCTTAGAAGTTTGGAAGCAAATTTTGAAATTTTTCGGAAAATTTCCAAAACCCAATTTTTAAGGACCAGTTCAGGTCTGAAGTCACTTTGTGAGGCTTACATAATAGAAACCACCCAAAAATGATCCCATTTTAGAAACTACACCCCTCAAGGTATACAAAACTGATTTTACAAACTTTGTTAACCCTGTAGGTGTTCCAGAAGAATTAATGGAAAATGGAGATGAAATTTCAGAATTTCACTTTTTGGGCAGATTTTACATTTTAATAATTTTTTTCCAGTAGCAAAGCAAGGGTTAACAGCCAAATAAAACTCAGAATTTATTACCCTGATTCTGCGGTTTACAGAAACACCCACATGTGATCGTAAGCTGCTGTACGGGCACATGGCAGGGCGCAGTAGGAAAGGAACGCCATATGGTTTTTGGAAGGCAAATTTAGCTGAACTGGTTTTTAGATGGCATGTCCCATTTGAAGCCCCCCTGATGTACCCCTAAAGTAGAAACTCAAAAAAAGTGACCACATTTTGGAAACTACGGTATAAGGTGCCAGTTTTGTGGGTACTATTTTGGGGTACTTATGATTTTTAATTGCTCTATATTATGTCTTTTGTGAGGCAAGGTAACCAAAAAATTTATGTTTTGGCACAGTTTTTATGTTTTATTTTTGCAGCATTTACCTGAGGGATTAGGTCATGTGACTTTTTTATAGAGCAGATCGTTACGCACGTGGCAATACCTAATATGTCTACTTTTTCTTATTTATTTAAGTTGGACACAATAATAGCATTTTTGAAACCGAAATAATGATATTTTAGTGTCTCCATATCTCCATAGTCTGAGAGCCATAGCTTTTTTTTTTTTTTTGACCGATTCTCTTAGGTAGGGTCTCATTTTTAGCGGGATGGGGTGACGGTCTGATTGGTATTATTTTGGGGGGGCATACGCCTTTTTGATCTCTTGCTGTTGCAATTTTTGTGATATAATGTGACAAAAAAGACTTTTTTTTTTTTACAGTTTTTTTTTTTTTACAGTGTTCACTTGAGTGGTTAGGTCATGTCATATTTTTATAGAGCTGGTTGTTACAGACGTCGCGATACCTAATATGTATACTTTTTTTTTTTTTTCACTTTAGCACAATAATAGCAGTTTTGAAGCAAAAAATCATATTTTAGTGTCTCCAATGTCTGAGAGTGATATTTTATTTTTTGACTGATTCTCTTAGGTAGGGTCTCAGTTTTTGCGGGATGAGGTGAAGGTCTGATTTGTACTATTTTGGGGGGCATACGCCTTTTTGATCATTTGCTGTTGCAATTTTTGTGATGTAATGTGACAAAAATGGCTTTTTTTACAGTTGTTTTTAAGGTGTTCACTTGAGGGGTTAGGTCATGTGATATTTTTATAGACTGGTTGTTACGGACGTGGCGATACCTAATTTGTATATTTTTTTTATGTATTTCACTTTTAGCACAATAATAGCAGTTTTGAAACAAAAAAATGATGTTTTAGTGTCTCCATGTTCTGAGAGCTATAGTTTTTTAAATTTTTTGGGCGATTGTCTTAGGTAGGGACTCATTGTTTGCGGGATGAGGTGACTGTTTTATAGACACCATTTTGTGGGACATATGTCTTTTTTTTTTTACACGTTTTTAATTTTTATGGTATTTATCGGAAAGGGTGGATCATGAGATATATTTATAGAGCCGGTCATAACGAACCTGGCGATACCTATTATGTGTGTTTTTTTTTTTTTGTTTTTTTTTCAGTTTTTTATTATAAAATAAGGGGAAAGGGGCATTTTTACTTTATTAATTTTATTACTTTATTAATTTTATTATAAACACTTTTATTTTTTATTTTTTATTTCCTTTATTTATGACATTCACTTTTGGGGGTCTGATCCCCTCTGCAATGCATTTCAATACATCTGTATTGTAATGCATTGCCTGTTAGTGTATGACACTGAGTCATACACTAACAGGCTGCCTGAGCCTGGATCTCCTCGGCTCCCATGGAAGGCAGTTCCCGATGCCGTGCAAGGCATTGGGCAGCCTCTGCACGGCATCGGGCTGCCTTGTGTCGAATCGGGTCCCCACCACAGCAGCGTGGGGACTCGATGCGATCACTCACCCGACACAAACCCCTTCTATGTCGCGGTCAGCTTGGACCGCGACATAGAAGGGGTTAATCCGCCCGCATCAACTTTTACAGTGATGCCGGCGGATACCTCAGGGACCCGGCTACCACGGAATGCCGTGCCCCTGCAGTGATCGCAAGCGCACTGCTCCAGTGCCCGTGCGATCACTATGACGTACTATTACGTCAAATTGTGGGAACGCAGTGGTTCCCATGACGTAGTAGTACGTCATAGGTCGGGAAGGGGTTAAAATAATTATCTATGAATAAAGCTGTAATTTTGTAATGTTTTTCTTTTACCTTTTTATTGCTCTCATCTTTTATTCTTGACTGTGGTCACTTGATCATGTCCATGCATCCCTTTTTTATTTCCTTTGATGTAATGTCCATGGGTGTGTCAAAGCAAAAACAAGGACAGTGATAGGGAAGTGTCTATGTAAATGGGAGAAGAAATAAACTAGCTGGGTGTTGTAGGGGGAGGTGCTGAAGCTGTAACACAAAAAGGAGAAGTGCATCATGGGTTTGGTTGGATACAACAAAAGAAAGCGCTACATGTTGGATATAAGAAAACCAGAACAATTTGTTTACAATGTGAAAAACTGTGCAGAGAATCCAAATTGAAAAAAAAATAAATAAAAATGTGGAAGATGCCCATGAGGTAAGCAACTACATGAGGATAAATTTAAAATTAAAATTAAAGAGTGGTGAAATAACAAACCATCTTTACTCACCTTACTGAACTCCTGTTGCTGTTGCTTGGCCGCTGCTCCAGTCGCCACTTTTCTCTACTTCTTAGTATCAAGCTGAACATGCCAGAAACAGCTTAGACTGCTCATCTAATAACCTGCTGAGGCAGGTCAACGTTTTGTTGAGAAAAAGTGGGAGTAATTTGTCATCATAAAGTGATATAAATTACAGTACATATACAGTATAATGAATTGACATAACTAGTAATCTAAACAACTGTGTAAAGAGAACCTCTCACCATGAAATTCAGTGCTATGTGCAGGCAGCATGTTATAGAGCAGAAGGAGCTGATCAGATTCATATGTAGTTTTGAGGGAAAAGATTCATTATAACATGTAATTTATCTTTAGTTCCCAATGAGTGATTAACACCCTTCTCCCTATGTCTGTTCATACAGGGATAGTTATCAACAGCTCAGCTCTTTCATTGCCATGGAATGTTTGGACATTTTTCTCTTCTGGCAGCCAAGAGAATTATTACAGTTTTGACATGTAAAAATAAAACCTAAATTACAAAATAAAAAACACCTCCCATACCCAATCAAAATACCACTCAGCACTTTATACCCACAGACACATTCATGCAACTTTGAATCAAAGTATAATGCTTTAGTAAAACTGCAAACAAGTTGATATTAATAGGTACAAGTGTAACCCAGAAAAAAAAAAAATTATGGACCACACCTGTTCAAAATACTGTACATTTTCAACATGTTTAGAGTTCATGCATACCACTTAGGCCTAAGTTTATAAGCACATATTTTTGTAAAATCATCAGAACTGGAAAGAACTAAAATATGCGTTTAAGCTGGAGATTAAAAAAAAAAAATACCTATCAACCTATAAAATACAGCTTCCCAAAACCTGTACATTTCCTGGTAGCAGACAACCTGACAATGGCAGTTGTCTTGATGGACTATTGACAATCACGTCCACCTCAAAACAAATATTTTCACTTAAAACGCACATGCAAGCAGAGGTTTACACATTATAGCAACATAAATGTAATATGTTAAGGTGTGTATATCTCATACAGTGCATATCATATACACATAAAATATAGTCTGCAAAACAACTATAAAGGACTGATTTTTTTCCATCTGTCAGAAATATATTAGATATTCCTCTCTAGTGGTAATTGTTATCACTATTACTTTAGTGTGCAGCGGGTAACACTAGAAAAGCAGTCTGTATATAGTATTTCGCTCTATATATCGGGTATGGACAGAATAGAGACAGTGTGAAATGTAAAGTTTATTGATGTTTATTTGTTTGTGTTATGTTTGATACAAGTTATTTGGTGCTGTGATCAAGACGCTGGTAAATATCTAGGCCATGGGATCAATAAACAGCCTCACCGTGGTTAAAAATACAGAAGTAAAAGCAAACACCATGCAACAGCACTCTGCTAACATAGATTATATAAACTAATAGTATATTCACTATATTAAATGAATATTAGGTACTTAGCAAATAATAAAATAAAAAAATAGTTTATTGAAAGCATACATCACAACATTATATTTGGTTTAAAACTTACAGCTTAATATTAACAGGTGCAATTTTTCAGTACATACATCACATTTGAACTATAGAAGGCTGCAGTAAAAGAAAGCAAAAAAGAAAAAGTCTAAGAAAAACAATTAGCAAAAGTCTTAGGGGGGAGATGAGAAGGTAAGGAAGGAATATAAGGAACAGTATCCATATCTAAGTGTCTTGCACTATAAACCTTCAGGAATGCGATTTTTTTAGGCTAATATATCACCTAGGCTTAGGGATAAGTTCCTATATCTCCTATATGGGTGAGGAAGCTCTAACAAAGACAGTTAAAAAAGATATTTGCAAGAACTTGTGTGAGGTGGCTCACAAACTAATGTTAAGGACACTAAAAACAAAACAAAAGTACTTTATTGTAGTAAACTGCTTATAAAAACACTGGGTAAGAGACACTTCGGTCACTATGGAGTTAATTCCTATAGTCTTTTACGATATTGTAAGCAAGGACAAATACTGCACCATACACACAGTATGCCAGAGAGGCTATCTTTTTTAGCTGGCAGTATGTATGCTTTCCTGTATGCCAGAGCGGCTATCTTTTAGCTATAGTGCCGGAGGCACCGCCACATATAGAGGTGGCGTGCGCTCGCACATGTTCATATGTCTATCTCTTTGGCCTCATGCACACAACCGTTTTTTTTTTGTGGTCCGCAAAAACGGGGTCCGTAGGTCCGTGATCCGTGTCCGTTTTTTCTTCCGTGGGTCTTCCTTGATTTTTGGAGGATCCACGGACATGAAGGAAAAAGTTGTTTTGGTGTCCGCCTGGCCATGCGGAGCCAAACGGATCCTTCCTGATTTACAATGCAAGTCAATGGGGATGGATCCGTTTGACTTTGACACAATATGGTGCAATTGCAAATGTATCCGTCCCCCATTGACTTTCAATGTAAAATCAGCAGTCCCTATTATACCATCGGATTGGAGTTTTCTCCAATCCGATGGTATATTTTAACTTGAAGCGTCCCCATCACCATGGGAACGCCTCTATGTTAAAATATACCATCGGATTTGAGTTAGATCGTGAAAACTCATATCCGACAGTATATTCTAACACAGAGGCGTTCCCATAGTGATGGGGACCCTTCAAGTTAGAATATACTATGAACTGTGTACATGACTGCCCCCTGCTGCCTGGCAGCACCCGATCTCTTACAGGGGGCTGTGATCCGCACAATTAACCCCTCAGGGAATTAACCCCTCAGGGAAGGGGTGTGCCCCCTCCTGCCTGGCAGCACCTGATCTCTTACAGGGGGCTATGATACGCACAATTAACCCCTCAGGTGCGGCATCTGCGATCCGTCTGTGTGAAAGTAGCCTACGGCCACGGATCACGGACGCGGATTCCAATCTTGTGTGCATCCGTGTTTTTTCACGGACCCATTGACTTGAATGGGTTCGTGAACCGTTGTCCGTCAAAAAAATAGGACAGGTCATATTTTTTTGACGGACAGGAAACGCGGATCACGGCCGCGGATGAACAACGGTGCATTTTCTGAGTTTTCAACTGACCCATTGAAAGTCAATGGGTCCGCAGAAAATCCCGGAAAACGGAACAATGGCCACGGATGCACACAACAGTCGTGTGCATGAGGCCTTTGTTTGTATGTTGAAGTGGGCTAAAAGTTTAGGAATGAAGGGCTCCTGATGAGGGTTCTATGCTAAACCAGAAACACGTCGAGCCTACATGTGACAAACCTACACTTGACCCTAGCCAGCTACTTTAGAATGAGCTAATAGTTGACAGATAGCAACAATGTACACAATTTAGTAGTGAGGGATATATTGTCAAGTAGTGGAACCCTGGCGAGACACTGAGTATCAGAGCAGTGTTAGGTGTAGTACATAATGTACACTGGTTCCCCATTGATCCCTCATAAATTATATTAGTATCAAGGACGATACTGGGAGGCATACTGCCAGCTAAAAAAGATAGCCACTCTGGCATACTGTGTGTATGGTGCAGTATTTGTCCTTGCTTACAATATCACAAAAGACTATAGGAATTAATACAATAGTGACTGAAGTGTCTCTTACCCAGTGTTTTTGTAAGCAGTTTAATATATTAAAGTTATTTTGTTTTGTTTTTAGCGTCCTTAACATTAGTTTGTGAGCCATATGAACAAGTGACGCATTTGGAGAATATAATACGTGACTTCTGGAACTTGTGTGAGGTGCCCCAATTCGTTTGAGTCTGTAAATGTGATCACAGTTATTAAGCCACTTGGATATTGGTGGGAAGGAGATCTTTTTCCAGTGTATGGGTTAACATCTCCATTTAATTTTCCATTCTTGTGATCTGGGAGAGGAGCCCCACAAAGCATCATGGACTTGTTATAGCAGTTTGTAGATCTCACATAATATTCAGTACCTGAGATTTATCTTGAAATTTGATAGTTTACCAAGCTGAGGAAAATTGGCTTCTACTAGGAGTTAAGCGAACCCGAACTGTAAAGTTCGGGTTCGTACCGAACTTTAGTTTTTCGGGACCCGGACCCAAACCCAAACATTTACGTAAAAGTTCGGGTTTGGTGTTCGGCGCTTTCTTGGCGCTTTTTGAAAGGCTGCACAGCAGCCAATCAACAAGCGTTTAACTGTGTGCCCTTAGAAGCCATCACAGCCATGCCTACTATTGGCAAATACGGCCATTAGGTTACTGCGGTTAAAAAAAAAACTTTTTTTAATATACTGGTCATCTTTGATTGCACGTGCATAGGTGACAGTCACATTTAGGCCACAAATACGGCCATTAGGTTACTGCGGTTAAAAAAGACTGTTTGTTCATATACTGGTCATTTTTAATTAAACGTGCATTGATTACAGTCACATTTAGGCCTCAAATACGGCCATTTGGTTACTGCGGTTTAAAAAAAAACGTTTGTTGATATACTGGTCATCTTGGATTAAACGTACATTGATTACAGTCACATTTAAGCCACAAATACGGCCATTTGGTTACTGCAGTTTGAAAAAAAAAACGTTTGTTCATATACTGGTCATCTTGGATTAAACGTACATTGATTACAGTCACATTTAGGCCACAAATACGGCCATTTGGTTACTGCGGTTTAAAAAAACAGTTAGTTCATATACTGGTCATCTTTGATTAAACGTACATTGATTACAGTCACATTTAGGCCACAAATACGGCCATTAGGTTACTGCGGTTTAAAAAAAAAACGTTTGTTCATATACTGGTCATCTTTGATTACACGTGCATAGGTGACAGTCACATTTAGGCCACAAATATGGCCATTTGGTTACTGCGGTTTAAAAAAAACGTTTGTTCATATACTGGTCATCTTTGATTAAACGTACATTGATTACAGTCATAATTAGGCCACAAATACGGCCATTAGGTTACTGCGGTTAAAAAAAACTTTTGTTTATATACTGGTCATCTTTGATTACACGTGCATCGGTGACGGTCACATTTAGGCAACAAATACCGCTGTCATATAGAGTTTAAAAAAAAATAATTGAGTGCAATACCCTACATCAGGGTTTATATTGGCGGCTAATTATTTTTAACATACTTAACCAATTTTTACTTTGCTTTGTGAACGCTAACTATGAGGCAAGCATCTAATAAGGGACGCGGTCATGGTCGCTGTGGTGGTGTTGGTGGAGCCTCTGGTACAGGGAGAGGACGTGGCTGTTCTGCCACAGCTACACGTCCTACTGAACCTACTACCTCAGGTCCCAGTAGCCGCCAGAATCTACAGCGATATTTGGTCGGGCCTAATGCCGTTCTAAGGATGGTAAGGCCTGAGCAAGTGCAGGCGCTAGTCAATTGGGTGGCCGACAGTGGATCCAGCACGTTCACATTATCTCCCACCCAGTCTTCTGCAGAAAGCGCACAGGTGGCACCTGAAACCCATGCCCATCAGTCTGTCACATCACCCCCGTGCATATCAGGGAACTTGTCTGAGCCTCAAGTCATGCAGCAGTCTCTTATGCTGTTTGAAGACTCTGCTGGCAGGGTTTCCCAAGGGCATCCACCTAGCCCTTCCCCAGGGGTGGAAGACATAGAATGCACTGACGCACAACCACTTATGTTTCCTGATGAGGACATGGGAATACCACCTCAGCACATCTCTGATGATGACGAAACGCAGGTGCCAACTGCTGCGTCTTTCTGCAGTGTGCAGACTGAACAGGAGGTCAGGGAGGAAGACTGGGTGGAAGACGATGCAGGGGACGATGAGGTCCTAGACCCCACATGGAATGAAGGTCGTGCCACTGGCTTTCATAGTTCGGAGGAAGAGGCAGTGGTGAGACCGAGCCAACAGCGTAGCAAAAGACAAAGAGGGAGCAGTGGGCAAAAGCAGAACACCCGCCGCCAAGAGACTCCGCCTGCTACTGACCGCCGCCATCTGGGACCGAGCACCCCAAAGGCAGCTTCAAGGAGTTCCCTGGCATGGCACTTCTTCAAACAATGTGCTGATGACAAGACCCGAGTGGTTTGCACGCTGTGCCATCAGAGCCTGAAGCGAGGCATTAACGTTCTGAACCTTAGCACAACCTGCATGACCAGGGATCTACATGCGAGACACGGGCTGCAGTGGAGTAAGCACCTTCAAAACCAAGAATGAGCTCAGGAACCTCCTGCTCCCACTTCTGCTGCTGCTGCCTCGGCCCCTTCCTCCGCCTCTGGAGGAACGTTGGCACCTGCCGCCCAGCAAACAGAGGATGTGCCACCAACAACACCACCTCCGTCACCAAGCATCTCCACCATGTCACACGGAAGAGTTCAGCTCTCCATCTCACAAACCTTTGATAGAAAGCGTAAATTCCCACCTAGCCACCCTCGATCCCTGGCCCTGAATGCCAGCATTTCTAAACTACTGGCCTTTGAAATGCTGTCATTCAGGCTGGTGGAGACGGACAGCTTCAAACACCTCATGTCGCTTGCTGTCCCACTATACGTCATTCCCAGCCGCCACTACTTCTCCAGGAGAGCCGTGCCCTCCCTGCACAACCAAGTATCGGATAAAATCAAGTGTGCACTGCGCAACGCCACCTGTGGCAAGGTCCACCTAACCACAGATACGTGGACTAGTAAGCACGGCCAGGGAAGCTATATCTCCCTAACTGCACATTGGGTAAATGTAGTGGCGGTTGGGCCCCAGGCGGAGAGCTGTTTGGCGTACGTCCTTCCGCCACCAAGGATCGCAGGGCATCATTCGTTGCCTCCTCTTCCTACTCGGCTTCCTCCTCCTCTTCTACCACCTCCTCATCCGGTCAGCGACAGACCTTCACCACCAACTTCAGCACAGCCAGGGGTAAACGTCAGCAGGCCGTTCTGAAACTGATGTGTTTGGGGGACCGTCCCCACACCGCGCAGGAGTTGTGGCGGGGTATAGAACAACAGACCGACAAGTAGTTTCTGCCAGTGAGCCTCAAGCCCGGCCTGGTGGTGTGCGATAATGGGCGAAATCTCGTTGTAGCTCTGGAACTAGCCGGTTTGACGCACATCCCTTGTCTGGCGCATGTGCTGAATTTGGTGGCGCAGAAATTCATTCACAACTACCCCGACATGTCAGAGCTGCTGCATAAAGTGCGGGCCGTCTGTTCGCACTTCCGGCGTTATCATCCTGCTGCCACTCGGCTGTCTGCTCTACAGCGTAACTTCGGCCTTCCCGCTCACGCCTCATATGCTACGTGCCCACCAGGTGGAACTCCACCTTGTACATGCTGGAGAGACTGTGCGAGCAGCAGCAGGACATAGCGGAGTTTCAGCTGCAGCACGAACGGGTGAGTCGCACTGCAGAACAGCACCACTTCACCACCAATGACTGGGCCTCTATGCGAGACCTGTGTGCCCTGTTGCGCTGTTTCGAGTACTCCACCAACATGGCCAGTGGCAATGACGCCGTTATCAGCCTTACAATACCACTTCTATGTCTCCTTGAGAAAAAACTTATGGCGATGATGGAAGAGGATGTGGACCAGGACGAGGAGGAGGAAGAGGGGTCATCTATAACACTTTCAGGCCAGTCTTTTAGAAGTGGCTCAGAAAGAGGATTTTTGCAACAGCAGAGGCCAGGTACAAATTTGGCTAGCTAGGGCCCACTACTGGAGGACGAGGAGGATGAGGAGGAGGATGGAGATGAAGCCATGTTCACAGCGGGGTGGTATCCAACGCAGCTCGGGCCAATCACTGGTGCGTGGCTGGGGGGATACGGAGGATGCAGACGATACGCCTCCCACAGAGGACAGCTTGTCCTTACCTCTGGGCAGCCTGGCACACATGAGCGACTACATGCTGCAGTGCCTGCGCAACGACAGCAGAGTTGCCCACATTTTAACGTGTGCTGACTACTGGGTGGTCACCCTGCTGGATCCCCGTTACAAAGACGATGTGCCGTCCTTAATTCCCTCACTGGAGCGTGATCGGAAGATGCGCGACTACAGGCGCACGCTGGTAGACGCGCTCCTGAGAGTATTCCCGACTGACGCCGGGGGACAAGTGGAAGCACAAGGCGAAGACAGGGGAGGAGGAAGAGGTCGTCAACGCAGCTGTGTCAGCGCCAGCACCTCAGAAGGCAGGGTTAGCATGGCCGACATGTGGAAAAGCTTTGTCACCTTGCCGCAACAACCGGCCCCAACTGCTGATATGGAGCGTGTTAGCAGGAGGCAGCATTTGAACAAAATGTTGGAACAGTACCTGTGCACACGCCTACACGTACTGACTGATGGTTCTGCCCCATTCAACTTCTGGGTCTCCAAATTGTCCACATGGCCAGAGCTTGCCCTGTATGCCTTGGAGGTGCTGGCCTGCCCTGCAGCCAGTGTACTCTCTGAACGTGTATTTAGCACGGCAGGAGGCGTCATTACAGACAGACGCAACCGCCTGTCCACAGCCAACGTGGACAAACTCACGTTCATTAAAATGAACCAGGCTTGGATCCCACAAGACTTGTCTGTACCTTGGGCAGAATAGACATTTATACCACCATCAAACATACATTCTTGTACTCAAGATAAAGTGCAATGATTCTTTGATTTCTTTTTTTTTTATTTGTCCCAATATTTTGGGGGCTACCTACCCCAATAAAAAAACAAAAAAAACATTGTTGGCTCCTCCTCCTCTATTGCTGCCTCCACCTACAACACCACATTCACCGCCTCCTCAACCTCCGACTCCATATCCACCTCCTTCTCTGAGTTGCAGGTTAATAACTTGTATTTTTTTGTTATTTTATTCTATTTTAAGTTATTTCCCTATCCACATTTGTTTGCAGAGCAGTTGCCATGCTCTTAAGCACATTTTACTGCATTTTACATCCCTCTAGCCTTTTCAAGGACTATTTTAGAGCCATTTAGATGCAAAAAAGTGCAAATTTTAGTGCCCTAAATTGAAAAAATTCTTATTTTCAATTGTCGGGTGACCTTTTACCATTTTTGGCGTATACAAACCCCTGCTGTGCCTGGGTGACAGGGGCCTAAATCTCTCAAAATCGTCTGTTCTATTGCTGGGTGACATGAACCCCCTTTTGCCGTGAATGAACCCCTGCTGTGCCTAGTTGACAGGGGCCTAAATCTCTCAAAATCGTCTGTTCTATTGCTGGTGACATGAACCTCCTTTTGACGTGAATGAACCCCTGCTGTGCCTAGTTGACAGGGGCCTAAATCTCTCAAAATCCTCTGTTCTATTGCTGGTGACATGAACCCCCTTTTGTCGTGAATGAACCCTTGCTGTGCCTGGGTGACAGGGGCCTAAATCTCTCAAAATCCTCTGTTCTATTGCTGGGTGACATGAACCCCCTTTTGCTGTGAATAAACCCCTGCAGTGCCTGGGTGACAGGGGCCTAAATCTCCCAAAATCGTCTGTTCTATTGCTGGGTGACATGAACCCCCTTTTGCCGTGAATGAACCCCTGCAGTGCCTGGGTGACAGGGGCCTAAATCTCTCAAAATCATCTGTTCTATTGCTGGGTGACATGAAGCCCCTTTTGCTATGAATGAACCCCTGCTGTGCCTGGGTGACAGGGGCCTAAATCTCTCAAAATCGTCTGTTTTATGGCTGGGTGACATGAACCCCCTTTTGCCGTGAATGAACCCCTGCTGTGCCTGGGTGACAGGGGCCTAAATCTCTCAAAATCGTCTGTTCTATTGCTGGGTGACATGAACCCCCTTTTGCTGTGAATGAACCCCTGCATTGCCTGGGTGACAGGGGCCTAAATCTCCCAAAATCGTCTGTTCTATTGCTGGGTGACATGAACCCCCTTTTGCCGTGAATGAACCCCTGCAGTGCCTGGGTGACAGGGGCCTAAATCTCTCAAAATCGTCTGTTCTATTGCTGGGTGACATGAACCCCTTTTGCCGTAAATGAACCCCTGCTGTGCCTGGGTGACAGGGGCCTAAATCTCTCAAAATCGTCTGTTCTATTGCTGGGTGACATGAACCCCCTTTTGCCGTGAATTAACCCCTGCTGTTCCTGGGTGACAGGGGCCTAAATCTCTCAAAATCGTCTGTTCTATTGCTGGGTGACATGAACCCCCTTTGGTCGTGAATGAACCCCTGCTGTGCCTAGTTGACAGGGGCCTAAATCTCTCAAAATCCTCTGTTCTATTGCTGGTGACATGAACCTCCTTTTGCCGTGAATGAACCCCTGCTGTGCCTGGGTGACAGGGGCCTAAATCTCTCAAAATCCTCTGTTCTATTGCTGGGTGACATGAACCCCCTTTTGCCGTGAATGAACCCCTGATGTGCCTGGGTGACAGGGGCCTAAATCTCTCAAAATCGTCTGTTCTATTGCTGGTGACATGAACCCCCTTTTGTCGTGAATGAACCCCTGCTGTGCCTGGGTGACAGGGGCCTAAATCTCTCCAAATCCTCTGTTCTATTGCTGGGTGAGATGAACCCTCTTTTGCCGCAAATGAACCCCTGCTGTGCCTGGTTGACATGGGCCTAAATCTATCAAAATCGTCTGTTTTATGGCTGGGTGACATGAACCCCCTTTTGCCGTGAATGAACCCCTGATGTGCCTGGGTGACAGGGGCCTAAATCTCTCAAAATCATCTGTTCTATTGCTGGGTGACATGAACCCCCTTTTGCTGTGAATGAACCCCTGCATTGCCTGGGTGACAGGGGCCTAAATCTCTCAAAATTCTCTGTTCTATTGCTGGGTGACATGAACCCCTTTTTGCAGTGAATTAACCATTGCTGCGCCTTGGTGACAGGGGCCTAAATCTCTCAAAATCCTCTGTTCTATTGCTGGGTGACATGAACCCCCTTTTGCCGAGAATGAACCCCTACTGTGCCTGGGTGACAGGGGCCTAAATCTCTCAAAATCGTCTGTTCTATTGCTGGGTGACACGAACCCCTTTTTGCAGTGAATTAACCCCTGCTGCGCCTGGGTGACAGGGGCCTAAATCTCTCAAAATTCTCTGTTCTATTGCTGGGTGACATGAACCCCTTTTTGCAGTGAATTAACCATTGCTGCGCCTTGGTGACAGGGGCCTAAATCTCTCAAAATCCTCTGTTCTATTGCTGGGTGACATGAACCCCCTTTTGCCGAGAATGAACCCCTACTGTGCCTGGGTGACAGGGGCCTAAATCTCTCAAAATCGTCTGTTCTATTGCTGGGTGACACGAACCCCTTTTTGCAGTGAATTAACCCCTGCTGCGCCTGGGTGACAGGGGCCTAAATCTCTCAAAATTCTCTGTTCTATTGCTGGGTGACATGAACCCCTTTTTGCAGTGAATTAACCCTTGCTATGCCTTGGTGACAGGGGCCTAAATCTCTCAAAATCCTCTGCTCTATTGCTGGGTGACATGAACCCCCTTTTGCCGTGAATGAACCCCTGCTGTGCCTGGTTGACAGGGGCCTAAATCTCTCAAAATCCTCTGTTCTATTGCTGGTGACATGAACCCCCTTTTGTCGTGAATGAACCCTTGCTGTGCCTGGGTGACAGGGGCCTAAATCTCTCAAAATCCTCTGTTCTATTGCTGGGTGACATGAACCCCCTTTTGCTGTGAATAAACCCCTGCAGTGCCTGGGTGACAGGGGCCTAAATCTCCCAAAATCGTCTGTTCTATTGCTGGGTGACATGAACCCCCTTTTGCCGTGAATGAACCCCTGCAGTGCCTGGGTGACAGGGGCCTAAATCTCTCAAAATCGTCTGTTCTATTGCTGGGTGACACGAACCCCCTTTTGCCGTAAATGAACCCCTGCTGTGCCTGGGTGACAGGGGCCTAAATCTCTCAAAATCGTCTGTTCTATTGCTGGGTGACATGAACCCCCTTTTGCCGTGAATTAACCCCTGCTGTTCCTGGGTGACAGGGGCCTAAATCTCTCAAAATCGTCTGTTCTATTGCTGGGTGACATGAACCCCCTTTGGTCGTGAATGAACCCCTGCTGTGCCTAGTTGACAGGGGCCTAAATCTCTCAAAATCCTCTGTTCTATTGCTGGTGACATGAACCTCCTTTTGCCGTGAATGAACCCCTGCTGTGCCTGGGTGACAGGGGCCTAAATCTCTCAAAATCCTCTGTTCTATTGCTGGGTGACATGAACCCCCTTTTGCCGTGAATGAACCCCTGATGTGCCTGGGCGACAGGGGCCTAAATCTCTCAAAATCGTCTGTTCTATTGCTGGGTGAGATGAACCCCCTTTTGCCGCAAATGAACCCCTGCTGTGCCTGGTTGACATGGGCCTAAATCTATCAAAATCGTCTGTTTTATGGCTGGGTGACATGAACCCCCTTTTGCCGTGAATGAAGCCCTGCTGTGCCTGGGTGACAGGGGCCTAAATCTCTCAAAATCATCTGTTCTATTGCTGGGTGACAAGAACCCCCTTTTGCTGTGAATGAAGCCCTGCTGTGCCTGGTTGACAGGGGCCTAAATCTCTCAAAATTCTCTGTTCTATTGCTGGGTGACATGAACCCCTTTTTGCAGTGAATTAACCATTGCTGCGCCTTGGTGACAGGGGCCTAAATCTCTCAAAATCCTCTGTTCTATTGCTGGGTGACATGAACCCCCTTTTGCCGAGAATGAACCCCTACTGTGCCTGGGTGACAGGGGCCTAAATCTCTCAAAATCGTCTGTTCTATTGCTGGGTGACACGAACCCCTTTTTGCAGTGAATTAACCCCTGCTGCGCCTGGGTGACAGGGGCCTAAATCTCTCAAAATTCTCTGTTCTATTGCTGGGTGACATGAACCCCTTTTTGCAGTGAATTAACCCTTGCTATGCCTTGGTGACAGGGGCCTAAATCTCTCAAAATCCTCTGCTCTATTGCTGGGTGACATGAACCCCCTTTTGCCGTGAATGAACCCCTGCTGTGCCTGGTTGACAGGGGCCTAAATCTCTCAAAATCCTCTGTTCTATTGCTGGTGACATGAACCCCCTTTTGTCGTGAATGAACCCTTGCTGTGCCTGGGTGACAGGGGCCTAAATCTCTCAAAATCCTCTGTTCTATTGCTGGGTGACATGAACCCCCTTTTGCTGTGAATAAACCCCTGCAGTGCCTGGGTGACAGGGGCCTAAATCTCTCAAAATCGTCTGTTCTATTGCTGGGTGACATGAACCCCCTTTTGCTGTGAATGAACCCCTGCATTGCCTGGGTGACAGGGGCCTAAATCTCTCAAAATCGTCTGTTCTATTGCTGGGTGACACGAACCCCCTTTTGCCGTAAATGAACCCCTGCTGTGCCTGGGTGACAGGGGCCTAAATCTCTCAAAATCATCTGTTCAATTGCTGGGTGACATGAAGCCCCTTTTGCCGTGAATGAACCCCTGCTGTGCCTGGGTGACAGGGGCCTAAATCTCTCAAAATCGTCTGTTCTATTGCTGGGTGACACGAACCCCTTTTTGCCGTGAATGAACCCCTGATGTGCCTGGGTGACAGGGGCCTAAATCTCTCAAAATCCTCTGTTCTATTGCTGGGTGACATGAACCCCCTTTTGCCGTGAATTAACCCCTGCTGTTCCTGGGTGACAGGGGCCTAAATCTCTCAAAATCGTCTGTTCTATTGCTGGGTGACATGAACCCCCTTTGGTCGTGAATGAACCCCTGCTGTGCCTAGTTGACAGGGGCCTAAATCTCTCAAAATCCTCTGTTCTATTGCTGGTGACATGAACCTCCTTTTGCCGTGAATGAACCCCTGCTGTGCCTGGGTGACAGGGGCCTAAATCTCTCAAAATTCTCTGTTCTATTGCTGGGTGACATGAACCCCTTTTTGCAGTGAATTAACCCTTGCTGCGCCTTGGTGACAGGGGCCTAAATCTCTCAAAATCCTCTGTTCTATTGCTGGGTGACATGAACCCCCTTTTGCCGTGAATGAACCCCTGCTGTGCCTGGTTGACAGGGGCCTAAATCTCTCAAAATCGTCTGTTCTATTGCTGGGTGACATGAACCCCCTTTTGCCGTGAATGAACCCCTGCTGTGCCTGGGTGACAGGGGCCTAAATCTCTCAAAATCATCTGTTCTATTGCTGGGTGACATGAACCCCCTTTTGCTGTGAATGAACCCCTGCTGTGCCTGGTTGACAGGGGCCTAAATCTCTCAAAATTCTCTGTTCTATTGCTGGGTGACATGAACCCCTTTTTGCAGTGAATTAACCCTTGCTGCGCCTTGGTGACAGGGGCCTAAATCTCTCAAAATCCTCTGTTCTATTGCTGGGTGACATGAACCCCCTTTTGCCGAGAATGAACCCCTACTGTGCCTGGGTGACAGGGGCCTAAATCTCTCAAAATCGTCTGTTCTATTGCTGGGTGACACGAACCCCTTTTTGCAGTGAATTAACCCCTGCTGCGCCTGGGTGACAGGGGCCTAAATCTCTCAAAATTCTCTGTTCTATTGCTGGGTGACATGAACCCCTTTTTGCAGTGAATTAACCCTTGCTGTGCCTTGGTGACAGGGGCCTAAATCTCTCAAAATCCTCAGTTCTATTGCTGGGTGACATGAACCCCCTTTTGCCGTGAATGAACCCCTGCTGTGCCTGGTTGACAGGGGCCTAAATCTCTCAAAATCCTCTGTTCTATTGCTGGGTGACATGAACCCCCTTTTGCCGTGAATGAACCCCTGCTGTGCCTGGGTGACAGGGGCCTAAATCTCTCAAAATCATCTGTTCTATTGCTGGGTGACATGAACCCCCTTTTGCCGTGAATGAACCCCTGCTGTGCCTGGGTGACATGGGCCTCGTTCTTTCAAAATCCTCTGTTCTATTGCTGGGTGACATGAACCCCCTTTTGCCGTGAATGAACCCCTGCTCTGCATTGCTGACAGGGAACTAAATTTAGTGAAAACATCTGTTACTGATCAGAAGATGCGCGACTACAAGCGCACTCTGCTGATGGCATTCCCACTTGACAGCAGGGGCACAGTGGAAGCACAAGGCGAAGGCAGAGGAGGAGGAAGAGGTCGCCAACGCAGCTGGGGCACCACCAGCACCTGAGAAGGCAGGGTTAGCATGGCCCAAATCTGGAAAAGCTTTGTCAGCCTTGGAGGTGCTGACCTGCCCTGCAGCCAGTGTATAGTGTGAACGTGTGTTTAGCACGGCAGAGAGCATTATCACAGGCCGCAGCCAATGTGGACAAGCTTACGTTTATGAAAATGAACCAGGCATGGATCCCACAGGACTTGTCCGTACCTTGTGCAGAATAGACGTTTATACCAGCCTCAACCATCCATTCTTGTACTCAAGTGCACTTATTCTTTGTTTTTTTTTGTTATATGTCCCAATATTTTGGGGGATACCCCAATTTAACCACCTCAGCTCCCCTAGCTTAAACACCCTTAATGACCAGACCACTTTTTACAATTCTACACTACACTACTTTAATGGTTTATTGCTCGGTCATGCAACGTACCACCCAAATGAATTTTACCTCCTTTTCTTCTCACTAATAGAGCTTTCCTTTGGTGGTATTTCATTGCTGCTGACATTTTAACTTTTTTTGTTATTAATCGAAATTTAACGTTTTTTTTTGCACACTTTCAGTTGTAAAATTTTTCAAATAAAACTAGATTTCTATTTAAAATTTTCTCTAAATTTATTGTTCTACATGTCTTTGATAAAAAAAAATGTTTGGATAAACTAGCGTTTACAAACTATGGTACAAAAATGTGAATTTCCGCTTTTTGAAGCAGCTCTGACTTTCTGAGCACCTGTCATGTTACCTGAGGTTTTACAATGCCCAGACAGTAGAAAAAACCCCACAAATTACCCCATTTCGGAAAGTAGACACCCTAAGGTATTCGCTGATGGGCATAGTGAGTTCATAGAACTTTTTATTTTTTGTCACAAGTTAGCGGAAAATTCATTTATTTTTTTTGTTTGTTTTTTTTTTTTCTTACAAAGTCTCATATTCCACTAACTTGTGACAAAAAATAACAACTTTCATTAACTCACTATGCTTATCACGAAATACCTTGGGGTGTCTTCTTTCCAAAATGGGGTCACTTGTGGGGTAGTTATACTGCCCTGGCATTTTAGGGGCCCAAATGTGTGGTAAGGAGTTTGAAATCAAAATGTGTAAAAAATGCCCTGTGAAATCCTAAAGGTGCTCGTTGGAATGTGGGCCCCGTTGCCCACCTAGGCTGCAAAAAAGTGTCACACATGTGGTATCGCCGTACTCAGGAGAAGTTGGGCAATGTGTTTTGGGGTGTCTTTATACACATGCCCATGCTGGGTGAGATAAATATCTCTGTCAAATGACAACTTTGTATAAAAAAATGGAAAAAGTTGTCTTTTAGGCCTCCTGCACACGAACGTATTTTTTTGCGGTCCGCAAAAACGGGTCCCGTTTTTCCGTGATCCGTGACCGTTTTTTCGTCCGTGGGTCTTCCTTGATTTTTGGTGTCCGCCTGGCCGTGCGGAGCCAAACGGATCCGTCCTGAATTACAATGCAAGTCAATGGGGACGGATCCGTTTGACGTTGACACAATATGGTGCAATTTCAAAGATCCGTCCCCCATTGACTTTCAATGTAAAGTCAGGAGTTAATATACCATCGGATCGGAGTTTTCTCCAATCCGACGGTATATTTTAACTTGAAGCGTCCCCATCACCATGGGAACGCCTCTTTGTTAGAATATACCGTCGGATTTGAGTTACATCGTGAAACTCAAATCCGACAGTATATTCTAACACAGAGGCGTCCCCATGGTGATGGGGACGCTTCAGGTTAGAATATACTAAAAAAACTGTGTACATGACTGCCCCCTGCTGCCTGGCAGGTGCTGCCAGGCAGCAGGGGGCAGCCCCCCCCGCCCCCCCCCTGTAGTTAACACATTGGTGGTCAGTGTGGCCGGCCCCCCCCCCCCTCCCCTGTAGTTAACTCATTGGTGGCCAGTGCGGCCGCCCCCCCCCCCTCCCCTGTAGTTAACTCATTGGTTTCCAGTGGGCCCCCCCCCTCCCCTGTAGTTAACTCATTGGTGGCCAGTGGGCCCCCCCCTCCCCTGTAGTTAACTCATTGGTGGCCAGTGCGGCCGGCCCCCCTCCCTCCCTCCCCTGTAGTTAACTCGTTGGTGGCCAGTGGGCCTTCTCCCCTCCCTCCCCCTCCTAATTAAAATCTCCCCCCTATCATTGGTGGCAGCGGAGTGTACCGATCGGAGTCCCAGTTTAATCGCTGGGGCTCCGATCGGTAACCATGGCAACCAGGACGCTACTGCAGTCCCGGTTGCCATGGTTACTTAGCAATTTGTAGAACCATTATACTTACCTGCGAGCTGCGATCTCTGCGTCCGGCCGGGAGCTCCTCCTACTGGTAAGTGACAGGTCCGGCCGGGAGCTCCTCCTACTGGTAAGTGACACTCCGCTGCCACCAATGATGGGGGGGAGATTTTAATTAGGAGGGGGAGGGAGGGGGGAGGGAGGGGAGAGGGCCCACTGGCCACCAACAAGTTAACTACAGGGGAGGGAGGGGGGCCGGCCGCACTGGCCACCAACGAGTTAACTACAGGGGAGGGAGGGGGGCCGGCCGCACTGGCCACCAACGAGTTAACTACAGGGGAGGGAGGGGGCCCACTGGCCACCAACGAGTTAACTACAGGGGAGGGGGGGGGCGGCCGCACTGGCCACCAATGTGTTAACTACAGGGGGGGGGCCCACTGGCCACTAATGTGTTAACTACAGGGGGGGGGCTGCCCCCTGCTGCCTGGCAGCACCTGCCAGGCAGCAGGGGGCAGTCATGTACACAGTTCTTTTAGTATATTCTAACCTGAAGCGTCCCCATCACCATTGGGACGCCTCTGTGTTAGAATATACTGTCGGTTCTGAGTTTTCACAAAGTGAAAACTCAGCTATGAAAAAGCTTTTATGCAGACGGATCTTCGGATCCGTCTGTATAAAAAGTAACCTACGGCCACGGATCACGGACACGGATGCCAATCTTGTGTGCATCCGTGTTCTTTCACGGACCCATTGACTTGAATGGGTCCGTGAACCGTTGGCCGTGAAAAAAATAGGACAGGTCATATTTTTTTCACGGCCAGGAAACACGGATCACGGATGCGGCTGCAAAACGGTGCATTTTCCGTTTTTTCCACGGACCCATTAAAAGTCAATGGGTCCGCGAAAAAAAACGGAAAACGGCACAACGGCCACGGGTGCACACAACGGTCGTGTGCAGGAGGCCTTAGAGAGATATTTCTCTCACCCAGCATGGGTATATGTAAAAAGACACCCCAAAACACATTGGATCCCAGACATTTGGATCCCAGACTTCTTCTCACGCTTTAGGGCCCCTAAAATGCCAGGGCAGTATAAATACCCCACATGTGACCCAATTTTGGAAATAAGACACCCCAAGGTATTCAATGAGGGGCATGGCGAGTTCATAGAAGATTTTTATTTTTTTGGCACAAGTTAGCGGAAATTGATTTTTTTTTTTTCTCACAAAGTCTCCCTTTCCGCTAACTTGGGACAAAAGTTCAATCTTTCATGGACTCAATATGCCCCTCAGCGAATACCTTGGGGTGTCTTCTTTCCGAAATGAGGTCACATGTGGTGTATTTATACTGCCCTGGCATTTTAGGGGCCCTAAGCGTGAGAAGAAGTCTGGAATATAAATGTCTAAAAAATGTTACGCATTTGGATTTCGTGAGGGGTATGGTGAGTTCATGTGAGATTTTATTTTTTGTCACAAGTTAGTGGAATATGAGACTTTGTAAGAAAAAAAAAAAAAAAAAAACAATTTCCGCTAATTTGTGCCAAAAAAAATGTCTGAATGGAGCCTTACAGGGGGGTGATCAATGACAGGGGGTGATCAAGGAGTATATATGGGGTGATCACCCCCCCCCATCATTGGTCAGCCCCATGTAAGGCTCCATTCAGACGTCCATATGTGTTTTGCGGATCCGCGGTGTCCGTGTTTTGCAGATCCACGGATCCTCGGATCCGCAAAACACATACGGACGTCTGAATGGAGCCTTAAAGGGAGGTGATAAATGACGGGGGGGGGGTGATCACCCCATATAGACTCCCTGATCACCCCCCTGTCATTGATCACCCCCCTGTAAGGCTCCATTCAGAGGTCCGTATGTGTTTTGCGGATCCACGGATCCATGGATCGGATCCGCAAAACACATACGGACATCTGAATGGAGCCTTACAGGGGGGTGATCAATGACAGGGGGGTGATCAGGGAGTCTATATGGGGTGATCACCCCCCTGTCATTGATCACCCCCTGTAAGGCTCCATTCAGACATCCGTATGTGTTTTGCGGATCCGATCCATGGATCCGTGGATCCATAAAACACATACGGATGTCTTAATGGAGCCTTACAGGGGGGTGATCAATGACAGGGGGGTGATCAATGACAGGGGGGTGATCAGTGAGTCTATATGGGGTGATCACCCCCCTGTCATTAATCACCCCCCTGTAAGGCTCCATTCAAACGTCCGTATGTGTTTTGCGGATCCGATCCATGGATCCGTGGATCCGTAAAACACATACGGATGTCTTAATGGAGCCTTACAGGGGGGTGATCAATGACAGGGGGGTGATCAATGACAGGGGGGTGATCAGTGAGTCTATATGGGGTGATCACCCCCCTGTCATTGATCACCCCCCTGTAAAGCTCCATTCAAACGTCCGTATGTGTTTTGCGGATCCGATCCATGGATCCGTGGATCCGTAAAACACATATGGACGTCTGAATGGAGCCTTACAGGGGGGTGATCAATGACAGGGGGGTGATCAGGGAGTCTATATAGGGTATGGGGTGATCACCCCCTGTCATTGATCACCCCCCTGTAAGGCTCCATTCAGACGTCCGTATGTGTTTTGCGGATCCGATAAATGGATCCGTTGTTCCGTAAAACACATATGGACGTCTGAATGGAGCCTTACAGGGGGTGATCAATGACAGGGGGGTGATCAATGACAGGGGGGTGATCAGGGAGTCTATATGGGGTGATCACCCCCCTGTCATTGATCACCCCCCTGTAAGGCTCCATTCAGACGTCCGTATGTGTTTTGCGGATCCGATCCATGGATCCGTGGATCCGTAAAACACATACGGACGTCTGAATGGAGCCTTACAGGGGGGTGATCAATCACAGGGGGATGATCAGGGAGTCTATATGGGGTGATCAGGGGTTAATAAGGGGTTAATAAGTGACAAGGGGGGTGTTGTGTAGTGTGTTGCTTGGTGCTACTTATTACAGAGCTGCCTGTGTCCTCTGGTGGTCGATCCAAGCAAAAGGGACCACCAGAGGACCAGGTAGCAGGTATATTAGACACTGTTATCAAAACAGCGTCCAATATACCTGTTAGGGGTTAAAAAAAATCGCATCTACAGCCTGCCAGCGAACGATCGCCGCTGGCAGGCTGTAGATCCACTCGCTTACCTGCAGTTCCTATGAACGCGCGCGCCTGTGTGCACGCGTTCACAGGAAATCTCGCGTCTCGCGAGATGAAGTGTATATGCGTCTAGGAGGAATGAATCGACCGCCGCCAGGACGCAATCCTATGTTAGGCGGTTGGGAAGCAGTTAAAAATAAAAAATAACACAAATCAGTGTTGGCTACCTATTCCTCCTTCACCGCCACTTCCACCTACACCGCCACGTCAACCTACACTGCCACATCCACCCATCCACTGCCTACTCAACCTCCTACTCCTAGATCCAGATTTCTATTTTTTATTTTTCTGCATTTTATGTTATTTTAAGTCATTTCCTTTCCAGGACTATTTTAGAGCCATTTTAGTGGCCAAAAGTTCAGGTCCCCATTGACTTCAATGGGGTTCGGGTTCGGGGTCAAGTTCGGGTCAAGTTCGGGTCCCAAACCCGAACTTTTTTTTCAAGTTCGGCCGAATCTGCCGAACCCGAACATCCAGGTATCTGCTCAACTCTAGCTTCTACCTTACAGTTTTTTTTTTTTTTTTGCCTTCCTCTGGATCAACTTGCAGGATAACAGGCTGAACTAGATGGACAGAGGTGTTTTTTCAGCCTTATAAACTATGTTACTATGTTACTATGAAGAGTGTTAATTGGCAGGAATGCTGTGGCCTGGTTAGATATGATTATCAGTAGGCCAGCAACATCAGCAAATGCTGTTTGAAGATAGACGTTATTAAGACGGACGCCTTCCAATATTTTGACTTTTCTGATAGCTTGTAATAGAGACTCCATAGTCAAAACAAAAAGCAAGGGAGAAAGTGGACAGTTCCATTTCATATGGTAAAAGGAGGAGATAGTGTATTATTTACTAGAACTCTAGCAGTCGGGATTGTATAAACTACCATAATAGCTCCAATGAACTGGGATGGAAAGCCACATTTATGCAAGACCGGCATCATAAAAATCCAATCAATGCTATCAAATGCATTCTCAGCTTCAGTGCCATCATGAAGAGATCTCTGGTGTGCATAGTGTGTGTTCTGCCCAGCTGAGTTAGCGAATCATTACAGATCACATCTGCCTCAGTCTTGGTATTTCTGAAGTGTTTAGTGTGGTTATAGCACCATCTAGCTGCATTAAGTTGTATTACACTTTGTTTTTCCTGTTACAAAGACTACTACATCAGCAGAGCGGTCCTATGCATGTCTCCTTCTCAAACTCCACCATACTTGTAAAGACATATCTGGTGAGAGATCTACCTTTGTTTCAGGGACATGATATTATGCAGAGCTGTTCAGCTAGTTGTAATTGTTACTCAGGGAGTCACACAAATATTTAGACAGCACTCTGTGATGATGTTAAATAGTGGTTTATTTCATATTATTTCAGCCGGAGACAGTGGTATATCAGTTGCGTGCAACGTTTCGGGCTAACATACGCCCTTCATCAGGCTGACAAAACATAATATACAAAAAATATTTTATAAAATGGAAACACACCATAAATTTATGAAACATGATTATACAATTTTAGAAAAAGATCAGTACCATAATTGATTAATCAAGGTTCAAAACAAAGGAAGTTGTGCCCCAAACATCATGGTATGCCAAAATGTACATAGGCAGATGATAAAGTGATAATTGATGCAATACTCCACAAGACATGATTATACGGTGTCCATCCAAAATTAACAACATGATTGATAAAGCAGGGTCCAGTGGAATTGGAAAGTACATGGGCCCTAAGTATAATACAATGTCATAACATGTATGGACTAGCCGCAGGATCAGGCCATGGGGTGATCCATGTAACAAGTGGATTGGAAGAGGTGGCAGGCAGGTCAGACCAGGCGTGCGGCAAAAAAAACTACCTCAGGCCTACTCTAAGTACCAAGCCACAACACTGAAGGCAGGCTGAAAATATGTGAAAACCAGTGGATAGCAGGGAACAAAACTCCGGTGAGTGGGGCTTCGCACTTATGGAGCAATGTTCCAAAGCAAGGGGGAACAAAACCCAAAAAGAGAGAAGAAGAAGAAACCATACTCTATATACATAAATAGAACACAGACAAGACCCTACTGATGCGAAAAGTAATAAGAACAGGGTGTAAGTAATAGGGGAACCTGTGATGGTGGTCTGAATGGAGGTGCCCTTGTTGCTCCCAAGATCAGATTTTACTAGTAAGTCTCTGATGTTTTTGGCCCTTTTGTAAGACATTAGGGGCTTCTCCTTGAAGACATTGGGAAAATTATTGGTAAGGATGTGCCAATGTTTGTTCACAATTCTTTTGATATCCATACTCTGGTGCGAGAATGTAGTCACACATGGGATCCGTTTCTGAGTTGGTGTTTGGGTACGCAGTTTAGGTGTCAGTAAATTACCTCTAGAGATATCTGTTACTTTGTGGGTATGTGTGTGTTAGATATGGGCCGGGAAACCCGGCGCAATAAATTTCCCCTATTAACGGCACTTATCCTTGCCTCTCATGCGCCCAATGCAGCAGTGTCACCAAGGGCCCGACCTTTACTCACCCAACGTCAGGGAAAATGTATAACATCCAGGGCCACTTCTCATGCCAGACTAACTTCGTTATTTACCTTATTAAATGCCCTTATGGGCTTGGCTATGTTGGTCAGACTATCCAAAAAAATAAAGAACATATCTGCCAACACAAGTATAATATCCATACCAAAAAGACTGACGCTCCATCAGTCGAACATTTTATTGGACATAAACACGCCATCAGCCAATTACGATTCCAGGTAATTGACTGGATTCCTCCTCTGAGAAGAGGAGGTGATCGCTAGGCGGTGCTGCGGGAGAGAGAGATGGCATGGATTCGCCGGCTGTGTACTTTACAACCCATTGGACTCAATAAGGATTATCTTTAGGATGACTATTTAGCGTTGCTTCTCAATGTGTCCTGTGTGTTCACTAACATTCTCCTTTCTACTTTCCTTTCAGGACCAGAACTGTCCAGTAGCGGGTGGTGACATCCGTCAAGCACATTTTACGGTCCCAACGTTCTCCATGGCTTACTATTATTTTAAGTATCCCATGTGTCAATTTGAAACGATCTGTTGCTTGTGTATAGTGTGTTTCATATGACGGTAGTGCAATGATCTTGGCTCCAAATATTTAGCTATTTACAGAAATGGCCCTCTGCATCTCTACTGTGGTTTACCTTGGAGTTATATAATGATTAGTGCTCCCATAATCGTATAATTCCACGACCATACTTATCCGTAAGCTCCGATGATTTCCTCCTATTATGGTGACCTTGGAACTGTATATTACTGCATATGGTCTCACAAGTATATAGTTCCACGGTCACATCCTCCTTTAAATACTTTTATCATATGTTTGCACTGATTTTTGTGCTATATCTAGCAATAATGATCAGTCTTTCCTGATGCTGGCAACTTGCCATACTGCAAGATGGATGCCAATGAACTTCTTTTTGGGGGGTAGCGCATGCGCCATGAAGGTGTGGCCTTCCACTTTTCTGCAACCCCATATTGCTAATTTGAATATATGGCAGCATAACGTATATGTATAGTGACATGCCCACTGATATGAACAATGTTTTACTCTGTGGCACTCCGTGATAAGCGCATCACATATTATAGTTGCCTCCCCCACTCACCAGTGGTTCTGCCTACACGATTTGAATAGGTGCGGCCACGTGGCAGGCTAGTCACGTGACACGCACGTCACTTCCGTTCCGTTCGGATTCTGTGACACATTGATCACATGACGCGCACGTCATCTCCCCTTTGCGCTATCCACCTGCGTTCCTAGCCTCGGTTTGGGTATGGTACCGCCCACCGAGGATGTCACATGCCGCTGAACCACCAATGAATATCCTTTAGTTACTATTTAAACATGGCGCCCCGCATCCCACGGTAGCGCCGGCTGCACACCTGCTGTGGTCTCAATAGTGGTGAGTCTTTGACATTACTTACATCCTGTTCATATTACTTTTTGCATCAGTAGGGTCTTGTCTGTGTTCTATTTATGTACATAGAGTATGGTTTCCTCTTTGTTCTCTCATTTTGGGTTTTGTTCCCCCTTGCTTTGGAACATTGCTCCATAAGTGTGAACCCCACTCACCGGAGTTTTGTTCCCTGCTATCCACTGGTTTTCACATATTTTCAGCCTGCCTTCAGTGTTGTGGCTTGGTACTTAGAGTAGGCCTGCGGTAGTTTTTTTGCCGCACGCCTGGTCTGACCTGCCTGCCACCTCTTCCTAATCCACTTGTTACATGGATCACCCCATGGCCTGATCCTGCGGCTAGTCCATACATGTTATGACATTGTATTATACTTAGGGCCCATGTACTTTCCAATTCCACTGGACCCTGCTTTATCAATCATGTTGTTAATTTTGGATAGACACCGTATAATCATGTCTTGTGGAGTATTGCATCAATTATCACTTTATCATCTGCCTATGTACATTTTGGCATACCATGATGTTTGGGGCACAACTTCCTTTGTTTTGAACCTTGATTAATCAATTATGGTACTGATCTTTGTATAATCATGTTTCATAAATTTATGGTGTGTTTCCATTATATAAAATATTTTTTGTATATTATGTTTTGTCAGCCTGATGAAGGGCGTATGTTAGCCCGAAACGTTGCACGAAACTGATATACCACTGTCTCCGGCTGAAATAATATGAAATAAACCACTATTTATCATCCTCACGGAGTGCTGTGTAAATATTTGTGTGATATCTACAGTTCTTGAGGTGGAGCTACAGAACATAACCCGGATGTGCACCCACCCCTGCCATTATTTGAAAAGAGTGCTGTGGCCTATTGTTTTGATGTTACTCAGGGAGTTGTTATTACTGTTAGCTAGACATGTAATACTATGTACAGGCAGCCATTTTACCATGTGCTTCAGTGTTAATGTAATGTTATAGTATATGCTATACTTATGCATGTTATTTGTATTCTTGTAGTTTTACCAAACAATCCTGTTTTACCAATCAATCACACTTGTACAATTTCTCACTCACTCGCACTGTGCAGAGAGTACAACCTGTTGACTAATAAACAAGTTAGACTACAAAAAACAATCCTCTTATTTGGAATACAGGAATGGTTTATGCTGAATGTCAGACTGCACACTGTGTGAACATGTATGAAGAAAGAACAGTAAAAAAGATGCTAGTCACCAGCGATAGTGGATCTGACTATAGGGAGCCGCCATCACACACACAGTCCTGCGTACAAGGTTTCAGCGGTTGCCATACAGTCACAACAAGTGAAAGTGCAGCCCCCAGCAAGTGAAGCACAATCCAGGCCACGCTGAAGTCCGTTCCTACCTAGATGGAGTCTGCACAGTGACATTAAGCAGCCAGCAAAAGGCACACAATGTCCGCTAGCCAGGCATCATCATACAGGACCAGGTCATGAGTAAGCTGCTCTAGCAAGTCCTCAATAAAAGAAAAGGCTGCTCCCGCCCATGCAGAAGCTGAGGCTGCAAAAGTAAGGTCTTCCTTTGCTGCACAAGAGATGCAAATAAAGAAAGAGAGCATCACTGAAAAAAGAGAGAGCATGCCTGCAAGCATCACTGCAGGAAGAGACAGCATGCCTGCAAGGGTCACTGGAAAAACTTGCCCAGAGGAAGAAGCGGCAGCCGCAGTAGCCAAAGCAGCATTCCTAGAAGCCTTGGAGTTTCCCGAATCTGGGAAACATAGCAAAGTACTTGGGCCAGACCTAGATGAACAATATCCAGCACAGCGTGTCTCAGAATATGTCCATCAGCATCCCAAGACAGATAATGACTATGATCCAGTATATCAGCCAGCTTATACAGAGTGCCAAAAATCTTACCTTGAACCACAGTACCTCGAGTAGGATGGTATGTGACAAAGCGATGCTGACCACAACTACTTCCCTACAGAACGAAAGCTACAACCTTTGCTTCGACTTAAAGGGACAACCTTCGCATCAGAACAGTATTATGCAGACTTCCCTAAGCAAGAAACCCCTAAAAGGTATGGTGATACACCACACACGCAGCATAACAGCAGCACACCGGGTATTATTTGTGCTAACCAGGCTGCCATATACCTCGCTAAGTTCTTTGCTAAATGGGAGCTGGGTACCAAAGGGCTTATAAAGTTCAACGACCGCCCCGAGAACTACAGGTCATGGTTAGTCACCTTCCAAAATGCCATAAGGGACTTAGATCTTTCCTGTAGTGAGGAGTTAGATGTCTTGGTAAAGTGGCTCGAAAGCGAGTCTGCTGAGCATGCCAAAAGAATCAGAGACATTAACATTAACTATCCGTGCAAAAACCTAAAGATGGTGTGGGAAAGACTTGATGAGTGCTATGGGTCAATAGAAGCTATAGAAAATGCTTTATATAAGAAAATTGATAATTTTCCCAGAATAGTGGGTAGGGGTTACCAGAAGCTCAGGGAACTCAGTGACTTGTTGATAGAGGTACAGGTTGCTCAGGCAGAAGGAGATCTGCCGGGGCTAGCACTCCTGGACACCAACAGAGGTGTCAATCCGATTGTCCAAAAACTCCCTTTTAACCTACAGGAGAAGTTGATCACACATGGTTTCCGTTATAAACAAGTTCATAATGTACCATTCCCCCTCCCCCTTCATGGTGTTTGTAGACTTTGTTGCTCAACAGGCAAGGATCAGAAATGATACCAGTTTTGACTTTACTCTGTCATGTCCCACTACCCCTGGTGACAAACCTCATAAAACACCAGTGGCAGTCCACAAAATTAACATTTCCTCCACAGGTTCTCCTTATAGGCGGTTTTAGTCTTCTCAAGAAGAGAACATACCCAAAGATCTTACCAAACCACATCCTCTACTAAAATGCAGAGCCTTCAGGGAGAAGTCTTTAGAGGACCGCAAATAATTGCTCAAAGAAAACAACATCTACAACCGCACTACAACATCGCATTTCACCAGGAACTGTAAGGTCAGTGTGACATGCACAGAATGTGGTAGCACAGAACACAACACGGCTTTACACCCTGGACCACCAGGTATCATCCCAAGCAGAGGAGGATGACGGAAAGCAGATAGACAACGACATAGATACCCAAGTAGTCACTTCTCCTTGTACAGAGATCTGTAAAGGACTCGCAGGAGGGAAGTCGTGCTCGAAAATTTGCCTTGCCAGAGTTTATCCGGTCGGCCACCGAGATAAAGCAATCAATGTATATGCAATCTAACATGATCAAAGCAACAGGTCTTTAGCTAAATCCACCTTCTTTGACACCTTCAACATCATAGGGCCCCGTTCTCCCTACTCCTTAAGGACATGTGCTGGTACTGTTGAGATAGCGGGGAGAAAGGCAACTGAATACAAGGTAGAGTCCATAGATGGTCAGACCTGCTTGTCCCTGCCAACCATACTGGCATGCAGCCACATTCAAGACGACCGTTCTGAGATACCAACACCAGAAGTAGCAGCATACCACGCGGAGGAGTATAGCTCAGCTGATCCCGGAACTAGACCCAGAAGCCCCGATAGTCTTACTCCTTGGAAGAGACATACTACAAGTTCAAAAGGCTTGAGGACATATAAACGGGCCCCAAAATGCTCCATACGCCCAGAGACTTGACTTAAGATGGGTCATCATAGGAGATGTCTGTCTAGGAGGAGCACACAAGCTGACCTCAGTCAACAGTATGCTCACCAACACACTTGAAAATTGATGTCCTTCCTTATTCCAGCCATGTTAGAGCAGTTTCCTGATAAAAGAATTGCCACACAGCGCTCCTGTGCCTTGTCCTTTTACAGATCCCTCCTATGAAGACCACACCTGCGATGATGAGTAGTGTTGATCGCAAATATTCTAATCGCGAATATCGGCACTTCAAGAATTTGCGAAGATGTAGAATATAGTGCTATATCTTCATAATCTCCAATATGCTAGATATTTTTTTTTATCAGTACCCTCACTGCTTCTTGCTTGTGGGCCAATGAGAAGGCTGCAATATGTTTGTCTGAGCTTAATAACATCCCTAGCAACCAATAGGAAAGTTGCCTACCCCTTACTACTGTATATAAGAAACTGTATATAATACAGAAAGTTAGTGGGAGATAGTCAGTGTAGGCAGGCCCGGTGCTATAATAAGGCAGACCAAGCGGATGCCTTAGGGCGCTGAGAAGGGGGGGGGGGGGGGGGAAAAATGAAACTTTTATTTTTTTTCATTAATCACTTGCATGCTGCCAGCCTCCTGCGGCTGTTCTCCTCTGTGTGGTGGTCCTCATATCTTCTCTCTGGGCTCCCGAGTCCCGACAAGTTGTTTGAGGACCTTTCCCACTCTGCCAGTCAGTGGCCGCAGCTGTGTCACGTGTCAGGGCAGTGATTTCCCGCTGAGCCAATCACTGGTCTGACACGTGACACAGCTGCGGCCACTGATTGGCTGAGTGGGAAAGGTCCTCAAAGTCTTGTCGGGAGCACAGAGAAGATACCAGGACCACACAGAGGAGAAGGGGAGCTGCTGCAGACGGGATCAGGGCCAGGTGAGCATAATGTTTATTTTTACGCAACATTAATAGAGGGGGGGTGACATGGTAAGGGGAAATATGCCATGGAGGGGGGGGGGTGATGTGACATGGGGGGGAGAAATGTGCCATGGAGGGGAAGAAATGTGACATGGAGGGGGTTGAAATGTGACATGGGGGAAAATATGTGCCATGGGGGGGATGAAATGTGACACAAAGGGGGTGATGTAAAAAGCAGGGGGTCACATCCCCCCATGTCACATTTCTCACCCTCCATGTCACATTTCTCCCCCCTCCATGTCACATTTCAACCCCCTCCATGTCACATGTCATCCCCCTCCATGTCACATCACGCCCTCCTTTTTACATCACCCCCACCGAGTTGTGGTGGTGGGAATGGGGGGGAGCCAAAATGTAGCTTCTCTTGTGTGTGCAAAAATCCTTGCACTGGCCCTGAGTGTAGGTTAGGTGATATTGTGTAGCTGATAGGAATTACTGTACTGTGCATTTTCTCCAGTCTCAGGAAACTTCTAGCAGCTTGAAAAAGTAGCAAAAGTGAGTCACGCCTGTATTGAGCGTGCAATACGCACATATTACATTGCCGATTTTCACAATCGAGAAAATAATGACTGGAGATTAAGAATTCTAGAATTTGCAAATTTATGGCAAAATTAGGCCAAAAATTCTCAAAATATCGCGAAAACTAATATTGCCTATGCTGCTCATCACTAATTCTGAGCAAGATCACTTGCACAGTCTTCCACAGGATAAGAGAAGACAGTAGGGTCGCAATGGATATCATGGATCAAGGAATAGTAAGAGACAAGTCAAAAAGCTGGGTCGCACCTTTACCGTTTAAACCCCAGAGACACTGCTTACCTAACAACAAAGAACTTGTCTAGAGTCCATTCATCTCCCTCAAACACAAACTTCAGAGGACACCGGAGACGAAAGAATAAAATTCCAGAACAACCATGCAGAAATGGCTCCTGCGCTCCAAGACTCCGAGGAGTGTTGGTACTTACCCATATTTGGCGTGTATCATCTGAAAAAAAAACAGGGCACATACGAGTAGTGTTCGACTCAAGCGCCAGGTGCAAAGGTGTCTCTTTAAATGATATCTTATTGTCTGGTACAGACCTCAACAGCAGTCTTCTGGAGGTACTTCTATGCTTCCACAGAGATTCCGTACGCTTCCACAGAGATTCCGTGGCATTTATGGCCGACATACAACAGATATTCCACTGCTTCCTCGTCAAGGAAGAACATAGAAACTACTTGAGGTTCTTCTGGTACCGCAATGACGACCCCAATGAAGACATTGTAGAGTACCGAATGAGAGTGCACATCTTAGGAAACAGTCCTTCCCCTGCAGTCGCTATTTATTGTCTCAGACATTCAGCCCGAGAGGGTGAAGCAAAGTATGGGTCAGATGTCAGATCCTTTGTGGAAAAAGATTTCTACCTGGACGACTGCTTGAAATCCACACCCACAAACGAGACCGCAATCAGTCTCCTGAAAAGGGTTTAAGAGATGCTCGCTTTATCTAATTTGAGGTTGCACAAAATCGCCTCCAACAGCGTTAATGGAGGCCTTCTCACCCCAAGACCATTCAAATGATCTAAAGAACTTGGATCTTAGCACCGACTCCCTTCCCATGCAGCGTAGCTTCGGTTTGCTCTGGGATTTAAAGGCAGACACATTCACCTTCCAAATCAGTAATGAAGAAAAGCCCTTCACACGCGGAGGAGTTCTGTCCACCATAAACAGCTTATATGATCCTCTGGGATTCGTAGTGCCTGTTACTATCCAAGGCAAAACGATGTTAAGAGAATTCACCACAGAGACATCTGGGATGATCCGCTTCCCATGGAGAAAAAAGACCTGTGAACAGGTTGGAGGAAGTCTCTCAAAGCTTTGTCCAGCCTTCATGTGGCACAACCATATGCTTCCGTGCCATCTACTGAAGTCAAGATGCAAAGACTACATATCTTCTGCGATGCTTCAGTCAAGGCAATTGCTGCCATAGCGTACTTAAAAATAAAGACCATTGATGTCAAAGAACAATGCCATATAGGATATTTCATGAGCAGGACCAAACTGGCGCAACTCCGCGAACACACGATTCCCAGACTGGAGCTCTGTGCTGCTGTGCTTGCAGTGGAGTTGGCTGAACTTATAACAACAGGAATGAACCTGGAAATCGAGGAAGTTGAGTTTTACACGGACAGTAACAGCCGGTTCAGACCTGAGCATACTGACCTGAGCGCTCTGTATGCGCGATTCTCCGGGCGTCTCACAAACGCGGCTCCGGAAGTATGCGAACGCCCATTGTCGCGCGTTCCCGGAAGTCTATGTACGGGAACGCGCAACCATACACCCCAAAGAAGCTCCTGTACTTCTTGGAGCGTAGGGCGTTTTACAGCGCGTTCGTACGCGCTGTAAAACGCACTGGTGAGAACCATGCCCATAGGGAAGCATTGGTTCTTGCCTGTTGAGCATTTTACAGCGCGTAGGAACGCGCTGTAAAACGCTTAGGTGTGAACCCAGCCTTAGCTAGTCCTAGGATATATTAAACTATACTTTTAAGTCTATGTCAGCAATTGGGTGGTAAGGATCAGGAGATCCACTTGTCCTAAAAAGTGTTGAGCGCGAATATTCTTATTACAAATTTTTATCGCGAATATCGGCACTTTGAGAATTCACAAATATTTAGAATATAGTGCTATATATTCGTAATGACGAATATTCGTTTTTTTTTTTTTTTTTTTTTACACAGTACACATCAGGTGATCATCCCTCCCTTCTTCTAGCTTGTGGGCCAATGAGAAGGCTTTGTCACAGCTTAGCAACATCCCTAGCAACCAACAGAAAAGATACCTACCCCTTCACTATATAAATTAAGACACTCCCCAGCAGGCATTTTGTGGAGTTTAATATGAGAGAAAGAGAGAGGAGCTTGAATACTGTGCTGTACTTTTTCAGATTACATTCCAAATCGCATATAAATATTCCAGATAGTTAGGCCTCATGCACACGACTGTTGTGTGCATCCGTGGCCGTTGTGCCGTTTTCCATTTTTTTTTCGCGGACCCATTGACTTTCAATGGGTCCGTGGAAAGATCGGAGAATGCACCGTTTTGCAGCCGCACCCGTGATCCGTGTTTCCTGTCCTTCAAAAAAATATGACCTGTCCTATTTTTTTGATGGACAACGGTTCACGGACCCATTCAAGTCAATGGGTCCGTGAAAGAACACGGATGCACACAAGATTAGCATCCGCGGCCGTGATCCGTGGCCGTAGGTTACTTTCATGCAGACGGATCCGAAGATCCGTCTGCATAAAAGCTTTTTCAGAGATGAGTTTTCACTTCGTGAAAACTCAAATCCGACAGTATATTCTAACACAGAGGCGTTCCCATAGTGATGGGGACGCTTCTAGTTAGAATATACTGAGAACTGTGTACATGACTGCCCCCTGCTGCCTGGCAGCACCCGATCTCTTACAGGGGGCTGTCATCCGCACAATTAACCCCTCAGGTGCTGCACCTGAGGGGTTAATTGTGCATATCATAGCCCCCTATAAGAGATCAGGGGCTGCCAGGCAGCAGGGGGCAGACCCCCCTCCCTCCGCAGTTTGAATATCATTGGTGGCCAGTGTGCGCCCCCCCCGCCCCTCCTCTATTGTAATATCATTGGTGGCCAGTGTGCGGCCTCCGTCGGCCCCCCTCCCCCCCTCTATTGTAATTTCATTGGTGGCCAGTGTGCGGCCCCTCCCCGGCCCCCCCTCTATTGTATTAATATCATTGGTGGCCAATGTGAGACCTCCCCTCTCTCCCCCCCTCGATCATTGGTGGCAGCGGAGATTCCGATCGGAGTCCCAGTTTAATCGCTCTGGGGCTCCGATCAGTAACCATGGCAACCAGGACGCTACTGCAGGCCTGGTTGCCATGGTTACTTAGCAATATTACAATATTAGAAGCATCATACTTAACTGCTGGCTGCTGCGCTGTCTGTGTCCGGCCGGGAGCTCCTCCTACTGGTAAGTGACAGGTCTGTGCGGTGCATTGCTTAATGATCTGTCACTTACCAGTAGGAGGAGCTCCCGGCCGGACACAGACATCGCAGCAGCCAGCAGCTAAGTATGATGCTTCTAATATTGTAATATTGCTAAGTAACCATGGCAACCAGGCCTGCAGTAGCGTCCTGGTTGCCATGGTTACCGATCGGAGCCCCAGAGCGATTAAACTGGGACTCCGATCGGAATCTCCGCTGCCACCAATGATCGAAGAGAGGGGAGGCCGCACACTGGCCACCAATGATATTAATACAATAGAGGGGGGGCCGGGGGGGGGGCGCCGCACACTGGCCACCAATGAAATTACAATAGAGGGGGGGGCCGGGGGGGGGCGCACACTGGCCACCAATGATATTCAAACTGGGGAGGGAGGGGGGTCTGCCCCCTGCTGCCTGGCAGCCCCTGATCTCTTACAGGGGGCTATGATACGCACAATTAACCCCTTCAGGTGCGGCACCTGAAGGGTTAATTGTGCTGATCACAGCCCCCTGTAAAAGATCGGGTGCTGCCAGGCAGCAGGGGGCAGTCATGTACACAGTTTGTAGTATATTCTAACTAGAAGCGTCCCCATCACTATGGGAACACCTCTGTGTTAGAATATACTGTCGGATCTGAGTTTCACGATGTAACTCAAATCCGATGGTATATTCTAACATAGAGGCGTTCCCATGGTGATGGGGACGCTTCAAGTTAAAATATACCATCGGATTGGAGAAAACTCAGATCCTATGGTATATTAACTCCTGACTTTACATTGAAAGTCAATGGGGGACGGATCCGTTTGAAATTGCACCATATTGTGTCAACGTCAAACGGATCCGTCCCCATTGACTTGCATTGTAATTCAGGACGGATCCTTTTGGCTCCGCACGGCCAGGCGGACACCAAAACGACTTTTTTTTCATGTCCGTGGATCCTCCAAAAATCAAGGAAGACCCACGGACGAAAAAACGTTCACGGATCACGGAAAAACAGAACCCGTTTTTGCGGACCACAAAAAAAAACGGTCGTGTGCATGAGGCCTTAGTGTTAGATAGTAATAGGGAATTGTGTAGCTGAATAGCTGATAGGGTCCAGTGCAGGGTGTAGTGTAGGTTATAGAGATAACTGAAATATATAATCCATATAGTTAGTGTTAGATAGTATAGATCAGTGGTTCTCAACCTTTCTAAAGCCGTGACCCCTTAAAGGGTTTCTATCACTTCCTATGACATATTTAGGTGTCAGACACTAGCGATCCGCTAGTGTCTGCTCTGACAAACCATCCTAATATGATAGGCTTTGGGGCAGCCGTTTTGCTAAAATAACAACTTATATCTATATGCTAATGAGCCTCTAGGTGCTATGGGGGCGTCATTAGCACCTAGAGGCTCCGTCTACCTTCATAAACTGTCGCCGCCCAGCGCGTCCCTCCAGCCCGCCCATCTCCTCTGGAATGCGATCCTCTCCGTGCGCGTCTCTGTTCTGCGCATGCGCAGTGAATGTCTGACCGCTTCCCTGCTCAGACATCTCCACTGCGCCTGTTCCTCGGAGCACTATGATGTCATCGGCGCAGGCGCAGTGGAGATGTCTGAGCAGGGAAGCGGTTAGACATTCACTGCGCATGCGCAGAACAGAGACGCGCACGGAGAGGATCTCATTCAGCAGGAGATGGGCGGGCTGGAGGGACGCGCTGGGCGGCGGCAGTTTAGGAAGGTAGACGGAGCCTCTAGGTGCTAATGACGCCCCCATAGCACCTAGAGGCTCATTAGCATGTAGATATAAGTTCTTATTTTAGCAAAACGGCTGCCCCAAAACCTATCATATTAGGGTGGTTTGTTAGAGCAGACACTAGCGGATCGCTAGTGTCTGACACCTAAATATGTCATACCAAGTGATAGAAACCCTTTAATACAGTTCCTCATGTTGTGGTGACCCCCAACCATTAAATTTTTTTCCTTGCTACGTCATAACTAATTTTGCTACTGTTATGATGACCCACCAAAAACACGCACAGACACCAATACACTAAATGTTAATTCAAATACACAAGTATTCATTCATAACCACAGAACTTTAGCATAAATACTAAATATTTGTAAACCAAATAAATAACTTTAAAATAAATAATAAACAACAAGTACCCCCCCCCCAAAAAAAAAAAAAAAAATCTGTGGTGCTCAGGGTACCCCTCAAATACATAAATCAGTGGTGCTTCAAGTTCCCCCCAAATAAATAAATCAGAAGTGCTCAGGGTCCCCCAAATAAATAAATCAGCGGGGCATCAGGTCTCCCCCAAATAAATAAATCTGCGGTGCTCAGGGTACCCCCAAATAAATAAATCAGTGGTGCATCAGGTTTCCCCCAAATAAATAAATCAGAAGTGCTCAGGGTCCCCCAAATAAATAAATCAGAAGTGCTCAGGGTCCCCCAAATAAATAAATCAGTGGTGCTTCAAGTTCCCCCCAAATAAATAAATCAGAAGTGCTCAGGGTCCCCCAAATAAATAAATCAGCGGGGCATCAGGTCTCCCCCAAATAAATAAATCTGCGGTGCTCAGGGTACCCCCAAATAAATAAATCAGTGGTGCATCAGGTTTCCCCCAAATAAATAAATCAGAAGTGCTCAGGGTCCCCCAAATAAATAAATCAGAAGTGCTCAGGGTCCCCCAAATAAATAAATAAATCAGAAGTGCTCAGGGTCCCCCAAATAAATAAATCAGCGGTGCTTCAGATCCCCCCCCCCCCCAAATAAATAAATCAATGGTGCTCAGGGTCCCCCAAATAAATAAATCAGAAGTGCTCAGGGTCCCCCAAATAAATAAATCAGCGGTGCTTCATGTCCCCCCAAATAAATTAAGCCTTGCTCAGCCAAATAATTAAAATAAAATTAGCCAGGCTCAATTAAATCATTGGTGGCAGTGGTGCTCAGCGGCGGTGTCATTAACGAAAAAACTCGGACCTCAGCAGACAGACGGCCCGACTTACCCGTCCAGACGTCAGGCTCCTTCAAGCACAGGCAGTGATAGGATATCACTTCCTGTGCGCGAGGATAAGGGGCCGCTGCCGTTGTGCAGGCGACCCACAATAGGAAGCCTCAGGCTACCCCCCGGAAAGGGCCGATCGACCCCCAAAGGGGTCGCGACCCCTAGGTTGAGAACCACTGGAATAGGTTATAGTGTGTGGCAGGAAAATAAATGTGCAATGTGCATGTGAGAGAGATTTCTCTGCTGTCCATACATATATGCTACAGAAATAGTGCTGTGATGTCCCAACAATACTAAGTTTAACAATCAGTATTATGTTGTCAGACCTGATTAAAGGTGAAGTTGTATGTATTGTGCTAAAATATTCGAATCAATAGTGACGATTTGCGCAATCTCGAATACTTTGAAAAACTGTATCTGCATATAAAGCTACTGTTATGACATGCATGGAATTTTAATCTAAAACAGTGCTGTAATGTACAATTACTTACCGTGATCAGGAGTTCTTCCTCACTATCTCGAAAGTTGTTGCCAACCATTTTCATCACTTATGTATCTAATAGTGCATGCATGCGTACGTGCGCGCACGCATAATAGCGCAGTTCAATAGAATATCACGAAATCGCGAATATTTGGTGAATCTTCGCCTAAATAGCATGATGTATCGCAAATTCGAATATTGCCACTGCCGCTCATCACTAGTCCTAAACAGTGACACTATGTGCCCAAACACCATAATCCTGCGGACCACGCGACTAGATCTGTCACAGCGAGCCACCTTAAGGACACAACATGGTTTATGGGTCCTGCATTACTGTACCGTTCAACGTCTTGCAGTACCAGAGCTGACACGTTTGAACTGGTAGACCCAGATGCCGATGAAGAAGTCCGACCTGAAGAATCTGTTCTACGTACAGTGACTTTGGACCCAACTCAAATCCCATCATTTCGACAGGTTCTCCACCTGGATGTTGCTCATTTAGGCTCCAATCACATGTCCGCAAATGGGTCCGCATCCGTTCCGCAATTTTGCGGAATGGGTGCGGACCCATTCATTTTCTATGGGGACGGAATGGATGCGAACAGCACACAGTGTGCTGTCCGCATCCGCATTTGCGGAGCGCGGCCCGATCTTCGGGTCCGCAGCTCCGCAAAAGATAGAACATGTCCTATTCTTGTCCGCAGCTGAGGACAAGAATAGGCATTTCTATAGGGGTGCCGGGCGGGTGTGTTGCGGATCCGCAATTTGCGGGTCCGCAACACACCACGGACGTGTGAATGGAGCGTTATGGTGTAGCCTGTGTAGTTCAAATAGTGTTCTGTCCCCACATGAAGGCGATTGAAGGTGTAACTGATAATGACTTTGTGACTGGCCTACCTTCGTATCCAAGCAGTGGAGCAGACCGGACCGGCAGATGCTCAGGTTAGATGGATCCAGACGTAGACATGAGGATGCAATCAAACGGGGGTTTATTTGATCCAGAGCAGTGACATACAGTGGTGTAATACAGGAATACAGTAGATGCTGTGGTGTGGATGTCTTTTCTGAGGCTAACTGCTGAGGCAACTGCTGGTCAAAAACTGATGCCTTCACAAGCCGAGGTGTGTGTCTCCAGTCACAAAGAATGCAGCACTAAAAAAGGCTACAGGAAGTGACCAGGCCCAAGGCTGCTAAAACCACGCCCAGACATAAAACTTTATAGACAACGAACGAAGCGTGCAGCATACAAATTCCGGCCAGCAGATGGCAGCAGAGAACAATAGATTTAAACAACATAGGTAAAACAAGAAATAATACAGTGCAGAAATTCAATATGAAAGGAACAGCACACTCCCCGTCTGAAATTCACTTTGGGGATTTCACTATGACGAATGTCCATAAAATATAAACAACCTGTAAAAGAAAAACATGTTAGAATGCAAAAAAGATTAGTCCTGTTTTCCAACTTGGAATGGAGAAGATCTGCGAAGCTTGATACAGTCCTGTTCACCCTGCAGGGACGTTCTCGATGGGCAATATTAAAATGAGTTCGTTGATTGGTCTTGAGAACGTTTTAAGCTCGCCTTTCCTGAAGATCTTCAACTCCACCTTCCGGACCTTGCCATCCTTGCTAGGGAAAACCTTTGAAATTAGTCCGATAGGCCAGTCAATCCTTTCGGTTTGTTGCTCTTTCATCAATACAAGGTCTCCTTCCTTCAAGTTTGGTTTGTTGTGTTGCCATTTTCTTCTTCCTTGAAGAATACTGAGGTACTCCTTTCGCCACCTGTTCCAGAAGTAATCTGCTAGATATTGTACACGTTTCCAGTGTTTTTGGTAGATGTTAGCATGAGTAAATTCTCCACTAGGTGTTAGCGTACTCTCAGTCTTTTGGGTAAGTAGAATAGCCGGAGTCAGTATGGCAGGTGTTTCAGGATCCATAGACACTGGCACAAGGGGTCTTGAGTTGATAATAGCCGAAACTTCGGCAAGAAGGGTGACTAGAGTCTCATGTGTGAGTCTTGACGAGTTTACATCCATCAGCATAGAATTTAAGATGTTGCGCGAGACGCCGATCATTCTCTCCCAGGAGCCCCCCATGTGGGAACTATGAGGAGGATTGAAAATCCAGGTGCAACCTTTTTCCGCCAACTGATCTTGAATGGACTTGGTGTCGATGTTAAGTTCTCTACAAGCTCCGATGAAGTTGCTTCCCTGGTCAGACCTCAATTGTTTTACTGGTCCTCTGATTGCGAAGAACCGTCTTAAGGCATTGATAAGGCTGGATGTGTCCATAGATTCTATCACCTCTATGTGAACTGCTCGCACACTCATGCAAGTAAATAGTACAGCCCAACGCTTACTGTTTGCGTGACCGCCGCGGGTCCTGCGTGCGGATACCATCCATGGCCCAAAGACATCTAGGCCAACATAGGTGAAAGGCGGCTCTGTACATAGTCTGTCCGCAGGCAAGTCGGCCATTTGTTGGTGTAGTTGTTTTCCTCTTGCTTTACGACAGTGCACACATTCATGCAATACTTGGGCCACGCGTTTTTTCATACCTATAATCCAAAGGCCAGCAGACCGTATTTTGCCCTCAGTAATTTGCCTGCCTTGGTGTTCGGCCCTTTCGTGGTAGTGTCGGATTAGCAAGACGGTGATATGATGTTTGCTGGGAATGATGAGAGGATTTTGTGCTGCAATTCCCAGGTGGGCTTGATTCAAACGACCACCAACTCTTAGCAAGCCAAAACTGTCGATAACTGGATTTAAGTTGGCAAGAGGACTTTTTAAAGGAATCTGCTGTTTGTTGTACAAGCACTTCCATTCTATGTTGAAATTTTCCTGCTGGACGTGACGTAATATGAGGTACTCACTATGAGAGATGTCCTCAGCAGAGAAGGGTTTATGACGGGCATGCCAACCATGACAATCTTTATCTTGGTGAGTATTATGATAACATCTTGCAATGTGCACTAACCTTGCAATAGTTCTGACGAGTCTCATCCAGCTGGAGAAACGTTCAAAGCGCTGACAACCGAAGCTGGCGGTTTGCTTTGTTCCAGTGACTAATGCACTAACTTCAGCGCGGATTTCTGGATCATTATCCGGATCCTGGATGTTGAAAACTTCCTGTACACATTCGTCTGCCTCTCCAAGCAGAAACTCTGGACCAAAGACTATTCCAACGTGATTTTGGTTGTTGGGTTCTGTCACCTTCAGATAGGCAACCGCTGCGATGGCCTCCGTGGAGGCGTCCGAGAACACGTGGAGTTCTTTCTTTATGCTAGAGGAAAGTGAAGTTTTAATATAGCATCTCGGGATATGGATCTCATCCAAGGCACACAAGGATCGCTTCCAGGCTTCCCATTTTTGCTCTTTCTCGGAGGGAAGTGGGGTATCCCAATCCTTGACTGTTTCAGAAAACTGTCTCAGTAGAGATTTACCTTGTATGGTGATGGGCGCTACAAATCCCAGCGGATCAAATAGGCTGTTTACCACTGATAGGACGCCTCGTTTTGTGAATGGCTTGTCTGCACAACTTATCTGAAAACCGAAGGAGTCAGCCGAGAGATCCCATCTGAGGCCCAAGCTCCTCTGCACAGGTGGACTGTCCAGTCCCAAGTTAATGTCCTTGAATCCTGGTGCATGATCGCCTGATTCGAAGGCCCTCATAACGGCCAGGCTGTTTGAAGCAATTTTGTGTAGTCTAAGTTTAGCTTGGTACAACATACTTTGAGTCCTTTTGAGCAGATCGATAGCCGCTTCTTCAGTGGGTAGTGATTTGAGTCCATCGTCTACGTAGAAGTCCTTTTCTACAAAGTCTCTGGCGTCTTTACCGTACTCGGATTCTCCCTCTAATGCAGTGCGCCGAAGGCCGTAAGTTGCCACGGCAGGTGAAGGGCTGTTTCCAAATACGTGTACCCTCATACGATATTCTGCCATCTCTGCGTTGGTGTCATTATTCTTGTACCACAGAAACCTGAGGAAATTCCGGTGGTCCTCTCTGACTACGAAACAGTGGAACATCTGTTCAATGTCAGCGGTGATGGCAACGAGCTCTTTTCTGAACCTCATCAGCACTCCAACTAGGTTATTCGTCAGATTAGGACCTGTGAGAAGGACATCATTAAGAGATACACCTTGATGTTTGGCACTTGAGTCGAAAACAACCCTAATTTGATTAGGTTTCCGTGGGTGATACACTCCAAATGAAGGCAAGTACCAGCACTCGTCGTTCTTCCCTAAGGATGGAGCTGGTTCTGCATGGTTGTTGCGAAATATTTTGTCGATAAAGGCAACGATGTGTTCTCTCATCTCAGGCTTGCTGTTCATGGTACGCTGAAGAGAGTTAAATCTAGACAGAGCTTGTTCCCTATTGTTCGGGAGTCTCACCCTGGTAGCTCGGAAGGGTAATGGAGAAACCCAGTGATTGGTTTCGTCTTTAAGGAACTCATTGTCCATTATCTTGATAAATTCTCTGTCCTCTACTGACAAAGCTACTTTATCATCGTCCTTGCTTGTGTGAAAGACTAATCTTCCCAAGTTGTCAGCAAAGGGAGGAATGTCGTCAGGTGGTTGTATGAGGTCTGGAGGCTTCTCTTTCACCTCATAGTGATGAGGGCAAGGCTTAATGCAAGTCGTGCGTCCATCTCCACGCACATACGTTTTGAATGAGCGGATTTTTGGTTGATCCAAGCATACATTTCCTATGACTACCCATCCCAAGTCCAGTCTCTGGGCATATGGTGCATAGTCGGGACCATTACACTGTTGACGCACCTTGTGTACCCTTAGATTGTCTCTGCCAAGCAGGAGTAGAATCTCGGCGTTGTTGTCCATAGGTGGGATAACGTTGGCTAGGTGCCTTAGGTGTGGATGGTGAAATGCAGCTTCCGGGGTAGGAATTTCATCCCTATGGTTGGGTATTTGATCGCATTCGATCAGCGTCGGTAGAGGTATTTCTGTATTTCCACTGACGGAACAAGCGATGAATCCTTGTGCCCTCCTGCCGCTAGTCTCTATGCGACCCGAGCAGGTGTTTAAGATGTAGGGTTCTGACGGTCCCTTTATTCCAAAGGCTTCAAAGAATTTAGGTCCTGCTAGGGAGCGGTTGCTTTGGTCGTCAATGATGGCATACATTTTTACTGCCTTTTCTGGTAGCCCCTCCGGGTAGACCTTGATTAGGCATATGCGGGCACAACATTTCTCACTCTGGCCCTCCCCACATACGTCCAAGCATGAGCAGGAAACAGCAGTGGCTGTGTTAGCGTGGTTCTGGGGCTCCCCGCCATGACTTGGAGCAGGACTGGTGGTGACGGCAGCAGGTGAATCCCTTGTGAGTGGAGTTGGGTGCATAGCTGAGGCATGTCTATCACTATGACACTCCTCACACTTGATAATGGATTTGCAGTCCTTAGCCATGTGCTCCAATGAAGCGCAGCACTTGAAACATACCCCAAGCTCGGTCAGGACTTTCCTGCGCTCCTGTATTGTTTTGGATCTAAATCCTCTGCATTTGTTCAGTGAGTGTGGTTTTTTATGAATGGGACATTCACGATTGAAGGCCTTGTCTCCTGATGAGGTAGTGTACTGTCTACCAGTGGGTACTGCAGATGATGGTAGGTTAGTCTTTCTAACATTCACGCTGCTCTTAAAGTCTCTGTGTTTATGTACAATACTTTCATACCTTGATGATGGTGTCACTGAGGCTGTAGTATTGAACTCCAGGAAGTCGAGGCTGGGGTCATTCCTCATCTGGGACTGTTCATCGATGAATCTGCAGAAATGAATAAATGGGGGAAAAGTGACGTCATGCACTCTTTTGTACCTTGAGACTGATGCCGCCCACTTCTCTTGCAGGCTGTATGGTAACTTCACGACAATTGGGTTCACCCCATGGGCTGTATCCAGGTAGCACAGCCCGGACAGACGAGGGTCTCTTTTGGCAAGCTCCAGTTCCATGAGCAAATCACTTAAATCCTGAAGCTTATGGACATCCTTGAGACTGATCTTGGGGACGTTCTGCAGTCTCCTGAATAGTGCCTTCTCTATTGCTTCTGCGCTGCCAAAGGTGCGTTCGAGTCTCTGCCAGGCTGCAGCGAGACCTGCTTCTGCTTGTCCCACATAGACAGTTCTAAGGCTCTTGATGCGATTTGTGGAGCCTGGGCCCAGCCAGTTGATCAAGAGGTCGAGCTCCTGCTCTGCAGTTAGGTTGAGGTTGGCGATGGCGGCTATGAAGGTTGCCTTCCAGGCTCTATAGCTCTCCGCACGGTCATCAAATTTTGAGAGACTGGTGTTAATTAGCTCTCTGCTCACCATAAACCTGGCAAACTCAGACATATCTGATTTCTCACTGCTTGTTGCCATGACAACTTGTGATGCCCCTGGGGCGTATAGGCTGCGTGGCGTGAAAGGGTGAGATGCTTCCGGGTAGAATGATGTTGCTGCAGGGTTGAGCTGTGGTCTAGCCTCTGTAGATTCTGATGACTGCTGCTTGAGCTGTGGAGGTAGGCCAGGAAACACCTGGTAGCCATCTTGCTGTAATAACTGTCCTTGAGAGGGTGCGTCTGGGCGACTGTTATTGGATTGCTCAGGTGCTGTGGGTGTCACTGGCACTGCAGGTAGAGCTGACTTGGAGGTTTCAGTGTTGTTGGCTTGGACAGTACTGCACACTGGGGGTGGTGCAGGTAACTGTTTCAGTACGTAGTCGCTGGTGCGATCAGCTGGATCGTCTATCTCCTCTGGTGGTAAGCAGACTGAATCAGGGCCTTGGCTCAATGCTTGCTCAAGTAGTCTTACTCTTGCTAATGCGATTTCCTCTTCCCTCTCTGATTCAAGGATCTTTATTCGAGCCTCTGCTTCTGCTTCTGCCCTCTTGGCTTTTGCCTCCGCTTCTGCTTCTGCCCTCTTAGCTTTTGCCTCCGCTTCTGCCCTCTTGGCTTCTGCCCTCTTGGCTTCTGCCTCCGCTTCTGCCCTCTTGGCTTCTGCCTCCGCTTCTGCCCTCTTGGCTTCTGCCTCCGCTTCTGCCCTCTTGGCTTCTGCTTCAGCCCTCGCAAGGACTTCTTTTTCGGTGAAGGAACGCCTCACTTTGGATTGCTCTGCATTTATGCGGGCCTCTAGTAATCTGTCGCTCAGGGTGGAGCTTCTAGAGCATGATGATCTGTAGGACCGCGAGGAATGTTTGGATGAATGCGATCTGTGTGATCTAGTTTCTTGCAAATGAGAGATACGGAGTTCCACTTTACCTTTAGCATCCAGCACCATGGCGTCTCTTTGTCTGTCTATTGATTCTGCCTTGCACAATTCTGACGGGGCTTCTTCAATATTAGAGTCTTTTAGAAAGGTTATATACCTTGTGGACAGTCTCTTGTATCTTTCATGGGCTGCGTTCAGCCGCCCGACGGCAACTTGTAAACTGGTGGCATCGCCTGAGGAGGACTTAAATCCTGATATGAGGGAGGAAACTCGTTCCCATAGCTCTTCCAGGTTGTCACATAGCTCATCTTTCCTGGTGTGATAATTTTCTGTGATCTTTATAGTTGGTTTGAGAGAGCGCGTTGGTCGCGTGACTTGGTCTGCTGGAAGTGTGGGTTCTACCTCCAGCTCTTCATAATGATCAGTATCAGGTAGCATTTGCTTTGTTTCATCACTGGGGAACTGTACGAGGTCCTTTTCGGCCATTTTGATTTAAGGTGCGCTGTCTCTTTAAGAAATCGAACTTTTGAATTGGGGGCTGAAAATTGCAGTGCGGCTCAGATGAGGCACCCCGATGAGTTTCCCAAAGTCCTTTTAGTGAATTGCGGGGTTTTGGTTTAAGGGAGGCCCCGCGTGCGTGAACAGTTCTTATATCATGCGAGCAAGGGTTAACATCGGATGTAGAAAGTGGCTTGGCGAGTAGTGGAGGACTTCCAGGCGAGAATATATCTACTGCGGACACGCCGTGCTTCCCCTTAGGCTTATGGGACATGCACTGTTGCTGGGCAGATTTGCTGGGAGTGGGCCTGTTGCAGGGGAGGTTCCTGAGTGTGGCACTGGGCTCTGAGGGAACCTGTAGCCGGCATTGGACATTCAGACGGGTATTTACTGGGGTATAAGGCTTTAAGGCAGTTTTTGACTGTTCTGTCCCCACATGAAGGCGATTGAAGGTGTAACTGATAATGACTTTGTGACTGGCCTACCTTCGTATCCAAGCAGTGGAGCAGACCGGACCGGCAGATGCTCAGGTTAGATGGATCCAGACGTAGACATGAGGATGCAATCAAACGGGGGTTTATTTGATCCAGAGCAGTGACATACAGTGGTGTAATACAGGAATACAGTAGATGCTGTGGTGTGGATGTCTTTTCTGAGGCTAACTGCTGAGGCAACTGCTGGTCAAAAACTGATGCCTTCACAAGCCGAGGTGTGTGTCTCCAGTCACAAAGGATGCAGCACTAAAAAAGGCTACAGGAAGTGACCAGGCCCAAGGCTGCTAAAACCACGCCCAGACATAAAACTTTATAGACAACGAACGAAGCGTGCAGCATACAAATTCCGGCCAGCAGATGGCAGCAGAGAACAATAGATTTAAACAACATAGGTAAAACAAGAAATAATACAGTGCAGAAATTCAATATGAAAGGAACAGCACAAATAGCTCATTCTTACAAGTCGGCATTCCCTGTGAGCCAGAAGCCCTGCAAAAGTTGGCATCACTGCAAACACTCCTTTACCACTGCAAATCTGGAAAAGTCCAAAAATATTAGAATTCGCACTATACAACATGAATATTATGCTAAGGAAATAGACTACCTCAGCAAAGGGCAAACAGTCTCCAAGGATAGCGCTTTGAAGAAGCTTGATCCCATCATTGACCAAAATGGGTTTTCTAAGAATAGGAAGCCGTCTTCAAGAAGCCAAAGTGGAATTCGTGGAGAAACATCCTATAATAATTCAATACATCATCACGTCACGACCCTGCTCGTGTGACATCACCACGTTCAAGTCAAACACCAGGGCTGATTGTTTACCGAAGCGAATCTACGAGCTGCCTGACTATGGATAGTTGGAGCAAAGAGGTGTGTGAGCAAGCTCATCTTCAACTACGTTACCTGTCGCAAACTTCGTGGCATGTTCCAGAAAACAAAAATGGCCAGTCTCCCAACTTAGAGACTCAGTACAGATCCTCCTTTCACCAACGTTGGTCTGGATGTATTCGGTCCCTGGTCAGTGGATACATGGCACACTAGAGGTATTCATGCCAGTGCAAATCTCTGGGCGGTCATGTTTACTTGTATGTCCAGCAGAGCTGTCCATATAGAAGTGATCGAATCCATGGACACTTTAGGTTTCATAAACGCACTTTGACATTTTATTGCCATTAGAGGGCCCGTGAAGAATATTCGTTCAGACAGAGGCACAAATTTTATTGATGCAGTGAAAGAACTTAAAATTCCTTCCAACTTGGACACTACCAATGTGGAAAGATGTTTAAACGAGCATGGATGCACCTGGACCTTTAATCCAGCGCATTCTTCTCACATGGGCAGCGTCTGGGAAAGGATGATAGGGATAGCAAGTGCAATGAGCTGGACCGGGGTATGGACTCTGACGCCAAATTATGCAATGGCTGGGGTCAGGTGTAGGTGATAGTCTATAGTTTTGTTCGTGACGCCAATTGCAGCGTGCGCAGGGTACAATCACAGGGCCCTCCAAGGTGTTATAACTCACGCCCCAGGTTAGGAATGCCAGAGTGATGTAATGTCTCTGTATGGTAGTAGTAATGGTGTCAGCGGTGTCTGCTACCTGGGTACGGCTGGATTCCTGGATCCTGGCTCACTTGCAATAAATTGAGTGTAGTGCTAGTAGGAGTAATAGAGGAATTTGCTGCAGAAATTGAGATCCAGACCTTGGGTGACATTCAAACTTGCCTTTACTGATTGTAACTTTCATCCAAGAAAGATACAGCTTTAGTCTTAGGTCCCAGCAGGTATTGGCAATGGTTGGCAGTAGGGTTGAGCGAACCCGAACTGTAAAGTTCGGGTTCGTACCGAACTTTAGGATTTTTGGACCCTGGACCCGAACATTTCCGTAAAAGTTCGGGTTCGGGGTTCGGCGGTTTCTTGGCGCTTTTTGAAAGGCTGCACAGCAGCCAATCAACAAGCGTCATACTACTTGCCCCAAGAGGCCATCACAGTCGTGCCTACTAATGGCATGGCTGTGATTGGCCAGTGCAGCATGTGACCCAGGCTCTATATAAGCTTGAGTCACGTAGCGCTGCACGTCACTCTGCTGTTACAAGTGTAGGGAGAGGATGCTGCTGGACTTGTGATTTCAGGGAGAGAATAGGAGAGACTCTAACTCAGCGATCTAAAGACAAATAGTTGTGTGGGTGCAGGACACAATCGTTTTACCCTGCCCTGAGCTCATTGACCAAAAAATACTAACTTTTATAATTCTGTTAGTTAGGTGGGTGGCGGCGGCCATTTTATGCAAGCTCAGTGAACCAGCACTGCATCTGAGCTTTTGGGACATTGCAAATCACAATTTTTTTGGGGCAATCTACAACATCTGTATTAGTCAGTGTGCAATTTAAGGTAAAAATACACCCATCATTTTCTGAAGTTTTAAAAACAAACAGATTTTTTTTCAAAAAACAGTATTTTCCAGATCTGCAAGTGTTAAATTCAAGTTTAATATATACAGCTTTCATTTTCTGTTAGCAAAAAAAGACTTTTTTTGGCAATCTACAACATCTGGATTAGTCAGTGTGCAATTTAAGGTAGAAATACACCCATCATTTTCTGGGTTTTGAAAAACACACTTTTTTTTCCCAAAAACAGTATTTTCCAGATCTGCAAGTGTTAAATTCAAGTTTAATATATACAGTTTTCATATTCTGTTAGCAAAAAAATACTTTTTTGGGCAATCTACAACATCTGTATTAGTCAGTGTGCAATTTAAGGTAGAAATACACCCATCATTTTCTGAGGTTTTAAAAACACACTATTCTTTTCAAAAAACAGTATTTTCCAGATCTGCAAGTGTTAAATTCAAGTTTAATATATACAGCTTTCATATTCTGTTAGAAAAAAAAGACTTTTTTGGCATGTTCTACACCGTAGGATATGTTGACTAATCTCTCAATTTTAAAATCAGTTTGAGGGTTTAGTAAGACTGCAGAGTGCACCTGTCTTTGCTATTATTTTGTTATATTGTTATATTGATTATGACATCCACACAATTGCTACCTTGTGTAGGATGTCTATTGTAATACTTGTGGTTCGCTGCGTGCATCCTCCACCGTATGCATTTTTGCTGGGGATCACCATTAGCAACGGGCCACAAGTGCAGGATTTGCTCCCCTATATACACTGCTCAAAAAAATAAAGGGAACACTTAAACAACACAATGTAACTCCAAGTCAATCACAATTCTGTGAAATCAAACTGTCCACTTAGGAAGCAACACTGAGTGACAATCAATTTCACATGCTGTTGTGCAAATGGGATAGACAACAGGTGGAAATTATAGGCAATTAGCAAGACACCCCCCAATAAAGGAGTGGTTCTGCAGGTGGTGATCACAGACCACTTCTCAGTTCCTATGCTTCTTGGCTGATGTTTTTGTCACTTTTGAATGCTGGCGGTGCTTTCACTCTAGTGGTAGCATGAGACGGAGTCTACAACCCACACAAGTGGCTCAGGTAGTGCAGCTTATCCAGGATGGCACATCAATGCGAGCTGTGGCAAGAAGGTTTGCTGTGTCTGTCAGCATAGTGTCCAGAGCATGGAGGCGCTACCAGGAGACAGGCAAGTACATCGGGAGACGTGGAGGAGGCCGTAGGAGGGCAACAACCCAGCAGCAGGACCGCTACCTCCGCCTTTGTGCAAGGAGGAACAGGAGGAGCACTGCCAGAGCCCTGCAAAATTACCTCTAGCAGGCCACAAATGTGCATGTGTCTGCTCAAACGGTCAGAAACTGACTCCATGAGGGTGATATGAGGGCCCGACGTCCACAGGTGGGGGTTGTGCTTACAGCCCAACACTGTGCAGGACATTTGGCATTTGCCAGAGAACACCAAGATTGGCAAATTCGCCACTGGCGCCCTGTGCTCTTCACAGATGAAAGCAGGTTCACACTGAGCACATGTGACAGACGTGACAGAGTCTTGAGACGCCGTGGAGAACGTTCTGCTGCCTGCAACATCCTCCAGCATGACCGGTTTGGCATTGGGTCAGTAATGGTGTGGGGTGGCATTTCTTTGGAGGGCCGCACAGCCCTCCATGTGCTTGCCAGAGGTAGCCTGACTGCCATTAGGTACCGAGATGAGATCCTCAGACCCCTTGTAAGACCATATGCTGGTGCTATTTGCCCTGGGTTCCTCCTAATGCAAGACAATGCTAGACCTCATGTGGCTGGAGTGTGTCAGCAGTTCCTGCAAGACGAAGGCATTGATGCTATGGACTGGCCCGCCCGTTCCCCTGACCTGAATCCAATTGAGCACATTTGGAACATCATGTCTCGCTCTATTCACCAACGTCACGTTGCACCACAGACTGTCCAGGAGTTCGTAGATGCTTTAGTCCAGGTCTGGGAGGAGATCCCTCAGGAGACCATCCGCCACCTCATCAGGAGCATGCACAGGCGTTGTAGGGAGGTCATACAAGCACGTGGAGGCCACACACACTACTGAGCCTCATTTTGACTTGTTTTAAGGACATTACATCAAAGTTGGATCAGCCTGTAGTGTGTTTTTCCACTTTAATTTTGAGGGTGACTCCAAATCCAGACCTCCATGGGTTGAAAATTTGATTTCCATTTTTTTATTTTTGTGTGATTTTGTTGTCAGCACATTCAACTATGTAAAGAACAAAGTATTTCAGAAGAATATTTAATTAATTCAGATCTAGGATGTGTTATTTTTGTGTTCCCTTTATTTTTTTGAGCAGTGTATATGCACGACTGCATGTTGTTTTGAGCACCTCCTGCTAATACCACGCTAGTCTTTTCAGTTTGTATACATAGAGATTCCTGGAGGTGTATAAACTCCAATTTAAATGTGCCTGTTTTCCATCTACAGGCCACATTTAGGTGCACTTGTGAGGCCTGGGACATATCAGCCAGTCTTGAGTGGGACTCGCAGACTGGTGAGTTGTTTGTGAGTCGGCCTCATGCTCCTGTAATTTGCCCACTGGCTCCTGGTATTGCCCATACAGCTCAGTTAGGAGAGTGTTAGGTCCCGAACTACTTGAGAAACCTTGGCGCGGTGCCCGGGCTTAGACATGTTCTACACCGTAGGACATGTTGACTAATCTCTCAATTTTAAAATCAGTTTGAGGGTTTAGTAAGACTGCAGAGTGCACCTGTCTTTGCTATTATTTTTTTATATTGTTATATTGATTATGACATCCACACAATTGCTACCTTGTGTAGGATGTCTATTGTGGTACTTGTGGTTCGCTGCGGGCATCCTCCACCGTATGCATTTTTGCTGGGGATCGCCATTAGCAACGGGCCACAAGTGCAGGATTTGCTCCCCTATATATATATGCACGACTGCATGTGGGTTTGAGGACCTCCTGCTAATACCATGCTAGTCTTTTCACTTTGTATTTTTTGGCAATCTACAACATCTGTATTAGTCAGTGTGCAATTTAAGGTAGAAATACACCCATCATTTTCTGGGGTTTGAAAAACACACTTTTTTTTTTTTTAAAACAGTATTTTCCAGATCTGCAAGTGTTAAATTCAAGTTTAATATATACAGCTTTCATATTCTGTTAGAAAAAAGACTTTTTGGCAATCTACAACATCTGTATTAGTCAGTGTGCAATTTAAGGTAGAAATACACCCATCATTTTCTGGGGTTTGAAAAACACACTTTTTTTTTTTTTTTAAAACAGTATTTTCCAGATCTGCAAGTGTTAAATTCAAGTTTAATATATACAGCTTTCATATTCTGTTAGACAAAAGACTTTTTGGCAATCTACAATATCTGTATTAGTCAGTGTGCAAGTTAAGGTAGAAATACACCCATCATTTTCTTGGGTTTGAAAAACACACTTTAAAAAAAAAAAAAAACGGTATTTTCCATATCTGCAAGTCTTAAATTCAAGTTTAACATATACAGCTTTCATATTCTGTTAGCAAAAAAAGACTTTTTTGGCAATCTACAACATCTGTATTAGTCAGTGTGCAATTTAAGGTAGAAATACACCCATCATTTTCTGGGGTTTGAAAAACACACTCCTTTTACAAAAAAAACTATTTTCAGGCCTTGCAGCATTAGCACATGTGAAATTACAGGCTTATATACTGCTGTCAAATTGAGTTTTTAAACAAACACTCATTTGGGCACAAAAAATTTAGTTGGCAGCCTTTGATGCAGATGTCATTGTGAGATACACCCTTAATACATTTGGGTTACATTCAGAGATTTTAAATACCGCCATTTGGTGCACCAATATTGAATTCAGGCCTACACTGGTTCAGGCCCTGTGAGATACCCCCTCTACATACAGGGGTTTGAATTAGGCATTTGAAATACAGCCATTTGAAATACAGCCATTTTGTGCAAAGATATATTTACTGCAGGCCTACAGAGGTTCAGGCCCTGTGAGATACACCCTCTACATACAGGGGTTTGAATTAGGCATTTGAAATACAGCCATTTGAAATACAGCCTTTTTGTGCAAAGATATATTTACTTCAGGCCTACAGAGTTCCATACCCTCTGAGATACTACCTCTACATACAGGGGTTTGAATTAGGCATGTGAAATACAGCCATTCGAAATACATCCATTTTGTGCAAAGATATATTTACTGCAGGCCTACACTGGTTCAGGCCCTGTGAGATACTACCTCTACATACAGGGGTTTGAATTAGGCATTTGAAATACAGCCTTTTTGTGCAAAGATATATTTACTTCAGGCCTACAGAGGTTCAGGCCCTCTGAGATACTACCTCTACATACAGGGGTTTGAATTAGGCATTTGAAATACAGCCATTTGAAATACAGCCATTTTGTGCAAAGATATATTTACTGCAGGCCTACAGAGGTTCAGGCCCTCTGAGATACTTCCTCTACATACAGGGGTTTGAATTAGGCATTTGAAATACAGCCATTTTGTGCAAAGATATATTTACTGCAGGCCTACAGAGGTTCAGGCCCTCTGAGATACTTCCTCTACATACAGGGGTTTGAATTAGGCATTTGAAATACAGCCATTTTGTGCAAAGATATATTTACTGCAGGCCTACAGAGGTTCAGGCCCTCTGAGATACTACCTCTACATACAGGGGTTTGAATTAGGTATTTGAAATACAGCCATTTTGGGCAAAAAAATCTATTATTGAGGCCTAGTCTGGTTCATGCCGTGTGAGATACACCCTTTACATACTGTCGTTCTATTCTACTATTAATTAAACACCCATTTAGGGCAAGATCCTAAATTAAAAAAATATGAGGAGAGCGTCAAATAAGGGACGTGGCCCAGGTCGAGGTGCTGCTGGTGGAGCTCCTGTTGCAGGGAGAGGACGTGGTAGATCTGTGCCAGCTACACGCACAAGTGAAACCCCTTCCTCAGGTGCGAGTAGGCGACAAAACCTACAGCAGTATTTGGTCGGGCCTAATGCTGCTCTACGAATGGTGAGGCCTGAACAAGTACAGGTGATAGTAGTTTGGGTTGCTGACAGTGGATCCAGTTCCTTCACATTGTCTCCCACCCAGTCTCCTGCTGAAAGACCACAGTCGGCTCCTGCAGCCGATGTCCATCAGTCTTCACCTCACCCCCTTGCAAATCAGCCAAGCAGTCTGAGCCCCAAGTCATGCAGCAGTCTCTTCTGCTTTTTGATGACTCTGTTAGCAGGGTTTCCCAGGGCCATCCACCTAGCCCTGCCCTACCGATGCCCAACCACTTATCTTTCAAGATGAGTACATAAGAGGACCGTCGTAGCACGTCTCGGATGATGACGAAACACAGGTGCCAACTGCTGGGTCTTTCGAAAGTGTGCAGACTGACAAGGAAGGCAGGGGTGAAGACTGGGTGGAAGATGATGTGGAGGACGATAAGGTCTTCGACCCCACATGGAATCAAGGTCATGCGAGTGACCAATGTAGTTCGGAGGAAGAGGCGGTGGTCGCACAGAGCCACCAGCACAGCAGAAGAGGGAGCAGGGTGCAAAAGCGGAGCGGCCGTCCTCTAGACAGTACGCCTCCTACCACCCACCGCAGCAAGGGACTGAGCACACCAAAGCCAGCTCCAAGGGGTTCCCTGGTGTGGCAGTTCTTCAGACAATGTGCTGACGACAAGACACGAGTGGTTTGCACGTTGTGCAATCAGAGCCTGAAGCGAGGCATAAACGTTCTCACCCTGAGCTCAACCTGCATGACCAGGCATCTAAGTGCAAAGCACGAGCTGCAGTGGAGTAGACACCTCAAAAACCAAGAAAGGTCTCTGGCTCCTCCTGCTTCCTCTTCTGCTGCAGTTGCGGCCTCTTCATCCACCTCTGGAGTGACAGTGCCACCTGGCACCCCGCAAACAGAGGATCTGCAAGCAACACGAACACCTGGGTCACCAAGCATCTCCACAATGTCCCACGCAAGCATTCAGCTCTCCATATCCCAAACATTGGAGAGGAAGAGGAAGTAGCCCCCTACCCCCCCGCGATCCCTAGCCCTGAATGCCAGCATTTCTAAATTACTGGCCTTTGAAATGCTGTCATTCCGTCTATGGAGACGGATAGTTTTAAAGGCCTTATGGCGGTGGCTGTCCCACAGTACGTCGTGCCCAGCCGCCAGTACTTTTCAAGGCGAGCCATCCCTTCCCTGCAAAACCAAGAAGGGGATAAAATCAGGTGTGCACTGCGCAATGCCATCTGTGGCAAGGTGCACCTGACTACGGATACGTGGACCAGTAAGCACGGTCAGGACCGTTATATCTCCAAAACAGCACACTGGGTAAATGCAGTGGCAGCTGGGCCTGATGCGGATAGCAGTTTGGCGCATGTCCTTCCACCACCGAGGATTACAGGGCGCTTCAGTTTGTCTCCTGTTGCTTCCTCCTCCTACTCTGCTTCCTCATCCTCTACCGGCTCCTCATCCGGTCAGTGTAACACCTTCACCACCAACTTCAGCACAGCCAGGGGTAAACTACAGCAGGCAGTTTTAAAGCTTATCTGTTTGGGGGACAAACCACACACCGCTCAGGAGCTGTGGACGGGCTTTGCACAACAGACCAATGAGTGGTTTGTGTCAGTCAGTCTCAAGCCCGGCCTGGTGGTGTGCGATAATGGGTGAAATCTCGTAGCAGCTCTGGGACTAGCCGGTTTGACGCACATCCCTTGCCTGGCACATGTGCTGAATTTGGTGGTGCAGAGATTCCTTAAAAATTACCCCGACATGTCAGAGCTGCTGCATAAAGTGCGGGCTGTCTGTGCACGCTTTTGGCGTCCTCATCCTGCTGCTGCTCGCCTGTCAGCGATGCAGCGTAACTTCGGCCTTCCCGCTCACCGCCTCATATGCGACGTACCCACAAGGTGGAACTCCACCTTGCACATGCTGGCCAGACTGTGCGAGCAGCAGCAGGCAATAGTGGAGTTTCAGCTGCAGTACGCACGGGTGAGTCGCTCGGCAGAACTTCACCACTTCACCACCAATAACTGGGCCTCCATGCGAGACCTGTGTTCCTTGTTGCACTGTTTCGAGAACTTAACCAACATGGCCAGTGCCGATAACGCCATTCTCAGCGTTACTATCCCACTTCTATGCCTCCTTGAAAAAACGCTACTGGCGATGATGGAAGAGGATGTGGCACAGGAGGAGGAGGAGGAAGAGGGATCATTTCGTAGGGTTTCCGGCCAGTCATTCCCAACTGGCTCCAAGGGTGGGTTCCTGCACCCACAAACCCAAGGTACACAATTGTCCAGCCAGGGCACAGTTCTAGGGGATGAGGAGGTGGAGGATGAGAAGGAGGAGATGGAGGAGGAACCATGTTCACAGCAGAGTGGCACCCAGACCAGCTCATGGCCATCACTGGTGCGTGGAAGGGGGGATACAGGGGACACAGACTATACACCTCTCACATAGGACAGCTTTTCGTTGCCTCTGGGCAGCCTGGCACACATGGGCGATTACATGCAGTGTCTCCGCAACGACCGCCGAGTTGCCCACATTCTTACTTGTGCTGATTACTGGGTGGCCACGCTGCTGGATCCTCGTTACAAGGACAACTTACCGTCCTTAATGCCCTCACTGGAGCGTGATCGTAAGATGCGCGAGTACAAGCGCACGCTGGTAGACACGCTGCTGGTGGCATTCCCACCTGAGAGCGGGGGCACAGTGGAAGCACAAGGTGAAGGCAGACGAGGAAGAGGTCGCCAATGCAGCTGGGGCACCGCCAGCACCTCAGAAGGCAGGTTTAGCATGGCCGACATGTGGAAAAGCTTTGTCAGCACGCCACAACAACCAGCACCACCAGCTGATACGGAACATCTTAGCAGGAGGCAGCATTTCACCAACATGGTGGAGCAGTATGTGTGCACACGCCTACATGTACTGAATGACGGGTCTGCCCCCTTCAACTTCTGGGTCTCCAAATTTGGCACATGGCCTGAGCTTGCCCTTTACGCCTTGGAGGTGCTGGCCTGCCCTGCCCTGCAGCCAGTGTATTATCTGATCGTGTGTTTAGCACGGCAGGGGGCGTCATCACAGACAAGCGCAGCCGCCTGTCCACAGCCAATGTGGACAAGCTCACGTTCATTAAAATGAACAAGGCATGGATCCCTCAGGACTTGTCCGTACCTTGTGCAGAATAGACATGTATACCGGCACTAAGCAGTCATTGTTATACTGCAGCACAATTGCTCATGTTTGTATTTTGGATATTTCACACTCTTTTGGAGTGTACCTTAATTTTACAACATTAAATTAAAACCAAAAACCTGTGTTGGCTATCTCGTCCTCCTCCACCGCCGCTTCCACCTACTCCGCTACATCCACCGCCTCCTCAAACTCCTACTCCATATGGAACTCCACCTTATAAATCCATTTATTTATTTTTGTATGTGTTTTATTTTATATCATTTCACTACTTTGTCATTTACATTTTCTGGTGGAATTCACCAATTTTTGGGTGTATAGTACCACTGCTTTACCTAGTAGGCCGGTTAAAAAAATAAAAATAATTGTCATTAACATTTTCTGGTGAAATTAACAATTTTTTGGGTGTATAGTACCACTGCTATACCTAGTAGGCCGGTTAAAAAAATATATATATTGTCATTAACATTTTCGGGTGAAATTAACCAATTTTTGGGTGTATAGTACCACTGCTATACCTAGTAGGACAGTTAAAAAAATATATATATTGTCATTAACATTTTCGGGTGAAATTAACCAATTTTTGGGTGTATAGTACCACTGCTATACCTAGTAGGCCGGTTAACAAAAAATATATATTTGTCAGTTACATTTTCAGTTGAAATTCAACAATTTTTGGGTGTGAAGTACCACTGCTATACCTAGTAGAAAGGTTAAACAATAAAAAAAATAGTCTCTTACATTTTATGGGGAAATTCACAAATTTTTGGGTGTGATGTACCACTGCTATACCTAGTAGGCCGGTTAACAAAAAAAAAAATTGTCAGTTACATTTTCTCATGAAATTCAGCAATTTTTTGGTGTGAAGTACCACTGCTATACCTAGTAGACCGGTAAAAAATAAATAAAGTGGCAGTCACATTTTATAGTGAAATTCAGCAATTTTTTGGTGTGATGTACCACTGCTATACCTATTAGACCGGTAAAAAAAAAAAAATAACATTTGTCAGTTACATTTTAGGGTCAAATTCACCAATTTATGGGTGTAATATACCCCTCCTCTACCTAGTTGACAGCTTAATAAATTTCAATAATTTTTATTTTACATTTTCGGATGACAATAAACAATTGTTTTCTGTCATAGACCCCTGCTCTACCAAGTAGACAGGTTAATTAATTTCTGTAATTTTTCTGTTACATTCTTGGGTTGACATTATACAATTTTAGACGTGAATAAACCCCTGCTCTGCATAGGTGACAGGGAATACAATTTCTGAAATGCTTCTTTAATTGATGCGCGCCACCTCCTTTGATTAAATGCTTAAACTTAAGCAATTTGTACCATTTAAGCTTCAATACTTTGTCCCACATTTCCGCTATACTCTTTTGGCCAACATTTGCGCCTCAATAGCTTTTCCCACAATTCCGCTTGACTCTTTTGGCCCACATTTGGGCTTCTGTAATTTGTCCCACATTTGCGCCTCAATAACTTTTTCCAACATTTCTCCTTGATCCCAAATTGTTTTAATAAATGTATCTCCCTTAAATTCGGTCTCTTTTTCTTATGCTCCCTCTCCAGCCTAGAACCCTGACTTACCGCCACCTGTAATCACCATGGTAGGCGCATAAAAGAACATCGAAAGTTGATAGAGCAGATATCAAATTGGATCGTGAACATCACGGGGACATGAGACATGGTGGGTGGGGCATGTCCACTAACTGACAGAACTAACTGACAGGGGTCAGCCCCTGCAACTTCTGAGTCTCCAAATTGGGCACATGGCCTGAGCTTGCCCTTTATGCCTTGGAGGTGCTGGCCTGCCCTGCAGCCAGTGTATTGTCTGAACGTGTGTTTAGCACGACTGGAGGGTTATATTTCCCAATGTTTTGGGGTGTACCCTAATTTAAAAAAATAAAAATAAATTTAAAACCAAAAAGCAGTGTAGGCTACCTCCTCCACCGCCACTTCCACCTACACCGCCACATCCACTGCCTTCTCAACCTCCTTCTCCATATGGACCTGGTCCTCCTAAATCAAGATTATTATTATATTTTTTTTTTACGTATTTTATGTTATTTTAAGTAATTTCCCTATCCACATTTGTTTGCAGAGCACTTGCCATGCTCTTAACCACATTTTGACGCCATTTGCAGCCCTCTAGCCATTTCCATTATATTTTTACAGCCATTTTAGTGCTCAAAAGTTCGGGTCCCCATTGACTTCAATGGCGTTCGGGGTCAAGTTCGGTTAAAGTTTGGGTCCCGAAGTTCGGCCGAACTCGTTGAACCCGAACATCCAGGTGTCCGCTCAACTCTAGTTGGCAGGAATTTATCTTCTGCTCTCTCATGTACCTGGAGCTTGCAGGAAAGGACGTCTGCTTGTTAGCTCTATACTGTGGCAGGAATTTGACTTCTGCACTTTCTATCTTCTGCTGTCTGGGGACTTACTAGCTGAGGAGGAATATGGCTTCTCCTGGGTCTCTGGACTGTACTCACAGTTATCTTCACAGGGTATGATTTCTTCCTGGAATTCTGAAGTTTGTCTGCTTGCTTTTTCCAGCTGAGGCTGCAGGGCTCAAGCTGGGGATGGTGATCAATGTCTCAGCAGAGACAAGATCCTGGTTTGGTTCCCTATATCTGGGAGCTCCAAACACACACAGCCTTCGCCAACAGGGGTGGCTGCCACACTGTCTCTAACTTCCTTCTCTCCCCATGCTGCAGGATATGGGCACAGCCCACTCTGCTCACAGAGGGGGGAGCTAAGCTGGAACAAACTATTGCAGCCTAGATGTACTAAACTAAACCTAAGTCCTTGCCAAAACATTGCTGCCACCTGCTGGTGAACATGGAAAATACAGCAATATACATTTAACAGGGTTTATAATGCAATGTTGTGAGGATATAATGTAAAATTACATCAGATGACAAGGTTAATGCTCTTAGGAGATTGTAGCGGGGTAAAAGATTTTCGTAACACAACTCTGGGGTGTTACACAAGGAAAATCTTGGATTCAATCTTTTTGCAAGTAGGGAGTACGAGACTCACGCATGAAAGTTTGACCACATTCTTGGCGGAAGTCTCAGCTATCATGAATGCAAGACCGTTGACTACTCTTTCCAGCAACCCTGAAGATTTGACTATCCTCACTCCTCATGTTACTCACACAGAAGACCAGCACCCCGAATGCTCCTACATAGTAACATAGTATATAAGGCCGAAAAAAGACATTTGTCCATCCAGTTCAGCCTGTTATCCTGCAAGTTGATCAAGAGGAAGGCAAAAAACAAACAAACTGTGAGGTAGAAGCCAATTTTATCCACTTAAGGGGGAAAAAAATTCCTTCCCGACTCCAATCAGGCAATCAGAATAACTCCCTGGATCAACGACCCCTCTCTAGTAGCTATAGCCTGTAATATTATTACACTCCAGAAATTCATCCAAGCCCCTCTTGAATTCTTTTATTGTACTCACCATTACCACCTCCTCAGGCAGAGAGTTCCATAGTCTCACTGCTCTTTCCGTAAATAATCCTTTTCTATGTTTGTGTACAAACCTTCTTTCCTCCAGACGCAGAGGATGTCCCCTCGTCACAATCCTGGGGATAAATAGATGATGGGAGAGATCTCGGTACTGTCCCCTGATATATTTATACATAGTAATTAGATCTCCCCTCAGTCGTCTTTTTTCTAAATTGAATAACCCTAATGTTTATAATCTTTCAGGGTACTGTAGTTGCCCCATTCCAGTTATTACTTTAGTTGCCCTCCTTTGAACCCTCTCCAGCTCTGCTATGTCTGCCTTGGTCGCAGGAGCCCAGAACTGTACACAATACTCCATGTGTGGTCTGACTAGTGATTTGTAAAGTGGCAGGACTATGTTCTCATCACGGGCATCTATGCCCCTTTTGATGCAACCCATTATCTTATTGGCCTTGGCAGCAGCTTCCTGACACTGGTTTTTACTGCTTAGTTTTCTGTTTATTAAAATTCCTAGGTCCTATTCTATTTCAGTTTTACAGAGTGTTTTACCATTTAGTATGTACGGGTGATTTGCATTATTCCTTGCCATGTGCATAACCTTACATTTGTCTTGTAGAATTTAATAACAAAGACCTCTATAGACGACAATGGAGGCAGGTGCAAAATCTTTCTAATGCCTTCTGGAACAAGTGGAGGAAGCAGTATATCTCTACCTTACAATCAAGAAGCAAGTGGCAAACTAACAAGCAGAACATCAGACCTGGGGATCTCATGAAAGACAGCCAGTCACACCAGAATGAGCGGCCCCTGGGCCTCATCACCAACACATTCCCAAGCAAGGATAGGAACGTACACAAGGCCGAGGTCAAGGTTTGGAAGCTTGGCGAGTGTAAGCTATTCCTCAGGCCAGTAGTGGAGCTTGTTTTGTAAGTTTCACCTGAGGGACCTAGTGGTGGTGTCTGTTGACACCAGATGGGGAGTGTTATGCCCAGCTGAGTTAGAGAATCATTACAGATCACTTCTGCCTCAGTCTTGGTATTTCTGAAGTGTCTAGTGTGGTTATAGCATTATCTAGCGGTGTTATGCAGAACTGTTCAGCTAGTTGTGCTCGTGTGCATCCCACACTTTTCATAGGCCCCATTGTAACAATGCAGACATACAGATGCGGACAGGATGTGGTGTGCTATCTGCATTTTTTGCAGCCCCTTTGATAGTCACTGATAGCAGATTTGGAAAATGCAGAGAAGACGAAACACAACGGTTAGTAGAATTTTAACATAACTTTTTATTATCTAATATTACTAATATTTGTTTCTAAAATACTAGACAACTCAAACTTTTTTGTAGATTTTAAAATGACATACATTGTTGTTGCCACTTAAATTTTTTTTTATACTGACTGAAAACTGAACTGAACTTTTGAATTTAAACTTTCATAAAAATCTGCTGTAACGACAGAAATAAAAATAATGAATAATAAATTCACATAATAAAGTTAATCATAAATGTGTTCTAATAACCTCATGTCATCAGCTTTATATGCTGAAGAAATGTTCTTAAAGAAAAGAATGGAAACATTTTTGCTAGCCTTTACTTTTGCCTTTCCCATCTGGATATTCGTAGACAGTTTATCTCTCAACACTAAAAACTTAGAGTGCCTCAATGGAATAACCACCTGCCTTGTCAGCAGACCCGTAATAATAACTGTATTCATAAAAATGATGACTGGATCCTGTAGATAAAGAATGGAAAAGACTAAAACAAGCACCAAAATGTGAGGAGCACTTGGTTATTTAGGAAATGCTAATTTATTACTGATCAGAAAGCACTGGGATAAATGGTCTTGTCACTGGAGTTAAAATCGTTTATTGTACAATCGCCTAATGAATCTTTTCTAGACACTACAGTTTCTTGGCAGGTCTTTGCATTTAGGATACAGTACATGACACAGATAGATAGCTAATAGTTTATAGGGAACTTGCTACAGGGATGTAGACATCCCAGGAGAATCTTACCAGTTGCATAAGTGCCCAACAAAGTACATTTATTTTGAAAACAAGATTCTTTACTTTTTCATGTTTTATTTTTTGATGATTTACTTCAGACAGCTGTAGTCTAGGTTTTTCGAATGACTTTGTGACTGTTTTCCCATTTTACTTTTAAAACTTTAATATTATTATCTACATAATACAGAAAATAACTAATAAAATGGATGATAACAGAATCCCTGCAAAAGTAAACCATCTTAAATGGATTTCCTGGCCAATTTTTCATTAAATCTGTTAGAATGGTTCAAAAAATAAAATAAATAATGTACACCTTACCAAACCTTGGTTGCTTCTGTTCTGCTGCTTCCCAGGTCCCTTGTCTGGTCTCAATTTCTTATTCCGTTTTAAAGGGGTATTCTAGGTCTTTTATATTGATGAACTATTCTCAGGATAGGTCATTAACCACTTACCGTCACACTAACGCCGAAAGGCGTCATCTCTGCGGCGCTCCCAGGTCACTAACGCCGATTGGCGTCATCTCGCGTGAGCCGAGATTTCCTGTGAACGCGCGCACACAGGCGCGCGCGTTCACAGGAACGCATAGTGCACAAGTTCTTCTACAGCCTGCCGGCCGCGATCATTGGCTGGCAGGCTGTAGATTTTTGAATCGCCGAATGAAAAGGTTATGTCAGACGCTATTTTCAAAATAGCGTCTGATATAACTGCTGCCTGGTCCTCTGGTGGTCCCTTTTGCTTGGATCGACCACCAGAGGACACAGGCAGCTCAGTAAGTAGCACCAAACACCACACTACACATTTACACATTACCCTGTCATTTATTTAGCATCTGATCGCCCATATTAGACTCCCTGATCACCCTGATCACCCCCTTGTCCACCCCCTGTCACTGATCACCCCCCCTGTAAGGGTCCCTTATCACCGCTAGTTAGTTAGCCACTTGTTAGGTAGTTAGTGCCCACCGCACCGCAGTCACTGATTAGTCGCTGATTAGCGTCATCGCTGTCGCTAATCAGCACTAGTACTATATAGTATCTGTAAGTGATCAATACTGATCGCAATCAGATCTATATAAGTACATTAGGGTCACCTTAGGCTCTACAAAACGCAGTGTTCGCCCGATCAGGCCTGATCTTTTGCGCACACTTGCGTTCAGTCCGCTCCACCGCAGTGACAGAATTTTTTTTTTCTGATCACTGCAAAAACACGGTAAAATCGCTGCGCCGCTATAAAGATCACTTTTGAGCTTTTTGGATCTTTATTAGCGGTCGCAGCTTTACTTCGCAAGCACTCCTTTTTGCTAGGTAGGTTTGCTCTTTTTCCTGGGTAGTCTCAGAGGAATACCCCCTAAATTTAGTGAACCCAAAATGTCAAACAAGGGGTATTCCGCTGAAGAGGCCTACAGGATTCTGGCCCTGATGGATGAAAGCGATGGGGACGACTCACCCGCTGAATCCAGTGGTTCAGAATATGAACCTGTAGACAGCAGTGGCACTCTAACCGCTAGTGAGGATGACGAGGTAGAGGTCCCTGCTACGGCCAGACGTACCCGATCCCATGTCAGGGTTCTGCCTACCCTGCATGATGACCCTCATTTGCAGCAGAGTGGTGCTAGCGCTGATCTTGTTTATGGTGCGGCATACACCAGCAGCGCAGCACACCCTGGACCTTCTACCAGCACTGCCGTATTCTCTGGTGAAGTGGCGAGCACCAGAAGGGCAGTTCCAGCTGATACGGTGGCACGTGCAGTAACTCCCCTGTCGCAGCCACCGCGTTCACAGGCCCGTAGAACCCCTAGTCTCTCAGAGGTGCTGGCAAATCCCAATTGGCACTCCCCTGCTTCCGCCGCACCCGTATTGCCCCCTTTCACCGCCCAGTCTGGAGTTCGCGTGGAGACGGCTCATTTAGGATCGGCCCTTCAGTTTTTTGAGCTGTTCTTCACCGCGGATCTCGATGACCTAGTTGTGGCAGAAACCAACCGCTACGCCACACAGTATATAACCGCCAATCCGGAAAGCTTCTATGCCCAGCCTTACCGGTGGAAACCAGTCACAGTTTCAGAGTTTAAAATTTTTTTGGGCCTTATCCTCAGCATGGGTCTAACTAAAAAAAATGTATTGCGGTCATATTGGTCTAAAGACCCAATACATTACATGCCCATGTTCTCTGCTGCAATGTCCAGGGCACGTTTTGAGGTCATCATGTGCTTTATGCATTTTACGGACAATAGCACCTGTCATCCAAGAGGCCACCCTGCTTATGACCGGCTCCACAAAATTCGGCCCCTCATAGACCATTTGTCATCCAGATTTGCAGATGCGTATACCCCTAATCAAAACATCTGCATAGACGAGTCCCTAGTACATTTTACCGGGCGCCTTGGCATAAAACAGTACATCCCCAGCAAGCGCGCCCGTTATGGGGTCAAACTGTATAAGCTCTGTGAAAGGGCCACAGGCTATACATATCGTTTTAGGGTCTATGAGGGAAAAGACTCAAAACTGGAGCCGGTCGGATGTCCTGACTACCTGGGGAGCAGTGGCAAGATTGTTTGGGACTTGGTGTCACCCTTACTCCACAAGGGGTACCACTTATACGTGGACAATTTTTACTCAAGCGTGGCCCTCTTTCGGCACTTACATCTAGTCGGAATTCAATGCTGTGGCACCGCGCGACCTAGTCGCCGGGGCTTCTCCCAACGGCTCGTTAGTACCCGACTTGCACGGGGGGAGAGGGCTGCCCTGTGTGACCACGAACTGCTCGCGGTGAAGTGGAGGGACGATTACCTTCTGTCCACCATTCACGCAGACACGACTGTCCAAATTGAACGGGCAACTGGAGTCATTGTGAAACCCCTCTCTGTCCATGACTATAACCTTCACATGGGAGGGGTGGACTTCAATGACCAGATGTTGGCTCCCTATTTAGTTTCCCGACGCACCAGACGCTGGTATAAAAAGGTGTCTGTATATTTAATTCAATTGGCGATGTATAATAGTTTTGTTCTCTACAGTAAGGCTGGGAGAACAGGATCCTTCCTAAAATTCCAGGAAGAGATCATTTCGGAACTCCTGTATCCAGGAGGGTCCGTGCCCCAAGGCCCTGATGTAGTGAGCCGGCTACATGGCAGACACTTCCCGTCTGTCTATCCTGGTACCCCAACTCAACGTTCTCCAAGAAAAAGATGTCGTGTCTGCAGCAGGGCTGGAATAAGGCGTGACACCACCGTTTTTTGTCCTGACTGTCCTGACCAGCCTGCCCTATGCATAGGGGAGTGTTTCCGCAAGTTCCACACTCAGGTACACTATTAGTGTAGGGATCGCGTGACACAGGACAGGCACACAGGGCTATTAGGGCCCTTTCATACAGAGCTGCCACAAACCTCTCCTTTCACCTGGGACAAAGTGCATAATGTACTTTGCCACATCTCTGGGCGATTTGCGCTTTGCACATTGTCCCATAGGGAAGGAGAGGTTTGTCCTATAAAGGTAAAAAAACAAAAAAATAAATAAATCACCGGTAAGCAAAAAAGTTATTGTTCTGTTTCAAAAGTTTATAAAAGTTAATGTTCTCTAAAGTTAATGTTAATAAATTTATTGCGTTGCGGCCTGTTTTTTTAGTTTTTTTGTTTTTTTGTTTTTTTACCTTCCAGGTGGACCAACCGATCGACTAGCTGCAGCACTGATGTGCATTCTGACAGAAGCATTGCGCTGCTGTCAGATTACACACAAGTCGGTGTATGCGGCGCTGCAAGACGAGATTTCTCCTCTGCAGTAAAAGATACGTTTGCCGAGGCATATGAGCTGAGGAGGCGGCGGTGTTCATATACTTTGGCAAACACTTTGTATATATAAAAAAAATTAAAAAATCCCGGCAATGATTTATTTATCCACATCGATTGATGTGAATGGATAAATCTGGTTTGCCAGGGCATACGAGCTAAGTGGGTATGGATGTTGGGCGGAGCTCCTATGTCCTGGCAGACGCCTTTCCCCTCCTTTTTCTTTTTTTGGCAGAGATTTTTTCATCCACATTGATCGATGCGAATGAAGAAATCTGTGCCGTTCATTTTTTCTTTCAGCCCAGAGGCTCAACGGAAAAAAAAAATCTCATTACCCGTATGCTCAATATAAGGAGAATAGCAGAAACTCCTAATGCTGGCCATACATGTAATGATTGCGGAGACCCTCAAATGCCAGGGCAGTACAAACACCCCATAAATGACCCCATTTTGGAAAGAAGACACCCCAAGGTATTCGCTGAGGGGCCTATTGAGTCCAGGAAAGATTGAAATTTTTGTCCCAAGTTAGCGGAAAGGGAGACTTTGTGAGAAAAAACGAAAAAAATCTATTTCCGCTAACTTGTGCCAAAAAAAAAAAAATTTCTTTGAACTCGCCATGCCCCTCATTGAATACCTTGGGGTGTCTTCTTTCCAAAATGGGGTCACATGTGGGGTATTTATACTGCCCTGGCATTTTAGGGGCCGTAAAGCGTGAGAAGAAGTCTGGGATCCAAATGTCTAAAAATGCCCTCCTAAAAGGAATGTGGGCCCCTTTGCGCATCTAGGCTGCAAAAAAGTGTCACACATGTGGTATCTCCGTTCTCAGGAGAAGTTGGGGAATGTGTTTTGGTGTGTCATTTTACATATACCCATGCTGGGTGAGAGAAATATCTTGGCAAAAGACAACTTTGTATAAAAAAATGGGAAAAGTTGTCTTTTGCCAAGATATTTCTCTCACCCAGCATGGGTATATGTAAAATGACACCCCAAAACACATTCCCCAACTTCTCCTGAGAACGGAGATACCACATGTGTGACACTTTTTTGCAGCCTAGGTGGGCAAAGGGGCCCACATTCCAAAGAGCACCTTTCGGATTTCACAGGTCATTTTTTACAGAATTTGATTTCAAACTCCTTACCACACATTTGGGCCCCTAGAATGCCAGGGCAGTATAACTACCCCACAAGTGACCCCATTTTGGAAAGAAGACACCCCAAGGTATTCGCTGATGGGCATAGTGAGTTCATGGAAGTTTTTATTTTTTGTCACAAGTTAGTGGAATATAAGACTTTGTAAGAAAAAAAAAAAAAAAAAAATCATCATTTTCCACTAACTTGTGACAAAAAATAAAAAATTCTAGGAACTCGCTATGCCCTTCAGCGAATACCTTAGGGTGTCTACTTTCCGAAATGGGGTCATTTGTGGGGTGTTTGTACTGTCTGGGCATTGTAGAACCTCAGGAAACATGACAGGTGCTCAGAAAGTCAGAGCTGCTTCAAAAAGCGGAAATTCACATTTTTGTACCATAGTTTGTAAACGCTATAACTTTTACCCAAACCATTTTTTTTTATACCCAAACATTTTTTTTTTATCAAAGACATGTAGAACAATAAATTTAGAGTAAAATTTATATATGGGTGTCGTTTTTTTTGCAAAATTTTACAACTGAAAGTGAAAAATTTCATTTTTTTGCAAAAAAATCGTTAAATTTCGATTAATAACAAAAAAAGTAAAAATGTCAGCAGCAATGAAATACCACCAAATGAAAGCTCTATTAGTGAGAAGAAAAGGAGGTAAAATTCATTTGGGTGGTAAGTTGCATGACCGAGCAATAAACCGCTAAAGTTGTGGAGTGCCGATTTGTAAAAAAGGGCCTGGTCACTAGGGGGGTATAAACCTGTGGTCCTTAAGTGGTTAATATAAGTGGTCCAACTACTGGCACTTGCAGAGATCAGCTTTTTGAGAAGGCCTCAGCAGTCCTGTGAGCACTATGACTTTCTTGGAACTTACCAAGCACACCTCAGTCCTTTTGATAGCGTCTGTGGTATAGCAGCTCAGCCCCATTCATTTGAATGGGAATGGGCTGTACACAGGCTATGTGACTGATGAACGTGATGTCACAGACCTAGGAAGCGTGACCCTCGCCGTTCTGATAGTATTGACCTATCCCGAGGATAGACCACCAATATCAAAATCTTGGAAAACCCCTTTAACATGGAAATGTGACAACTTTTTATTTTTACCAAATGGGGAAGATATATAAAAGTTGCATTACTTACTGTTTATTGCCCACCTTTCCAACACCATCACTTCAGTCCTACCTGCCACTATCTATTTCCTTGGGTACAACAATGACATGCAATGACAGCTGCAGCCATTATTTTGTGCCCAGCTCAGAAAACTGTGTTAGTAGATAGATATTTAATAAACCTTGGGAAAGCTGTATGTTGCCTGTAGGCAGTGGCGTAGCGTGAGTTGCCAGCGCCCGGGGCGAGCCATGTAATGTAGCAGTCCTATATAACACCACAGATAAAATGGTGGTAACTCTCTAAGTACAGATGATGTAGTAGATGGGTATAAGGCCCCAGAATTCAGAACACACACAGTGTGACCTGAAGTCTGGGGACAGGATGCGGCAGGGTGGGCCAAATTCTCAATCCACCCCCCAACCCCACCGTATAACAAATATGTGATTGGACATTACATACATCATTACTAAATATACAGGAGAATACAGCACCACATACCTCATCCATCCAGTGACATCTCCTGTGATGTAGACTTTCCTCAGCGTCTTCATTCGGAGAAAAGACCGCCATGACACCTTCTTTCAGTCGCGTCTCATCTATGCAGAGTTTTATTATTATTAGTTATTATATATAATGGCCCCCCTCTGTATAATATATAATGGCCCCTCTGTAATATTAGGATATATAATGGGCCATTATATATCCTAATAATACAGAGGGGGCCATTATATATTATAATAATACAGGGGGCAAAATGGCTGCACACCATTATATATACAAACAATAGAGCAAGGAAATGGGGGTCATTCTAGATAAAAGTGGCACAATACCGACTATAAATGAGTATACATGAATAATGGAAGCTCTTAGCGCACATACGTGTCGGGCCCATCTACCAGGCATCAAGGTGGCTTCCGCAGATGGGTCCCTATCACTAAAGAAATTGCCTCACTTTGGACTTACTTAAGCCTACAATATTCAGGGCAGTGTAGGAACCAGCTACAAACATATTCTGCTCAGAAGTCCCAGGTAGATGGGCGTGTCCAGTCTAAAAGGGGTGCCACCCCCCAACATGTTGCAAGAAAATTTAGACTAAAACCTTCAGGATCACAGGTGCAAATCCATGAGGCAAACATAATTACAAAAAACAAAATGGCTGCACACCAAAATGGCTGCACATGAGCAGAATATGTTTGTAGCTGGTTCCTACACTGCCCTGAATATTGTAGGCTTAAGTAAGTCTAAAGTGAGGCAGTTTCTTTAGTGATAGGGACCCATCTGCGGAAGCCACCTTGACGCCTGGTAGATGGGCCCGACACGTATGTGCGCTAAGAGCTTCCATTATTCATGTATACTCATTTATAGTCGGTATTGTACCACTTTTATCTAGAATGACCCCCATTTCCTAGCTCTATTGTTTGTATATATAATGTTGTGCAGCCATTTTGTTTTTTGTAATTATGTTTGCCTCATGGATTTGCACCTGTGATCCTGAAGGTTTTAGACTAAATTTTCTTGCAATAATACAGGGGGTTCATTATATATAGTAATTATACAAAGGGTCCATTATATATCCTAATATTACAAAGGGGTCATTATATATAATAATTATACAGAGGGGCCATTATATATATAACAATAATACAGAGGGGGCCATTATATATCCTAATATTACAGAGGGGTCACTATATATAATACAAACCGGATTCCAAAAAAGTTGGGACACTAAACAAATTGTGAATATAAACTGAATGCAATGATGTGGAGATGGCAAATGTCAATATTTTATTTGTAATAGAACGTAGATGACAGATCAAACGTTTAATCCGAGTAAATGTATCATTTTAAAGGAAAAATACGTTGATTCCAATTTTCACGGTGTCAACAAATCCCAAAAAAGTTGGGACAAGTAGCAATAAGAGGCTGGAAAAAGTAAATTTGAGCATAACGAAGAGCTGGAAGACCAATTAACACTAATTAGGTCAATTGGCAACATGATTGGGTATAAAAAGAGCTTCTCAGAGTGGCAGTGTCTCTCAGAAGCCAAGATGGGTAGAGGATCACCAATTCCCACAATGTTGCGCAGAAAGATAGTGGAGCAATAGTGGATTTGTTGAAAGGTGTTACCCAGCGAAAGATTGCAAAGACTTTGCATCTATCATCATCAACTGTGCATAACATCATCCGAAGATTTAGAGAATCTGGAACAATCTCTGTGCGTAAGGGTCAAGGCCGTAAAACCATACTGGATGCCCGTGATCTCCGGGCCCTTAAACGACACTGCACCACAAACAGGAATGCTACTGTAAAGGAAATCACAGAATGGGCTCAGGAATACTTCCAGAAACCATTGTCAGTGAACACAATCCACCGTGCCATCCGCCGTTGCCAGCTGAAACTCTAAAGTGCAAAGAAGAAGCCATTTCTAAGCAAGATCCACAAGCTCAGGCGTTTTCACTGGGCCAGGGAACATTTAAAATGGAGTGTGGCAAAATGGAAGACTGTTCTGTGGTCAGACGAGTCACGATTCAAAGTTATTTTTGGAAATCTGGGACGCCATGTCATCCGGACCAAAGAGGACAAGGACAACCCAAGTTGTTATCAACGCTCAGTTCAGAAGCCTGCATCTCTGATGGTATGGGGTTGCATGAGTGCGTGTGGCATGGGCAGCTTGCATGTCTGGAAAGGCACCATCAATGCAGAAAAATATATTCAGGTTCTAGAACAACATATTCTCCCATCCAGACGTCATCTCTTTCAGGGAAGACCCTGCATTTTTCAACAAGATAATGCCAGACCACATTCTGCATCAATCACAACATCATGGCTGCGTAGGAGAAGGATCCGGGTACTGAAATGGCCAGTCTGCAGTCCAGATCTTTCACCTATAGAGAACATTTGGCGCATCATAAAGAGGAAGGTGCAACAAAGAAGGCCCAAGACGATTGAACAGTTAGAGGCCTGTATTAGACAAGAATGGGAGAGCATTCCTATTTCTAAACTTGAGAAACTGGTCTCCTCGGTCCCCAGACGTCTGTTGAGTGTTGTAAGAAGAAGGGGAGATGCCACACAGTGGTGAAAATGGCCTTGTCCCAACTTTTTGGGGATTTGTTGACACCATGAAATTCTGATTCAACATATTTTTCCCTTAAAATGGTACATTTTCTCAGTTTAAACTTTTGTTCCGTGATTTATGTTCTATTCTGAATAAAATATTAGAAGTTGGCACCTCCACATCATTGCATTCAGTTTTTATTCACGATTTGTATATTGTCCCAACTTTTTTGGAATCCGGTTTGTATACAGGGGGGCCATAATATATAATAATTATACAAGGGGGTCATTATATATTATACAGAGGGGCCATAATAAATAATAATTATACAAAGGGGCCATTATATATTATACAGAAGGCCATTATATATTATAGTTATACAGAGGGGCCATTATATATAATAATTATACAGAGAGGCTATTAATAATGGGCCCTCTGTATAATTCTAATATATAATGGCCCCCCTGTATAATTATTATATATAATGCCCCCCCCCTGTATAATTATTATATATTATGGCCCCCCCTGTATAATTATTATATATTATGGCCCCACTGTATAACTATAAATTATAGTTATACAGTGGGGCCATAATATATAATAATTATACAGGGGGGGCATTACAAATTAGAATTATACAGAGACAGAAGGCCCATTATTAATAGCCTCTCTGTATAATTATAATATATAACGGCCCCTATGTATAATATATGATGACCCCCTTGTATAATTATTATATATTATGGCCCCACTGTATAACTATAATATATAATGGCCCCTATGTATAATATATAATGGCCCCTTGTATAATGATTATATATTATGGCCCCTCTGTATAACTATAATATATAATTGCCCCTATGAATAATATATGATGGCCCCCTTGTATAATTATTATAATATATTATGGCCCCACTGTATAACTATAATATATAATGGCCCCTGTATAATATATCATGGCTACCCTGTATAATATAAAATGGTGCCCATTCTTTCTAAATATACTGGCCTCCCTTGTATCTCTTCTGCCCACTTCCATAGTGCCCCCAGTATGGCCCCCAGTACTTACATAAAAAAAAAAAAATAATAATACTCACCTCTCTTCATCACTTCTTGTAGTCTTTGCTTGGGCGTCCCGGCGCAGGCGGTCAGGAACACATCTCACTGCCCTCCTGCGGCGCGTCATCATATCATTGCGTCATCTCGCGAGACCCGGCGCAGGAGGTCTCGGTAATATAATCGCGATCTCCTGGACTCCAGCGCCGCTCTGCTGCTTCTTAAAGCTTCAGGCCAGGCGTATCGGAGGGGATGGGAGCCATAGGCTTCCATCACCCTCATTTTACTGCCTTCTGCCTGGCGCCCCCTACAATTTGGCACCCGGGGCAACGGCCCCCCTGGCCCCCCCCTTCCCCATGCTACGCCCCTGCCTGTAGGGCAGGGAAATGGCAAGGAGCAAAGGCTACCAACTGTGCGGGTTCTCAGCAGCAACTCCATGGTGCTCTTACATCATAAGTCAGCTACCTACATGAGATTTTGGTTTAGTTCATTGTGGTGTTGACAAGTCAATAGAGGGAAGAAGCTCCTGGAGAAGTTTTATCTTTCCACATATGCAGTGATACATTATGCAGAATGTAAGGCAAATCGAAAGGGTTATGACAAAGATCCTTAAACCTCCTCCCAGCTCCTTTCCAGCACCTTTGCCAGTGATGTCTATACACGGTTATGGGGCATGTCCAAGGGAGGAATTCACACAGAAAGCAAGCTCTCCGGTCTATGTTCTAGACAGTAGATGACTCTTATCCGAGTCACAAATTGAGAGTGCAGCTTAACTCAGACTCAGATTTGTTAATCAGTACTAGGGACCTTTACTGCTTGGGCAAATTTTTCTTTAGGAAACCTCTGTTAAAGCTTTAATTTGCTTTATTCAACCTGAGCTGATGGAAGGTGTAAGGAAACCAAACAGGTATAAATTGGTGCCCTCGCCTACATTCACTCTAGAAGTTTAACTCCCTGGAAGATAATCGGCCCCATCAATGAAAACTAGTAAACATGACAACTGAATACGTTGTCCATTTCAACCCACCGGCTTGTCTTGCAAAGCTGTTTTGAAAATGAAACCAGTGATATTATTTGGGCAACAGCTCCAGTTCTCGTCTCTGTGTTACCACAGATACTGTTCAAAGTACGAAGAATACATTTTACAAAATTAAAAAAATACATGTTTATTGTTCTCCTAGAAATTGCACTATTCTTGTCCATGGGGTATTTCTGAAATTACAGCTCGTCTCAATCAAGTGATAGGGGTTGGCATGTGATACCAGACACAGCCCATGAACAAGGGTGGTAGCACTCTTTCTATAAGAAAGCAGCCATGATTTTTATAATGTTATTCAACCCTCAGTAAAGTCCAGACAAAGGTATCCTATTCTCAGTAAAAAAAAATGCAGTAGATGCTTTGGGGTAAATAATGTTCAAAGCTTGTTAGCATGTTTAGGCTCATAGAAAAAGTAATAAAAAAAATTTGTCCTTGTGATTTGGGCCATGGGAATTTCAGAAAGCAATGCTTTGAAAAATCTTTGCATGTATTACATGTGTTCAGTTTGCAAATTGGCCTGTTATAACCCATAGGGAAGAGTTTACCTCAGGTGGTCCAGCCATATTTCAAATACTGTTATACATCACGTTCCAGGTAATGCATTTCTATTTACATATTAAATAGAATACGGTCTCGTTCAGAAGACTTCTTTTATCTAACTTGACTCTGCTTGTTATGGTGTAAGAGTTATAAAATCTGAGATAAATATAAATGTAAAAGTTTATATTGAAATCATAGAGTTTTCTGAGTGTAGACTAAGCATGTATTTTAAATAGATTTACAAGACATACCTAGACTCTGGGGAACAGCAGTTAGGATGCTGTTTGAAAGCAGCAACCTAACAATAAGAACTTTAGAACTACTGCAGATTCTCATCTAAAACATAGGCACAGGAGGCAGAGCCTGACCGTTCACTGAGACGGATGCCACTTGCTGAGCTCCTGCTGATGGGGCCCTGAATTACCAGTTATAGCGTCTTACAACCTGCAACATTATGGTCAAAATAGGCAAATATCAGTCCAAAGAGGTACCAGACACGCCAAGAGTGATGAAACACCAGGCAGACATGGATACATTCTTAAAACGGAAATCCGGGGCATGAATTCCGTAATGGAGAGCGTGCCTGACTCGGTGGCTACTGATGAAGAACAAGACACAGCACAAGTCTCCAGGTCCTTCCTTAAACAGACCATTCGACAAGGCTTGGCCCCAGTAATGAAGGAACTGGCATCAATAAAAACTGAGGTACGCCATATAGGTCACAGGTTAGAAGCTCTGGAAGCAGCCCAGGCTGCCATAATACAACACAGTGCTGCTGTACAGCAACAGTTAGTTGCTCAGACAGAGTCTTTGAATTCGGCTTTTCTTCTAATAGAAGTTCAGGAGAACAGTAGCCGGAGGAAAAATGTCTGCATTAAGGGACTACCAGAGACGGTCACCTCAAATCTCCCGGACTCTGCTGCTACCAAAACACGGTATTTCAGGATATTGCACCCTCTACCCCACCAGCAGCACCACCTCTACCCAGGGTTGAACCCTTGACCACAGCTGCAAAGAGCCACTCTCCCAAAGCTAAGAAAGCTCCTGCTTGAAAGGCCAGATGACACTGGACCCTAACATGGTGACCAGAGGTTGCTCTCTAAGGAGACTTTCTGTTTCTTATAGGAACTGGAAAGTATTTTGCATTCCACATGGTCAATAAGAGTACTCCCCTCCCAACACCTAAGGCCTAAATTGCACCACTGTAGCATTGTGCTACTATGTTTATGTTGTTACCTCTCTTTTTATTACTTTCTCATGGTTTTTATAGGTGCTTAGTGCTCACCTCCTTCCGAGACGAAAAGCTGCCTGTTATACTTAAGTTACTTGACCACATTTTCGTTTACCTATAGTGGTCCTCATTTTGGATTCAGGGCCCTATGCTCTCTGATTAGGCCCATATACATATATCGCCCTCCCTCCGTATCATGCCTTTGGAGCAATAAGCATTTATTTGCCCAGGCTTCAGTCTGTATATTTTTAGGTTTTTATTTTTTGTTTTCTTTGTCAATATGTAACTTGTTCTGTATTTGTCTCTCCCAGGGGCAGCTTGGGTAGCTTCATCGCTATTGGCTCAGGGACTCAATATGGCATCTATAAAGGTTAAGTCTTTTAACGTATGAGGCTTCAATATTCCTCAAAAGAGATCACAGGTTATTGCTATACTTGAACATCTACACACAGATATACAGTACAGACCAAAAGTTTGGACATACCTTCTCATTCAAAGAGTTTTCTTTATTTTCATGACTATGAAAATTGTAGATTCACACTGAAGGCATCCAAACTATGAATTAACACATGTGGAATTATATACATAACAAACAAGTTTGAAACAACTGAAAATATGTCATATTCTAGGTTCTTCAAAGTAGCCACCTTTTGCTTTGATTACTGCTTTGCACACTCTTGGCATTCTCTTGATGAGCTTCAAGAGGTAGTCCCCTGAAATGGTTTTCGCTTCATAGGTGTGCCCTGTCAGGTTTAATAAGTGGGATTTCTTGCCTTATAAATGGGGTTAGGACCATCAGTTGCGTTGAGGAGAAGTCAGGTGGATACACAGCTGATAGTCCTACTGAATAGACTGTTAGAATTTGTATTATGGCAAGAAAAAAGCAGCTAAGTAAAGAAAAACGAGTGGCCATCATTACTTTAAGAAATGAAGGTCAGTCAGTCAGCCGAAAAATTGGGAAAACTTTGAAAGTAAGGGCTATTTGACCATGAAGGAGAGTGATGGGGTGCTGCGCCAGATGACCTGGCCTCCACAGTCACCGGACCTGAACCCAATCGAGATGGTTTGGGGTAAGCTGGACCGCAGAGTGAAGGCAAAAGGGCCAATAAGTGCTAAGCATCTCTGGGAACTGTCATGGTCTTACCTGCTTGCTGCTCTCCTTCGTTTGACATGTGCTGGCGGCCATCTTGGGTCCTGGGTTTCTTGTAGCCTTCCACCCTGCGGCTCCTCCTTCCCCTGGGAGGAGCTGGATGCCTAGCTCATATATATAGGAGGTCTGTGGCTTCAGTTCCTTGCTTGGTCCTCTTGTGTTCACATGCTTCTAAGACTGCTGCTGCTTCTGGTTCCTGATCCTGGCTTCGTCTGACTACCCTGCTGGTTCCTGATCCTGGCTTCGTCTGACTACCCTGCTGGTTCCTGATCCTGGCTTCGTCTGACTACCCTTCTGGTTCCTGACCTCTGGCTTCGCAAAGACTCTGCTCGGTTTCACCATCCGTTTGGACTTTTGCTTTACAGCTTTATTTTCAATAAAGCCTTCTTATTTTCACTTATCTCTTGTTGTACGTCTGGTTCATGGTTCCGTGACACTAGGACCAAGCCATGAATTCTGACGGTACAGGGCCATCCTCGCTACCCACGCTGGTTGCCAGACTTGATCAGCAGGATCACCTGTTGGGTCGGTTCGCTGTGGCGTTGCAAACCCTGCTTGAACGCACGGCTCATTTCGCTCCCGTTGCCGATGGGTCGGTTGTCGCTCCTGGGCTCGCTCCTACTGCCGCTCCGGTTGTTGCGCCAGAGTCTACCCCGACACCTGTTGTTGCGCCTGCGGTGTTTCGGGGTATGACCGGTTCTGCCCCTCTTCCACAGCGCTTTGGGGGAGAGCCAACTCAGTGCCGAGGTTTCCTTAACCAGGTGGGCATTTATTTCGAGTTGCTGCCACATGCCTTTCCTACTGAGAGATCAAAGGTGGGCTTCTTGATCTCGCTGCTCTCGGACAAGGCCTTGGTCTGGGCCAGCCCTTTATGGGAGAACAACAATCCGGTGGTTGCCGAGTTTTCCGGTTTTGTTGCTTCTCTTCGGAAGGTATTCGATGTGCCGGCTCGTGCTGCCTCTGCTGCGAGGCTCCTTATGTCCATCAGACAGGGTTCACGATCCGTAGCTGAATACGCCATTGAGTTTCGTACCCTGGCAGCAGAGGTGGGCTGGAATAATGAGGCTCTGGTCGCTGCTTTCTCTCATGGTCTCTCGGATGCCTTGAAGGATGAGGTTGCAGCTAAGGACCTACCAGTTGAGCTCGAGTCTCTTATTTCTTTCCTGATTTTGATTGACACCAGACTCAGGGAGAGACCTTCCTTTAAGGAGAACCTGCGGAGGTCTTCTAACAGATTGGTGCCTACGTTTGCTGTCCCACCCGTGCCTCCCTCTCCTCCCACGCCTCCTGGGGATGACTTGTCTGGGGGTGAACCCATGCAGCTGGGGTTTGCTCGCCTGTCCGAGGGGGAGAGGGCACTCCGGAGACGTGAGGGCCGATGCATGTACTGTGGTCTCGGTGGGCATTTTCGGTTGGCATGTCCGAACCGTCCGGGAAACGCTCGTACCCTGAGATCCTGTCGGGGGCAGATCTTGGGTGGAGTCTCCTCGTCCCCGGTTTCCCGTGTTGACAAACCACTGATCACTGTTGTCCTCTCCTGGGTCGGGGGCTCGGTGACGACCCAGGCGTTGGTGGACTCTGGTGCTGGTGGTTTGTTCATTGATAGTGTGTTCGCTGCCGCCAATTCCATTCCTCTGCAGGCTCGAGGTTCCCCACTGGCTCTTGAGGCGATAGACGGCAGACCCCTTCTGCCGCCACACGTGACTCATGAGACCCTTCCAGTGGGGATAGCCATTGGTGCCGTTCACAGAGAGTCGGTCTGCCTCCAGGTTATTTCGTCTCCACACTACTCGGTGGTCTTGGGGTACCCCTGGCTCCAGAAGCATAATCCGACTTTCGATTGGAGATCGGTCGAGATCCTCTCGTGGTCACCGCAGTGTGGGGCTAGTTGCATCCATGGGTCTGTCAAGTTGCTGTGTACTTCCTCGGACTCTCTGTTGCCTCCTGAATACGAGGAGTACCGGGATGTATTCGATAAGGTGCGCGCGGTTGCCCTACCTCCGCACCGCCCATACGATTGTGCCATAGAGTTACAATCTGGTGCCGTTCCTCCTCGTGGCAAAGTCTATCCACTGTCGGTAGCGGAGAATGAGGCCATGGAGGAGTACGTGAGGGAGGCGCTTTCACGCGGACACATTCGCAAATCTTCGTCCCCGGCAGGGGCTGGATTTTTCTTTGTGAAAAAGAAGGGCGGTGAGTTGAGGCCTTGCATCGATTACAGGGGTCTCAATCGCATCACGATCAAGAACGCTTACCCGATACCCTTGATTTCCGAGCTGTTCGATCGCCTTAAAGGGGCCACGGTCTTTACCAAACTCGACCTGAGGGCGGCATATAACCTGGTAAGGATCAAGGCGGGCGATGAGTGGAAGACCGCGTTTAACACCAGGACCGGTCATTACGAATCCTTGGTTATGCCCTTTGGGTTGTGCAATGCGCCCGCAGTCTTTCAGGAATTCATCAACGATGTTTTCCGTGACCTGTTGCAGCAGTGTGTGGTAGTCTATTTGGATGACATCTTGGTATATTCTGAATCCATGGAGGCCCACATTCTGGATGTCAGACGAGTGTTGCAACGGTTACGAGAGAACAAGCTGTTCGGTAAGCTTGAGAAATGCGAATTTCACCGATCCCAGGTAACCTTCTTAGGTTACATCATTTCCGCTGAGGGGTTCTCCATGGATCCTGAGAAGGTTTCGGCTGTCTTACAGTGGCCCCAGCCCAGTGGTCTTCGTTCCCTGTAGCGCTTTTTGGGCTTCGCCAATTATTATCGGAAGTTCATCAGGGACTTTTCCATGCTGGCCAAGCCTCTCACGGATCTGACCAGGAAGGGCAGTAATTCCCAGGTCTGGCCGCTCGAGGCCATCCGAGCTTTTGAGGCCCTAAAGTCCGCCTTTGTGTCGGCTCCGATTCTGTCGCATCCCAACCCTGGGTTGCCCTTTGTCCTCGAGGTGGACGCGTCTGAGACGGGAGTAGGCGCCCTTCTGTCTCAGCGTAGAACACCAGAGGGTCCTCTGCTTCCTTGTGGGTTTTACTCCCGGAAACTGTCTTCCGCGGAGTGCAACTATCAGATTGGTGACAGGGAGTTATTGGCCATCGTGCAGGCCCTTAAAGAATGGAGGCACTTGCTCGAGGGTTCGGTGGTTCCGGTTCTCATCCTGACGGACCACAAGAATCTGACCTACCTTTCTGAGGCCAAGAGATTGACACCACGTCAGGCCAGATGGGCTCTGTTCTTGTCACGTTTTAATTACGTGGTCTCCTACCTACCCGGTTCCAAGAACATCAGGGCGGATGCCTTATCACGGCAGTACTCCGAGCTGTCCAGGGAGGAGTCGATTCCGACTTCGGTCATACCTCCGAATCAGATCCTGGCCGCCATTCGCACCAGCCTGACCTCTCCCCTGGGTGAGCAGATTTTGGCGGCTCAATCTGGTGCTCCCTCTGGGAGACCCAACGGCAGATGTTTTGTGCCTGAGGAGTTGCGCACTCGGTTGTTGCGAACCTACCATAACTCCAAGACCGCGGGGCATCCTGGAAAGAATCAGCTGTCCTGGGCTGTTTCACGTCTGTTCTGGTGGCCTTCCCTACGTTCCGACATCGCCGCATATGTAGCGGCATGCTCCGTTTGTGCCCAGAGTAAGTCCCCTCGGCACCTTCCGTTGGGCCTTCTGCAACCCATAGCCACCGGGGAGCGCCCATGGTCACACCTGGGGATGGATTTCATTGTGGACCTCCCTGCATCCCGAGGCCATACGGTCATTCTCATGATTGTGGATCGGTTTTCCAAAATGTGCCACTGTGTTCCTCTCAAGAAGTTACCCTCTGCACAAGAGTTGGCCACGATTTTTGCCAGGGAGGTCTTCCGGTTGCACGGTTTGCCTAAGGAGATTGTGTCGGATCGGGGGAGTCAGTTTGTGTCCAGGTTCTGGCGCGCCTTTTGCTCCCAGTTGGGGATTCATCTCTCCTTCTCCTCGGCCTACCACCCTCAGTCCAATGGGGCCGCAGAACGATCCAATCAGGCCTTGGAGCAATTCCTTCGTTGCTATGTCTCCGATCACCAAGACAATTGGGTTGACCTCCTGCCTTGGGCTGAGTTTGCCAGGAACACGGCGGTGAACTCTTCCTCTGGGACGTCTCCCTTCATGGCCAATTATGGGTTCCAACCTGCCGTGTTACCGGAGGTATTCTCTCCCCAGGATATTCCGGCTGTGGAGGATCACCTTTCCGTCCTACGTGCTTCTTGGGTACAGATCCAGAAGTCCCTTGAGGTCTCTGCGCAGCGCCAGAGATTCCAGGCTGATCGCAGACGAGCGCCTGCTCCTTCCTACCAGGTCGGAGACCGTGTATGGTTGTCCACCCGCAACCTCAACCTTCGAGTGCCCACTCCCAAGCTGGCGCCTCGCTTTGTTGGTCCCTTCCGAGTGCTTCGCAGGGTAAACCCGGTAGCCTATGCCCTTGCGCTTCCTCCTGGCATGCGGATCTCCAACGTGTTTCATGTCTCCCTGTTGAAGCCACTGGTGTGTAATCGTTTCACTTCCTCGGTTCCTCGGCCTCGTCCGGTCCAAGTGGGCAATCGTGAGGAATATGAGGTGAGCAATATCCTGGACTCACGCCTGGTCCGCGGTCGGTTGCAGTTTTTGGTCCATTGGCATGGTTATGGTCCAGAGGAGCGTTCCTGGGTTCCCTCCGCAGATGTCCATGCTCCTGCCTTGCTCCGAGCCTTCCACGCACGCTTCCCTCAGAAACCGTTTTGTGCTCCGCGGAGGAGGGGCCCTTGAGGGGGAGGTACTGTCATGGTCTTACCTGCTTGCTGCTCTCCTTCGTTTGACATGTGCTGGCGGCCATCTTGGGTCCTGGGTTTCTTGTAGCCTTCCACCCTGCGGCTCCTCCTTCCCCTGGGAGGAGCTGGATGCCTAGCTCATATATATAGGAGGTCTGTGGCTTCAGTTCCTTGCTTGGTCCTCTTGTGTTCACATGCTTCTAAGACTGCTGCTGCTTCTGGTTCCTGATCCTGGCTTCGTCTGACTACCCTGCTGGTTCCTGATCCTGGCTTCGTCTGACTACCCTGCTGGTTCCTGATCCTGGCTTCGTCTGACTACCCTTCTGGTTCCTGACCTCTGGCTTCGCAAAGACTCTGCTCGGTTTCACCATCCGTTTGGACTTTTGCTTTACAGCTTTATTTTCAATAAAGCCTTCTTATTTTCACTTATCTCTTGTTGTACGTCTGGTTCATGGTTCCGTGACAGGAACTCCTTCAAGACTGTTGGAAGACCATTTCAGGGGACTACCTCTTGAAGCTTATCAAGAGAATGCCAAGAGTGTGCAAAGCAGTAATCAAAGCAAAAGGTGGCACTTTGAAGAACCTAGAATATGACATATTTTCAGTTGTTTCACACTTGTTTGTTATGTATATAATTCCACATGTGTAAGGTGTGTCCAAACTTTTGGTCTGTACTGAATGTTTCCTTCAGGAAACACATTTTAAACAGGAAAGAGTTCCCAACCTCCCTAAAACATATTTTGGACAGTGGTTTCATAGCTGCCATGTTGGGACCTCCAGAGGAGTCAGCATTGCTATTAAGAAGTCAACCCCCTTTGTTCATTCGGTCACTTAGGCCGATATTTATTTTTGTGAAGGGGAAGATTAGATCACAGCCAGGGACATTCGCTAACTTATATGCTCCTAACACTAATCAAGTTAAGTGGCTCAGGAATGTTCTTAAAAAGTTTGAGGTATCCGCTGAAGGGCTTAGAATTGTCGGCGGAGATATCAATATTGCCCTGAATCCATCACTAGACACGTCAGGCACCACAGCTATTTACCAGATAAATCTTAAAAGGGCATATAGAGCACTACATAGTGCTCAATTGATAGATCTTGATAGACCACTAAAGATTACACATATCATTCTCCAGTTCACAACTCTTACCAGAGGATGGATTACATATTTTGCTCCGCTAACCAAATTCAAATAGTACAGGGCCTTGATATAGGGCCTATATTTATATGTGATCATGCGCCGGTAATGACCACCCTCCACCTTGCTGACTTGCCACCCAGAGAATGGCAATGGCGACTCAATGAGACACTGTTGGACTCATAAAACATCAGTAAATCCCTTGGGGAGAAGTTAGCCCTCTTTTTTTAGATCAATTACACAGGCGAAACATCCCAAGGGATCATCTGGGAGGCTCATAAGGTGTTCATATGAGGTGAATTGATTGCTTTAGGTGCAGCAAAAAAGGAGGAATACCTTAAGGTTCTTAACTCCCTTTTATCGCAGATAGCATCTCTTGAAATGATACGTAAATGATCCGCATCTCTATCAGCCCAACAGGAGTTGACTGACCTTAGGCGCTAGCTCCTGAACCACCTAAACATAGCTTCAGCTAAAGCGTACCAATACTCTAAATTCCGATACTATGCACATGGCGATCAGTGTAACAGACTTATGTCTCGCTTAATTAAGAAGGAGAAGGAATCCTCATTTATTCATTCTATTAACAGTAAAACGGGTGCCAAAATTTCGAAGACTGCCCACATTACAGAGGAGTTTAGAAGGTTCTATGAATCCCTCTATAATCTACAACCTAGGGGACAGGATGCAGGAGTTAATTGTGCTTCTCAAATAACCTCCTTTCTGGATACAATACATCTACCCACAGTGCCCCTGCAAGTACATGCAACTCTTTTAGCTCCTGTAACATTAGAGGAACTCTCCAAGACCATAAAATCTCTCCCATTAGCTAAAAGCCCAGGCCCGAATGGGCTACCATCTGGCTATTACAAAAAACTTCTCACGTGCCTATTGCCACATATGCTTAAATGGTGCAATGCACTTCTAGAAGGGTCCCCTCTCCCAGACCAGTCACTAATGGCTTCAGATTATTCTCATACCAAAAGAGGGCAAGGACCTAGAGAGTTGTGGAAGTTACCGTCCACTTTCGCTTTTGAATGTACTGTAGATGTAAAAATTTGGGCGAAAGTGCTGGCAAACCCCCTTAAAGGCTTAATGCCCCACCTGGTCCACCCAGAACAAGTGGGTTTTATACCTGGTAGAGAAGTTTGTCACAATTCACAAAGAGTAATCCACGTCATTTACTATGCCATCTCCCATAACATTCCCTTAACCCTTCTCATCACAGATGCGGAGAAAGCATTCAATAGGATTAGCTTGGACTTCTTAGTTAGGACCCTGAAGAAATTTGGATTTCCTTAGCAATATATACAAGCCATTATGTCCCTATACAGAGCGCCTAGTGCATGCCATAGAGTAAATGGAACTCTGTAGGGCACCTTTCCTATTGGAAATGGAACTCGACAGGGTTGCCCCTTGTCCCCCTATCTATTTACACTGAACAAAAATATAAATGCAACATTTTTGGTTTTGCTCCCATTTTACTTGAGCTGAAATCAAAGATCTGAAACATTTTCTACATACACAAAAGACCCATTACTCTCAAATATTGTTCACAAATCTGTCTAAATCTGTGTTAGTGAGCACTTCTCCTTTGCTGAGATAATCCATTCTACCTCACAGGTGTGGCATTTCAAGGTGCTGATAAGACAGCATAAATATTGCATAGGTGTGCCTTAGACTGCCCACAATAAAAGGCCACTCTGAAATATGCACAGTTTTGCCTTACTAGGTGGGGGGAATCAGAAAACCAGTCAGTATCTGGTGTGGCCACTATTTGCCTCACGCAGTGCAATACATCTCTGTCGCATAGAGTTGATCAGGTTGTTGATTGTGGCCTGTGGAGTATTGGTCCACTCCTCTTTAATAGCTGTGCGAAGTTGGAGAATATTGGCAGGAACTGGAACACACTGTCGTATACGCTGATCCATAGCATCCCAAACATGCTCAATGGGTGACATGTCTGGTGAGTATGCTGGCCATGCAAGAACTGGGATGTTTTCAGCTTCCAGGAATTGTGTACAGATCCTTGCAATATGGGGCTGTGCATTATCATGCTGCAACATGATGTGATGGTTGTGGATGAATAGCACAACAATGGGCCTCAGGATCTCGTCACGGTATCTCTGTGCATTCAAAATGCTATGAATAAAATGCACTTGTGTTCATTGTCCATAACATACGCCTGCCCATACCATAACTCTACCGCCACCATGGGCCACTCAATCCACAACATTGATGTCAGCAAACCGCTTACCCACACAACGCCACACACGCTATCTGCCATCTGCCCTGAACAGTGAAAACCAGGACTCATCCATGAACAGAACGCCTCTCCAACGTGCCAGAAGCCATCGAATGTGAGCATTTGCCCACTCAAGTCGGTTACGACGATGAACTGCAGTCAGGTCTAGACCCCGATGAGGACGACGAGCATGCAGATGAGCTTCCCTGAGGTGGTTTCTGACAGTTTATGCAGAAATTCTTTGGTTATGCAAACCGATTGTTGCTGCAGCTGGCTGGTCTCAAACGATCATGGAGGTGAACATGCTGGATGTGGAGGTCCTGGGCTGGTGTGGTTACACGTGGCCTGCGGTTGTGAGGCCGGTTGGATGTACTGCCAAATTCTCTGAAACGCCTTTGGAGATGGCTTATGGTAGAGAAATTGGTAGAGAAATAAACATTCATTGCACGGGCAACAGCTCTGGTAGACATTTCTGCAGTCAGCATGCCAATTGCACGCTCCCTCAAACGTTACGACATCTGTGGCATTGTGTTGTGTGTTCAAACTGCACATTTCAGAGTGGACTTTTATTGTGGGCAGTCTAGTGTTTTTGTTTTCCGGTATTGATTCTGTCATAGAAGCTCAATACAGGAAAAAAAATGATCAGTTTTATCCTAATGCATTCTGAATGAAGAGCATTCTGTTCAGGATGCATCAGGATGCATCAGGATGCATCAGTTCAGTCCCTCTTACATTTTTTGGATGGAGAAAATACTGCAGAGCACTGCAGTTTTATCTCCGGCCAAAAATACTGATCACTTGCCGGAATGCCAGACTCGGCATTAATTTACATTGAAGTGTATTAGTGTCAGATCCGGCATTAAGTGTTCCGGCAAAATGGATCCGAATTTCCCGTCTGCGCATGCGCAGACCTTTAAAAATGCGAAACAAATTTATACCGGATCCATTTTTTCAGATGACACCGGAGAGACGGATTCGGTATTTCAATGCATTTGTCAGACGGATCCGCATCCGGATCCGTCTAACAAATGCCATCAGTTTGCGTCCGAATTAATGGATCCGGCGGGCAGTTCCGGAGACGGAACTGCCTGCCGGAATCCTCTGCCGCAAGTGTGAAAGTACCCTAAGGCACACCTGATCAATATTCATGCATTCTAATCAGCACCTTGATATGCCACACCTGTGAGGTGGAATGGATTATCTCGGCAAAGGAGAAGTGCTCAGTCACTAACACAGATTTAGGCCTCATGCACACGACCGTATTTTTTTGCGGTCCGCAAAACGGGTTTCCGTTTTTCCGTGATCCGTGACCGTTTTTTCGTCCGTGGGTCTTCCTTGATTTTTGGAGGATCCACGGACATGGAAAAAAATGTCGTTTTGGTGGCCGCCTGGCCGTGCGGAGCGAAACGGATCCGTCCTGAATTACAATGCAAGTCAATGGGGACGGATCCGTTTGACGTTGACACAATATGGTGCAATTTCAAACGGATCCGTCCCCCATTGACTTTCAATGTAAAGTCAGGAGTTAATATACCATAGGATCTGAGTTTTCTCCAATCCGATGGTATATTTTAACTTGAAGTGTCCCCATCACCATGGGAACGCCTCTATGTTAGAATATACCGTCGGATTTGAGTTACATCGTGAAACTCAAATCCGACAGTATATTCTAAAACAGAGTTGTTCCCATGGTGATGGGGACGCTTCAGGTTAGAATATACTAAAATAATTGTGTACATGACTGCCTCCTGCTGCCTGGCAGGTGCTACCAGGCAGCAGGGGGCAGCCCCCCCCCTGTAGTTAACACATTGGTGGCCAGTGTGGCCGCCCCCCCCTCCCCTGTAGTTAACTCATTGGTGGCCAGTGGGCCCCCCCTCCCTTGTAGTTAACTCATTAGTGGCCAGTGCGGCCGGCCCCCCTCCCTCCCCTGTAGTTAACTCGTTGGTGGGCAGTGCGGCCGGCCCCTCTCCCTCCCCTGTAGTTAACTCGTTGGTGGCCAGTGGGCCCCCCCTCCCTCCCCTGTAGTTAACTCGTTGGTGGCCAGTGGGCCTTCTCCCCTCCCTCCCCCTCCTAATTAAAATCTCCCCCCTATCATTGGTGGCAGCGGAGAGTACCGATCGGAGTCCCAGTTTAATCGCTGGGGCTCCGATCGGTAACCATGGCAACCAGGACGCTACTGCAGTCCCGGTTGCCATGGTTACTTAGCAATTTGTAGAACCATTATACTTACCTGCGAGCTGCGATCTCTGCGTCCGGCCGGGAGCTCCTCCTACTGGTAAGTGACAGGTCATGTGGCACCCTTTCATTGGCAGTAATCTCAGATTAAATACCTAGGGATCCAGATTACCAACAATCCATCCCTACTGTATTGTAGTTATCCCCCTCTATTGCATAAAATCAAGACACAAATGACTACCCTGGCTATCCCCTTCCTTATTTTGGATAGGTAGGAAGAACTTGCTTAACACCTGTGTTGTGCCAAACTGTTATAACTACTACAAATGTTACCTATCCCTATAACAAACTAATTTTTTAAGAAAGTGAGATCCATTTTTATCACCTTTCTATGGTGAGGACGGAGACCGAGTGTACCTTATTCTAGACTCATTTTTCCACGCCCTCTAGGGGGCTTTGGTCTCTCAGACCTTAACACATTCTACTCTGCTATTCACTTGAAAAGGTGGGCTCAGCTGATGGACCCCGTTTTGATCACCTTAGTTCACAATGTGAGAGGCATGGGCGTCCGCAGAACTTTTTCCAGGGGGGGGGGGCATAATTTTATTGAAATCCATGCTCTGCTTGTTTCTGAGAATGTAATGAAGGGGAGGGGCATATTCATTATCACATAGTATAATAACGCATGAGCTGTGCAACGTGATGGAAAAGCTTAAAAGTTGTATCCGTGGTTCTATAGCTCCCTCTCCCTCCTTGCCCCCTCATATATAATAAAATGGTACTTTTATTCCAGTCTGCAGTCACAGTGTGCAGCACTGCCCTAGGAAGTACCTCTAGCTGCCATATGAGGAGTGGTCAGTGGATGTATTCCTAGGCAGTAATGTAAACACTGGATTTTCTCAGAAAACACAGGGTTTGCTGCAAAAAGCTTGAAGGGGCTGATTATACTCACCAGAACTAATATAATAAGCTGCAGTTGTTCTGGACCTGGTGACTATAGTGTGCCTTTAATGCAAACAACTTTCAATGCACCACATTAGTCATACACCCAGGATCAAGGCACTATAACTGAATAAAAAATGTAGAAACTGCAGGGGCAATACTGCCTGGTATATGGACAGCAGAGATGGCATCCTCTGGGCAGTACTGTCTATGGTCATCCTTCACCAGCACCCTGACTGCCACCTGCTTGGCCTGGCTCTCATGGCACTTCACTGCCTGCTGCTTGGCTATCAGTGACTCACCCCACACCTAACACTCAGGGTCAGGGAGTGACTCAGTAGCCACACTGTGACACTGACTGACTGTCACTCACTGATAGCCAAGCAGGTGGCAGTCAGGGTGCTTGTGAAGGATGAATTGACCATAGACAGTACTGCCCAGAGGATGCCATATCTGCTGTCCATATAATACCAGGCAGTATTGCCCCTTCATATACCGCCTGGTCACCCCACACCTAACACTCAGGGAGTACTGTCACACTGACTGGTCTGTGACACTGACTGTCACTCACTGTTAGTGTCGCTCTCGCTCATTCATTCAGGCTGCCTGTGGTTGTGGAGTCCTGAAGCGGCCGGCACACTGTGGGCGGCTCTTCTTCTTGCTCCGGCTCTGCAATGTCTTTCCCCCCTGGAAGGTAGGCGGAGCTTCATACTGCCGTGTGCGCCCGGCCCTGATGATTCATCAGGGCGCGTGCATGCTCCTGATAGATACCGCTCCTCACTCTGCGGCGCTGCGCAGTGCAGCAGCTGCAGAGCAGAGGCAGAACTCTCAGTTCACTTGCCCCCCCTTGCCCCCCCCTGCGGACGCCCATGGTGAGAGGGCCTCCTTGTGAGATCTAGATGGAGCAGGGCTTTGGGGCATACCCATAAAAACCCATGTACCTAACATAATTACAGGGAGTACTATCCAGACTATCAAATCCCTTATTAACAGTATTAGCTTTCTGAACATACCATCTGGACTTATGCCCACAACATACACCCAAATTTACCAGAGCTACCAGCGGGTTGGGACAGATGTGGTTCGCAATCAGTGAGTGAATTCTTGAAACAAGGAAAAGACCACCCAGACTTCTCTTTCTTATATCTAGTAGAGATGAGCGAATTTAAAAAAAATTCTATTTGGCTGATTTGCCAAATTTTTCCCAAAAATTTGGTTTGAAGTGTATTTATTCGTGGCAAATCGTGTTAAAAAACGGCTATTTCCTGGCTGCAGAGAGCCTGTATAGTGGTGTGTAACGGACCGTTTCAGCAGACAAGGGGTTAAAATCCGTTTAGGCAATAGGCCCCTTTCTGAGAGACAGGCACAGCTACTGCAGAACACCAAACTCCCGAACTGGATACAAAATAGCACTCCAAACTGGAACCTCACGAATAGCTGCTAGCAGACGAACAGGAATCAGCTTACACTCCTGGCAATCAGTCTCTAACAGCAGACAGTGGTTCCCCCCAATAACGAGACAAGGCTCCGTGTTGAGGGTCAAGCAGTGGTCTGAGGTGCTGGCACACCCAGCCTGGTTTTTATTACAGTTGTTGCAAATACAGGGTTTTGAAATTCAACCAATCAATATGTTACAACACATACAATGTAAGTACAGCAACCAATCGTTCACGCCCCTAGGGGACCAGAAGGGAGACTGCGACACAGGACAGATATGTAGCAATTCAGGATACACAGAGACAATACATCCCCACATTGCATCATGGTTTCCTCCTCTCTGCTCTGGAGACACCCGAGGAGCAATCCAATTATCTCTCAAGACAAAGGGAAATCACCAATACACATGTGGGGACAACAGAACAGAAATCACCATTTAAACATACAATGTCACAACCCTTTTCAATACACAGACATTTAACATCCCAAAATGGCACGAATTAGACCAGGAGTTCAAGTTAGTTCAAGTCCTTTGTGAACAAATGAGGCCTGGCTGATGAGAGGGCCCATAATCCTGGGGCAAGAGGCCAGCAGCCAGGCCCCTCCAAAACCCAGTGGCAAGGTTGGTTTCGCCACATGGTGTAGAACACTGTGCCTTGCAGTAACACGCATAGGGAGTCTACTGTGGTAGTGAAATAATACGGTGAGTCAGTATGACATGCAGATGACAGGCGTCACTCTTAGAATCACTGACGTCACTCTTAGGCCTCATGCACACGACCGTTGTGTGCACCCATTGACTTTCAATGGGTCCGTTGAAAACTCGGAAAATGCACCGTTTGTCATCCGCGGCCGTGATCCATGTATCCTGTCCGTCAAAAAAATATGACCTGTCCGTGTCCGTGACAACGGTTCACGGACCCATTCAAGTCAATGGGTCCGTGAAAAAACACGGATGCACACAAGATTGGCATCCGTGTCCGTGATCCGTGTCCGTAGGCTACTTTCATACAGACGGATCCGAAGATCCGTCTGCATAAAATCTTTTTCAGAGCTGAGTTTTCACTTAGTGAAAACTCAAATCCGACAGTATATTCTAACACAGAGGCGTTCCCATAGTGATGGGGACGCTTCTAGTTAGAATATACTACGAACTGTGTACATGACTGCCCCCTGCTGCCTGGCAGCACCCGATCTCTTACAGGGGGCTGTGATCCGCACAACTAACCCCTCAGGTGCTGCACCTGAAGGGGTTAATTGTGCGTATCATAGCCCCCTGTAAGAGATCAGGGGCGGCCAGGCAGCAGGGGGCAGACCCCCTCCCTCCCCAGTTTTAATTTCATTGGTGGCCAGTGCGCCCCCCCCGGCGGCCCCCGCTCCCTCTATTGTATTAATATAATTGGTGGCCAGTGCGGCCCCCCCACCGCCCTCCCTCTATTGTATTAATATCATTGGTGGCCAGTGCGGCCCCCTGGCCTTCCCTCCCTCCCTCTATTGTATTATCATTGGTGGCCAGTGTGCGCCCCCCCGGCCCCCCCTCTATTGTTTTAATATCATTGGTGGCCAGTGTGCGGCCTCCCCTCCCCCCCGATCATTGGTGGCAGCGGAGAGTTCCGATCGGAGTCCCAGTTTAATCGATGGGGCTCCAATCGGTAACCATGGCAACCAGGACGATACTGCAGTCCCGGTTGCCATGGTTACTTAGCAATTAGAAGCATTAGCGTCCTGGTTGCCATGGTTACCGATCGGAGCCCCAGCGATTAAACTGGGACTCCGATCGGAACTCTCCGCTGCCACCAATGATCGGGGGGGGGGGGGGGGAGAGGGGCGGCCGCACACTGGCCACCAATGATATTAAAACAATAGAGGGGGGGCGGGGGGTCGCACACTGGCCACCAATGATAATACAATAGAGGGAGGGAGGGGGGGCCGGGGGGGGGCCGCACACTGGCTACCAATGATAATACAATAAAGGGAAGGAGGGGGGCCGCACTGGCCACCAATGATATTAATACAATAGAGGGAGGGGGGCCGGGGGAGCCGCACACTGGCTACCAATGATAATACAATAGAGGGAGGGAGGGGGGGCCGGGAGGGCCGCACACTGGCCACCAATGATATTCAAACTGGGGAGGGAGGGGGGTCTGCCCCCTGCTGCCTGGCAGCCCCTGATCTCTTACAGGGGGCTATGATACGCACAATTAACCCCTTCAGGTGCAGCACCTCAGGGGTTAATTGTGCTGATCACAGCCCCCTGTAAGAGATCGGGTGCTGCCAGGCAGCAGGGGGCAGTCATGTACACAGTTCGTAGTATATTCTAACTTGAAGCGTCCCCATCACTATGGGAACGCCTCTGTGTTAGAATATACTGTCGGATATGAGTTTCACGATCTAACTCAAATCCGATGGTATATTCTAACATAGAGGCGTTCCCATGGTGATGGGGACGCTTCAAGTTAAAATATACCATCGGATTGGAGAAAACTCAGATCCTATGGTATATTAACTCCTGACTTTACATTGAAAGTCAATGGGGGACGGATCCGTTTGCAATTACACCATATTGTGTCAACGTCAAACGGATCTGTCCCCATTGACTTGCATTGTAAGTCAGGACGGATCCGTTTGGCTCTGCGCAGCCAGGCTTTTTTTTCATGTCCGTGGATCCTCCAAAAATCAAGGAAGACCCACGGACGAAAAAACTGTCACGGATCACGGACCAACGGAACCCCGTTTTGCGGACCGTGAATAAATACTGTCGTGTGCATGAGGCCTTAGAATTCACTTATTTGGGCAGTCACAGGGCCAAAACTGAGCAAATAACTATGAACTCAGCCTTACAGGTCGATGTTGGTGTCAAGAAGAAGCGCGCTCCTTTTACTCCGTCGTCAGCTGATTCCACATAGATGTCTACAGAACCTGTTCTATTAAATGCTTATACAAGTAGAGCCGTCCGACAGAGTGTAGAGGGTGTCAGCAGTGAGTTTGTGTTGACGTCACTGATTATTTTGCCCTTCCTCTGATCTATCAGAACAATAACCCCTAAAAAAAACAGATCCTGTCTGTTGAGCATCTACCTTCACTCGGTCAGCATTTGGTCAGTAATCCTTCAGTATTGCTAATGCAAAGAATACCAGGAGTGGATCCAAAACAGAGATGACCGAATCAACCATTCAAGAACCGCTGGGTTGCTGGTCAAGACACGACCACTAGATGACACCGGGAGCTCAGGCCTCTCGCTGCGACTCCTGCTGCCACTCCCCCTTAATCTGCTGTGACCTGTTTCTGTGCCTGAAACATTTAGGCCTCTGTCACTCCCCTGTGCAGGGCCTGGCACTTCTCTGTCTGACATACTGTTAGATCAGATAAATAAATAAAAAGTAAATTAAAACCCCCCCAAAAAGTCTGTAATTTTCTCACTTCACCCCACAAGGGCTAATACTTTTTTGTGCCACTAATACACGCAAAAAATGACTTTAGAGCATATAACTGCACTGCTGAATGGCAAATATATTTTTCTTTTGGCACTAATACGTGACAAAAAGGGCTTTAGAATAAATAACTGCAACGCTGAACAACAGATATATTTTTCTTTTGCCACTAATACACGACAAAAAGGGCTTTAGAACATATCATATTTTTCACTTTATAAGACGCACCCCCCCCCAAAGTGGGTGAAAAAAGTGACTGCGTCTTATAAAGCGAATCTGTCGAAAATCATGCAGGCCAGCAGTATTACAGGGTAGCAGGAGCTTTTAATTAGCCTGCTTCTGAGATTTAAGTGTGGGGCGGGAGGCGGCAGTTAAGCATTCATTGAAGCTGAATGCGCCAGCCCATACGACCATAGTACGCAGCTTCTGCTGCCTGGGTCCGCTAAATAGAAGAGAGCAGTTCTCCTTCTCCGATGCACTGCCGCCTGGACGTACTGCTGATTGGTGGTGTGTGCCGGCGGAAACTCCTCCACCAATAATCTTACCTCCTCCCCCCAGTCCATCCAGCCATGAGCAGACTGGAGTCTGCTACATCCCAGCCTCTCAGTCCGCATGCACAATAGCCCGCTGTGCTCCAGTACTTCTCCAACTCTCCCGGACTTCTACCCTCCCGGTGCTTACCTTCTGCTCGGCCTCGTCAGTGCCCGCAGCCCCTGATCCCGTCACTCAGCCGCGGACGCCTCCTCTCCAGTGACCCCGCAGCATGCGCCCTCCAGACACTGACCCTCATCAGTGGGAACCCACAACTTTCAGGCAAGCCCCGCATCCTGAACACTTCTCCCCCTAAGATTGGAGGATTCCAGCAAAAACCACACCCACAACTGTGTTAAATAGGACTATAACCTCCCTCATCCATAAGAATGCACCTATGTACTGCAGTACATGGGTGCATTCTTAAGGATGAGGGGTGTTATATTCACATTTAATATAAACACATGTCAATTACATTACAGTCTTTAGACACTATAACCCCCCTCGCCCTTAAGAATACACCCATGTACTGCAATAAATAGAGGATTATAGTTATTTTTTATATAAACACAGGCCAATTACATTAAAGTCTCTGGAAAGTGCTAATATTAAATGTGAATATAACCTCCCTCATCTTTAAGAATAGACCAATGTACTGCAGTACATGGGTGTATTCTAAAAGATTAGGGGGGTTATAGTCACATAACAGTGCTTTATCCAAAGATCTCCCAAATATCCTCATAACAGTGTGTCATCCATAGATCCCCCATAACAGTGTAAACTATTATTATTTTATTAAATATTTTAGCACATTTTTTGGTTCAAAATATTTTTTCCTATTTCCTCCTCTAAAACCTACAGTGCCTTGCAAAAGTATTCACTTCCTTGACTTTCTTCGTGTTTTGTTACATTACAGCCTTAAATTCAATGTTATGTGATGGATCAGAACACAATAGTCTAAGTTGGTGAAGTGAAATGAGAAAAATATATAAATAAAACAATTGTTTAGAAATAGAAAACAGAAACCTCTGATATTGTCAAGGCTTTTCAGGAGTTTTATGCCCAATTATACAACCTAAAGGGACAGGGGGACACAGGAATAACTGCAGGGACATTGATAGTTGATCCAGAAAACTATCTCTCCAATCTATCTCCCCCGAAGACAAGGCCTCTCTAACCCAACCGATCACTGAAGAGGAAGTTGCCAGCATAATAAAGTCAATGCCACTAGGTAAAAGCCCAGGTCCTGACGGCCTGCCTATAGGATACTATAGAATATTTCTTACTTTACTCCTCCCACAAGTAACTAATTGGTGTAGATCCCTGATGGAAGGAGCTAACCTTCACCCACAAACACTGAAGGCCACGGTCACGATATTACCCAAGGAAGGGAAGGACCCGGAACAATGCGGGAGCTATAGACCCATTTCACTTCTTAACATTGACGTAAAAATCTGGGTGAAGCTATTGGCTTCTAGATTAAGCAAGATACAAGCTGGTTAACCCAGAACAAGCAGAATTTGTTCCTGGCAGGGAGGGGAACCACAACTCATGCAGGATTCTTAATGCCATAGCTAATGCGAAAACCTCAAAGCAACCTTTAGTGTTGCTGAGTGTAGACACTAAAAAGGCCTTTGACAGGGTCAGCTGGGACTTTATGCCGAAAGCTCTGTTGAGATTTGGAAACCTGGATGATCTTGTCAGAGCTATAATGTCACTATACAGTTCCCCAAGTGCACGAGAACATTATCATCAGCATTTCCCATAACAAATGGGATGAGACAGGGGTGTTCCCTGTCCCCCACTCTCTTTGTTCTGGTTATGGAAACCCTACTGCAAGCTATTAGAGAACATCCCCAAATACATGGACTGCGCCTGCCAAATAAACTGACTGACTACCATACAGCTGCATTTGCTGACGACTTATTAATCCTCATCACAAATCCCCTGGAGGCCTTCCCCTCGTAAACTGATTTCTATAATTTATGACTCCATGCTGGTCAATCAGAACAAAGGAACCCCAGCTTACCTTGCTAAATGGTCAAATGAGCTAGGTATGCCAAAACAGATTTAGCCACGCACCTGATTCAGGCCGCTAGGCTTTTAATCCCGTTAAAATGGCTCAATAAGGAGCCTCCAACAATGGATCAGTGGATAGACAAAGTGGACCACATCTGCCGACTAGAGGAGTTAGCGGGATGGGAAGGCAGAAATCATCAAGGCTTCATGAAACATAGAAGTCATACTGTAGCACACCATAATCATTCAGCCATATCGGTTGTCACTTATTGCTCTAGGAGTCTTGCGCTCAGTGGGTTTCAGGAGTGGTCTGGAGATGATATAATATATCCAAGGCAAAGTAGTCCCGCAATATATCCATCACTACTGGAGAAATTAGTTCCCCACTACCACCCCCCCTTCCCTTTTCTTTACTTCTTCTTATCCTTCACCCCCTTCCCCGTTCTTCTTCATTTTTATTGAAAACCCATACTATATGTATAATTAGTTTGCACTAAGTCTTTTCTTATTACATGGAGTAATATGACTCTTCTAAACTGAACATGTTCATTAGAGGAGACAACATGTAATGTTGTGAACTTTATGTGGTTGTTAAATAATGAGAGTCATGGCACTGTTAGGCTTTATTGCAAAATGTAATGCAGTTTATTCATTTATGTCTCTCAATAAAGAGAAATTTGAAAGAAATAGAAAACAGAAAATTGGCATGTGCGTATGTATTCACCCCCTTTGTTAGGAAGCCCATAAAAAGCTTCGGTGCAACCAATTACCTTCAGAAGTCACATCATTAGTGAAATGATGTCCACCTGTGTGCAATCTCAGTGCCACATGATCTGTCATTACATATACACACCTTTTTTGTAAAGCCCCAGAGGCTGCAACACTTAAGCAAGAGGCATCACTAACCAAGCACTGCCATGAAGACCAAGGAACTCTCCAAAAGGGACAATGTTGTTGAGAAGTACAAGTCAGGGTTAGGTTATAAAAAAAATATCCAAATCTTTGATGGTCCCCAGGAGCACATCAAATCTATCATAACCAAATGGAAAGAACATGGCACAACAGCCAACCTGCTAAGAGACGGCCGCCCACCAAAACTCACGGATCGGGCAAGGATGGCATTAATCAGACAGGCAGCACAGAGACCTAAGGTAACCCTGGAGGAGCTGCAGAGTTCCACAGCAGAGACTATAGTATCTGTACTGGCACTCACTGATGAATATTCTTGTAGGTTTATTTAGTCACATATTCCATCATAGTGACGCATGTGTTTCAGCAAATTATATGCTTTCATCAGACATGTGTAAATACCTTACCACTAGCTCTGATATATATACAAAAATAAATGACATCACATTGTTACTATAGGCTCCTCCCACAATCAGGTGTCTGGGGAGTATGTGAATCAACTCAAACAGGTGAAACATATTATCAGAAACATCCAGTTCCATTACAGAAAAAAACAGGGCAAGATTATCATAGAAATAATCGTATTACATGAAGCTACTGACATTATAATCTCTATTGAGACCTTTTGGATCCAATGTTTGCAACCAATGGATCCAATATGCCTCTCTTTTCAAAAGCAACTTATTTCGGTCTCCATCGCGTCGAGGTAAAGTAACGCCCTCTATGACCTGATAGCGTAATTGTGCTATATTGTGGCCCTTTTGATGAAAGTGGTATGGTAGTGGGAGTAACAAGTTCTCCTTTCTGATTGTCGATTTATGTTTACTAAGTCGATCTTTCATTCTCATAGAAGTTTCCCCCACATACAATAAACCACAAGGACATTTAAGAATATACACCACAAATCGAATATCGCAGGTAAAAACCCCTCGAATAGGGATTTGTTCACCGGTATGCGGGTGTGAAAAATAACCACCCTTAATAACATTCGAACAATTCACATAATTTAAACATGGGAATGTGCCTTGTCTCGGGGTGGATAATGTCATCTGTCTAGGGCCAATCTTATTACTGCCTATGTCTGCTCTGACAATTTTATCGCTCAGATTATCTGCTCTTTTAAAACACATCATCGGAGGTCTCTTAAATTCATCAATATGGGGGTAAGATTTCGAAATTATCTGCCAATGTTTATTAACTATACTTTTAACCCTTTGGCTCCAAGGGTGATATTTAAGCACCAGTGGGATCCGTGTTATTTTAGTAGATTTAACCTCTTGTGGACCTGCCAGTCTATTTCTCTGTTCATCCAGTAGTTGTCTGGGGTAACCCCTCTCTAGACATTTTTGAGTCATTTCTTCTAAACGTATTTCTAGGGTCTCTGGATTGCTCACAATCCACTTGACCCACTGATACTGTGAAAATGGAATGGATTTTTTTGTGAGTTCTGGATGACTACTGGTGAAAGAGACTAGACTGTTCCGATCTGTGTTTTTGATGAAAAGGTCAGTGTGAATAAGCCCATCATCCCCTAGTAGGACCCAGGTATCTAAGAATGAGACCTTTTTTTAATCAAAATGTACGGTAAACTGTAATTTCTCCCATATAGAATTAATATATGTAGTAAAGGCCGTGAGGGACCGAACATCGCCGCACCACACGCAAAAAATGTCATCGATGAATCGACGCCAAAAAATACAATGTTGCTGATATAAGTCATTGCGGTAAATAAAATTACTCTCAAAATAAGACATAGCAATTTGCGTATGGCAGTGCGACACTCGATCCCATCGCGGTCCCACAGCACTTTTGATATAAAGAGTCCTGGAATAGGAAACAATTTCTCTCCAATACAATCTTAAGTAGTGATAGGAAAAATACCTTGCATGATATGAACTAGTGTCCAGTAAATCCCTAACTGCTTCCAGGCCCTTCTCATGTGTAATCGAGGTAAAGAGACTGCAAACGTCAAATGTAACTACACTGTGTGCAGAATTATTAGGCAAATAAGTATTTTGACCACATCATCCTCTTTATGCATGTTGTCTTACTCCAAGCTGTATAGGCTCGAAAGCCTACTACCAATTAAGCATATTAGGTGATGTGCATCTCTGTAATGAGAAGGGGTGTGGTCTAATGACATCAACACCCTATATCAGGTGTGCATAATTATTAGGCAACTTCCTTTCCTTTGGCAAAATGGGTCAAAAGAAGGACTTGACAGGCTCAGAAAAGTCAAAAATAGTGAGATATCTTGCAGAGGGATGCAGCACTCTTAAAATCGCAAAGCTTCTAAAGCGTGATCATCGAACAATCAAGCGTTTCATTCAAAATAGTCAACAGGGTCGCAAGAAGCGTGTGGAAAAACCAAGGCGCAAAATAACTGCCCATGAACTGAGAAAAGTCAAGCGTGCAGCTGCCAAGATGCCACTTGCCACCAGTTTGGCCATATTTCAGAGCTGCAACATCACTGGAGTGCCCAAAAGCACAAGGTGTGCAATACTCAGAGACATGGCCAAGGTAAGAAAGGCTGAAAGACGACCACCACTGAACAAGACACACAAGCTGAAACGTCAAGACTGGGCCAAAAAATATCTCAAGACTGATTTTTCTAAGGTTTTATGGACTGATGAAATGAGAGTGAGTCTTGATGGGCCAGATGGATGGGCCCGTGGCTGGATTGGTAAAGGGCAGAGAGCTCCAGTCCGACTCAGACGCCAGCAAGGTGGAGGTGGAGTACTGGTTTGGGCTGGTATCATCAAAGATGAGCTTGTGGGGCCTTTTCGGGTTGAGGATGGAGTCAAGCTCAACTCCCAGTCCTACTGCCAGTTTCTGGAAGACACCTTCTTCAAGCAGTGGTACAGGAAGAAGTCTGCATCCTTCAAGAAAAACATGATTTTCATGCAGAACAATGCTCCATCACACGCGTCCAAGTACTCCACAGCGTGGCTGGCAAGAAAGGGTATAAAAGAAGAAAATCTAATGACATGGCCTCCTTGTTCACCTGATCTGAACCCCATTGAGAACCTGTGGTCCATCATCAAATGTGAGATTTACAAGGAGGGAAAACAGTACACCTCTCTGAACAGTGTCTGGGAGGCTGTGGTTGCTGCTGCACACAATGTTGATGGTGAACAGATCAAAACACTGACAGAATCCATGGATGGCAGGCTTTTGAGTGTCCTTGCAAAGAAAGGTGGCTATATTGGTCACTGATTTGTTTTTGTTTTGTTTTTGAATGTCAGAAATGTATATTTGTGAATGTTGAGATGTTATATTGGTTTCACTGGTAAAAATAAATAATTGAAATGGGTATATATTTGTTTTTTGTTAAGTTGCCTAATAATTATGCACAGTAATAATCACCTGCACACACAGATATCCCCCTAAAATAGCTAAAACTAAAAACAAACTAAAAACTACTTCCAAAAATATTCAGCTTTGATATTAATGAGTTTTTTGGGTTCATTGAGAACATGGTTGTTGTTCAATAATAAAATTAATCCTCAAAAATACAACTTGCCTAATAATTCTGCACTCCCTGTAGTATGCAGTCTCTATCAGTCATTAATGTGCCTATTTCAGATAAAAAATGTCCCGTGTCACGTAAATAGGAAGGAGATTTCTGGATAAGAGGTGTCAATACCTTCTCAAGGAAGATCGCAGGGGGAGAGAGGAAGGGACAGATAGTGTAGGGAGTTTGTGATCACAATTTATTCAATTTTAAAATGTTTCAAAGACCCAAAAGTCCTTTTATGAACTATTGTTTGTGGTGGCAGAAATGTAATCTTGCAAAGTAGTCCGATTTTTTCCCCCATACTTAGCGATTCTTTTTTTATAGAGGGTGTCTGCAGTGACTTGTGACATCTGTTCAGCAATACTTTCTGTGTGTCAGTGGCAGAGATAGGAAGAATATTATTGAAAGCAAATATATTTTTTCCATAATTTATCCACATTTTTCCTATAAACGGTCCCTGCAGTAAATTGTCACATCTGTGCTGCAATAGTGTCTGTGTGTCAGGGCCAGATATTGGAAACAATATTACTGACAACAAATATATTTTTTCCATAATTTATCTATAATTTTCCTATAAATGGTCCCTGTAGTGAATTGTCACATCTGTGCTGCAATAGCGTGTGTGTGTCAGGCCCAAATATTGGGAAAAATGTTAGCGAAAACAATTATATTTTTTCCATAATTTATCCACATTTTTCCTATAAATGGTCCCTGCAGTGAATTGTCACATCTGTGCTGCAATAGCGTGTGTGTGTGTGTGTGTCAGGCCCAGATATTGGGAAAATATTAGCAAAAACTATTATATTTTTTCCATAATTTATCCACATTTTTCCTATAAATGGTCTCTTACAACATATAACATTTAATATGAAGAAGGCTACATTAAGGGACGGGGAAGTGGCCGTGATGCTGATGGTGCATGCAGAGGGCGTGGCCCTGGGTGCGTTGAAACTGTGCCTGCTGCCAGAGCACAATAGAAACAATCACCCAATATACCTACCTTCATATCCCAGTTTGCAGGAAGGCGCAGGAGACCACTCTTGAAGTCAGCCCAGTGCGAGCAGGTGGTCGGTTGAAATTGCAGTAGATAGTGCTTGCAGTCGGTTAAGCACCACCCTGTCTTCCACCAAGTCAAGTCTCAGTAGCCAGGAGTCTGGTCCACACAATCCTCACCCTGATTCTCCTTCCTCCCAGCATTTACAGTCTGGCCAAACAAGTGATCCCACACTCGGTTATTCCGAGGACCTCTTTGCATCGCCAATAATTGATTTGGCCCTCTCGTCAAGCACACTTGAAGAGGGACCTGAGATCTTGTGCCCTGATTACCAACCTCTTGAGCATCCAGAGTCACAAGAACATGATGGCAATTAGTGTTTAATGAGGTGGATGAGGATAAGACACAGTTGATAATTGCTCAACTGCAATTACTGTCTCAAGAGGTTGAGGAAGAGGATGACACACAGTTGTCAATCACTGAGGTTGTTGTTAGGTCAACAAATCAGGAGGATGATCAGAGTGAGGAAGTGGAAGAGGAGGTGCTGGATGACGATGATCACTGACCCTACCTGGGAAGGTGGCAACAAGCCGAACGAGGACAACAGTACTGAGGGGGAGGGATCTGCAGCACTGCAACAGGATGGAAGAGGCAGTGGGGTGGCAAAAGGTAGAAGGCGGGCACCACCGACCAGGCCCGCAACTGTTCCACGGAGCACCCCTTTGTGTAAATCTCCCTTGCCAAGGGGTAGGTGTTCGGCAGTATGGCGATTTTTTGAGGAAAGTGCGGATGACAAAAGAATAGTAGTTTGCAACCTGTGCCACACCAAAATGAGCCGGGGCGTGAACACTAGCAACCTCACCACCACCAGAATGATCCGCCACATGTCATGAAAGCACCCTAATAGGTGGGCCGAACGCCTGGGTCCACAATCTGTGTCTGAGGGTCACACCACTGCCTCCTCTTCCCCTGTGTTAAGTGCTGGCCAATTACCTGTCCAAGACGCAGGCTCAGATGCCTCCCGCCCTGCACCTTGACCTTCGCAAGCACCATCAGCGACCACATCCACTTCCCTGTCCAAGCGCAGCGTCCAAATGTCATTACCCCAGGCATTTGAACGCAAGAGCAAATACCCAGCCACCCACCCACAGACCATAGCACTAAATGCGCAGCTTTCCAAATTACTGGCCATGGAAATGTTGCCATTTAGGCTTGTGGACACTGAGGCCTTCCGCAGCCTGATGTTGGCAGCCATCCCTCATTATGCAGTCCCCAGCCGCCACTAATTTTCAAGGTGTGCCGTGCCAGCCTTACACCAACATGTGTCCCTTAACATCACTACTGGGAAGGTCCACTTAACCACCTCCCGTCCGCCCATAGGATATAAACGTCCTATGGGTGGATCTCTATTTCTGAACGCACGTTTTAAAAAGTCCGTTCAGAAACTGCAGCTGCACGCTAATCGTGCAGCTGCTGATCGAGTTGCCCGCTGTCAGTGACAGCAGGGCAACCCAGAGAGAAGGCAGGGACAGTTCCCAGGTGTCCCTGCCTTCTGGATCGCTGCATACACAGCGCTCACCGAGCGCTGTGTATGCAGAGCAGGAAGCGCTATGTGCTTCCTGTCCCGGCCGGCGGTCATGTGACCGCCGTGACCGGAGAGTGCAGGGGCTGTGTGAGGTCTTTCACAGACCTCGATCAGCCCTGCTCTGAGGCTGTACAGTGCAGAATTATGCTGTACAGCCTCTCTGGGGGGTGCATTTCTTCTGTAACTGGGGCTACTATGTCAGCCCCAGTTACAGGAGAAATCAACAGTGAAAAAAAAAAAAAAAGTGAAGCAAATGTCCCCCAGAGGTCTTGTATGACCTTATGGGGACGAAAAGTGTAAAAAATAAAAAATAAAAATAAAGGGTTGAAAAAATAAAATAAAAAAAAGTTTCACATGTAAAAAAGTCCCCAAGTAAGGAATAAAAAAAAAATGTTAAAAATAGAAAAAATAAAATAAAATAGACATATTTGGTATTGCCGCATCCGTAAAAACCAGCTCTATAGAAATATCACATGACCTAACCCCTCGGGTGAACACCGTAAAAAAAAAAAAAAAAAAAAAAAACTGTGTCAAAACAAGCAATTTTTGTCACCTTGCATCACAAAAGGTGCACCACCAAGTGATCAAAAACGCGTATGTCCCACAAAATGGTACCAATAAAACCGTCACCTCATCCCGCAAAAAATGAGCCCCTACATAAGAAAATCTCTCAAAAAATAAAAAAAACTATAGCTCTTAGAACATGGAGACACTAAAACATCATTTTTTTGGTTTCAAAAATGCTATTATTGTGTAAAACTTTAATAAATGAGAAAAAGTATACATATTAGGTATCGCCACGTCCGTAACAATCTGCTCTATAAAAATGTCACTTGACTGAACCCCTCAGGTGAACGCTGTAAAAATAAATAAATAGAAACTGTGCTAAAACAACCAATTTTTTGGTCACCTTGCCCCATAAAGTGTTATAATGAATGATCAAAAAATCATATGTACCCAAAATTAGTACTAATAAAACTGGCACCTTATCCCCTAGTTTCCAAAATGGGGTCACTTCTTGGGAGTTTCTACTGTAAGGGGGCTTCAAATGGGACATGGCATCTAAAAACCATGTGGAGTTCCTTTTCTTCTGCGCCCTGCCGTGTGCTCATACAGTAGTTTATGACCACATGTGGGGTGTTTCTGTAAACCGCAGAATCTGATAATAAATATTGAGTTTTGTTTGGCTGTTAACCATCGATGTGTTAAAGAAAAAATTGGATTAAAATGGAAAATCTGCCAAAAAAGTGACATTTAAATATTTGATCTCCATTTTCCTTTAATTCTTGTGGAACGCCTAAAGGGTTAACAAAGTTGGTAAAATCGGTTTTGAATACCTTGAGGGGTGTAGTTTCTACAATGGGGTCATTTATGGGGGTATCCACTATGTAGGCCCCACAAAGTGACTTCAGACCTGAACTGGTCCTTAAAAAGTGGGTTTTGGCAATTTTCTTAAAAATTTGAATTGCTTCTAAACTTCTAAGTCTTCTAACGTCCTAAAAAAATAAAATGACATTTCCAAAATGATACCAACATAAAGTAGACATATGGGGAATGTTAAGTAATAAATATTTTATAAGGTATCACTTTCTGTTTTAAAAGCAGAGAAATTGAAATTTAGAAAATTGCGAATTTTTCAAATTTTTGGGTAAATTTGGGATTTTTTCATAAATAAAGGTGAAATATTTTGACTCAAATTTATGACTATCATGAAGTACAATGTGTCACGAGAAAACAATCTCTGAATGACTTGGATAAATAAAGGCGTTCCAAAGTTATTACCACATAAAGTGAGATATGTCAGTTTTGCAAAATTAGGCCTGGTCAGGAAGGGGGCAAATGGCCCAGATGGCAAGTAGTTAAACACGAAAACATGGACAAGTGCTTTTGGCCAGGGATGCTACATTTCCCTGATGGCACACTGGGTGAATGTTGTGGAGGCCGGGAGCGACTCGTACCCTGGGATGGCATAGGTGCTACTAACGTCAAGGATTACGGGTCCCAATTCCATAAGGGTTTCCGCCACCACCTACGTTAGTGGATCCAACCCCCTGTTCTCATCCTCCGCCTCCTCCTCCACTTCCACCTCAGAATTATCCTCTTACAGCACCAGTCACCCACCAGTCGGTAGCTGGAAGCAGTGTAGCACTGCAGTTGGGAATCGTCAACAACCCGGCGCTCAAGCTGATCTGCCTAGGTGACAAACAGCACACCGCCGCAGAGCTATGGCAGGGGAAAAGAGACCAGACTGAGCTGTGGCTCTCGCCACTCATCCTAGAACCAGGCATGGTTGTGTCTGATAATGGCCGTAACTTGGTAGCGGCTTTGGAGCTGGGCAACCTTAGACACATCCGATGCCTTGCCCACGTATTCAACCTTGTGGTTCAACGGTTTCTAAAAACATACCCCAATTTGCCTGAGCTATTGGTGAAGGTGCGCATCGTGTGTGCACATTTCCGCAATTCACCGACAGCTTCAGCCGATCTGTTAACGCTGCAGCAGCACTTGAAATTGCCAGCTCACCGGCTGTTGTGCGACCTGAGCATGCGCTGGAACTCCACATTCCATATGTTGGCCAGGCTTTGTGAGCAGCAGAGGGCAGTAGTGGAATACCAACTGCAACATAGTCGTCGCCTTTCCAGTCAGCTTCCGCTATTCACAAGCGAGGAGTGGGCATATATGTCTGACCTCTGTGAGGTTTTACGCAACTTTGAGAAATCAACACAGATGGTGAGTGGCGATAACGCTATTATCAGCGTCACCATCCCACTCGCTGCTCACAATTAAGAACGACGCTGTGCATGTGGAAGAGGTGAAAATGGGGGAAGACATTACACAGGTTGATGATAGCCAGACCACCCTCAGTTCATCTTCTCAGCACAAATTGGAGGCTGAAGAGGAGGAGGAGGAGCAGGAGACGGTTGCCTCCGCTACAGAGGGTAGTACCCGCGGAAGTTTAATTCCATCTCTTCAGCGTGGGTGGGCAGAAGAGGAGGAAGAGGATGAGGAGATTGGGAGTGATCCTCCTGATGACGACAGCGAAGTCTGGCCTGTTGGTACTCTGGCACATGGCTGACTTCATGTTAGGCTGCCTTTCCCACGCGTTATACGCATTTTAAACAACATGTATTACTGGTTGTTCAACCTTCTCGATCCATGTTACAAAGAAAATTTCTCATCTCTCATTCCTCTGATGGAGAGGACGAGTAAAATGGTGCAATACCAGAAGATCCTTGTTGAAAAATTGCTCGAAAAATTTTCCATCTGGCAACGCTGGAGTCCGTACTCCTTGGCCAACCGAGGAGGGGAGACAAGGGGAACACACAGCAGTTCCAACAGAGGCAGGGCAACACTTTCCAAAGCCTGGGATAGTTTAAAGACACCCCGCCAGCACCCTCACCCTGATGTGCGGCCTACTGCCACAAGGAGAGAAACTTTTTGGAAGATGGTCAATAAGTACAAAGCATACCGTGTCAGTGTCCTCAATGATCCCTCAGTGCCTTACAACTACTGGGTGTCCAAGCTGGACACGTGGCACGAACTGGCGCGCTATGCTTTGGAGGTGCTGGCCTGCCCTGCCGCCAGCGTTTTGTCTGAGCGTGTATTTAGTGCTGCTGGTGGCATTATAACAGATAAGCGTATCCGCCTGTCAACTGAAAATGCTGACAGGTTGACTCATATAAAAAGGAACAAGGCCTGGATTAACCATGACTTCTCGACTCCACCAGAGGAATGCTGATGAACATAAAGGCACTTTACATGTGTGGTTTTTAATGTAGTTAATAGACTGTATTCCCATGCACCCCTTCCACCACAAACAAGGGTATATGGTTGAATCTTTTTTTTCTCATCCGCCTCCTCTTCTGTCATATCAACATTTATTGCTTATTCGTCACATATAATGCTCTCTCATATATGGCCTTCGAATATAATTTTTTAGAGGGTTCGCTCACCAGCAGGCCCTCACATCTAATTTTTTACAGGATCCACTCACCAGCAGGCCCTGACATCTAATTTTTTACAGGGTCCGCTTACTAGCAGGCCCTCACATCTAATTTTTTACAGGGTCAGCTCACCTACAGGCCCGCAGCTCAAATCTTTTACAGGGTCAGCTCACCTGCAGGCCTGCAACTCAATGTGAATGAGGCCCTCCTTTATGTAATATACAGGTTGTATCAGAGTGCCTCATCCTTGTAATTTTTTGGCAGCACTTACACTTTATATACAAGTAAATATACAGTAAAGGATGTTTTCAATAAATTTTTCCTATAAAATAGATTTTTTTACTTTGGTTTTGTGCGTAAAACCTTAATTAAATTGTGGGCCTGGTGATCAGTTTAAGGCCTTTTAAGCAGCATCAGCAGCAGCATGGTGATAAAAATGAGTGGCAAGATGACATTGTGTGGCGATGGCAGCATGAGGAGGCCAAGTAGTGGCACAATGACAGAGTCTGGATAAAAGACTGAGGCCACAGATTGTTGAGAAAGATGCAGATGGAAAGAAATCTGTAGAGCTGTATGACGGTCACCTGCAGATTAATACAGACCAGGGGAGTAGCTATAGGGGAAGCAGAGGAAGCTGCAGCTTTGGGCCCTGACCCAGAAGGGGCCCTTCCAGGAGGAGGAGGACTTGGTCAGGGACCCCTTAACAGTATTACACAATGAAATTATATACAGTGACAGTATAGACAGTGTATAAAACGGATGGAACAGCTGCTGGTCCAGGTCTGAGAGAGCGATCTTTACTAGCCACAGGAATGGGGGTGGCATTAAAGGAAAAGGTCGCTAAAAAATTACTGTGGGATGGAGCCCCATTAAAAAATTTGCTGTGGGGCCCAGTCATTTCTAGCTACGCCACTGATGCGGCCCACAAAAGCAAGTTGGGTTTATCGATTCCAAAACCTTAATTAAATTGTGGGCCTGGTGATCAGTTTAAGGCCTTGTGAATGTGTTGGAATGGCCTAGTCAAAGCCTAGATCTCAATCCAATAGAAAATATGTGGCTGTTCACAAGCGCAAACCATCTAACTTGAAGGAGCTGGAGCAGTTTTGCAAGGAGGAATGGGCAAAAATCCCAGTGGTAAGCTCATAGAGACTTATCCAAAGCGACTTGGAGCTGTGATTGCTGCAAAAGGTGGCTCTACAAAGTATTGACTTTTTTCTGTTATTTTGTCCTATTTGCTGTTTGCTTCACAATAAAAAAAAAAAAAAAAAAACATCTTCAAAGTTGTGGGCATGTTCTGTAAATGAAATGATGCAAATCCTCAAACAGTCCATGTTAATTGAAGATTATGCTAGCTTTAGTGTACTAATAATCTTAATTTTAATAAAGACAGGAGGCGAGTATTTTGCATTAACTCTCTTTACTAACTCCACAGCAGTAAAGAAAAAAATATAAAGAGTAACAAGTAGATCACTCCGCCGCATAGTATATAAGGGTCATGCTGCGTGTATACTTCCTCTTTCTAAAAGCGACATCAAAGTCCAGGTTGAGCTCGAACATCCAGAAATTCAACGAAAACTGTAACAGCGGTTTCTGGCGAGCAGAACTTGAGGAGACTTCTGGTAAACGAGGTTGGAGGTAAGACCGAACGAAGCTCTCATCTCATCCTATGGGGTCGTAAGATTAACAAACCAGCGACCAGTGGAGGACCTGAAGAGGGTTACGCTGAAAGGAGAGTATAAAATAGGTTAGGTATAGAATCGTAACTATTCACGCTTATGGGCTTTAACGGAATAGTGTAAAATTAAATCATTACAAATAGCGTGAAAATTATCTAGTGGCTAAATGTATGGTAGGTGTAAGTATGTAATACAACTAAGAACTGCCCGTCAGGGAGGCAATACTTAGGGTGAGAAATTCTGAATATGTCCCAAAACAGAGAGATTATTAAAATCGAGCCCCATATCCGACACCTTGAGATTCACTCCCCCAAAGAGTCAGGGTAGGGAATAGAAGGGAGGGAAAATACTCGCCTCCTGTCTTTATTAAAATTAAGATTATTAGTACACTAAAGATAGCATAATCTTCAATTTTAAAACATGACAGGAGGCTTCCTATTTTGCAATTTTAACGCTGAAGAAGAGATGTCCCAGCAGAAGGGGGAGTGGAAAATAAAAGGTACGGAAAGTAGATTCCCTAGACCAGTCCGCCGTTCGGAGAATATCCGAAAGGGACGCCCCTGCCATTAGGGCTGCTGAAGCCGCCGCTCCGCGAACGGAGTGGGCGCCGAAAGCGGGGTCTATACCTGTGAGGGAAAGGATCCAGCGGATCCAACGGGCCAGCGTGGTGACAGAGACTGGGGCGTAAGGGCGCACGTAGGAAACTAGGAGTTGACCCGACGAAGAGGAACGGAGTGAGGAGGTAACCGAAACATAACTGCGAAGGGTGGACACAACACAGAGCTGCGGGTCGTCTGGAAAAAATGGATAAGAGACCGATGTCGAACCTGATTTAGTGCGACGAGAGATATGGAAAGTGACTCCTTCAGGGGTCACCTCAAAGGCATCGACATCGAAGGCCCGAATGTCCGACACCCGTCGGAAAGACACGAGACAGAGGAGAAAAGTGCACTTAGCGGATAGTTGGCGAAGGGAGAGGCGGTAATTCGGAGGCCAATCCCTGAAAAAACGGAGAACCAGTCCCACGTCCCATAGGTGATGGTATTTGGGGGCTGGGGGGCGGCGGAGCCGCATGCCGCGGAGTAAGCGACAGACCAGAGGATCTTTGCCGACCGGGAGGTCCCCGACGGGAGTATGGGCTGCCGAAATCACGGAGCGAACGACGTTGATAGAGCGATAAGAGCGGCCAGAAGAAAACAAGGAGGAAAGAAAATTGAGAATCATGGGAACAGGTGCCGTAAATGGATCGGAGTCCCGTTCCATGCACCAAGTAGACCAGGAGGCCCAAGCTGAAAGGTAGCAGCGTCTAGTTCCCGGGGCCCATGAGTCCCATAAGAGGTCCCTAGCAGTCTGCGATAGTCCGCTGACTCGCCAGGAACCCCGGAAAGAGACCAAGCCACCAGGGGTAGTCGATCTTCCAGGATGAGCGGGTGGAGACATCCTTTGGGATCCGTGAGCAGGTCCTGGAAGGATGGAAGGAGGAGAGGATCCATGTAGGAGGAGGCCAGGAGGTCCGGGAACCATGGTTGACTCTGCCACAAGGGCGTTATGAGAACCAGTTTGATTTGCTGTGTCCGCATCTGGTGTAGTGTTCTCGCAATCATGGAGAATGGGGGAAAAGCGTAGGCTCCTGTCGCCGGCCATTGTTGGAGAAAAGCGTCTGTCGCCTTGCTCTCCGGGTCCGGAAGCCAGCTGAAGAACTCCGGGGTCTGGAGATTGTTGCGAGAGGCGAACAGATCCAGGTGAAAGGGACCTCTCCGGGCTGCCAGGGCCCTGAAGATTCTCGTGTTCAGCTTCCAGTCGCTGACGTCTCTCAAGTGGCGAGAGAACCAGTCGGCTGTGAGGTTGATTTCTCCCGGCAAGTATTCCGCTTGTAACGTGATGTTGCGAGGGAGGCAGTAATCGAGATGTTCCTCGTGATATCCGACAGTAGGCGTGAGCGAGCGCCTCCTAGGCGGTTGATGTACTGGACTGCGGAGATGTTGTCCATGCGAAGGAGGATGCAACAATTGGAGCTCTCCCGAGCCAGGCTGCGAATCGCGAAGGATCCTGCTAGGAGTTCGAGGCAATTGATGTGCATGGAGAGCTCCTGCGTCGTCCATGCTCCTCCCGTGGAGATGGTTCCGTTGGTGGCACCCCATCCCCACAAGCTGGCGTCTGATTCTAAAACGAAATCTGGAGTGTCTCCGAATATGGCCTTGCCGTTCCAGGCTTGCATGCTGTCCAGCCACCATGACAGCTCTTCGCGAACTTCTGTCGTCACCGGGACGGGTTGATCGTAGGTAGGTCTGTGGCAAAGGTATTTTGCCTTGAGTCGTTGCATGGCCCTGTAGTGGAGAGGACCCGGAAATATGGCTTGAATGGAAGCTGAGAGGAGTCCCACAATCCTGGCCAGGTTGCGTAGAGGGATGGAATCGAGTCGGAGAACTCTGCGAATTTCCTTGCGAATGGTTGCGATCTTTGAGGTTGGTAGCCTCAGAGTGCACGTCGATCTCGAAGCCGAGGAATTGTATCGTCTGGGTAGGGGTCAGCTCCGATTTCTGTTGGTTTACCACGAAGCCCAGAGATTCCAGTAGGGATACTGCCAGGTGAATGTGTTGGCGTAGTCTGCGTTCGTCGGAGCAGAACAGGAGGAGGTCGTCCAAGTAGATGATGCATCAAATGCCCCTGGACCTCAGGTGGGCCACCACCGGTTTTAGGAGTTTGGTGAAACACCATGGGGCTGAGCTGAGCCTGAAAGGGAGGCAAGTGAATTGCCAAGGGCGACCATGCCAGAGGAAACGTAGGAGTGCTCGACAGTCCGGGTGCACCGGGACTGACAGGTATGCATCTTTTAGATCGAGCCTGGCGAACCAGTCGTTGCTGCGAAGAAGGTCCCGCAGGAGGTGGATGCCCTCCATCTTGAAGTGGCGATAGACCACGTACGCGTTGAGGGCGCGAAGATTGATAACTGGGCGGTATTCTCCCGACTTCTTCCGCACGAGGAAGATGTTGCTGAAGTAACCTCCCTGTTCGTGGACTGGTTGAATAGCCCCTTTGTCCCGAAGCTCGCGTAGCTCCGCGTTGACGAGGTTGTGGTCGAAAGACGACATGTGGATGGGGTGAGGGGGCTGAACCTGAAAGGGGGTTCCCACTAGGTCTATGATATATCCCTGCACTGTTTGTAGAATCCAAGCGTCTGAGCAAAGGGCGGCCCAATTGTGGAAAGAAAGGGAAATACGGCCCGCAGTGCGGGTACATGGTAACAACGGAGGAATATGGGTCCTTACCTGCAGTAAAGCGGGAACGTCCGCGTCAGCGGATTCCACGGCCTCTATCCGAGCCTCTGGAAAAGGGTCGTTGCTGATAATCCCTTGTCGGATAGAATGGTGTTGGTTGAGTACGGGGGCCTGAAGGCCAAAATCGGCTGGCGGCACGGCCCCGTTGCCGGCCAACCCTTCCAAAAACCCCTCTGGTAGGGTTGCTCCTGAAGACACTGCGCATTGAGGATTGCGCCTTATTAAGGGAGGTGAACACGTTGACATGTTTGTTTAATTCCTTGAGGAATGGTTCACCGAAAAGTTTCCCTTGTGCCTGGGGCCCAATCTCTCTTGTGCCAAGGTCTGCCAATTTACTGTTAATACGGAATAACGCTGCTTTTCGTCTCTCCGAAGAGAGCGTAACATTGGCGTTTCCGATGAAACAAAAACAACGTTGTGCCCACTCACGAATGTCATGTGCCCATTCCCTGAAGTCCTCGGTGGATAAGGAATCGGCTTTGGCGTAGGCATCATCTGCCAGATACATAATGCGAGCCAGGGGGCCTACGGAATCCAGTAGGTTATCTTGGATGCCCCATAGGCCTTTCCCTACCCCCCTCGAGGGTCTCTGCCACTGCGCATCATAAAGGTCGTCATAACTTTGTCAAATTCTGGGGTCTGAGTGACCTTATCCGGCAGGGAAGGGCGTGGGCATTAAGACCTGAGTCGGTTGCGGACCTCTATCTCCAGAGGTTTGCGGAGCCACAGGTGCATGAACCTGGAAAGGTGTTCCGCCATTCACCCGATCTGGGGTGTCGTATGTTGCGAGGATTGAACATCGCCTGACCTGAGGGGTCCATAATGGTGTCTGAGTCAAGAGGAGGTTCTGCGTCAGCAGTGTCTTCGATACCTCTTGCCTGGGCGGCACCCAGGAGGGTCTCCTGCATGAAAGCGGAAACAGACTTCTCGTCCGAGCCCCATGCGTCGTAATCAGACTCTGAAGCGTCAGCTTGCCACTCATCTATCACTGACATGGAGTGGGTAGGGTCCTGTTCTTCTTCTGAAGAGTACTCCTGACGCGGGGCCGGAGTGTGAAGTTTGGCAGTTTTACGTTTGGCAGGTGCCTTACCCTTGGGTGGTTTGGGTGTATAGTCCTCGCCTTTGTCATGGTGTTTCGTATGGCGGGATTCATCCCCTGTCTGATAGTCGGACAGGTCGGAGTCCGACTCGTGTCGTGGACGTCTGCGAGTTTTAGGTACGTCAGGAGCCGAAGCTCGGGCCTTGGAGAGTGCCTTCTCCACAGAGGCAGCGACAGCTGCGTTAATCATAGCCTGGAAGTCTACAGGGACATTCTGGGAATTCTCCATGATAAGGGTCGGCTGGTATGTCACTGAAAGGCACAGTAATAAACGGGCACCCAGGTCTTGAGAACAGGCGTATGGTCAGTTTTAATAGTATGGGAACAAAGCCCAGTATAAACCCCAGCAGGGTAAAGTAGTGACCTTATAAACTGGGGCTCACCCAGTTAGAGAGAACTGCAACAGCTAGTCTCCCAATAAGCAGCGTATTAATAGTGGGGGCTCACCCCGGTCGCACAGGGTTGAAACCCTTAAGTGCAGGTCACAATAATAAACAGGCAGCAGCACTGACCTGACTGACCCAGCCACATGAGGCACAGAGAGAACTGAATAGTAGTCTGAGATAGGCACAGGGGTGAAAACCACTAATGAGGGAGTAACCGCTAATTAGTACAGTCACACTGAATCCCCAATGAGATGTTATGAGGTAAAATTAAGATGGCTGAAAACGGCGGGAAAACGGCCGCGAAAATGGCGGGAAAACGGCCGCGAAAATGAGGGAGCCAGGAGGCACTCCAGGCTAGAGGGTGACCTGAGGAACCCGAGGTAAATGATAATAATACGATATAGTAAGAAATAAATGCACAAGAAGTAATATAGCTCCAGGGGAGCAAAAAGTCTGACCTGTCTGCTGATGGAGCAGTAAAGAAAGAGGAAGTGTACAGGCAGCATGACCCTTATATACTATGCGGCGGAGTGATCTACTTGTTACTCTTTACTTTTTTTTCTTTACTGCTGTGGAGTTAGTAAAGAGAGTTAATGCAAAATAGGAAGCCTCCTGTCATGTTTTAAAATTCCAGGTTGTGAGGCAGCAAAACACAAAAAAAGTCAAGGGGGTGAATACTTTTGCAAGGCACTGTAGGTGCGTCTTATCATCAGGTGCGTCTTATAAAGCGAAAAATATAGTATAACTGCACTGCTGAACGGCAAATATATTTTTCTTTTGCCACTAATACATGACAAAAAGGGCATTAGAACATATAAATGCACCGCTGAACGACATATATATTTTTCTTTTGTCCACTTATACATAACAAAAGGGCTTTAGAACATATAACTGCACCACTCAACTGCAAATATATTTTTCTTTTTTCCACTTATATATGCCACAAAATACTTTAGAACATATAACTGCACTGCTGAACGGCAAATATATATTTATTTTGCCACTTACACACAACAAAAAGGGCTTTAGAACATATAACTGCACTGCTGAACGGCAAATATATTTTTATTTTGACACTAATACACGACAAAAAGGTCTTTAGAACATATAAATGCACCGCTGAACGACATATATATTTTCCTTTTTTCCACTTATACACAACAAAAAGGGCTTTAGAACATATAATTGCACTGCTGATCGGCAAATATATTTTTCTTTTTTCCACTTACCGTATACACGCCACAAAATACTTTAGAACATATAACTGCACCGCTGAACAGCAAATATATTTTTAATTTTTTAGTAATACAAGACAAAAAGGGCTTTAGAACATATAACTACACCGCTGAACGGCAAGTATATTTTTCTTTTGCCACTACTACACGACTAAAAGTGCTTTAGAACATATAACTGCACCGCTGAACAGCAAATATATTTTTCTTTTGCCACTAATACAAGACAAAAAGGACTTTAGAACATATAACTGCACCGCTGAATGGCAAATATATTTTTCTTTTGCCACTAATACAAGCCAAAAAGAGCTGTCATTTTCTCAGTTCACCACACAACAGGTAAAAAGACCTTTTTTCCCACTAATACAAGCCAAAAAATGCTTTAGAACATATAACTGCAGCGCACAAGGGCAAATAAGACATAGACATTTCTCCTTGCAATAAACCCTGTTAATGGCTGTATCAAACAGCACTTGCACCTTAATAACAAGAGCGGTTTTCTGGAATGACAGAGCTCTATAATGGCAATTTGGATCCCCAGTCAATGCATCAAGGCGTAATAGGATTGTTCCTATTTCCCAGGCTGTAACCTCCCCTACTGAACCCTGTTCTACATAAATGCTATGGAATGATTCCTCCCTATCCTTTCCCTACACCATGAATAATCTTTCCCTGAACTTGTAAGGCTACTTTCACACCTGTGTTTAGGTGCGGATCCGTCTGGTATGTGCACAGACGGATCCGCACCTATAATGCAAACGCTTGTATCCGTTCAGAACGGATCCGTTTGCATTACCATGAACAAAATAAACTAAAAAAACAAACAAGAATTTTTTTTTTTTTTTTCATGATAATGCAAACGGATCCGTTTTGACTTACATTGAAAGTCAATGGGTGTCTGATCCGTTTTCAATTGCACCATATTGTGTCAGTAAAAACGAATCCGTCCCCATTGACTTACATTGTAAGTCAGGACGGATTCGTTTGGCTCAGTTTCGTCAGACGGACATCAAAACGCTGCAAGCAGCGTTTTGGTGTCCGCCTCCAGAGCGGAATGGAGGCTGAACGGAGGCAAACTGATGCATTCTGAACGGATCCTTATCCATTCAGAATGCATTGGGGCTGAACTGATCCGTTTTGGGCCGCTTGTGAGAGCCTTGAAACGGATCTCACAGGCGGACCCAGAAACGGCAGTGTGAAAGTAGCCTAAATCGTTTTTTAAGCACAATGAAGTCTTTCCTATCCCTGTCCCTAGCGCTGCTGACATCTCTCCCTGCACTAAGTACACTGGAAAATGGCAGAATCCAAGATGGTTGAGGCTATTTATAGGGCTGTGACATCACAGGGCTGGCTGCTGATTAGCTGCATGCATGGCATTATGGGCGATCCTGCATTCCCAGAGTTCCATGCTCCATGTCCTCACACTTGCAGCAGCAATTTTAGGAAAAAATGGGATCCGTTACCACGAAGCGTGAGGAAATTCGGATTAGGTGCGAATCCAATTTTTCTGAAATTCGGATCAAATTCCACATCGTCAACTTCGATTCGATCATCTCTAATATCTAGGTAGTGCTCCCCCACTGGACTTCCTAGCAATAGCGAAATTGCACAGGTCATTAAACGAATTGCACAGGAAGTACCCTAAACATCCTGACCCCTCCTGACTAGAGGAGCTACTCAGAGCTGATAAAGTAGCTAATCTGCTCATATCCATTTGTTACAAAAATCTGATATCTGAAGATGGAAAGGGTGTGCCAGCATATATTATGGGATGGCAATCAGATTTGTCCCATACACGTTCGTAAAGTGACATATGCACAGTTCATGCACACTCACTTGTGTTCTTGACATGCGTCAAAATTCAGGAGAACTCTTACAAGATCATGACAAGATGATACAAGACCCTGGTGATGCTCAGGCGGATGGGGCTTAGCAAAGATGATCTGTGCTAGAGGTGTGGAAGGGAGAGGGGGGCCATATTTTCTGGTCTTGCTCTGAGATCAAGAAGTACTGGGAAGAGATATTCAAGACAATTGAGAAGATATATGGAACCCAGATTTCTTTCACCCCAGAGTCTGTCCTCTTATGCTTACATAGTACAAACTGGTGACCCTCTAGGTCTAACTTATCCACTCACCTTATTCAAAGTGCTAAGCTTTTGATACCCCTCAGATGGCTGGACCCCTCTCCCCCACCCATCTTTCTATGGCAAGAGAGAGTAGACCGGATATTTAGACTTTAAGGAATTAGCTAGTTGGGCAAACAGAACACATGCTGCCTTTATTACAATTTGGAAGCCATGGCTGAATTACAGACAGTCCATGCTACGAGGCCCTTGAGGCACGGTTATAGAGCCTTTAGCAACCTACGTTCATTGGTATAATGAATGACGTAAAACCTTCTCATAGAGCTGATATAACAGCACATTATCTTTTGAAGCTACCCAGTCACAGCCTGCTGTTAACCCTGGGAGTAGACTTTTGTTCTCTTGCTTCCCATTTGTTTCCCATTGTTACCCTCCCCCCTCCCCTCGCACCTCCCCTTTCTTCTCCCATACCTGTATTGGAAAATAAGAGTCATAATTGTTGTTTTCTATCTGAGATATAACTGTCTATCAATGATACTTGCTTCTTCTAGATGTCATATATGTCATCACATTTTGTTACACCAATATTGCATGGTATCTACATATCTTATGTTATCTGTATTGCATGACTCTCAATAAACAGATTTATGATAAAACATACAGTAGGCACAGACTAGAAATAAGTGAACCTTTTGAGTAGAGATGAGTGGAGTTTTGAAAAATTTGATTCTGCAGATTCGCCGAACTTTGACAAGGATTCATTCGTCACGAATCGTAATAAATAAGTTATACCTAGGCCACTTTGCCTAATCATATTCTTCCCACTATGTGGTCCAATCTCAGTGTGAAGGCTTGGAAGCTAAATTGCAGGGAAAGTGCAGGGAGTATATCGCCGTTTGCATTATGTTGTAGTGCACCCACATTCATAGTTAATCCATTCTATAGGTAATGTAGGTATAGTATTACAGGCAGGTGTAATCGATCATCATCTACATCACTGTGCAGTGCACCAAGATTCATAGCTAATCCCTTCTGTTAAACAAAAAGAAAAGCATACAGAAAAGCATACAGCACTCTTCAGTAAAGAAAAGAAAAAATTAGCACCCCTGCAGGTGCTGTGTCTAAATGGCTCCTTAGTGGAACAAACTAAAGAAATGTAGGCAGCACCAATAAAGTAGTGGAGAAAAAAAAGTTATATTAATGCATGTTGTGGCAGGGAAGAGATATTTATTATTACCTTCTGTTAGCTGTAGATTTACTATGTGTCAGTATTACATGATTGGGTTATTGGTTATTCCCCAGGGCCTCTCACCTCACTTAAGAAGATAAACTATACCCCAACCCTTCTACCCAAAGAACACTCACAGCCAGTGGCGTAACTACCGGGGAAGCAGCTGCTTCGGGGCCCGGGCTGCCAAGGGGGCCCGGCGCCCCGGCAGCGTGTGTGACAGTATATTTTCAAGTTAGTTAATTATCGATTCTTGTCTTAATGTTCAGGGCCCCCTCGCTAATGTGATCTAATCTAAAGTCTCCTGATGTGTCTGGGATTCGAACCCACAACCTCCAATGTATCAGTGGCAAAGCATTTACCCACACAGCCATAAAGGCAGCATTGAAACTGATTGAAACTGATTGAAACTGATTGAAAGAATTCTACTTCTACTGTTATAGGTGACAGTACATCTATACACATGACAGCTGCCCCAACACACCCAGCACTGCTATATCTCTATATGACAGCTGTCCCAGCACACTAAGCTCTGCTATATCTCTATATATGAGCAGCTGTAATGTGTATAGATGTACACTTAGCCAGCTATAACAGTAGAAATCTCATATTTTTTCAGTCAGCAGCAAGGCAACTCTTATGGTCTTGTGGTTAAGTGCTTTCCCTCTGATACAGAAGGTCGTGGGTTCGAATCCCAGCAGAAACTTTTCTGAAATACAAGCACTGACTCCATATATGGACATACCGGGCGGGACACAGGAAGAGGCTGCATCGCATCGCTGACATGGAGGTAAGTAGAAGTGTTTATTATTTTTTTTTAAATACCCGACTGTTACTGCCATGGGGGGAGCGGGAGGCACTTGATACTGGCACATGGGGGATGGGGGTTGGCACCTGACACTGGCACCTGGGGGGGGGGGGGGTTGGCACCTGATACTGGCACATGGGGGGGGGGGGAGAGGCACCTGATACTGGCACCTGGGGGGAGGGGGGTTGGCACCTGATACTGGCACATGGGGGGGGAGGGAGAGAGGCACTTGATACTGACACTTTTTTTGTGGGGGGGGGGGTGGCACTATGATACTGGGACATGGGGGGAGGAGAGAGGCACTTGATACTGACACCTGGGGGGGGAGGGGGGTTGGCACCTGATACTGGCACATGGGGGAGAGAGAGGCACCTGATACTGGCACCTGGGGGGGAGGGGGGTTGGCACCTGATACTGGCACATGGGGGGGGAAGAGGCACCTGATACTGGCACATGGGGGGAGAGGGGTTGGCACCTGATACTGGCACATGGGGGGGAGAGAGGCACTTGATACTGGCACTTTTTTTGTGGAGAGGGAGATGGCACTATGATACTGGGACATGGGGGGGAGGAGAGAGGCACTTGATACTGGCATGTGGGGGGGGGGGTTTGGCACTTGATACTGGCACATGGGGGGAGAGGCACTTGATACTGCCACTTTTTTGGGGGGGAGATGGCACTATGATACTGGGACATGGGGGGAAGAGAGAGGCACTTGATACTGGCACATGGGGGGGTTTGGCATTATGCTACTGGCACATGGGGGGTGGGAAGGAGAGAGGCACTTGATACTGGCACATTGGGGGGGGGAGGAGATGGCACTATGATACTGGGACATGTGGGGGGGAGGGGGGAGGCACTTGATACTGGCACATGATGGGGGGGCATCTATGGGGACACTTACTGGCACATTATTGGGGGGCATTATGGGGGACACTAGGCTGGCAGCCTATCAGAGGCCGGACACTGATGGGCATCTACTGGGGCACTATATATGGGGCATTTTATTCTGGTACATTATGGGGGGCACTAGCAGGAAGGGAGGAGAGGAGCACTATGGGGGAATTTACTGGGGGCACTATATAGGGGTATTTTATACTGGGACATTTTGGGGGCACTATGGGGACATTAGCTCAACTGGGGGCATTACAAGGGGGTATTTTTGCACTGTCACATTATAAGGAGAATTATTACTACTGGGGGGGGGCATTATGGTGGGCTTTATTACTCCCCCATGGTATGACCCCCTAGTAGCAGCACCAGCCTCTCCCTGCTCTGCTATCCCTCTGCCCCTTCTCCAAATCCTTATTATGAAATCTTTCTCTTTAGGATAAAGCACAACATCAGCTCCGCCGAGCCCCCGGCCAAGTGTTGAAGTGGTGTCCGAGATCCCCAAGGGTCAAGTAACTGTAAGTTTTCATATGAAATATGTTTATGTTATACACATATAGCCTACACTGTGCCACACAATATACAGTATACCGCTACACTGTGCCCCACAATATACAGTATACCGCTATACTGTGCAACGCAATATACAGTATACCGCTACACTGTGCCAAAGGATTGGAGTTTACACAGGAGGAGGGAGGTGCAAAGCGCGCTGGAGGAGGCCCTTACAAATATTTGCTGTGGGGCCCAGTCACTTCTAGTTCCGCCCCTGCTCACAGCCTGGGTTGGATTAAATCGGCCACAGCAGCTGTTTTATTAATAAAATAAATAAATACATAACATGTATATAACAATGACAGTGACATACCCCCTGACGAGGGAGGTCATAGAAGCCCCAAATTCCTAATCATATATGTATAAACACCCAAACACGGCAATTCCATCTTGCCTCCAGCCGCAAAACTCCAGCTCGGAGACACCAACTGATGGACGCCTCTCTGAACCAACCAAATGCCTCAACTTTGAGAGTCCAGCCCCCATCCTGGAGGCCCTCCCATTTTCCATACCATCCAATACCACCAGCTTCTATGACCTTCTCCCGCCAACAATGCGCAGCTTGACCTCTGCGCCTCAAGCCTGCGCGTTCCTCCAAACACCTAGCGCCCTCTCAATACCACCCTGCAGGCCCAAGGACCACAAATCGATCCCCACCGCGTTCAAATGAACGCCATCGGCCCTCCAAAATTCCCGCCTCCAAATCAGTATGCCGAACTACCACAGTCCCATTCCTGGCCACAAACTTACCAACCGCCCTATTCACTTTTATCCGCGCCTTATTACCCCGCTCCACCGACCTTGCGTCCCGCCACGACTTCCGATACACCATGTCCGACCAAACGGTTATTAAACCCGGGAACAATGACCATAACCTCAAAAGGTCAAATTTTATGTCCTTGATCAACTCCCTACATGACCGCACACCCAGATCATTGCCCCCGACATGCAGCACCAGGATATCAGGGGACCTATCCAGCCGAGCATGATGATGCACCTCCCCTAACACAGTCCCCCACAGCATAACTCTCCTCCCGATCCATCTTATGATCGCCGCCTCCCTACCAATCCCCAACTGTCGCCCATTCGGCCTCACGTCTGCCCAAAGAGCCCCCCAAAAAACGAACGAGTGCCCCAGGATCCATACTAACGCACCACCTGAAACATAAAGGGGAAATGAAAAATAAACGAAGGGGACAAGACACGGCATTAATAAACCACAACGGTTCACAAACCCCCTAAACGCACGTATGACTTAAAACGAACAGATTCCTACCTCCCAATCTTCTTGATCACCTCATCACCCAACCCCAGCCGTGCTGCCTCAGTCGCCGCCCCAATCCGGAAGGAATGACCCGTGAAACCTTTTGAGTCTATTCCCAATGCTGCCAAACATTTTTTGAAAACTGCCACAAACTGAAACCTTGACAAAAACGACCCATCCTCATGACGTAATAGAGGACCCACACCCGCCCAGCTAGCCCCCAACCTATGCTCCCTCAAACAACTGACCGGGCATACCAAATAACCCGGCACCGCATACAACGATACACTACAACCCCTGCCTTCCCTATCAGTCTTAGATACCCGAAGTCGTACCACCACCCTATCCCCATACAAATCCACATCCTCCCCCCCAAACCCCCAGGACTAACCACACTCCTGCTCACTAATTCACCCAAACGAAATGCCCCAAAAAAGGCCAACGAAAAAGTAAATAACCTAAATAAACGCACCTCACTTGCTGATCTACACACTGAATCACCGCAAACCCCCATCCGCAACAACAAATCAAGAGAGACCGGCCTGCTACTGTCAGCCAACCGCCCGCCCCGCCTAAAACCCTTTAAAACCTGCTTCACTAAAAATGTCTTCGTAACGTCCGGAAGGCCTCGTAATTTAAAGCCAAAAAACCAAACCAGACAAACACCTATTAACCCTTGCCACCGACCAACCCTCTTCAACAATATGGCCCAAAAACAATACCAACGGAGCCTCCCCCCATCCACCCCCACTCCCAAACCAGCACACCATTGCTCCCAACAACGCCAAGCCTTACCATAATCCAACCAGGTTCCCGCACTCAACGACTGTCTAAACAAACCCGCTATGGTACCTCCAAGAGATCCCAGAGCCAAACCGGACACTCCAACCCCTCCGTCTCCGCCTCTGGCACCAGCTGACGAAAATGCTCCAACTGTAGACGAGAAAGAGAATCAGCCACTCCATTAGCAACTCCAGGCACATGAACCGCCACAACATAAGCATTCAAAGGCAAACATATTAGCACCAAATGCTGCAACAACCTGACAACGGGAGGGGAAGATGCCGTCAGACTGTTTACCGCCTGCACAACACCCAAGTTGTCACAATGACACCGCACCTTTTTGTTCCTGAATTTGTCACCCCAGAGCACAACAGCCAGCACTATGGGGAACAATTCGAGTAAAGCAACATTCTTCATCCAGCCCTTCAAAAACCACAACTCGGGCCACTTTCCTGCACACCACTGTCCTTCACAATAGACACCAAAACCCACCCCGCCCGCTGCATCTGAGAACAACTCAAAACTCTCAACCGTGTCCCCCATGACTAACACCCTACCATTAAACTGCTCCAGAAATCCATCCCAAACCTCCAAATCCCTTCTCAACTCCTTACCCAGCCGAATAAAGTGATGCCCTGAAACCACCCCTCCCGTGGCAGCCGCCAGCCTCCTACAAAATATTCGGCCCATCGGAATAATCCGACAAGCGAAATTCAACTTTCCCAACAAAGATTGCAACTCCCTCAAATGAATCTTTGGCCCACCCCTCGCCGATCGCACTGCAGCCTTCAGGTCGACCAACTTGTCCTCAGGCAGCCTACACTCCATCCGCACCGTGTCAAGCACTATACCTAAAAAACACAATTCCGTAGTAGACCCAACCGTCTTCTTCGCCAACAATGGCACCCCAAAAGACTCAAACACCGACTGCAACGACTCCAACAACAACCCGCATACCCTGGAATCCGCAGGACCCAAACACAGGAAATAGTCCAAATAATGAATAAGCGAAGTACACCCCGACACGTCCTTCACCACCCATTCCAAAAAGGAGCAAAATTTTTCAAAATAAGCGCAAGAGACAGAACACCCCATTGGTAAACACCTGTCAACAAAATAACCCCCATTCCAAAAACAACCCAACAAATGTAAACTATCCGGACGAACTGGCAACAGACGAAACGCCGCGTCAATGTCCGTCTTCGCCAACAGGGTACCCGGCCCCAACTTCCGCACCCAACCGACCGCTGTGTCAAAGGATGTGTACACCACTGAACACAGCTCCGGATCAATCCCATCATTCACCAACGCCCGTTTTGGGAACGATAAATGGTGAATCAAACGAAAAGCGTTCGGCTCCTTTTTTGGAACCACCCCCAGTGGAGAAACGCGCAAGTCCACCATAGGCAAATCCTCAAAAGGCCCATCCATTCTCCCCAAAGCCACTTCCTTAGCCAATTTTTGCGTCACTACTTCCGGGTGCACCAAAGCAGAACGCAAATTTCTAAGCTTCCCGACCACTGTTTCCACAGGGGAAGACGGAATAGCAAAACCTTCCCCAAAACCCTTCCTCAAAAAATCCGCCACTGCCCTATCAGGGTATCTACTTAAATACTGCCCCATCATGTCCACTCGCACCGGCGTCTGCCCCTTTTCCAACCGCCTCCCCACCCCTTGGCCTGGGGCCCTGGAAACAACGACTGGCACCGTGACTTCCCCCGCAAACAGAGCATTAGTGCTTGAACTTGCATTTTTGTCCAAACTTGCAACTCCCTTCATTGAATAAGAAACACAAGCCCTTGGCCGAAGCTGCCGCAAAACCAGACTGCACCGCCCCCCCTTCCTGCTCCGCTCGAAAAAGCTGCCCCTGCCGCACCGGTGCCATCACCCGCATCCACAACCCTATATTCTCATGGTCTCACCGCAAGCTGGGGCGGACCGCTTTCCTCTGACAAAACTGCTCGTCGTACAACAACCACCCTGACCCCCCGTACACCCTATAAGCTTCCCCTGTAGCAAAAAAGAGGAGAACAACTATCCGGCGCCCTTTCGCCAATCACACTCACCAAAATAGTGAAAGCCTGAAGCCAATTTCCAAAGGTACGGGGAATCAGCCGATAATGCATCTTTTCCTCCTCCTCCTTTTTACCCACATCCTTCCTAACAACATCCAAGTTAAAACGCTCTAGAGGAAGAAGCGAGAAAATATCCACATATTCCCCCCTCCATATCCTGTCGCTCATCTCCTGCTTTACGTGCGCCCCTAATGCAGATCTTCCACCAAACCTAGTATAATTATCTTAGGGTCTTTCCGCAGGGTCACTCGATAACAGTCAGAGATTATCTTTAACACTGAATCCCAGTAAGGGATGAGTATTCGACACTGCCAAAGCATGTGTATCATCCCTAACCCATCCTCCCCACACCTAGGACAGCAATCATCTGACCAAACACCTATCTTTCGTAAAAATACTGGTGTCTTGTACACTCGGTGTATTATATACAATTGTGACAGCTTGGTGCCTTCGCACAAAGACATTTTGGAGACAGCTTTCAGAATATCTGACCATTCAGCCTCAGTAATCCCTCCTTCCTCCTGCTCCCATTTTGTCATCCTGGATAAAGGGTGTTTCATAAGAAACCTATCTAAAAGTAGTCTGTATACCAACAAATCATTCCTCAGTTTACTGCACCTGAGCTCAACAATTTCAGGAAGTCATCCTCCGAGCGCCTGATATTTCTAAGCATGGTGTCAAAAGCGTGCCTGAATTGCAAATACTGATAGAAGCATCTATGAGGTAGATGGAATTCCGGCTTGCAATTTACTGAAAGCTATAAGGACATTATTCTCCAATATGTGACCCAATCTGGTTATTTCACTTTTATCCCACGCCTCAAATCCCTCCAGTACTGTAAACTCTGGAAGTTTATCGTTCCTCCATAGAGGAGAAAAGACAGTATACAGTGATATTTATAGCTGTCTTGTTTCACACCACTATTTATTTTTCCTTTCTTCTGATCCTTCAGAAGAACAGAACACACACAAAAAATAAATCCTGTATTTTGAGCATCCATAAAGCGACTATCAGACAGGCAGTATTTGGTCAGTATTTTGCATCATTATTTAATCATTAATTGTAAGACAAAACCAGGAGTGGGTCCAAAACAGAGATGAAATGTAATAGAAATATTTGCATCTCTTCTGTGTTTTGGACCCAATCCTGCTTTTAGCTTACAAATATTGATCAAATACTGTACAAATACTGGCAGTGTGAAAGAGGCCTTATGGATGCTCAAAATACAGGATCCTTTTTTTTCTGTTCTTCTTATGGATCAGAAGAACGGAAAAATAAACGGTGATATCAACACAGACAAACAGGGTCAATAGTGGCCACATAACAGTGGGGATGGGGGACAACAGCAGTCGCATACAGCACAAGATGGTGGCAGATCACAGTAGTAGCAGAACCCAAAAACAGCAGTGTGATAGCAAATTCTAGTGATAGTCCCCCATTGTCTATAATGAGACAACCCCTTTAATTATCTTGGTGAAGGCTTGCACAGTAAAATAAAAGTTTTTGCAGATGACACTAAACTGTGTAAAGTAACATGGAAGAGGACAGTACACTGCTACAGAAGGATCTGCATAGATTGGAGGCTTGGGCAGAGAAGTGACAGATGTGGTTTAACACAGACAAATGTAAAGTTATGCACATGGGAAGGAATAATGCAAGTCACCCGTACATACTAAATGGTAAAACACTGGGTAACACTGACATGGAAAAGGACTGCTGTCAAGGCCAATAAGGTATTAGGTAGCATCAAAAGCAACATAGATGCACATAATGAGAATACAGTCCTGGCACTTTACAAATCGCTATTCAGTAGGGATGAGCGGACCGGTGGTTGTTCGGGTTTGACGGATTCGTCCGAACTTTGTTTCAAAGTAAGGTTTGGGTTCCGAACTTGACCCAAACTTGACTCCGAACAATGAACTCTACTGAAGTTTAATTGCCCAGCTCCCCGTTGTTTCCCCTGATGAGTCTTACTCTCATCTGTAAGTGAAACATGCGTGTAGGGATGTTTTAGGAGAGGGCTAATTAGGGTCTCTAATTCCAGGGTTAGGTTCCGGACGGGGCACCCATGCCTTAGTGGGTGTACCGTGGTTAGACCTTAGGGCTAGTGTAGGACCCCGCTAGGGTAAGTATAGGGAATCGGAGGTCGGACCCCTACCCGTGTGCAGCACGATTATTACCAAGGACCTAATTCATCACTAATCCGTGAGGTAACTGCAGCACTATTGGAGTCGCCCAACTAAGCGGTAGGACAAACGGGTTACCATCTAACGAGAAGGATAGGAGAGCATTTGAGCGACATAAAAAACGGTAGAGATACATCGGTGGCACGACATGTGAACACCGATCATGATGGTAGGCCGGATTGTCTCTCCTTCATGGGGATTGAAATATTAAGCCAGGAATGAGACGGGGAGACCTTGATAGAAGGATCCTTCAATGTGAGGCTAAGTGGATGTTCTACCTTAAAACGGTCCACCCGTCCGGCTTGAATGAACAACAGAACTACAGTTGCTTTATATGACCCCTGCCTATAGTGAATATGTTCTAATAGGATTTCATTATTTATAAGTGGAATTAACAGGAGCGTAGTAATCTGACCAAACTTCCCTTAAATTCGTACATGCTTATCTGACTAGATGAGCATGCGAAGTTTGATGGATAGTTTGGTCTGAAATACTAATAGTTAATATGGATGGAATATGGACATGACACAGATACCATATTATGAAGTAAATATATTTGTGGTAGGGGCTGAGGTGTACGTCAGCGTGAAGTTGAGGGGGGTGCCTACCACCCTCCATGATCTATTTGGCTGAACTGTGCCCGGAGCCAGTGCGGGGTAGGCCTGAATATGTGGGCAAGAAGACTACCAATGCTGTTAGGTGTGAAATATTTATTGAACGAACGGGACGAATTACAAAGCCAATGAACCAAAAGCCCTGGAAATCTCGACCTGCGGGCTGGGAATATACTTGGCAAAGCACGAGGACCGCCAGCGCCCCATCCTGCGGATAACATGCGCGGGTACCTGATGCTTAGAGGCCGAGGAGGTGGCCCCTATGCGGAATGAATGCCCTGAAATCGTATCTGGGTTATGCCCTAGTCCTGCCTCTAATGTGCGAACGTGGGACACGAACTGGGCCGCGGTGAGAGGCCTGCCCTGGAGGGCAAGTAGCGGATCCTCCGGAGCAAGAGGAAGGAGAAACTCGGCCAGGACCCCCAGTACCTTGACGGGGCACCAGCTGTTAGATGTGGGAAAGAACCTGATCTCGACGGAAGGACCTGCTTAACTAGTCTTGGAAGAAGGGAGAAATAAGGAAAACTGGTCACCCTGACGAACGAGATGGCATTTAAGGAGGGTGGAGCGTGTCACGCACTGGAAGTGAATTCCCCCGGTCTTAGGAAACCGTAAAACCCGAGATATATTGCAGCCTTGATGATAAGGCTTGCTGGGTGCCCAAAGGGGGAACCATCTAGAGCTAGGGACAGACCTCGAAATAACTCCCCAGAAACTGGCTGTCTCCGCGCTACTGGGCTTGCACAGTTTTTTGTATACCCCTAAGGGTTGCCTTTACAGCCTGGTTGGCCAAGATTGAGTAGTACTGCAACCTCCCCACAATTAATGACTCTAATTTCGGCCACATCTTGGGAAGCTATCAGGATGGACGCCAGATTAACGTCCTTCCCAGCTAAAATGTCCTTCTTGATAGCCTCAGGGACAAAGTGGGCAGGGGCCACAACTGGACTAGCGTTGATCGTACCCAACGCTGGTTCTTGGGAGGTCGAGGGAATGATCACCGTGATTGCAGCCGGGGGATCCTCTGGGCCACGTGACTCTAGCTTGGCCACTCTGGATTGGACGTCCACCAAAGAACCGACGAGGCCGCTGATGGTGGCTTGCAGCTGGTTCAGTGACAGCTGGATGGATGAGAGGAAGGACTGTGAATTGCCGCTCCCCGACTCTGTACTTAGGAGGCGATAGAGCTCCGCCTTCCGAGCTGAAGCTGGATGGGGAATACCCCTCTTACTCAACTCAGCAATAAGTTTAGGGACAGTCCAACGCCTGAGTGATGGGCTACCAGCGTGCCCTGAAACCGATGAGCCGGGACCCGAGAAAGTGTCCTCAATATCAGTTGGTTGGGACATCTTGAACCTGTTAAAGGAAAAGCCAAAAACAAACAAAAAAAAATATATAATTTTTTTTAATACAACAAAGAACCGGCGTGAAATGAGGAGAGAGGCGTGAAGGAAACGTGATCCTACCTGAATCGCGTAGAACTGGAACTTGCTACAGGAGGGTACTGGAGACAGTACGGGAAAATTACCTGTGAAAACAAGAAAATAGATAGCCACGAATAAACCCACTTTAGGAGAGCCGGTGAGAGAAGGAAGAAGAGAAAAAGGAGGACCATGGCTGGGGAGCAAGGATGAGAGAGGAAAATGAACAAGAGGGAGGACCCAAGCCGAGAATACGGAGTGCTGGGAAAAGAGGGCCGGAATGTGCCGAGGGGGGGGGGGGGGGGGGGGGGCGGGTGAAATGGTGACAAGGGGAACTGAACGTATCTGGTGGCCAGCTGAAAGGACCTGGGTGAGTCGGGTGACGATCCTGGACGTGTACGTGCCGTGACTGAAAGGTAACCCGGGCGACGTGGGGTGAATTAGGAAAAGACAGCGGGAGGGAGGACCTAGCGATCCAGGTGGACACCGACCAGAACGGATGCCTGAGCAAAGCAGGTAGGAAATTGACCCTGGAAGCAGGAGAAAAACTGGAGAAAGCGTCTGACTAGGTGGACGTGACGTGCTCAGGAGGTCCTAGAAGGAACGTGAATGGACGAAAAAAGACGACAGGGATAAAGCGAGCCTGGGCGATCCAGGACGACAGAGACAGAGCGAGAGCCTGGGCGATCCAGGACGACAGAGACAGAGCGAGCCTGGGCGATCCAGGACGACAGAGACAGAGCGAGCCTGGGCGATCCAGGATGACAGAGACAGAGCGAGCCTGGGCGATCCAGGACGACAGAGACAAAATGAGCCTGGGTGATCCAGGAAACAGGGGAAACGAGCCTGGGCGATCCAGGAAAACAGAGACAGCATGAGCCTGGGCGGTCCAGGGAGACTACCTATGGCGTGTGAGAGCAAGACAACAACGTGGAGACAGAAAAATAACATATGCGAGATACCTGAAGAACTCAGGAACTTGATGAGCAGCTACCTAGCTGAACGGGAAGTCTGGATATAAGATGATACCGCAGTCCTGTTCATGTTGGGAAAAAACTTATCAGCACCCAGGTATAGACAACAAGTTCATAAAGAAAGCCCTGAGCCCGAAATGGCACATGACAACCGGGAAAACAGCATCTCCACCTGAGAAGGGAAGGGCCCGCTTAAGGGTTATGCCGCCCTCCCCCGCACACGCTCCAGGGCGGTATAACCCGGTGGTGCCACACGCATGTGCACAGGAGGGCGGCACAAGGCAGCTGTGCCAGGTGCCTGAGCATGGAGGGCGGCACAAAACCACTAAGCTATGTAGTGTGCCCAGGAGGGTGGCACAAAATAGTGGTGCGACCACGTGTGCACAGGAGGGCGACATCACACCACTGCGCTATAACCAATTGCACAGGAGGGCGGAATGACCTGCGGTGTGATGCATATGTGCACAGGAGGGCGGCATAACAGGTGTCACAGACATGTGCATAGGAGGCGGCAAAAACGCGGCCGTGCAGTATAAAAAAATAAATTAAAAAAAAGCGGTGTGATGCACATGCCTGCTGGTAGAACGCTAATTCATACAGAGGCAGGAGAGCTGGGCATGCTGTTTTTTTTTTTTTTTTGGTTAACATTTCCAGCTCTGCTAACCCAGACAAGTCAGTTTGCTAAGGAACTGTGGCGCAGGCTGAGCCCAGTGGAACGGTCCGCCCCACCTGAAGTGCCGTGGGTGCCGGTCTCGCCGAACCCTAGCTGCAGACAAGAAAACACACCGATAGCGAGGAGGCTCCCCCCGGAGCTGGAGGGGAGAGGAACGCTGCCCCCAGCTGAGGAAGCCTAGAGAGCCGAGACTTACCCGGAAGTGACGTGGCCGTGAACCGGAAGTGACGGAACGGACCGAGAAAGACTGCATGAAGCGACCATCCTCAGGGTGAGGTCGCGTGAGAATATATAGCCGGCAGCCCCGCCCACAAATGCAGGCTGTAACCAGCCTTAATACATGTCTCCATGGCTATACCGGCAGCTAATAGGCCGAGTATTGTGGCATGTGTTTGGCTGTCCTGCCAATTTAAATCCAATTCGCGATTCTGCATATATAAAAAGCAGGCAAGTTATCATTTGCCATCTGATCAGGCCGTGCGGATGTGAGCTTGGAGGTTGCCATGCAACTGGTAACGTTCAGACGCAGGTCCTTACCTCACTTCCGGTTAGCCCGCACCATGTGATTCCAGCTTCAGGTCCGGTGGAACGCATGAGAGCGGCGTGCGTTCCACATGCACTAACAGGCATCTCTGAGGATGCGGACAGGTGAGGCAGGTAATCAGGGGGGCGTACACCCACTGGGAGGTGGGGTAATATAAGGAGGTGGACAACAATCACCAATTTCTCACCCAAATAACCACTGTTTGAGGTGAGACACAAGCTGACATGGGACACTTCCCATGATACGGCATGGATAACAACTACCCACTATCCAGAGTGAAGGTACGAGGCTAAAACGACCTTGATCTTACAGTAAGTAATCTGAGCTTTTTAAACACAGTTGTTTAACATTTGGTACTCAGAAGTATGTGTGACCTATACTTAGTGCATGTTTGTAATTCTGTTTTTAGTTTCCCCTGAATACTGTTGTGAAGTCCCCTGATGATGTCTGAAACGCAAGACTGAAACATGGCGTGTAGGGCTCTGTAATTAGGGTTACGTAGTATACTAGACCCATACTGAGGGAAAGGTTCGGTGTGGGGTCGCCCCTGTTGGGGCGGGTGCTCCATGTGTGCTAGGCAGGCAATAAGAACAGCCCCCAGCCCTCATATAGGCAGGAAAGCCATAATAGGGTGTACTAGGAGGTTTAAAAGTGGCACCTAAACACAAGCACCTTGGTCACGCTGGTCCCAGGTATTACCAACGGCCTGGACTTTCCTCCATTGGTTGTGAATCCCACAAGACGTGGTAAGACCCACCCTTTTTTTCACTTTTCGTGATTTGTAATAGTGGAGGTATATTAATTGTTGTCTCTCACCCAGTGGTAACCACCATATTTTAAATTATCTAGTAAATGTTATGTTTTATGAATCCCAGTCTACAAAATAATCTGTTATATTTGGGTGTGACTACATATACGGCTACACACCTACCTTAGTGTGGCGGTATTACTAATATTATCCCTTTTTTCTTCTACCTATTTTTATAACATGTATGCTTCAACTCCATTTGGAGTCACCAATTATTCTAATGCTAATAGAAATGTGATATTATTGAAGTTATACATAAATTTAGTTTGAGGTTCTATTTATATACACTCACCTAAAGAATTATTAGGAACACCTGTTCTATTTCTCATTAATGCAATTATCTAGTCAACCAATCACATGGCAGTTGCTTCAATGCATTTAGGGGTGTGGTCCTGGTCAAGACAATCTCCTGAACTCCAAACTGAATGTCAGAATGGGAAAGAAAGGTGATTTAAGCAATTTTGAGCGTGGCATGGTTATTGGTGCCAGACGGGCCGGTCTGAGTATTTCACAATCTGCTCAGTTACTCGGATTTTCACACACAACCATTTCTAGGGTTTACAAAGAATGGTGTGAAAAGGGAAAAACATCCAGTATGCGGCAGTCCTGTGGGCAAAAATGCCTTGTGGATGCTAGAGGTCAGAGGAGAATGGGCCGACTGATTCAAGCTGATAGAAGAGCAACGTTGACTGAAATAACCACTCGTTACAACCGAGGTATGCAGCAAAGCATTTGTGAAGCCACAACACGCACAACCTTGAGGCGGATGGGCTACAACAGCAGAAGACCCCACCGGGTACCACTCATCTCCACTACAAATAGGAAAAAGAGGCTACAATTTGCACAAGCTCACCAAAATTGGACTGGAAAAATGTTGCCTGGTCTGATGAGTCTCGATTTCTGTTGAGACATTCAAATGGTAGAGTCCGAATTTGGCGTAAACAGAATGAGAACATGTATCCATCATCTGATGGCTACTTCCAGGGGGATAATGCACCATGTCACAAAGCTCAAATCATTTCAAATTGGTTTCTTGAACATGACAATGAGTTCACTGTACTAAAATGGCCCCCACAGTCACCAGATCTCAACCCAATAGAGCATCTTTGGGATGTGGTGGAACGGGAGCTTCGTGCCCTGGATGTGCATCCCTCAAATCTCCATCAACTGCAAGATGCTATCCTATCAATATGGGCCAACATTTCTAAAGAATGCCATCAGCTCCTTGTTGAATCAATGCCACGTAGAATTAAGGCAGTTCTGAAGGCAAAAGGGGGTCCAACACCGTATTAGTATGGTGTTCCTAATAATTCTTTAGGTGAGTGTATATACTCATCTAAGGGGCTATTTTCTAAGAGTAATAATTAAAAGTTACGTTTTAATATCTACTAAATTTGATCACTTATTTCCGGTACTACTTCCTTCTCCTCCTCCACCTTGTGCTTCCACTGAGCCCCTGCTTTCAGGTGGGAATGCCATCAGTAGCACGTCTAACAGCATGTGCTTGTACTCGCGCATCTTCTGATCGTGCTACAGTGATGGAAGTAAGGACGGCACGTTTTCCTTGTAGCGGGGATCCAGCAGGATGGCCACCCAGTAATCAGCAGTGGTAAGAATGAGGGCAACTCAGCAGTCATTGCGCAGGCACTGCAGCATGTAGTCGTTCATGTGTGCCAGGCTGCCCAGAGGCAATGACAAGCTAACCCCAGTGTATCCTCTGCTTCCTCTGTATCCCCTGAGCCATGCTCCAGCTATTCTCTGCCCCACCAAAAAAAACAAATAATCTGTATTTCTGTTAAAATGCCAAAAAAGAAAATAAATGTCCTTGCAGGTAGCTGCTTTTGATATTTGGCAGCAGCTACAGGGGTGTTATAAGGCAGTAATTGCATGTGGAATGTATTGCCAGGCACACCCAGCATCAACTCCTCACTTTTTCCTCCCTGGCTAAATGCTTTCCCTACCTTTATCTATTCTACGCAATTCTTCATTCTAGCCTTTCCCTTCAGTGTCCCTGACAGTAGAATAGAAGCTTAACTGTGACTGTACACTGTCCCTGAGATCATTTTTCTGGCAGACACTGCCTAGTCCCATCCACCCTTATACACAGGCCAACACAGAATTACGTTCTAGTCGTTCTACAAGGGCACCTCCCTGCCTGCTGCAGCACTGATTGGCTCATCCAGGCTGTCTGTCGGCCTGTGAGCCAATCAGGGCAAGCCCTCCTCGGCACTTCCTTTTAGGGTCATGTGAGTATCCTTCTTCTTCTTCCTCCCTAGTGCTGATGTGCACTAAAACGGCAATGCTCTCTGTAATGAATTGTTCTCATCACATATCCTATATTTACATCAATATGTGGCCTATTTCCAGGGGTTTTCAAGAGTAGAATATTGGTGACTTGTCCAACTCCCAGCATCCCCGCCGACGAGGTGTTTGAAGAGGCCGTGCGACCCAGGTTGCACTGCTGCCTATTCCTAGGCCATTGATTTCATTTTCATCAGTCACATGGCCTACGTGCAGCTCAGTTCCAGTCAAGTAAATACAATGGGAAAAGTTTTGTGTACTAAAATAGTACACCAATTGATACCTTCTGGCGCAAAGACACAACCTCAGTAGATAAATAAAGGATCTTTATTGATGAGTGACAACGCGTTTCGGAGTCAGTACACTCCTTTTTCAAGTCTGTGGGGTCCGTGCTGGGGCTTGAAGGCCACGCTTCAAGCCCCAGCACGGACCCCACAGACTTGAAAAAGGAGTTTACTGACTCTGAAACGTGTTGTCACTCATCAATAAAGATCCTTTATTTATCTACTGAGGTCGTGTCTTTGTGCCAGAAGGTATCAATTGGTGTACTATTTTAGTACACAAAACCTTTCCCATTGTGTTCCATATCATTCCTCTGGAGAATTGGCCACTCCACCTACGAGGACTGAGAAGATACCAGCTGCACCAACCCTCTGTCCTCACGAGTGTTGTGCCTACGTATGCACAACACTATAAGGTGAGCACAACCATTGATGTCCTATTTTCATACATTTTTTATTGAACTTATTACCCTATGAGCGCCTTCCTATCTTTTTTTGCCATAATTGCAGACAAGTAAATAGGCCTGAGCTACAATACCAAAACAGAGACATAAGAAACTAAAAATATTAGGTTTATGAAGTATATTTTTGATAGTGTGCTACTAATTTACCAGCTAGACATGAGTTGGATTAAAGAGTACCTTTCACCACTCCTGACATGCCTGTTTTAATAGCTTTATACATTCCCCACGTACTAACAATTCTGGAGCATCTGTTCTTATGGCTCTATGTTCCATTCCTTTATTACTTGCACTAGAAGTTATGGATGAATTGCTATTAGCCTTCAGTAAGGGTACAGAGGGGAGGTAACCAGTAGGGGGTGTGTCCCTGCACAGTCTGAAAATGGCAGCACTGATTGGATAGAGTCAGACTGTGCAGGTACACACCCCCTACTGGTTACCTCCCATTTGTACCCTTACTGCAGACTGCTAGCAATTATTCATAACTTCTAGTAGAAATAATGAAGGAATGGCACAACATACAGACATAAGAATAGATGCTCCAGAATTGGTATTACATGGGGAATGCATGAAGCTATTAAAAGAGGCATGTCAGGAGAGGTAATAGGGTTCTCTTTAACCCCTTAAGGACTTAGGATGTACCGGTACGGCATGGGTCCCGAATCCTTAAGGACCCATGACGTACCGGTACATCATGGCTTTAATTTGCGATTCCGGCGCCGCGGGGGTTAATCGGAACGGGATGCCGTCTGAAATCATTCAGCCAGCATCCCGTAACAATGCAGGGGGGGGGTCATTTGACCCCCCCCCCCCCGTATAGACGATCGCAGAAAACCGCAGGTCAATTCAGACCTGCGGTTTTCTGCGTTTCCGGTCCATTCGGGTGTCCTGTGACCCGATGAACCGTAAAAAGACTGCGATCAGTGGCGTGATTACACACCACCAATCGCAGTACGAAGATTTGGAGAGGCAGTGCTGGCCCTGGTGCTGAACACTGCTGTCCAGGGTGCTGATTGGTGCAGGGGAGAGAGGCGCGAGATTCAAACTTCCTGCGCTCCTCTCTCCCCTCCTCTTCCTGTCCAGCACCCTCACCGTGCAGCACCGTTCAGCACCAGCTCCTGCGTCCCCCTAATTGTTATCCATCACCCTCCTGCACCCATTGCCACCCAGGTAGGTTAGGGTCAGTGAGGGAGAGGCACCGTTAGGAAGGGAAAGAAGGGAAAAGTTAGTTAGGAAAAAAAAAAAAAAGCGGGCGAGATATGGCGTGAAGCTATACAAAATTTGTGAGAGTACCTCAGGGTACACTTACAAATTTCGTGTGTACGAGGGGCGAGATTCCCGTATTCAACCCCCAGAATGTCCCCCCACTCTGGGTGTTAGCGGGAAACTCGTGTGGGACCTTATGTACCCACTGCTGGATAACGGTTACCACTTGTACGTGGATAACTTTTATACCAGCATTCCCTTGTTCAGGTCCCTTGCCGCCAGATCCACGTTCGCTTGTGGGACCGTGCAGAAAAATCAACGCGGCCTCCCTGCCTACCCCCTCCAGGTACCTATCCCCAGGGGTGAGACCCGTGCACTTACCAGTGGAAACCTGTTGCTGGTCAGATATAAGGACAAGAGGGATGTCCTTATGCTGTCCACAATCCACGGTAACAGCACCACCCTTGTCCCTGTGCGAGGTACCGCGGCAACGGTCCTCAAGCCCGATTGTATCGTTGACTACAATCGGTATATGGGAGGAGTTGATCTCTCTGATCAAGTCCTCAAGCCATATAATGCCATGCGCAAAACCCGGGCATGGTACAAAAAAGTTGCGGTCTACTTGGTACAGGTTGCCATGTACAACTCTTTTGTACTATCCCGAAGCGCTGTCAGCACAGGGACATTCCTCCAGTTCTATAAGGCAGTCCTCAAAGACCTGATCTTTTCAAGAGCAGGCCGGAGTACCTCGGGAACTGGAGGCGCCCGGATCGTCCCTGGCCAACACTTTCCAGGTGTGGTCCCCCATATTGGAAAGAAGGGACAAACCCAAAAAAGATGCAGAGTGTGTCACAAGAGGGGGATACGGAAGGACACCACCACTCAGTGTGACACGTGACCCGATCATCCGGGCCTCTGCGTTATCGATTGCTTCAGGGAGTATCACACTTCCATGGAGTACTAAATTTTTATAATCCCCAACAGTCCACTAGAGAACATAAAAAACTATGGCTCTCAGACTTTGGAGACACGGAAACAATTTTTTTTCCCCCAAAAAATATTAGTTTTAGAGCAGGCATCCTCAAACTGCGGCCCTCCAGATGTTGTAAAACTATAACTCCCAGCATGCCCAGACAACCTACAGCCATCAGCAGGGCATGGTGGGAATTGTAGTTTTACAACATCTGGAGGGCCGCAGTTTTTAGGATGCCTGCTTAGTGTCTCCAAAGTCTGAGAGCCATACATATTGGGCATCGTCGCGTGCGTAAAAGTCGTCGCTATAAAAATAACTTTTGACCAAACGCCTCGGATGAACGGTGTTAAAAATATAAAATAAAAACGGTGCCAAAACACCCATTTTTCAGCAAAATTTCCATTTGAATCCTTTTTGCTGGTAATAAAGCAAGGGTTAACAGCCAAACAAAACTCAATATTTATGGCCCTGATTCTGTAGTTTGCAGAAACACCCCATATGTGGTTGTAAATTGCTATATAGCCACACGGCAGGGCATAGAGCGAAGGGAACTCCATATGGTTTCTGGAAGGCAGATTTTGATGGACAGTTTTTTTTTTTACACCATGTCCCATTAGAAGCCCCCCCTGATGTAGCCTAGACTAGAAACTCCAAAAAAGTGACCCCATCTAAGAAACTACACCCCTCAAGGTTTTCAAAAGTTACTTTACAAACTATGTCAACCCTTTAGGTGTTCCACAAAACTAAATAGCGAATGTAGAAACAATATTAGAATTTTTTTTTTGTTACATTGCCTCAAAAAAGAGTAATATAGAGCAACCAAAAATCATATTTACCCCCTAAAATAGTCCCAAAACAACAACCACCTTATCCCGTAGTTTCCTAGATGGGGTCACTTTTATGGAGTTTCTACTCTAGGGGTGCATCAGGGGGCTTGAAAGGGTACATGGTGTAAATAAACCAGTCCAGCAAAATCTGCCTTCCAAAAACCATATGACGTTCCCCTTCTTCTATGTCCTGCTGTTTAGCCAAATAGTAGTTTACGACCACATATGGGGTGTTTCTGCAAACTACATAATCAGGGCAACCCATTTTGAGTTTTGTTTGGCTGTTAACCCAGTTTTTCCAGTAATAAAGTAAGGGTTAAAATGGAAAATTTTCCAAATAATTGAAATTTCAAAATTGTTTCTCCATATGCCAATAACTCTTGTGGAACAACTAAAGGGTTAACAAAGTTTGTAAACCCAGTTTTGAATACCTTGAGGGGTGTACTTTCTTAGATGGAGTCACTTTTTTGAAATTTCTATTCTAGGTGTGCAACAGGTGGCTTCAAATGGGACATGGTATAAACAAAACCAGTCCTGCAAAATCTGCCTTCCAAAACCCATATGGTGTTCCCCTCCTTCTATGTGGTCCCGTTTGGCCAAACAGTAGTTTACAACCACATATGGGGTGTTTCTGCAAACTAAAGAATCAGGGCAACCCATTTTGAGTTTTGTTTGGCAGTTAACCCTTGTTTTACTCCTGGAAAAAATTGATTATATTGGAAAATTTTCCAAAAAATAGAAATTTCGAAATTGTTTCTCAATCTGCCATTAACTCTTGTGGAAGACCTAAAGGGTTAATTAAGTTTGAAAAAACAGTTTTGAATACCTTGAGGGGTGTGGTTTCTAGAATGGGGTCATTTTTGGGAGGTTTCTATTATCTAAGCCTCACAATATGGCTTCAAACCTGAACTGGTCCATAAAAAGTGGGATTTTGAAGATTTCAGAAAAATTTCAAAATTTGCTTCTAAACTTCTAAGCCTTGTAACATCCCCAAAAAATAAAATATCATTCCCAAAATGCTACAAACATGAAGTAGACATATGGGGAATATAAAGTCATCACAATTTTTGGGGGGTATTACTATGTATTACAGAAGTAGAGAAACTGAAACTTTGAAATTTGCAAATTTTTCAAAAATTTTGGTAAAAAATTTACTTTTTTGACCCAATTTTAGCAGTGTCATGAAGTACAATATGTGACGAAAAAATAATCTCAGAACGGCCTGGGTAAGTCAAAGCGTTTTAAAGTTATGAGCACTTAAAGTGACACTGGTCAGATTTGCAAAAAATGGCCAAGTCCTTAAGGTGAAATAGGGCTGAGTCCTTAAGGGGTTAAACATTCTTCATAATGGACTCAAATGTCAGACTCATGCAACTCTACAGACATACTGCAGCATACAGGATGACTCATTTGTTAAATAATGCCCAAACAAAAAAATATACTGTAGGAAGTTGAGAATGCAAATCATGTATGAGATAAATCTACAACTATAATAATAGTATTTTTTATACTTTGATAAATCCCCAAATAGTAAAAACCTGATATTTAATATCACTTGTGTTTTTCACGGCATGTTAATGTCTGTCGGATTTAAAATTTGTGATTAAATATTACAGTTGTCTTTTATATGACTTGTTTTGCTATTTCCCCAGTCTCTGAAATGAAGTGCTGTTTAAAATTTGGAACAGACTGATATCTCTGCAGAATATATTTTGACTGGTTACCCGCTGCTCAATCATTAAAGAGTTTCACCCAAGATATATCCTTTAATTACTGCCAATATTTGTAAGCAACTTGGATGCTATTACAGCTACATTCTCTCTTGATTATTTTTTCATTGTAGCTAAAATGTTTCCTAAATGTTCTGTGCTCTGTCTTGTACAAAGCAGAAGCTGTCTGCTTGACAACCTTACATTTTTTTTGTTTTGGAATCTTCCTATTGTACTGTGTATTATGGCGTCTCTCATTACTCATATTTGGGATATTTACTGAAAACTAAATTGCGTTATTATTTATGGTTATAAGGTTAAAGGAGTTGTCCAGGGTTCTTTAAGTGATGGCCTATCCTCAGCATAGGCCATCACTTGCTGATTAGTGGGGACCCAACACTTCACACGCCTGTCAATCAGCTGGTCTGTGTAGCTCCATTGACGGAAGTCAGCACCGGAGCAACTCAGCACCAGCAACATGAAGTCAATGGGAGTAGCGCTGTAGTAGTGAGCTCTTGCTACTACAATGTCATGGTCTATCCTGAGGATAGGCCATCACTTAAAAAACCGTGGACAACAACTTTAAGGGAGTTAACATTACAGGATGGTAGACTTACAGTATGATGGATGTTCCATCATAAGTAGTAGAGTAGGATGTACAGGGTGGGCCATTTATATGGATACACCTTAATAAAATGGGAATGGTTGGTGATATTAACTTCCTGTTTGTGGCACATTAGTATATGTGAGGGGGGAAACTTTTCAAGATGGGTGGTGACCATGGCGGCCATTTTGAAGTCGGACATTTTGAATCCAACTTTTGTTTTTTCAATAGGAAGAGGGTCATGTGACACATCAAACTTATTGGGAATTTCACAAAAAAGCAATGGTGTGCTTGGTTTTAACGTAACTTTATTCTTTCATGAGTTATTTACAAGTTTCTGACCACTTATAAAATGTGTTCAATCTGCTGCCTATTGTGTTGGATTGTCAATGCAACCCTCTTCTCCCACTCTTCACACACTGATAGCAACACCGCAGGAGAAATGCTAGCACAGGCTTCCAGTATCAGTAGTTTAAGGTGCTGCACATCTTGTATCTTCACAGCATAGACAATTCAGATCGGGAGACCTTGGGGGCCATTCAACTGGCCCACGACGACCAATCCACTTTCCAGGAAATTGTTCATCTAGGAATGCTCGGACCTGACACCCATAATGTGGTGGTGCACCATCTTGCTGGAAAAACTCAGGGACCGTGCCAGCTTCAGTGCATAAAGAGGGAAACACATCATCATGTAGCAATTTCGCATATCCAGTGGCCTTGAGGTTTCCATTGATGAAGAATGGCCCCACTATCTTTTTACCCCATATACCACATCATACCATCAATTTGTTTGTTCCAATAGTCTTGGAGGGATCTATCCAATGTGGGATAGTGTCAGACCAATAGCGGTGGTTTTGTTTGTTAACTTCACCTTTCACATAAAAGTTTGCCTCATCATTGAACAAAATCTTCTGCGTAAACTGAGGGTCCTGTTCCAATTTTTGTTTTGCCCATTCTGCAAATTCAGTGCGCCGATCTGGGTCATCCTCGTTGAGATGCTGCAGTAGCTGGAGTATGTAAGGGTGCCATTTGTGAGTAGCTAATATCCGTCGAAGGGATGTTGAACTAATGCCACTCTCCAGTGACATGTGGCGAGTGCTACGCTGTGGGCTCTTGCTGAATGAAGCTAGGACAGCCACTGATGTTTCTTCATTAGAGACAGATTTCATGCGTCCACATTTTGGCAAATCCAACACTGAACCAGTTTCACGAAACTTAGCAAGCAGTTTGCTAACTGTAGCATGGGAGATGGGTGGTCTCATAGGGTGTCTTGCATTGAAATCTGCTGCAATGACCCGGTTACTGCGTTTACCAGACATCAACACAATTTCTATCCGCTCCTCACGTGTTAACCTCGGCGAAATGTCAATGGCTGTAAACAAAGAGAAACTTGTAAATAACTCATGAAAGAATAAAAGTTACGTTAAAACCAAGCACACCATTGTTTTTCGTGTGAAATTCCCAATAAGTTTGATGTGTCACATCACATGACCCTCTTCCTATTGAAAAAACAAAAGTTGGATTCAAAATGGCCGACTTCAAAATGGCCACCATGGTCACCACCCATCTTGAAAAGTTTCCCCCCTTACATATACTAATGTGCCACAAACAGGAAGTTAATATCACCAACCATTCCCATTTTATTAAGGTGTATCCATATAAATGGCCCACCCTGTACTTGTATTTAGTAGGTATTCAAGCTCAAATGAAAGGTTTTTTCCCAGGATTATTTTTAAATTTGGCAGCAAGCAGGAAGTTTTGGAGTGCTGGATCAGAGGTAGTTCAGAATTGTGATTATGAGTCTTTTGCTATTACTCAAACATTTTAACTCTATATTTATGTAGTAGATTTCATATTTGGTATCATAAAACCACCCCAACTGCTATAAAGATATATATCCATGGCTTAATTTTGCAACGCACCGTGCTATTATATTATGGTGATAGTGAGGGCACAGAGGCTGCCACCTGTAACTAACAGCTGACACCCTACTTTAAAGGCCAGGATTGGAAACTCTTAGCTGTCATAGTTAATAATGACCATAGCATTGGAAGCCTTTAACAGAGTGTAAGGGTGTCCTATGTCACCAAATTTGAACTCCTCCCATGGTGGTGCTTATAGGTTGAAATTGCAGCTTGGAGCATAACAAAGGCAGGACAAGACCTAATAGGTTACCTGTCAGTAAGGACATTTTCATGCAATAATACTGTAATACAGTAGTATTGCAGCGTATTGTATGAGCAGATCAGAAGATTACATAGTCAAGTTCCATAGTGGCAAAGATACATTATAAAAAGTATAATAAAGTATATTAAAATCAAACCTATACATGTATTGCACATTTCAAACCTTTGATGGAAAAGAACATCAAAATCAGGAACTAGTTCTATTTCACCATCATACTGTTTCACCATGGTGATCTCACAGGCGCACTGACAGCAGAAGCAAAGCTACAATCCTACTCCTAATGCAACCACCAATATATGAGATAAATCCAGTCCTGGAAGTTTAACCCATTAAATTCTGTAGTGAATAGTGACTGTGACATATAAGAAGCTATCTAAAGGGAGGGGGCTTTCTCTATCATGCCTAACGTGATCACTGGGTGTCAGTTTTTGACATGGCAGCTAGGGACCTAGTATCTAGTATCTTACTAATGGGACTGAAAAAAGAAGTGAAATAAAATGTCCAAAGTCTTAAAAATGAAAATTAACAAAATCACAAAGGTTCATATCTGTAATTTAAGATAGGATTTGAGACAGGTCTAATTTTGAACAGGTCGCCTATTTTGAGTGAGATTTACCAAGAGTTGCACCTTTATTGATACATTTTGTTGCAAATATAGATGTGATACTTTTTCACTCTGAACCTATAAAAAGGTGTCCAAATTAGACCACAACACTTCTACACAGACATGGTGCATTATGGAACTGGTCCACAGCACATGGCCAACCTCTTAGATGAATTTCTTCCTGCAAAAATGGGAAGCCAAGAAAACTGTGCCACAACAACAAGTTCGAACACTACAGCCATGCCAGCTGTTTTGGAAACTGAACTGGGTTGCACACGCGGAGAGTGTTGCTTGGATAAGAAGGGGCCAGTCATATAATTTGCTGTGGGGCCCAAAAACAGCCGTACTATTAAAATATAAAAAATATTTATCCCATATGGCGAATGGTGTAACGGAAAAAAAAAAAAAAAATGGCTGAATTACCATTTTGTCATTGCTGCACTTACCCCCCCCCCCCCCCCCCCCAAATTTACAAAATGTGATCACACTCAAAAATATCAATAAAAAAATAAATAAAATGAGCCTGCAAAAAAATGAGCCCCAACACAGCTCGGTATTATAAAAAAAAAGTTATGGGGGTCAGAATATGGTGATGTAAAAAAAAAAAACACAGTATCAAAACACAAAAATACCTAAAAAAATGTGGTATCTTTGTAATCATACTGAACCATAGAATGAAGGGCACTGGTCAATAAAGTCTACTTTAACACTGGCGTTTTGGCTTTCCATTTGTGAGATCCGTTCAGGGCTCTCACAAGCGGTCCAAAACGGATCAGTTTGCATTCTAATGCATTCGGAATGGAAAAGGATCTGCTCAGAATGCATCAGTTTGCATCAGTTCAGTCTCCATTCTACTCTGAAGGCGGACACCAAAACACTGCTTGCAGGGTTTCGGTGTCCGTCTGATGAAATGGAGCCAAACGGATCCATCCTGGCAAACAAAGTCAATGGGGACGGATCCGTTTTCACTGGCACAATAGAAAACGGATTCATCCTTCATTGACTTTCAATGGTGTTCAAGACGGATCCGTCTTGGTTATGTTAAAGATAATACAAACGCATCCATTCTGAACGGATGAAGACGGTTGTATTATCTGAACGGAGCCGTCCATAACAGATCCGCACAAAACGCGAGTGTGAAAGTAGCCTAAGCCGCATAGAGAACTCAGTAGGACAAAACCCCTAAACCTGTGGAAGAATTGCGTTTTTTTCCAATTCCACCATATTTGAAATTTTATTCCCTCTTACCACTACATTATACACCATATTAAATGGTGCCATTAGAAAATACAACCTGTCCAGAAAAAAACGCTCTCATACAGCTACATGAATGGAAAAATAAAAAGTTATGGCTCCATTAAGACAGAGAAGAAAAATGAAAACGCAAAAACAAAAAAATATATACAGCTAAGATGAAGCACTTGGACATAAATGTATTACCATTTGTGATTTGTATGTTTTCTGCATCATAGACATGGATATTGTAATAATTATATTGCCACCTTACAAACTTGCATTGTAGCCACACAGCCAAGATAGCTGTGTTTTAGATCAACTGTCTAAATTAAAACGGGGTAGGAGCTGGCATGAAATGCAACTTTTTTATGATATTTAGAAAAGTCGCAAAACATAAATGAGCCATAATCCCAATGTAATCTGACGTTCTCGTCGGGAGAAAAAAACTCAAGAGGAATTGGAGAAGAGATCCAAAAGTAACAAATACAATAAATAAACTGCAAATATATACTTTGCAACTTTTTTAGATTAAAAACCAGGCGTAACTGACCTAAAAAATTAGCCACAAATTCCCCCTTTGCCAGTAATAATGGTTTATTATGTCAGAAAATAAAAAAGTACGCCATAATGACCAATATGACTATAATGACCAATGGACCAATATAACTACAAAATGATCATATTATTTAACTCTCTTGGTGACTATAAAAGTATCATCTTATTTATTCAATGCAGCGAACTGTGCAAAAAATAAACTAAAATAATTCCAAAAGTGTTGTTTTTGTTCCACCTCCACATGTACCCAAAAAATGATGCAATGAAAGCTACAACTCATCAGGCAAAAAAAATCATGGCTTAATATAGCTCTCTGGATGGCAAAATATAAATATGGAATTTTTGAAAATTGTGTTTTTGAATTAAATGAAATGCAAAATTGAAAAATAAATAGAAAAAAAAAATGATCCTGGAATATGGCGGCAGAAATACATTTTTTAAGTGTTTTTATTATGCCAAAGTTGTAAAGCTTTGACAATGTAAATTTGGTATTGCTATTTTACTAACCATGGAATAATGTTATCATGTTATTTATTCTGCATTGTGAATACTGTAAAATAAAAAATAACAATTGCCAGCAATACAGATTTTTGTTTATCTCACTTTCAAAAAATGGATTAAAACAGTGACATGTACACCAAAATGAAACTATTGAAAACTACAACTCATCACGCAATAAACAAGCCATCATACAGCTCTGTCATATGACTCTTGGAATGTGAAAATGAAAAAAAAAAAAAATTATTGGTTCTCTGGGCCCAAAATAGACTGTATACCAAAGGGGATACGGGGCTAAATTCTATTTAATAAAACTGCAAATACCTTGTTAATAAGTCTATCTTTGAGTTATCTTTGAAAATGAATTCAACTATTGGATGATTCTATATAAATTGAATTCTACAAAAAAAACTGTTCTTTTTATTAATATGAGCTGCACATGGAAGTAAGTGCATGGACATGGCGTACGATTGATAGAAAGTATCCCCCAAGTGATCTAGAAAACTCGCACATCCACAGTGAAATATAAGGCATGTTACTGATTAATTCCAAAGGCTAACATGCATGACTGAATGTTTCTATATAATTCTTTCTTGCCCGATTTGTTCCAATATCCAATGATACCATCATTTACCACTTTTGCAGCATCCTGAGGTTTCATTTTAGGAGAAAGAAAAATCTAACCTTTGATGAAAAATTGGATTTCTGTATTTGAGAGTTACAGCATTTGACACAAAATTGATTATCTTATGTGAAACAGAGATATCCTCTCTCTTTCACAGGGCAGTGATACTGTACAATTTGTTATATATGTGCATGCAGAGATAATTTTATTTACAAAGATATATATTAAAATCCACTAAAAATAAACGGAAGGCAACTAAGCTTATATGGTTGGGATTGTATGATGTCATCAATCTTGGGTTTATTGACCTACAGTAGAGCTATGAAATGATTCTTTTTTTTTTTTTTTTTAGCAAAGACCATGATTTTACCTGTATTATTGGTTATTTCATCGAATTTTTGGTTAATTTGCAATAGTTCAAGTATTAAGTCGAATCACATAATTTCTACAACTACAGTACAACCTTTTATGACAAAGAAGCAATATCTTTGAATAGATTTTTACTCCTCAGTGTTCTAGCAGTGTTCTATGTAATGTTCAAAATTATAAACATTTAAGAAAAAAAGAAGAGTACATTGGAGCAGGGAGATCACAAATAAATAGCCTAAAATACTTATGATGCTGTATTTGGTATACATCCAATAAATCATACGTTTTATTAAGTCACAGCATATGCAAAACCATACAAATAGACAAAGAATAAAATACCAATAGACATCCAAAGAGATGATCCCTTCACATGGTCCTCCCAAAGTATTATAGGGAAATGAAAGAACTGGAATCCCTCAACGATGACAATGTAAAATGTATAATTTATGTTATGTTTGATTTACATTCACAAACTACATCAAATACACTATCAAATCACCCCAATTAAATTGCACTGTACTACAGTAAACAGAATTATATTAGTGAATACAGTATATAGGGACAACAGGATACACCATATTCAATTTGGCTGTGACCTCTATTGATTACTCTACCACAATTGTTGGCTATGTTAATAGTGACATTATGGCATACTGTTTGTCTCTGTGGTCCTATATACAACATTAAAGTGGGAAAAGTGTCCTCTTCCTTAAAGGGAACCTGTCACCAGTTTTATGGTGTCCTAACTAAGGGCAACATAAATAAGTGACTTATTCTCTTAGCAAAATGTTGGGTCACTTTCTTTAATTGACCCAGTCAATCTGCCAACATCTTGTATTGAAAAGCTCCAGCTGATAATAATGAGTCATGAATATTCATGAGCTCCTGACTCTCCCTGCCCACCTTCTGCTGAGTGACAGTTTGTTTCCATATGAATCAGCAGCAGGTGGGCAGGGGAGTGGCTATAGCTCTGAATTAAAAAAATGCTGGACTCAATGACATCACGCTGGACTCAAATCAGCTCATTAGCATGCGACATCTTTGTGTGTATATTATGAGGTAACCATCTGTCACACCAGTAAGTGATTACATCTAAGGTACTTTTTAGTAGTTAATGATTGTATATAATTAGTTAGATTATAATCAAATATCCACATGACAGGTTCCCTTCAATGATTTTTCATCGAATATTGATCCAGCTACCACCATTACGGCGGATTAAATACCTTGAAAGTAGATAGGGCGACCACCGGACAGTCAATGTAGTCATGGCACCTTGTATTATTCAGGCAACACCCCGGCAGATATACCCTACAGTATAATATGGACCCGGCGTCCTGACCTTTACATGCAATGTGTACTCAGCATTCATTTTTTTTGCCCTATATTATATAAGTCAACGCTCTGTATCCTATACTATGAACTCAGCACTTTATTGGAATCATGCACTATAGATTCAGCATTCTGGTTTTTTACCACACATCATGTATTGAGCATCAAAACTTGTAATTGTGTCTTGTCACTTTCATGTTTTTTTGTCTGATGTGATATAGCCTGCTGGATATTGATTTAGCTTGTGATATCGACTATTACCCACAAATGAATATGTTATCATTTTGAAAACTTATTGATATGTGACTGTTGATGAGATTGATAATACCGGCTCCGAAGTGGATGGCCATTTTTTTATGTTACATCAGTCTTGTATAGGATGCATCAGTTATTTCTTTTTCGTTGTTCTATGTCTTGATGAATTTTTTTCTATTATAATCGCAGTGTCTGACAAAGGCCTACGTGCCCAAAACGTTAACACGAACTGCCACATGTCTACCTAATGTACTTAACAAAAAAAAGCATTCCAATTGAAGATCATCTGCTGTGATTTTTAATTAATTGTAAACAGGGGTGGGAACCCTTTGCACAGCAATACCTGCACAGAGTGCGACAAAGCTCTTATAATCATCCAGTATATATTAGACAGCAATACAAACAATATTCCTTCTTACACAGACATAGACACATCTAGATTGTGCATGTGTTCTGATTGGGGAGATAGGAGCAAACTGCTGTCAGACACCAATAAAGTTGGCATATTTTCCAGAAAACAGAAGGATGGGGCATGTTGAAATTCAACAAAGGATCCTTTCTGGTTATCACCCCCCCCCCCCCCCCCCCCCACTCCCAAATTGGCTTGGTTTGGTCAACATTATTCTAATGTCAATGGCCTACTAAGAAGGGTATTCAATAAGTTATCTACCAGCATGTTAGGGTCCATTCACACGTCTGCAATTTCTTTCCGGATCTGTTCCGGATTTAGCAGAATGGGTGCGGACCCATTAATTTTCAATGGGTCCGGAAAAGATGTGGACAGCACAATTTGTGCAGTCCGCATCCGTGATTCTGTTCCGCAAGTCTTAAAAAAAAAAAAGCTTGTCCTATTATTATACGCAAAATGCGGTCCGTGGTACAATAGAAAGTCAATGGATCCGCAAAATGCAGATGACATTCCGTATGTCATCCGCAAATGCGGATTCCGTCCCTGGAAATTAAGTCTTGCCCTCAGAGACCAAAGAGCAAGGCCCTGGCAGAGCAGGATCCTGTCTTCACCAGAGTTGCCAAGTCTTGAAGATGCTGATGATAGATGTTGAAAAGCTTATAACACTCATTGAAGAACGTCCCAACCTATGAGATACCAGGTCCAACTCCTACAACGACCAAATTCAAAAGGACAGGTCATGGGAAGAGATAGGAAAAGAAATTGAAGCATCAGATTGGGAGAAGGCTGACTCCAAAAAGCATCAAACTGTCATTGAGTATACAGACTTTATATTTTCTGTATATGTATGCCCATCTTTTTGGTATCAACAGTGTGTATTCAGGACTGGCCAAACTGTGGCTCTCCAACTATAAAACTACAACTCCCACCATGACGTGCTGTAGAGAGTTGTAGTTTTTCAGCATTTGGAGAGCAGCAGGTTGCCCATGCCTTCCATATTGCATCAATATACAGCTGCATATGTATGCATTTTTTTTGTTTTGCAAACATTTTAACCCCTCACGTCTAATAAATGTACTTTGCAAACTTTTGTATAGCAAAGCATCAATATACAGCTGCATATGTATGCATTTTTTTTTGCTTTGAAAACATTTTAACCCCTCCCTTTTAATAAATGTACTTTGCAAACTTTTGCATAGCAAGGCATCAATATACAGCTGCATATGTATGCATTTTTTTTACTTTGCAATTATTTTAACCCCTTATAGCAAATACAGTATATGTAATAGAATAGTGGTTGCATAGTTTGATATTCTCATATAGACAAAATATTAAATTTATGAAAATATTAAAATATATGTATGGTTAACAATTTATTTTTTTATTTTTTTACTTTCTCTGATCAAAAATCGATGGTATTCCTGTTCAGTTCAAAAGGGAACTTTGTGGTGACGGGACATTAAAAAAGAAGCCATATCTGTAAATGGCACACCTACAATTTCTAAGACAAATAATGGAAACAAGACCGTAAATAATTTTTAAAAAATATTCTATTTTATTTTGATGATTTGAGTTAGATTTTAAAGGGCTCATGTAAACGACCATATGCCCTCCGAGACATACTGTCCGTGAGCGTTGTAGTACACAACATCATAGATTATAATGATGCTTTGCATGTTGGGCCACACGTGGGACTATTGTCCTACACTCATATTATCATATTATATGAGTGCGGGACAATAGAACTGCGGGTGGCCCGACGTGCACAGCATCATTGTTATGTGCTCACATGCGCAAATATCCGATCCAAATAGGGATGAGCAAACCTGAACTTGAGCCTGAAATTAACTTACTTATTTTGTATTATAAAATGAATATAAGGGAAAATTATAGCATTCCTAATACAGATTACTAACTTAAAATGTCCATTGAGGGTTTTAAAAACTATATATTATAAACTCACCTCATCCACTTGATAGCGCAACCCCTCTACTCTTCTTTCTACTTCCTGCAGTACCTTCAAAAGGACCTGCGCTGACGTCATTGCGCTCACCACGTGCTGAGCACGGTGACGTCATCGCAGATTCTTCTGAATGAAGATAGAAGGACATTCTATCTTCATTCAAGTGAGTTTATTATATATTTTTTTACCCCTCAATGGACATTTTACTTGGCATTCTGTATTAAGAAAGCTATAATTTTACTTTATAACCATGTTATAATGGAAGAAATAAAATCAATTGAACATCTAACCCAAACCCGAAATTCTGTGAAGTACGGGTTCGTTTCTAGATAACAACAATCAGTTTTTTATTACGCACATGCAAAACGCATTAAAATGCTTAGAACTAGCGCAAAAAAAAAAAACAGAACTACATAACGCAATCTCACTGAAATTGCGTGCGGACTTGCACGGGTTTACTTGAACTCGTCCACAACGCATCCGGATAGAATCCGTGACGCTCGTCTGCAAGGGGCCTAAGGCATTTCCATATCCTATACCTGGGATGCTGAGCCTGCGGCCCTCCAGCTGTTGTAAAACTACAACTCGCACCATGCCCTTCTGTAGGCTGATAGCTGTAGGCTGTCTGGGAATGATTGGAATTGTAGATTTTCAACAGCTGGAGGGCCGCAGTTTCAGCATGCCTGTCCTATACTATTCTTTAAAAACCTATAGAAATGCTAATTATATAAAAATTATATATTTTTTATTAATATTTTTTTAAATATATTTATAGGACTGTTGATAACCTGAGCATTGAGAAAGAAGAATCTACCAGTCAAGCTGTTGTATCCCAACAAATTGAGAGTGTGCCAGAAGATATTCCTGCTGACCAGCCAGTCAATACACAGCGTCGTTCTTCTGGCAGACGTAGGGGTCCTCCTCCACATGATTCTGGTTTAGATACTAGAACCATTGTTGAATCAAGGGTTCTGGAGTATGTAAACCAGAATCATGGTGAGAGTACCGATGAAACTTTATTAAAAAGTTTGGCCCCATTATTGAAATGTACTCTATCCCATAATCCGCCTCCTCATGGGTGTTACAATACTTCCAAACCTTGTTCGCAGGGGAGTGCATAATACATTGGTCAATACCAAGGATCATTAGAGAGAAGTCGTCTCCCGCTACTAATCCTGGCCCCTTTACTAGGGAAATTTTTGAATGATTTTGTTATTAATCTAATAAATGTTATTCTGTTTATTAATATAATGTCTCATAGTTTTTATTGGAATAATTTTATATTCTGTGGTGTATCAGGCCGTGCCTCCACACAACAAAAATGTAGTGCATGCACCAGTTTTTTTGAGAATGTAAGGATCACTGACCCATTCAAGTTGAGGCTTGGAGGTTGCAAGGGCATTGGGGAACGCTATTGCGGTTCCCAATGCACAAAACGGCTGGCACACGTTCATGTGCATGATCCCTAACTAAGTGCCATTTATCCATGTAGATTAAGTAAACACTTAATAATGTATTGTTATAGCCCTTTTTGCTTACTTTGCTGTCTATAATAATTTTTCAATCAAATTATACACTGCTCATTTCCATGGTAATAGACCACCCTGCAATCCATCAGTGAGGGCCATACTTGCACTATATAGGAAAATGCACTAGCCTAGGTACAGACACATGTTCTTGGCCACCAGAGCAGGTAAAGTTTTTTTTACTATTGTGTGCAAGCACGGCTACCACTGATGGATTATAATTATCTATTAATTAGCAATTTTTTTATTTAGAGCATTTTCACATAATAAATAATTTTTTCAAACACTGCTATCCTCTTTTCTATATTGATGTAAAACACTGTAATAAACATAGTGCAGGTACAATTGCGTCTTAATAAAATCAAGTGATATTACTCTTTTTAAGATGTCATTTGTAATGAGGTATTAGAAGGTATTTAAACCAAATAAAAAAAAAAAAAAATATATATATATATATATATATATATATATATATATATATATATATTTCACTATCAATTTATTATTTTAAGTTGATAGCGGAATTTGGAAATTACAAAATACCTCAGCCCGCAAGCCCAAGTCAGGGGTCCTTATTCTTTTGCGAGTCCCTAAACTAAACTAACAACATGGGATCTAACTAAACTAAGAAAATTAAAATTTCTATAGTAATTTGGAATCCAGAATCAAGCTGAAATCAACGACTTCCATGGATGGCTTCTAACTGCCACGGTATTGTCCCCTCTGGACTGCAGAAAAAAATCGGCATAGACTTCCCGAACAGCTAGTCCAGCCGTTCCAGGTCGTCTAGTCCGGCTCTGATCAAAAATGACAGAAGATGTCATATTTTGACCAATATCTGCATCAGCGGAGGCATCATGTGTCCTGGTGAAGTTGTGCAGCAGTACACAAGCCTGTATTATTAGGGTGGCATTGTCCAGATTCATCTGTATGGATGACATGAATACTCTCCACTTAGTGGACAGTATTTCAAAAGTGCACTCCACATATCGATGGGCGCTGGTCAATCGATAGTTGAAGATGCGCTTTCGGTCATCCAGATCGCGTCTAGGGAAGGGCCACATCAGTTGGGGTGACAATGCGAATTCTTCATCTGCCACGATCACAAATGGAGCCGGCGGACCTGCAGATCCGGGTAGTCTTCTTTGCTCTGGCAGGGCAAGCTGGTTTTCGCGAAGCCATTCACCCATTCTGGAAGTACTAAACATGTGGCTGTCAGAAGTGCTCCCGTAGGCCCCGATATCCACAAATACAAAACTGTAATTACTGTCAGCCAAGGCCATCAGCACTACAGAAAAATACTGCTTATAATTGAAGTACAGGGACCCTGAGTGAGGCGGCTTATTTACACGGATGTGTTTTCCGTCCAGTGCGACAATGCAGTTAGGAAACTGCGCTAATTGGTAAAATCCCTTGGCGATACAAAGCCAATCTTCCGCCTTGGGGGTGGGCATCACCGCTTATTTGAGTCGCTGCCATATGACTTTACACGTATGACAGACAATCGCAGATATTGTTGAGATCACAAGCAAAAACTCAAAGTGCAGCAATGCAAAGAAATTTCCAGTTGCAAGGAATCTGTGAAAACATAAAAAAAATAAGTATATATAATTTTTTTAAATAAACTTACCAAAATATAAATTTTTTATATTTCTTACCTCAACGTGACTATAAGCCTTTGCTCGGCAGAAATGCTGCGCCTTATGCTCGTGTCCACGAAGTTTAGGTCCGGATGTAGAGACGACAACAGATTATCAAAGACCTCCATGGACATACGGCAGTAACTATGGAATTTGAAGTGGTCTTGACGCAGGTCGTTATATATAGTGTGGAACTGTCCCTTCTGATGACGCTGAGTGACAATGGGATGAATCCACTGTCTCCTCCTCCTCCTCTTCGGTACTTCGTCCAGCATCGCTGCTTGCTGTCCAAATAACCAAAATAGGAGCCAATGGAAAACAACTCAATTTCTATCCTTCAGCATGATATCATTGTAGAGAATGCAGGAAAAAATTGCCTATATCAAGCAAACTTTTCACACAGAACTCTTAACGACACGATGAACCAAACAAATTGGCGCCTGAGCTGTCACATGACTTGACTTTTATTCACTTTTTTTCACTTTATAAAAGATATCCTAACAACTTTATTAGCACCCGGCTGCGCTCAGTATATTTAATCTATTTCATTTAATGTTTGTGTGTGTCGTTAAAAGATATCAATACTATCTACTATAACAGTGACATCTACAGCACACCGCCCCCAAAACAGTGACCTACATAGCCCCCCCACCCCTTAAACACTGACCCCCCCTCCACAGTGCCCCGTCCCTTAAAATTAGACCTACACAGCATCCCACCCCCTTAACTTTGACCTTTACAGCAGCCTTTCCCTTTAACAGTGACTTTCACAGCATACCACCCCCTTGATAGTGACCTCCCCAGGGCCCGCCCCTTAATAGTGTCCTTTACTGGATCAGGGGAGTGTCCTTTTGAACAGCTCACTCTAAGACAGCAGCACTGTACTGTCTGAGTGTGAGCTGCAGGAAGAAAGTCACCCTCCCACCTCTGCAGCTGACAAAAGTAGATTTTTACCTTAATTTTTTCAATCCCTGTTGGCTGAGGAGTGTAGGGGGTGTGGCCTAACCAGATTAGGGCGTGGATTGGCGGGACCAGAAGTTGATTTTTAACTTCATTTTTTAATCTGTCAGCTGAGGAGTGGGAGGGGGTGTGGCCTAACCAAATCATGGGCGTCCCCCTTTGAACAGCTCACTCTAAAACAGCAGCACTGTCCTGTCTGAGTGTAAGCTGCAGGGAGAAAGTCACCCTCCCTCCAACCCCTGCAGCTGACAGAAGTTGATTTTCTCCCTGCAGCTCACACTCAGTACATTGCTGCTGTCTTAGAGTGAGTTGTTCAAAAGGACACACCCCCAATCACGTAAGGCCCCTGTGGAGGTCACTGTCAAGGGTGTGGTATGCTTTGAAAGTCACTGTTAAAGAGGAAGGCTGCTGTAAAGGTCAAAGTTAAAGGGGTGGGCTGCTGTTTAACCCTCCTCTTATGTTAGCTTTCTGTTACTATCCATGATGTTAACGGGTCAGTTTTGACCCGTGTCTTAAATCAGCCATAAAATACCCTCTGAACAATTATTTATCATCCAATTTGTTTCTTACCTCTTGGTTACCTTGTTAGGCTTCTTTATCCTTGAAAAGATTGGTTTTAATATTTTTGGTGTGACCCCTTAGACCTTTCTTTTGAAAGCATGCCTCTCATTTTCAAATTTAAAAAATGGTAAAATAAACCTCAATAGAATATTTACTTTATTTAGAGAAGCAGACAAGCAGGCAAAGAGATCGGCTCCTCCCTAACTACAGCTCACAGGTTTGAGAGGTGATTGGCTGTCAGTGTTACTAAGCAGAGAGAGTGTTTAGGATTTCAGTTTTGGCACTTATTAGTGTCCTATAATCCTATATTATAACTGGGTCAGAATTGACCCTAACACCATGAACATCTTAATTTTCACCACAGTATTTTATAATTTAGTGAAAATGATTCTTTTTCTATTACATTGTTTAAATAGAGGTTCCTGACAAAGTAAAAAAATCTTGATGCAATAAACAAATTTATGTGATACTTATAGACATTCAAAACCTGAAAACGGGTCGGTTCTGACCCTAACATAAGAGGAGGGTAAAGTCCAATTTTAAGGGACGGGGTACTGTGGGGGGGTCAGTGTTAAGAGGTGGGGGGCTGTGGAGGTCACTGTTTTGGGGGCTTTCTATAATTGTGCGAATTTTGCTAGGAAAGCAAAGACAGAAAGCGCACCATAGGGTATAAGGTTCCAAATTAGTGGAGCATATAAAAAAGGTAAAAAAGGGAGGCTCACTGTGACGATCCCTACTCTCGGGTCGAGTCACTGTGTGAATTATACTAGTGAGCTCGTCAAGTTACCACAGAAATTCACACCCACCTATTCTAGATGATGGAATTATGCTAACTTACTCCCCTAGATTCTAACACCCCATTATTTTCTATCACAATTGCTTCCACCACCTATACTATAAGGCAATAGGGGCCTATACTCAGATATTCTCTCAACCCAAATTTAACACCGTAACACAAGTTATCTATATGGGACCTAAAATCCTCTGAAACACTACTGGTAACTTTATTCTCTCAGAAAGAGCAAGTCCTATAAGACCACAAGGAAGAGACTTATTAATGTTTAAATTTAATACACGATAGTGCAGTGCAATACAAAAGAAAGTGTCAGATAAAAGATAAAAACAAAATATACATACAATAACAATGCAGTGAACAGATAAAATAAAAAGGGAGAAAATACGGAATATTGGCTTACTGAGATGCAGCAGTTATATTCCGGCTGTGGGGACAGCTGAAGATATGGGCAGTCACTCCAAACGATGTGGATGCCCAAAATGGCTGACAATTACCTGTTCCCAAACACCCATTTTTATACCCCCCTCAGCCGAGGGGTGGGCTGTGAGGGAACCTCCCTCCTTTCGGTCCAGCCTTCTGGGACGTCTGATATTATTCAGATTTCTGCCCCACCTTCCCAGAAGACTGACTGAGGTGGCAATATGAATCGCGGAGATTCCTCGCTGTATGATAGGGAATGCGGGTACAGGTATGATCACATAATCTGAGTCGCTTCGTCCCGGTCATATAGACACCAAATATTATTGAGTTATGATTTCCAGAAGGCCAGATCCTGAATACCGAGAAATGCCTCCTGTCTAGTATGGCATGCATAAATTCTGCCCGAAGCCCATGTCAGGCTGAACACAATTATTAGGGTTCTGAGGCTGTGGGTGCCATGAGGTCGGAGTTATGGCTTCTGATATTATTTCATTCCTCTACTGAATGGGTTAGACCACCCACTGGTCTAGCAGCCAACATGTCTAGGGTGGCTGTGCATTTTAAGTATCCCCCTCCCTGGTCTTCATTAGGATGCCCAAATGGTTTGTAATTAGCAGGCCAGTGCTAAAGGGGGGCTTCCTCGGAGAATGTGGAGTGTCTCACCTAGTCTTCAGATGGGCTGGCATCTAGAGGCACCATTTGCATTTGCTTAATAGATCAATTAGCCACTGCTATATAATTAGCTATTGATAATGTAAGTTTAGGAGAATATGAGATCTACTTATCTGTCTATCTATCTGTCTATTCACCTCAGATTTCGTTACACTCACCTTATAGAGTTGTGCTATAAATAGGCACAACTCTACCACGCGTATGTAGATAAAATGTGTCCGATGGAAGGGAATGCTGCCGTTGTGTCCAGAAGCTTCAGGAGATGGGGCCCAGCCTTCTCAAAAGGAACTCGAAATATACAGATGGCTGGATCTCAGATTGGCGCAAAACACACCTCCCCAGGACACTCGTAAAGAAATCTTCGTCTTTATTGCATATTCTTTTTGCCAAATAAAAACAACTCGTTTTGGGGATCTAGAGCCCACTTCATCAGGTTAGAAAGGCTTAATAAACAAGAGAACATGTATAACAGTTATTTAAAACAAAAAAAACGCCAAAAAGAACTTCCCTGGGCGGTCCAGTGGGAGTGGTGTTGTGCCTAGGTGTTTCCTCATTAGCATATAATTAAAAGTATATTAACATCAGAAATAAATAGATAATCACCTCTATCTGTGTGGATGAGGATGCATAGTAATAGAATATAATTAAAATATTAAGTTTCTCTTTTTATTTAAAAGAATAAATTATACAGTGCCGTGACCCTGTCACTAGGAAGCAGCTTACGCCACTATATTCATAATTGAGAGAGCGCAATCGACAAAAGGGCCAAATGGGAGAAATTCTTCTGGTCACGTGGTTATTGGAGAGACCACGTGGCCCTGTTGCCAGGAAACAGGGATGCTCATAGTTGCAACGGCCCGGAGGCCGGATGAAAGCGGGGCTTCCGGTCACATGATGGCTATAGTTGCAGTTGCCTAGGAACACAGGACACACATTCAATGGGAGGTAGGATCGGGATGGGGCTCCGGGTCACGTGGTAGCTGTTTATGCGACCATGTGACCTGGTTGCCAAGAAACAAGGAACACAGTAGTGTTCCTGGCTATAATGTCCGGAGAACCTGGTGGCTTAAAGGGGGTATTATAGATGCATATGTCTATTATTATATTATATTTCCTAGGGACCATAGTAAAACTGTATCAATGGAATACCTAAGGGCTCCATACAAAGAGGAAACAATATATATATATAAATATAAAAATAGATAGCATGACACCATATATGTTCAGTAGATATGGATATCATTGGTGGTATGAAGAATATTGAGATAAGTGTAGCTACATGAACACTAGATGTAGGGGGGGGAGGGTACATATGGGCATGAACTTGGGTGTATATAAATGTTAATGTTAAAGTACATATAGGTATGAACTGAGGTGTATTAATTATCCTATTGGGTGACTCTTAAAGGGACATTTGGTAAGGACCCATTGGTTCCTATTAGAATCTGATGAATGGGATGAGTGAAACAGAAATTGATTGAAAGAAGGGGATATGTTCTTTTAGAGTCATAGGAGTGACAAACTGATATGTTGTATCAATTATTAAAAGGTGGTTAAGCTATTATAAAATTATAACGAAAACCTCCCAGCAACCTAATGTTACTGGTATACTTATTTCCGGGAATTATATCACTGAGGCATACATTCTCAGTGAGACGTACTGACCATCCACGATTCTCCCCTCTAGGTTACTACATACCCTCCCCCTCTGCCTAAAGCCGAGGGGCTGGGCACCTGTTACCATCAAACAATGTACCCTTGATAAGGCGTCGGCATTCCCATGCAACTTCCCGGGCCTGTGTTCTATATAAAAACTGAAATCCTGTAACGTCAGAAACCATCTCGTTACTCTGGCATTACTCCCCTTTTTCTCAGACATCCACTTTAGTGGTGCATGATCTGAAACTATCCTGAACCTCCTACCCAGTAGATAATATCTAAGGGAGTCCAATGCCCACTTTATCGCCAAACATTCTTTTTCCACAATAGAATAATTTTTTTCGCAGGGGGTAAGTTTTCGGCTCAGGTATAACACCGGGTGTTCTTCCCCCCTAACTTCTTGGGACATCACAGCGCCTAGACCTACCTCTGAGGCATCTGTCTGCACTATGAATTCCATACTAAAATCTGGGGCCACTAATACTGGCTGCTGGCACAACCGTAGCTTAAGCTCGTTAAATGCCTGTTCAGCTTCCGGGGTCCATCTAGCCATGACTGACTTTGTACCTTTTGTAAGCTCCGTTAGCGGGGCAGCTATCGTAGCAAAATTTGGTACAAATCGTCTGTAATAGCCCACTATTCCCAAGAAAGCTTTTATCTGTTTTTTTGTAAGTGGACGTGGCCAGGTTTGAATTGCTTCCACTTTGTTAATCTGGAGTTTAATTAGACCTCTCCCTACTACATATCCGAGATATCTGGCCTCTTCCATACCCATGGCACATTTTTTGGGGTTTATGGTGAATCCGGTTGTTCTTAGGGAATCTAGTATGGCTTGAACTTTACCCAGGTGACTCTCCAAATCTGGGCTAAAGATGACGATATCGTCCAGGTATGCAGCTGCATACTTTTTGTGAGGGCCTAAGATCCTGTCCATAGCCCTTTGAAACGTAGCTGGGGCACCTTGTAAACCGAATGGCATCCTTACATACTGGTAACACCCTTCAGGTGTGGAAAAGGCAGTCTTTTCTTTAGCATCCTTTGATAGAGGGATCTGCCAATACCCTTTTGTTAGGTCTAACGTAGTAATATACCGCGCTGGCCCTAACCTCTCAATGAGTTCGTCTACTCTTGGCATAGGGTAGGCATCGAACTCCGAAGCCTCATTGAGTTTTCTGTAATCATTACAGAACCGCCATTCCCCAGATGGTTTTGGTACCAAAACTATTGGACTGGACCACCCACTTCGGGACTCCTCAATCACTCCTAGCTCTGACATCCTTTTGATCTCTTGTGATATTACTTCCTTACGAGCCTCAGGGATTCTATAGGGTTTTATGTTTACCCGAACATGTGGTTTTGTTCGAATCTCATGCTCAATACAATTAGTGAGACCTGGCAAATCTGAGAACAAATCCCTATTCTGTTGAAGCAGTTCCTTGCATTGCTGTTTTTGGGATTTGGAGAGGGTCTCCGCAATTGTGACATCCTGACTGTTAGTTTTAGCCTCTACCACCAAACAAGTCATTTCCAGGGAGTTTCGATCTTTCCACGGTTTTAACAAGTTCACATGATACAACTGGATAGGTTTTCTTTTCCCAGGTTTCCTTTGCCACATCTAGTAACCCCCGAGGGTGCCGAGCATATAATAATTCAAAAGGTGAAAACCCAGTGGAGGTTTGAGGAACCTCTCTAATAGAGAACAGTAGGTACGGTAGCAGACAGTCCCAATCCCGACCATCCTTCTCTACCACCTTTTTTAACATATTCTTAAGTGTTTTATTGAAACGTTCTACCAGACCGTCTGTCTGCGGATGATATACTGAGGTTCGCAGTTGTTTAATTTTTAACATCCGACATAACTCTTTCATGACTTTAGACATGAACGGTGTACCCTGATCAGTTAATATCTCTTTTGGTATACCAGTTCTGGCAAACATCTGGAACAACTCTCTCGCTATGTTTTTTGATAACGTATTTCTTAAAGGAAAATGCAAATGTGATCGCACACTACATCCAGCACTCTGCCCTCCATGCTGGATGAGACATTGGTTTATATTTTGGCCAAAGCATAGTAAGCCACTCACCGCGTCAAGGCTGTCTCATGAGTGGTCCCTAACTCTTGTTCCTACCTGTTCATGGGCCATGACAGCCACATAAAATCCAGGGAATGCAGGTCAGCATGCAAGCCAAGTACACTTTGCTTGTAACCCCGTCCGGTGCCATTACAGCTTTCATCGGATCCAGGGATGCAAGTACCAACATGCATGCTGAACCCACCATATACTTCTCCTGGAGCCAAATGGCTAATGGTAGGTTCTATACAAGCAGACTCAGTTTTATACTGACTTTAAAACCAGCCTCAAGGACAGATTAACTGGTCAGGTGTGCAATGACTCCAAGGAGATCGCCACGCCTCCAATATATACTACAAAGAAAAAAATAAGGGGTTGGGTCAGCACAACCTGCCTGTAGGTGCAGATCGCTATGGCGAAATACATATACAAACGGAAAATGCAAATGTGATCGCACACTACATCCAGCACTCTGCCCTCCATGCTGGATGAGACATTGGTTTATATTTTGGCCAAAGCATAGTAAGCCACTCACCGCGTCAAGGCTGTCTCATGAGTGGTCCCTAACTCTTGTTCCTACCTGTTCATGGGCCATGACAGCCACATAAAATCCAGGGAATGCAGGTCAGCATGCAAGCCAAGTACACTTTGCTTGTAACCCCGTCCGGTGCCATTACAGCTTTCATCGGATCCAGGGATGCAAGTACCAACATGCATGCTGAACCCACCATATACTTCTCCTGGAGCCAAATGGCTAATGGTAGGTTCTATACAAGCAGACTCAGTTTTATACTGACTTTAAAACCAGCCTCAAGGACAGATTAACTGGTCAGGTGTGCAATGACTCCAAGGAGATCACCACGCCTCCAATATATACTACAAAGAAAAAAATAAGGGGTTGGGTCAGCACAACCTGCCTGTAGGTGCAGATCGCTATGGCGAAATACATATACAAACGGAAAATGCAAATGTGATCGCGCACTACATCCAGCACTCTGCCCTCCATGCTGGATGAGACATTGGTTTATATTTTGGCCAAAGCATAGTAAGCCACTCACCGCGTCAAGGCTGTCTCATGAGTGGTCCCTAACTCTTGTTCCTACCTGTTCATGGGCCATGACAGCCACATAAAATCCAGGGAATGCAGGTCAGCATGCAAGCCAAGTACACTTTGCTTGTAACCCCGTCCGGTGCCATTACAGCTTTCATCGGATCCAGGGATGCAAGTACCAACATGCATGCTGAACCCACCATATACTTCTCCTGGAGCCAAATTTCTTAAAGGGACTGCTTCCGGGTATCTGGTGGCATAGTCTACTACCACCAAAATATACTGATGACCTCTAGCTGATTTTACTAGGGGTCCTACGAGGTCCATTGCAATCCGTTCAAATGGAACTTCAATGATTGGCAGAGGGACCAAAGGACTTTTGAAATGAGGGACAGGGGCTGATACCTGGCAGGTGGGACACGACTGGCAATAGTCAGCTATTTCCTTATAACACCCCGGCCAATAAAATCGCTGCAGAATGCGTTCTTGGGTTTTAGCTGCCCCCAAGTGCCCCCCTAAAACATGCGAGTGGGCCATCCTTAATACCATTTGTCGATAAGGACTGGGTACCAGCAGTTGTTCCACTACTTCATCCCCCCTTTTGGTCACTCTATACAACATATCATTGTTTATGGCAAAGTGGGGAAACTGATTATCAGCCCCTGGACTTTGGGCAACCCCATTCAGAACTGATACATTCTCCCGGGCACCTTTCAAGGTAAGATCCCTGAGCTGGGCCTCTCCAAAATTGTCCCGAGACACCTCAAGATCCAGGACATCGGTCTCAGGGGTTAATTCCTCGTCATCCTCACCTAACATCACCGCTAATGGAGACCCTGATATAGCCCCAGGACACTCCAATACCTCTCCCACCACATCACAACTAGAATGCTCATTACTTGACAGTTTCATCGAGACCTTAGCGTTAGCCCACAGGTCCCAAAACAGTGGGAAGTCTCTTCCCAGTATCATCGGGTGCAGTAAGTCCTTCACCACTCCCACCTCATGCAGTACAGTACCACACATAGTGTTTATGGACACCTGAGCGACAGGATAATCCCGTGTGTCTCCATGGATGCACAACACTCCCACATGCTTTTTAGGATTTAATACGTGAGGCACCATGGACGTCATCAAAGTGACTAAACTGCCGGAGTCCAAGAGGGCAGTCACTATAACACTGTTCACGGTCACTTGGCACATCTGGGGTCCTTCCTGGGCTTGGGTCACTGCACTGCACACAGGATGTGCAAAAAGAGAATATGGTTGGCCGACACCGCACTCCATGGGCTCGGTAGACAAAGGGCAGTGCGCTGCTATATGTCCAGGAGCCTGACATCTCCAACAGATGATGGGGCCGGTCTGGACTCGGGTTCCAGTCTCCAACTTTTCCTTAACTGGGGTTTTCCAGTTGGGTCCGGGTTGTGGTCCTTTCTTGGGGAACCCAGTCCCGTTCTTAGAGCCGCGATATGGCCATCTCAACCCCCCTTTATTTTCCAGGGAGTCCTCCACGCTGATATACCTTTCTACGAGGCCCACCAATTCGTCCGCAGTCTGGGGGTTTCCCTGGGCAACCCAACATTGTATGGGTTTTGGCAGCGTATGGAGGAACCGGTTCATCACCACTTTTTCCACCATTTGAGCTGGGGAGGATGATTCTGGCTGTAACCATTTTTGTACCAGGTGGAACAGATCGAACATTTGGGACCTGGGAGGCTTATCTTGGCAAAACTCCCAGCTGTGAACACGCTGCACTCGGACTGCATCAGTCACCCCCTGCCGAGCAAGAATTTCCGCTTTTAGCTTGCCGTATTCTTTAGCGTCTTGCAAGGTTAAATCATAATAGGCTTTCTGAGGTTCTCCTGTTAAATAGGGCGCCAACACTTCTGCCCACTGCTCGGGTGGGAGACTCTCCCTTTCTGCCACCCTTTCAAATACGGACAGGTACGCCTCAACGTCGTCCTCAGGTGTCATTTTTTGCAAAGTTTCCCTCACATTTTTTCGGGCTTTAACACTGCCATTTTGACGGGGAAGGCTCGCCTCCTCCTGAGATTTGACGGCCTCAGTCAATACAGACATCTGTCGTATCAGTAACTGATTTGTCTCTTGCTGGGCTTGCATAGCCTCCATGTGGGCTTTCTGCTGTTGAGCAGTAGCCTGTTGCAGCAGCAAGTTAGCCTGCACCAATTGCTTTACTAAATCCTCCATGGTTAGATGTTCAGACTGTAATTTCGCTGCAGTTTTTACCCAGGACATTTACCTCCTACAACTGCCAGTGGCTGCGATTTCTAGGAGCGTTGTGCCCGCATCCGACAACCAATTGTGGGGGTTTTAACTCCGTCACTGTGCACACATACACGCGTGTCAGTTCAGTCTTCACCACAGGCAGTGTTTATTTCAGCAAACAAAGGTAAACATGTCCAAGCTTTAGCTTTAAGCTTTCTTCAGCCCACAAACATTGCATAACATAAAGTCCCACATTCTGTGTTCAGTCCAAATCAGGTAACAACAATATGGTCTCACCACTCTCTGGGGTCTTTCAGAAACCAAGTCCTCCCTCTTAGCTTGTTCAGCTTTCCTTTAGCCTGTGCACACTTGATCTCCTCAGCTGAGATTCCCACACCCTTTTTAACCACACAGTAGGAAAACCCGGGATGGAGTACGGGAGTGACCTGTCCCACCCAAGCTCTCTGGTCACTCCTAAAACCCGGACCCAAAATCCACTTTAACGAAAACCTCCCAGCAACCTAATGTTACTGGTATACTTATTTCCGGGAATTATATCACTGAGGCATACATTCTCAGTGAGACGTACTGACCATCCACGATTCTCCCCTCTAGGTTACTACAATATATATATATACAGTATATATTACTCTTTTTGTGAGGAAAGGTAATTAAAAAAATGTCTGTTCTTGCACAGTTTTTATTTTTTGTTTTTTACAATGTTCACCTGACAGAGTATAGATAATGTGCGGCGATACCTAATATGTGTAATATGTTTTTTTGGGGGGGATTTACACAATTTTTTTTTCTGAAAGACATATTTTTTATTTTTGGTGTGATTGTCTTAGAGACTTATTTTTTTGCTAGAAGAGATGATGGTTTGATTGGTATCATTTTGGGGCACATATGAATTTTTGATCGCTTGGTATTACACTTTTTGTGTTGTAAGGTGATAAAAATTGCTTTTTTGGCACGGTTTTTATTTCTTTATTTTTTACGGCGTTCACCAGACGGGTTAGCCCATGTGATATTTTAATACAGCAGATTGTTGCGGACACGACAATACCTAAAATGTCAGTTTTTTTAAATATATTTTGGTTTTACACAATAAGAGCATTTTTGAAACAAAAAAAAATCATGTTTTTGTGTCTCTATTTTCTGCGGCCCGATGGGGGTGGGAGCTCCCTCACTCAGTTTACCCTTCAAGCTTTGGAACGCTGCCACAGCGGTCATTTCAAGCAGAGTGCCAGCTGTATGTTACAGCTAACACTCTGACCCACTGCCGCTATGCAAACCTTGACTGGGGGGGGGCAAGTGTTTCGTCACCGGCCACCAGGGGGCACGGGGGCTTGTTGCCTCACCGACCATCCTAAAGGAGGGGGGGCGGGGGGGCTTGTTGCAGCGCTGGCCATCCTGAAGGGGGGCGGGGGGGGCTTGTCTTGCCAGCCATCCTGAAGGGGGGGGTAAAGGGGGGCTTGTTTCCATCCTGAAGGGGAGTGGGTGATGGCTTGTATGGAGGTGAGGACGGCCATCCTACACGGCGGGGAAAGGGAAAGCAGAGCAGCGGCCCGATGGTTTGCCCCTTCCATACAGAGGTCCCTAAGGACCATGGCATGGAAGGGGTAATGTATGCAGTTTGAAGCAGACTGTCAGCTATATGTTACAGCTGACAGCAGAGCTCGCACTACATTTTTTCCAGAAGAGTAAAAATACTACTCTTAACAATTTGAAGGAGTAATTTTAGCTGAGGAGGAGTAAAAATTTTGTGGTACTTCATATATATATAGTGCCTTTCAACAGTATTCACCCCCTTTCACTTTTTTCGTATTTTGGTGCCTCACAACCTGGAATTAACATGGATTGTTTGAGGATTTGCATCATTTAAATTACAGTACATGCCCACAACTTTGAGAATGTATTTTTTTTTTGTGAAGTAAACAACAAATAGGACAAAAAAACTGAAAAAGTCAATTTGCATAACTATTCACCCCCTAAAGTCAATACTTTGTAGAGCCACCTTTTGCGGCAAATACAGCTCCAAGTCGCTTTGGATAAGTCTCTATGAGCTTGCCACATCTTACCACTGGGATTTTTGCCCATTCCTCTTTTCAAAACTGTTCCAGCTCCTTCAAGTTGTATAGTTTACGCTTGTGAATAGCAATCTTTAAGTCTGACCACGGATTTTCTATTGGATTGAGATCTGGGCTTTGACTAGGCCATTCCAACACATTTTCATGTTTCCCCTTAAACCACTCAAGTGCTGCTTTAGCAGTGTGTTTGGGGTCATTGTCCTGCTGAAAGGTGAACCTCCGTCCTTGCCTCAAATCACGCACAGAGTGGTACAAGTTTTGCTCAAGAATATCCCTATATTTAGCACCATCCATCTTTCCCTCAACTCTGACCAGTTTCCCAGTCCCAGCTGCTGAAAAACATCCCCACAGCATGATGCTGCCACCACCATGTTTCACTGTGTACAGTCATGGCCAAAAGTTTTGAGAATGACACAAATATTAGTTTTCACAAAGTTTGCTGCTAAACTGCTTTTAGATCTTTGTTTCAGTGGTTTCTGTGATGTAGTGAAATATAATTACACGCACTTCATAAGTTTCAAAGGCTTTTATCGACAATTACATGACATTTATGCAAAGAGTTAGTATTTGCAGTGTTGGCCCTTCTTCAGGACCTCTTCAATTCGACTGGGCATGCTCTCAATCAACTTCTGGGCCAATTCCTGACTGATAGCAACCCATTCTTTCATAATCACTTCTTGGAGTTTGTCAGAATTAGTGGGTTTTTGTTTGTCCACCCGCCTCTTAAGGATTGACCACAAGTTCTCAATGGGATTAAGATCTGGGGAGTTTCCAGGCCATGGACCCAAAATGTCAACGTTTTGGTCCCCGAGCCACTTAGTTATCACTTTTGCCTTATGGCACGGTGCTCCATCGTGCTGGAAAATGCATTGATCTTCACCAAACTGTTGTTGGATTGTTGGAAGAAGTTGCTGTTGGAGGGTGTTTTGGTACCATTCTTTATTCATGGCTGTGTTTTTGGGCAAAATTGTGAGTGAGCCCACTCCCTTGGATGAGAAGCAACCTCACACATGAATGGTCTCAGGATGCTTTACTGTTGGCATGACACAGGACTGATGGATGCCCCAAACAATCGGAAAGAAGCTTCATCGGAGAATATGGCTTTGCCCCAGTCCTCAGCAGTCCATTCACCATATTTTCTGCAGAAGATCAATCTGTCCCTGATGTTTTTTTTGGAGAGAAGTGGCTTATTTGATGCCCTTCTTGACACCAGGCCATCTTCCAAAAGTCTTCGCCTCACTGTGCGTGCAGATGCGCTCACACCTGCCTGCTGCCATTCCTGAGCAAGCTCTGCACTGGTGGCACTCCGATCCTGCAGCTGAATCCTCTTTAGGAGACGATCCTGGCGCTTGCTGGACTTTCTTGGATGCCCTGAAGCCTTCTTAACAAGAATTGAACATCTTTCCTTGAAGTTCTTGATGATCCTATAAATTGTTGATTGAGGTGCAATCTTAGTAGCCACAATATCCTTGCCTGTGAAGCCATTTTTATGCCACGCAATGATGGCTGCACGCGTTTCTTTGCAGGTCACCATAGTTAACAATGGAAGAACAATTATTTCAAGCATCACCCTCCTTTTAACAGGTCAAGTATGCCATTTTAACCCAATCAGCCTGACATAATGATCTCCAGCCTTGTGCTCATCAACATTCTCACCTGAGTTAACAAGACGATTACTGAAATGATCTCAGCAGGTCCTCTAATGACAGCAATGAAATGCAGTGGAAAGTTTTTTTTGGGATAAAGTTAATTTTCATGGCAAAGAAGGACTATGCAATTCATCTGATCACTCTTCATAACATTCTGGAGTATATGCAAATTGCTATTATAAAAACTTAAGCAGCAACTTTTCCAATTTCCAATATTTATGTAATTCTCAAAACTTTTGGCCACGACTGTAGATGGTGTTCTTTGGGTGATGTGATGTGTTGGGTTTGCACCAGACATTGCATTTTCTTTGATGGCTGAAAAGTTCAATTTTAGTCTCATCAGACCACAGCACCTTCCTCCATACATTTTGGGAGTCTCCCACATGCCTTTCAGCAAACTCACAACGTGCATTTTTGTTTTTAGCTGAAAGTAATGTCTTTCTTCTGGCCATAAACCCCAATTCTATGGAGTGTACGGCTTATTGTCGTCCTATGTAGAGTTGAGCGGACACCTGGATGTTCGGGTTCGGCAGGTTCGGCTGAACTTGAAAAAAAGTTCGGGGTCAGGACCCGAACTTGACCCGAAATTGAACCCGAACCACATTGAAGTCAATAAGAACCCGTACTTTTGTCACTAAAATTGCTCTAAAATAGCCATGGAAAGAGCTAGAGGGCTGCAAAAGGCAGCAAAATGTGCTTAAGAGCATGGCAAATGCTCTGCAAACAAATGTGGATAGGGAAATGAATAAAAAAAACATAAAAGACCTTAAAAAAATTATAATTAGGAATGATGTAGGAGGAAGAGGTTGAGGAGGCGGTGAATGGGTGAATGTGGCCGTGTAGGCTCAGGTGGCTGTCTAGGTGGAAGCGGCGGCGAAGGAGGAATAGGTAGCCAACACAGATGTGTGTTATTTTCTATTTTTTAGATATTGGGACATAAATATTGGGACATATAAAAATAAAAAAAAGGAATAAGTGCACTTGAGTACAAGGATGGATGGTTGAGGCTGTTAGAACTCTCTATTCTGCACAAGGTACAGACAAGTCTTGTGGGATGCAGGCCTGGTTCATTTTAATGAACGCGAGCTTGTCCACGTTGGCTGTGGACAAGCGACTGTGTCTGTCTTTAATGACGCCTCCTGCCGTGCTAAATACACGTTCAGAGAGTACACTGGCTGCAGGGCAGGCCAGCACCTCCAAGGCAACAGGGCAAGCTCTGGCCATGTGGACAATTTGGAGACCCAGAAGTTGAATGGGGCAGAACCATCAGTCAGTACGTGTAGGGGTGTGCACAGGTACTGTTCCACCATGTTGTTCAAATGCTGCCGCCTGATAACACGCTCCATATCAGCAGTTGGGGCCGGTTGTTGCGGCGAGGTGACAAAGCTTTTCCACATGTCGGCCATGCTAACCCTGCCTTCTGAGGTGCTGGCGCTGACACAGCTGCCTTGGCGACCTCTTCCTCCTCCCCTGCCTTCGCCTTGTGCTTCCACTTGTCCCCCGACGTCAGTCGGGAATGCTCTCAGGAGCACGTCTACCAGCGTGCGCCTGTAGTCGCGCATCTTAGGATCACGCTCCAGTGAGGAAATTAAGGACAGCACATTGTCTTTGTAACGGGGATCCAGCAGGGTGGCCACCCAGTAGTCAGCACACGTAAAAATGTGGGCAACTCTGCTGTCATTGCGCAGGCACTGCAGCATGTAGTCGCTCATGTGTGCCAGGCTGCCCAGAGGTAAGGACAAGCTGTCCTCTGTGGGAGGCGAATCGTCTGCATCCTCCGTATCCCCCCAGCCACGCACCAGTGATGGGCCCGAGCTGCGTTGGATGCCACCCCGCTGTGAACATGCTTCATCCCCATCCTCCTCCTCCTCCAGTAATGGGCCCTGGCTGGCCAAATTTGTACCTTGCCTCTGCTGTTGCAAAAAACATCCCTCTGAGCCACTTTTAAAAGACTGGCCTGAAAGTGTTAGAGATGACCCCTCTTCCTCCTCCTTGTCCTGGGCCACATCCTTTTCCATCATCGCCCTAAATGTTTTCTCAAGGAGACATAGAAGTGGTTTTATAGCGCTGATAACGGCGTCAACGCCACTGGCCATGTTGGTGGAGTACTCGAAACAGCGCAACATGGCACACAGGTCTCACATGGAGGCCCAGTCATTGATGGTGCTGGTCCGCTGTGCGACTCACCCGTGCGCGCTGCAGCTGAAACTCCACTATGGCCTGCTGCTGCTCGCACAGTCTCTCCAGCATGTGCAAGGTGGAGTTCCACCTGGTGGGCACGTCGCATATGAGGCGGTGAGTGGGAAGGCCGAAGTTACGCTGTAGAGCAGACAGCCGAGCGGCGGCAGGATGAGAACGCCGGAAGCGCACCCAGATGGCCCGCACATTATGCAGCAGCTCTGACATGTCGGGGTAGTTGTGAATGAATTTCTGCACAACCAAATTAAGCACATGCGCCAGGCAAGGGATGTGCGTCAAACCGGCTAGTCCCAGAGCTGCAACGAAATTTAGTCCATTATCGCGCACCACCAGGCCGGGCTTGAGGCTCACTGGCAGCAACCACTCGTCGGTTTGTTGTTCTATACCTCGCCACAACTCCTGCGCGGTGTGGGGCCTGTCCCCCAAACACATCAGTTTCAGAACGGCCTGCTGACGTTTACCCCTGGCTGTGCTGAAGTTGGTGGTGAAGGTCTGTCGCTGACCGGATGACTACATTTACCCAGTGTACAGTTAGGGAGATATAGCGTCCCTGGCCGTGCTTACTGGTCCACGTATCTGTGGTTAGGTGGACCTTGCCACAGATGGCGTTGCGCAGTGCACACTTGATTTTATCCGATACTTGGTTGTGCAGGGAGGGCACTGCTCTCTTGGAGAAGTAGTGGCAGCTGGGAACGACGTACTTTAGGACAGCAAGCGACATGAGCTGTTTGAAGCTGTCCGTCTCCACCAGCCTGAATGACAGCTTTTCAAAGGCCAGTGGTTTAGAAATGCTGGCATTCAGGGCCAGGGATCGAGGGTGGCTAGGTGGGAATTTACGCTTTCTCTCAAAGGTTTGTGAGATGGAGAGATGAACGCTTCCGTGTGACATGGTGGAGATGCTTGGTGACGGAGGTGGTGTTGTTGGTGGCACATCCTCTGTTTGCTGGGCGGCAGGTGCCAATGTTCCTCCAGAGGCAGAGGAAGAGGCCGAGGCAGCAGCAGAAGAGGGAGCAGGAGGGGCCTGAGCCCTTTCTTGGTTTTGAAGGTGCTTACTCCACTGCAGCCCGTGTCTCGCATGTAGATGCCTGGTCATGCAGGTTGTGCTAAAGTTCAGAACGTTAATGCCTCACTTTAGGTTCTGATGGCACAGCGTGCAAACCAATCGGGTCTTGTCGTCAGCACATTGTGTGAAGAAGTGCGATGCCAGGGAACTCCTTGAAGCTGCCTTTGGTGTGCTCGGTCCCTGGTGACGGTGGCCAGTAGCAGGCGAACTGTTTTGGCGACGGCTGATCTGCTTTTTACCCTGCTCCCTCTTTTGCTACGCTGTTGGCTCGGTCTCACCACTGCCTCTTCCTCCTAACTCTGAAAGTCAGTGGCACGACCTTCATTCCATGTGGGGTCTAGGACCTCATCGTCCCCTGCATTGTCTTCCACACAGTCTTCCTCCCTGACCTCCTTTTTGATCTGCACACTGCAGAAAGATGCAGCAGTTGGCACCTGTGTTTCGTCATCATCAGAGACGTGCTGAGGTGGTATTCCCATGTCCTCATCAGGAAACATAAGTGGTTGTGCGTCAGTGCATTCTATGTCTTCCACCCCTGGGGAAGGACTAGGTGGATGCCCTTGGGAAACCCTGCCAGCAGAGTCTTCAAACAGCATAAGCGACTGCTGCATGACTTGAGGCTCAGACAGGTTCCCCGATATGCATGGGGGTGATGTGACAGACTGATGGGCATGGGTTTCAGGCGCCACCCGTGCGCTTTCTGCAGAACACTGGGTAGGAGATAATGTGAACCTGCTGGATCCACTGTCAGCCACCCAAACGACTAGCGCCTGTACTTGCTCAGGCCTTACCATCCTTAGAACGGCATTAGGCCCGACCAAATATTGCTGTAGATTCTGGTGGCTACTGGGACCTGAGGTAGTAGGTTCAGTAGGACGTGTAGCTGTGGAAGAACGGCCACGTCCTCTCCCTGCACCATAGGCTCCACCAACACCACGACCGCGTCCCTTATTAGATGTTTGCCTCATAGTTAGCGTTCACCAAGCAAATTTTTTTTTAAACTCTATATGACAGTGGTATTTGTGGCCTAAATTTCACAGTAAATTATGCACATCTAATCCCAGATGTGCAGTATATCAGAGGTTTTTTTTAACCCCAGTAAGCAAAAAGCCGTATTTGTGGCCTAAATTTCACAGTAATTTATGCACGTCTAATCCCAGATTTGCAGTATATCAGAGGGTTTTTTAACCCCAGTAAGCAAAAGCCGTATTTGTGGCCTAAAATGAACAGTCCCTTATGCACCTATAATCCTAGATGTGCACTATATGAAACAGAGGGGTTTGTTTCACCCAGTATGCCCCAGTATGCCAAAGCCGTATTTCTGGCCTAAATGTGACACTCACTTATGCACCTATAATCCTAGATGTGCACTATATGAAACAGATGTTTTTTTTTCACCCCAGTATGAGAAAGCCATATTTGTGGCCTAAATTTCACAGTCACTTATGCACGTCTAATCCCAGATGTGCAGTATATCAGAGGGTTTTTTAACCCCAGTATGCAAAATGCCGTATTTGTGGCCTAAATTTCACAGTCACTTATGCATGTCTAATCCCAGATGTGCAGTATATCAGAGGGTTTTTTAACCCCTGTAAGCAAAAGCCGTATTTGTGGTCTAAAATGAACAGTCCGTTATGCACCTATAATCCTAGATGTGCACTATATGAAACAGATTGGTTTGTTTCACCCAGTATGCCCCAGTATGCCAAAGCCCTATTTCTGGCCTAAATGTGACACTCACTTATGCACCTATAATCCTAGATGTGCACTATATGAAACAGATGTTTTTTTTCCACCCCTGTATGCCCCAGTATGAGAAAGCCGTATTTGTGGCCTAAATTTCACAGTCACTTATGCATGTCTAATCCCAGATGTGCAGTATATCAGAGGGTTTTTTAACCCCAGTATGAGAAAGCCCTATTTGTGGCCTAAATTTCACAGTAATTTATGCACATCCAATCCCAGATGTGCAGTATATCAAAGGGTTTTTTAACCCCAGTAAGCAAAAAGCCGTATTTGTGGCCTAAATTTCACAGTAACTTATGCACGTCTAATCCCAGATGTGCAGTATATCAGAGGGTTTTTTAACCCCAGTAAGCAAAAGCCGTATTTGTGGCCTAAAATGAACAGTCCCTTATGCACCTATAATCCTAGATGTGCACTATATGAAACAGAGGGGTTTGTTTCACCCAGTATGCCCCAGTATGCCAATGCTGTATTTCTGGCCTAAATGTGACACTCACTTATGCACCTATAATCCTAGATGTGCACTATATGAAACAGATGGTTTTTTTTCACCCCAGTATGCCCCAGTATGAGAAAGCCGTATTTATGGCCTAAATTTCACAGTCACCTATGCAGCGATAATCCTAGATGTGCACTATATGAAAAAAAGGTTGTTTTTTTTTAACCCCAGTGTCTCAAAGCAGTATTTCTGGACTTGCAGATATCCTGTGCTGGTGCACTATCGTTGCATAAAATGGCTGCCGATTATGTATTGATATTGACTAACTGAAGGAAAAAAAGTTTGTTTTCAGTAGTAGTTGGCTCAGGGCAGGCTTAAAACAATTGTGCACTGCACCCACAAAACACATTTGCTGTGGATCGCTGAGTAAAGAAGCAGTTCTTCATAAGATTCCTCCCTGATCTCTCCCTCACAGCAGCTGCCTCCTATCCCTACACTAATCCGAGCAGAGTGACTCCAGCTTAAATAGAGGCTGGGTCACATGCTGCAGTTGGCCAATCACAGCCATGCCAATAGTAGTCATGGCTGTGATGTCCTTTTGGGGCAAGTAGTATGACGCTTGTTGATTGGCTGCTTTGCAGCCTTTCAAAAAGCGCCATAAAAATCACCGAACCCGAACTTTTACGTAAATGTTCGGGTTCGGGTCCAGGTGCCGAAAAACCTAAAGTTCGGTACGAACCCGAACTTTACAGTTCGGGTTCGCTCAACTCTAGTCCTATGTACAGATACTCCAGTCTCTGCTGTGGAACTCTGCATCTCCTCCAGGGTTACCTTAGGTCTCTATGCTGCCTCTCTGATTAATGCCCTCCTTGGCCGATCCGGGAGTTTTTGTTTTTGGGGGGGGGGGGCGTCTCTTGGCAGGTTTGCTGTTGTGCCATGTTATTTCCATTTGGTTATGATAGATTTGATGGTGCTCCTGGGGATCATCAAAGATTTGGATATTTTTTTATAACCTAACCCTGTCTTGTACTTTTCAACAACATTGTCCCTTTTGGAGAGTTCCTTGGTCTTCATGGCAGTGCTTGGTTAGTGATGCCTCTTGCTTAGGTGTTGCAGCCACTTGGGCCTTTCAAAAAAAGGTGTGTATATCTAATGACAGATCATGTGACACTTAGATTGCACACAGGTGGACATCAGTTCACTAATTATGTGAATTTGTTTTCTATTTCTAAGCAATTGTTTTATTTATATATTTTTCTCATTTCACTTCACCAACTTAGACTATTGTGTTCTGATCCATCACGTACAATTCAGATTAACAAAACATTTAACTTAAGGCTGTAATGTAGCAAAATACAAAAAAGTAAAGGGGGTGAATACTTTTGCAAGGCACTGTATATTGCATAGGCACACATAACGTTATGAGGCTGATATTTCTGCAGTGAAACCATTGCTAGTCTCCCATGCAGAAATAAATGTATACAATTTTAAATTTATCCAACATCATACACTAAACATAAGACCACTTCTGCCATACACCTGACGCTGCCATACATAGCTATGCCCACCTGACACTGCCATACACAGCGCCCACCTGACGCTGCCATACATAGCTATGCCCACCTGACACTGCCATACACAGTGCCCACCTGATGCTGCCATACACAGCGCCCACCTGACGCTGCCATACACAGCGCCGATTTGACGCTGCCATACACAGCACCCACCTGACGCTGCCATACACAGCACCCATTTGACGCTGCTATACACAGCACCCACCTGACGATGCCATACAAAGCGCCCACCTGACGATGCCATACACAGCGCCCACCTGACGATGCTATACACAGCGCCCACCTGACACTGCCATACATAGTGCCCACCTGACACTGCCATACACAGCGCCCACCTGATGCTGCCATACACAGCGCCGATTTGACGCTGCCATACACAGCACCCACCTGACGCTGCTATACACAGCGCCCATTTGACGCTGCTATACACAGCGCCCACCTGACGATGCCATACACAGCGCCCACCTGACGATGCCATACACAGCGCCCACCTGACGATGCCATACACAGCGCCCACCTGACACTGCCATACACAGCGCCCACCTGACGCTGCCATACACAGCCCCCACTTGATGCTGCCATACACAGCGCCCACTTGATGCTGCCATACACAGCGCCCACCTGACGCTGCCATACACTGCGCCCACCTGATGCTGCCACACACTGCGCCCACCTGACACTACTATATACTTATTACATACATAGCTCTATCACATGCCCATTAAACAGATAGTTTACTATATACACATTGCACACACAGATCTGGTACATGTCCATTACACAGATAGAACTACAGTGTGCACATTACACACAGAATACGGCACATTAGGCTGGTTACGCTGACATAGCCCTGCTTTATACACACCTTCCGTACATAAAGAATCTCTGCATTCTCCACCAGCACAATACTACATCTCCTCCCACACAAATGGCTGATCACATGACTGTGACATCACCACAGGTCCTGTAACCACAATGTAGTCTGGAGCTGCTCCTGGTGAAAGAGATGTCCTTGAGCAGCGGGTCTTCCCTGGAGAGGGGGCGGGGCTTCATGTGTGTCGAACCTTGCAGCTTCTGATACAGCGCTCCTGACTTGGGGAGGGAGAGGGAGACAGTGCATGCTCCCGTGTGCACACAGGAGGAGTTACAGAAAATACATCAAATGACGGATTCTCTGTAAACTCACTGAGAGCAGCCTACTGTGCATAGGAAGCACAGCAGGCTGTAGAACAAAAAAATGAAAAAAGTTAGATAAATAGAACCAATTGGAGAAATGATTATTCTCTCCACAAAATAATTATTATAGTTTTTTTTTTTTTTTACAAGGGTGTCCATATCCTTTAACCATACACCCTACAGTCCAGACCTGGCTCCCAGTGATTACTTTCTCTTTCAGAACCAGAAGACATTTCTGAGTGGGCAATGATTTCCAGATGATAATGCAGTCAAAGAGGAGGTAACAGAGGTCCTGCAGCAACAACAAATCTTCTATTCTGTGGGCATCCAATCATTGTAGTTAAAGTGGAAAAGTGTGTTGAACTCTAGGGGTATTACATTGAAAAGAAGTAAGTTTAATTTTCTCAGAAAATGTTGTTTTTATATTCAGGTAGATAACTCCTTGAACATCCCTGCTATATTCTCTCTATATTCTCTCCTACCCTAACTTATTTATATTCACCTATCACTATGCACCCTTTGTCCAGTTTTTGATCATGTGGCCCCACTGGCTATATCAACCAGTTTGTTTTCCCCATCTTTAACATGTACCAACTTCTTCTGTTGTCCTACCAACCACAAATCATGGTTTGAGTTATAAAAATTATATATAAAAAGTGATGAATTAACCTGTAGATGTTCGAGTTCTCTGGGATCGGCTGAACTTCGGGTCAAAGGTCGGGTTCGGGACCCGAACTTGACCGGAACTCGAACCCGAACCCCATTGAAGTCAATGGGGACCCAAACTTTGGTGCACTAAAATGGCACATATTAAGGGCTAGAGGGCTGCAAAAGGAAGCAAAATGGGGGTAAAAGCAGAACAATTGACCTGCAAACAAATGTGGATAGAGAATTTACTTAAAATAACATAGACTATAAAAAAATTATGAACTATGAGGCGGAGGTCAAAGTGGAGTAGGAGGTTGAGGAGGCGGTAGACGTGGCAGTAGACGTGGAAGTTGCTGTGTTTTTTTCCCCCTTTATTTATTTATTTATTTTTTTATAATTTTGGGAAGGCCCAAAACATTGGGAAATGGAAAAAAGAATGCAAAGAGAAAGTGCGCTGGATTATAACAATGGCTGGGTGCGGCCGGTATACTTGTCTACTCAGCACAAGGTACGGACAAGTCCTGTGGGATCCATGCCTGGTTCACTTTAATGAATGTGAGCTTGTCCAGCTTGGCTGTGAACAAGCGGCTGCGCTTGTCTGTGATCACCCGCCCTGCCGTGCTAAACACACATTCGGGCAATACACTGGCTGCAGGGCAGGCCAGGCCAGAACCTCCAAGGTGTAAAGGGCAAGCTCAGGCCATGTGCCCAATTTGGAGAACCAGAAGTTGAATGGGGCAGACCCATCAGTCAGTACTTGTAAGCGTGTGCACACGTACTGTTCCACCATGTTGCTGAAATGCTGCCTCCTGCTAAGATGTTCTGTATCAGCTGGTGGTGCTGGTTGTTGTGGCGTGCTGACAGAGATTTTTCACATTTCAGCCATGCTAACCCTGCCTTCTGAGGTGTTGGCGGTGGCCCAGCTGCACTGGCAACTTCTTGCTCCTCCTCTGCCTTCGCCTTGTGCTTCCACTGAGCTCCTGCTGTCACGTGGGAATGCCATCAGCAGTGCGTCTACCAGCATGCGTTTGTACTCGCGCATCTTCTGATCACACTCCAGTGATGGAATTAAGGGCGGCACATTGTCTTTGTAGCAGGGATCCAGCAGGGTGGCCACCCAGTAATCAGCACTGGTTAGAATGTGGGCAACTCAGCGGTTGTTGCACAGGCACTGCAGCCTGTAGTGACTTATGTATGCCAGGCTACCCAGAGGTAGAGATGGCCTTGCGGTTCGCCCGGCGGTTGTTTTGCGGCGAACTTTGCGCGTTCGCGATTTGCCAAACATGAAAACATATGGTGAACTTTGACCTATGACACACACATCATGTGGGACAGGACAGCCAATTGAGACGTTTCAGCACATAGACACACCCCCACCATATACAGTGGGATGCAAAAGTTTGGGCAACCTTGTTAATCGTCATGATTTTCCTGTATAAATCGTTGGTTGTTACGATAAAAAATGTCAGTTAAATATATCATATAGGAGACACACACAGTGATATTTGAGAAGTGAAATGAAGTTTATTGGATTTACAGAAAGTGTGCTATAATTGTTTAAACAAAATTAGGCAGGTGCATACATTTGGGCACTGTTGTCATTTTATTGATTCCAAAACCTTTAGAACTAATTTCTGGAACTCAAATTGGCTTGGTAAGCTCAGTGACCCCTGACCTACATACACAGGTGAATCCAATTATGAGAAAGAGTATTTAAGGGGGTCAATTGTAAGTTCCCTCCTCTTTTAATTTCCTCTGAAGATTAGCAACATGGGGGTCTCAAAACAACTCTCAAATGACCTGAAGACAAAGATTGTTCACCATCATGGTTTAGGGGAAGGATACAGAAAGCTGTCTCAGAAATTTCAGCTGTCTGTTTCCACAGTTATGAACATATTGAGGAAATGGAAGACCACAGGCTCAGTTCAAGTTAAGGCTCGAAGTGGCAGACCAAGAAAGATCTCGGATAGACATAAGCGACGAATGGTGAGAACAGTCAGAGTCAACCCACAGACCAGCACCAAAGACCTACAACATCATCTTGCTGCAGATGGAGTCACTGTGCATCGTTCAACCATTCGGCACACTTTACACAAGGAGATGCTGTATGCGAGAGTGATGCAGAGGAAGCCTTTTCTCCGCCCACAGCACAAAAAGTGCCGCTTGAGGTGCGCTAAAGCATATTTGGACAAGCCAGCTTCATTTTGGAATAAGGTGCTGTGGACTGATGAAACTAAAATTGAGTTATTTGGCCATAACAAGGGGCGTTCTGCATGGAGGAAAAAGAACACAGCATTCCAAGAAAAACACCTGCTACCTACAGTAAAATATGGTGGTGGTTCCATCATGCTGTGGGGCTGTGTGGCCAGTGCAGGGACTGGGAATCTTGTCAAAGTTGAGGGACGCATGGATTCCACTCAGTATCAGCAGATTCTGGAGACCAATGTCCAGGAATCAGTGATAAAGCTGACGCTGCGCCGGGGCTGGATCTTTCAACAAGACAACGACCCTAAACACTGCTCAAAATCCACTAAGGCATTTATGCAGAGGAACAAGTACAAAGTTCTGGAATGGCCATCTCAGTCCCCAGACCTGAATATAATTGAAAATCTGTGGTGTGACTTAAAGAGAGCTGTCCATGCTCGGAAGCCATCAAACCTGAATGAACTAAAGATGTTTTGTAAAGAGGAATGGTCCAAAATACCTTCAACCAGAATCCAGACTCTCATTGGAACCTACAGGAAGCGTTTAGAGGCTGTAATTTCTGCAAAAGGAGGATCTAATAAATATTGATTTCATTTCATTTTTGTGGTGCCCAAATTTATGCACCTGCCTAATTTTGTTTAAACAATTATAGCACACTTTCTGTAAATCTAATAAACTTAATTTTACTTCTCAAATATCACTGTGTGTGTCTCCTATATGATATATTTAACTGACATTTTTTATCGTAACAACCAACGATTTATACAGGAAAATCATGACGATTAACAAGGTTGCCCAAACTTTCGCATCCCACTGTAACAGAACCCTATCTGGCAGCCATTTTACATTCAGTTTTTTTGCCAGTGTAGGGAGAGGTTGCTGTGTGGAGCAGGGACAGACTGTTAGAGATACCAAACGCTAGCTAATAGGGCCACAAAAGTCCTTTTAAGGACTGGTATAGGTGTGCTATCGATAGGTGTGATATACTGAGGGCTGTGATCTAATTATAATATACTTTCTAACATAGAAAGTATATTATAGTGCATTTGTATTGTGCAGCAGTTGTGTGCGGTTCTGCTGCGATACCGCAGCTATATAGAGGGTCAAACGCTATTGGAATAACTAATTGCAACTGGTGTGATATACCTGTTGCCCCAAAAAAAACTGATTGAGGGGTGTGAAAAACCTATAATATACTTTCTAACATAGAAAGTATATAGTGCAGCAGTTGTGTGCGGTTCTGCTGCGATACCGCAGGTATATAGAGGGGCAAGTGCTATTGGAACAACTATCGGGTGTTATATACCTGTTTCCCCCAAAAAAACTGATTGAAGGGTGCCATATACCCGCTTCCACAAAATACAGACTGAGGGTTGCAATACACCTGCTTCCACAAAATATTAATCAAGGGGTTCTATATACCTACTTCCGCAAAATACTAAATAAGGGGTTTGTTATACCTGCTTCCACAAAATATAGATTGAGGGTTGCGATATACCTGCTTCCACCAAATATTGATTAAGGGGTTCTATATACCTGCTTCCACAAAATAATGATTATGGGGATTGATATACCTGCTTCCACCAAATATTGATTGAGGCCTGCGATACACCTGCTTCAACAAAATACTGAATAAGGGGTTTGATATACCTGCTTCCACCAAATACTGATTGAGATGTGGGATACACCTGCTTCCACAAAATACTGATTGAGGGGTGCAATATACCTGCTTCCACCAAATATTGATTGAGGCGTGGGATACACCTGCTTTCACAAAATACTGATTGAGGGGTGCGATATACCTGCTTCCACCAAATATTGATTAAGGCCTGCAATATACCTGCTTCCACAAACACTGCTCTTCTCTAGGGACTTTGGCACAGGGTCATTTTGAAAATGAAAGGCAGAGGAAGAGGCAGGCCCTTCCGCAGGGGTGGTAAGGGTCGGACAGATGCACCAGGCCAGAGCCTAAGTGGGAAGTTGCAGAAGGTGAGTGCAATTACGTCAAAGCACGCACCAGAGTTGGTTGAGTGGCTCAACCTTTTCATCCTGTGTATCTGCACCCTCCTCACTCTCTGCTGTGTGCACCCCCAAAGACACCACCACCATCACCATTGCCCCTCCACTCGAGTCAGAGGAATTATTTTCCCATCCATTCCAAGACCTTACCAATGTGCAGCCATTCTTGGCATCGGATGAGGAAGAGGAGGTAGCAACGGCTGCCACTCAGCGGTCTGACGACAGTACCCAGATCAGCCCAAGGAGAGTGGTCCCCGATGTTGCTGCCTACTCCGAGATCTCTAATGTCAGTGGTGGTGAAGAGGACGATGATGACATGTCGATGGACCTCACGTGGTGCCCACAAGAGAGGTAGAGGAGGGGAGTTCAGAGGGCGAGACGGAGCAGCAGATAGGGAGGAAAAGGAGGAGAAGCAGGCAGAACTTACATTGCACAGGAGGCAAAAAGCAGACTGCAAATGTATCTGGAGCGAGCCATCCACCATGCACAGGGACAACTTGTGCTCCCAGGACGCCGGAACATGGCTCCACAGTGTGGGCTTTTTTTAACGTGTCAGCTGCTGACAATAGTGTTGCCATCTCCAGTATGTGTTCTCAGCGCATAAGTCACGGTAAGCCCAACACTCACCTAGGAACGACCACCTTAAGAAGGCTCCTGGCCTCCTATCACCGAGCCGAGTGGGAGCAACACCGTCAGAACCCACAAAGCCACACTCCCTTGCGCTCCACGTCCTGCCTCTTTTCCTTCTCCTTCTCCTCCCTTCTCCACTCCACCTTCCACCGTGCTGTCGTCGCATTCATCTGGCAAAAGGCAGGCTTCCATGGCCCAAATGTTTGAGCGAAAAAAGATGATGCTGGATAACCCTCTTGCCCAACGCCTGTCCGCTGGCTTGTCGGAACTGCTAGCCCACCAAATTCTGTCCAGTGAATGCCTAATTATTGGGGCCTATACTCCACTGGCCTACAATAAAGTTGTTATTCAGTGACCGACTAACGTACCTCCAGTCACATAATCACTTGTTCTTTTCTGTCAGGTAAATGACAAATTTTTGGTGCCTGTACTGGCCTACAGTAAAATTGTTATCCAGTGACCGCCTAATATACCTACAGCAACATAATCACTTGTTCTTTTCTGTCAGGTGAATGTCTAATTTTTGGTGCCTATACTTCCATGGCCTAAAATAAAAAATTTCTAGGCTCCAGCAGGGCACATTTTTGAGAGTTTCCCTTAAAAATTGCCCCTACTTAAAATACATATTTTTTGTGGGAACTTTTGCCATTGATCCCCCTCTGGTATTTCACTGTCCATGTTGTCGGACTATTTGTGCACTTCTAGTAAGTATTTGGTGGCTGGAATTCTTACCTAAAGGCTTTTCAGGTTCGCCTGCCGTTAAAGTCAATAGGGTCCGCCGCGAACACGCGGTTCGTGAATATTTGATCGCGAATCGTCCTGCCCGATGTTCGCCCATCACTACCCAGAGGCAACGACAAGCTGTCCTCTGTGGAAGGTGTATCATCTGTGTCCTTTGTATCCCCCAGCCACGCTGCAGTGATGCCCATGAGCCGCTTTGTGTGCCATCCTGTTGTGAACACAGTTTCTCCTCCTTATCATCATCCTACTCCTCATCCTCCAGAACTGTGTCCTGGCTGGACAGTTGTGTACCTGGCCTCTGTTGGTGAAGAAACCCACCCTCTGATCCACTTGTGAATCACTGGCCTGATAACCATGGAAATGATCCCTCTTCCTCCTCCTCTTCCTACTATGCAACATCCTCTTCCATAATCACCCGAAGCGTTTTTTCAAGGAGGCATAGAAGTGGGATAGTAATGCTGAGGACGGCGTCATCGGCACTGGCCATGTTGGTGGAGTACTCGGACCAGCGCAACACGACACACACGTCCCGCATGGAGGCCCACTCGTTGGTGGTGAAGTGGTGCAGTTCCACAGAGCAACTCACCCGTGCATGCTGCAGCTGAAACTCCACTATCGCCTGCTGCTGCTCAAACAGTCTCTCCAGCATGTGCAAGGTGGAGTTCCACCTTGTGGATATGTCGCATATGAAGCGCTGAACGGGAAGGCCAAAGTTATGCTGCAGTGCAGACAAGCGAGCAGCAGCAGGGTGAGAATGCTGAAAGCATGCACAGAGGGCCCACACTTTCAGCCGCAGCTCTGACATATTGGGGTAATTTTTCAGGCACCTCTGCACCACCAAATTCAGCTCATGCGCCAGGCAAGGGATGTGCGTCAAACCGGCAAGTCCCAGAGCTGCTACGAGATTTCACCCATTATTGCACACCACCAGGCTGGGCTTGAGACTCAGTGGCACCAACCACTCATCGGTCTGTTGTTCCATGCCCATCCACAGCTCCTGCGCGGTGTGGGGTTTTCCCCCCAAACAGATGAGTTTCAAAACAGCCTGCTGTCGTTTTCCCCTGGCTGTGCTGAAGTTGGTGGTGAAGGTGTTATGCTGACCAGATGAGGAGGTGGTAGAGAACGAAGCGGAGGAGGAGGAGGAGGCAACAGGAGGCAATGAGAAACGTCCTGCAATCCTCAGTGGCGGAAGGACAAGCGCCAAAACTGCTATCCGCCTCAGGCCCAGCTGCCACTGCATTTACCCAGTGTGCAGTTAGGGAGATATACCATCCCTGCCTGTGCTTACTGGTCAATGTATCGGTGGTTATGTGGACCTTGCCACAGATGGCGTTGCACAGTGCAAACTTGATTTTGTCCGCCACTTAGTTGTGCAGGGCAGAGATGGCTCACCTGGAAAGTAGTGGCGGCTGGGAACCACGTATTGTGGGAGAGCCACCGCCATAAGGTTTTTAAAAGTCTCCGTCTCCACCAGACGGAATAACAGCATTTCAAAAGCCAGGAATTTTGAAATGCTGGCATTCAGGGCCAGGGATCGCTGGTGGGTAGAATATACTTCTTCTCTCTCTCTTCAGTGTTTGGGGGATGAACAGCTGAATGCTTCCATGGGACAGTGTGGAGATGCTTGGTGATGGTGGTGGAGGTGGTGGTGTTGCTGCACATCCTCTGTTTGCAGGGTGGAAGGTTCCACTATCACTCCAGAGGGGGAGGAAGAGGCAGAGACTGCAGCAGAAGAGGTAGAGGAGGAGCCTGAGATCTTTCGTGGTTTTTGAGGTGTGTACTCCACTGAAGCTTTGCATTTAGATGCCTGGTCATGCAGGTGGTGCTCAGGTTTAGAACATTTATGCCTCGCTTCAGGTTCAGCACATTGTCTGAAGAACAGTCATGCCAGGGAACTTCTTGGAGCTGGCTTTGGTGTGCTCAGTCCCTGGGTGTGTTGGGCAGTAGCAGGCGTACTGTCTAGGGGACAGCCACTCTGCTTTTGCACCCTGCTCCCTCTTTTGCTGTGCGGCTGGCACTGTGTGACCACCACCTCTTTCTCCAAACTACACACGTAACTCGCATGACCTTGATTCCATGTGGGGTCTAGGAACTCATCATCCTCCTCATCTTCCACCCACTCCTCACCCCTGACCTCCTTGCCAGGCTGCACTTTGCAGAAAGCCGCAGTAGTTGGCACCTATGTTTCGTCATCAGAGACGTGCTGTGGTAGTCCTCCTATGTTCACATCCTGAAACATAAGTGTTTGGGCATCAATGCACTCAATCTCTTCCACTTCTGGGGCAGGGCTATGTGGATGGCCCACAGAAACCTCGCCAGCAGAGTCATCAAAAAGCATAAGAGACTGCTGCATGCAGGTGCGGGCTGGGACAGGGGGCAGGGAGGCAATTGCCCCCCAGGCCACCCTTTTTGTTTTGTTTTTCTTTGCAGGGGGAGCTGGCACTATGGGGGGAGCTGGCACTATGGGGGGAGCTGGCATTTCTTATAGCCCCATTTTTTGGGGGGTAGCTATCTGGGGGCATTTATTTCTTGCCCATTTTTTGGGGGGGCACTATGGGGGCATTTCTTACTGGAAAATTATGGGGGACAACATGGGGGAGAGGAGCACTATGGGGGCATCTGGGGTTTCTAAAGGGGCTTTTTTTATTGGCACATTATGGGGGGCACTATAGGAGAGAGCAGCACTATGGGGCATCTGTTGGCACTATGGGGAAGTGGGGGCTCTAAAGGGGCCTTTTTTATTGGCACATTATGGGGGGCACTATGGCATCTGGTGGCACAAAAGGGGAATTTTTTACTGGCATATTATAGGAGGCATTATAGGGGAGAGCAGCACTATGGGGCATTATTTGGGGGCACTATGGGGGAGAGGATCACTATGGGGGCATCTGGGGGCTCTAAAGGGGCTTTTTTTTATTGGCACATTATGGGGGGCACTAGAGGGGAGAGCGGCACTATGGGGCATCTGTTGTCACTATAGGGGCATTATTTGGGGGCACTATGGGGAAGCGGGGGCTCTAAAGGTGCCTTTTTTATTGGCACATTATGGGGAGCACTATGGCATCTGGTGGCACAAAGGGGGCATTTTTTACTGGCACATTATGGGAGGCATTATAGGTGAGAGCAGCACTATGGGGCATTATTTGGGGGCACTATGGGGGAGTGGAGCACTATTGGAGAATCTGGTGGCACTAAGAAGGGGCATTTTTTACTGGCACATTATGTTGGAGAGGAGCACTATAGGTGCATCTGCTGGAGGCACTAAGAAGGGGCATTTTTTTACTGCCATATTATGGGGTCTAAGGGGAAGGGGGAGATGAGCACTATGAGGGCATTTTCTAGGGCACTATATAAGGGTATTTTATACTGGCATACATTATGGGGACATTAGCTCAACTGCTGGCACTAAGCGGGGGTATTTCATGTACTGTCATATTATAGGGATAATTATTACTACTAAGAGGTATTATGGGGAGCTTTACTACTACTGGGGGGCTATGAGGAACGTGATTACTAGTATGGGCACTATAGGGGCATTATTACTACTAAGTGTGCTCTGGCAGATAATTATTTCTATTGGTGGGATTTTGGGGAGCACTGTTACTTTGGGGGGCACCCCGGCACAGTATCAGCTTAGCACAATTATTTTTGGGGTACATTCTCTTTATACCATTAGTGTCTGGGCGCAGTTATTTTATAGAGCACTGTGTGCCAATAATTGCTGAAGGGGACACTATCTGTATGGTAGTAGTATTTCCAGGGGGACTGTTTCTGCAGTATAGTATTGGGGGTGGCAGGAAAAGGTGTTCAGAAGATGTGAAGATGATGGAAATGTGGGAAACTAATGTCTGTTTGTCAATCCCTGCAGAAACGGGAGGTGGCTGGAAAAATCATCATGGCGGTCTGGTCTGAATTGAGAAGATAAAGAAAGAGAACGTCTACAACAAAGGTGACATCACTGGATGTAAGAGGTATGTGGTGCTATGTAGGAGAGGAGATGCTCCGGCTCCTCCCCCTGCCATTTGCAGAAGGAGGATTCAGAACTGGTTGAGGACAGCCAAAGGGGGGCAGCAGGCCACGGGCGGGTGGCTGATAGTGGGGGGGAACCACAAGCCTTGAGCAGGATCTGGGGAGGGAGGAGAGCGGAGGAGCTTCCTGGCTGTAGCCTTCTGCTATTTATTGTATAATGTGAAGCAGGCAGTGCAGCCAGTACAGGTCCTCCCCTCTCCGTATGATGTGTAGAGACAGGCCTCAACAATTGAATTTCAGCTGTACAGTTTTTGTTGGGAGTGGCCTATTATATGTAGGAGGGGCTTTTAATAATGGGCAGGGCTAAAATGGGCCACTTGACTGGATTTTCCCCCCAGGACTAAGGCTGCCAGCCTTCCCCTGGCTGCATGACTTGGGGCTCAGACTTTTTGCCTGATTTGCAAGGGGGTGAGGTGAAAGACAGATGCACATGGGCTGCAGGTGCCAACTCTGTTCTTTCAGCAGGGGACACGGTGGGAGACAAAGTGAAGTAACTGGAGGAACTGTCAGCCACCCAATCTACTACCGCCTCTACTTTTACTGGCCTCACCATTCGTACAATGGTATTCAGGCCTACAAAATAACGCTGATCGTTCTGTCGCCTACGTGCACCTGAGGAAGGTGTTTCATTTGGGAGTGTAGCTGGCACAGATCGACCATGTTCTCTCCCTGCAACAGGAGTTCCACCAACACCAGCAGCACCACGACCAGGGTAACATCCCTTATTTGATGCTCTCCTCACCCACCAAACTAACAGACAAATTAACTATATTAATTTCTCTGTCACGTATGCAGTGCAGGTGTACCTCACACAAAAAATGGGTATATCTCACCCACCGATCTAACAGACTGATTAACTATTCATTTCCCTGTCATGGATGCAGTGCAGTTGTACCTCACACAAAAAATGGGTATATGTCCTGAGGAATTCGGCAAATCTGTGATAAAGTCCAGGAAAGCTATGCGACAAAGTATCCGTTCTTAATCCCAGGGCTATAAGTGACAATGAAATTAAATCTGGTAATAAACAACGACCATCTGGCCTGCCTTGGGTTTAGACGACTCCAGGTAAGCCAGATTTTTGTAATCGGTAATTACCGTAATGGGATGATCCGCACCTTCCAACCAATGACACCATTCCTCAAAAGCCAACTTAATGGCCAGCAATTCTCTATTGCCTACTTCATAATTCCTTTCTGCAGCCGAGAGTTTCTTAGAGAAGAAAGCACATGGGCACCATTTGTTAGGAGAAGGACCTTGCGACAAGACTACTAACACCCCTACCTCGGATGCGTCAACCTCCACAATAAATGTCAGTGACACATCTGGCTGCACCAGTATAGGAGCAGAAGCAAAACAATCCTTTACCGCTGAAAAGGCATGTAATGTCTCATGAGACCAGAGTGAGAAATCCACACCTTTCTTAGTCATATCTGTTAATGGTTTAATAACAGTCGAGTAATTCAAGATAAATTTATGGTAGTAGTTGGTGATCCCCAAAAATCGCATGAGCGCTTTAAAATTTTCGGGTCGATTCCATTCCAACACAGCACGGACTTTTTCCAGATCCATTAGAAAACCCGAAGATGAGAGTAGGTAACCCAGGAATTGCACTTCTGGAACCACAAATGCACACTTCTCCATCTTGGCATACAATTTATTCTCCCTTAGGTTCCGTAAGACCTGTCTCACGTGATCCTGATGCTTCTCCATGTCGGGGGAATAAATTAAAATATCATCCAGATACACCACCACAAACTTGCCTACCAAATGATGAAAGATATCATTGATGAAATGTTAAAAAACAGCTGTAGCCTTGGTCAAACCAACAGGCATGACCAAATTCTCAAAATGACCTTCAGGAGTATTAAAGGCCATCTTCCATTTGTCCCCCTCCTTGACCCTTACCAGATTATAGAGATGGCCTTGCGGTTCGCCTGGCGGTTGTTTTGCGTCAAACTTTGCTCGTTTGCGGTTCGCTGAACGGGCAAACAAATGGCGATGTCTGCCGGCGCCATATTCTTTTACATTGGGAAGAACTTTGACCAATGACACATCCATCAGGTGGTACAGGACAGCCAATTGAGACATTTCAGCACATGGACATACCACTACCTTATAAATAAACCCGATCTGGCCGCCATTTTACATTCAGTCTTTTGCCAGTGTAGCGAGAGGTTGCTAGCTAGCTAATAGAGCCACAAAAGACCTTTTAAGGACTAGTATAGGTGTGCTATCGATAGGTGTGACTTACTGAGGGGTGTAATATACTTATAAAATACTTTCTAACATAGAAAGTATATTATAGTGCATTTGTATTGTGCAGCAGTTGTGTACGGTTCTGCTGCGATACTGCCAAACGCTATTGGAAAAATAATTTCTACTGTTGTGATATACAATTTGCTTCCCAAAAAAAACTGATTGAAGCAGGGGTGTAATATACGAATAATAAACTTTCTATGTAGTGCATTTAGGTAGTGTAGCATTTGTTTGCGGTTTTGCTTCGTTACTGCAGCTACACAGAGTGACAAACGCTATTAAAACAAATCAGTTCTACTGGTGTGATATAACAGTTGCCAACAAAAAAAAACAGATTGAAGCAGGGGTGATATATAGCAATAATATACTTTCTATATAGTGCATTTGGGTAGTGCAGCATTTGTTTGTGGTTTTGCTGCGTTACCGCAGCTACACAGAGTGACAAACGGTATTGGAACAAATAATTTCTACTGGTGTGATATACCAGTTGCCCCCCCAAAAAAACTGATTGAAGCAGGGGTGTTATATACCAATAATATACTTTCTATATAGTGCATTTGGGTAGTGCAGCATTTGTTCGCGGTTTAGCTGCGTTACCTTAGCTACACAGAGTGACAAACGCTATTGGAGCAAATCATTTCTACTGGTGTGATATACCAGTTGCCCCCCCAAAAAAACTGATTGAAGCAGGGGTGTTATATACCAATAATAAACTTTCCATGTAGTGCATTTAGGTAGTGCAGCATTTGTTTGCGGTTTTGCTGCATTACCGCAGCTACACAGAGTGACAAACCCTATAGGAACAAATAATTTCTACTGGTGTGATAAACCAGTTGCCCCCCAAAAAAACTGATTGAAGCGGGGGTGTTATATACCAATAATATACTTTCTAGATAGTGCATTTGGGTAGTGCAGCATTTGTTTGGCGTTTTGCTGCGTTACCCCATCTACACAGAGTGACAAACGCTATTGGAACAAATAATTTCTACTTGTGGTCGGATCGGTTATCAGAAAGGTGGGGTTCTGCTTTGATTTTTTGCGGTCCACTGGTAAAGCACCCGGCGTCCTAGAACGGCATTGGGCCCCACCAAATATCCCTGTAAATTCTGGCGGCTACTGGGACCTGAGGTAGTTGGTACACTAGGACGTGTGGCTGTGGCAGAACGGCCACGTCCTCTCCCAGCACCAGAGGGTCCACTAACACCACCACGACCATGTCCACGTCCGCGTCCCTTATTAGATGTTTTCCTCATTGTTCCCGTTCACCACAATTTTGAGAATGGCAAATTTGGGAATAGTTTTTCAACCCAAAAAAAAAAAATGTGCTTTTACGGTCACTACAAATAACTTGACCAGCTAAAACAGTACAGATTTGCTTGAATAGAAATGTGAGACCTGTTTTTTTTTGCACTGTGTGACAGGTTAAGGTTTAATCTCAGAAACAGACTTCTATCTGCACGGTAGCGTGTGTCTTAGGTTTTTCTGAATGACACTATCAGTACCTTCAATGTAAGATATCCTTTTTGGGATAGATTTCAAGTAGGCCTCATATACCAGAAACTAGTTATTTTGAGAATGGCAAATTTGGGAATAGTTTTTCAACCCAGAACAAAAAGTGTGCTTTTACGGTCACTACAAATAACTTGACCAGCTAAAACAGTACAGATTTGGTTGAATAGAAATGTGAGGTCTATTTTTTAGGCGCTGGGTGACAGGCTCAACTTGCCCCTGATGTAGTATATGGCCAAAAAATAACCACACTGTTGATGGTTAAATGCACTTGGGTGACACAGGCTCAGCCTGCACCAGATGTAGTATATGGCAAAAAAATAATCAGACTGTTGATGGTTAAATGCACTTCGGTGACACAGGCTTAGCCTGCAGCTGATGTAGTATATGGCCAAAAAATAACCAGACTGTTGATGGTTAAATGCACTTCGGTGACACAGGCTCAGCCTGCAGCTGATGTAGGATATAGCACAAAATAACCACACTATTGATGGTTAAATACACTTGGTGATAGCTTGTGCTGGCGCACCACAAGTCACAAAATGGCCGCCGATCACCCCAGAAAAAAAGTGATCTAAAAACGCTCTGGGCAGCCTCAAAACAGTGAGCAAGTCAATATTAGCACTTCAATGATCCACAGCTGCAGATCGATCACAGAATGAAGTCTTTTGGAGGAGTTAATCACTGCCTAATCTCGCCCTAACGTCGCAGCTGCAACCTCTCCCTATGCTTCAATCAGCAGAGTGACGTGCAGCGCAACGTGACCCAAGCTTATATAGAGCAGTGTTTTTCAACCACTGTGCCGCGGCACACTAGTGTGCCGTGAGATATTGTCTGGTGTGCCGTGGGGAAAAATTCCAATTTGGTCTATTTGTGAGCTGAAGCCGCATGTTACGGACTATATAGCTCCGGTGTCACTGTCCTGTTACAGTCTGACAGGAGGAGACATCGCAGTAGATCACCGATGCGCAGAAGAGCGCCGATGGATCTGATTATCGCGTCGCAGCGCAGAGGAGCACTGAGTGATGGATCTGGAGGAGACATGAGCAGAAGAGCGCTGATTAATGGATCTGGATGGAGAAGCGCGCCTTAGGTGTGACGGACAGCGGCTATCTGGAGGAGACAAGCACAGTAAGTACTGAGTGACAGTGAGACAGGAGCAGATACAGTGATGGACAAGTTTTTGAAAAGGAAAGAACTGGACTCTGAACAAAATTCGGAGCCAGATGAGAGCCCAAGTATGAGTGGGGATCAAAAGAAAGCAAAGATGGTTAGCTCAAGCAAATTCTCTGGCACAAGGCAATATAGCGAAAGCTATATTTCATTTGGATTTACTTTCACCGGAGATGCAAAGAAACCAACTCCACTGTGCTTGGTGTGTGGTGAAAAGCTATCTAACAGTGCTATGGTCCCAAGTAAACTTAAACGCCATCTCCAAACGAAACACCCTTCGCTTCAAAACAAGAATGCGGACTATTTTGTTCGCCTGCGTGAAAACACAGAGAAACAGGCAACTTTCATGAGAAAAACCACAAAGGTAAATGAAAGAGCTCTTAAAGCTAGCTATCACGTTGCTGAACTTATAGCTAAGTCAAAAAAGTGGTGGTGTGCCTCGTGATTTTTTTCATGAAAAAAGTGTGCCTTTGCACAAAAAAGGTTGGAAAACACTGATATAGAGGCTGGGTCACATGCTGCACTGGCCAATCACAGCCATGCCAATAGTAGGCAAGGCTGTGATGGCCTCTTGGGGCAAGTAGTATGACGCTTGTTGATTGGCTGCTTTGCAGCCTTTCAAAAAGCGCCAAGAAAGCGCCGAACACCGAACCCGAACACGGACTTTTACGAAAATGTTCGGGTCCGTGTCACGGACACCCCAAAATTCGGTACGAACCCGAACTATACAGTTCGGGTTCGCTCATCCCTAGTCATGGGTCAAAGTTCGTCACAATGCAAAAGAATATGGCACATGAGAACATCACCATATGTTCGCATGTTCGGGGAATCGCAAACAAGCAAAGTTCGCCGCGAAAAGACTGCCGGGCGAACACCTAATGGCCACACTGTCAGTTTTGGAAGCCAGAATAAGGTTTATGAGTATGGAAAGTATAAAGTGAAGATATGACTTAACAGTTTTTAAACCACTCCTGGTTTTGGCTTCCAAAACTGCAAAATCTTTCCATGAAAAAGATTGATCAGTGGATAATTCTTCTAAAAGGACTTCATATGAGAAAGATAATGTGGAAACAGCAGCCTACCAATAACCCAATAATCTAAAATTGCAATTGCATTCTATTCTATCCTAAAGAATCAATATTTGGCATGAGTGCACCTTCATCATGTACTAGAAGTAGTGATGGCCTTGCGGTTCACCCGGTGGTCAGTTCTTGGCAAACTTTGAGCATTCACGATTCGCCAAACATGCAAACATTTTACGATGTTCGCGCACGCCATATTCTTTTGCATTGAGCCGAACTTTGACCCATGACACATCCATCAGGTGGGACAGGGCAGCCAATTAAAACGTTTCAGCACATAGACACACCATTACCTTATAACAGAACATGATCTGGCCGCCATTTTACATTCTGTATTTTGTCAGTGTAGGGAGAGGTTGCATTGTGGAGTATTGACAGGTTGTTAGGGACACCAAACGCTAGCTATTAGGGCCACAAAAGTCCTTTTAAGGACTGGTATAGGTGAGCTATCGATAGGTGTGATATACAGAGGGGTGTGATATACTTATAATATACTTTCTAACATAGAAAGTATATTATAGTGCATTTGAACTGTGCAGCAGTTGTGTGTGATTCTGCTGCGATATCGCAGCTATATAAAGGGACAAACACTTTTGGAACAACTAATTGCAATGGGTGTGATAAAATAGTTGCCCCCCGAAGAACTGATTGAGGCGTGATATACCTATAATATGATTTCTATATAGTGCATTTGAACTGTGCAGCAGTTGTGTGCGGTTCTGCTGCGATACCGCAGCTATATAGAGGGTCAATGATTGAGGCAGGGGTGTGATATATAGAGATGGCCTTGTGGTTTGCCCAGCGGTAGTGTCGCGGCGAACTTTGCTTGTTCGCTGTTCGCCGAACAGGTAAACATATGGAGATGTCCGCCGGCGCCATATTCTTTGCATTGTGCAGAACTTTGACCCATGACACATCCATCAGGTTGGACAGGACAGCCAATTGAGATGTTTCAGCACATGGACACACCCCCTACCCTATAAATAAACCTGATCTGGCCGCCATTTTACATTCTGTTTTTTGCCAGTGTAGGGAGAAGTTGCTGTGTGGAGCAGGGACAGACTGTTAGAGACTATAGAGACACGAAACACTATCTTATAGGGCCACAAAAGTCCTTTGAAGGACTGGTATAGGTGTGCTATCGATAGGTGTGACATACTGAGGGGTGTAACATACGTATAATATACTTTCTATAATAGAAAGTGTATTATAGTGCATTTGTATTGTGCAGAAGTTGTGTGCGGTTCTACTGCGATACTGCAGCTATGCAGAGGGACAAACGCTATTGAAACAACTAATTGCAACGGGTGGGATATACCAGTTGCCCCCCCAAAAATCTGATTGAGGCAGGGGTGCGATATTACCTATAATATAATTTCTATATAGTGCATTTGTATTGTACAGTATTTGTGTGCGGTTCTGCAGAGATACCGCCATTATACAGAGGCACAAACAATATTGAAACAACTAATTGCAACTACCACCAGTTGCCCCCCAAAAATATGATTGAGGCAGGGGTGTGATATACCGATAATATAATTTCTTTATAGTGCATTTGTATTGTGCAGCATTTGTGTGCGGTTCTGCTGAGATACCGCAGCTATACAAACAGACAAACGCCATTGAAACAACTATTTTCAACTGGTGTGAAATACCAGTTGCCCCCCCAAAAATCTGATTGAAGCAGGGGTGTGATATACCTAAAATATAATTTCTACATAGTGCATTTTTATTGTGCAGCATTTGTGTGCGGTTCTGCTGAGATACCGCAGCAATACAGAGGGACAAACAATATTGGAACAACTAATTGCAACTGGTGTGATATACCAGTTACCACCAAAAAAATCTGATTGAGGCAGGTGTGTGATATGCCTATAATATAATTTGTATATAGTGCATTTGTATTGTGCAGAATTTGTGTGCGGTTCTGCTGAGATACCACAGCTATACAACAGACAAACGCCATTGGAACAACTAATTGCAACTGGTGTGATATACCAGTGGACCGCAAAAAATCACAGCAGAACCACACACCTTTCTGATAACCGATCCGACCACAAGTAGAAATTATTTGTTCCAATAGCGTTTGTCACTCTGTGTAACAGGACATTGTGGAGATGCTTACAGACCCAGATGGTCGTGTTGCTGGCAGATCCTCTGTTTGCGGGGTGGCAGGTGGCACTGTCACTTCAGAGGTGGATGAAGAGGCCGCGACTGCAGCAGAAGAGGAAGCAGGAGGAACCAGAGATCTTTCTTGGTTTTTGAGGTGTCTACTCCACTGCGGCTCATGCTTTGCACTTAAATGCCTGGTCATGCAGGTTGTGCTCAGGTTGAGAACGTTTATGCCTCGCTTCAGGCTCTGATTGTACAGCGTGCAAACCACTCGTGTCTTGTCGTCAGCACATTGTCTGAATAACTGCCACGCCAGGGAACTCCTTGGAGCTGGCTGTGCTCGGTCCCTTGCTGCGAGGGGCAGTAGCAGGCATATTGTCTAGGGGACGGCCGCTCCGCTTTTGCACCCTGCTCCCTCTTCTGCTGTGCTGGTGGCTCTGTGCGACCACCGCCTCTTCCTCCGAACTACACAGGTCACTGGCATGACCTTGATTCCATGTGGGTTCGAGGACCTCATTGTCCTCCACATCATCTTCCACCCAGTCTTCACCCCTGCCCTCCTTGTCAGTCTGCACACTTTCGAAAGCCCCTGCAGTTGGCACCTGTGTTTCGTCCGAGATGCGATGGTCCTCCCATGTACTCATCTTGAAATATAAGTGGTTAGGCATCAGTGGGAAACCCTGCTAACAGAGTCATCAAAAAGCAGAAGAGACTGCTGCATGACTTGGGGCTCAGACTGCTTGGCTGATTTGCAAGGAAGTGAGGTGAAAGACTCATGGACAATTTGTTCAACAAATGCACTATAATATACGTGCGAGCCACCACAAGAAAATTGTAAATGCAGGCAGCCTGCTGGCTACAGGTTGCCTGTTAATTTCTAGGTTCCTGGCTATTTGTTGAACTGCTGAATACTTACCTGATTCTGTTCCCTGACCATCCTTTTGTCTGCTCCTCCTGTACTGCGCTTCCGTCCTGGTATTGTGACCTCGGCTCCCACCTGACTACTCTCTTAGGACTCCTCTTGTACTTCTCTGCTCTCCTGGTATTTATGACCCCGGCTTCTCCTGACAATTCTCTGCTTGCTCCATTTGTACTTTGCAGCTTTCCTGGTATTGACTCTGTCCGTTCACGTCCTGTTGTTTGTCTGTCTGTCATCCCTGCACTTACTCCAAGTTAGGGATTGCCGTCCAGTTGTCCCCTGTCATTAGGACTCACGAGGCAAGTAGGCAGGGCCAGGGGTAAGGGTGGAGCGCAGTGGTCACTTCCCTCCCCCCTGTGTGTGTGTGTACGCGACCGTTACAATAAATCAAGTTTTTTTATTTTTTATTTGTACGTATTTTTTTATTTTTTTTATGTCATTTCACTAATTGGTCTGTTACATTTTCGGGTGACATTCACCAATTTTTGGGTGTGATATACCACTGCTATACCTAGTAGACAGACAAATTTGTGAATTTTTTAAACCTGTCTACTAGGTATAGCAGTGGTATATCACACCCAAAAATTTTGATTTTCACCTGAAAATGTAACAGACAAATTTGGGATTTTTTTTTAACCTGTTACATTTTTAGGTGAAATTCAGCAATTTTTGGGTGTGATATACCACTGCTATACCTAGTAGACAGGTTTAAAAAAATCACGAATTTGTCTGTTATATTTTCGGATGAAATTCACCAATTTTTGGGTGTGATATACCACTGCTATACCTAGTAGACAGGTTAATAAATTTCACAAATTTTTCTGTTACATTCTTGGGTTGACATTTTACAATTTCTGGTATGAAAAACCCCTACTCTGCATAGGTTACAGGGACTTAAATTTCTAAAATTCGTCCGTGATCAACAGGGTAGGCTTTAGAAAAGAACATCAAAAGTTGATAGAGAAGATATCTAAATTATGGTGGATGTCACGGGGGCACCTCTGCATAGGTGACAGGAACATACATTTAAAAAAATCATCTGTTACATTGTCAGGTGACATTTTACCAATTTTGCCGGATAGAAACCCCTGCTATGCATAGGTGACAGGGATTAAACTTTCTAAAATTCGTCTTTAATTGGCCCTTTCCTTCGATCCTTCTGCTTTAATAATTTGTCCCACATTTCTGCTTCATCCCATTGCAGCCATTGACCTCCCTTGGATGAGGTCTCCCTTTCTCACACTCTCCACACTCTCTGGCGTGGAGCCCTGATTCGCCTATAACCGTGATCAACATGGTAGGCTTTAGAAAAGAAAATCAAAAGTTGATAGAGAAGATATCCAAATGTATGGTGGATGTCACAGGGATGTGCGATTATAGTGGGGAGTGAAGGTCATGTGACGTGGCCAGCGTCACATGACCGACAGACCAACCAGTCGAGCACCGAGTGATCAGCTCGGCGCTCAAGGCAGACTAGGAGCAGGGAGCCACCCAGCTAGTAAAGCCGCCCTGGGAATGAGGTCAAACACAGAACCTCATTCCAAAAGCTAAGCAACAGTTCTGCGGGCAATGGGGGATCGAGTGCACCTTCGGAACTCCGTGACATTTATGAGGTGGAGGTACATATGGAGTAGGAGTTTGAGGAGGCGGTGGACATAGCGGTATAGGTGGAAGCGGTGGTGGAGGAGGACGTGGTAGCCAACACTGGTTTTTAGTTTTAATTTTTTTATTTTTTATTAGGGTACACACCAAGAGAGTGTGAAATATCAAAAATAGAACAAGGAGCAATTGTGCTGTAGTATAACAATGGCTGGGTAAGAACGGTATACATGTCTATTCTGCACACGGTACGGACAAGTCCTGTGGGATCCATGCCTGGTTCATTTTAATGAACGTGAGATTGCCCACATTGGCTGTGGACAGGCGGCTGCGCATGTCTGTGATAACGCCCCCTGCCATGCTAAACACACGTTCAGATAATACACTGGCTGCAGGGCAGGCCTGCACCTCCAAGGCATAAAGGACAAGCTCAGGCCATGTGTCCAATTTGGAGACCCAGAAGTTGAAGGGGGCAGACCCGTCATTCAGTACGTGTAGGAGTGTGCACACATACTGCTCCACCATGTTGGTGAAATGCTGCCTCCTGCTAAGACGATCCATATCAGCTGGTGGTGCTGGTTGTTGTGGCGTGCTGACAAAGCTTTTCCACATTTCGGCCATGCTAACCCTGCCTTCTGAGGTGCTGGCGGTGCCCCAGCTGCGTTGGCGACTTCTTCCTCCTCCTCTGCCTTCGCCTTGTGCTTCCACTGTGCCCCCGCTGTCAGGTGGGAATACCACCAGCAGCACGTCTACCAGTGTGCACTTCTACTCGTGCGTCTTACGATCTCGCTCCAGTGACGAAATTAAGGACGGTACATTGTCCTTGTAACGGGGATCCAGCAGCGTGTCCACCCAGTAATCAGCAAAAGTTAGAATGTGGGCAACTCGGCGGTCGTTGCGGAGACACTGAAGCATGTAATCGCTCATGTGTGCCAGGCTGCCCAGAGGCAACGAAAAGCTGTCCTCTGTGGGAGGTGTATCGTCTGTGTCCTCTGTATCCCCCCATCCACGCACCAGTGATGGCCATGAGCTGGTCTGGGTGCCACTCTGCTGTGAACAAGGTTCCTTCTCCTCCATCTCCTCCTCCTCATCCTCCACCTCTCAGCCTCCAGAACTGTGCCCTTGCTGGACAATTGTGTACCTGCTGTTTGTGGGTGCTTTACCGCAATATACTCGTTTTTGTGCTGTTCCTTTCATATTGAATTTCTGCACTGTATTATTTCTTGTTTTACTTATGTTGTTTAAGTCTATTGTTCTCTGCTGCCATCTGCTGGCCGGAATTTGTATGCTGCACGCCTTCGTTCTTGTTAAATAAAGTTTTATCTCTGGGCGTGGTTTTAGCAGCCTTGGGCCTGGTCACTTCCTGTAGCCTTTTTTAGTGCTGCATTCTTTGTGACTGGAGACACACACCTCGGCTTGTGAAGGCATCAGTTTTTGACCAGCAGTTAGCCTCAGAAAAGACATCCACATGACAGCATCTACTGCATTCCTGTATTGCATCACTGTATGTCACTGCTCTGGATCAAATAAACCCCCGTTTGATTGCATCCTCGTGTCTACGTCTGGATCCATCTAACCTGAGCATCTGCCGGTCCGGTCTGCTCCACTGCTTGGATACGAAGGTAGGACAGTCACAAAGCCATTATCAGTTACACCTTCATTCGCCTTCATGTGGGGACAGAACAGTCAAAAACTGCCTTAAAGCCTAATACCCCAGTCAATATCCGTCTGAACGTCCAATGCCCGGCTACAGATTCCCTCAGAGCCCAGTGCCACACTCAGGAACCTCCCCTGCAACAGGCCCACTCCCAGCAAATCTGCCCAGCAACAGTGCACGCCCCACAAGCCCAAGGGGAAGCACGGCGTGTCCGCAGTAGATATACTCTCGCCTGGAAGTCCTCCACTACTCGCCAAGCCACTTTCTACATCCTATGTTAACCCTTGCTCGCATGATATAAGAACTGTTCACGCACGCGGGGCCTCCCTCAAACCAAAACCCCGCAATTCACTCAAAACACGTTGGGAAACTCATCGGGGTGCCTCATCTGAGCCGCACTGCATTTTTTAGCCCCCAATTCAAAAGTTCGATTTCTTAAAGAGACAGCGCACCTTAAATCAAAATGGCCGAAAAGGACCTTGTACAGTTCCCCAGTGATGAAACAAAACAAATGCTACCTGATACTGATCATTATGAAGAGCTGGAGGTAGAACCCACACTTCCAGCAGACCAAGTCACGCGACCAAGGCGCTCTCTCAAACCAACAATAAAGATCACAGAAAATTATCACACCAGGAAAGATGAGCTATGTGACAACCTGGAAGAGCTATGGGAACGAGTTTCCTCCCTCATATCAGGATTTAAGTCCTCCTCAGGCGATGCCACCAGTTTACAAGTTGCCGTCGGGCGGCTGAACGCAGCCCATGAAAGATACAAGAGACTGTCCACAAGGTATATAACCTTTCTGAAAAACTCTAATATTGAAGAAGCCCCGTCAGAATTGTGCAAGGCAGAATCAATAGACAGACAAAGAGACGCCATGGTGCTGGATGCTAAAGATAAAGTGGAACTCCGCATCTCTCATTTGCAAGAAACTAGATCACACAGATCACATTCGTCCAAACATTCCTCGCGGTCCTACAGATCATCATGCTCTAGAAGCTCCACCCTGAGCGACAGATTACTAGAGGCCCGCATAAATGCAGAGCAATCCAAAGTGAGGCGTTCCTTCACCGAAAAAGAAGTCCTTGCGAGAACAGAAGCATAGACGGCGGCGGCCAAGAGGGCAGAAGCGGAGGTAGAAGCCAAGAGGGCAGAAGCGGGGGCAGAAGCGGAGGCAGAAGCCAAGAGGGCAGAAGCGGAGGCAGAAGCCAAGAGGGCAGAAGCGGAGGCAGAAGCGGAGGCAGAAGCCAAGAGGGCAGAAGCAGAAGCAGAGGCTCGAATAAAGATCCTTGAATCAGAGAGGGAAGAGGAAATCGCATTAGCAAGAGTAAGACTACTTGAGCAAGCATTGAGCCAAGGCCTTGATTCAGTCTGCTTACCACCAGAGGAGATAGACGATCCAGCTGATCGCACCAGCGACTACATACTGAAACAGTTATCTGCACCACCCCCAGTGTGCAGTACTGTCCAAGCCAACAACACTGAAACCTCCAAGTCAGCTCTACCTGCAGGGCCAGTGACACCCACAGCACCCGAGCAATCCAATAACAGTTGCCCAGACGCGCCCTCTCAAGGGCAGTTATTACAGCAAGATCGCCACCAGGTGTTTCCTGGCCTACCTCCACAGCTCAAGCAGCAGTCATCAGAATCTACAGAGGCTAGACCACAGCTCAACCCTGCAGCAACATCATTCTACCCGGAAGCATCTCACCCTTTCACGCCACGCAGCCTATACGCCCCAGGACAAAGCGGCAGCAGAGCCTCTCCTGTCTAATGTTTCCTAATCCAAAATACCGCAATTACATTCCCTGCAATTTTTAATTAATCATTCAAATAACAGCGCATCTTAAGAGTTCTGTATTGTTATTTATCTTCACTACCTCCCAGAGTCGGGAGTGGGTAATTGCCACGTGCCCCCTCCTTAACTTGTAAGCTTATGCTTCAATACTTTGTCCCATATTTCCACTCGATTACATTTAATTTCATCCATTGACCTCCCTTGGTCGTGGTATCCCTTTCTCAGGCTCCCTCTCCGGCCTGGAACCCTGATTCCCCGCCACCCGTGATCACCATGGTAGGCGCATAAAAGAACATTGAAAGTTGATAGAGAAGATATCCAATTGGATCGTGGACATCACAGGGACGCGCGACATGGTGGAGCATTATGTGTGCACACGCCTACACGTACTGAATGATGGGTCTTCCCCCTTCAACTTCTGGGTCTCCAAATTGGGCACATGGCCTGAGCTTGCCCTTTACGCCTTGGAGGTGCTGGCCTGCCTGCATCCAGTGTATTGTCTGAACGTGTGTTTAGCATGACTGGAGGGGGATATCACAGGTTATATTTTCCAATGTTTTAGGGTGTACCCTAATTAAAAAAATATATAAATAAATTTAAAACCAAAAAGCAGTGTAGGCTAACTCCTCCTCCACCACCACCGCTTCCACCTATACCGCCACATCCACCGCCTCCTCAATCTCCTTCTCCATATAGACCTCATCCTCCTAGATCAAGATTATTATTTTTTATTTTTACGTATTTTATGTTATTTAAAATTATTTCCCTATCCACATTTGTTTGCAGGGCACTTGCCATGCTCTTAACCACATTTTGATGCCATTTGCACCCCTCTAGCCCTTTCCATGACATTTTTAGAGCCATTTTAGTGCTCAAAAGTTCGGGTCCGCATTGACTTCAATGGGGTTCAGGGTCAAGTTCAGGTCAAGTTCGGGTCCCGAACTCAAACTTTTTTGTGAAGTTCGGCCGAACCTGTCGAACCTGAACATCCAGATGTCCGCTCAACTCTACTGGTGTGATATACCTGTTGCCCCCCAAAAAAACAGATTGAAGCAGGGGTGTTATATACCAATAATATACTTTCTATATAGTGCATTTGGGTAGTGCAGCATTTGTTTGCTGTTTTATTGCGTTACCTCAGCTACACAGACTGACAAACGCTATTAGAACAAATAATTTCAACTGATGTGATATACCAGTTGCCCATCAAAAAACTGATTGAAGCAGGGGTGTTATATACCAATAATATACTTTCTATTTAGTGCATTTAACTAGTGCAGCTGTTGTGGATAGGGGGTAGGGAGTAGTGCACCCCTGACTAACACCCATGCCTCTGTCCCTGCCTACTTGCACTTACCTGTCCTAGATAACGGAGGGAAACTGGGCGGCGGGCCCTAATTTACGTAAGTGCGGAATGGACAAACAAGACAGATAATATGGAACGTCAGATAGCAAAAGTCAAAACCTGTAATTTGCAGCAGAACCAAGGAGCAGGCAAAGCGAGTCTAAACACGAGCCAGGAGTCAAACCAGGAGATAACAAGATACAAGGAGCCCGCGAAGAAGAGTCAAAACACGAGCCGAGAGTCAATACCAGTAGATACCACAATACACAGGGAGCAAACGAGGACGAGTCAAACATGAACCGAGAGTCAATAACAAAAATCAGAGGAAGTAACACAGCAGTATACATTAGGTAAGGACTGTTACGGCATACAAGGGAATTCTCCAAACTCCGAACGGAACCTCACGAATAGCTGCTAGCAGACGAATAGGAAACAAGCGGCTTACACTCCTAGCAATCAGTCTCTAACAGCATACAGTGAATCGCCCCAAGAACGAGACGAGGCTCCGCGTTGAGGGTCAAGCAGTGGTCAGCCAGAGCTGTGTGTTTATTGTTCTTATATAACATTGTTACACACTAGTACCACCCACAGGGTTTTGTAAAAACAACCAGTTAACACGAACAATACAGTAAAACACTCCCACACAAAATCCTCCCCTCTGCCTGTGATACAATTGCCTTACACAATGGGTTGATGTAATTATCAT